>NC_082718.1:82459434-83659434 GCF_030144855.1 Hypanus sabinus
GGGTGCATTCTGGAGCTATGCAATATAGCAAATATTGATTTCAGCAGTTACCAGTCTTCAGATCTGAATATGGATTGTAGGCTGAATTTAAAATGGTCAGAACAATGGTCTTCCTGAAGCTGCATTTTAGAGTAAATTGCAAACTAGGAAACACCCATTTGACTGAGATGTTTGTACATGCATGAATGCAATCGACACCCCATTAACCTAAGATTCTGCCCAGATGTGAATATGACTCGGAGACAATGATAATTAACACTCATTTTGGGTGTGCTGGTGGGAAGATCCAGCTATTTGAAAAATTACATGTAACTCAAAAGAAGCATTATAACTATAGATATTGTCCTGCTGTCTGTGATCTTTAACATATAAAAATGTGTTGTAATGTTTCATCAGGGAGTCTCTCTCTCTTTCATAACTCCAAAAGCTGTCAGCCTGTCTGTGTCCTGAATAAAGACTTTTATATCTCCCAGGCGCATCTCTCTGGTGACTTTCCACACAGACTAGTGTACACATCCATTCAACCCACAACTACACCCCTGACTGTTTTCTATTTTGGTGCCCTATTTCACTCCTGGTCTGGCCTCCTTTACCACAACCTGTGCCTCTAACATCTTCACTCAACAATCCCTCAACTTGACTAGTGCTTCCATTTTTTTGGACAATAGCTGCAGGTTGTTCAATAGGTTTATTTAATTTAATGTCAGGGAAATGTATACAATATACATCCTGAAATGTTTTTCTTCACAAACATCCACGGAAACAGAGGAGGGCCCCAAAGAATGAATGGCAGTTAAATGTTAGAACCCCAAACACCTCCCCCAGCTCCCCCCTCCCGCGTGTAAGCAGCAGCAAAGTGACGACACCCCCCCCCACCACCAGCAAAAAAGCATCGGTGACCTCCACCGAGCACTCAAGTGTGCAGCAAAGCATCGATAAAGACAGACTTGCAGTACCTCGAAGACTGCTCATTCACCCAGTAATTCGACACACTCTCTCTCCCTAATACAGGAAAAAGAGGTGTCCCCATTTCACAGCGGAGACATAACAAAACAACTTGCCGATTTATAGTGTTGCGTCGCTTTTTCTGAGCTCTGTGCCCAAAGATCTCGGGTCTCTGGGCTCACAGCCAGCAGCCACCTCACCGTTTTCAATCTCCTGTGCACTCCCATGACACACCAGTTTTCTGCGGTGGCACCAACCTCGAATCTGCACGCTTCGAGTCATGAACAACTTTACCAAACTGTTTTGTTTCTGTACTCGATCAGGAGTTTTCCACTTTTGCCTTGCAGTAGAAGAATCCATCCATCGTTTGCTCTTTCCGACCTTTTACAGACTTTTCTTCTTTCTTCCCCTTCCTTTCTCAGTCTGTGAGTTCTTTTTCAAACTGGTCAGATCTAGAACAGTTTCCAATCCCAGAGGTCTGAACCATTAATTCTTTCTCTACAGATGAAGTTTGACCTGTATTTTAGGTTTTAATGAAAGCCAACTTTGCTCCAAGTTTTTGCACACAAGATTCACAGGCATACCAGAGGTAAATCAGCAGATGATCCAATTCATGCACTTGTGGTTGAGGGGGACTCTAGGAGAACACCAAAAGATGCCCAGAACCTTGTTTGTTTATTTATTTATTGGGATACAGTGTGAAATAGGCCTTTCCAGCCCTCCATGCTGCGGCACCCAGCAACCCCCCCCAATTTAATCCTAGTCTAATCACGAGACAATTTACAATGCCAATTTACCTTCCAAATGGTATGTCTTTGGACTATGGGAGGAAACAGGAGCACCCAGAGGAAACCCACACAGTCACGAGGAGAATGTATAAACTCTTACAGACAGTGGCAGGAATTGAACCGTGGTTGCTGTGCTAGTCACTACATTAATATTTCTTGCAGTTTGAATTTCTCAGAACTATTAATTGTTCTATGCTTGTTTTCCTAAGCCCACCATTTGATTCTAATGAGAAGCTAATGCCGAAGTTGTATTAATAGAGGTTCCTCTTTAAGTTAGTTCAAAAGAAAAGTATTTTCAATTTTGTACTCATACACCATTATCTTCTTAGATCTTATGAATAAACTCTTCTCAGGCTTCCAGCTGGGTACAGGTATCAATTATAACCAATGTTTCGATGGCAAACTCTGCCATCTTCATCAGGGATGATACACAGGCATGACTAGTCCCACCTTATTTACAACTGAATTCCAGTTCTTACCCAGAGTGGGAGCTTTGTCCTTGTTAACATTTTTTTTCCTCTAGTTTTATTTCAATGGCTTCCTTCACCAGGAGGCCTCAAAAGCAGAGTATTCTTTCATCCCTGTTAACAGTCAGTGGAAATGTTGTGGTTTTGCAAGAAGGCTTTGAGAACACTCTTGAATCTTTTCTTTTTTTTCCCTGGTAGTCTTGAGTTTGTAATAAATTATCTGATTTTGGATACTGTCCATTGGAACTACTGAGTGTTACCAAGGCCTGATTTCTGGAGACATTGGCATTGGTTAGATCTTTTCAGATAGTAAAGCCTGCAGAGAGGATCATCATGGTCTCCCTCCCCATTCCCCATATGTGGCATTTACTGGGAGCATCGCAGACGGAAGACCCAACATATTGTTGAGGGTCCCTACCACTCATTCCAAAACCCGTTTGACCCACTACCATCAGGAAGGAGGTACAGAAGCATCAAGACTAGCTCTACCAGACTGGGTAATAGCTTCTTTCCTCAGGTTGTGAGGCTAATGAATACCCTGCCAGCTCTGAAATCTTGTCAGTTGGAGAATGAGCTAATTCCAGTTTCTATTCCAACATGTCGGTCCATGGGCTCCTTTTGTACCAAGACGAGGCCACCCTCAGGGTTTAGTAGCAACATCTTATATTCCATCTGGATGGCCTCCAACCTGATGATGTGAATATTGATTTTTCCTTTTGGAGAAAAAAAATTCCCTCTCCCTCCCCTCTTCTTCTATTCCCCACTCTGGCCTCCTACCTCTTCTCACCTGCCTACCACTTCCCTCTGGGTCTCCACTCCTCTTTCCCTTTCTTCCATGCTCCATGCTCCTCTCCTATCAGTTTCCTTCCTCACCAGCCCTTTATGATTCCTACCCACCTGGCTTCAGGTATCTACTCTCCTTCCCCTCCAGCGGTTTTCCCCCTTCCTTTCCAGTCCTGAAGAAGGGTCTTGGCCCAAACCATCGACACTTCCATAGATGCTGCTTGACCTGCTGAGTAACTCTCCAGCATTTTGTGTGTGTTGCTCTGGCTTTCCGTCAACTAATGGTCATGACTTACTGTACTATTCACTGCACGTTACATGCCTTGTGAATTATATTATTAACTTATTTATGGTAATAGTTTGCTTTCTGTGCTGTGTGTGATAAATGTTGTGTGGGATAACCAGTACATAGAACATTGAAAAGTGCAGCATAGGAACACAGGCCCTTCGGCCCACAATGTCTGTGCTGAAAATGATGCCAAATTTAACTTATCCAGTTTGCTGGCACATGATCTATATCCATCCTTTCCCTGCCTGTTCATGTGCCTGCCTAAACACAGGAGATTCTGCACTTGCTGGAAATGCAGAGCAACACACACAAATCGCTGGAGGAGCTCAGCAGTTCAGGCAGCGCCCAAGGAAAGGAATAAACAGTCGTCATTTTGGGCTGGAACCCTTCATCAGGACTGTGCCTGTCAAAATGCCTCTTAAACATTACTGACATACTAGTTTCACCAACTCCCCTAGCAGTGCATTCCAGGGCCCTACTGTTTTCCATGTGTCTAAAAAGGAATGCCTGCCTCCTAAATTTCCTCTAAATTTTCTCCCACCTGCCTTAGTATTTGACATTTCCACGCTGGGAAAAATACACTGACTATTCTCCGTATTTAAGCTAAGGGTCTTGTCCTGAAACATCGACTATACTTTATTCCATTGATGCTGCCTGGCCTGCTGAGTTCCTATAGCATTTTGTATGCATTGCTTGGACTTCTAGCATCTGCAGATTTGTGATTCTCCGTACATAGTAGGTTTTACACCAAGCCTGAAGTCTTCACCTTCAACCACAACTTTCCTCCATCAATAATGTCTGTGCTGGCACAGTGAAGGTGGTGCCAACTTTCATCACCAACGTCAGCCTCTGCTGAGATGTGGCTGCCAGCAAAAGGAAAGTGGCCCATGTTTTCGGTGGGGCAGGCTGAAGGAGATCTTGGTTTTGTATGTGGAGTTGTGCGGTACAGGCCCTTCAATGAATTGATCGGTGCTGACTATCAAGCACAGATGTAGGGAGGTGTGTATGATTTCACAGGCAATGTAATAAAGTTAGGTCACTTATTGTGTTAAGATTTGTTGGTGTGGAGACTTTCACTCACGAGTCTGGAGAAGGAGGGTTATGTTCTCCCACTCCTATGGGAAGTATGAGAGTAGACTGAGAGAGTTGCAAGTGCTTTGAAATGAGATGTTTCTCCAGAGAACGGTGCACAATGGGGAAGGCAAATGATCTGGAACTGGAAAGATTTATAGCAAACTCTTCTACGTTTAAATCTGCACAGTTCTAATTGCTAACAGCACTGCAATCTACTAAACATACACAGGAGACTCTGTGCACGTCTCACTGGTGATGTGATGATTCACAAATGAACAAGGCATTGAGCAGTTTTGGCAGGACGGCGAGAAATGGGCAAGCTTTTCTTTTTTATTCAGAGCAAACATTAAGGAAATACAGTATACTACACAACCATTATGGTATAAAATAGCATTTGTTCCAGATTTTTTTTTGGATTGATCATTATTCTGTGGGAACTCGATGAGATTCGGTGTTGAAGACAGTGCACTAGGGTAGGGGAAGTGCAGATGTCTGGAAAGACCATAAAACTATAAGATATAGGAGCAGAATTAGCCCATTTGGCCCTGTGAGTCTGCTCTGCCATTTCTTTATGGCTGATCCGTTTTCCCTCTCAGCTCCAATCTGCCTTCTCACCGTATCTCTTCATGCCCTGACTAATCAAGGATTTATCAGCCTTTGCCTTAAATATACCCAATGACAAAGTTTCCACAGCCGCCTATGGCAACAAATTTCACTGATTCACCACTTTCTGTTTGAAGAAATTCTTCCTCATTTCTGTCATAAAAGGACGTCCCTGTATTCTGAGGCAGTGTCCTCTGGTCTTAGAGTTTCCCAGCATAGGGAATGTCCTCTCCACAACCATTCTATTGAGGTCTTTCAACATTCGATAGGTTTCATTGAGGTCACCCCTCATTCTTCTGAATTCCAGTGAGTAGAGACCCAGAGCAATCAAACGCTCTTCGTATGAGAAACCTTTAAAATCCTAGAATCATTTTTGTGAACTTCCTTTGAACCCTTTCCAATGTCGGCACATCGTTTCTTAGATAAGGGGCCCAAAATTGGTCACAATATTCCAAGTGAGGCCTCACAAATGCTTTAAGTTCTCAACATTACATCCTCGGTTACCATTTTACAAGCATTGTATTCAAATTCACTGCAGCAGTCCCTGTATTCTTATAGACACATGGAGCAGGAACATCTGCAGAGATTTGCAGCATTTTGATTCATCTGCTCAAGATACTTTTTATATGCTTATTGATCGATGATAATAAATGATTTGTACTTGCAACAACATATCAACAACGCACGTGTTTTTACACTTTATTTTAGTGGGGCCAAAGGAGTAGCTGGTCAGGAATGAGGGAGTATCAAAGTTCCATACTTGGCAGCTCTGTTAGATAGTAGAGATAATAGGTCAAAGTTAATGTTGAGCTTGTCATGTGCGAAGTTAAGCATATGCACAGGTGCAATGAAAACCCTACTTGCAGCAGCATTGCTGGTACGTGGTATCAGGAAAGCAGTATACACCAGGAAAAAAAACAGAAGTTATACATAATTTTTACAAGAAACAATGCAATTAGAACAAAAAAATGGCCATTGTAGTACAATATGATCAACGTAGTCAGAGTGCTGTTATACAGAAATAGTGATTAGGGTTAGCCAACATTTTTTCTAATAAAAGGCCATTGGTTCGAAGTTCTGATCTCTCTGTTAAGATGCTGTCTCTTCACCTTTTGCATGCCACACTTCCCCAGGAGGCACTGGATTACGTAGAGGGAGAGAGAGTTTAAAAGAAGCGAGAGGGGGCAGTAGCCAGGCTTTGGATTGCAATTGGCAAGGTAGCGTAAAACATAGAAACATGGAAATCTACATTACATTACAGGCCCTTCGGCCCACAATGTCGTGCCGACTATGTAACCTACTCTAGAAACTGCCTAAAATTTCCCTACCATATAGCCTTCTTTTTTCTAAGCTCCATGTACCAATCTAAGTCCCTTTAAAGACTCTATTGTATCTGCCTCTACCAACATCGCAGGCAGTGCATTCCACACACTCACCACTCTCTGTATGAAAACTTCACCCTGACATCCCCTCTGTACCTAGTTTCAAACACCTTAAAACTGTGCCCTCTTGTGGCAGCCATTTCAGCCCTGGGAAAAAGCCTCTGGCTATCCACTTGATCAATGCCTCTCATCATCTTATACACCTCCATCAGGTCACCTCTCATCCCCCGTTGCTCCAAGGAGAAAAGGCCAAGTTCAACCTACTTTCATAAAGCATGCTCTCCAATCAAAAAACAAGTTAGGTTTAAGCAGAACAGCCGTTGCGTGAGTGGACCAGTGTTAGAATGGGAAGTTGAGGCTTTTGCTTATTAAGGTTTTGGCAAGGAGAGAAGAAGGCTGTGGGTAGATTTTTTTCATGATTTATTCTTTCTTTCTTATTGCAGTGTGGATGCCAGACGGGATAGCAGAATGCTCCTCCTGCGGGCAGAAAGACCTCCAGTATTATTGATGACTATGGCTGCAAGACACGCATCCATTTGCAGCTTCTATCAGACCGTTTTAAGCAGTTGGAGTTGCAACTGGATGAACTCATAATTCGGAAGGCAGAGAGGTTGATAGATAGGACATATACGAAGGTTGTTACACCCATTCTGCAGGACACAGGTAACTGGATAACTTTCAGGAAAGGGAAATGAGTTAGGCAGCCAGAGCTAAGTACCCATGTGGCGGTTCCCCCCAGCAACAAGTATACTGCTGTGGCTACTGTTGGAGGGAATGACCTAGCAGATGAAACCACAGTGGAATGGTCCCTTGCACGGAGTCTGCCTCTGTGACTCAGAAGGGAAGGGGGGGGGAGAAGAGGTGATCTGTAGTGACAGGTAATTCATTGGTTAGAGCAGTGTTTCCCAACATTTTTTTTAGCCCAATGCCCCCCAAATCCCCCATACTTGCCAAAGCCCCCTAAAGCACCTTCATACTTGCCAACACCCCTCTTAGGCACCCCTCTTAGTCTTAATAAGCTGGTAAGGAAGGCGGGCTCTGTCGTGGGCACAGAACTGGAGAGTATGACATCGGTGGCAGAGTGGAGGGCGCTGAGTAGGCTACGGTCAATCATGGAAAACCCTGAACATCCTCTGCACAGCACCATCCAGAGACAGAGAAGCAGCTTCAGCGGCAGGTTGCTGTCAATGCAATGCTCCTCAGACAGGATGAAGAGATCTTTACTCCCCAACGCCATTCGGCTCTACAATTCAACCACCAGGGGCAAGACATGTTAAAGTGCCGGGGTTAGGACTGAGCTTAAGTTACCACTCAATGCACTTTAGTAAACTATTTAAGAACTTTTTAAAAGCTATTTATTAATGCTTTTTGGGAGGGTGATTTTAGATGCATATCATATTTATACTGAGTTAAATACTGTATGTAATTAGCTTTGCTACAATAAGTGTATGGGACACTGGAAAAATGTTGAATTTCCCTTTAGGGATGAAAAAAGTATCTATCTATCTATCTATGTACTTTCTGGCCATATATATACTTTTTACCCCATAGTGTAAAAACATGTCTACAAGATGCTAACATGAGAATAATTATTCCGCTTTCAATTTTATTTGTCTTTAAACCTAGCTTACACAGTACCTGTGCACTGTGCAGTAGCTTTGATATCAATGTGATCCTTGAGCTTGATGGTTTTTAGCAGGAGTTGAAATATCTGGCTCAAATTGTGACAGCAGAAGCCTTAAGTCCCCATGTGTAACAATGTCCAAGTGGTTTCTGTTTTTTGTGAGTATGTGGTTCACTGCACTGAAGCCTCTTTCAACAAGGTAGGAGGACAGAAATGCAATGAAGAGCAGTTTGGGTCTTCTCCAAAAACCAGGAAACTTCTTACAACAGTGTAGCCACATCACAAAAGCCAACATTTTTGAAAAGCCTTTTTACTCCTTCATCATTCTGAATTTCGATAATTTCTTCCTGCAAGCTCTCTTCCAATCCAGAATTTCCAGATCATTTAAACCCTTGAATTGATTCTGAAAATCCTTCCTTCAGTGACTGCAGGTGTAAGCAGTACTCTTGTAAATCACAGTCTGTGAAAGAGAATGCCATACTTTCCCTGAAGGGAAACTGTAAGAACATCCCAAAGTCTTGCTTATATATTTCCAATTTTACAATAATAACAGACTCTGCATTTTTGGCCTAGATAAACTGAAATTCCCACCCTGCCGTTTCCTATTTAGAATGATCATTTTGTCATACAGATTGGCTAGGTATTCCACATTTGCAAGTTGAAGTTCAATCTTGTTTCTCAAACTCTTGTTGACTTTGAGCAAAAATTCAACCACAGTATCAAAAAGATCAAAGAAACGTTTTAAGCAGCAGCCAATGTACTTCAGTGTGCAGAACCAAGCTTTCAAACTCTTCATCATTATCTTGGCATAACAGGTGAAATATTCTGCTATTTAATGAGCTTTAATTTTGTTGATAGCAGAAATTGCAAAAGCCAGGCTTGTAAAAAGTCACTAGCTGAGGTTTTTCATTATGA
Source organism: Hypanus sabinus (assembly GCF_030144855.1). Lineage (NCBI taxonomy): Eukaryota > Metazoa > Chordata > Chondrichthyes > Myliobatiformes > Dasyatidae > Hypanus > Hypanus sabinus. Next base: position 82,468,305 of record NC_082718.1, read on the forward strand.
AATGTTGATGATGAATTACACAATGGATTGCAAATGAACTTGGAATTCCTTTTTTCATAAATTCCACTAAAGCAGCATAAGATCATAAGATATAGGAGCAAAAGTAGGCCATTTGGCCCATCGACTCTGCTCCACCATTCAATCATGTGCTGATCCAGTTCTTCCAGTCATCCCCACTTCCCTGTCTTCTCCCATACCCTTTGATGCCCCGGCTAATCAAGAACCTATCTACCTCTGCCTTAAATGCACCCAATGACTTGGTCTCCATAGCCGCTCGTGGCAACAAATTCCACAGATTTACCACCCTCTGACTAAAGTAATTTCTCTGCATCTCTGTTCTAAATGGACATCCTTCAATCCTGAAGTTGTGCCCTCTTGTCCTAGCATGGTGACCTTTTGTATATGGTGCTCCATCTGTTGCACAAGGAATCATGTTCCCAGTTGGAAAACTTCTGTCCTCAATATACATTTTTAGATTGTAGTAGATTGATTCTACATTGATACTCGTTTTTAACTTTTTACAAAGGAGAATCTCTTCATAAACTTTAACATGTTTGATAAACCATATATATACCATTAGCAATGCTTCGTTGTCTCACACAATAGACTCATCCAGTTGTATCCCAAGTTCTGTTTATTGTAGCTCTGTGCATAGTTGATACACAATGTCTTCACTCATTTAGTCAATATGACGAGCTACAGAGTTTTTACTCTGAGGAATTGATTTCAGAATACTGGTATCCATTCTGAGAACAGTGGTGAGCACCTCTGATACAGCAGACGTGATTAATCATTCACCAGTTGTATGAGATTTTCCACACTTTGCTATCATTTTGGAAACATTATAAGAAGCAATGAGACCACTTTCAAGGCAATTTTTAGCTTTCCTGGCGAATGGCTCGAGTGTGCAATGCCTTTCAAATACTCCTTTCATCTTCTGGAACTGAGTAACACCATAAGTAGCCCTTTTAGGGAATCTTTTACGGAAGTGTTCCTGCAATCTTGATGGTTTCATGGCTTCATTAGACAGTACAGTATTACTAATAAGACACATGGGGTATCACTGACCTAACGGGAACGGAATAAAACCATACTCCAGGTATGTTACATTTCTGTAGTTCCTGTTTCTTAGCAGGATTAGAATTCAAGGCTGCACTGCCTTCAGACTCATAGAGATCGTGCAGTACGTATTTATACATCATTAACCATCGTGCTACTCCAGTTAGCATGATTGGCCAATCACATAAGGTCTCATAATCCTCAAAGTTGGTTCTTGATCACATGTATGAAGCCAACGTTGCTTTGAACTCCTCGAGAGGAATCCTCAGGGTTGGCAGGTTCACTGATTGGCTCTATTTCATTGTTTGATTCTGGCCAGACCTTATCGTTGCAGAACCTGTATCTGTAGATCCATAGAGAAAGTTGAGAGGGTGACTTACCAACTGTTAAATTGCATGAACTCGTTCCGTGCCGTGAGTCAAGGGGACCTGTGGTTGCTAATTGATGCATCCCCAATGATGTCTATTTGGTCAGTAAGGTCGGATGAGATTGCTGAGTTTCGGGTGCTCACCTCCTGCGGAGCTATGTTTCTTCCTGTGTTCCGTGCCTCATCCTTTATTTTGGAAGTGCCTGCTCTACTTATGGCCAGTGAGGTCTCATGCCTCAAGTTAAGGTACCACTTACCATACCCCCACCAAGAATCTTGAATGCCCCCTGACAACTTCTATTTCCCCTGAGAACATGTAACCACCCCCACTGGGAATCACTGAGTTAGGGGAACAGAAAGGAGATTTTGTAAATAAACTACCTTCATCCACAGGAGGGGCCATCTTAATACGCTCGGCAGAGAATGGTGCTCGGAGAAGCTGTGCTGGAGGGGATGGTCGTCGGCTCGGAGGTTCGACGGTCTTGGAGTCCGCTGTAGTTAGGTCGCTTTCGGTGTGTGCTGCGTCTGCGAGGCTGAGTCGGGCAGCGCCGTGGAAGTCCATAGCGGAGGTATTCCCTTCTGCCGCCAGCGTGGGATGGTGAGTCTGTCGGGACCCTGGGGACTTGTGGAAACTGTGTGGTGATTTCTTTTGAACTTATAGTCCTTTAACATCTTTGGACTATTTTTACTGTGCCCATAGTCTGTTTTTTTTATCAATTATGCTATTGTTTGCATGCTGTAACTATGTGGTTTTGTGCAGGTCTTGTAGCTTTAGTTTTTGGTCTTGTTTGTTTGGTGGATTTGGAGCTCCTTTCCGGGGAACGCGCTAAGATGGTAGCGCGATATTAATATGCAGCAGCCTCTCCGGACTCTGGATTGGGGATTGCCAAACATTATGTGGATTTTCCAGTGTAGTCTGTTTTGTCATATGCTTTTGTGATATCATTCTGGAGGAACGTTGTCTCGTTTTTTAACTGCATTGCATTTGTGGTTTCTAAATGACAATAAACTGAATCTGAATCTGAGAAGGAGGTTCCTGGATGTTGCCTTCTGGGCACTGGAGTCAAGGACATCTCAGATCGAGCCCACAGCATTTGTAAGTGGGAGGGTGAGCAAACGGAGGTGGTGGTCCATGTCAATAGCAATGACATGGGAAGGAGGGGTGATGAGGTCTTGCAAAGAGAGTTCAGGGAGTTAGCTGCAAAGTTAAGAGGCAGTACTTCCAAGGTTGTGATCTCAGGGCTCCTCCCCAGCCCATGTTCTAGTGAGGCCAGAACAGGAATATCATACAGTTTAACACATGACTGAGGAAGTGGGGGGTGTCTTCAGAATTTTGGATCATTGGGCTTGTTTCCAGGCCAGGCACAACCTGTACAGAAGAGATGGTTGGCACCTGAAGTGGAGGAAGACTAATATCCTGGTGGGAAGATTCGCCAGTGCTGCATGCGAGGAGAAGAAGGGTGGTGGTAGAGTTGTGATTTAAACTAGCTTGTAGGGGGATGGGAACTAGAGCGCCAGAACAGACAGTGGAGAAAGCTGTTGTTAAGCCTACATGCAAAATCAGGAATCAAAAGGTTGAGCATGGCTGGACTAATGTTCTGAGCTGCGTATATTTTAATGCAAGGAGTATTGTAGGAAAAGCAGATGAGCTTAGGGCATGGTTCAGCAAATAGAATTATGACATTATAGCCTTGGTTGCAGGTGGAGCAGGACTGGCAGCTCAGTGGTCTGGGGTTCTGGAGTTTTTGACGTGAGAGAGCAGGAGTGATTAAAGGAGGAGCAGCTACATTACTCGTTAGGGAAAATGTTACAGCAGTGCTCAGACAGGAGAGACTGGACTGCTCCTCTCCTGAGGCTTTATGAGTAGAACTAAGGAACATGACCACGAAAATTGTATTATATTGTAGACCATCCAGCAGTCCGTGGGATTTAGAGAAGCAGATTTGTAGAGAGATTGCTGACTGTTGCAGGAAACTTAAGGTTGTGATGGTAGATGATTTTAACTTTCCTCATATTGATTGGGACTCCCTTGCTGTAAAAGGGATGGATAGGGAAGTGTTTGTCTAATGTGTTAAGGAAAGCTTCCTTAATCAGTAAATTGACGTCCCTCCAAGAGAGTGTGATACTAGATCTCCCCTTTGCGAATGAGAAGGGGCAGATGACAGACAATTTTGTAGGGGAAAACTTTGCATCTCATGATCACATGCCATTGGTTTCAAAGCAAATATGCAAAAAGGTAGTTCCGGTCCTTGGGTTGAGATTATAAATTGGAGAAAGGCAAGTGGAGATTGGGACAGATTGTTCTCTGGCAAAGGTGTACTTGGTAAGTGGAAGGCCTTTAAAAGAGACATTTTGAGAGTATAGAGTCTGTATGTTACTGTCAGAGTAAAAGGCAAGGATAGCTGGTTTAGGAAATCTTGGTTTTTGATAAATATTGAAGCCCTGGTTAAGAAAAAGAAGAAAGTACATAACAGGTAGGAACAAATGAGGTACTTGAGGACTGCAAGAAATGCAAGAGAACACTTAAGACTGAAATCAGGAGGGCTAAAAAAGACATGAGGTTACTTTAGCAGAAAAGGTGAAGGAAAATTCTAAGAGTGAAAGGTTAGAAAGGGGCAAGGGAGAGCCAGAGGATGTAGTGTACCTGGACTTTCAGAAAGCCTTTGATAAGGTCCCACATAGGAGATTAGTGGGCAAAATTAGAGCACATGGTATTGGGGGTAGGGTACCAACATGGATAGAAAATTGGTTGGCAGACAGGAATCAAAGAGCAGGGATTAACGGGTCCTTTTCAGAATGGCAGGCAGTGACTAGTGGGGTACCACAAGGCTCTGTGCTGGGACCACAGCTATTTACAATATACATTAATGATTTGGATGAAGGGATTAAAAGTAACATTAGCAAATTTGCAGATGACACAAAGCTGGGTGGCAGTGTGTAATGTGAAGAGGATGTTAGGAGAATGCAGGGTGACTTGGACAGGTTGGGTGAGCGGGCAGATGCATGGCAGATGCAGTTTAATGTGGATAAATGTGAGTTGAGTATAGGAACAAAGATGTCCTACTGCAGTTGTACAGGGCCCTGGTGAGACCACCAGGAGTATAGTCTTCAGTTTTGGTCTCCAAATTTGAGGAAGGACATTCTTGCTATTGAGAGAGTGCAGTGTAGGTTCACGAGTTTAATTCCCGGGATGGCAGGACAGTCATATGTTGAAAAATTGGAGTGACTGGGCTTGTATACACTGGAATTTAGAAGGATGAGAGGGGATCTGATTGAAACATATAAGATTATTAAGGGATTGGACACGTTAGAGGCAGGAAACATGTTCCCGACTGAATGCTTTGAGATTGTGGGTGGTTGACACAGAGGCTAATTCCTCTTGGAGGACAATTGGACATTTAATTAATACAAAGGAAGATTGGTGAGAAACCAAGCAACATGAACAAAAAGCTGGAACTCAGCAGGCTAGTTAGCATCCATGGAAAAAAAGTAAATCTACTCAGTGTTTTTTCTCCAGTGCTGCCAAAGGGTCTCGGCCCGAAACATCGACTGTTTGCTCTTTTCCTAGATCAGGCCTGGTCTGCTGAGTTCCTCCAGCATTGTCTGTGTGTGTTGCTTGGATTTCTGGCATCTGCAGATTTTCTCTTGTTTGTGACTGGGAAGAAACCAATCTGATTAAATATGTGTGTGAGTTGGCATAGCTGATAGTCTTGTATGAACCTACAGCCTTGTATGAGCTTGTTGCACCTGCCAGCATAGTATCACTGGAATCTCCCTTTTTGCTTTTCTACATAGAAACCTACAGCACAATACAGGCCCTTCAACCCACAAAGCTGAGCTGAACATGTACTTACTTTAGAAATTACATAGGGCTACCCATAGCCCTCTGTTTTACTAAGCTCCATGTACCTATCCAGGAGTCTCTTAAAAGACCCTATCGTATTCGCCTTCACCACCGTTGCTGGCAGCCCATTCCACGCACTTAGCACTCTCTGTGTAAAAAAAAACTTACCCCTGATATCTCCTCTGTACCTACTCCCAAGCACCTTAAAACTCTGCCCTCTCATGTTAGCCGTTTCAGCCCTGGAAAAAGCCTCGGACTATCCGCACGATCAATGACTCTCATCATCTTATACATCTCTATTAGGTCATCTCTCATCCTTCATCACTCCAAGGAGAGAAGGCCGAGTTCTCTCAACCTATTCTCATAAGGCATGCTCCCCAATCTGGGCAACACCCGTGTAAATCTCCTCTGCACCCTTTCGATGGTTTCCACATCCTTCCTGTAGTGAGGTGACCAGAACTCAGCACAGTACCCCAAGTGGGATCTGACCATTGTCCAATACATTGCCTCTCGGCTCCTAAACTAAATCCCACGATTGATAAAGGCCAATGCACCGTATGTCTTCTTAACCACAGAGTCAACATGCGCAGCAGCTTTGAGTGCCCTATGGACTCGGACCTCAAGATCCCTCTGATCCTCCACAATGCCAAGGGTCTTACCATTAATACTATATTCTGCCATCATATTTGATCTACAAAATGAACCACCTCACACTTATCTGGGCTGAACTCCATCTGCTACTTCTCAGCCCAGTTTTGTATCCTATCATTGTCCCGCTGTAACCTCTGACAGCCCTCCACACTATCCATGACACTCCCAACCTTTGTGTCATCTGCAAATTTACTAACCCATCCCTCCACTCCCTCATCTAGGTCATTTATAAAAATCATGAAGAGAATGGGTCCCAGAACAGGTCCCTGAGGCACACCAGTGGTCACAGACCTCCATGCAGAGTATAACCTGTCTACAACCACTCTTTGCCTTCTGTAGACAAGTCAGTTCTGGATCCACAAAGCAATGTCCCCTTGGATCCCATGCCTCCTTACTTTCTCAATAAGCCTTGCATGAGATAGCTTATTGAATGCCTTTCTGAAATCCATATACACTACACCTACTGCACTACCTTCATCAATGTGTTTAGTCACATCCTCAAGAAAATTCAATCAGGCTCATAAGGTTCGACTTGTCTTTGACAAAGCTATACTGACTCTTCCTAATCATATTATACCTCTCCAAATGTTCATAAATCCTGCCTCTCAGGATTTTCTCCATCAACTTACCAACCACTGAAGTAAGACTCACTGGTAGATAATTTCCTGGGCTATTTCTATTCACTTTCTTGAATAAGGGAACAACATCTGCAACAATCCATTGGAACCTCTCCTGTCCCCATTGATGATGCACAGATCATCACCAGAGGCTCAGCAATCTCCTCCCTCGCCTCCCACAGTAGCCTGGAGTACATCTCGTCTGGTCCCAGTGACTTACCCAATTAGACGCTTTCCAAAAGCTCCAGCACATCCTCTTTCTTAATATTACATGCTCAAGCTTTTCAATCTGCTTTAAGTCATCCCTACAATCGCCAAGATACTTTTCCGTAGTGAATACTGAAGCAAAGTATTCCTTAATTACCTCTGCTATGTCCTCCGCTTCCATACATGCTTTTCCACTGTCACACTTGATTGGTCCTATTCTCTCACGTCTTATCCTCTTGCTCTTCACATACTTGTAGAGTGTTTGGGGTTTTCCTTAATCATGTCTGCTAAGGCCTTCTCATGGCCCCTTCTTGCTCTCCTAATTTCATTCTTAAACTCCTTCCTGCTAGACTTATAATCTTCTAGATCTCTATCATTACCTAGTTTATTGAACCTTTTGTAAGCTTTTCTTTTTTCCTTGACTAGATTTATAATAGCCTTTGTACACCATGGTTCCTGTACCCTACCATCCTTTCCCTTTCTCATTGGAACTCCATGCAAATATCCCCTGAACGTTTGCCACATTTCTGCTGTAAATTTCCCTGAGAACATCTGTTCCCAATTTATGCTTCCAAGTTCTTGACTGATAGCTTCATATTTCCCCTTACTCCAATTAAATGCTTTCCTAACTTGCCTGTTCCTATTCCTCTCCAATGTTATCGTAAAGAAGATAGAATTGTGATCACTATGTCCAAAATGCTCTCTCACAGAGATCTGACACCTGACCAGGTTCATTTCCCAATACCAGATCAAGTACAGCCTCTCCTCTTGTAGGCTTATCTACATATTATGTCAAGAAATCTTCCTGAACAGACTGAACAAACTCCATGCCATCTAAACCCCTCGCTCTAGGGGCATGCGAATCGATATTTGGGAAATTCAAATCTCCCCACACGACAACCCTGTCATTATTACACCTTTCCAGAATCTGTCTCCGTATCTGTATCTTGATGTCCCTGTTACTATTGGGTGGTCTATAAAAAACACCCAGTAGAGTTATTGACCCCATCTTGTTCCTGACTTCCACCCACAGAGAGTCCATAGAAAATCCCTCCTTGGTGTCCACCTTTTCTGCAGCCATGACACTATCTCTGATCAACAGTGCCACGCCCCCACCTCTTTTACCTCTCTCCCTGTCCTTTCAGAAACATCTAAAGCCTGGCACTCGAAGTAACCATTCCTGCCCCTGAGCCATTCAAGTCTGTGTAATGGCCAGAATATTATAGCTCCAAGTACTGATCCACGCTCTAAGCTCATCCCCTTTGTTCACAACACTCTTTGCGTTAAAATAGACACATCTCAAACCTTTGGTCTGAGCGCATCCCTTCTCTATCACCTGCCTATTCTCCCTCTTGCACTGTCTACAAGCTTTCTCTATTTGTGAGCCAACCACCTCTTTCTTCGTCTCTTCAGTTCAGTTCCCACCCCCCAGGATTTCTAGTTTAAACTCTCCCCAGTAGCCTTAGCAAACATTCCTGCCAGGCTATTGATCTGCCTGGGATTCAAGTGCAACCCATCCTTTTTGTACCGGTTACCCCATCCCAAAAGAGATCCCAATCAGCCAGAAATCTGAATCCCTGCCCCCTGCACCAATCCCTCAGTCATGCATTTATCCTCCACCTCATTCTATTCCTATACTCACTGTCATGTGGCACAGGCAGTAATCCCGAGATTACTACCCTTGTGGTCCTGTTTCTCAACTTCCTTCCTAACTCCCTGTAGCCTGTTTTCAGGACCTCTTCCCTTTTCCTACCTATGTCATTGGTACCAATATGTTCCACGACATCTGGCTGTTCTCTCTCCAACCGCAGGATATTTTGGAACAATCTGAAACATCCTGGATCCTGGCACCTAGCAGGCAAACTATCATCCGAGTTTCTTTCCTGTGTCCACAGAATTGCCTGTCTGACCTCTTAACTATAGAGTCCCCTATCACTGCTGCCATCATCTCTCTTTCCTTCTGAGCCACAGGGTCAGACTCTGTTGCTTCCCCCAAGTAGGCCGTCCCCTCCAACAGTACTCAAACAGGAGCACTTATTGTGAAGGGGGACAGCCACAGGGGTGCTCTCTAGCATCTGACACCTGCCCTTTCCTCTCCTGACTGTTACCCGCTTATCTGTCTCCCGTGGCCCCGGTGTGAATACCTGCCTATAGATCCTATCTATCACCTCCTTACTCTCCCTGACCAGATGTAGGTTATTGAAGTGCATCTCCAGTTCCCTAACATGGTCCCTAAGGAGCTGCAGCTCGACTCCTCTGGCGGAGATGTGGCCATCCGGGAGGCTGGGAGTCTCCTGGACTTCCCACATCTGGCACAAGCACAGAACACCAGCCTCACACTCATACTTCCTGTCTGTATTCTGCTCAGGCAACCTACCTCACCTTGACCCATTATTGCTGAAGCCCCGTGAACCAAAGGCCTCCTACTCTGATGCCTGCTCCTCTGATGCCCTCTCTATAAAGCTGTTTCCTTTCAAACTCTTCTGGCTGTTCTAACTGGCTGACACCCACACACTTGCACAGTTGTGACTCGATCAAACCGCTGAAGAAATAACCTTGGGGTTTCCCTTAATCCTGCTCACCAAGGCCTTCTCGAGGCCCTTTCTGGCTCTCCCAATTTCATTCTTAAGCTCCTTCCTGCTGGCCTAATAATTTTCTAGATCTCTATCATTACCTAGATTTTTGAACCTTTCATGAGCTTTTCTTTTCTTCTTGACTAGGTTTTCAACTGCCTTTGTGCACTACTTTACCCTACAAACTTTTCTCACAATGTGTGGTTTGATGTGTTGAGCTAATGACAACTATTTTTAAGAAACAATTAGACGTGAACGTGCAGTTAGGGATCTTGCTCTTTCCGAGACTGGACATTATCTCTGTGGACACAATGTGTCTTTCAATTACACACAAGAGGTTCTGCAGATACTGAAAATCCAGAGAAACAAAACATACGAGGAACTCAGCAGTTTGGACAGCATCTATGGAAAGGTATAAACAGTTGACATTTTGGGCTAAGACCCTTCATAAGAACTTTCATTTCTTTCAAGTATAACTTAGAGCAACCTTGTCCAATTGGAACATAGTCCAGTTTCCTCAATTTGTAGAGAAGTATCGGTTTCTTGGTTGCTGAGTATGGTTGAATCATTAAGACAGTTGACAATCTGTTGGAAGCTTTGAGAAAATTATTCTCAGAACTATATTCCAAAGTGAACATTACCAATTTGAATTGTATTCATAAGATCAGCAAGACAGAGAATACAAACATATTGTTGCTGCAAATAACAAATTTATTAGACTACAGATGTTCCTGTTGGCTGTTTCCAAATTCAATAATTCCAGATAGAAAATGAAAATTATAACTCAGGCCTGGATCAAGATTTTAGACAAAATATATGCCCTATCAAGTTCTTTCAACATCATTATTAATTCACTGTCTCAACCTTTTATATTGTGGAATATGCCAGATGGGGCACACCAAAATGAATGACTTCTGATGTGAACTATTGCAGGTTTTGTACAATTGAAGCATTACTGTATATTTTGTGTTCTAAACTCTGAGATGAAGCCTTTCCAATTTATTTTCTATAGCTAAACACTGATGTCTGGTGGTTTATGGACACAGATATCCTAATCCTTTGCTCCTTCAACAGAACTTCGTCTCCCACCACACATTTGGACCCAGATCAGAGGTCACCCTTTTCGGAAGGGCTGAGTTCGTACGACTGCTCTCCTCATATGATGGTGAAAAGATGCTTCTGATATTCTGAGATTTATGTGATTATTGGACTGTACTTTATATTGGTTTCCTTCAGGTTTTTGGTGTTTTCCTTCTCGTGGCTGATTGATGACTGGGTGATCTTGTTGATATTTTGCGTGTGGGAGGGAGGGCTGGGGGCTCAGATGCTATTGTCGCTGTACTTTACTGTGAGTGAGGGGGTTGAGTGAGGATTGCTATTGTTGCTGTTTTTTCTGCAGCGGAGGGGAGATATGATGCTATTTTCACTGTTTTATTTTGCGGGGAGTGATTTGGGGGTCTGCGAGTTTCGTTTCTTCTCTTTTTAGTGTCAGTTGGGGGGGAGTGTTAATATCTTTTCTTTCATCATCTCCATGGTCTTTCTGAATTCCATGTCTATTTGGAACAGTCAAATATTGAAGTTGCATTGTACATGCATACTTTGACAGTAAAGTGAACCTTTGAACCATGAATCGGATGTCCCACTTCAGTAGGAGAGCTTGATCTTCCTCAATTAGTTAGTCTGGGACCCTTTGTAATTTCTTGCAACTAACTGAGCCCCCTTCCCTCATGGTTTTATGTGCTGTTTTGGGTATTCAATCCACCAGTCCATCATCCACATAATTACTCTATTTGGTGTGGAATGCTGCTTGTCACATTTCACTAGTCTCACCACCCTTTGCTGAGTTTTGCTGCTGGTGGGAGTGAAAAAAAAGCAAAAAGAATCAATTTATAATGCTCAGAGGTGCATGATTGGAGTTGAATGCAATTCCTTTCTTTGTGGATGCCCTGATGGGCTGCCCTCGATTGATTTAAGTGAGGCAATATTTTACCTGCCTTCAGAACTTGAGTTGGTATCAATGCATGGTGGAGAAATGTCTTTTGTCTGTGTGGTAACCTTTTTTGAAAATATGTAAAGGGAACATTTCTGTGACTATTAATTCTTTTAGATCAGGGGTTCCCAATCTTTTGAAGCAATGGACCCCCTATCAGTAACCTTGGGGTCCGTGGACACCATCTTAGGAACTCCCCTTTTAGATCAATCTGTGACTTTGTGAACTTCTGGAAAAACTTTTGACTAAGTAGAAAACCATGACTTTGAGATGGGAGCACTGGGTTTGAACATACCAAAACCAGTGTAAGCTTGTGCAGTTTGATTTAAGCCATGGTTGATGGATGTTAGATAAATGCATAAAATATACATTGCCTGTAAACACCCTCCCAAATTACAAAACGAGGGATATTACTAAGTAGTGTTCAGACAGATTTACTCTGGCAGTAAATTATATTTTGCTCATATCAGCTGCAGTAAAGTGGGTGCCAGCAAGATTACCCTTCTAAATTTTTATGGTCCTTTGACTTCATTATTGCAGCCAACACATCCTCCCTTGCAAAGTAGCTATTTTGTTGGGGCTTTTCTTTATAGAACGGTTTATTAAACACTATTGCATTGAACTGATCTTGAATTGGGCAGTCAGCAACATTAGTGAAATGCAATGTGGTGGTCCAGCATGTCCTAGGTGTGACAAGCAGAACAAACAGAGCCCTTTGGATGGGTCAAAAACGTTCAGTGTCCACTTCGTTAGGCACACCTGAACATGTGATAGCTCCTCAGCCTATCAGGAGGCAGCAACTCAATCCAGTAAAGCATGCAGACATGGTCAAGAGTTTTGTTGTTCAGACCAAACACCCAAATGAGGAAGAAATGAGATCTAAGTGACTTTGACCATGGGATGATTTTTGGTGCCAGACGGGGTGGTTTGAGTATCCCCAAAACTGCTATCTCCCGTGATTCTCACACACAACTGTCTCTAGAGTTTACAGAGAATTGTGTGAAAAATGAAAAAAATAGTTTTCTGTGTGCAGCAATTCAGTGGGCAAAAATGCCTTATTAATGAGAGAGGTCAGAAGGGAATGGCCAGACTGGTTCAAGTGGACAGGAAGGCGACAATAACTCAAATAACTACACGTTACAACAGTGGTGTGCTGAAAAGCACCTCTGAATGCGCAACATATTGAACCTTGAAGTGGATGGGCAGCAGGAGACCATGGACATACACCCAGTGACCACTTCATTAGGTGCAAGAGGTTTCTGATAAGGTGGCCACTGGGTGTATATTTAAACTTACTTGGATTTGTTAACAGGATTTATAACATTAAACTTTGCCTTAACAGTTGAATGAGTAATGAAGGGCTTTCACTTAAATTTGTGCGTTGCTCGCAGCCATTATTAATTACGTTGTGCAAAGACTATAAAATTGCTTCATAGAAATAAAATTCATTGCTACTTGAAGGAGTTTGAATTTTAATCTTTTAATATTTAGTTGTATTTATTTTTCTAGCAAAGTTGATCATAATATCCCAGTAGGTCGGCAGGCACACTAATATATCAAGTGAAGATCACCATTGATTGAGTTGATATAATGAAAAATTAGATAAAAATTATATTTCTCGATAGGATTCATTGCATGTTCTGTTACTATAGTAAACTGTACTGCAAACCTATTGAATGCAAAGATGATTACAAATAAATTTTAAAGAATAATGATGTGTGACTTGTATTCTACAAGTGAGCTGACCTGATATCCATCAAGCTGTTGTAAACAAGTTGTCAATGGGATATACATCATTGAACCGCTGGCCAACACTATGTTCAGTTGAAATTTTTTTTAGAAAAAAGAAGAAAATTGGATTAAAATTAATTATAATGCGGTGATGTTACTCTGTGATGTAATTTCAATGGAAATACAAGTGGTGAGGATAGGAATTGCACAGTTTAGATTTTGAATCATTAAACTGACAGAACTTTCCAATGAGAGAAGCGGAGCTGGTGAGACAAAGCAGGGATAAATGGGTTAATCTGGATCTATAAGAGATTATTAAAATGGACATTAAATATTGGCCTTATAGTGGTCTCTCCATCACTTGAGTGAATAAAAATAAATTTAATTTGTGGCTCCCTTTTGTAATAGATTTGTAATGGTATCAGTACTGGTCTACTTACTGTTTTGGTCAAAGTGAACAAACACTCAATCTGTCTGTTACAAAATGTGACCATGGCATTACTTTGCTCTTTATTGCTCTCTTCACCAATAAACAATTCTTCTCAGGTAGAAAGAATGTTTCAAGAAAATCTTCATTAAAACTTAAACACAAAGAAGTCTAAGTTTGCAGATGCTGGAAATCCAAAGCATTTTTGGATTCGTCCTGAAGAAGGTTCTCAGCATGAAAGCATTGACTGTTTATTAATTTCCATTGATGCTGCCTGGCCTGCTGAGTTCTTCAAACATTTTGTGTGTGTTGCTTCATTAAAACTCAAGTATGGCACTTGCCAGGTCTGGACAGCACAGAATATGTTTCAACCAAAGAGGGGTAGTAAAGAAATGGGAACAAGCATGCCTCAGAAAAATGCATCTTCGCAACTACACAGATGGTGCATTGGCAAGATGAAGCCACCCTCAGGGCGGAGGAGCATCACCTTATATTCTGTCTGGGCAGCCTCCAACCATAGGTTTCTCTTTCCGGTAGACAAATTTCCCCCGTCCCCTTCCTCTATTCGCCAATCTGACATTTTACTTCTTCTCAACTGCCTATTACTTCCCCCCTGCTCCCTTTCTCCTGTGGTCCACTCTCCTCTCCTATCAGATTCTTTCACCACCAGCCCTTTACCTTTCCCACCCACCTGGCTTCATCTATCACCTCCTAGCTAATCCATCTTCTCCACCCCCCCCCCCACCTTTTTAATTTTATCATCTTCCCCTTCCTTTCCAGTCTTGAAGAAGGCTCTTGGCCCAAAACATTGACTGTTTATTCATTTCCATAAATGCTGCCTGACCTGCTGAGTTCCTCTGCCATTTTGTATGTATTGCAGAGATGGGACTTTAACTTTCAAAATTATTTTAAAAATGCTATATTTTTGGATCCAGTGGCCTCTGTTGATCTGTTACTATAATTGAGACTGTATGTTTATGGTCTAAATGCTCTCATCATCCATATATTTGAATGCTGATGTTCCATTTGCATTGTCTTGGTGACAAGGTCTGATGTTCTTTTGAACCCACTTAGACTTTGTTGATTGCAGGCCAGTGTAGTTTCCCCCTTAGCCTGAGAAAGAATTGTCTTGTTAACACTTTCTTGTTCTTATGGGATTCATTGTCACAGCTGGATTCTTAAACATATTAAGTAAACTGTAAATCTACAAATTTTAATCATTGGTCCTTACATTTTTTTTTGGGTCAACTTTGATACTGTTATTGTGAAATAACAGTAGCTTTAAATAGCTTTGGAGCTTTTCATCAGATATTACAAGAGTTAAATTTAATTTGAAAAGATAGACTGGAAAAGGAGTTGATGATTTGCACAAAGTCAATATTGAATTTATTTATTTACTTATTAAGAGACAGCGCGCAATAGGCCCTCGCGGCCCTTTGAGAAGCGTCACCGAGCAACCCCTGATTTATGGCACAATTTACAATGACCAATTAACCTACCAACTGGTATGTCTTTGGACTGTGGGAGGAAACACATCGGTCACGGGGAGAACGTACAAGCTCCTTACAGACGCGACGAGAACGAACCCAGGTCGCTGAAGCTGTAAACTGCTGTTTTTCAAAGCTTCCTTAATGAAGTGTGTCCCCTCTGGTTAGTTTTTGGATATACTGAGCTCATCCTGGAGAGGGAAGGAGAAAGGATGGCTCACCAATGACGGAGTGGAGATTGCTGCATCGGGGAGGGTATGTGGGGAAAGCAGATTGTACTAACATGGCAACATTTTTAACCATCCCATATTGGTATAGGACCAGGACCAGAGACCTCCAGCTCCAATGGCCTTACTTGTCACCCTTCATGGAGACAGCATCTAGGGTGCTCCTTCTGCATCATAGTTGGCCCAAAGTGCCTGTTCCAGTCTATGTTCTATAATCTATTTAATGTTGACGTTTTCTGCCCAACTCAGACTCCAAGCTCCCATTTGGATATGCAGGGCAGCACTGTGAGGATCGTGTTTGTTTGATTTCTCAAATACCTTCAATACCATACAGCCCTCATTGCTGGGGTAAAGGCTCCATTCAATGCAGGTCGGCACTTCCATTGTATCCTGGATAATGGACAACCCGGCTGGCAGACCTCAGTTTGTGCGACTTCAGAGCTGAGTGTCAGACACGGCTCTTAGCACACTGGGGCTCCACAGGGGAGTGCATTGGCTCCCTTCCTGATTACCCCGTATACCTCGGACTACAGATACAACACTCAGTCATTTCATCTGCAGAAATTCTCCGATGATTCAGCAATAGTTGGGTGTATAAATGGAGGACGGGAGGATGAATACAGGGCCCTGGTGGAGAACTTTGTCAAATGGTGCAAGCTGAATCAACCACAGCTCAACATCAGCAAGACAAACGAGATGCTGATGGACTTGGGAAGACCAAGCCAGCACTGCTCCCTGTTACTATTGATGGTGAGGACGTGGATGTGGTGAGGACCTACGAGTAGCTGGGGGTGCACCTGGATGACAGACTTGAGTGCAGCACCAATGCAGAGGCTGTGTACAAGAAGGGCCAGAGTTGCCTCTGCTTCCTGAGGGGACTGAGGTCCTTTGGAGTATGCAGGCCTTTCCTTCACATGTTCTACCAGTCTGTTGTCACCAGTACAATCTTTTATGCATTGGTGTGCTGGGGCAATGGCATCAACACGGCTGATGCCAACAGGCTCAATAAACTGACTAGAAAAGCTGGCTCTGTTATAGGCGTCAAACTGGACACACTGGAGGCTGTGGTAGAACAAGGACCCTTCAGAAAATGCTGGCAATTCTGGACAATGTTTCTCAGCTTCTGCATGCCACCTTGGCTGCACAGAGGAGCACTTTTAGTAATAGACAAAGATAACCGCGCTGCTCCAAAGAGTGTTATATGAGGTAATTCTTACTGTCAGCCATTAGGCTCTATAATGAGTCAACCTGTAGCCAGGGAAGTGATGACCTGCCCCCCACTCCTGTTAGACAGTTTTAGGTAACTTATTTTCTATTCTTTCTTACTTCTCTTCTAATATTTGTATATTTGTATATCTGTGCACTTGTAATGCTACTGTGCCACTGTAATTTCCTTTGGGATCAATAAAATATCTATCTATATAACCTCTAAATTACAGGCAACATCAAAAGCTGTTGCAGTGCTTGGAAATCTCAAATTGAGTGAAGATGGTTGTTGTCAAGTGATTTGAAAGAGAGAGATGGGAGAGGAAGGTTCAAACTTTCAAAGTCTAAGTATATTTAATATCAAAGTATGTATACAAGATACAACCTCGAGATTCATCCTCCTATAGGCAGCCACGAAACAAAGAAACACCATAGAAGTCATTCTAGAAAATATTAAACACCCAATGCAAAAAGCTAGCACACAACACATAGAAACGTAGAAACGTCAAACCAGTAGTGATCAGTTTAGTTCCGTTCCGCGCCGCTCTGCCAGCCAATGTAGACTGAGACATAACTAGTTCTGGATCTCACATCTTCAGAACTTCAGCAGGAATTTTGTATTTTTACTGCCAAAATTTAGCTGCTGAAAAGTGCTAAGGTTAAATGAGGCGAAGTGTTACTTGATTGCTACTCTAATGCTTCAATTGCGGCTCTCTGTTGAATGGCACAGAGGACATCTACTGGAGTCAGTGGGAACTATTTTTTGCTCCACCTCATCTGTCTCAGATCTGCTCAGTTTCCTTTTGCTTGTATTTACCCTTTTGTATTTAGTTCAAAGGCAATAATACAGTCATAGAGTCTTAGAAAAGTACAGCACAGAAATAGGCCCTTTGGCCCATCTAGTCCATGTCAAAACCATTTAAACTGCCCTCTTCCATCGACCTGCACCAGAGCCATAGCCCTCCATACACCTATCATTCATGTACCTATCCAAACTTCGCTTAAACCTTGAATGTGAGCTCGCTTGCACCACTTGTGTTGGTAGTTTATTCCACACTCTCATGACCCTTGTGAAGAAGTTTCTCCTCATGATCTACTTATACTTTTCACCTTTCACCCTTAACCCATGGCCTCTGGTTGTAGTCCCACCTAACATCAGTGGGAAAAGCCTGCTGGCATTTACCTTACCTACACCACTCATAATTTTATATACAGGTACCTCTATGAAATCTCCTCTCAGATTTCTACATCTGTCTATGTTTGGAATTAGTCTGTAATCACTTTGTCATCCTGGCCAGATTGTTCAGAAAGATTGCACAATGCGGCAATATTTTAAACCAGGGGTTCCCAACCTTTATTATGCATGGACCAATATTATTAAGCAAGGGGTCCGTGACCCCCAATTTAAACCAAACTACGCTCCATTGGTTGTAAAATGTAATTCAGGAGACACAAGACATGGCAGATGTTGGAGTTTGGAGCAAAACACAATCACTGGAGGAACTCAATGTGCCAGGCAGCATCTATAGAAGGAAATGGGCAGTCAATTTCAATTTGAGACCAAACTGAAAGAAAGAAGGGAGTATTGACATTAATTTGTCTTTCAATAAAACCTTGGCTGGATATTGCCTGTTCTTTTGCTGAACTTGTGTGTGATAAACCATCTGCCTTCGGGTACTTCCTTCCACATTCCACATACTGAGCTGGCGATAAGAATTTTATGCAAATATGCTTGTCATCATACTTTAAGAGTTAAAATTAAATTCTGCCTCTACTTATCTAACTCTATGATGAGTCTGAAACATCCTGAACTACTTCTGGTCATTTCTATACATCTATTTTTGGAAATAGAACAGTTTCTGTGGCTTTTTTAACTAGTTTAACCCAAAGTATAGTAGGTCACTTTGCATTTCTTTTTCCTAAAAATTTGTCTGCCCATTCAAAGGACATAATGAACAATCAATTCTTAAGACTTGTGATCAGATATGCAATAAATTCCTTTTTCCCACTCATTTACTATTATTAATTGATTAAGCTTCATGTATCAGCAGACAATCCACTTGTGGAAGCTTAGAGGAAATTCTGCATTGATGATCTCAATTATATAGAAGAGTTTGGTTTGATGAAAAACATCCCAATTGCCTGTTTCGCTGCCGGTGTTTAGGGCAGCAATGAAAGTCCTCCACCTTGGGCGGTGTTCAGGGTTTCCCTCATCGTGTCAGTAGTTCGGTTTTCACTACAGTCCATCATGCAAGTTCCGGGGAGAGACGCAGGAATACTGTTGCACTCAGATGTAGAAGGATTCTTCGTTGTTTCCACAACAGTTTTATTTTACCAGTCAGGGTTGTTAGCCCTCATGTGGACCACTCTTAGTCTGCTCTCTTCCCTTTGACCGTTTGGCATGAGTGACCCTATCAAGAGACAAAGCATTACGCCCTGACTCCAGCAAACATAGCTCTGCAGATCAATGAGGCATGCAAGCCTCCAAACTCTATGATAAGGTTGTGGTCCTCTTGGAAGTTTGATGGAAAAGTTGTTGACATAATGCTGTGTGAGTTGTGTATGTCAATGATTCAGTGGCACAGCAGATAACATTGACCATGCATTTGGGTTAAGGCTCAATCCTGATTGATCTGGTGCTCTCTGGGTGGAGTTTGCACCTTGTCCCCATATGGGCTTCTCCTCAGTGCTACAGTTTCCTCTCACATCCCAAAAAATGTGCTGTTTGATAGGTTTGTTGTAAATTATCGCCAGTGTAGGCGATGACACTGGAGACAAGCTGCATTGACGCTTGCCCTTCCCTTGGACTACATCAGTGACGTGGATGGGGGGGAACCCGCTGCATGAGCAATAACCGGTTCTTCAAATCTTCCCGCCCAGGCTTGCACCCTGGAGAGGACACAGCCCACCAGAGGCACAAACCCATGGTCTTGTGGCTTTTACCAATGAAACAGATTTGATGGGCTGAGTAGTCTCCTTTATGTCATAACAAAAAAATAATCCTCTTAAATTGGGAACAATCCTTTGAGTGCCTGTGGTATGACTCCATGCTTTCCTGTAAATCTCTGAATTTTCCACCAGATTCTGACGGTAAGTTGGTGGGACTAGTGTTGCAGTGGCTGACTGTGCACTTGTCACAATGGTAGTGGCCCGGATTTCACAGGAACAATGACTGTAGAACCTTTGCTATTGCCACTATTACTCTGTAAAAATGATAAGCAATTTCTTGTACATCTGTAACTTCTGACCCTAAAATCCCAATGTTTCTACCCATGGTAGAGCATCAGAGTAATGGCTTCAGCAAACAACACGACCAGCGGCGGTGTCCTGCTGACAGTTCACAAATCTACTTCATTTACTACTTCTTTCAAATATGGTTCTCCTACTAAGCTGCATGCAATGGAAACCTATGATATCAACTTTGATGGTGTGTTTTTGGGCCGAAAGAGCGATCTGCTCCTTTTCTATCTCTGAGAGAGTTCAGTGAGGCTTGATGCAGAGCGTGTGGCCTAGAGGCCTGGAAGCCTGGAGTCAGGACGTGAGCCCATGATCGACTCAATTTCTGCTCTCTGATTGAGTCGATAGGCAAGGCTGGAGTTGATGAGGAGAAGAAGTGGAGGGCGGCTGGGTGTTCGGTGCCATCTGCCTGCATCTGACCAGTCTTCATCCCTCCTGCCTGCTGCTGTTGGTGGAAAGTGCAGGAGCCTTTGGGATCCATGTTGCCAGGATTGATCTTTGAGGCAATGAACTCATTTTGGGGGTCTTTGAGGTTCATGTTGCATGTGTTCCTGGATTCTGGTCACTCGTTTTTTTTTTGCTGATTTTGAGCGGTTTGATTGGGGCAGTTGATGGGGACTGGGGCGCTTCAGCGAAGAATGGTCTTGTGTCCTACATCGGCCAGCAGTGCAGCAAGGCCCTGAACTGAGCTAAACCAGATAATACTGGACTCCTGGTTTGATGTTCAATATTCTGCGTGTTGTTTGCTCGCTTTTTGCCATTTGCACAGTTTGTTCTGTTTTTTTGCAGGTTGGGTGCTTGATTGAGCGGGCTCCATGGTGTTGCATTGTTTCGTGGCTGCCTGAGGAAGGACGAATCTCAGTGTGTCTTCTGTGAACATACTTTGATAATAAATGTACTTTGAATCTCTGAAACAGGCCCTATGACCCAACTCATCTATGGTGCCCATTTGCCTGTATTTGGTCCACATCCCCCCTGCCTATCCATGTGAATTTCTAAATTTCTTTTAAATGTTGATATGTTCCAGTGAATCTTCATAACGCATGCTGTTTTGTACTTTCCCCACAATAATCAATCTGAAGTCATTTGAACAGCCTGAGATTCAAGTTTTTTTTATGAAACGCTCTCATCATAAATTATCCAGAAAATCTAATCTTCAATTACATGTGGTCTAAGTGAGACTTTAATGGCGTACTCAGTCATAATTACTGCTTAGCAAACTACCTTGCCCTAAAAATACAGTATTATGTATGTGCATTGCATTCTGCTTACATGAATATTTAAACATATAACGGGTTCCAAAATGAAATACTTACTAGTTTATTTGTGTTATCTTGGCTTCTGTTTCATCATTTGTATGCATTTAAATTTTTATTTATTATTCTTCATGGTGTTAATTAAAAGTGCTTCCTAGTTTCTCATTTCAGAGACCGGATTCATGTCATTGGCCACCACTGCTCTCTGGAGGCTCCCTTTAATTTCCCACTCCGCAGCAGTAGGTATTGAAACGGGGGTTGTTTACGAAGACTGCTAGATCATTGTGAAGAATGCTTCTCAAGGTCGAGGGTTGTGGACTTCCGGAAGGGGACGTCAGAAGTGTTAGGGCATATTCTGGAGTTGGGGTATATAGCAAACATTCACTTCACCAGCGACCCATCTTTGGACATGAACATGGATTATAGATAAAATTTAAAATGTGGCCCTGAACAATAGTCTTCCTGGAACTGTAGACTGGAGTTGTTTGCAAATCAGCCAATGCTGATTAGCATTCATTTTGAGCATCTGGAGTGTGCGTGAAAACTATATGTAATTGAAAGGATGCATTGTAGATATATTGTAGCTCTAGAATCGTCCTGATGTTACCTTTGACCTTTAGCATATGTCATGTCATGTAATATTGGGTTAGGAGGCCTCTTCCAAGTGTGTCTGAATATGATACCTGCTGCTTATTTTTGTGGAACAAAACACTTCTGTATTCACTAGCTTCTGAGTGTCCCTCTGGTGATTTTATTCATGTTACAACAAGTAGAACACTATCAGTCCTCAGTGAGTGATCAGCAGTGGACAGGGTGAGCAAGCTTCATGTCCTGGGTATCAGCATTCTTTAAGATCGATCCTAGGCCCAACATATTGTTGCAATTACTAAGAAGGCACACTGGTGGCTATATTTCATTAGAAATTTGGTATGTCATCAGAGATTCTAGCAAACTCTACAGATGTACAGCAGAAAGCATTCTGACAGGTTGCATCACAGTTTGGTACGGAAGGGCCACTGTACAGGATTGGAAATAGCTGCAGAGGGTTGCAAACTCAGCTGGCTGCATCATGGGCATTAGCCCATCAAGAACATCTTCAAAGGATGATGCCTCAAAAAGTTGGCATTCATCATTAAGGACCTTCACCAAACAGGACATGTCCCCTCTTCAATTCTACCATCAAGGAGGTGAAGACACACATTAAATGTTTTCGGAATGGCTTCTTCCCCTCTACCACCAGATTCCTTTGGATTAGATTGGATTTATTTCTCACATACAGTGAAATGTGTTGTTTTTGTCAAATCACATTAGCGAGGAGTGTGCTGGGCAGCCCACAAGTGTCTCCAAGCTTCTTGCGTCAACAGAGTATGCTCACAATTTCTGAATGGCCCAGAAACCTATCAACACAACCTCACTTTTTGCACTACTTTTTAACCATATTTCTGTTTATAACTTATAGTGATTTTTTAAAATGTATTCCTCTGTATTGCTACTGCAGAACAATAAATTTCATGACATATGTCAGTGATAATAAACCTGATTTTAAGACCATAAGGTATAGGAGCAGAAGTAGGCCATTCGGCCCATCCAGTCTGCTCCGCCATTCAATCATGGGCTGATCCAATTCTTCCAGTCATCCCTGCTCCCCTGTCTTCTCCCCATACCCTTTGATGCCATGACTAATCAAGAACCTATCTACCTCTGCCTTAAAGGCACCCAATGACTTGGCCTCCACAGCCGCTCGTGGCAACAAATTCCACAGATTTACCACCCTCTGACTAAATGTTGATTCTGTCACTCCACTGCTGAAGGAAGGTGACATTGCTTTCATCAACCTTTTAAGTTGTGGGGAAAGGAAAACAGTAAGAATCAAATTTCTAATTTTCCAAAGATCTTTTTTTTTAAATGACATGGTACTTTGCAAGTTGAAGTTCAGCATTTGAATAGTCCAGAGATATTGGTTCGGCTATGCACAGAAAATGCTGGAGGAACTCAGCAGGTCAGGCAGCACCTATGAAGAAGGTTGGACAGTCGAAGTTTTGGGTTGAGACCCTCATTTGGTTATATTTCTTGTAATGCTACCTTCAGGATTCCGTAAAGGGAGAAGATATCCATTTGCATCTCACATCTGATTGAAGAGATCAAGTATTCATGGGTTGCTTCTTTATGTAGAGTATTTAATTTGCACTTATCATGAGGTCATGGCATAGTTTTAATACAATTTGGCAGTACAGTGATATGAGCAGAAACAGCCCATAGGTTTTACACTGATGTTCCAGCCATTTCATAAACACTGAGGACTCTACATAAATTATCAAAAACATTAAACTTGTCCCTCGAGGTAGATGTTAATGGCAGTGCTGATTGGGAGTTGCTTGTTCAGTTCTCAACAGGGTGAGAACAGCTTGTGATATTAATCTCACCCTCCGTACTTCCTGAAATGTGACCTTGATTTCTGGAGTGCTTCTTCTCAGAAGCCAATTATCAGATCTAAGGGTATGCGTTGATATAGAAGGAGATGGACCGGGAGAGGGAGGCGAACAGTTGCTGCAGAGTTCTTCCCTGCTGGAGGTTATTTTAAAGCCAGTATGCTTCATATAATGGGGAGTACCCTCCTCAGTATACAAACCCCAACTTTGGATTTGTTGTCAGCTACTTAAAAGATTGTAGAATATACATTCTTATGTCATGCGAGTAATATTCTAAGTTCAGGAAGATATGGAAATTTAACCTATAATGATAATTTTTGTAATTTCAAAATATTAAACTAATTCAAAGGGAGACACAGGAGACTGAATCACGTGGTTGCATGATGACGTATACATTTCATGTATTTATACACATAACCTGCAATGAATGAACAAGACACAAAATGCTGGCAGAACTCAGCAAGCCAGACAGCATCTATGAGAGGAGGTAATAACGATGTTTCGGGCTGAAACCCTTCATCAGGATGAGGGTTGATACCCCTGCCCCCCACCCTTACCTCCATCCCTATCTATTATTTTAGTCTGGTTCTCTTTCTCTCTCTTTTCCCCCCTCACTATAATCTCTCCCCCCAGCCCTACCTTTCTTTCTCTTTTATTTCCCATAATTCTCCACCTTCCCCCAGCCCATTTCCCTCCAGCCTATCACTTCCCAGCTCTCTACTTTATCCCTCCCCCCACTTCTTATCCCTCCTCGACCATCCCATGTTACTTCACTCCTGATGAAGGGTTTTGGCCCGAAACATCGTTATTACCTCCTCCCATAGATGCTGTCTGGCCTGCTGAGTTCGGCCAGCATTTTGTGTTTTTTATTTATTTTCAGCATCTGCAGATTCACTCGTGTTGCCTATGAATGAACAAGAATGCTTAACCAAGCAATATATATATATATATGCAGTACACACGAGGTTACTCAAATGTTACTAAAATATTAAATACACAACATATAACATGGTTGAGATTTCTTTGTGGATCTTACATTGAAAATCTACATTTGAAGGAATGGAGAAAGTTACTCAAGATTTTGGGGGAAGAAAACTCAATAATAAAATGAATATTGAGTGATTTTGTTCTTAAAATAGTCATGAGGCCTTTTTAGTTGGCCCAGTGGAAGTTCCTCATTATTTTAAATGATCTTTGCTAGATTTAGACATTGTGTCTCCAGAGCCAAACCCTGAGCTAAAGTGTAACTTTCACTTAAGGTCTGACTCAATAGGAAAGCTTCAAATGACTGAACTTTTCTTGATAGCTCAGTAAACTTTTCAAACTTACACAATGTTCCTAACCACTGGAACTTTACTTTATTGTCACCAAACAATTGATACTAGAGCATACAATCATCACAGTGATATTTGATTCTGCGCCTCGTGCTCCCTGAAGTACAAATTGAAGTAAATATAATAAAAATTTAAATTATAAATCGTAATTAGAAAATAGTAAAGGGAAAGTAAGGTAGTGCAAGTCAGATCCGGATATTTGAAAGCCAATGAGCTTCGCGAACTTAAAAAGCTGGATAGGGTGCAGAGATGTTGCCGAGACTCGAGGGACAGAGTGATAAAGAGAGGATGGACAGGCTGGAACTTTATTCATTGGAGCGTAGGTGATAATATTGAGGTGTATAAAATCAGAGGGGTGTAGATAGGGTAAATGCACTCAGTTTTTTTCCCAGGTAAAGCAAATCAAAACTAGAAGGCAAAGATTTAGGCCGAGAGGATAGAGATTTAATAGGGACCCAAGGAGTAAACCTTTCACCACACCAGTAGGGCTTTCTAACCTGGGGTCCACAGACCCCTTGGATAATGGTAAGGTTCCATGGCATAAAAAAAGGTTGGGAAGCCCCTGACCAACAGAGTGGTGAACTGTTAAAGAAATGGTTGAGGCAGGGACATCGTACAGATACTTTGGAAGATACATAGATGGGAAAAGTTTAAAGGGATATGGACCATAAACGATCACATTTGATGTGATATGGTGTGGCCCTTCAAGCCAAACCATCCAGCAATCCCTGCTAGCCTAATCAAGGGACAATTTACAATGACCAATTAACCTACCAACCGGTACGTCTTTGGGGTGTGGGAGCAAATTGGAGCATCCAGTGGAAACCCAGTCACAGGGAGAATGTACCAACTCTTTACAGGCAGTGGTGGGAATTGAACCCTGGCTGGTGGTATGCTAAAACATTGTGCTACCATGATGCAAATGGAACTATCTCTATCTTACATGGGAACATTGAACAGTAAGGACTAGATCGGCCAAAAAGCCTTTTCTAAGAAATTTTCAGACATTATTTGTCTCCTGTTCTGATGAGTTCCGAATCCTTTATGATGACAGATACTTGCATTTCTTTAACACCTTCAGTGGGGCAACACACCACAAGGTGCTTCACAGAACATTGCCAGTGGAAATTCTACAGAGTCAGACACGCAAACATAGTATTACATCGATAAATGTATGGGCTTGGCTAAAGAAGGTGAAAGAAGAGGTGAGCAGGCAAAGAAATTTAGTGAGAGGATTTAGGAGTTTAGAGACCATAAAACTAAAAGGCCAGGCTGCTGGCTGCCAACAGAAGTGTGAAGCAACAGAAGCTGCTGATATGTTTCTGTCTTTTTTTACTGGACTATATCTTCAATTACACGGAAAAATGAAGATTTTGCTTCCTGAATACTTTTGGGTGCACCTTATGGATTTTGGGCTGCCGATCATGAAAATCACCATGAAATTTCCCTATCAGGCACCATTTTTTTGAAATTGTCTCTATTTGTTATTTCAATTCATAATTCAAGTCAGAATAACTGAAGTCAAGAATATGGCTGAAGATGTTCTTGTCACCAAACTACATGCAGCAGGTTGACAACATGCTTCAAGCATACAAAACCATGAAGTGCAACATGTCACTAAAGATTCACATCCTGCATTTCCATTTAGACTTCTTCCCTGTAAATCTTGGCTTTGTCAGTGACGAGAACAGCGAACCATTTCACCAAGGCATTGCGGTCATGGGTAGCGCAGTGGTTAGCACAACATTTTACAGTACGGCGGCCAGGGTTCAATTCCTGCAGCTGCCTGTAAGGAGCTTGTACGTTCTTCCTGTGACCACGTGGGTTTCCTCCGGGTGCTCCAGTTTCCTCCCACAGTCTAAAGGTGTACCAGTTGGTAGGTTAGTTGGCCATTGTAAATTCTCCTGTGATTTGTCTAGGATTAAATCAGCGGATTGCTGGGCGGAGGGGCTAGAAGCCCCAGAATGGCCTACTCCGCACTGTATCTCAATCAATCAATCAATAAACAAATAACGGTATCAGGGCAACTGATTATTGTTGGACACTTAAGTGAGAAGCCTCAGACACTGAGTACAAATGAAAACCATCAACAAAACACTTTTATCTTAGTTGAACTATTGCAAAGTGTCAGCACCCATTATGGATTATATTCAATAAAAGTTAATTTCTTGTTTCTCCAAATTCCTACATGACACAAATAGTCTGAAAATATATTTGTGTTCAGCTTCAGGTGGTCTATCATAAACAAATAAAAAATTCTGAGGAAGCAACAGTTCTGAAAAAAAAATTGTCCAATGTTATAGACCATCAGCAGTGTTTAATGAGCCACCTATTATTCGCACATAATAAATCTTTGTATGCCTCTCTTTAAATGACGTCGAAAGGTGGGCTTGTCAAAGTCACATTTCTACTGACGCAAAATGCCAGATGGGGAGGGGACTGTGAAGAAGGTTGAAGGAGACTGAGAAAGATGGGAGGTTAAAACGAGGACGGCCCTCATGAAAGTTGAGGCACCATCTGATGTAATGGTGGTGAGCGAGGTCTGAATTCCCTATAAATGTTGCATCACCCTCATAATCACAGGAGGCATAAAAGCCTGCTTTGACATGGTGATGTATAACCAGCCTACCCCACACCAGGAGCTTCTGAGCCATCCATCTCCCGTGACTTCTGCAATTATGCCATTCACTGTGGGTATGCTCTATTAAAATACATCTACCGTCTTTGTAGGATGTGTAAAGTTTTTGCCTCAGGCATTGTAATTATATGGCTCACACTAATAAATTATGCAATACATAAAATAATTGGGTACCGCTAGCATTTAGGGGAATGTATTTTTCATTTGGAATTTGCAAAATGCGCTTACCTTTCTTTGCCTCTAAGTATAGATGGTAGTACGGGATTCTTAGATTTGTGCATAGCCCGTGGACTAGGGTTGTAATTGCAGCATGTTTGATTTTTTTTTGGCTTTCCCTGCTGAGATCATCACATTACTTGTTCTAACAAGAATGTTTTAGGGGCAAGATCACGGGCATGTGCGTCTGACTGGTTTGACCTAGTTATTGAAGACTGAAACTGCCCAGAAAATTCTTTCTCATTTGGGCCACGAGAATATAAATTTGCAAAGGTTCGAGTTGCACGATTCCCCATTGAGTTTTGGCAGGGTGGTGTTCTTACCTTCATGTCGGAAGGTCAGAGTTCAGACTGCATCCCAGTAGCTTGAACACAGTTTGCGAGCTAACACTTCTGATGTACGATTAAAGCTTGGCCTCTCAGATCACCATTGAATGCCCTGTTTTGAAGAAGGAGGCTTTTCTCCCCCCAGTGTTCCACGAATTATTTATTTTTGATTCAGATTCATGTTTATTCATTACACGCACATCAAAATATGTGAAATGTGTTGTTTGCTTTAACAACCAATGCACTCAAGGATTCGTTGGGAGTACCCCCATAAGTGTAGCCACACATTCCATCGCCAATATTACATGCCCACAATGCACTGCAGAACAACACGGGTCATACCAAGTAACGAAACACCTACAGCAAAACAAAACCCCCTTTTCTTGCTTTGTCGCCTGGTACGTTCTGTGTTGTTGTCTTGAGCATTGTGGCATCAACAGAAGATAAACTTACTTTACTATTGTCATTACCTCTCTGCTTTGGGGGCTATGCTGTGCACAAATCGCGTGCTGCACTCAGCTGTGGTAGCACGACAGTCAGCATAAAGCCTTTACTGTGCCAACAACACGTGATCAATTCCATTGCTGTAGGTAAGGAGTTTGTACATTCTCCCCATGACTGTGTGAATTTTCTCCGGGTGCTCAGTTTCTTCTCATATTTCGAAGATATATCCGTTAGTAGGTTAATTAATCACATGGGCCTAAATGGGCGATGTGAGCGTGTTGGGCTAGAAGGACCTGTTATCCTGCTATAAGTTAAAAAAATGAATTTATCAAGTTTATGCCCAATCAGCATTTACAGTACAAGGTACGAGATGGGAATATTTCTACCGCTTTGGATGTATTGGACAGGTTCTGCTTGGAGTGTCTAAGGTGGTGAAGACAGAACCTTTTTCCATTGTGGCAAGGTCCAAATGAGTGTGTAATCGAACGTCTGGTGATTCATTCATTTGTTGTAGAAAATTACTATTGTAATTACTGCTGAATTTCTTTGCAAATGAATCAGAAGTCTAGTCTGCCATTTACAAAGGTAATAGCTTATCCAGTTGTACCCTGAACTATGCATTTTCCTCCACCCCTGGTGATTACTGGTCAACTTCCGGTCAAGATGGCGCCAGCTCCTTCGGTCGTCATCTTCCACATAGCAAACGAAAATATCTTATTTTACTTCTTTGATGTCTGTTTTTCACCTCAGATGTGTTTCTGGGACTGTTAGAGCCTGCGATTTACACTTGGAGATCGTTTGAGTGACCCAGCACTTTGCTGTCTCAGAGAAGACTCCAGGAAGTCAGCACATATTCGAATGGCCAAAATGCAAAGAAACTTTGAGACGGGGAGCGAGCAGATGCCTGACTCCTTTTTGACATTTCAAGTGTCCATTAATTGGCGATCAATACGTTGAGGAAGATTGAGACATCAAGACAAATGCAGAAGGCGAGCGAGAATTTCAGCGCCAACTGCCTGCCTTTTGAGTCTGTTAGCAGCCTTTCATTGTGTGGCTCACTGTGGCAGCTGGGTGGGCCTCTCTGCCTCATGTGGTGTCTTTTGATGCAAGTCGGTGATATTGTAGGATGGTATCGTGGTTCTGCGTTTATGTATTTGACCATTGCATTATGGACTGTGGACTTCTTCAGACCTGTGGTTCGTATATTGAGCTTTTTATCACCCGTTCCTTTTCCTTTTTGTTATGTGGGGGGGAGGTGTTTGGGGGTTGATGTTCTGTTAGATTTTTGAGTGGGGGAGGGTTTTTTTTTGGGGGGGGGGTCAATGTTCCTTTTCTGTTTTGTGTTGAGGGAGGGGGTTTAGGGAGGTTGATGATTAGGATGCCATTCCTTTTTTGTAGGTGGCTGAGCTTCATGTTTCTCTCTGGGGAAAACTTTCACTTTCTTTCATTGTTTCATGGCCATCTGGAGAATGCAAATTTCAGTGTTGAATAGGGATACATGCTTTGATAATATATGAATCTTTGAACCATGGTAACTCTCAAGTCCCTACAAAAGACTGTGAGAATAGTTGAGAGGATCATAAGGGTCTCCTTACCATCCATCGAGGGCATCCTCAGAAGCCCTGCGTAGGCTGGGTCCTTAATATTATCAATGATCCCATCCATTCATCCAACATCCTCTTTGACTTCCTACCATCAGGCAGGAGACTCCGATGCATAAAGACGAGAACGGTCAGGATGGGATATAGTTTCTTCCCTCAGGCCACTAGGCTTCTGAACTCCCTGCCGTATGGAATTCGAGGTGTCACTGGTTAATCTGTTCTGTACCCCACAATATTTAATTTAATCACTTTGTTTATCTATGTGTAATTCAGTTGTAGAATTTATTCTTACTTTCTTAAGGTATGGTGTGTACGATTGTGCTTTAAAGCATGGTCTGGAGAAACATCATCTCATTTGACAGTGTACATGTAAAAAGTTAAACGACAACGAACTTGACTTACTACCCTCTCATTTATCAATTGTCTTTCTATCACGGTCTTAAAACTATTCAAAGACTGCTTCACTGCCTCTTCAGCAAGATTACAAAAACTGACAGAAAAATATTCAACTCCTTTCTGAATATGATGCTTCATTCTTAATACTTCTGAATTCTCCAACAAGAGGAAGTATCCTTTCCATTTCCACACCATTAAAACACTTTAGGAACCTATGTGTTTCAGTCAAGATTCACTCTCAATGCTCTAAGCTCACTTGTCCAACGTTGTCACATAAATACCCCCTCCCTTTCTCCCCATCCAGGTA
The DNA here is from genome assembly GCF_030144855.1 of Hypanus sabinus. Lineage (NCBI taxonomy): Eukaryota > Metazoa > Chordata > Chondrichthyes > Myliobatiformes > Dasyatidae > Hypanus > Hypanus sabinus. Next base: position 82,498,875 of record NC_082718.1, read on the forward strand.
TCAACCTAGTAATTGCTTGCAATACACTAACGTCTATGAATGAAGAGAATAAAACTGAATGCAGTTCTCCAAATGTAGTCCCACCTATGTTATGAAGAATAACCTCCAATTTTCTGTATTCAATTCATCTACGAATAGATGAGAAATTACTTTTTACTTTCAGTATTGTGAACTCTGTGGCCTCTTTGGCTTGCCATAGAGCATTCCTGAGCACCGGTACTTACTAATCTTTACCTCAACTAGAGTCGTTAAACCCTTGTGCTTTCGGGTTCATCTGCTCCAGTTAATTGCATCTGGCATGTGGTTCTTGGATTCTTTGATTATTTAAAGAGGTCTCTCAGTTAAGTGCTTTGATGGAGTCATTATATTGGAGAGAATGAGTTGCCTCGTGGTGCCACTCAGTCGCTCTTCTGAGGCTGTGTCAGTATTCCCATGCCTAACCTCCTGGGGATCCTGCCAGTCCTCTGATCCTGGGTGGAGTTGTGAGCCTGCCATCCATATCTCCTGGATTGAGTCGGTGCCAGTGACCTCCATGACAGAGGAAGCCTGCCGTTCCTCCACACCTCTGCCCAGTCCTCGGAGGGCACATCATGACATTCAGATGATCTGCTGTACCTGCAAACAATACTTTTAGCTGGAGCTGAGTTCACAAGGGAAGCAGAAGCTCAATGTTTACAAGCCCAAGACCACCAGAGGCTGGGGGCCAAAGAAGATGGCCTGTCCTGTGGTTAAAGGACTGTGAATGTGCATGTGTGGGAAGGGGGGAACAAGATTTGCCATGTGTGTATGCTATGTTGGTGCTGGAAAGTGTGCTCCAGTGCACTGTCGGGTGTGTTGGTTGTTAAAGCAACTGATGAATTTCACTGTATGCTGTGATAAATAAACTTGAATCTTGAAGTTTATATCTGAGCACCCTGATCACTTTGCACATCTGGCCTCGCATCCTCTAGCTCAGGAGTTCCCAATCTGGGGTCCATGGACCCCTTGGTTAAATGTAGAGGTCCATGGCATAAAGAATGCTGGGAATCCCTGCATGAGGTAATATCTTTTTGCTTTAGTCTTCAGGCTGATGTGGACAAGTTCACATTTTTCCACATCAAATTCCATTTGCCAGATGAGTGACTTCAAAATTCAAAGTAAATTCATAATCAAAATACAATATATGTAGCCATATACAACCCTGAGATTCATTTTCTTGTGGGCATACTCAAAAAATGTATAGAATAATAACAGGATCAATGGAAGGCTGCATCAACTTGGATGTTCAGTGTGCATAAGACACCAATCTGTGCAAATGCAAAAAGAAAGAAATAATGATGAATGAAAAAGCAAAAAATATCAAGAAGATGGGATAAAGAGTCTTTAAAAGTGAGTCTATAGGTTGTGGGAACATTTCTATGATGGGGCAAGTGAAGTTATCCCCTTTGGTTCAAGGGTCTGATGGTTGAGGGGTGGTAACTATTCCTGAACCTGGTGGTGATTCCTGAGGCTCCTCTGCCTTCTTCCTAATGATAGCAGTGAGAAGAGAGCATGTCTTGGAGGTGGAGGTCCCTGATGATGGATACTGCTTTTTTACAAAAGCGTTTTATGTAGATGTGATCAATGATGGGGAGGGCTTTACCCGTGACAGACTTGGCCATATCCACCATTTTTTGTAGGGTTTCCCATTCAAGGACATTGGTGTTTCCAGAGCAGACTTATCAGTATTCCTTTGCAGATTCCTCTTCACTTTGAAAATAGTGCACTGTTTGTAATCATGTTGAGAAGATGTTAAAATACCTCATAAATATGTGTTCTGGGAGTACTTGAAGTCCATGAGGAAAATGTGAGAAGTACTTGCTGTGATACTGGAGGGTAAAAAGGAACAATTCGGCTTTTACATCGCTGGTATGTGGAAATGCTATTTAACAAAGTGATTCTCCTTCAATATTAAATCCTCCTGTTACATTTGTGAGTAGAATTTGGATGGTATGTTCATCTGTAGATTAACTCTTCTCTGGCTTCCAGCCAGGTACAGGTATCAACTATAACCAACGTTTCGATGACAAACTCTGCCATCTTCTAGGTACAGTACCAGTGCCTAGCTGGATGTCCGAGAAGCGTCTGTTCGTCATGTATGCCGGGAAAGCACTAGGTCCTTTTTAAGATTCTGTTTACTTTATTGAGAATTTCAAACAAATGAAAAGTCTTAAAGTGCACCAATGAAGTCCAGATGGGTTAGAAAAGAAATGGAATATCAAGAATTAGATGATAGTAAACTTTTTATTTTCACATTAACCTAACTCTCACTCCACCATGGTTGACAAGGGTATCATGTGTGTCTGCTTTATTCCCAATATTTCTGTTTACACCCTATCTCCTCTCCTGAGAACCACAATAGGGTTTCTTTTGTTCCTGTCTTGCAACCTTCCATCTTTGAAGTTCAGCCAGCCATTCTCTATAATTTCCAGTGCCTTCCGCTACTCCAGGCATATCTTCCCAATCTTCTCCATCTTCCCCTTTCAGTAAAGCGACTGTTTCCTCTGTGATATCTTGGTTTGCTCTCCATCACCAACGGCACTTCCTCCTCCTTCCTATGGCATCCTTTGTGTAAATGCAGCTTAATTCCAAACTTTCATTGTTGTTCTCCCCTCTCTCCTTCCAGAGCATGCTTTCAAAGTGAAACTATGTTTTAGTATGAACTATTTTTAAAATGTGACTCCAAATATTCTTGTACACATTGAGATGAACAAGTGCAAGTCACTTTTTCACTTTGTGAAACATCCCTGAGGCTTTCCACTCAGGTTGGCTGGGACTACGACCAGAGGTCATAGGTTAAGGGTGAAAGGTGAAAAGTTTAAGGGGAACATGAGGGGAAACTTCTTCACTCAAAGGGTCGTGAGAGTGAGGAATGAGCTGTTCTTGTGCAAGGTGCATGCAAGCTCAATTTCAACATTTAGGAGAAGCTTGGATAGTAACATGGTTGGTAACAGTATGGAGGGCTTTGGTGCCAGTGCAGATCAATGGGAATAGATAATGTTTAAATGTTTTGGCATAGACTAGATGGACCGAAGGGTCTGTTTTGTGCTGTATTTTGCTATGTCTCTGTGCACGTCAATTGCCAATCACTTTAATTCTCTGTCTGACTACCGGTCTGATGTCAGTCTACAGAGTACTAAACTATCTCAACACATCTCAAGGAACAAGCCCTCATATTTTAAATAAGCTCATTACAGTCTTCTGGATTTAACAATGAGTTCAACAGTTCTAGGTAATGTAGCTGCTATTCCCATTTATGTCACTTCCAGAGCAACCTCATCCAACAACTTGTCAAACTCCTACCAATGCTTCATCTGGCATCATCACTCTCTGAAGTCCAGGCCTCAGAGTGCATCAAAGTGCCTGAACCCACTGTTTGGATGATGATATAGGCACCGGGCCAAAATCAGAAGGTCAGGGTGGCAGGGCCTGAGCTGAGGGACAGCCTGGTTCAGCTCAATGTTCCACTCTGCAATGAACTAAGGGTCTGTGGATGGGACTGTCCTTGTGGGCTTCAGTTCAGAATGCTATATGCTTGTGTTTATCGCTGGCGTGACTTGTTTTTTTTTCCTCTGTGCACATGGGGGGGGGGGTGTCTGATCGTCTTTTTGGATGGGTTATTTTGGATTTCTTTGTTTCGTGGCTGCCTGTTAGGATCTGAATCTCAAGGTTGTATACTTTGATAATAAATGTGCTTTGAACTTTGAACTTTGGTTATTTAATCTCTTCGATCTCCCACACCCTGCTGCATGTGAAAGGTGGTTTGGGTGATTTTCTTAGAAAGGGTTCCACAGTTTTCTTTGTTTTCGTGGCTCTCTGTGGTGAAAATGAATCTCAGGGTTGTACATTGCATATGTCTTTTGATAGCAAATGTACTTTGAACTTTGAACTTCTGTTATTTAATCTCTTCTGTTTCCCATCCAGTTGTAAACCTCCCCTTTGTCTCCTTCCTTCCATCTCTTTCTTTTCAGTTAAAGCTTGTCTTACCTCTGTTTCTGGCTCTTATGAAAGATTGTTGATCTTAAACGCTAATTCTGCTTCTCTCTTAACAGGTGCAACATGATCTCCTGACTACGTCCAGCTTTTCTTTTTGTTTAGTTTTCACTGTGGATCTCTGTCAGCTCCAGTGTTCAGCTTTGCATTAGGTGGCAGCAGATAGTTTTAAAAAAGAATGTCCTGGGTCTGGGAGAACAGAATAATGAGAGGTTTGAAGGCAACCTACCAGTGGTAAGCTAAAGAGGCAGATCGATTTCAGTAGTGTGCAGAAATAAGTGGGATTGCTTTACTGGGCCCTATGAGGTACAAGAGAGGGAAATAGCAAATAAGTAGACAAAAGTTTATGAAGGGAGGTGGAGCGAAAGGAGTCATAGCTGTGTAAAAATATTGCCTGCTGCATGAGAAAAGCTGGTGGAAGGTCTCCAGCCATTGTCAAGTCAAGTCAAGTTTATCATCATTTAACTGTATACATGTGTGCCACCAAACGAGACGTTGTTTCTCCAAATCGGGTTGTAAAGCACACAAAACACACAATAACTTATGAAAGTAAGGATTATGCTGTATTACGCATAAATAAACAAACTAAAGTTGTAAGGTACAGAACAGATTAACCAATGACACTTTGAATGTGATGCAGCAGGGAGTTCAGAAGCCTAACAGCTTGAGGGAAGAAATTGTTTCCCAACCTGAGCATTCTTGTCTTTATGCATGGACCAATATTCAAGTAGTTACTACGTTAAATCCCACTACAGCCTGTAAGGAGTTTATATGTTCTCCCTGGTCAGTAGGTTCATTGGACTTTGTAAATTGTCCCATAATTAGGGAAGGATTAAATTGGGAAATTGCTAGGAGATGTGTCTCAAAGGGCTGGAAGGGCCTGTTCCACACTGTACCTCAATAAATGAAAACAAAAATAAATAAAATTACAAACACGAGAGATTTTGCAGATGCTGGAAATCCAAAATAACACACACAAAATGCTGGAGAAACTCAGCAAGTCAGGCAGCATCTATGGAAAAGAATACACAGTTCACATTTTGGGCCAAGACCCTTCTTCATGACAGAGGGGGAAGTCGGGTGATACCTAAATAAATAGTAGGCGTAGAGGAAAGAGGCCGGCTGGAAGGTGATAGGTGAAGCCAAGTGGGAGGGAAAGGTCAAGGTTTGAGGAAGAAAGAATCTGATAGGAGAGGAAATTGGACAATAGGAGAACAGGAAGGGGGAGGGGACCCGTGGGAAGTAATAGGCAAGTGAGAAGTGAAAGGTCAGAGTGGGGAATAGAGGAGGGGGGTGAATTTTGTTCACCAGAAGGAGAAATTGATATTCATACCATGGCCACACAAGGAGGCCAAGGATCGACTCATTGGAATGGGAATAGGAATCTGAATTACAATGTTTGGCCACTGGGAAGTCCCACTTGTGACAGTTAGTGCGGATCCCATTTAATCCAATTTAAATTGATTTTATAAAATAATCTCTGGCACAACGGAGGCATCTGTTAATGTAACTGTTCTCTTTCCACTGTATAAATTTCATTCTGCCTTTTCCCTCTCACTTCTAATTGTTCTTCTGCAAAGGATGTCCGAATAACATTTGTTATTGAAGATTACAAGAGTATTTAGACCATATCTTGTGAAAGAAATATTTATAGCAATGTTAGGTTTGCTGTAGGCAATTAAGTCGTAGTTTGCAGCCAATGATAGTGGCTTATTTCAATACATCTTATTGTGCCTCAGCTTTGCATCAGATGGAGAAACTCGGTACTAGGTGTGTTTATAAATAGACTTTGACATGACTCATAGTCTTAGCTGAATGGCTTAGAAGGGCAAATAAAGCTGAAGGAACAACTAATGAAACAAAACTTGTCCGTAGCAGCAAGTAGGTTCGTTTGAAAACACATTGACATTAACAATTCATCAATGCATCTCCAACCCAGGATTTTTTTTTAGCTCACTTTTCAGTATGTGGGTGTTGCTACCAAAAACAGCACTTATTGTCTTAAAATGTGCTATAGCATGCCCCAGTTAGGCGCTCATGCCTTCAGTCCAGCTCTTTCTCACACTTTGCCTATCTCTTCCGTCTGCCCCCACTTTCTCTGCCTCACGCATATCCTGCCTCCTTTGTGTCAGCCTTCGTAGTGGAGCTGATACACTTACATCACAGGGGCTGACACACTTACATCACAGGGGCTGACACACTTACATCACAGGAGTTGACGCACTTACATCACAGGGGCTGACACACTTACATCACAGGGGCTGACACACTTACATCACAGGAGCTGACACACTTACATCACAGGGGCTGACACACTTACATCACAGGGGCTGACACACTTACATCACAGGAGCTGACACACTTACATCACAGGTGCAGTGGTCAACAGAATCCATCTCCATTCTAGAGTTTTGGTTACTTAATTGAGGCTGGCCATTCAGCATAGCGCTTATGGACCCTTACATCATTAGACGTGCGTCATTCAAGTGAGCAATAATTACACGTTCCTGAATTCGAATTTATTTAAATCTTGCATCCATCCCACAAGGTGACCGAATAAAAAAATCTTTGCAGTATGACTCAGTCGCAATGTACAGACATGTGAATTTATCAGTCTAATGTTTTGTAGAAGAAGCTGTCCTGTAGCCTGTTCCAATAGGTACATTTAAAGTCAGAGAAATAGATACAATCCTGGAATTCTTTCTCTTTGCAAACGTCCACGGAAACAGAGGAGTGTCCCAGAGAATGAATGACAGTTAAATGTTGGAACCCCAAAGCCTCACCCCCAGCTCCCCCCTCCCGCATATAAGCAGCAGCAAGATAACGCCCCCCCCCCCATACCCACCAGCAAAAAATGATCAGCACCCTCCAAAGAGCACTCGTGTGCAGCAAAGTTTCAATAAAGATACAGACTTGCAGTATCCCAAAGACTACTCATTGACCCGGTAATTCAACACACTACAGGCTCTCTCTCTCTCTCTGCCTAATAAGGGAAAAAGAGGTGTCCCCGTTTCACAGCGAGAGGGGAGACAGAACTCACAATTCGCTGATTTATGATGTTAAAAGTCTGTTGCGTCGCTTTTTCTGAGTTCTGCACCCAGAGAGTCGGCACCAGAAAGGTGCAGCCCTCTGGACACATAGCCCGTGGGAGCTAATTCGCCGCTTCCGATGCTCCGTGTTCTCCTGTGACGCCTCAGTCAGGGGCACCAGCCTAGAATCAGCCCATCTCCAGAGCCACGAGAAGCTGGCACCCCCAAGGTGCACGAGTTTTCCTGGACACGTCCTTGGATATCAAAAGTTGGTCATGGCTTTAATGCTGCAATATCACTTGCCAAACAGAAACATCTGAACAAGTTTTGATCGGGGTGACTGGTGTCCCTGATGAACTCCCACGCCTTCTTTCTGCACCTGCTGCTGTAGGCGTCCTCAGTGGAGGGAAGTTCACATCCACAGATGCGCTGGGCTGCCCCTATCACTCTCTGCAGTGCCCAGCGATCAAGGTTGCCACCGTTCCTGTACCGGGCGGTGATACAGCCAGTCAGTATCCTCTCAATGGTGGTGCCCCCTGTCTCTGCAATCCTGGGAAACTTTTATCCTTCAGCAAATTTGCTAAAAAGATCTGCGTTTTTTTTGTACCTTGCTGTGCCCAAGTTGATTGGCTCCTTTCCTGAGATAAAAAATTTCAAAAATACTGTACTGGGTGTGAGGCACCATGTGACATCTTGAAAAATGCCACAAAATCCATGTTCTGGGATGGCTAAATTAAAATTAGAGTCATGTATTTTAGAATGGAATGAAGGATTTCAGGCAAGAATTGATGAAAAGCCAGAAATCTCTGCCCTTGAAGATGAGTCTAGACCAGGGGTACCCAACCTGGGGTCCATGGGCTCTTTGGTTAATGGAAGAGGTCCACGACATTGAAAGATTAGGAAAAGGTTGTTTTCTTATGAGGGGTATAGATATGGTAAATGCAAGCAGACTTTTACTTCTGATGTTGGGTGGGCTATAACTAGAGGCCATGGGTTAAGGGTGAAAGATGACTCGTTTAAGGGGGACATGATGGGAAACTTCTTCACTCCGAGGGAGGTGAGAGTGTGGAACGAGCTGACAGCACAAGTGGTGCCTGTGAGCTGGGTTTCAACGTCTAAGAGAAGTTTGGATAGGTAACTAAATGTTAAGGATATGGAGGGCTCTGGTCCTGATGCAGGTTTTTAGGGGCAGTTTAAGTGGTTCAGCATGGAAGAGATGGACCGAAGGGCCTGTTTCTGTACTGTATTTTTCTATGGCTCTATCACTCTAACCCTGGTCTAGAGAAAAACACAAGACTGATGGTTTTCAAGTGATATGGAATAAAAGTGAATAAATAGAGCTGATATCTAGACCAGTTGTGATCCAATTAAATGGTGGATCATGGCCTGAGTGATGAATCCCATTTCTATATTATTTGCTTGTGTCTTTAAAATGAATCGGACTTTTCAGCTGTACGAAGGGAGACTAACGGGCAAGGTCGCAAAATGTCCAGCTGGGCTTGCTGGAGTGGATCTGGAGGAAATTCAAAGCAGCAGAGTGGAGGCGAGGCGAGGAAAGATCCGAGGTTTGATTGATTTAAGAGCCGAGACAAGTTGGAAAGATCGGGTACTGGCCTTATCGAAGTTGCAGAGCCTGAGTCCGAGAGCACAGAACGACTCACGGTTTGCACGACTGAAGCACCGGGCCAGATTGAAGTGGTTGGGGAGACGAGAGACGGGCCAGTTCGGCTCGCTGCCCCATCGGGTTTGCTCGAGTCTGTGCTGGACCGAGGCTGTGGCCTGCAACTACTGGATGCCTGGACGTGCTGCAGCGATATCTGGTGTTGTGAACTAAAGTTCTGAACATGGTCTGCTTGCTTTTACTGTTTGCATGATTTGCTTTTTTCTCTCTCTCTGCACGTTGGGTGTTTTTGACAGTCTCCTTTTGTGCTTAATGGATACTCTGGCGGTTCTTTGCTTCATGGCTGTCTGTAAGGAGACGCATCTCAAGGTTGTATAAAGGAAGCATACTTTGATAATAAGATGCACTTTGAACTTTGATGATAGGTATGCACCGCTACTTTTGTAGTTCCTCTAGGCAGTTCTCTCATTTGAAAACTGAAATGAATGCTGTGGAGGTAAGTGCTCCCCTATGAAGATGTGCCTGGTTTACAGTATCAAATATTTCTACATTATAAAGGAGTGCTGGTTGTTACTGAATTAATACCCAGAAGTTAGAACTATTGATCCATAAGTCCAAATCCCACCATAATAGTTTAATCTGGGTTTAATCGATGTGGTTTGTGGATTGGAGTCTGTACTTCATGTTATCATGTCTTTCTGGGTTTTGGCCGCTCATTTTTTTGTTGCTAGTTGGACGATTTTGAATCAGAGTGGCTTGCAGATAATAAACTCTGAGCTGAACTGAATATGTCTAGACTCCTTTGCTTTTGATTTTGCGTTGTTTAGTCTGTGGTTTTTGCTCTTTTTTTTTCTTTGAACGGGTCCCATGGTGTTTCTTTGTTTCGTGGCTGTCTGTGGGAAGATGAATCTCAGGGTTGTATACTGCATGCAGACATTAATGATAAATGTACTTTGAATCTTGATAGTTGGGGAATTTGAATTCAATAATTAAGTAAATCAGTTGTAAGGGGTTAGTACAAATAGTGGTAACTATGAAACTACCAGATGGTAACAAAAGAAAACCAGTTCACATTCAAGGAAGAGAAGGACCTTTCTCTTTGACTTGTATGTGATTCCAGACACTCCAACGTGGTCAATTCTTAACTGTCCTCTGAAATTGACCAATTGGTTCAAAGGGACAGGTCGATATGGACAATAAATAGCACAATTCAAGTGACCTGGGGTAAATTTGCGCCACAGCCTGTAAGGAGTCTGTACGTTCCCCCCGTGACTGCATGATTACTTCCAAGTGCTCTGGTTTCCTCCCACAGTCCAAAGATGTACCGGTTGGTAGGTTAATTGGTCATTGTAAATTGTCCCATGATTAGGGTAGGGTTAAATCGGGGGATTGCTGGGCAGCGCAGCTTGAAGGGCCAGAAGGGCCTATTCCCATGCTGTATCTCAATCAATCAATCAATAAATACCAGTAGCTTCCCTGACTCCAATAAAGAGAAATTGTGGCCAGGTGAACTACCTTTGGTTTAGATGGCAATTTACTGCAAACCAGAGACAAGGTTGTTTACTAGCAGGAAAGAGAAGTGATTAGTGAAGTGATGTCATTTATCTTATTGATTGTGATGTCATTTATCTTATTGATTGGGATCTCATGACTGTCTTGTATCTCCCCACTATGGCTTTATCCAAGTATATTATTTTCTAAAACCAATAATAAAATGTTGCTTTTCCTACAGTAATCTAAACAAAAAACAACTGGAAAGAGAAGGGATATTTTTTAACAGCTAACCAAACTATTTTCAAAGTAACACATTCAAAATTCTGGAGGAACTCAGCAGGTCAGGCAGCATCCATGGAAATGAATAAACAGTTGATGTTCTGTGCCGAGGCCCTTTCTCGGTCCTAAAGAAGGGTCTCAGCCCGAAATGTCGACAATCTTCTCATTTCCATAGATGCTGAGTTCATCCAGCATTTTGTGTGCATTGCCTTGGATTTCCAGCATCTGCAGACTCTTTTTGTATTTAATATTTACAAAATGTCCTTTAAACCCTGGAAATGTGTTAATTAGTGACTGATATACAGTACTGTGCAAACATCTTAGGCTCATATACATAGCTCGAGTGCCTAAGACGTTTGCACAGTACTGTAGTAATTTTATGTATCGCACTGTCCTGCTGTCACAAAATAAAACAAATATCATGACATGGGAGTGATGATAAACCTGATTCTGATACGGGTCTCTATTGTGGACCGAGAGTGGGTAGGGAGCAGGGCAAGGGAAATCATTGTTGGGAAAAAGGGGAGGGAGCGGGAAGAACCAGAGAGACATTCTGTAATGATCAATGAACCAATTGCTTGGAATCAAATTACCTTGCCTGGTGTCTCAGTGCCGGGTGCGTCTGCACCCAGTCACCCCCCGCTCCTGGCACTCCTTCTCTGCCACCTGTCCCACACCCCTCCTGCATCATTCCACCCTTGCCATTCGCAACATCCTTTATTCCTGCTAGAGTTACAAATTCACTCTCCACTCCACATTGACACACACAGTACAGTGCAGATGTCTTTGGCACCCTAGCTATGTATATATGCATGAGACTTCTGCACAGTACTGTATGGCTTGGGGAGGAGTGAACACACTTAACCAGTTAATTGCCTGATTATGAACTAGCACTATAGAAGGATCGACAGCAAATGTGTGTGACGCAAGCACAGAGATGATTTTGATACACGGCCTGATTCTGATTGTATGCTAATATCTGGCTGGTTTTAGTCACTTCGGAGTGGGCACAGTTCTGACGCACATCAGAGACCTTTTAACTGTCGAAACCTGACGTGGATGCTGAGCTGAGGAATCACAGTCTTTCCGAATGAGTACGTTGTTGCCTGTGGGTTGGAATCTGTCGTGTGCAGTGTTGGAGCCCTCAGCTTGTGACTAAGTTATTCTACGCTCGTGGAGGATTTAAAAATAAACAGGTGGAAAAAAAATCAGTCAGTTCTAAGTCATGTTATCCCCACCCCCGTGTCTTTTTTCTCTTAATTATGCCCTTCTATTGCTACTTACTAATATAAAGGGGAAGTTTTAGTTGATTTTATGTGCAGGGTAAACCTATCACTGATTCAGGCAATTCTAATTTATGCCATACGCATTTTGTCATTGATTTCTGCCTATTGTATTTATAAATGCATGTGTAACTTTTTACATATTTCCTATTCACTCCCAAATCTACCTCACTTTCCCATTACTTGGAGGAAATCTGCAGGCGGTGGAATACATTTGCCAGTCACACGTTGGATTGCATAAAGCTTATCGCACAGATTTTTGACAGTGGAGCTTGAATATTAAACATTATATTTGCACACAGCATGTTTTCCCTCTCAACCGTACCCAAATTACCAGGCATCACATGAACATTTTCAGCTTTTTATGTTTAATCTGCTTGCATCCTTATTCTGTTAAAACAACAAATGGGAACTGAAAGAAGGAAACAAAGGAAGCAAAGCAAGTCAATGGCCTCCAATGGATTGCTGACAATTGAGTGAAACCTCTGAGCACACAGACCAGAGCTGCATCAAGCTGTCATTCGCCACTCAATAAAATCAGAATCAGGTTCAGTATGTGTTGTGAAGTTTTTTAACTTTGAAGCAGCAGTACAATACAACACATGATAATATAGGAAAAAAACTGAGAATTACAGTAAGTATATGTATTAAATAGTTAAATTAATTAAGTAATGCAAAAACTGGAATAAAAGTATTGAGGTAGTGTCAATGGGTTCAGAAATTAGATGGCAGAAGGGGAGGAGCTGTTCCTGAATCATTGATCAAGGTAAACTCAACTCTGAATTTACCATCTATTTCCTTTACTTATGATAAACCCAACTAAAAATATTCAGAAGTTTCTTTTTTCACTGCTCTTTGAAGAAGAGGATTCCAAGTATCGATGGCCCTCACAGGGAAAAACGATGCCACTTCATTTTGGTATTAAATGGGTTCCTCCTTCTTTCCATACAGGAATTCTCTCTCAAAAGGAAGCATCCTCTCTATAACCACCCTGTCCAAACACCAAAATGTATGTTTTAATTAATTACCTTCTCCCTCTTATAAAGTCCACAGAATACAAACCTAGCTTTTCTAACATCTACTTTTAAGATGTGTGATGCATTTGAACTCATTAATTGCCCACAAAAATGAATCTCAGGGTTGTATATGGTGACGTATATATACTTTCATAATAAAATCTATTTTGAACTAATATCCTTCCTTTAATGAGGCCTGACCGTATTCTGTGTACAGCACTCCAGATGTGATATCACTACTACAACATGTAACTAAGGCAACACCTCTTCTTTACCGTACAATGATAAACAATAACATTCTGTTCGCTTTCCTAATTAATTGTTGTACCTGCTCATTAACCTTTTGCGGAACTTTTAGAACCATGTGCTTCTCAGAGCTCAGTGATTTTTTTGCTCTTTAAATAACGTGCTTTATTTTCAGTTTTCTGTCAAAATGTCAAAATTTACATTTTCATTCATTCTATTCTATTTTCCAGATCCTTGTCTACTCCCTTAACCTATCTCTACCCCCTTTCAGCTTCTTTGTTCTCTTCTGAGGGCCTCTGTTGGTCAGGGTTGACCATGGCTGTTGCGTCCCAGCTGTTTGCATGATATGCAAGCTGGGGCAGTACGTTATGGAGAGCAAACTGTTGCCCATGTAGCAGGTGGAGGTTTGAGATCAGCCTAGATCAGCGCCAACCATGGCTAATGAGCCCCATCAGCCCGAAGTGACTGGTTTTAAGGCGCCAGTAACCCGCCTTTGCCCCTTCTTCTGTCAGTTGAAGCGGTTTCGTCGGGCTTAGTAGCTAAGCCACGTGTAAAGGCCAGGAGCTGGACTTGGTTGTCAGACGCTACTTGAGGAGCATGCCATTGGGAGCATTTAATACATAGTGGGGGCTTGTCCCCATTACTGCCCCTGGCTAAGACAACCTTAAGGAATCAATGTCCTACTCACAATGTAACTTTCCTACTTACCTCTTTGTCATCAGTGCAATTTGACCACTAATACCTTTGGTTCCTTCGGACAAGTAATTCATATTAACTGTAAGAAGTTGAGAGACCTGCACTGATCCCTGTGGGACACCACTCTTACAGCTTTCCAAAGAGAGACCAGCCATTTATTCCTACTATTTGTATCTCATTAGCCAAGCCGTTTTCTGTCTCATGCAATGAGCTTTTAATTTCACTTATGAACTCTGATTAAGTGCTTTCTGAATTCCTTCCTGTAAAACTTTTATTCACATTGCATGTTACTCCAAATATCTCAAATAAATTGATCAATCAAGATTTTCTTTTCATAAAACCTTGCTGATTTAACTTCATTACCTTATGGTTTTCAATTAGCATTTTCCTTATGACAGATGATCAGCTAACAGTCCTGCCCAGTTTTTCTTTAGTTTCTACCTCTTTCTCCTTTTGAATAAATAAATTATATTTGTTTTTATTCAATCTACCTCCATCCCTCTCAGCCCCAATCTCATCCCTTCTCTCCGTATCCCTTCATGCCCTGACCAATCAAGAACCTATCAACCTCTGTAATAAATATACTGCACATAAAGACTTGGCCTCCACAGCTGCCTGTGGCAAAGAATTCCACAGATTCACCACTTTGTGGCTAAAGGAATTTCCCCTAATCTGTGTTCTAAAAGGACGCCTCTCTATTCTGAGGCTGTATCCTCTGGTCTTAGACTCTCGAAACATAGGAAACACCCTCTCCACATCCATTCTATTGAGGCCTTTCAACATTTGGTAGGTTTCAGTTAAGTAACCCCTCATTCTTCTGGAATCTAGTGAATACAGTCCCAGAGCCATCAAGCACTCTTCATACGACAAACCATTTAATCCTACAATTATTTTCGTGAACACCCTTGGAACCTTCTCCACTTTAAGCACATCCTAAAGGAGCCCAAGATAAGGGGCCCAAAACTGGTCACAATACTCCAAGTGAGGCCTCACAAGTGTTTTATAACATTGCAAATTACATCCTTGCTTTTATATTCTAGTCCTCTTGAAATGAATGCTAAAATTGCTTTTGCCTTCCTCGCCATAACTCAACCTGAAAATTAACCTTCAGGGAATCCTGCACAAGGACTCCCCAAGCCTTTTTGCACCTCAGTTCTTTGTATTTTATCTCCATTTAGAAAACAGTCAACCCATTCATATCTGCTACCAAAGTGCATGACCATACACTTCCGGGAGTACTAGTTGGTAGGTTAATTGTTCATTGTAAATTGTCCGAGCGATTAAATTGGGGGTTTCTGGGAGGCTCGAAGTAAATATAAAGGTAAATAAATGTAAAAGTTGGTAAATAAATAGAATGTTATATATGGAAATTAGTTACTCTATGTGTAAAAATGGGGCCAATAGGTAAGTGTGTCTGTTTCATGGATAATTTCTTATTCAGCTTAATGTATGTAGCTTTCAGGATTCTGCCTTGTTATTGTGTAGTGATTCTGTCACTGAGCTCAGCTGCTCTCCTGCTCTCAGTGACCGGGAGCATACAGCACATTAGCCTCTGAGCGCTTGCTGGCTGAGGAGTTGGAAACGTTGCAGCTGTCTCCTCCGCCGGAGCTTCTGGAGGAATAATGAGATGGGATGTCTGCAGCTGGTGGCAGGCAGGATGAGCCGTGAGCCACAGGCACCAAGCACCCAGTCCCCAGGTCTGCTCGACAGCAAGTGTTGACAAAGCCAGCGGGCTGCCTCATTCTGTGCTGCTGTTCATTTGCAGTAATAATTGGAAGTTAGGGTGTAAGTCAGCTTACCACAACTGTCAAGCATCAAGAAGTATTATGTCCTTGGCTAGACGTGGGTGTTTGTCTGTCAGTAACTGTGAACTCCACTCAGAGAAGTTTGACGACTCTTGCTAACTTCCTCTGACTTAACTAATTCCTTTGTTTCTCATTTGCTTGTCTTTATACAACTGATCAAAACGTGGAATTACACAGTTCAGCAGAAACTGCCAGCCAAGCTGAAAGTAGCATCAAATTTATTTATTTATTGAGATACAGCGCGGAATCGGCCCATCCTGACCTTTGAGGCTGGCCGCACAGCAATCCCCCGATTTATTTCTGGTCTAGTCACAGGACAATTTACAATGACCAATTAAACCACCAACTGGTACATCTTTGGACTGTGGGAGGAAACCAGAGCACCCAGAGGAAACCCATGCAGTCATGGGGAGAACATACAAACTCCTTACAGACAGTAGCAAGAATTGAACACGGGTCACTGGTACTGTAAAGCGTTGCGCTAACCATTATGTTACAGTGTTGCCCCTACTATATTATCCTGTGCCCTCAGAACTATTCTTGAGCAGTTTCATACTAAACGATATCTTTGTTCCTATCCTGGCAGATCAGCTGCATTGCTGTGCTGACCTTTGTGCTGTGCCTGTTCCTGAGAATCTTCCACAAAAGCTTTCTTGGTGCCTAGGACTTCTCTCTCAGTCCTCTATACTCTAGTCACTTCTGGTCTCTCCCTTATCACTATCCCTTCCTTTATAGCATCTATCTTCCCTTGCTATTTCTTCCCCAGTGCAGGGTTTTAACCTGGAATGTCAATAGTTCCTTTCCTTCTGCAGATGGTGCTGGACTTGCTGAGTCCCTCCAGCAGGTTGTTTGTTGCTGCAGACTGCAGTGTCTGTGATCTCTTGTGTGTCCCTTCCCTCTCCTGTACCTGGTGGGCACCACAGATCAGGCTTCCCAACCTGGGGTGCACAGACCCCTTGCTTAATGGCACAAAAAAGGTTGGGAACCCCTGCGATGGACAGACATTGAATAATACAAATCATCAAAATAGACCATTTTCTTTACTTTGCTAAATGCTGAACTTGATTACTCTCATTGCAAACTGCACTTGCAAATGCTATAAACCTAAGCCCTTGTAGGCTCCTCAATTGGTAAACTTAAGGTTTAAACCTTGCAGTGCTTTTTCTGCACTAATTAATTGCTACTAATAGAACTAAGATTTCCAAATCTCTGAGAACTATCTTTTTTCTTCAGGCAAATATATTAAAGCTAATCATAAACAGAAAAAAGTCTGCAGATGCTGGAAATCCAAAGCCACACATGCACAGAGTGCTGGAGCAACTCAGCAGGTCAGACAGCATCCATGGAAATCGACATTTTGGACCGAGACCCTCCTTCAGGACTGAGAAGAATGGGAGAAAGAGCCCAAATAAAAGGTGGGGGGGGGGAAGAATGCAAACTGGAAGGTGATGGGTGAAGCTAGGTGGGTGGGGAAGGTCAAGGGCTGGAGAAAAAGGAATTTTATAGGAGAGGAGAGTAGACCGCAGGAGAAAGGGAAGGAGGAGAGTACCCAGGGGGAGATGATAGGTTGGTGGGAAGAAGTGAAAGGTTAGTGTGGGAGAGGAAGGGGGGGCCTCTTTAGCTCACGTTTAAGAGCCCTATTAACGCAATATTTTTCCAATATTAATTTCTACCACTAGATGTTGGTTATCTTAATTCAGTGGTGCTGTTATAAAGCACACTGAGGGCATCTGGTGACTATTATAAAGCACTACAAAAATGTTGCTTTCCCCCCTCAAAGTGAGTACATGGCAATAACTGCTTCCTAGCTACGAGAACGACTGGCCTCCACATTGACGACAGGCACAGTTTAACTCTCGGCTATACCAGTGCAGTGAATCCTTGATTATCCGGCATCCAGTTAATTCAGAAATCCAGACAACTTGGCCTCTGGCTCACTCCAGAATGTGGGATGGGGGTTTGGAGTGTAAATACAGTGCAGCAGAGATCAAGATCTGGACTGTGGGCCAGAGTTGGGGATAGGCTCTGGAAGACCCAAGGGCCAGGAAGATGTGTCTGTTTCGAAGTTCAGAGTAATTTTATAAAGATCAATGAATGTAAATGTCACCATGTACTACCCTGAGATCCTCAGGAGAACAAGGAAATACAATAGAATCAATGAAAAAATGCTCACAAAGACTGACAAACAACCAAGACGGATAAGCCAAAGACAAACTGTGCAAATGCAAAAAAAAGCAAAGAGTAGCAATAATAATAATAGTAGCAAAAAAATAAGTAATACCGAGAACATGAGTAGTTAGGTCCAGAATCAGAACCAGAACCAGGTTTAATATCACCAGCATATGTCATGAAATTTGTTGTTTTGTGGCAGAACTACAATGCACAAAATTAAAACAAAAATGTGAATTACTGTAAGTACATATATAATATATATGAAACAGATAAATTAAATAAGCACTGCAAAAATAGAAATAAGTATGTAGTAAAGTAGTGTTCATGGGTTCAGTGTCTATTCAGAAATTGGATGGCAGAAGGGAAGAGAGTCCTTTAAAGTGTCCATGGGTTGTGTTCAGTGTTACTGGTGAGTGAAGTTGTCCACGCTGTTTCAGGAGACTGATGGTTGAAGGGAATTAAACCATTAGGAATCCCAACAGGTTCAGAAAACTGTTCCTGAACTTGTTCGGAGTAGGTCCTGGGTCCTGGAATGCTCCTTTCTTTCCCTCTCCCTTTAAACCAGGTGGTCCCATCTGGGGTCCTTGCTTAATGGTTTGGGTTCATGGCACAAATAAAGGTTGGAAACCTCTGCTTTAAACTCTCTGAGTTCACTGGCAATTTTTTGATATTGCTTTGTAACATGTAAGAAAAGTGACTAAATATATGTTTGTGTATTCATAGTAGTAAGTTCTAAGGTTGTCAAGCCAAGGAACGGTAGTGGGGACAAGCTCCCACTATCTAAAAGTGCTCCTCACGGTGTGCGCCTCAAATAGCCTCTGACAACCAAATCCAATTCCTGGCCTTCATGTGTGGCTTAGCCTCCAAGCCTGGCGGAACTGTTTCTACTGACGGGAGAAGGGGCGAAGGCGGGTCCTGGTGCTTTAAAACCAGTGCTTCGGGTAGATGGAGCTCGTCAGCCTGGGAAGGCAGTCTATCTAAGAGAGGGAAAACTCTGATTTCAAACCTCCGCTGCCTTGCGGCCATACTCACTCATGGGAAAGGCTTCGGGAGTAAACCCTGGGGACAAATCCGGAGCTGGAGTCCCTAAGGCAGTCCGATGTTGTCTTCAACCTTGCTCTGGCAATTTCTGCGATGACACTGGTGCTAAGCTGTATTGGCCCTTGCCCTTCCCTTGGACAACATCGGTGGCGTGGACAGGGGAGACTCACTGCACGGGCAACTGCCAGTCTTCCATATAACCTTGCCCAGGCCTGCGCCCTGGAGCGGCTGAAGCAAGACTTTCTAGGCACAGATCCATGGTTTCGTGAGACTAACGGATGCCCTCCAGTAGTAACCATAAGACATTGGAGCAGAATTAGGCCATTTGGCCCTTTGAGTCTGCTCTATCATTTCATCATGGCTGATCTATTTTCCTCTCAGCCCCAATGTCCTACCTTAATATAGAACATAGAACATACACTAGTACAGCACAGTACAGGTCCTTTGGCCCACAATGTTGTGCCAACCCTTAAACCCTCCCTCCCATATAACCCCCCACCTTAAATTCCTCCATGTACTTGTCTAGTAGTCTCTTAAATTTCACTAGTGTATCTGCCTCCACCACTGACTCAGGCAGTGCATTCCACGCACCAACCACTCTCTAAGTGAAAAGCCTTCCTCTAATATCCCCCTTGAACTTCCCTCTCCTCACCTTAAAGCCATGTCCTCTTGTATTGAGCAGTGCTGTCCTGGGGATGAGGCGCTGGTTGTCCACTCTGCCTATTCCTCTTAATATCTTGTATAGCTCTATCATGTCTCCTCTCATCCTCCTTCTCTCCAAAGAGTAAAGCCCTAGCTCCCTTAATCTCTGATCATAATGCATACCCTCTAAACCAGGCAGCATCCTGGTAAATCTCCTCTGTACCCTTTCCAATGCTTCCACATCCCTCCTATAGTGAGGCAACCAGAACTGGACACAGTACTCCAAGTGTGGCCTAACCAGAGTTTTATAGAGCTGCATCTCCCCCTATCTCTTCATGTCTTGACCAATCAAGAATCCATCAACTTCTGTCTTAAATATACCCACTGACTTGGCCTCCAAAGCTGTCCGTGGCAATGACTTCCACAGATTCACCACTCTCTGGCTGAAGAAATTCCTCCTCATCTCTGTTCTGAAAGTAACCAACAGGCTGGGAAATCTTCTGGTCCTTCACCGCCAGAGACCCAGGAGTGCAGGATAATTGGGTGTTTACTGTAAATCATGCTAAGAGTAACAAACTGAACTGGGTAGGATAGTTTTAACTAATGTTGAAGCGTTTAATAAAAATCTAAAATCCAAGATGTCAAGCCCTTTATTTAAATCAAGCCGATTAACTTCCTAAAATGTTTACTCCTTATTCTCTATGTAAGTTTCTTTCTGGGCTTTGTACAGTTTTAGTTCAGTTGTAGACTTTACCAGTGATGGCTCTTGTATATCAAGTAAGAGACCACCCTAGAGTATGATTATATTGTTCACCTCACAGCTTTTTACTGTGACCACTGCGTACTTTCAATATTGAACACTGCTTTTACCAAGCTCAGATGCTGTGGTCTTATGTTACATCCTGCTTGGCAAGTTAAAGTACCGCAGAGAAAGATGTAACTGGACATAAAGTGGTGTAATTTTTAAGGTGATTAAGAAAGGATACCTCCAAGAGGACCACAACCTTGTTGTGGTTTGGAGGCTTGTGTGCCTCAATGACCCGGAGAGCTATGTTGGCTGGAGTCAAGGCTTTATGCTTTGGCTCTTGGGAGGGTCACCCAGGCCAAACAGGTCAAAGGGTAGAGGCCAGAGTAAGAGTAGTCCACCAGTCCTCCAGGTTTGGAGTTTCAGCTCAGGGCTAACAACCCAGACTGGTAAAACTAAATTGTTATGGAAACAGCAATGACGAATCTGAGGCTTGCATGACTGTGGTAGTGAAAACTGAGCGGAAGCTACTGACATGATGAAGGAAGCCCTGATTACCACCAAAGATGGGGGACCTTCACTGCTGTCCTAAATGCCAGTGGCATAACAAGCAGAAAATAACAAATTGGATTATGTCGGGTGGGGGGGGGGTGGATAATAGCAAAATGAAGGCTATGAAGGAGGGAAGGCTTAGATTAATCTTAATGTTAAGATCAGAACAAAAGGTCAGCACAACATCGGGGTCTGAAGGGCTTGTAATGGTCTGTGTTCTATGTTCTAAAGTGTAACATTTTAGTGCATCAGTTCAGTTCTGTGTCAGTACAGAAGTATTCTAGACGAGAAAAGAATTGGGATTTCTGAAATTAGTAAATCTCCAGGAGTTAACATTTTCTGGTAAGATGGGGGAATATTCGATCAAAGTGGCTTCTACAGGGCCAGTCAAAGGTGTTATTATCCTTTTTAAACATGTTTTACAATCTCAAGAACTTAAAGTGCTATTGGTTTACCTCATCAGTGAGCTGTTCATTGGCGGGGAAACTGAAAGTGTTGGACTTGATGCTGTCTATGACAGAGCAGCATTGGAAGTGTTGGTGCACGAAAGCGGTGTGCAGTTTAATAGCGAGTGATCACCCTAGTGGCTTTTTTTTGGTGATTGTAAGACCCTGTTGAACATTGTTAATGTGGAATGCTGCAAGTCCGATTCTAGTGGTGGACAGTGGGGAAGCGGTATGGCCTCAGATGTAGCGAGGACTAGGCCTCAAACTGTGCGTCCCTTGTTTACGGCTGCTCAGGAGAGAGGCATCGGAGTTGGTGCCCTCCACCGGGGGCAGTGTGGTGCGCCATACAAATTGGAGTCAATACTGCCCCCAGTGTTTGCTGGGAAGAAGACAAACTGCATTGTGTTCATCTGCAGACATTCATAGACTCAGGGTCTTGGACTATACTTCGTGTGAGTGATATCTTATATGAGTCTTGTGCTGTGTGTGACTGTTGGGTTTGTGTACTTTGTGTACCTTGGCCCCGGAGTGACACTGTTTCATTTCGTTGTATTCAGGGCTTTTCATATATGGTTGAATGACAATTAAACTTGAACTTTAAAACAAATGGAAGTATGGTTTTATTCCAATTGCTAATGGTTAATACCTTGACCGGTGTTGATATAACTGGAATGCTCCAGATATAAAGCTTATTTCCATGGGGATCACAGGAATATATTTATGGCATGGAACTAAGCTGAATAATCTGCTTTATAATGTTTGGTCTCCTGCAGCTTTTGTCTTTTTGAAGCCGGAGAGAAATTTCAATGTTGTTGCAGGCTTTACCTGTGATAGTCACATCTGTCATGATCAAATGGGCTCAAGATGGTTTGCTGGTGCTGTGCTATGTGTGGCATTGGAAAGAGAACTCTGCCAAAGGGGTTTCATTATTCCCACTCTTTGTTCTTACCTGACACTCCTCCGGAGACTGGAGCACTGAATTAATATGACATCTGTGGCGGCTGGGCTTGTAGAAATAAACTGGTTAGTATTGAGGAGAGAAAATGTGGAGGAATTGGAGTGCTATACGTTTAGGCCATGTCACCAGCGGCATGTGGAGTAGTTTAGAAGGCTTAGATGGAGTCTGCCAGGTGTTTGTCACGGATTAGTGATTGCTTTCTCAGCCGAGTTAGGAAAAGGTTGGTTCATCCCACACTCCAAGGGTTTGAATATCTCATCAAGGCTGACATTTCAGTACGGTACTGTGTTGCCTGAGTTCACATCTTGAACAAAATATTAAAGTGAATCCCCCATCTGCAGATGTCAAATAGCGATAATATTCATATAAAGCCCTTTGTGTTGATGAACAAAGTCACGGGAGGGACACTGAAGCTGGGATGTAGAAGCCTTTATTCCATCATCATTAGAGACTCTCCTGGAAGAAGAGGCCTGCTCGACCCAATATTACATTATATTTTTATATGCTAAAGATGAAAGGTAACAGCAGGACAATTCTATAGTCACAATGTGTCTACAATGTTTCCTTTGAATTACATATAGTTTTCAAACACCTCCTTTGCACCCACACTCCAGACACCCAAAACGAATGTTAATCCCCACTAGGCTGCATTCATGCATATGCAGACATCTGAGGTCTAAGTGTTTGTGATTGACCCCAAACTGCAGCTCCAGGAAGCCCATTGTTCTGAGCTGTATTTCAATTTTTATTTGCAATCCATGTTCAGATCTGAAGAATGGCTGCTGTTGAACTTAATATTTGCTATATACCCTAACTCCAGAATCCTTCCTAACAGTGTAAATGTTTTATTTATCTTTCACCCATTACCTGATAAATTATCAGGTCATTTATTTCACTGTTATTTGTAGGAGGTTTCTCTTTACAAATTAATTACCGCGTTCCCTGCATTACAAATGCAGTAACAATTCAGAAAGGCTCATTCCCGAATGATTTAGGTCATCCTATATGAATATAAATCAGACCTTCTTTGCTTAGTGAGTTTTCTTAAAATCTGAAACTTCAGTTGGAATGAAGCTCTGCTGAGAATGGCTGACATTAAGAATAAATGGCAGATTGAGGGTGTACAAGATGTGCTTAAAGCAGCAGATCCCAACCTTTTTATGTCATGGAACAATACCATTAAACAAGGGGCCCGTAGACCCCAGGTCAGGAACCCCTGACTTAAAGGAAGGAAAGAAGGTGTGGCTCATTCCTATATTTCTCTTTACTGGGACGAAGATATTTCCTTTTATTATATGAGATGTTTCCCACAATCAATGGTCTCACTTTAAGGACTCTTTATCTCATATTCTCATTATTTATTGCTATTTATTTATATTTGCATTCGCACAGTTTGATGTCTTCTGCACTCTGGTTGATCTTTCATTGATCCTGCTATAGTTACTATTCTATAGATTTGCTGAATATGCGCATGAGGAAATGAATCTCATTGTTGTATATCTCAGGGTTGTATATATATGTAGTAAGATAATAAAATTTACTTTAAGCTTTTGAGCTTTTAGCATTAGGCAGTTTCTGTAAGAACAGTGCATTGGTTGATGCATTCAGCTCTCGACCTGAAATGCCTACTCTTTTTCTCGCACTGCAGATACAACCCAGCTTGCTGATTATTACAACATTTTCTGTTTTTATTTCAACTCTCTTCTCCTCTTGTGGTACCTTCATCTTTTACCTTGTGATACAGAATATAGGAAGTCTGCTTTAGATGTCCTATTGGCTAACTACCTCTATAAAGCTATGAGAAGATTTAGGACACTTTGTTAAGCACATCCTGTACCTAATAAAGTGGCACTGAGTGTATGTTTGTGATCTTCTACTGTTGTAGCCCATTTACTTCAAGATTCAATGTGTTGGGCATTCAGAGATGCTCTTCTGCATGCCACTATTGTAACGTGTAGTTACTTGAGTTACTATCCTGTCAGCTCGAACTAGTCTGGTCATTTTCCTCTGATCTCTCTCATTAACAAGGTGTTGTTGCTCACAGAACTGCAAGATTAACTAAAACATTTTTTTTCTATTTTTCACACCATTCTCTATAATCTGTGGAGACAGTTACATGTGAAAAATCCCAGGAGTTCAGCATTTTCTGAGATACTCAAACCACCCCATGTGGCACCAAAGATCAGTCCACAGTCAAAATCATTTAGATTCCATTTCTTCCCCATTCAGGTGTTTGATCTGAACAACAACTGAACCTTCGGATCATGACCTGAGTAATGTGAGTTGCTGTCACGTGATTGGCTGATTAGATATTTGAGCAGGTGTACCTAATAAAGCAGCCAGTGAGTGTATGCGATCTTACAGTCAAACCTTTTTTTTTTGTGGGGTGGGAGTTGCTGAATGGCTACTTTGTGTTCCTATGTTCCTACATAATGAGTCAGTTCCATTTCCTTTTTGTAGTGATGTTTTAAACCATCACAGATTTTCACTGTACCATTTACAGCTCCCTTCTACCTAGTTCTGTCTCTATTGCTATTTTTCTGCCTTTTAAAAGTTGTCACTAAATGCTATGTTATTTTACAAAGCAAGTTGCAAATGAATCCATATGCTGTCTGACATCTCTAAAGGGTTGAAATACAATGGCTGACATATTTGTTTGTGTTCTTACCTGACCCAAAACTGAAAGAAAAGTCATGGATATGTTCCCTTGCCTGTTATAACAAGTGTAGAAACATTGTTACCAAGCAGAAATTCCAAGCTCAAAGAATAGTTTTGAGTACCTCAGTTTTTGAGCTGTTACTCCGATGTGGATTTCAAAATCTTGCAAGGCATCAAGGCAGTTTTAAAACAGGTAAGGCTAATTTGAATTGCTGAAATATTAATTCACTGAATAAAAAATGACAGAAAAGTAGAGCTTTTATTGTAGGAGCTTAATTCTTTTCCTTTTTATTGTGGTTAAATTTACTGCACCATGCAGCATTTTTTGTCTCAAAACTCCAAACAGTCTCCTTGTCAAGTGAAGTGTTTGAGGCCTGGCAGTTATCCATACCGAACATTTATTCATCTTTAATTAATCTTGCCTTCTGCAGTTGAACAAGGTGAACAAGTAGTCTATTAATGACAGAATTATACAGAGCTCTTGTAGGTTGGCCCGGTGAACTCGATGCAAAATGTTTTAGGTAATCTTGCAAAAAGCAGGCACTGTGTTTAATATCATTGCTCGGAAAACCTGCCTGGGTTAAACTGTATAATTTTTATTTTTCTCTATTTTATGCAGTTGTTCTTTCACAAGTTGTGGATCTCTGCGACTTGTAAGGAAAAAGCTCTGAAAACTTCTCAGTTATTGCAGAGCGAAATGACCCATCTCCAAAAAAGATCGTTTGACAAACACTTACCAATTACCACCTTGTACTTCTACATCCGCTCCCCCACCTTCTTACTCTGACTTTTCCTCTTTCTTTCCAGTCCTGATGAAGGGCCTTGGCTTGAAACGTTGACTGTTTATCCTTTTCCATAGATGACTCTTTACTTCGTTACCTGGCCTACTGAGTTCCTCCAGCATTTTATGTGTGTTCCTTTGAAAAAGATAGCTTGTCTGCTTTAGTTGGTCACACCCTGTCTCTGAAATCAAATCTTAGTTAGAAGGATGGAGTTACCCTTCAAGCTGATGGTAGGAGTGTCGGCTTCTCCTTTCATGATCAAAATCTCCCCCGCCCCCTTCCTCTATTCCCCAATCTGACTTTTTACTTCTCCTCACCTGCCTATTACTTCCCCCTGGGTGCCCTCCTCCTTCCCTTTCTCCTACGGTCCACTTTCCTCTCTTATCAGGTTCTTTCTTCTCCAGCCCTTGACCTTTCCCACCCACCTGGCTTCACCTATCACTTTCCAGCTATGCTTCTTCCCCTCCTCCCAACTTTTTGGTCTGGCATCTTTCAGTCCTGAAGAAGGGTCTCGGCCTGAAACGTTGACTGTTTATCCATTTCCATAGATGCTTCCTGACCTGCAGAGTTCCTCCAACATTTTGTGTGTATTGCTTTAGAAATGTCTATTTAAAAAAACTATTTTCAAAGCTGTGATATAATTGTTTGTTTGAATTTGTTCTTTAAATCAAATGAATCATCCTGCAACCCAGACGAAACTAAAGCTAGGTAGGTCTTGAGGGTAATTTCCTAAGGGTTTCGTCTCATCAGCAAAACTTGTTTTCAAATACCTTGGCAAATGCTCAGCCTTCACATGAACTGGAAAAGTATGTGTTTTTGGATTGTTCAGAGTGTGTGCACATATTTTATATCTGTGTTCATCAATAATGAAATCTTCGTCACATTTACATCTAGTGCCAATGATTTTTGCACATTCTGAAAGCCAGTTCTTAACTAAATAATGCCAAACTATCTTTGAATAGCACAATAACTTGGCTTTCAGTGATTTCCAAGTGAAGAAACACGTTCACCTTGCACCTTAATTCTAGGTGACAAGAGGGAAGGTGCCTTTTCAATTAGCTTTCTTCTCTTTTTCTTCATCTTTTTCTCCAGTCTTCAACTTGCTCTCTCCTTTTGTTAAGTTAAATCATTACTTGAAAATCCAACATTTTCAGAAAACGTCCCTTGCCTTTTAGACAGGAGTGCTGTCATTGGTATTCAACTCTCCCTTAAACAAACTGGCCCATTTTAATATTCTAACACTCATGGAACTGAAGAGTACAGCTGCAAGTCCTTTCTTTCCATTGCAGAGATTAATTTTGTTTTGGATACAGAAAACAAATACTGGTGTGGAACGTTTTTGGTCTCACTTAACTGTTTCTATCTTGTTTCCCCCCCCCCCCCCCACCTATCTTATTTTAAACGATACTGGAAATCCATGCTAAATTAGGATTTTCCTTTAAGCTTAATTCAACCAATCTCAGGAGAAGAACCCAAGTATACATTGCTAGAAGCTGTAGAGCCCATTAGCAATATGATGGCAAAACTACCATTACAGGACGTAATTGTGGTTCTTACCGAGATATGCAAAGGTGTTTGATGTATAGGAGACACTAGCTGATCACCTGTCATGTTACTATTGGCCTATCTGAGGAAGTAATATTTCATTAGGAAGTATATATGATGTGGTGGTGATGGGGAGTTGGAGAATTAATTAACTCACTGTTAACCCCTGAAGCAAGTTTTATCTATTTTGTGGCCATTCATTTAATTAATCTATGGCTCTCTCCCCAGCCCTCAAAGCTAATTTTCAGTTAGCCACAGTATACTTAATTAATCGGCCAACCTGTTCTTCTTCTTCCTTTCCTCTTTCCTCTTCGTCTTTGCTCCCCTGAAGCTTATGTGGATGATTGAAGACAAGTTTTGATATGTGCAGAGTTTTTGACTGGAGCACACACCCTGAAGCTTCATCTGAATTTATTTAGATAGGTTCATTTAATTACTGGGTATGGTTTTTTACCCACTCCTGCACCTCTTTCCCCACCCCAAAGCCTGAGAAAACAAATATATTTTACAAAGTGCATATGATGGAAATCTCAAATTTTAAAAAACTGGAAACACTCAGCAGTTCAGTCTGCATCCATGGGAGGAGAAATGGAATTAATATCCTTTGTCTATGCTTTATTGGAGTTGCACTGAATCAAATCGCAAATGTTTGATGTTATCCGTAAATAATAGTTGACTTACCATCTGCAGTTTCAGCAATAATCATTAATCAGTTTTAATAACCTCAACCAAAGTGTGAGAAGTTCAAAGTAAATTTATTATCAAAGTACATATGTCACCATATACAACCTTGAGGTAAACTCAATAAATCCATAGAATAATAACCATATATATCAGAATCAATTAATGATCACACCAACTTGGGTGTTCAACCAGCGTGCAAAAGACAATGCACTGTGCAAATACAAAAAGAAAGAAAAAATGATAATTAAATAAGCAAAAAGTATCAAGAACATGGGATGAAGAGTCTTTGAAATTGAGTCTGTAGGTTGTGAGAACATATAAATGATGGGGCAAGTAAAGTTGAGTGAAGTTATCTCCTTTGGTTCAAGAGTCTGATGGTTGAGGGGTAATAACTGTTCCTGAACCTGTTGATGTGAGTCCTGAGGCTCCAGTACATTCTTCCTGATGGCAGCAGTGAGAAGAGAGAAGAGAACAAAACCTGGGTGATAATGATCCCTGACAATGGACGAAAATGGACAGTATTTCATGCGGATGTGCTCAATGGTGGGGAGGACTTTACCTGTGATGGACTGGACTGTATCCACCACTTCTTGTAGGATTTCCATCCAAGGGTATTGAATGTTTCCGTACCATGCTGTGAGGCTGACAGTCAATATTTCCTGCACATCTACAGAAGTCTGTCAAAGTTTTAGATGTCATGCTGAATCTTCGCAAACTCCTAAGGAAGTAAAGACACTGCTGTGCTTTCTTTGTAATTGGACTTGCGTGCTGGGCCCAGGACAAGTCCTCAGACATAATAATACTGAGGAAGTTAAAGTTTCTGACCCTCACCACCTCTGATCCTCCAATGAGGACTGGTTCATGGACCTCTGGTTTCCTCTTCATACTCCTATATGCTGACTTGTCACCGCCTTTGCTTTGGCCTACGACACTGGTGTCATCAGCAACCTTAAATATGGCTTTGGAGCTGTGCTTAGCCTCATGATCATAAATGTAAAGTGAGTAGAGGAGGGGGCTAAGCACACAGCCCCATGGTAGAAAACATTAGCATATTATGCATAGTCTCAAGATTTACTAAAAATGGTTTACCTGTATACTTCTAATATATATATGCGTGCATGTAATTTAAAACCTTAATACTCTGGAGCAGGAAAAGCCACAATTAATTGACTCTGAGTTCAAGGTTTTGACTAATCTACATGAATCATACCTTGCAATTCAACTTAATTTTTAAAATTGCTTCCAATAAGCCAGTTTAACAAACTCTTGACAGTGAGGAGTATTGGGTTTCATTGAGTTTAAGCTATATTCCTATGGGTATTATCTAAGTCAGCCACAGGGCTGGGAACTGCTGCAGATGCACCACGCCCTGATATTCCTTCATTGCCAGCACAGACCAGTTCTGACAACTACCTGGATGTGTCAGATGACCCTTTCTTGACCTATAGCTTGTCACGGATAGTACAAGCATCCTTTCATGCGGACTATAGTGCGGCAAAAAAGCTGGGCTGTTTTTCTTCTCAGAAACTTCTATTAAAATTGACTTGATTTTCTCTCTGGCTCTGAAAGCTGATTCTTGGTGTTTCTTAAGGTTTCATTAAGCTTTTTCCAACAGCTATCAATGAGTCTTCATCAAACGTTCAAAGTTTGAAATAAATTTATCATCAGATTGCATCTATGTCACCATAAACTACCTTGAGATTCATTTTCTTGGAGCCAAAAAAAAACATAGAATCAATGAAAAACTACACACAAAGACTACACAAGCAATCAATGTGCAAAAGAAGCAGACTCTACTTACTTACTACCTGTTACGCAGCTGGTGTTTAGGGTGGCAGTGAAGGTCCTCCATCTCTGTCTGTCTTTGGTCATCTTCTCTATTGTGCCCCAGGTGTGGTTCAGGCTCCTCATTTCTGCCTCTATGGTAGGGCGTATGTTGTCTTTGGTTTCCTGCATTTCCTCCGTCCTCCTCCAGTCCAACGAAGTGCCGTCTTGATGATGGAGTTGGCCTCTCTTCTCATCAGGTGCCCAGACATTTCCTCATGATGATTGTGCCCATGCTGTCTTGATGACATTGAAGGAATAGGGTGCAGTTGGAGATCTTTCTTGGCCAAAAATTGCGGAGGATCTTCCAGAGACTCGTGGTGTGGAATGATGACAGCTTGACGAGGTCACCTTCTGTCATGCTCCAGCATTTTGACCTGTACAATAGTGTGGACAGGGCACAGCTCTGGTACAGCTTCACCCTGGTGTGGATGTTGTACTTGGTTGATCTCTATATGTTACTCAGCAAACTGTACAAATAAATAAATAATACTGAAACTATGAGTTGTAGAGTTTTTGAAAGTGAGTCCAAAGGTTGTGGAATCAGTTCAGAGTTGAGGTGATTGGCGTTATCCACACCGGTTCAGGAGCTTGATGGCTGAAGAATAATAAGTGTTACTGAAGTGATGTCAGCCTGAAGGCATCTGTACCTCTTGCCTGAAGGCAGTAGTGAGAAGAGAGGGTGGGGGTCCTTGATGATGGTGGCTGCTTTCCTGTGCAGTGCTCTGTGTAGATGTGCTCAATGGTTTGAGGACTTTTCCTATGATAGAATGGGCTGTGCCCACCACTTTCTCTGGGCTTTTCTGTTCATTTGCATTGATGTTTCCATGCCAGGTTGTGATGCAATCTGTCGAAGTTTACCAAAGGATTAAGTGATATGCCAAACCTGTGCAAACTTATAAGACAATGGAGGCATTGTCAAGCCTTCTTTGTGATGGCATATACAGTATGCGCTGGAAGGCTCTCTGACCCAAAACATTATTTCTGTTTCAATTTCCGCAGATGTTGCCAAACCTGCATTTTATATTTTTAATTCAGTTTGTAGTACCTGCAGGTTTTTAAATTAAATTTTCACTGAAAGTATGGCTGAACACTTTCCAATCAGGAGTTTACAAACTTGCTCTGTTTTCACTTGGCTAACCTTTTGAAGGATAAAGGCAGAGAACTTTTAACATTATTAGTAAATGAAAATATAATGGAATTCTACTTTATAACTTTAAGACATGCTCTCACCACTTCTAACAAATAAACTTTTTGATCTTGAAGTTGAAATATTAAGAACAAATGTACCAGCTCTGTAAATAATCCCTTTCAGCTCACACAGTTACATGGAATTAACCTTTGGGTGAATGCTCTGGACTGAGTTGTTTCAGGGTATGAATGTCATCCTTGTGTCTTTCTTCTTGCTCATTACCCCTTCTCCCAAGCTCCTGTATACAAATTCCCCTCAACCCTACTGTCACCTTGCACGTGGCTGCATATATGAAGTTATGAAATTCATGGCAAGTAAAGTCGAGATGAGGAAAGAGATGCAACAGCAGAAATTAAATTTCAAAGGTTCATTTAATATCGAAGCATGTATGCAGTATGCAACTCTGAGATTCATCTTTTCCAGATAGCCACAAGACAAAGAAAGAAAGCAAATTGTGGAAGAAAGGTATCAACCCCTGTCACACACAAAAAAAAAACAAATCTCATAAACTGCAACATAGGCTCTTTCCCTCCATCCCTGCCCAAATCCACAGGAGCAGGTCAAAGGATGTATAGACTCCAGTGGTGCAAATGGTTAACATTAGTTTAATTTTAACTGGTATAAATTTGCAACTAACAAATTACAATAGACACAATATTTTTGATTGTTTATGTACAAGTGCAAACTTTGTGCTTCAACTCCCAAGTATGCTCAGTTAAATTCATACTCAACAGGAAAATCTATTAGACATGCAATGCAAAGGCTACTGCTTCCAAGGAAAAGGTATTAGAATACTATGTGCTACATTATTTTTGCTTCTTGCGAAGAAAAAAACACTTCTGGTACAGCCTAAAATAATGCAAATTCCATTCAACCTGACAGTTCCGATTTATGGTTCGGGGAAAGATCTCCACAAAGATTTCAGCTGGTAGTAAAATCTTTGCGAGTTTCTAGTTTCCATCTATGTGAGTTCATTTGGTTCCATTGTTTTTAATGTTTAGAAATATTAACCGTAGCTGAATGGAGTGGGATTGTTCTATAAATCTGCAGAAACTGAACAGATAATGTTGCATGGAACTGTTAGAAACTGTTTTTACCTGTTTTGTTTTAATAATATGTAATACTGTATTAATATTTGATTGAACAATAACATGTAATCTGAAGATCCAAAGCACATTTATTATTAAAGTATATACGCAGGATACAACCCTGAGATTTGTTTTCCCACAGACAGCTACGAAACATAGAGTAGTAGTTTGCACGATACTTTACAGTTCCAGCTAGCTGGGTTCAATTCCTGCAGCTGCCTGTAAGGAGTTTGTACATTCCCCCCCCCCCCCTTAACCGCATGGGTTTCCTCTGGGTGCTCTGGTTTCCTCCCACAGTCCAAAGACGTTCCGGTTGGTAGGTTAATTGGTCATTGTACATTGTCCCGTGATTAGGCGAGCGTTAAGTCAGGGGTTAATGGGTGTCATAGCTCGAGTTGCCGGAAGGACCTAGTCTCTGCTGTATGTCAATAAAAATAAAATAAACCATGGAACCCGTTCAAAGAAAAGCATCAAACTCCCAATGCATGAAGAATAATTCACACAAATGACACAAAAAACAAGTGAGAAACACAAAGGGGGGGGGGGGAAATGCATCAAACCACAGTCCAAGAATATGCGGTTCAGCTCAGTCCAGTTCACTCCAGCACTGCGTCGTTTGCTGACTGCAGGCGGCAGAGCGGGTGTACCCCGATCAAAACCGCACAACATAGCAACGAGAAAAGGAACAGCCAGAAGCACATCACAATGGGAACTACAGTCCCATCCATGAGCAGTGTCGATTAAACCTTGCCCATGACACCACCGAGCGAGAAAGGGAGGGAGAGACTGAACGCACGCAGGAACCTTCCTCCACGAGCAGTGAGCGAGAGTGAGACAGGGTCCAGTCACGCCCCGGCAGCAGCGAGCAGGGGTTCCTCTTAACTGTCAACTTTTCAGAAATAGTATGCTATTGAAACTTTATTTATTTTATATTGATCAACTATAGTTTGACATAAGTTGAGCAATGTGTTATGTTTAAGGATATACTTGTTTTCAAATTGATGTAACATAGAGGAACATGGATTTTTTTTTCTAGAAGAAAACTTTAAATGGTTCTCTAAGTTGAAAGGATTTTGTATTGTTTCAGACATTATCTCATTGTAAGCTGGCATTCCCAAGTTTCCATGTCACCAGTCCAAACCTCTGAAGATCCTAAGATTTGTGCCCAGTGCTTATATGAATACAGGCTTGAAGAATAGGTAAGTAATGGAATACACTATTTCAGAATAATCCTCCCAGACTAGGAATGAGTGAATTTAATTTTATTCATATTTTGAAATATGAAAGGCTTTGATATGAAATGTTTGGCTTTCCATTTTAATATTCCCTTGGGTACATTAGAACCAATCAAAGAGAAGTGGTCCAAGCACCTTGTGATTAAGGGCATGCATGTTCCAGCCATATTTACCTTTGCTGAAAATTTTATAACCGAAGGGACAACAGCTATATCCTCCTATGATTTGAACCAGAAATTGATGGCCTTTGAATCTGTTCTGTTGTGCTGCTCAATGCTTAATTCTTCCTGTGAAAGGATAATGTTAGACCAAGGAAATGATGAGTTGCAAACAAATTTCCTTGGTGTAAAACAGGGATGGAATTCTGTTCTTGTGCTTTTGATATGGTGGTACTTTGCAAGAAGCTCATACAGTACTGTGCAAATGTTTTAGTCATGTATATACAGCCAACGTGTCTAAATCCTTTGCACAGTACTTTACTTGTCAACGTGAAGTGGAGAGCAAGTTTGTAAATCTGGTGGGGGCAAAGGGTGTTGTGAATGGTGAGGGTGAAGTGCTGCAGGAGGGTTGTGGGAGTGGGTCGGAGAAGGAGTGCCAAGGGCAGAGGGTTGTGCGGATGCAGACACACCCAACCCCAAGACACCACGCATAATCCAAACAAATGGTTCATTGTTGCTAATAGAATGTCTTTCTGGTGCTTCCCAATCCCTCCCCTCTTCCTTCCCCCTTTGCCAACCACGATTCGCCTCTCCCTGTCCCCTTCCCACTCTCAGTCCACAACAGAGACCCAGATCAGAATCAGGTTTATCTTCACTCACATATGTCATGACTTTTTTTGTACAGTGCAATACATTAAATTATATTTAAAGATGTGTCTAAGACTTTTGCACGGTACTGTAGGCTCCATTTTAAATGGTTACACTTTCTGTAGAAGAATTGGTTGACTGTTAAAACTCTGGAACAACATTGAAAGGCATAATATTAATTCATTCATATTCTGATCCTGCAGATACTGACGGGAATTGAAAGCTTGATTGGGAGTAGAGAATATAACCTAGAGAGAACACTGGACAGTATCTTTGACATGGTAGGACTGGAAATGGATTATCTAGCTAATATAACAGACAGCTTTTTGTTCCTCACTTGCCATTGTCAAAAAGCCCATTCCCTTGCTCGGGGCTTACTTTCAAATTATTCTGAGCAACTTGATCCCCACAGAAAATCAAAACATGAACCACTTCTTTGAATTCCAGGTGTAAGTGAGACATATAAACAGCAAGGAACAATCTGATTACCAAGTGGATGTGTGACCCCTTTAAAGCTGCATTGCCCTCTGTCTGGGCTCCAAAACTTAAAAGTGCACTGAAAGCTGAGACAGGTTTCTGTTTGAGAACGTTAAGAAGATGTCTGCTCCTCTGCACTTGTATACTTTATATTGTTTATTGTTAATTGTCTTGAAATGGCCTGAACAATCCAACTACTTCCTCTTCTGGAGCAACAATCCACTGGACGTTGAGCTGCGTCTGGGGGAGGGGGAGGGAATTGTCGACTTATCAGGGTGAAACCCTACATCAGGACTGACAGTGGAGAGGAGAGGTAGCAAGTATAACAAGAGGGAGAGCAGTGAGAATGGAGTCCAAGGACTATGAGATTCAAACTCCTTTCTCACAACTTCCCTTCTCCCTCTCTATGGTGACT
Source organism: Hypanus sabinus (assembly GCF_030144855.1). Taxonomy (NCBI): domain Eukaryota; kingdom Metazoa; phylum Chordata; class Chondrichthyes; order Myliobatiformes; family Dasyatidae; genus Hypanus; species Hypanus sabinus. The sequence continues at coordinate 82,533,617 of NC_082718.1, forward strand.
ATCTCCCCCCACCCGTCTCATTCCAGATGAGGGTTTCAAACTGAAGCTGTGACACCTCCCATCCTCTTACTGAAGTTGACTGACTTGCTGATATATAAGAATGCTTTTATATTTATATTTATTGATTTTAATTGTGTTCTTTATGCTACATCAAATCCTAGAGTAACAATCATTTTGTTCTCCTTTATGGTTGTGTACTGCAGAACTTGCAATAAATAATCTTGAGTTGTGAACCTTGTGTTCCTCCAGCTGTTTGGTAATTGCATTGGATTTCAGTCTCTGGTGTCTCCAGCTTCCTATTTTGTCTGGATGTTATGTAACCACAGGTGACTGTTTGCCTTTCTTTGCCTTCCATTGCAGATTGCCATCGGAAAGATTGTGAATCTATCAAAGACTCACTCAAACTAATCTAGGTTCAGTTCTTGTTGACCACCCAGCCATCATGCCATTTACAGTCCCATCTTTTACGAACTTGAAGTTCAAATTTTAAGGTATTATCAAAGTACATACGTGTCACCGTATACAACCCTGAGATTCATTTTCTTGTGGGCATACTCAATAAATCTATAGAATAAAAACCACAATGGAATCAATGAAAGACCGCAGCAACTTGGGCGTTCAACCAGTGTGCAAAAGACAACAAACTATGCAAGTACAAAAAACCCAGAAATAATAATAATAATAAATAAGCAATAAATATCAAGAACATGAGCTAAGGAGACTCTGAAAGTAAGTCCATAGGTTGTGGGAACATTTCAATGATGGGGCAAGTGAAATTATCCTCTTTGGTTCAAGAGTCTGATGGTTGAGGGGTGGTAACTGTTCCTGAACCTGGTGGTGAGACCTGAGGCTCTTCTGTCTTCTTCCTGATGGCAGCAGTGAGAAGAAAGCATGTCATGGGTGGTGGTTGCTGCTTTCCTGTGACGATGATTCCTGTAGATGTTCTCAATGGCTTTACTCATGATGGGCAGATTTTGATGTCAAATAGCATCTCAGTGTAGCTCTGAACACTGTTGCCACAATAGGGAAGTCATGCTTGCGTATCACCGCTAATTGAGTATGGCACTGAACCAAAGAGCTATTTGGTAATACTGAAGCAGAAAATTATAGCTTGTTTCCTATTCTGAAATTAGGGCATTGTTGGATTTATTTGGATCAGTGATAAAATACTCATTTACCTGTTCTATTTCATCTCACGACCTTCCCATATCAAATCACACTGCATGGAAACAGGCCTGTAATAACTCAGATGGCCCACTCAAGCACATCCCATTTGCTGATGTTTGGCCAATAGCCTCAAAACATTTCCAATTCATGAATCTGTCCAACTGTCCTTTAAGTGTCATTATTGTCGCTGCCCCAACCATCTCATTTGACATCTCTTTTCACATACATACCACCCTTTGTATAAAAATATTAAGTTGCCGCTCAAGTTCCTATTAAATATTTACCCTCTCACTTTAGACCTATGTCCTTTAGTTCTTGATTCCCCAATCCTTGGAAAAAGACAAAGTGTATTCACCTTTTTATGCCCCTCAGTATTTCATATAGATTTCCCATAATTCTTCAGTACACAGTGTAAAGAACAGTTAGATCACCTTTATAAAGTTCAAAGTACATTCATTACCAAAGCTCATATGTGTCACCATATACAACCCAAAGAGTCATTATCTTGCAGGCACACTCAAAACTATCTGTAGAATAACAGCAATAACAGAATCAATGAAAGACTGCATCAACTTGGGTGTTCAACCAAAGTGCAGAAGACAACAAACTGAGCAAATCCAATAAGAACAAAATAATAATAATAAATAAGTAATAAGTAATAAGTATCATGAACATGAGATGAAGAGTCCTTGAAAGTGAGTCCTTTGGTTGTGGGAACATTTCAAAGCTGGGTAACTTTGGTTCAGGAGCCTGATGGTTGAGGGGTAATAACTGTTCCTGAACCTGGTGGTGTGAGTCCTGAGACTCCTGTACCTTCTTCCTGATGGCAGCAGTGAGAAGTCAGCATGTTCTGGGTGGTGGTGTCCCTGATGATGGGTTCCTGTCAATATACTCTCCACTATGTACCTATAGAAGTTTGCCAAAGATTTAGATGTCATGCCAAACTTCACAAGCTCCTAAGGAAATGAGACACAGCCGTGCTTTCTTTGTAATTACACTTGCGTGTTGGGTCCAAAATGATAACATCAAGAAATTTAAAGCAGCTGACCCTCTCCACCTCTGATACTCCAATGAGGACTGGCTGATGGATCACTGGTTTACTCCTCCCGAAGTCAATGATCAGCTCCTTGGTCTTGCTGACATTGAATGAGAGGTTATTGTGGCACCACTCAGCCAGATTTTCGAATTCCCTCTTATATGCTGATTCATCCCCATCTTTGACTTGGCCTATGACTGTGAATTCATCATCTAACTTAAATATGGCAATGAACTGTGCTTAACCTCACAGTCATAAGTATAAAGTGAGTAAAGCAAGGAGCTGAGTACACAGCCTTGTGGTGCACCTTTTTCATCCCTTTTTCTCCTAAGCGCTAAGCTCTAAGAGATTATATTTGCCTGACGTTCTGCATAGGTACGTTCCAATGAGACAGGGAAAGGCTGGTAGGGTATAGGAACCATGGTGTACAAAGGCTGTTGAAAGTCTAGTCAAGAAGAAAAGAAAAGCTTATGAAAATTTCAAAAAACTAGGTAATGATAGAGATCTAGAATATTTTAGGGCTAGCAGGAAGGAGCTTAAAAATGAAATTAAGAGAGCCAAAAGAGGCCATGAGAAGCCTTGGCGAGCAGGATTAAGGAAAACCCCAAAGCATTCTACAAGTATGTGAAGAGCAAGAGGATAAGACATGAGGGAATAGGACCAACCAAGTGTGACAGTGGGAAAGTGTGTTTGGAACTGGAGGAAATAGCGGAGATACTTAATGAATATTTTGCTTCAGTATTCACTACGGAAGAGGATCTTGGCCATTCTAGGGATGACTTACAGCGGACTGAAAAGCTTGAGCATATAGACATTAAGAAAGAGGATGTGCTGGAACTTTTGGAAAGCATCAAGTTGGATAAGTCACCAGGACCGGATGAGATATACCCCAGGCTACTGTGGGAGCGAGGAAGGAGATTACTGAGCCACTGCAATGATCTTTGCATCATCAACGGGGACTGGAAAGATTCCAGAGGATTATAGGGTTGCAGATGTTGTTCCCTTATTCAAGAAAAGGATTAGAGATAGCCCAGGAAATTATAGACCAGTGAGTCTTACCTCAGTGGTTGGTAAGTTGATGGAAAAGATCCTGAGAGGCAGGATTTATGAACATTTTGAGAGGCATAATATGATTAGGAATAGTCAGCATGACTTAGTGAAAAGCAAGTCATGCCTTACGAGCCTGATTGAATTTTCTGAGGATGTAACTAAACACATTGATGAAGGTAGAGAAGTAGACGTAGTGTATATGGATTTCAGTAAGCTTTTAGTAAGGTATGTCATGCAAGGTTTATTGAGAAAGTAAGGAGGCATGGGATCCAAGGAGACCTTGCTTTCTGGATCCAGAATTGGCTTGTCCACAGATGGCAAAGAGTGGTTGTAGACGGGTCATATTCTGCATGAAAGTCAGTGACTAGTGGTGTGCCTCAGGGATCTGTTCTGGGACCCCTGCTCTTTGTGATTTTTATAAATGATCTGGATGAGGAAGTGGAGATTTGGGTTAGTAAATATGCAGATGACACAAAGGTTGGGGGTGTTGTGGATAGTGTGGAGGGCTGTCAGAGTTTACAGCGGAACATTGATAGGATGCAAAAGTGGGCTGAGAAGTGGCAGCTGGAGTTCAACCCAGGTTAATGTGAGCTAGTTCATTTTGGTAGGTCAAATATGATGGTAGGTAGGTCAAAATTGTAAAACTCTTGGCAGTGTGGAGGATCAGAGGGATCTTGGGTCCGAGTCCATAAGGCACTCAAAGCTGCTGTGCATTTTGACTGTGTGGTTAAGAAGGCATACAGTGCACTGGCCTTCATCAACTGTGGGGTTGAATTTAAGAGCTGAGAGGTAATGTTGCAGCTATATAGGACCCTGGTCAGACCCCACTTGGAGTACTGTGCTCAGTTCTGGTCGCCTCACTACAGGAAGGATGTGGAAATATAGAAAGGATGCAGAGGAGATTTACAAGGATGTTGCCTGGATTGGGGAGCGTGCCCTCTGAGAATAGGTTGGCCTTTTCGTCTTGGAGTGATGGAGGATGAGAGGTAACCTGATAGAGGTCTATAAGATGATTGAGTGGATAGTCAGGGGCTTTTTCTCAGGGCTGAAATGGCTAACACTAGGGGGCACAGTTTTAAGGTGCTTGGAAGTAGATACAGAGGAGATGTCAGGGGTAAATTTTTTTACGCAGAGCATGGTGAGTGTGTGGAATGGGCTGCCTGCGACGGTGGTGGAGGCGGATACGATAGAGTCTTTTAAGAGACTCCTAAATAGGTAAATGGAGCTATGGGTAACCCTAGGTAATTTCTAAAGTAAGTACATGTTTGACATCAGGACAGGGGCCAAGGAGTGGGGAGACTTGGGGAGGGAGTTCAGAGAAAGAGGTGGGAAGCAGGGAAAACAAGGGATGCGATCAGTATGGGGGGGGGTGCGGCCTCAGGTAAAGAGCAGGTAGAAGATTGCTTGTGGTGAGTGAGCGGTCAGTGTATACCCATATGTACTCAAATGTGCGTGTGTGTTTGTGTGTACTTGCTGTGTGCACTGTGCAGCAGAATCTGGTCTTCAACTCTTGTGGACCTCCAATCCAGTGGACCATGATCAAACGCCTTCAATATTAGGTGGTACCTGATGAATGGCGGGGTGGAGATATGTCTCTACCAAAGGAGGTGTAAGGCACTCCTACCCTCCACGGGCCTGCAGGTCGCCCTTGGGCAAGGTGTAGCACCTGCTTGGACAACCTGATCAGGGTCACGTGAAGCCATGGGAGCAGGTGGTGGATGTCTGTGTGAGGAGGTGATGCATATCACTTAAGTCCTGGCTGTTTTGACACGCATCAACAGAAAAAGACTCCTTCATGTCAAAGTGAAAACTGATCTCTCCAAAGTGATGTAAATTAATCACAAATGTAAAACTCAAAATAATTGATTGCATAAGTATTTAGACTTCAAGTCAGTACTGAGTAGATGCACCTTGGGCAGCAATTCCAGCCTTGAGTCTGTGTGGATTGGTCTCCATCAGCTTTGCACATCTGGACACTGCAATTTTCCCCATTCTTTACAAAACACCTCAACATCTGACAGATCGCATGGGGATTGTGAGTGAGCAACCCTTTTCAAGTCCAAGTTTATTTTGTGTTTTATATTTGTAATTAATTTAGATCACTTTGTAGAGATCTGTTTCACTTTGATAGGAAAGTCTTTTTTTGGCAAATAAAATGAACTGTGATTCAATATTGTAAAACAATAAAAAAACTTCCAACGGGGGGCGGGGGTGAATACTTTTTATAGGCACTCTATATATTGTGTCAGGTTACTCGTCTGAGTGCTGCTGGTACCAGGTAACCCAGTTAGGCACAGGAGTACATTCAGCCAGAGACTCATTCCACCGAGATGTAACACTGAGCGTCATAGGAAGTCATTCCTGCCTGTGGTCATCAAACTTTACAACTCCTCCCTCGGAGTGTCAGACACCCTGAGCCAATAGGCTGGTCCGGAACTTATTCTTGGTTGGTGCGGCTGTAACAAAACCCAATTTCCCCCGGGATCAATAAAGTATGTCTGCCTGTCTGTACTACCTGTCGCATGGTCGGGTGGTCGGCGACTAAACCGGCTCCCCCCCAGGCTTGCCTGGTGAGGAGGGGGTGCTAGACACCCTGCAGGTAGAAAAACAAGACCTGTCAAAGGGTGGATGAACCCTCTCGTAGGGTCAATGGCCATCTAGCAAACACGTGCTGTGAGGCATGGAAGGGGCATCCCTTGCATCAAAGCTTGGTCTGGCCATTCACTGCAACAGAACTTCCCCCAGCCGTCTCAGACCCCACCATGCTGCAGGATCTGGGAGGGGATGTCGAGAGGGTGAGTCTGGACCTGTGCAACACCCATTCACCTCCATTCACGCACACGCTATTCCTTTCTGAGGAGTGGGGTATAAACCCCACTAACTGACTGAAAGGAACCAGCATCATCCTATGAGATGGATAGCCAGAATATAGCTTGGGTACCTAAGACTTTTGCACAATTTTATATATTGCGCCGTACAGCGGTCACACAAAAAACCAAATTTCTTGACAGGTGTGAGTGATGATAAACCTGATTCTGATATAGATCTCTATTGTGGACTGAGAGTGGGAAGGGGGTAGGGAGAGGGGAAATACGGTAGGGAAAAGGGGAAGGGAGAGGGGAGGGAGCGGGAAGCACCAGAGAGACATTCTGTAATGATCAATAATCCAGTTGTTTGGAATCAAGTGACCTTGCCCGGTGTCTCAGGGCTGGGTGTGGCTGTACCTGTGCCACCCCCTCCTCCACCGGCACTTCTTCTCTCCCACCTGTCCCACACCTCCTCCCCCCCACCACGTGACATTCCTCCTCACCGTTCCCAACATTCTTTGCTCCTGCCAGATTTACAAACTCGCTCTCCGCTTCACATTGACAAATACAGTACTGTACAAAGGTCTGAGACACCCTAGCTATATATATGTGCCTGAGAATTTTTCACGGTACTGTACGTACTTTGATAATAAATTTACTTTGAACTTTGAACATTTGAGGACTGCCTAAGGCAGTGACTGGTGCTAATACAATGCTCTCGATCATGAAGCAGTACAGAAAAAAAGGGGATAAAGAATTGAGAGTACATGCCGATTAGTGGAAAAACTTTGGTGAGTTTTGTTGTTTTTCAGAGATGTGGAAACAGTTTGTGTCTGCTTTGGCAGCCAGGTTCAGTGACTCACTCCACCTTGCCACCCGTGTCACCAAATAATTGATGGTCAAGGGAAAAAGCAGACCGGTGCAGGTAATGGGTGCCTTCGCTAAGATCACTTGTCATTGTTTAAAAATATCTTGGTATTGTGCCCAACCTGCTTACTGACCCTGTGTGAGCCGATTCTTTTTCCCCCCAAAGGATAATTAAGTACTTCTGCTTTATTAAACTCTGGAGCATGGGAACTGTCTGTTGTATTTTTGCAGCCCTTTTCTCAGGGTTTCAAGTTGGCTGGCTGCCGGATAAGGTGCAGACGTGAGACTGCAGTCAGGACAGGATGTTGTGTGGATGGTATACAAAGTATTTTCCACGTCTGGAAGTTATGCTGGCTTACTGCTGTGGAGAGTCTGTGGAAAGGTCCTTCTGCTACTTCTGGCCCATGTGTCAAACCTGAAGAATGGCAAATGATCAAATTGGAAACAGCAAATGCTGTGTTTTTGCCTGTGAAATGATACACGTCCTTACGAAAAAGCCAATAGAGCACAAGCTGAATGGTGTGATTAACTCTTTACCAGTTGATGCTCTTGTTTTACACTCAGTGACCGATTTATTAGGTACTGCAAAGTGGCTACTGAGTGTAAGTTTGTGTTCTTCTCCTGCCCATTACTTCAAAGTTCAACATGTTGTGCATTCATAGATGTTCTCCTGCACACCACTGTTGTAACCAGTGATCACTTCAGTTCCTATGGCCTTCCTGTAGTTGAACCAGTCTGGCCATTCTCTTCTGAACTCTCTCATTTTTTTCCACAGATCTGCTGCTCACTGAATGTGTTTTTTTTTTGATTCTCGCACCAGTCTCTGGAAACTCTAGAGACTGTCGTGCTTGAAAATCCCAGCAGATCCGCAGCTTCCGCGATGCTCAAACCACCCCATCTGGCACCAGCAATCACTCGGCAGTCAAAGTCCCTTAGATCACATTTCTTTCCCACTTTAATGTTTGACCTGAGCAACAACTGAACCTCTCGACCATGTCTGCGTGCTTTTATGCATTGAGTTGCTGCTGCATGATTGGCTGATTAGAATTTGCATTAACGAGCAGGTGTATTGGTGTACCCAATAAAACAGCCATTGAGTGTGTTGTCCTTAATGCGTTTGTTTGTTTGTTTGTTTGTTTATTTATTGGATACAGCGTGGAGCAGGCCCTTCTAGCCCACTGAGCCATGCAGCCCAGCAATGCCCTGATTTAATCTTTGCCTAATCATGGGACAATTTACAATGACTGATTAACCTATCGATCAGTATGTCTCTGGACTGTGGGAGGAAACCAGAGCACCTGGGGGAAATCCACACGGTAACCGGAAGAACATATAAGCTCCTTTTAGGCAGTGGCGTGAATTGAACCCGGGTCGCTGGTACTGTAAAGCACTGTGCTCACCACTACACAACCGTACTGTCTTGTTTAACCAGAGTCAGTGCAGTTTACCTACAGAGTGAAATGAGGCAGTATCAGTCCCAGGTTTAGTTCAATGCTGAATGCTTCTTTATTTCATATCTTATCATTCTTTACAAGCAGCTCCCCAAACTTCAATTTTAGTTTCTTAAGTCTGGTAAGTGTTATGCTGGTAAAGCTTTCAGCATTGTTGTAAATAGTAAGATCTCATAATAAGCAATGACATAAAAGCCCATTTAATCTATTAGTGAGTAGTGCACATTTAACCTTCAGGATTCAAAGTTTCTGCTTTTTACATGTGTGGATAAGTTTAACCCTTTCAATGTTATGAATTGGCAGCCTTCACTTTCCGGACTGTGTTACATTGTGCTGGACTCCTGGGTCTTGGGCAAGGTTTAATCGGTGTTGTTTGTGATTGTAGATCACGCTTTTGGTCGCTCCTTTTTTTTTGTTGCTATTTTGGTCGATTTTGATCGGGGCGGCGAGCTGATAATGAATGATACAGCGCTAGATTGAGCCTGGACTCTTTCGTTAACACTTGTGGGTTGGTGTTTTATATTCTGATTTTTTTGCTCAATTTTGTTTCTCTCTGCCGTTTGCAAGATTTTTTTTGCATTTTGGGTGGGGAGGAAATTTGATGTTTTACTTTGAATGGGTACCATGGTTTTCTTTGTTTCATGCCTGTGGGGAGGATGAACCTGAGGGTTGTATACAGCATACATACTTTGATAAATACCTGCCTATTACTTCCCCCTGGGTCCTCTCCTCCTTCTCTTTCTCCTATGGTCCTCTCTCCTCCAGTGTCAGATTCCTTCCTCTTTAGCCCTTGATTTGGCTTCACCTATCACCTTCCAACTAGCCTCCTTCCCCTCCCCCAAACTTTTTATTCTGGCATCTTCCCCCTTCCTTTCCAGTCCTGAAGAAGGGTCTTGGCCCAAAACGTTGACTGTTTTCTCATTTCCATAGATGCTGCCTGACCTGCTGAGTTCCTCCAGCAATTTGTGTGTGCTGCTTTGTATTTCCAACATCAGAGTCTCTTGTGTTTATAAATAAACATGCTTTGACTTTGACATCTTGCTCTTTCTGACTGTCAATGAGATTGCTCCTGTAAGATGTAATGAGATTGCTGGTTAGAGAGGAGATTAACGCAATAGAAAGGAAGGACATTAGCCTGGAGGATGTGGAATCGATATGGGTAGAGCTGCATAGCACTAAGGGGCAGAAAACGCTGGTGGGAGTTGTGTACAGGCCACCTAACAGTAGTAGTGAGGTTGGGGATGGCATTAAACAGGAAATTAGAAATGTGTGCAATAAAGGAACAGTAGTTATAATGGGTGACTTCAATCCACATATAGATTGGGTGAACCAAATTGGTAAGGGTGCTGAGGAAGAGGATTTCTTGGAATGTATGCGGGGTGGTTTTCTGAACCAACATGTCGAGGAACCAACTAGAGAGCAGGTCATTCTAGAGTGGGTATTGAGCAATGAGGAAGGGTTAGTTAGCAATCTTGTCGTGCGAGGCCCCTTGGGTAAGAGTGATCATAATATGGTGGAATTCCTCATTAAGATGGAGAGTGACATAGTTAATTCAGAAACAAAGGTTCTGAACTTAAAGAAGGGTAACTTTGAAGGTATGCGACATGAATTAGCTAAGATAGGCTGGCAAATGATACTTCAAGGGTTGATGGTGGATATGCAAATAGCAAGCATTTAAAGATCGCATGGATGAACTACAACAATTGTTCATCCCAATTTGGCAAAAGAATAAACCAGGGAAGGTTGTGCATCTGTGGCTGACAAGGGAAATTAGGGATAGTATCAAGTCCAAAGAAGAAACATATAAATTAGCAAAAAAAAGCGGCACACCTGAGGACTGGGAGAAATTCAGAGACCAGCAGAGGAGAACAAAGGGCTTAATTAGGAAAGGGAAAAAAGAGAGAAAAATGATAGAAAGCTGGCAGGGAACATAAAAACTGACTGTAAAAGCTTTTATAGATATGTGAAAAGAAAAAGATTGGTCAAGACAAATGTAGGTCCCTTTCAGTCAGAAACAGGTATATTGATCATAGGGAACAAAGACATGGCAGACCAATTGAATAACTACTTTGGTTCTGTCTTCACTGAGGAGGACATAAATAATATTCCAGAAATAGTAAGGGACCGAGGGTCTAGTGAGATGGAGGAACTGAGGGAAATACATGTTAGTAGGGAAGTGGTATTAGGTAAATTGAAGGGATTAAAGGCAGATAAATCTCCAGGGCCAGATGGTCTGCATCCCAGAGTGCTTAAGGAAGTAGCCCAAGAAATAGTGGATGCATTAGTGATAATTTTTCAAAACTCCTTAGATTCTGGATTAGTTCCTGAGGATTGGAGGGTGGCTAATGTAACCCCACTTTTTAAAAAAAGAGGGAGAGAAAAACCGGGGAATTATAGACCGGTGAGTCTGACATCGGTGGTGGGGAAAAATGCTAGAGTCGGTTATCAAAGATGTGATAACAGCACATTTGGAAAGAGGTGAAATCATCGGACAAAGTCAGCATGGATTTCAGCAGGGAAATCATGTCTGATGAATCTTATAGAATTTTTGAAGATGTAGCTAGTAGAGTGGATAGGGGAGAGCCAGTGGATGTGGTATATTTAGATTTTCAAAAGGCTTTTGACAAGGTCCCACACAGGAGATTAGCATGCAGACTTAAAGTACACTGTATTGGGGGTATGGTATTGATGTGGATAGAGAATTGGTTGGCAGACAGGAAGCAAAGAGTGGGAGTAAACGGGACCTTTTCAGAATGGCAGGCAGTGACTAGTGGGGTACCGCAAAGCTCAGTGCTGGGACCCCAGTTGTTTACAATATATATTAATGATTTAGACGAGGGAATTAAATGTAGCATCTCCAAGTTTGCGGATGACACGAAGCTGGGTGGCGGTGTTAGCTGAGAGGAGGATGCTAAGAGGATGCAATGTGACTTGGATAGGTCAGGTGAGTGGTCAAATTCATGGCAGATGCAATTTAATGTGGATAAATGTGAGGTTATCTACTTTGGTTGCAAGAACAGGAAGACAGATTATTATCTGAATGGTGGCCGATTAGGAAAAGGGGAGGTGCAATGAGACCTGGGTGTAATTGTACACCAGTCATTGAAAGTGGGCATGCAGGTACAGCAGGTGGTGAAAAAGGCAAATGGTATGTTGGCATTCATAGCAAAAGGATTTGAGTACAGGAGCAGGGAGGTTCTACTGCAGTTGTACAAGGCCTTGGTGAGACCGCTCCTAGAGTATTGTGTGCAGTTTTGGTCCCCTAATCTGAGGAAAGACATTCTTGCCATAGAGGGAGTACAAAGAAGGTTCACCAGATTGATTCCTGGGATGGCAGGACTTTCATATGAAGAAAGATTGAATTGACTAGGCTTATACTCACTGGAATTTAGAAGATTGAGGGGGGATCTTATTGAAACGTATAAAATTTTAAGGGGATTGGACAGGCTAGATGCAGGAAGATTGTTTCTGATGTTGGAGAAGTCCAGAACGAGGGGTCACAGTTTAAGGATAAAGGGGAAGCCTTTTAGGACTGAGATGAGGAAAAACTTCTTCACACAGAGTGGTGAATCTGTGGAATTCTCTGCCACAGGAAACAGTTGAAGCTGGTTCATTGGCTATATTTAAGAGGAAGTTAGATGTGGCCCTTGTGGCTAAAGGGATCAGGGGGTATGGAGAGAAAGCAGGTACAGGGTTTTGAGTTGGATGATCAGCCATGATCATACTGAATGGCTGTGCGGGCTCAAAGGGCCGAATGGCCTACTCCTGCACCTATTTTCTATGTCTCTATGTTTCTAAAAGGTATTTTTATTGAATACTAATCGAACGATTGCAAGCTTTTGATCACTAGGTAACCAAAACGGAACAAATGCTTTATTCAGAATGAATTTATTCCCTGCTCTTGCTCTTGTATTCCTCAACGTTGCAAAAACAAAGGTGTTGGTTGTGGTTTACAGGAGCAACGGAGATGAGCTAACCCCTATTGACATCAATGGATCTGGGGTTGAGAGGGCAAACAGCTTCAATTTCCAGGGCATCTACATCACTGAGGATTTCACATGGCCTGTACATACAGGCTGTGTGGTGAGAAAGGCACAACAGCAGCTCTTTCACCGCAAAGAAGTTGGGCTCCCAAATCCTAAAAGATTTCTACAGGGTCACAGTTGAGAGCATCCTGACTGTCTGTATCACTGCCTGGTATGGGAACTGTACTTCCCTCAATCGCAGGACTCTGCAGAGAGTGGTGCGGACAGCCCAGCGCATCAGTAGATGTGAACTTCCCATGATTCAGAACACTTACAAGGACAGGTGTGTATAAAGGGCCAGTAGGATCATTGGGGACCCAAGTCATCCCAACCACAATCTATTCCAGCTGCTACCATCCGGGAAGCAGTACCACAGCATAAAAGCTGGGGTAGCTTCTTCCACCAGGCCATCAGACTGATGAACTCACGCTGACTTGTGTGTACTCTATGTTACATTGACTGTTCTATTTATTATAACTTATTATAGATTATGATGATTGCACATTGCACATTTAGGTGGAGACATACGGTAAAGATTTCTACTCCTCGTGTATGTGAAGGATGTAGGAAATAAAGTCAATTCATGATGAGATCCAAAAGGAACACAGTGAACAGAGAAACATGGCTGAAACACCAATGCTCTCTGTTTTGGTCTTTCCATTTACCTGCTGGTTAAGAAAACTCTTAAGTCGCTATAATAGGAAAATAGTGTCAGATGAACAGGAATTGCAATAATTTTAAGTATTCAGCCACAGAAATTCCTGCTGCTTTTCTGTAGAAATGGCAAATTGTTCTTTTTTCCTCTTTTCAGTTGAGATCACACTATTTGGTTAACAGACTTATTGTTTCCACACTCAAAGTTTCCTGTCATTCATTTTTATTTCTGCACGATAGAACCCAGTTTGATAGAGGTGAGTTAACATAAAGCCACTTAAAGTGATTCAGTTTCAGAAGTTTTTATTGATAAGACCGAACGACCATAATTTATAGGAGCAGAATTAGGCCATTTGGCCCATTGAGTCTGCTCCACCATTTCATCATGGCTGATCCATTTTCCCTCTCACTCCCAATCTCTTTCCTTCTCCCTGTATCCCTACAGGCCCTGACTAATCAAGAATCTATCAACCACTGCCTTAAATATACCCAAAGACTTGGCCTCCACAGCTGCCTGTGGCAATGAATTCCAGAGTTTCACCACTCTCCGGCTAAAGAAATTCCTCCTCATCCACTTTTTAATCTGAGGCTGTGTCCTCTGACTCACCCATCATAGAAACATCCTTTGCTCATCCACTCTTTCGAGGCCTTTCAAGATTCGATAGGTTTCAATGAGATCCCCCCATGGATTCCTCTGAATTCCGGTGAGTACACGCCCAGAGCTACCAAACTCTGTAAGTGAGAGTATATATTAATTCCTAATTTACTGAGCTACATGGACCTAGGGTGTAGGGATTGTTCCATCCTGATTTTGTATCTAAGAGGACCACAACCTTGTCGTGTTTTGGAGGCTGGCGTGCCTCGATGATGTGGAGAGCTATGTTGGGTAGAGTCCAAGTATTGTGCTTTGGCTGCTGGTTGGGTCACTCATGCTGAACAGGTCAAAGGGCAGAGGCCAGACTAAGAATGGTCCAACAGTCTTCCGGGTTCGAGGGTTCAGCTCAGGGCTAACAACTCTGACTGGCAAAAGCAAAATTGTTACGGAAACAGCAATAAAGAATCTTACTACATCTGAGTGTGACGGCATTCCTGAGTCTCCACACGGGACTTGCATGACTAACAGTTGTGAAAACTGAGGGGAAGGTGCTGACATGGTCAAGGAAGCCCTGAACACTGCCAGGGATGGAGGATCACAACCACGAGAAAATCTGCAGATGCTGGAAATCCAAGCAACACACACAGAATGCTCGAGGAACTCAGCAGGCCAGGCGGCATCTATGGAAAAAAAGTACAGTCGACGCTTCAGACTGAGACCCTTTGGCAAGACTGGAGAAAAAAGCTGAGAAGTAGATTTGAAAGGTGGGTGGAGGGGAGCGAGAAACACAAGAAGATAGGTGAAACCTGGAGGGGGAGGGATAAAGTAAAGAGCTGGGAAGCTGATTGGTGAAAGAGACAGAAGGCCATGGAAGAAAGAAAAGGGGGAGGAGCATCAGAGGGAAGCGATGGGTAGGAAATGAGATAAGTGAGAGAGGGAAAAGGGGATGGGATATGGTGAAGGAAACCACTTCACCGAGCACTTGAGCTCCAGAAAAAGTGGCATCTCCCAGTGGCCATCCATTTTAAATCCACTTCCCATTCCCATTCCAATATGTCTGTCCATGGCCTCTTCCACTGTCATGATGAGGCCACACTTAGGTTGAAGGAACAACACATTATATTCCGTTTGCGTAGCCTCCAACCTGATGGCATGAACATCAATTTCTCAAACTTCCGGTAATTCTCCCCCCAACCACCCCCATCCCTTCACCTTTTCCCTTCCCCAAAGTGTGACTACCTATTGAAACAGGTGCTCACACAATTTGTGATTATGGAATTTGCGTCCAAATCAAAAGAGAGTTAAATATATACAATAGGCATTCTTATTTCTTGAATATTAAACAGTTACTCTCTGAATCCTTGAGCTGAAGAGCAAATGACTGCCCTGGATAGGAAGGCAACCATTGACCAAATGTGGCATCAAGGTGCCCTGTTAATTCTGACGTCAGTTGGCTTCAAAGGAGAAATGCTCCCATGTCTGTTGTTGAGTCTTGTACAAAGGAAGGTGGTGGATGTTATCGGAGGTCAATCAGCTCCACCCTAGGATGTAATGGCAGAAGTTCCTCAGGACTGTGTGCTTGGCGCAACTACCTGAGGACCCTCTGCTTCTCAGAGATCAAGCATTTCTGCACCAGGATGTCACACCAGGAGCCCCTCACTGCAGTGTGCTCAGCCCAGTGACCTTCAGCTGCTTCATCAATGATCTTCCATCCAACACAGGGTCAAGTGGGAACAATAAACTTGAGAGCATCTGCAGATGCTGGAAATCCAAAGCAACACACAAAATGCTGGAGGAGCACAGAAGGTCAGGCAGCATCTGTGGAAAAGTATAAACAGTTGACGTTTTGGGCCGAGACCCTTCTCCAGGGCTGGAAAGGAAGGGGGAAGACACCGGAATAAAAAGTCAGGGGGAGGGGAAGGAGGATAACTAGAAGATATAGGTGAAGCCAGGTGAGTGGGATAATTCAAGGGCTGGAAAGGAAGGTATCAGATAGGAGAGGAGAGTGGAAAATAGGAGAAAGGGAAGGAGGAGTGGAGACCATGGGGAGATGATAGGCAGATGAGAAGAGTTAAGAGGCTAGAGTGGGGAACAGAAGCAGAGAGGAGGGGGTGGGAATTTTTTTAACTGGAAGGAGAAATTGATTTTCATGTCATCAGGTTACCCAGATGAAATATAAGGTGTTGCTCCTCCACTCTGAGGGTGGCCTCATGTTGGAACAAGAGGAGGCCACCGACTAACGTGTCAGAACAGGAATGGAAATCGGAATTAGAATGGTTGCACTGGGAAGTTCTGTTTAAATTCATGACCACAACTTGGAGTTTGCTGATTTAGAGGAATATTAAAAATATGTATTTTTTGTATTATTTCAGAATGTATTTCTGAAATTTAAAAAAATATGTTGAACAGCATATTAATATGCAGCAGCCTCTCCGGACTCTGGATTGGAGATTGCCAAACATTATGTGGATTTTCTGGTGTAGTCTGATTTGTCATATGCTTTTGTGATATCATTCCGGAGGAACGTTGTCTCATTTTTTAACTGCATTGCATTTGTGGTTTCTAAATGACAATAAAGTGAATCTGAATCTGAACATGTGTTGGATAGGTAATGGAGTGAATACAGACAATGCCAGTGACTGAGTGGGGATCATGAGAGACTGGTTGGTACTAATGGTGATTTGCTAGTTGAAAGAGGGTGGTGAGGTTTGTTAACTGCTTCTTGTCTACAGTGTCTAGAGAGGATATATATAATAGGAGAGAACTAAAACAACAAGTTCCTTTCCAAATTTGCAGAAAGTTAAGGTTGATAAGTATTGGGGAAGGAATGGGAAAGTTCCATTAACAATTGACAGAGGCCTGAATGCACACACTCAACGATTTAGGATCAGTACCTTTCCCTCTGCCATCGATGATTCAAATTACATTTATTATCAAAGAATGTATACAACTTTCAGATTTGTCTTGCTTACAGGCAGCCACAAAGCAAGAATCCCAAAAGAACCCAATTTAAAAAAAAATAAACACCACCCCCTATGTGCAGAGAAAGAGAAAAAAAACATAATAGAATTCAGCAACAACAACACCATTTTGAACCAAATTGAGTCCAAACCAAATCTGATTTCTGAATGGACATTGAACCCATGAACACCACCTCATGGACTACTGAGTTAATTTAAGTATCTTCTATATATTTACTGTAATTCACAGTTTTTATTATTATATATTGCAACGTACTACGGCTGCAAATCAACAAGTTTCACAATATATGCCAATAACATTAAGCTTGATTCTGATTCTGACTATTACAGACAGTACAGGGCCTTTGACCCATGATGTTGTGCTGACTTTTTAACCTACTCCCAGATCAATCCACATTGCCCTTCATTTTCTTTCATCCATGGAGTAAATGTCCCCAGTGGATCTTCCTTTACCACCACCTCTAGCAATGTGTCCCACACACCCAAATAAAAGCTACCTCTGATATCCTCCTATACTTTTCTCCAATCACCTTAAAATTATGACCTCTCCTACTAACTGATTCCATGCTAAGGGAAAAGGTGCTAGCTGGCCACTCTGTCAATGCTTCTTATCATATCATAAGCCTGTACTGAATCACCTCTCATCCTCTTTCACTCCTAAGAGAAAAACCACCGCTGGTTCATCCTTTCATATGTATGTTCCCATAAAGGTGTTTTAAGAACTTACTGAAATAGTTCAAATCAGTATATGTACAAAGCAAATATTTAGTTTGAAATATTAAAAACTTATGTGGGCTGTCAAGGGCTTTCAGTTCCTGGTTCCTTGGCTCTGTTGTTGTGACTTTGCTGTAATAAAATGGTGCTTTTCTGGTCTGACGTCCACAAATATAGTTTGACTTGCTCTCAAGCTGCTACATTGTTATTTTCTTCTTGGTGTTGGATCTTGCAGCATCAATAATGGAGGAGGTAAAGTCCAGGGCCCTGAATTTTCTCTGGTTTGTGCTTGCTGGAAGTAACAAAGTTTTGAGCTTGAGGAGTGCAGAGGAAGATGTCATTCATGAGCTATGGTTAACTTTGCAAATGTATTCCTCAGTGCAGTTGTTTGATTTCTGCCCATCTCTTGATGGCATGCATGTGATCATCGTAGGCCGTGCAAAGCTGCTTCGGATCTGGCTGCCATGAAGGACTTGTTTGAATCAATAATGACTGATCTGAATCGGTTTGTCTCACACTTCCTTTTCCACAATTCTGCTTATATTATCCTTGCAAATGGTTTATTTTACTAAATCAGCAAAATGATGGCACAATTACACAACATTTTATCTCTCCTTTTGGGCTGCCAAAGTAAACAACCTAGAAAACGAGGACTTAAAACACGGGAATGACTTAAGATCATGAATGAATGAATTTAGCCAAGTTTTTGCCAAGTTTTACCTTAATGTTTGTAACACAACTCATATAGGAGAAAGGGGCCACCATCAGCTACCCCAACTTTTACCCCAGTTCTCTAGAGCACAATATTAAGGCCCAGCCACGAAAGCAACAAACTCTGCCATGACTGATCCTAACTCAGCTGATATTCTTCTGAATTCCCACTCCAAACTTGCCTTTTGTCTCTGGTGCTAAGGACGCAGCCTCCTCCACTGGTGAGACCCGTCATAAATTAGGGGACTGCTTCGTCAAGCATCTCCGTTCCATCCGCCCCAAGCGGTACTTCCCAGTGGCAATACATTTTAACTCCAATTCCCATTCCAGTTCCGATGTGTCAGTCCATGGCCTTCTCTTGTGCCAAGACGAGGCCACCCTCGGGGTGCAGGAGCAACATCTTATATTCCGTCTGGGTAGCCTCCAACTTGATGGCATGAATGCCAATTTTTCCTTGTGGTAAGCAAATTTCACCGCCCCTTCCTCTATTCACTCTGACCTCTTACCTCTTATCACTATGACTTACCCCTCTGTCCCCTCCATCTTCCCTTTTTCCTATGGTCCACTCTCCCCTCCTATCAGATTCCTTCTTCTCCAGCCCTTTACTATCTTTTAGCTGTTCCCCTTCCTCTCCCTCCACCTTTTTAAGCCCCTTCCTTCCCAGTCCTGAAGAAGGGTCTTGGCCCAAAAGGTCAATTATCTATTCATTTCCATAGGTGCACCCTGACCGGCTGAGTTCTTCCAGCATTTTGCATGTGTTGCTCTGGACTTCCAGCATCTGTAGACTTCCTTGAGTTTCGACTACTTCTATGTTCTCTTCAGAGATTTCTTATTCTCCAATCTCTAGGCATCAACTGAACTGAAGTTCTTTGGCTGAGATTCTGCCTCCACCTCACTCATCCATCGTGACTGATTATGAAAACATGCTCTTGTCCCTCCTTCCCTTTTCCACACCCCAGTAGTTTTAATTTAATACACTGCTGACAAGCCATGGTTTTGTTTCAGGGAAGTGGATTTTAACCAAGTTCTACCTCAGCATTTCTGCTGTGGAAATATGGATTGGCCTGGCCATGAATGAAGCTCAGTAGATAAGTGTTGAAACTTGGAAGAAGTTAAGAAGATTAAAGCGATCCAGTTGGAAATCATTCTAAATATTAGCAAATATCAGAAAAATGTTCCTTCCAGAGAGAGAATTCATTCTTTTTGATTTTGAATTTGTTTGATACTTATTCAAATGTCAAATACACAAACACACACACACATATAATATCATATATATTGTGTGCAATTTTATTAGTGATACCCTATATGCGTTGATATCTTGTATGTTTGAGGACCAGAACTCAAGTCATGGTGTCGCCTGTTTACAGCCGCCAGGGGTGGTGTGGTGCATTGCCCAGGCTGGGGTTGGTGCTGCTCCCCAGTGTTTGCGCTGCAGAAAACAAGCTCTATTGTAGTCATCTGCAGATTTGGGCAGCATTGGACGTCTTGAGTTTAGACTCTTTTATTGATTGGCTCTACCTTTCTATCTTACATGTGCTCTGTGTGTGATTGTTGGTATTGTGCTTTGCACCTTGACCCCGTAGCAATGCTATTTTGTTTGGCTGTAGTCATGAGTACAGAATTCATGCATGGTTGAATGTCAATTAAACTTGAACTGAACTGAAATTGTTGTGTTTTACAAACATTTGTTAGTTGGTTATTGGAAGAGTCATAGAGTACTACATTACAGAAACAGGCCCTTCACTCCATCAGCTCTGTGTTGAGCTATTATTCTGCCTTTTCCCATGAATCTGCACCTAAGACCATTAACACTGTATCATAGTAATTTTATGTGTTGCACTGAACTGTTGCCGCAAAATAAAAACAAATTTCATGACACACATGAGTGACGACTGGCCTGATTCAGATATAGGTCTCTTTTGTGGACTGAGCGAGGGAAGGGGGCAGGGAGAGGGGGATCATGGTTGGAAAAAGAGGAAGGGAGAGAGGAGAGCACAGGAATTGCTAGAGAGACATTTTGTAATAATCGATAAACCAATTATTTGGAATTGAATGACCTTGCCTGGTGTCTCAGGGCTGTGTGTGTCTGCACCTGCGCCAGCTCCTGCCTTTAGCACTCCTTCTGTGTCACCTGTGCCACACCCCTCCTGCAGCGTTCCACCATCACCAATCCCAATCTCCTTTGCTCCCACCAGATTTACAAGCTCACTCTCCGCAGCACGTTGACAAATGCAGTACTGTGAAAAACTTGTCAAAATCCTAGCTATATATACGGGCTTAAGTTAAGCTATCCGAACTTTACTTAAATATTATTTCCAGGAGAACAAAGTCCTGCTACGCTAATGTTTTCATCTGAAGTTATTTGGGGAAGAAATAATGACAAAATCTCAGACTCTCTTTGAATAGCATTGAGGATGCCTACAGTAACACCTTGACCGCAGATCTTTCAGCTGGAACCTCAGTTTAATGAGATCTGGATCACAGCAACACACTCACTTTTCGGCCAATGAACCGTCAATTTTGAAAACAAAAGTTTCTGTTAATATTTCTGATCTTGATGGGAATAACTCGTCTTTCATTCGGTTTCTCAAGCCTGCCCTGTTATTCTATCAGATCTTGTCTTTTCTGTATGTCAACCCCATTCATCTTAAACATATTATAGCCTCAATGTTCAAGATGCTCTTTTACTACCAAATGGTCAACTAAATTTGGCTTGTGAGTCATCCTTGACCTTTTCCCATGGCGACTCTACATACGAGTTTAAAAATAGGAATGAGTTATTCAGCCTTCAAGTCCGCTGGATCATTCAGTATCACATACCTCAGCTTCATTTAATTTCCATTGATCCACACTTCTGTGAACCTTCTACAATTTGAGTCCTGAAAGTTCCTGTGAATCCAGCATTCACTGTCTTTTGTGGAGGAAATAGAAATTCAAATTTCCACCAGTTTTGATAAGTGTCCCTGGTTTCTGGTCGCCTCTTTTTTCTGTTGCTATTTTGGGCAATTTTGATCAGGGTGTCCTGCAGATAGCAAATGACACAGCACTTGATTGAACTGAACTGAAATTGCCTGGACTTCACAATTTTGTGTCTTATATTCTGTGTGTTTTGCTCTTTTTTGCCATTTGCATGATTTGTTGTTTCTTTCTGCGCGTTGAGCCTGTGGTGTTTGATCTTTCTCTTTGTTTCTTTGTTTTGTGGCTGTCTGTGGAAAGATGAATGTCAGGGTTGTATACTGTATACATTCTTTAATAATAAATGTACTTTGAATCTTTGAGATTTCACCCCTAAAATGCCTAGTTCTGTAAAACTGTGCCTTGTTTTTCTTTACTGTAAGGTAGTCTTGTCACCTGCCGGGCTGAGAAAATAATATCTTCAAATACAATCACATTGCGTTTGCTCCTTGTTCCTGATCTGCACTTTCATTTGTCTCACTAACTCCTTCCCACTTCATCTGCTCTTTCCTAGAGTCCCATATCCTTTGTCGTTCCTTATCATCTGAGTACACCACAGGAACAAGCCATTCAGCCCCTAATGTTGTGCTAAAAATCAAATCAAAACGCCAAAACACTAATCCCTTCTACCTACACAATGTCTATAGCCCTCCATCCTCCTTACATCCATGTGCCTATCCAAACTTCTCTTAAAAGCCTCTACTGTATTTGCCTCTACCACCATACCAGGCAGTGCATTCCAGGCATCCGTGACTCTCTGAGTAAAAAACTTACCCCTTGCATCACCCCTTGAACCTACTCCCTCTCACCTTCAATGCATATCCTCTGGTATTAGACATTTCAGCCCTGAGAAACAGACACACTCTGTTCATACCTTGCATAATCTTATAAACCTCTATCAGATCTCCCCTCAGCCTCCACCGCTCCAGAGAAAACAGCCCAAGTTTATCCAGCCTCTCATGACAGCACTGAAATCCTTTTGCTGCATTTGGAATTCAACAATATTGCTGCTCACCCTTTCTAGCTTCTCCGTTCTTTTTATAGATTGTACACACTTGTATTTTCAGTTTCCATTTGTGTTTACTTTGGATAAAGACCACACCGCTAAATGCTACATCATAATCCTTAAATGGAAGTTTTCTGCTTCCAACTGACTAGTCTTTATGGCTTTGCTTACCAGTTTTGATTTAGTAACTGCTCGTGTGTTCTCCTACTTTTCCTTCCCTCATTTAGTTAGCCAAGTGTGGATTTCCCTTACGTACACTACCAATTAGCTTCGATCAGACTTTGGTTTAGAGGTGTCTCATGAGTGTGAAGATTTGGGTTCAAGTCCCAGTCATGGAACTGGGGCACAAGAATGACCCAAGGTGTTGCTTTTCAAACCAGTTCTCTGACAGGCTTCCCAGATCACTATTTGCGGGTAATCTTGGCTGACATTTGTCCCTCAAATTTCTGGGAAAATCAAGACAGTTACAACGTTGCAAGCAGGAGAAAGTGTGCAGATGCTGGAAATCCTGAGCAACAACTTCTGGAAGCTGGAGGAATGCAGCAGGCCAGGTAGCATCTGTGGAAAAGAGTAGACAGTCGACGTTTTAGATCACGACCCTTCATCAGGACTCTCCTGCCCAAGTTATAACTTGGCACAAATCAGTGGATGTTATTCATAAATTAAAACAAAGACTCAATTGAAAATTACTTCACTGTGTTTAAAACATTTTCAAGGTATGAAGTGTGTTGCATAAATATAAAACTCCTTTTTCTTTAATTTTCCACAGGAACATGGGTGCCTCTCCTGTTAATGTGATGTCCATCCCATCTGTACAACCTTGCTGGTCCCTAAAATGATCACAGTGTCCAGATTTTAGTAATAAAATAACATTCCTGTAGCATGTTTTTGTTGAGAACTTCCTATATTTATGCTGAAATGTGGTGTGATTAAATGGAAGAAAGTTACTCATTGGATTTTGTTTAAACTACAGTTTACAAGTCTACTGATTGAAGCATAACATTTCCTGGCAGACTCAGTTGTGCATTTATCAGGACTGGAATGCGGTGAATGTTGACATGGAGTGTGGGGCTTTTGCGTTTTCGTGGTAAATGCTTTGTTTTTAATTATGTCTGACATGCTCTGCCTTTTCGGTTTGACCTTTTAGCTGTTTCTGCAACTTTGATCACTTAAGAATGTATTGTTTGTTTGAAAAGCTTCGCTCTCTTTCTAAACATTTCCAAAAGTCCAGGGCTCCTTTTAGCAAAGTTGTGGGTTAATTGAATTTAAACCAGTGTTCATTGTTTGGTGAGTCTCGCTACAATAGAATTATAGAATGCATGTTATGTAGAAAGGAGAGTTACCGAGGGGAAGTGTGGAAGAAGGGAAGGAGGGTCTGCAGGAGTGTTTCATGCTCTTCACTAAAAGAAGTACAGTCCAATGAACAGAGATTTATTCCAACTGCTTCATAATTTTAGAAAGTGTCTAATTTGAATATTTATACTACATTTTTATATCAACTTAGCTTAACTTGAAATAAGTAGATATATAGTAACACAAAATGCTGGAGGAACTCAGCAGGTCAGGCAGCATCTATGGAAAAGACAGAATAGTTGATGTTTCAGGCTGAGACCCTTTCTCAGGACTGAGAAGGAAGGAGTGAGATGCCTGAATTAAATGGTCAGAGGAGGGAAAAGAGGCTAACTAGAAGGTGATAGGTGAAGCCAGGTGGGTAGGAAAGGTCAAGGGCTGGAGAAGAAAGCATCTGATAGGGGAGGAGAGTGGACAGTCAGAGAAAGGGAAGTGGGAAGAGACCCAAGGGAAAGTAATAGGCAGTTGAGAAGGTCAGTTTGGAGAATAGAGAAGGCAGGTGTCTTTCATGATATTGGGATGTTCAAATTTGCTTTTGTAAATGTGAATAGTTTTGCCCTGTAGGCATCACCTCTAACAACATTGGATAACCACTAGATCAGGGGTTGCCAACCTGGGGTCCACTGATCCCCTGGTTAATGGTACGCATCCATGGCATTAAAAAGTTTGGGAACCCCGTACTAGATTTAGTTTGATGGATAAGAACACAATAAGTTCTCTGCTCTTCCCTTCAGAATATTATCATGGAACCTGCTACATCAGAGGAAGGCAAAAGCTTAATTTTTCATTTCCTCAGGGACATTGCAATGTTGTTCTCAGGAGTGTGCGAGAGTATTCATCATCATCACCATTATGTGCCATGTCATATGACATGGGTGATCATGGTCAATCCATCTGTCTCTAATTTGAGAAGTTTTGATAAGCCCTTCAAAACTTTTGCCTGACCATCCCTTGATATAACTCACGAATGTCATGCGCTTTTGACCACAGCTGCTTCTTCCATCAGTTTTTCCCATCACTGCAAGATGATTGAGCTTCTCCTTCCTCAGTTGTTATTGTTCCTTTTCATGCCTTGTGGCGCATCGGGTGGCAATTTTTGCTGTTTCTTTAGCATTTGTCTGTTTTTTACGAGGCCAAGTTGCTAGCTCAACATTCAACCCAGTATGGATGGAAAATATGCAAGGGTCCAACCAGACCAGGAGCATTTGCCTCAAAGTCCAGTGCTAATGCCACTATACTACCGACCAACTTTCCTCAGTACATCTCCCAGGAATTCCAGCTGCCATTTCCTGATTGATGATATCAGCTCTCTTCTTATTCTGTCTTTTCCCATTTGATACTCTGTCCTTCCATGATATTTTCATCACTCTTTTCAAAAACCCCATTTCTGCAGCTTGGACTCTCCTCCTTTTGTTTGATGTTGTCCAACATTCGCTTCCATCTGTTAGTGTGGAAAGAACATAGCACCACAACACTTTGTACTCATACAAATCATGTTATTCCTTAGTGTCCTGGAGGATTAAACTGAAATATTTTTATACCTGTAACTAACTGATTTAGAAATGAGTACACTGTCAATTGAGTCACAGCTGGCAATCTAAATTTGGAGTGAATACAAAATGGCCTTATCACAACATCCACAATATATTATCCTCCATCTGTCTGTTTTGCGGCACAACTATCAGATGGCAAAGAAGGTTCATGGCATGATTGCGGACGATATGAACCAATTCCCCCATATCTGGAGTCAGCTCTCAGCAAAGCCCGCCATTGATAATGAAATTCTTCATCACCTTCAGGCGTCCAAAGGTTCCTTATTTTCATGATCTCTGACTTGGCTCACACTCGTGATCAACCAGGCAGCAGTGATCCTTGCCCTCCTGAATGCTTCTAATACTTGACTAGACACAACAGGTACCCTAAGGCACTGGAAGGTTGCTGTTAATGCTATCTACCAGATCCACTGGATCAATAAACAAACCAACACTGGTACCCTTTACCAGACGAACATCCACAGCATTGAGGCATTCTGAGCTCAAAGAGCTCAAAGTTCAAAGTATGTTAATTATCAAAGTATGTACAGGTTTCCCCCCGCTATCCAAAGGTAGCGCATTCCTGTGAAACTGTTTGTAAGCCAAAATGTTGTAAAGTGAAGAAGCAATTATCATTCATTTATATGGGAAAAATTTTTGAGCATTCCCAGAACCAAAAAATAACTTACCAAATCATACCAAGTAACACATAAACCCTAAAATAACACAAACATATAGTAAAAACAGGAATGATATGATAAATATACAGCCTATATAAAGTAGAAATATTGTATGTATGGTGTAGTTTCACTTATCAGAATGGGGAAGTCAGCGAGCCAAAATCGATTTGGAGAAAGAAAATCGGCATGTACATGCATGCATACACAACTGCCCGCACAAGGTTTCACATTTACGGGAGTCTTTCTCGAGGTAAACGCATGTATAAAGCGGGTGTCTTTTTCGTAAAAGCGAAAATCCTCTTTGGTTAGTGAAAACAGGTACTAATGTAGGTCTTTCATAACAGCAAGCTGTTGTAAAGTGAACGTTCGAAAAACGGGGGCCACCTGTATATATTATACAACTCTGAGATTTGTCTCTTTATGGTTAGCTACAAAATAAAGAAACCCAAAAGAACCCATTAAAAAAAGACCGTCAAACACCCAACATGCAGAGAGGGAAAAAAAACAAATCATGCAAACAATAAAAGTAAGCAAATAGCATTTAGAACTGATGTTTTATGAAAGACATGAAGCCAGGCATCATTGCAGGCCACAGCTGCAGTTCAGCGCAGAGCTGAGTAAACATCACAGAGCCGTGAGCAGAAATGGGGAGAACTGGTCTAGTCAATTACAGTCAATTGGGTCCATTGGCAGACCATGTTGTTCATGAAGTTCATAATCAATCTTCCAAAGTATGTACTCTATACTATCAAGGGAAAAGATTACCAGGTAACAGGAGCTGTGAGGGTCAAGTCTTTTATACTAAGAGTTGTGGGTGCCTGGAATGTGCTGTCTGGAATGGTGGTAGAGGCAGATACATTAGGGAGTTTTAAGAGGTGTTTAGCTAAGCACATGAGTGTGAGAGAAATGGAAGGACATGGACATTGTGTGGGTAAAAGAGATCAATTGGCCATTTGATTACTAATTTAATTGGTTTGGTACAGCATTGTGGGCCAAAAGGCCTTTTCCTTGATTGTAAGGTTCTGTGTTCTATATTCTATACAGTTGCAAAGATCCATATTGTTTTTATTGTGTTTTCCATTTCTTATATGTTATTTGCTTATAGAAGCACAGAAAGCCTACAGCACAATACAGGCCCTTCGGTCCATGATGCTGTGCCGAACATGTACTTATTTTAGAAATTACCTAGGGTTACCCATAGCCCTCTATTTTTCTAAGCTCCATGTACCTATCCAGGGGTCACTTAAAAGACCCTATCGTATCTGCATTTGTTGGTATAATCATCTATTTGCCTATAAACTTTTCGTATCTGTCATATATTTGGCTCTATACTTCTGTAATGTCTTGGTCTGCAAACCTGAAGTACCTGGTCACAGGTTTCTTAATGAAGCTGTTCCAAACCGGTTTACCTATGAAATGTAACATCTGCTCTGGTTCCTTTGTTATGTATTTTTTCAACTTTGTCTTGTTTTCTGGTACAGGTAGACCCTTTCTGACCTGCTCTTTGATGGCATCTAATAAAACAGCAGTAACCGTAAGAGTTTTACTTTATGCTTGATTTCTGACATCATTGTCGCAAGATCTAACAGATTCAAGAATATGCTTTAAGTATCCTTCAAAGTATCAACCACTAACCCCTGAGAATCCCCATGATTTGTGACCACACAGAGTGAAGAAAAAGCAATTGGGATGGCACTGATGGTATGACTATCAATTTCTCCTTCCAGTAAACAAAACTCCCCCCTCCCCTTCTTCTATCTCCCACTCTGACCTTTTACTTCTTCTCCTTCCCTTTCTCCTATTGTCCACTCTTCTCTCCTATCAGATTCTTTCTTCTCCAGCCGTTTACCTTTTCCATCCTCCTGGCTTCACCTCTCACCTTCCAGCTAACTTCTTTCTCCACCTTCCCAACTTTTAATTCAGGCATCTCCTCCCTTCCATTTCAGTCCTGAGATGGGTCTCAGCCCCAAACGTCGACTGTTTAGTCTTTTCCAGAGATGCTGCCTGGCCTGCTGAGTTCCTGCAGCATGTTGTGAGTGTTGCTTTGGCCCTGATAATGCTGGGTCTGTGTGTTGGAAACATTCAGAAGCCCACTAACATTCAATAACCTACCTCTTCAGTCACTGTATGCCTTATGTGTGGCAGAGTCTGCTGTCCCCACATTAGATTATTTGTCACCATAGAGACCACAAGGCTGAAGTCTATGGATGTCAAAAGCAGCAAGTGCTAGGCGGGAGAGTAGAAGAAGGTGAAGAAGCGTTAAGATGAAATACTGGACAAATGAGAAAGATAGCTGATAACCTCTAAGGATCAAGGAGCTTTGTTCATCATTTACATTTGCATGTCTTAGGAATTTGCTGTGATGGACATGTGACAACAACAAAAAAATCAACAATTATAAAGAATTATACAAAATATAAAATTAGACGTTAAAGTGAGGATATGGAACAAAAATGCATAAGTACATAAATATCAGCATGTAAACAGCATTATAAAAGTGACTTTAAGTGTTTACCGTGCAGAGATTGAGGTAATAGAGGGAGATGGGGTGGGCTAACTAGAACTGTTGATCAGATAACTCACCGGAAGAATAAATTTCTAAATGGCATGAAGGTTTTGTTTTAATAACCCTGCAGTGCTTTCCAGAAGGAGCCTTTGGAAAAGGCATTTTGCTGTCTGGGTAGTGTCTGCAATGATTTTCCTGCCCACTTCTTTATCCTGGACGTCCAGGTCCTGGAGTGACCTTTGCTGCTGACCTGAGAGTTCACTGTGATTTGTGTATATTATGAGAGCATGCTGCACCAGACCATTGTAAGTTAGCATTGTTGTTGGGTCGAATGATACTCAAACAAGTGGAACCAGTTGGTTCAGTGGTTGAGTAGATTACAGTGATTCCAATTTTCCTGTACTTGTTCAAATATCACTTTTGAAAAACATTTAAACACCTGTCTGATATTGTGCTGCTGGAGTGGATGAGGTGGGATCATATATCACAGACAAAAGAGCACCTCATATTGTTAGGAATCCACTGGATGTTGTAAAAGTCCTCAAGCAATTTGAATATTACAAATACTTGAGATTGGCAAAACCCTACATAATGAAGCTTTTGTTTGAGAACTAGGCTTTACTTCATTCACATCTACACGTTCCGATTAATTTATCACAGGTGGTTTGAACCATACAGTGAAGTTAATGACCTGGGGATGTGCTGGGGACAGTTCGCAAATGTAGCACACATTCTGGCGCCAATGTAGCATGCCCACAGTGTTTGGTAGAACATCACAGATCACAACAAGTAGCAAAGCAGCAACAGCAAAACAAGCCCCTTTCCTCCCACCCACCCACACAGGACAGTCCTCCAACTCATGCACAGGCCTCCAGCCTCCAGACTTTGGCCGCTAGGCTTCAACTTCCAGACTTCTAATTGACCTTCAGGCTCCGATCTTTGGTATCGATCCCTGTTCTAACCGATGATGAGAGTATGAACTCCAGCTTCGAACTCCAGACATGCTGACTGACCAGCCCTTGTGCCTTCTGCTCTCATGACCTTTGAGGGCCTTTGCCGACATCCTTCATCTCTAGTCCATGTCACTTGCCTTCGAATGCAGAATGGAGGCCTAGACTCTGGATGTCCTTCGTCAACCGTCTATGTTGCCGGCCTTCGAGGACGGAACACCATCCAGGGGTCTAACCTGCAACTGCTCCACATGCCTGTCCCTGAAGCTTTTCACTTAAAAACATGCCAGCAAACAACGAAAAATTCTGCAGCGCTGCTTGAAACTCATAATCAACATTTTCAAATTAGTAACAGGGACTGATTAAAATATCTTTAAAGTGATTACATAATATCAAATGATATAACATGCATGATATATGTTATCACTGATACAATATCTAGTGATGTGTATGGTGTATATGGTACCATTATAGAGCATTCATTCATCTGTACATACACAGGGTATGTTTATTTGAACTGTTTGCTTTGTTTAATTGAGATTCTAGTTATATTTTATTATATCCTGTTTATGGTGGTGTTCTCCTTGATGCTCCTGAGACCTGAAAGTGTATCCCTAATACTGCGGCCTTTATAATATCAGGAGGAGAAGAAATCAATGTCAGCGTTCCCTCCCAGGTCAGCATCCACAGTGGTGGTTGTCCAACGAACACAGGAAACCTGTGCGGGAGAGTTTTTAAAGTGGAAAAAACTGTTGCACTGGGGCAGTTCCACTCTCTGGCACTCAAAAGTCCAGGTCCAGTGGTACGAACAAGTGTCACTAACTGGGACCTCCCCTGGTTGCAGTGGATGGCCATGATGCCTTCCTGCCCTTTGCTCTGCACGTGGAGTCGCAGTTCAGCCTTCCTGGCCTATGGACTTCATTGTAGATCTCATCTGCCCGGTGCACAGGAGCTGGCTTCACATGCTAGGGACAGGCAGGTCCCCTCCTCACCGGGCACCCTCACCTGGTTTAGCCGGCCTGTCGAAGCGGTTACCAGGGTGTGGCCGCTGTCACATGCAAACAGCTAGTTGGAATACTGTTGAGAGTTAAGTGTCTGGTGGGGACAAAGGTGAGTGAGCTTCCCTGAAATAGATCTGACAAGCCCCTTCACCAGAGGTACTACCATTCCTTGGACACCATACGTACCTCCAGTACTGAAGACTTAATTATACTCAGCTCCCCTGGGTTGGGCAGGGCACATCATTTGCCTGTCCAACACCAGACTCCTGAACCCAGCAGACTGGACCATGAGGAGAAATTTAAGATTAACTTTAATTTTCACCTGTGCATCGAAACATACAGTGAAATGCATCATTATTTTGCGTCTATGACAAACGCAGCTGGAGGACATGCCAGTGGCAGCCCGCAAGTGTTGACAGGCCTCCGGCGCCAACATAGCATGTCCACAACTTACTAACTCCAACCTGAATGTCTTTGGAATGTGGAAGGAAACTGGAGCACCCAGAGGTCATGGGAAGAACGTACAAATACCCTATCGACACCAGCGGGGATTGAACCTTGGTCACCTGCACTGTAAAGTGCTATACCAACTGCCACACTACCAGAGGAAAAGCATTCAAGGCTGTGCTCTAAGCCTTGGTGAAGAAAAGCCAATCGCACAGATTCCTGCGAATCCTGGGAGTGTGGCTGCTAAAATTGGGGAAGGGGCCTGTATGGTGGTACAGAGAAGCCCAAGGATCTTCCAGAGCACACAGAACACTTGGCAGGAGAACGCCGCCTTCAAAACTAGCCCCCGCCAGCCATTACTCAGCTTATTCATGGAAGAGGATATGGTGTCCACCTCAGAACTCAAAAACTGGAGTGTGTCAGTCTTAACCCTGAAGAATTGCCAAAGGAGGAAACTTCTGCAGGCCTGAGGACTCATCCGATTTTATTATAAGATAATCGAAATGATAGACATATGTAGACCTTCACCTTGAATATTTGGAGCTTTACAACAGATGTTAAGTTGGCACTGGTGAAGCTCATTGCCTACTTATTGGTGGGAAACAAAACAAAGGAAAAGAACAAATACTCTATTAATGACACTTTTTCTGGTAAATGATTACTGCAAGCAATAGCCTGTAAGTCCCCTTTGATCTTGGAGGTGATTCAATGCAGCAGAACTGAGGCGAGGTGAGTAGAGGTGAAAGAGAGTAAAGCTGAGCGGAGGTGCAAGGCAGAGTCCAGGCACGTCCCCAAAGGCGAGGAAAGACTTTGAGGTTTGATTGATTTAAGCGCCAGGTTGAATTGGGGTGATGGGGTGCAGGCCCCAGAGCATATCGAAGCAACCGAGTCTGGGTTCGGGATCGAGGAACGGGCCGATGTTTGGGTGGTTCCTGTGCAGGGCCGGACTGAAAGGGTCAGGGTGTCGGGGCTGTCGGGCCGGTTCAATTCGCTGCTCTGTAATGTTTACTCGGCTCTGCACTGAACTGTGGTGGAGGCTTCGTATCAGTGCACAGACTCTCTTTTGTGGACTTCAGTCCTGAATGCTATTTACCTGCTTTATTGTTTGCACAATTTGTTTTGTTTTCTCTGCACATTAGGTGTTGGATGCACGTTTTTTAATGGGCTCTTTTGGATTCCTTTGTTCTGTGGCTGACTGTAAGGAGACAAATCTCAAGGTTGGAAAATGTATACATACTTTGTTAATAAATGTGCTTTGTACTTTGAACTTTAGGTGATTTCATCGCTCCACACCATCCAGCACCATACGGGGGAGGCTGATTCCCCAGTGAATGATAGTTTCCTCCAGGCTGATCGTGTGAAGAACTGCTTTCTCTATTTCAGAAGAACTGATTGAGAAGGGGCCCCTCAATGGAGAAGAAGAAGATTTTGATCCTGCAAACATGTAGGTGGATAGAATGAAGGAGAAGGAAAGGATGGAAAATTTGTTCACGCACAATAGGACTCAAAGGATTCAAAGTACATTTATTATCAAACTATGTATGCAGTATATGACCCTGAGATTGGTCTTCTGACAGACAGCCACAAAACAAAGAACCCTAGAACCGTTCAAAGAAAAAACATCAACCTCCGCTCCAACCTCTGCAAAAAAATTTGTGCAAATGGCCACAAAAAAAAAGAGAGAGAGACCACAGGGTGTAAGATGCAAAGTCAAAAGGCGTATTTCAGTTCGTCTCACTGTTTAGTTCACTGTCTGCAGGCCACCCTGATTCAAAATCACCCAAACTAGCAACTAAAGAAAGGAGTGACTGGAAGTCAGAAATACATCATATGTGAATTAGAGTCCAATCTACAAACCGTGTAGGGTAAGCTTGTTCCCTCACCATCCTTCAACAGCATCGAGGGGGAGAGAGGTCTCTCGAACACAAGGATCTTCCCTTGGGAGCAGAGAGTGAGAGGAAGAGAGAGACCGTCACACACAATCACTTTTCTCTGGCAGCAGCGAGTGAGCAGCTGGTAGACAGTGCTGAACACTCGCTCACCTCCTCACCTGCCTCGATGATCTCAGTCTTCCTCGGCGCTTTAATCGGTGAGACATGGAGTTCATCATGGGTTCATCTCCAGACTTCCTGGCCTTCATTCCACACACATTGCTCACAGCCTCATGGTAACCTCTCAGAAACTGCAAAGTGCCAGGTCGCCCAATCGGCCCGAAAACGCACCGCCAGAATGTAGATGCCAGGCTCCAACAGTAGCAGAACCACATCTGAAATAAAAAAAGAGATGTAAAAGAAATGAAAGGAGTTGCTTTGTGACCCCTCTTGAGGTTGTCCCCCTTGGTAATGTTGCTCACTGGCGCCATCTTCCTCTGAGAGAATAGGTCCCAGTGTTGGTAGAATGTGCACAAGGCTGTCAGGGGTTCGGGACTGAACACAACAACGCAAGAAATTAGAAGGGTAGGCCACTAGGCCCCTTCAAGTTTTCCACTGAATATGTTCATTACTGATCTACCCCACACCTCAACTCCTCCTCTGTGCCAAATCATCCTAGCTCTCAATAGCTTGGTGCTTCAAAAACTAGAGTAGCGAAGGAATCCACAGATTCACTACTCCCAGTAAGAAAAAAATCTATGTACCTTCATTTTAATTGATTAGCCCTTTTGGTCACGGTGCATGCTATTGACAGACCAGTGGCTCTGAGAGAAAATTAGAAAAAAGGTCTCTGGAGTACTTCAGAACTGGGATTAACCAGGAGGTGGACATTTCTGGTCTGAGGGAGAAGGATTAAAGAGAGTTGAAGAAAATTTGTTTCACTGTGAGGATGGTGATTGCATCTTGGAAGTGTGGTGGAAGTTGAAACTTAGATTACATTTTAAACAAACACCTGGTTGACTAATCAAAAGCCATCTGCAGTGGGATGGTGGGAAGTAGGGCTGTCTGTTTTTCAGCTGGCTCACACAGCAAGTGCTAATTGGGTTCCACCTACCTTGTAAAGTTTTGTCTTCTGGTGAGTGCACCCAGTTACTTCTTAATGAGCAGTGGATCTGGTTTAAGATGGCATTGGAGAAGCCCACTGACTGCAAACAAAACTGAGAATACAACTAAATACTTTATCTTGTAAGATATCTGGTAAATGATCACTGCCAACAATGGGGAGGTGAGTGAAGGCAAGGCTTAGTCAAAAGCAGAAGCATGCAGGTGTGAGCGAGATCGAGGCGTGCTTGAGGCAAAGTTGGGGCGAATGGAGCAGAGCAAAGTCAGAACAGAGGAGAGGCAGATTCGAGGCCCATCCTCCAAAACTGAGAGTGAGGCTTTTTCAACCTAAGCGGCGGGCTGAAATGGAAAGAATGGTTACAGGCCAAAACACGGTGGATGGGTCCAGACCCAGAGCATATTGATGCGACAAGTTTCGGATCCTAGAGCGAAGAATGACCTGATGTTTGGATGATTTAAACGCTGGGCCAGATGGATTGAAGAGGCATGGTTGGGACAAGAGGCGAGGGTCGGCCCAGTTCTGCTTGCTGCTCCATGATGTTTACTCAGCTCTGTGCTGAACTGAGACTGGGCTGTGGCCTGCTCTGGCTGTTCTGGGCTCTGTGTCTATGGTCTCACTTTGGTTCTGAATATTACTTGCTTGCTTTAATTTTTTGCACAGTTTGTTTTTCTTTTCTCTCTCTGCACATTGAGTGTTTGATGGTCTTTTTTATGGGCTCCGTTGGGTCTCTTTGTTTTGTGGCTGCCTGTTAGGCGACGAATCTCAAGGTTGTATAATGTATGCATTCTTTGATAATAAATGTACTTTGAACTTTGACTTTCAGTATCAATTTCTTCTGAAGGGTGCAAGTGGAACCTTACTGTGCCTTTTCCAAGATTCAGCCTTGGAACCCAATAAAGATTAAGATCTAGAGGTATGGATTTCACCTTTATAAGTGGTTTGGAAGTAAAATGTTCCAGCAATTGCAAACTGTTGATTAGGAAGGCGTTTTAGACAGCCAATGTTAACCATCAACTATTTCTAAAGAAAATATTGTTCCTTCGTCCTCTGCATGAAAAGCAATATTTTGGAAATGATGGATCTCAAAATCATTAAAGAGAAAGGGAAAATAGTAGACACCAACTTGTAAACTAAGCAATTCTTTAATTTCGCAAACACGAGGAAATCTGCAGATGCTGGAAATTCAAGCAACACAAACAAAATGCTGGTGGAACACAGCAGGCCAGGCAGCATCTATAAGGAGAAGTACAGTCAACGTTTCGGGCCAAGACCCTTCGTCAGGACTAACTGAAAGAAGAGATATTGAGAGATTTAAAAGTGGGGGAGGCAGAGGGAGAAATCCGAAATGATAGGAGAAGACAGGAGGGGGAAGGGTGAAGCTAAGAGCTGGAAAGGTGATTGGCAAAAGGGATACAGAGCTGGAGAAGGGAGAGGATCATGGGACAGGTGGCCTAGGGAGAAAGAAAGAGAGAGGGGAGCACCAGAGGGAGAAGGAGAACAGGCAAAGAATGATTGTGAGAGGGACAGAGAGAGAAAAAAGAGAGAGTGAAAAGAGAAAAAAAGGGAAAATAAATAAATAAATAAATAAATAAATAAATAAATAAATAAATAAATAAATAAATAAATAGATAAATAAATAAATAAATATGGGATGGGGTAAGAAGGGGAAGGGGCATTAACGGAAGTTAGAGAAATCAATGTTCATACCATCAGGTTGGAGGCTGCCTAGATGGAATATAAAGTGTTGTTCCTCCAACCTAAGTTTGGCTTCATCTTGACAGTAGAGGAGGCCATGAATAGACATATCAGAATGGTAATGGGACGTGGAATTAAAATGTGTGGCCACTGGGAGATCCTGCTTTCTCTGGCAGACAGAGCATAGGTGTCCAGCGAAACGGTCTCCCAGTCTGCGTCGGGTCTCACCAAAATATAAAAGGCCACACCGGGAGCACCGGATGCAGTATGTCACACCAGCTGACTCACAGGTGAAGTGTCACCTCACCTGGAAGGACTGTCTGGGGCCCTGAATGAGGGAGGAAGTGTAAGGGCAGGTGTAGCAGTTGTTCCACTTAGAAGGATAAGTGCTGGGAGCGAGATCGGTGGGAAGGGATGGGAGGGACGAATGGACAAAGGAGTTGCGTAGGGAGCGATCCCTGCAGAAAGCTGAAAGGGGGGGGAGGGAAAGATGAGGTTGGTGGTGGGATCCCGTTGGAGGTGGCGGAAGTTATGGAGAATTATATGTTGGAGGCTGGTGGGGTGGTAGGTGAGGACAAGGGGAACCCTATCCCTAGTGATGTGGCGGGAGGATGGGGTGAGAGCAGATGTGCGTGAAATGGGAGAGCGCATTTGAGAGCAGAGTTGATGGTGGAGGAAGGGAAGCCCCTTTCTTTAAAAAAGGAAGACATCTCCTTCGTCCTGAAATGAAAAGCCTCATCTTGAGAGCAGAAGCGGCGGAAATGGAGGAATTGCGAGAAGGGGATAGCATTTTTGCAAGAGACAGGTTGGGAAGAGGAATAATCCAGGTAGCTGTGAGAGTCTGTAGGCTTATAGTAGATATCAGTAGATAGGCCGTCCCCAGAGATAGAGACAGAAAGATCAAAGGGGAGGGAGGTGTCAGAAATGGACCAGGTAAATTTGAGGGCAGGGTGAAAGTTGGAGGCAAAGTTAATGAAGTCAACGAGCTCAGCATGCGTGCAGGAGGCAGCGCCAATGCAGTCGTCGATGTAGCGAAGGAAAAGGGAGGGATGGGTACCCGTATAGGCTTGGAATGTTCCACAAAGCCAACAAAAAGGCAGGTATTGCTGGGACCCATATGGGTGCCCATGGCTACACCTTTGGTTTGGAGGAAGTGGGAGGAGCCAAAGGAGAAATTATTAAGAGTAAGGACTAATTCCACTAGATGGAGGAGAGTGGTGGTAGAGGGGAACTGGTTAGGTCTGGAATCCAAAAAGAAGCGGAAAGCTTTGAGACCTTCTTGGTGGGGGTTGGAGGTATATAGGGATTGTACATCCATGGTGAAAATCAGGTGGTGGGGGCCAGGGAACTTAAAATCATTGAAAAAATTCAAAGTGTGAGAAGTGTTATGAACATAGGTGGGAAGGGATTGGACAAGTGGGGATAAAACAGTGTTGAGGTATGCAGAAATGAGTTTTGTGGGGCAGGAGCAAACTAAGACAATGGGTCTACCTGGACAGGCAGGTTTGTGGATCTTGGGAAGGAGGTAGAAACAGGAAGTGCAGGGTGTGGGAACTATGAGGTTGGTGGCAGTGGATGGGAGATCCCCAGAGCTGATAAGGTTGGTGATGGTATAGGAGACAGTGGCCTGGTGCTCTTTAATTCTTTAATTTTGTCCCTTGTTAAAGCTAGTTATGTTATGGTTACTGTTGAGCCCAATAGAGTTCAAACAACATCTTCCATTTTGGGCCACATTGGAGCAAGTCAGAGATTCAAGTGTCAGTAAAGGTAATTGAAAGGTTAAAAGCATAACTTAACCATGTGATGAGAGACCTAGGCATGTATGGTAGGGACCCAAGGGCTGGGGTATCCGAGAGTATAATTGAGAGAGGATTTTGAGACTGAGATGAGAACAGGTTTCTTGACCAGATGGTAGATGAGAATCCAAATGAGACAGGAATCCTAAACGCAGTCGCAGACTGAACCGGAGTTGAGCTGATGATTGAAGACCAAACTTGCTTTCAGTACACAAATCCTGGTACCAAAACATGGCCGCCAATTAGCCAGAATCTTTAAAGGGACTGCACCATCTAGCCATACTCTGGAGAACCAGTGCGTCCAAACCCCGGAAGCTGGTGCAGTCGGGTGCATACCATATCAAACTAACACCTTGGATGAACACTCTGTGCCCATTACATCCTCTTATCCAGATACTTGTGAACTGATAAAAACACAAAATGCTGGCAGAGCTCAGCAGCCCAGACAGCATCTATGGGAGGAGGTACTGACGAAGTTTCGGGCTTAGTGATCCAATATACCACATTATCATCCAGAGCATTGATATAGATGACAAATAACAATGGACCCAGCACTGATCCCTATGGTACACCACTAGTCACAGGCCTCCATTCAGAGAAGCAATCCTCCACTACCACTCTCTGACTTCTCCCATTGAGCCAACGTTTAATCAAATTTACTATCTCACCATGTACACCTAGCGACTGAACCTACCTAACTAACCTCCCATGAGGGACCTTATCAAGGGCCTTACTGAAGTCCATGTAGACAACATCCACTGCCTTCCCTTCATCCACTTTCCTGGTAACCTCCTCGAAAAAGTCTAATAGATTTGTTAAACATGACCTACCATGCACAAAGCCATGTTGACTCTCTCTAATAAGTCCCTGTCTATCTAAATACTTGTAGATCCTATCTCTTAGTACACCTTCCAAGAACTTACCTACTACCGATGTCAAACTTACCAGCCTATAATTTCCCAGATTACTTTTAGAGCTTTTTTAAACAATGGAACAACGTGAGCTGTCTTCCAATCCTCTGGCGCCTCACCCATAGATACCGACATTTTAAATATATCTGCCAGGGCCCCTGCAATTTCAACACTAGTCTCCTTCAAGGTTCAAGGGAATATCCTGTCAGGTCCTTTGGGACTTATCTACTCTGATTTGTCTCAAGATAGCAAGCACCTCCTCCTCTTCAATCTGTAATTTCTCCTTTGAAGGCCTCCCACTTACTAATGACATCCTTGCCGGAGAACAACCTGTCCCAATCCATGCTTTTTAGATCCTTTCTCATTTCTTCAAATTTGTCCTTTTTCCAGTTTAGAACCTCAACCTGAGGACCAGATCTTAATTTAAGGTTGTTCTCCATAGCTAATACTATTTGAAGTGCTCACCATTGTTATGTTAGATGATGTTATTGGGACTCAGCACATGATGATTATTCTTAATCAGCGTCATGATCCTTACCTCAGTGTTAGAGGTCTGTTGTTTCAAGCCTTCCCCAAAGGACCCAAACACATAACTGGTATTTCAAGGCTGCTCTCCTGACCCAGTGCTGGCTCTTGAATGACTTATTAATCAAGGACACATCTCACCCCACAGCTGTACACTTCAGATCCCGCGAGACCCTTCGGCAGTTTCCCTGGAAAAGCAGGGGATTCCCTCGTTCAAAGGTTTCAAAGCATTTAATGTCAGAGTAGTGTATACAATATGCATCCTGGAATGCTGCTTCTTTGCAACCATCCACGAAAGCAGGGGAGTGCCCCCAAAGAATGAATGAACCCCAAAACCTTCCCCCAGCTCCCCCCTCTCATACGTAAGCAGCAGCAAAGCAACGATCCCCCCTCCCCTCCAGCAAGAAAAAGCATTGGCACCCCCCCCACCGAGCAATCAAGCAAGTAGCAAAGCGTCAAAAAAGACACAGACTTGCAGTATCCCAAAGACTACTTGTTCTCCTGGTATTCGACAGACCACAGGTTCTCCCTATCCCTAATAGGGGAGAAAGAGGTGTCTCCGTTTCACAGCGAGTGGGGAGACATAACAAAAAACTTGCTGATCTATGATGTTAAAAGTCTGTTGTGTCGCTTTTTTCTGAGCTCTGTGCCCAAAGAACTCGGGTCTCTGGGCTCACAGCTGGCAGCCAGCTCGCCGCTTTCAATCTTCCGTCTCCCACAACACGCCGGATTCCTGCGGAGACACCGGCCATGAGTCCGTCTGTCTCCAGAGCCACGAGATCCCAGATCTATATCATCTGCTCATAGTTATTCTTCAAGCAACTTTAACACAGATTATCTATCAGGTGGTGAAGTATAATTTTATTTATCTAGCAGAACAGTCAGACAGCACAATAATGTAGTGGTTACTGCAGCATTTTACAGCATGGGTGACATGGGTTCAATTCCTGCTGCTGTCTGTAAGGAGTTGGTACATTCTCCCTGTGACTGTGTGGGTTTCATCTGGGTGCTCCAGTTTCCTCCCAGGCGTAACAGTTGGTAGGTCAAAGTAAATTGTCCCGTGATTAGGCTAGGGTTAACTGGGTTTTGCTGGGTGTTGTGGCTTGAAGTGCTGTAAAGGCCTATTCCGTGCTGTGTCTCAATAAATAAACAGTCTTGCAACATCAGTTATAGGTGGAAGTTACAAACATTGTGTGTTGGCACTTGCCTGTCACCATCAACAATGGGTGTTATACAATCATAGTTCTGTACAAACTTCTTTTGCAGAAAGGGCCAACGTGACAAGTTAAATCACTTCTGAGGTCCATTCATGTGGAACAAGTTTTATTTCAATGATACATAATCAAATACTGATATTGTTAGTCATGCACACAAATGAAGAAATTCTGAAGTTTACTAACAGCCATGGTTTCTTCCCTATTTGCTCACAAATGCTTCCCTGATTTAAAATGTACTGATGCACGGCTGGTTCATGCAGTACTGTGCAAAAGTCTCAGGTACGTACTATATATTTACAGCAGCTAGGGTGCCTGAGACTTTTACACAGGTCTGTAGTAATTTTACATATTGTACTGTACTGCTGCCACCAACAAAAAAAAAACAAATTTCATGACATATGTGAGTGATGATTCTGATCTGGGTCTCTATTGTGGACTGGGGAGGGGGGGAGAGGGGGAGAGGGAGAGAGAGAGAGAATATCAATCATGGGTTTTAAAGTAATCACGCCTTTACAAACTAATTACGCCTCTGTTAAGGTACAGTTATTGGGTTGACAATAATTACTTTCATTTCTTTAAATAAAAATCCTCCCATTTTCTCTCTCATCTCCTCTTTGAATTGTGTTTAGGCTTTTACATTTATATTTATTTTTTAATCAAAAAATCACCCATTTATGATAGAATTAAGTTCCTTTTATGGCACTTTGTTCTATATGTTTGCAATTATAAAATTAGATTCTGGAATTGTTCCGTAGGACTGGAAAATTGCAGATGTCATTCCACTCTTGAAGAAGGGAGGGAGGCAGAAGAAAGGAAATTATAAGCCAGTTAGCCTGGCCTCAATGGTTGGGAAAGTGTTGGAGTTGATTATTAAGGAAAATGTCTCAGGGTACTTGGAGGCACTTGATAAAATTGGCCAAAATAAACATGGTTTCCTTCAGGGGAGATCTTTCCTGACAACACAAAGTACACTGCAGATGTTGTGGTCAAATCAACACGTACAAACAAGCTGGAGGAACTCAGCAGGTCGGGTAGCATCCGTGGAAACGAGCAGTCAACGTTTCGGGCCATGAACCTTCGTCAGGACTGAAGAAGGAGGCAGCAGGGGCCCTATAAAGGGGGGAGGGGGAGGTGCAGGTGAAAAACCAATCAGAGGAAAGATCAAGGGGTGGGGGAGGGGAAGCAGGGAGGGGATAGGCAGGAGAGGTGAAGAAGGAAAGTAAGAGGAAAGCACTGTGGGTAGTAGAAGAAGGCAGAATCATGAGATAGGCGGCTGGAAGAGGAGACAGTGTGAAAGTGGGATGGGGGCAGGGAGAGGGAGGGAATTACCGGAAGTTGGAAAATTCGATGTTCATATCAACGAGCTGGAGACTACCCAGATGCTATATGAGGTGTTG
Organism: Hypanus sabinus; assembly: GCF_030144855.1. NCBI lineage: Eukaryota > Metazoa > Chordata > Chondrichthyes > Myliobatiformes > Dasyatidae > Hypanus > Hypanus sabinus. The sequence goes on from NC_082718.1 coordinate 82,574,640, forward strand.
CTCCTCCAACCTGAGTTTGGCCTCGTCATGGTAGTAGAGGAGGCCATGTATGGACATATCCGAATGGGAATGTGAAGCAGAGTTGAAGTGGGTGGCAACTGGGAGATCCTGTCTGTTGTGGCGGATGGAGCGGAGGTGCTCGATGAACTGGTCTCCCAATCTGCGTTGGGTCTCGCCGATGTAGAGGAGGCTGCACCGGGAGCACCAGATGCAATAGATTACCCCAACACACTCACAAGTGAAGTGTTGCCTCACCTGGAAGAACTGTTTGGGGCCCTGAATGGTGGTAAGAGGTGTAGCACTTACACTTGCAGGGATAAAGACCAGGTGGGAGATCTGTGGGGAGGGACGTGTGGACCAGGTAGTTGCGGAGGGAATGATCCCTGCGAAAAGAGGAGAGGGGTAGATGTGCTTAGTGGTGGGGTCCTGTTGAAGGTGGCGGAAGTTGCGGAGGATAATATGCTGGATCCAGAGGCTGGTGGGGTGGTAGGTGAGGACAAGGGGAACACGGCCCCTGTTGTGGTGATGGGAGGATGGGGTGAAGGCCGAAGTGCGGGAAATGGAGGAGATGCGAGTGAGGGCATCATTGATAATGATAGAAGGGAAACCATGACTTAAAGAAAGAGGACATTTGAGATGTCTTGGAACAGAAAGCCTCATCCTGGGAGCAGATGCAGCGGAGACAGAGGAACTGGGAATAGGGAATAACATTTTTACATTTGGCAGGGTGTGAAGAGGTATAATCAAGGTAGTTATGGGAGTCAGTGGGTTTATAGAAGATGTCGATGGACAGTCTGTCTCCAGAGATGGAGACTGTGAGATCGAGAAAGAGGAGAGATGTGGTGAGGAAGGCAATTGTGATGTTAGCATTCATTTCACAAGCATTAGAATATAAAAGCAAGGATGCAATGTTGAAGCTTTTCTATTTTCTAATTATGATTTATAATTTAAATTTTTATGATATTTACTTTGATGTGTACTTAAGCGCAGAATCAAAGATCGCTGTGATGATTGTATGCTCTAGTATCAATTGTTTGGTGACAATAAAGTAAGGAAAAGTAAAGTAAAGCTTTATAACACACTAATGAGGCCTCACTTGGAATACTGGGAACAGTTTTGGGCCTCTTATCTAAGAAAGGATGTGCTGACATTGGAGAAGGTTTTGTGAGGTTCAGGAAAATGATTCCAGGAATGAATTAGTCATCATATGAGGAGCATTTGGTGGCACTAGGCTTGTAATCACTAGAATTTAGAAGAATGAGACAGACAGACAGACAGTCATACTTTAAAGATCCCGAGGGAAATTGGATTTCGTTACAATCGCACCAACCAAGAATAGTGTAGAAATATAGCAATATAAATCCATAACTAATTAAATAATAATAAGTAAATTATGCCAAGTGGAAATAAGTCCAGGACCAGCCTATTGGCTCAGGGTGTCTGACACTCCAAGGGAGGAGTTGTAAAGTTTGATGGCCACAGGCAGGAATGACTTCCTATGACGCTCAGTGTTGCATCTCGGTGGAATGAGTCTCTGGCTGAATGTACTCCTGTGCCTAACCAGTACATTATGGATGGAAGGGAGACATTGTCCAAGATGGCATGCAACTTGGACAGCATCCTCTTTTTTAAGAAAAGAGAAGGGTTCTTATTGAACCCTATTGAATGTTTGAGGGCATAGGTAGAGTGGATGCGGACGGGGTGTTTCCTATGGCATGGGAGTCTAGGACCAGAAGGCACAGCCTCAGAATGGAGGGATGTCCATTTAGAACGGAGATGAGGGGGTATTTTTTTTTTGTCAGTGTGAGTTTGATCTGTGGAATTTGTCGCCACAAGTGACTGTCGCTACCAGGCCATTGGGTGTATTTAAGGCAGAGCTCAATAGAATTTTGATTAGTCAAGGTGTGAAAGTTTACGGAGAGAAGGTAGGAGAATAAGGTTGAGAGGGAAAATAGATCAGCCATGATGAAATGGTGGAGCAAACTTGATGGGCAGAATGGCATAATTCTGCTCTAATCTCTTATGGTCTTCTGGAAAAGAATTCTGATATTCTCTCATTCTTGTGTAACCATAAAGCTTACAAAGAAAAATTATTAAACATGTTGCATTGGCAGAACTCATTTATGGTTGGTATTTTGTGGAAAGTGTTCACAAGTACAATCTCTACTTGTACTTACATCGAAGAGATGAAAGGATTTTAAGTAAATGTGAATTATCTTTCAGATTTTGCACTGCTATTGAAGGGATTGTATAATACAGTTCTAAACAACAGAGCACCATCCTCATTACTGTTTATGGATGATAACTTGCTTTGCTTTCCTCTTGGCTGGTTGACTGTCCAATCACAAGAACCAAGATCCTGATAAAATCTGAACCTGCAGAATTTATTTTTACTTGCTATTTTCCACAAATATTGTCTCCAAACTCAGGTCTTCTCAACTTGCTGATAAGTTTTCAACAGCAAAATGCATCTGATTTTGCAAACCAGAATTAATGGTGGAACATTGAAGAGTCTTCAAACTGAGCAGCGCCTGTGGAGAAAGAAACTTGTACTTTATGTCAAGCACCTGCTAATGAAAGATTATTGACCTAATGCAAAATTCTGTCTTTGCCTCCATAGCTGTTGCCTGATTGATCGAGGAGTCCCTGTATAATCTGTTTTTTGTTACAGGAAGGCAGCTTCCTGAAGGTGGTCTAGTTTAAAAACAGGATGTCAGGCAAGTTCAAAGCCACAATGAGTGCAAAGGGCTGCTCCTCCTGCTTAACAAGTCAAACCAAACAGCTTAATCGAGTGGATCAGGAGTACAGTCCATCGCTGGCAAACCAGTGGAGCCCTTATGTGCTTGTTATGGCCAGATTGGAGACTTGCACTCAGAAAGCAACATATGTTCTGTGAGGTGGAGTCCAAAGGCTGTAAATTTTGCAAAGCTGCACTGTTCACACAACAGTATGTATTAAAACTATGTACTGTATGAAGATCTCCCTGAATTCCAGCACCAACATATTTTCTTGAGCTCAGTTCCAGTGACCTCATTATAGACAGACAGACATACTTTATTGATCCCAAGGGAAAATGGATTTCAATAGGATAGATGTTGACACTTTAGAGGAAGTGTAGAGGAGATTTACCAGGATGCTGCCTGGATTAGAGAGCATGTCTTATGAGGAAAGGTTGAGAGAGCTAGGGCTTCTCTCTTTGGAGGAAAGGAGGATGAGAGACAACATTGGAGATGTATATAAGAGACATGGACAGAGTAGACAGCCAGTGGCTTTTTTCCCCAGGGTGGCAATGGCTTGCTTTAGAGGACATCCTTTTAAGGTGAGTGGAGGAAAGTTTGAAGGAGATCCCAGAGGTAGCGTTTTCACACAGAGAGTGACACAAGTCTGCAACGCAGTGCCACGGGTGGTAGTCGTAGATGGGGTTGTACATTAGAGACATTTATGAGACTTTTGGATGGACATATGGATGAAAAAAATGGAGGGTTATGGGGATATGTAGGGAGGGAATGGTTGGACCGGTCATGGAGAAGCTCAATTCAGTGTTGACTAGATGGGCTAAAGGGCCTGTTTCTGTTTTGTACTTTTCTATGACTGTATAAAAAGGTCACCACAACATGATGGGCCGAAAGGCTTATGCTTCGATACTCTGTTCTATGTTTTATGTTCTTAAACCGACTGTAGGTAGGCATCATGGGACTTTCACACAGCAGCATGTGGTTCTTTCTGCTCTAAGGACCAACAGCTAAACCTGACCTGTGTGGGTACTGTTCAGTGTGTCAACTTAGGCACAAAGAAATGGAATTACAGGGAGAGAGGGTGGAAGGTAAAGGCCAAATTCAATCTCATTATCACTTATAGCATCAAATGATTAGAATTATGCAGAATGTGCATTGAAAGGAAGACGTTTTCAAATCAGTATCACCGAGAAATTTTATGTAAGGCTGCTTGATTAAACAATCAACTACAGAACTTGGAATACAGCATCAAATTTACTCGCAGCGACAGTCCGGCAAAGACTAGGTGGCAAATCTAGCACAAAGCTCCTTCTGAACAGGAACCATCATGTGCATTCTGGAAGGAAATTCAGTGTGATGAGAGATTCTTGAGCTAATGGTTGGATTTTGATATGTAGAAATTTTTAGATCACAATTGAGAGCATGATCTAAAAACTTTTGCGAAGTAGGCAAGAAAGGCTGTAAAAAAACAATTGAGCATAGAATTACAGAAGAAGAGACGGGTGGCAGATACAGTTTAGTATGGAATTGTTAAAGTCTTCAAAAACAAGGAATAGGAGTATGAAGAGTTGTTATGTGCGGTGTCTTATGACGTGGGCGATCATGGTCTATGATCAAAATTGCTCTTGGCAAATTTTTCTGCAGAAGTGGTTTGCCATTGCCTTCTTCTGGACAGCGTCTTTACAAGATGGGTGACCCCAGCCATTATCAATACTCTTCAGAGATAGTCTGCCTGGTGTCAATGGTCGCATAACCAGGACTTGTGATGTGCACCAGCTGCTCATACGACGTTTCACCACCTGGTCCCATGGCTTCACATGACCCTGATTGGAGTGGGGGGGGGGGTGGGAATAAGCAGGTGCTACACCTTTCCCAAGGGGGACCTGCAGGCTAGCGGAGTGAAGGAGCACCTTTTACCTCCTTTGGTAGAGATGTATCTCCACCCCACCACCCACGGTGTTGACACAATGATATATAAAAACCCAGTGATTCAAACCCTTAATTCTCTGAGGGAGAAGCTGAAGGCATATAAAACACCTTGGGATTCGCAAATCACGGTGTAGAGTACAAGAGCAAAGAAGTAATAATAAAGTGAACTCATAGTAATTAGGGCCTATATTTGCCTTCCTGTTAGCATAATGACCTTGGAGTGAAATATTCGTTTAATTATCAGTTTGGTTTGTCTGAAAGTGGATTTACATTGAGACTGTGTATTTGAAGCCCCACTCTGAGATTTCAGCTCACAGAACAGCCTGACGTTCAGCGGCAGCACTGACTAACTAGGACAGTTTCACAAGTGTCCGGTCAACTGCATTGTTCCTCATAAACACACTGTAGTGAAGGTCTGTTCAATGCTCTGAATATAATGAAATCTCTCAGATATGATATGCACCACTTAATTCGATATTTCTGAAATAAAAACAAGCTTCCTCTATAACCACATTCACAGAGCACTCCTTTAACAGTGAAGTCCCAGAAAAAATGCCTCCTATTAAACATATTTCCTTCCACTGTCATTCTTGTGCTATAGACACCACCCCTTGTGGCCCCCACAATAACAAAACTCTATCTGAAACTTTGTTTCTGCAGGTGGAAGTGATTGCCTTACCCATAATCAGAGAGAAAAACAAAATTAAACGTATAGAAGATCTCGACCATTGTGAGCCTGTGTCTACAACAGGGTTCGTGTTTCTCGTCTGAGTCTTTCCATTCACAGTACTTTGAATGGCTGTCAGAGGATCAATCAGACCCTGTATCTGAGTTTCTAATTAGGAAATTCTTCTTTATTAGGGTACCTAGGGGTGGAAGATTCTTCTATCCCAGTTCTTTGGGTTTTATGGTAACTGTGGAGGCCCATGTAAGAGTTGAAATTGCTGCCACAGGCAAGGAAGACTTAGCTTCATTGGATGGCTGAACAGGTGATTTGGGATATTCTGATATGTGTGCATTGCCTCCGGGGTTCCCACAGCAGCAACTTGAGATGTGTGGTGCCTTCCTGCCCTTTCTCCATTTTGAGCAGTCACAGGCCAGGGGTTCCCATTACTCTCTGAGAATGTTACGATTCACTCAGAGAGAAGGAGAGAAGACATTCTCTTGTAACCTTCCTCGAAACCCCCTGTGAAATCGGTGCTTACATTGTGAGTTTAGTGTAGGGCACTGGGGTGATGTGGCTTAAGGCCAATGTGTCGAATCTATGCCATAGGTACAGCGTAGCCACGTGCCCTATGCCGTATCCTATGCCATAGCCTGACGCCCAGTTCCCCAAAAACGTAACTGTGCGTCGCGGCAATGCAAACCGCAACACCTGTGATTCGTCCGCTTGGTAGCATCGCATTTCCTCCTACAGATTTCCTGTTGCTTCTGAACGATGGACCAAGTCATCAAATCTACCTGCCGACATCCGAAAATATTTGAAATGCATTTCCTCATCCATGTCTCTCAGTGGCCGGACAAGCACAGAAAATTCACCCTCCTTCTGCCTCAGTCCGTTCAATGGTTATACACACCATCTCCTCCGACGTCTTCTCTCTTTTCTGCGTTGCAGTAATTTCAATAAAAGTAACTCTTGTTCAACATTTATTAGCTCCAACTCCAACATGATACGCTCAGTTTCAGTTGCCATTGTTTGAGGTACACAAAGAAATTCAACACAGTGGCATAGAAACCCCACCGCTGACCAGTGTTCTGACACACCAACGCACAAGTACAAATGCTCACAATGGCATAGGCCACTTGCATAGGCTACAGCATGGAGCTTACGCAGAAGTATAAATCAGCCTTTACTCAACAGCACTGTTTGAAGGTGATAAGAGCCTCGCAGTTGAGGATGCTGGCCAGGGGTGGACACTGTTGTTCATTTGCTGATCCTAATAATTACTCGTCGGTGGCAAATTACAAAACGAAAAACACTACCAAACACTTTATTAATAACTAAAAACACAAAATGCTGGCAGAACTCAGCAGGCCAGACAGCATCTATGGAGGAGGTAGTGGCGATGTTTCCAAAACGTCGTTATTACCTCCTCCCATAGGTGCTGTCTGGCCTGCTGAGTTCTGCCAGCATTTTGTGTTTTTAGTTATTTCCAGCATCTGCAGATTCACTCGTGTTGACTTTATTAATAACTCTTTGTTAACAATGGAGAGGTGCGCAAAGGCAAGGCTAGGTGAGTGGAGGTGGAAGTGGGAGGAAGCAGAGGCGAGAGCAAGGGAAGTCTTGATGTCTGGTTGATTTAACTGCTAGGCCGAATTGGAAATGTTGGCTATGAGCCAAATCATGTTGCCAGGGTCCAGGCCCCAGAGAGGCCCGAGAGCGAGGAACGAACCAACGTTTGGACGACTTAAGCACCGAGCCAGATTAAAAGTTCCGGAGGTCAGGACTGGAGGTGAGGGGCTGGCCAGATCTGCTCGCTGTTCCAGAACATTTACTCAGCTCTGCGCTGAACTGAGGCTGCGGTCTGCTCTGGCTGCAGTGATGGCTGGCTCTCATCTTTTGTAAAACTTCAGTTCTGAATTCTATGTGCGTACTTTTATTGTTTGTGCATTACTTTTTTTCTTTGCGCATTGGTGTTTGTTAGGCTTTTTTAAAAATTGTTTTATTTTCCAGGTTTCTTTGTTTTGTGGCTGCCTGTAAGGAGACAAGTCTCAAAGTGTATGATGCCTACATACTTTGAACTTTTGTTTTGGAGGGTTTCCCAGATACCAATTTGATGATATTTTTCCAGCACTTTGAGGTGCTGGCTGTGTCCATTGTTGTAAAGCACACAGGAGGCTGGAGATCATTGCTGTACGGCAGGCCATAAGCTCACTGCCAGGTTCAAGGTGCTGTTCTTTGAGCAACCTTCTCCTTAGTTAACTAGCATACTGGAGGTAGTGGTGAATCATGTCAGTGATGCCTGCCTTGGGGATACAGTATTATTCAATAGTCTCAGGCATATGTAAAAAAAAATCTGTAAAGTGAAGATGCTTTCAAAAATAACAAAATGAAAAAATTCTAAATATCAAAAAAATTATAATAAGGATCAATAAGCAGCAAAAAACTAAATCAAATCAATATTTGGTGTGATCACCCTTTGCCTTTAAAGCTGCATCAATTTTCTAAGGTGCACTGTCTTGCAGTTTTATAAGAAAATTGGCTGGTAGGTTGTTCCAAGCGTCTTGGAGAACTTGTTACAGTTCTGCAAAATTTGGCTGTCTTGCTTGCTTCTGTCTCTGCAGATACTCCCAGACAGCCTCGATGATTTTGACATCAGGTGTCTGTAGAGGCTATACCATCTGAAAGCATATTTAAAAATTTAGTGTGCCTAAGTCTTTGGATAGTACTATATGTGGCTAACATTATTTTCCTTCCACAATTCCCTCACTATTTTGTCTTTTCCTCTCATCTCAGATGGAGTGTTGGATGCTGAGAGATTTATATGCTAACATAATCAATCACTCTGCAGAGGGTATTGTAATGCACGACTTCCTGATCTTCCTGAGCTTGCTGCTCCTCAGAGTTGTTTGAATAAGAGTTACGTCTCATCTCTCTCTAGTCAAGTATGACAGAACTCTTTGATCTTTTGACCGGCCCATTGATTTGCCTGCACATTGCGGGATAATATTCTAATGTTTTTAACCTGCATTGCACCACATTACTTCTCCGGTAATTGAAGCAACTTTGCAAATCGAAATATTCTGAGTGGTAAATTGAAATATTCTGCGTGGATGAAATAATCTTTAATGATATTATTTGACTGCTGATCATGTCAGTTAATTGAATTGAATTGGATTGCTTCTCTATGTACACTGTGCACCTGGATTTGTATCACATTTACACTCCTTCCTCAGGGGAATAAAACTATAAACGAATAAACCTCTCATATTAAAACTCTCAATTTTAAGTAATACATATGCAGATTTTAACATAAGTTAACCATTATAATGGATATGTTTTACCAAATAATGGAAACATGAGGGGACAATATAAGAAAAGTACAGAGGTAGTTTTTTACACAGAGAGAGGTGAGTGCCAGGAGCAGTGGTAGAGGCAGATACATTGGTCATTATCATTATATGCCATGTCATATGATGTGGGTGGGCGGTCATGGTTTATCCATGACCGTGATTGTTCTTGGCAAATTTTTCTCCAGAAGTGGTTTGCCATTGCCTTCTTCTGGGCAGTGTCTTTACAAGGCGGGTGACCCCGGCCATTATCAATACTCTTCAGAGATTGCCTGACTGGTGTCAGTGGTCGCGTAACCGGGACTTGTGATATGCACCAACTCCTCATACGACCATCCACTACCAGCTCCCTACCAGCTTCACAGGACCCTGATCGGGGAGGGGCTAAGCAGGTGCTACACCTTGCCCAACAATGATCTGCAGGCTAGCAGAGGGAAGGAGCACCTTACACCTCCTTTGGTAGAAACATATCTCCACCCTACCACCAGAAGGACTGGTTGGGCCAAATGGCCTGCTTCTGTGGTGGATATTCTGCATGTGTTAGCTATCCAGATATCACAAATACATTTCTTTAGGAGCTTATCTTTTGGCAATAGGAAATTCTATACTGTGCCAGGTTTTGTGGTGATGGTGGTGGGAGGGGGGTGGGCGGTGGAGGGATGGTGATGCCAACCCCTGGCCTAACCTTTTCATTCCAGCTTCAGTCTTCAGCTGACAGCCCAGATCCTGATACTGTAGTGTGGCAAAGCGAAGACAGAAAGCTGCAGTCAAGATGGTCAATCACCTCTGTGGTATATCTCACCAAAAGTCTTTTTGCATGTAAAACACTAAAATTCAAATGCAATGAAAAATATTGAAACCACTAGTGTAAACATATTACTAAATAAGCTCAACTTACCTTTAATCAAGAACCATTTCTTCCCATTCCAACCTGAGCCAGAATATGGACAGATTTCCAAGTCGGATGGCAGAAACTCTGTGAGGCAATAGGTGATGTTACCAGCTTGGGATTGCACCAGCACTGGGCGCCGAGGCTCCCATAGTAAGTCCTGGCATTAAAACTTGGGTCAGGGACGAAGATCCTGTCCAAGTTTTCAATCAACTTAAAGAGAAAAGTGCTTAGTTTTTGCTTATGTTGGGAATATATTTTTAGAATACTGTGTTTGCCACACCCTGATTATAAGGTCATCTGCATCCATAAATAGTTTTTTGAAGATTAAAGTTTCATTGCCAATTATAAAGTTCAAAGTAAATTTTATTATCTAAGTACACATATGTCACCATATAGAACTCTTGTGTTTTATTTTCTTGAGGGCATTCTCAACAAATCTGAAGAATAATAACTATAACAGAATCAATGAAAGACTGCCCAACTAGGGGATTCATCCAGCGGGCTGAAGGCAACAAACCATACAAATACAAAAAGACAAAATAATAATAATAAATAAATAAGCAATAATTAATAAGACCATAAGATGAAGAGTCATTGAAAGTGAGTCCATTGATTGTGGGAGCATTTCAATGATGGGGCAAGTGAAGTTGAAGTGAAGTTATACCCTGTGGCTCAAGAGTCTGATGGTTGAGGGGTAATAACTGTTCCTGAACCTGGTGGTGTGAATCCTGAGGCTCCTGTACCTTTTTCCTGGTGGCAGAGGTGAGAATAGAGCCAGCACTCTATTCTCACAGACAGGGGTCCCCATCCCCATCTCACCTGACAGAGGTCCCTGTGACAGCGTTTCATGTAGATGTGGTCAATGGTGGGGAGCCTTTACTCCTATAGGACTGGGCCATATCCACTTTTTGTAGGATTTTCTGTTTAAGGGTATTGATGTTTCCATAGCAGGCAGCCAGTTAATATACTCTCCATGGCACATCTATCGAAGTTTGTCAAAGTTTTCAATGCCATGCCATGTGTTCGGGGGGGGGGGGGGTGTTGATGCCACGTGGAGTGAATGATTTCACTTTTCTGGATGTCTCCCTTGTTCACGTCACCAATCTATCTTACAGTTCTTTCAATTTCCTCTCTTTCTACATTCCTTATTTCATGTGATCCAAGTGGACATTCCCTGAGGTTTCACCACTGAACTCTGTGAGACTTTCATCTAGCTTTCTCACTTGGATATCTTTTCTGGATTCAAGATTGGTTAATGTCATTTCCAGTACGAAGGTGTTAAGGAGAATGAAATAATAGTTACTCTGGATCTGATGAGTATATAAAAAAACACGAGAAGATCAAGAACACAATAATAATAAAAGCGCAATAAATATAAATACATGAGGGCACCCGTTGTTCGGGATCTTCATTGAACGTTGTTCCCAGCTGTCTACATGATAAATGATATGGAGAGAAAGCTGTTGTCCGTGCGGCAGGCAAACCTCTCTCCACACATCTGATGAATCCAAAGAAACGGCAGAGACCGATACAGGTTGGGCCAGCGGCATCACAGCAGTCACCAGTCTGCATTGAACTCAACATAGGACTGCCTTAGGGACTCCAACTCCGGGTTTACTCCTTTCCCCATGAGTGCCTATAGCCACAGGTTTGAGATCCGCTTTCCTTTTCCAAGATGAGCTGCCAATCATGGCTGATGAGCCCCATCTGTCTGAAGCAACTGGTTTTAAGGTAACAGTAGAGCTTCTGTCCCTACTTCTGTCAATAGAAACTGTTCCACCAGGCTTAGTAGCTAAGCTGCATGTGAAGTTAGCCAGAAGTTGGACTTGGCTTTCAGAGGCTGTTTGAGATGAATGCCTTTGGGAGCATTCAATAGATAGTCGGAGCTTATCCTCACTACCAAACCCTAGCTATAACAACCTTAAGGATCCATATAAATGTGTAGTAAACACAAAGTACACTGCAGATGCTGCGGTCATCTTAGCCGGAAACGTTGACTGCTTGTTTCCACGGATGCTGCCCGACCTGCTGAGTTCCTCCAGCTTGTTTGTACATGTTAATATAAATGCATAGTTAGCTTGTATACATAGATTGATTTTATGTACATATGAGGGGTAATTGATAAGTTCGTGGCCTGAGGTAGAAGGAGTCAATTTTAGAAAACCTAGCACATTTATTTTTCAACATAGTCCCCTCCTACATTTACACACTTAGTCCAGCGGTCATGGAACATGCGTATCTTGGACCTACAGAAAGTGTCCACAGCAGGGGTGAATGATAAGTTCGTGGCCTAAGGTGGAAGGAGATGAGTTATACAGCTCTCGTTACATGCACATACAGTTCAACTCTGAGTGATTATGCAGAAAGTTTGAAGTTAATAACTCATCTCCTTCTACCTTAGGCCACGAACTTGTCAATCGCCCCTTGTAAAGTGATACCAGGCACAGGATTGTCTGTACATAGGGTGAATGACAGGAAATGATAAAGTAGTGGTGGCTGGGAGTGTGGAGGAATGAGTTAGTGGGTGGAGGGGTTGATCAGATTTACTGCTTGCGGAAGGTAACTATTTTGAGTCTGGTTGGCCTGACATGGAGCTGCATAGCCTCCTCCCTTTTGGGAGTGGGACAACATCCATGAGCAGGTGGGTGGGATCTCTCATGATATTACTGGCTTATTTTCCAGATCGAGGTTGATTTGCTTCCATTGTGAGTTGCGTGGTGAATGAAGAGGCCAACAGAGGACCCTTACACTCTGCAGAAGTGGGAGGGGAGGGGATGGACATATTGGTAGTTTGTGAGGTGGCGCATTCTTTCCAGCATGAACACTGGGTTCTCAGAGTCATCCTGATCTTCCAGAGGTTAGGGTCAGGGATTCCAGGAAGGCTGCAAGGAGGTTGCACCTATCTTTTCAAAGGTTCAAAGGTTCATTTCATTATGAAAGTATACTACTCTGAAATTTTCTTCCCCAGATAGCCACAACACCAAGAAAGGAAAAGAAAGAATGGCAGCAAGATCATCAATCTCCACGCCCAAAAACAAACAAAACCAGAACAGGCATATCAACCTCCAAACCCTTCTTCCTCTCACACAAAAAGAGAAAGATCAAGTATAAAAACCTGTAAGACTGAAGAAAAACTCTATAGTCCGTCCATATCCAAAATGCAGAAAACTTAAGTAACCTAGGGCAGTCTCCCCTCTCCGTAACAGAGCGATCCCACCAGCAATCAAAAGGCAGTCTCCCCTCTCCGTAACAGAGCGATCCAACAACGATCAAAAGGCCGTCTTCCCTCTCTGTAACAGAGCGATCACACCAGCAATCAAAAGGCAGGCAGCCAGTGTTCACCTTCCGCATGCACCTCAATGTTTCAATCTCCCTTGTCACTTTAATCGACAAATAATGGAAGCTTTAATCAGAGAAATGGAGTCGAACATCGGCTCGCAGCCTTCTTGCCACAAGCTCACGCTGCTCCTTCCTCCTGGAACCCTCTTGGAAACTGGAGAGCGGTGAAACATCCAAATATCTCCAAACTGCAAATCAAAGACTAACAGTTCTAGAATCACATTAAAACAAATGTAAAAGACATAAAAGAAGTGAAATATATGTTTTCATGATCTATCCAGAAGATGTTGACTGAAGGAGAGTTGTACACTGTGCCATCTTGACCCAACTGCTAGGCAATTTGAGCAACTCGTTTAATCTTTTCTTCTGTCCATCCACTTATCTCTTCAAATAACAAAGCTTGGAATAGAGTTCTGGGAATCTGGAGTCAGACATGTAGATAAGGTGTCTTCCCCATTGGAGCCAACTGTTTGCAATGAGTGCTTCTGTTTCTGGGATGTTGGCATGTTAGTTCACATACCCTTGGAGAATTTTGTGGAAGCAGAATGAATGTGTTCCTCCAGTCCCATCTGGTGCCTTTTTAAAGATTCAGAAGCATTTAGGGGCTGTGGCCAAGGAGACCTTGGGTTTTGTCCCAGGACTGAGGTTTAAGGTGATGGTGAGTTTCATCTGATGTGGCTGAGGTTCACCATTGATAACTGCATTCGTAGTGAGGTGGCTCCACATACATGGGATGTAATAGCAAGAAAGACTGAGAATGTACCAGGTCAATGATGTGCCCTTATCTGACCTTATCCTTACTGAGACTGGATTTGTTATGGACTAATTGGTTTGAGTCACAGTGTGCATGCCACCATGAAGTAAGAATGGACTGGAGACATATTTGTACAAGCAACTCAATTTGGGGCAGTCCACTCACTATCGATGGAGTCAAAGCTTTAGTGAGGTTGAAGAAGTCAATTTTCTTGGAGTTTGTTGCAGAATGAAGCTCATGTCCACTGTGACTCTAAATGGAGAGAATCTGTGCTGGGATTTGGGGACAACTCTTCAGCTACTGGGAAGAAGCTGTTCACATTCAGTTTATTGTCATTTATAAACCACAAATACAATGCAGTTAAAAAATGAGACAACGTTCTCCGGAATGATATCACGAAAAAGCACAAAACAGACCACACAAGAAAAACCACATAACGTTTGGTAATCCCCAATCCAGAGTCTGGAGAGGCTGCTGCATATCGATATCACGCTACCGTCTTAGTCAAAGAGAACGCTGACTTTTCTGTAATTAGCACAGTCAGAGACATCTCCTTTCCTGAGGATTGGGCTGATAATTGCATCTCCAAAGTCCCCCACATAAACCCCTCTTTCCAGTTGTGAATGATGCAGTTGTACATTTATGATTCCTGACTGCTGAGCTTTAGAGATTCAATGGGGATATCGTTTACTGCTGAGACCTTGTTGTTTACTTATTGTTCAACAGGAATGGCAGCAAGGTTGGTCCAAATAGATTAGTGTGGGATAGCGTCAAGGACTCTCACATCAAGGACAGATCCCTGGCCAAGGAGAACCTCAATATGTTCCTCCAGCAAGATTTGGAATGTATTAGTATGATTGATTTCAGATGATGAGATAAGTTTTTAAAATAGCTACAGATAGCTTACACAGAAAGCTATCTGTGGTCAAGCTTAGCTAGACCTCCTGGTGAGTTTTGATGAGTCCTGATGAAGGGTCTTGGCCCGGACCATTGAATCTTTATTCTTTTCCATAGTTGCTGCCTGACCTGCTGAGGCGCTCCAGTGTGTTGTATCTGTTACTTAGCTAAGCCTAACAAGGTTTGCTCAGGCAATCTAATGAGACTTCTGGTGACTTACATTCCAATAGTTTTGGTAATTTGTGGTAATTATTGAAAGCTTGATCTTTTTTCTTCGGTACTATGTCAAATTTCTTCACCCAAGCAAACGACGTAACGCTACGCCAGAGGTTCTTAACCTTTTTTATGCCATGGACCCCATTGACAGGCCAGTGAAATCTACAGATCCCTTCTCAGAATAATGTTTTTTTAATATATAATATAAATAGAATTACAAAAGAATCTAATTATATTGAAATACAGCTTCTCAAAATATTAAAAAAGACAAATTTGTGATACAGTGCTATATGTGCATTAAATAACAAGACATTTAAAATGTAGGCAAGTTAAAATTAAATTTTATTTTTTCAAGACCTATCAGTGTGAAGGCTATTGTGGCTTAGCTTGAATAAGAATATTAAACTGTGGGGTGGGTCTTTGGATAAGTGACAAGCATATCAGGTTGGAGATTCACTCTCAGGGGTGTCCGTTACCTGACCAGCTACGTTGAAGGAGCGGCTTCAGACAAGAAGACTGCGATCACATTCAATCTAGCAGTGGATCGAATAAGTATCATAATTTAAAAGTAGTGACGAGTGTGCCATAAGTGATTTTTTGAGATATTTGTAATGACTGTAATGTGATATGAAAATATCTGTGATTTCTGTTGGTGGCCAAGTCACAGGTACTGCTAACACTACTGTGGTTTGTTGCCTACGTTCATAATTCAAGGAAATGCTAAATCTCAGTTAGAGGGTAGTGAAAATAAAGATGTAAATTTTTTCCCAACCAAGTTCATGGACTCCCTGGAATTTATCTACAGACCCTTCCATGGACCATAGGTTGGGACTCTGACTTAGACAAGGTCAAACACATTCTGATTCTGCTCTGAAACTCCTAGTGTCTCCTGGTTTAGTGTGGAATAACCTTATTCTCCTTTTATTCTGAACTCCATCTGAACTGGGGAACAGGGAAAGTGGGGAAGAGCTTGATTTAGTTTTAAAGCTGGGAGGCTTTGAATGCTAACATTGAATTAAAATGAAATTCAGTTTCCTCTTATGGCTGTTTTGTACTTCTCTGAAGAAAGATCACTTAGACAAACCAAATAATAATTCTTATATTGTATATTCTACAAGAGTAGTCAGTCGGCCTGCGCAGTAACTGCCGGTGGGAGAAAGTCCTGTGATGACAGAGATTATGTTATCACCCATGATTCAGCTAGTTATGACCAAAGCAGCTTTTCATGAGAAGAGCCATATTTTGCCTTTTCCTTCTTTTAAAAATAAAGCTCCTGAAGCTGATCTCTACTTGAGTTTGAACGAGCATGGTTATAATGCATTGTGACATTTGGTGCTAATCACAGCCAGAGGCATATCTTGCTCTCAGCATAACAGGACATGCTTCAGAAAGTGGAACAGGAAGAATGACTTGCAGTGTTTGTTAACCCAGCTTCTAAACAAAAACCTGCCTGTGGGCATCAGTTCATGCCATAGGCTTACAATTCAGAGAACACTGATCACACAACCTCCTGTTGGAGAAGGTTCTCACGGAATGTCTCCTTTGCTTAAGGAGGCAAAGTCTTTCCTGGGGTTGTGTTTCATCACCGTTGCTTGCTCTCTTTTCTTTGTTAAATATCTGAGGAGCATTCCCCTCCAAGACCTTTAACTGAAAAATGAGATTAAAGAATATTATATGAAATTATAATCAAGGCATATTGATGGATAGAATTATGAAAAAAAATTGTCGATTCCTTTGAGGTAAAATAAAGTTGAACGCGTTAGCTGCAGTTCCAGCAGGATTAAGTTCCTATATCTGTAGCCCAGGGATGAAGCTCCAGTTAATGTAGTTATGGTGGGAATCACCCTCCCTAGCTTGAGTTAGTTATTAGTAAAAAGACAATGCTGGATAAGATGTCTGGAAATTAAAAAGACTCCTAAGTAATGTAAATGGAGAAGGACATCTCATGAATGGGAACATGATAAGGCATGGAAATTGAAAAGAAGAATGGTGAAATTGGGGCGGTACAGTAGCGAAGCAGTTAGCACAACAGTTCTCAGTACTGGCGAGCTGGGTTCAATTCCCGCTACTGCTTGTAAGGAGTTTTTATGTTCTCCGCATGACTGTGTGCGTTTCCTCCGGTTTCCTTCTACGGTCCAAAGATGTACCAGTTGGGAGGTTAATTGGTCATTGTGAATTGTCCTGTGATTAGGCTAGGGTTAAATCGGGGCATTGCTGGGTGGTGTGGCTCGAAGGGCCAGAAGGGCCTATTCTGGGCTGTAGCTCAATAAATAAATAATTGATAATGCCATCTTATACAACATCCACCAATCTAAAAATGTCCCATGCTACATCACAGAAATATTATCAAACAAAATATAATAAAATGTAACTTGATTAGACAGAGTGTCAAAGGCTGCCGGGAAAAGGCAGGAGAATGGGATTGAGAGGGAAAATAAATCAGACACAACCAAATGGTGGGGCATATTTGATGGGGGGAATGGCCTAATTCTTCCCCTATGTCTTACGGTCTTATAGCAGGGAGTCACATTAGAACAGATGTGGACAGGCTACCACAGGCATGTAAAATGAGAGAATTATTAAAATGTTAAAATGAGAAGGGAAGCGAGGTGGAAAAGAGGAGGTTTTGAGGAAGGAAGTTTAGAAACATAGGGGATAGTAGCCAAGTGTAGCTAATGATGTAGTATTGAAATTCCAGTTTAATGAAAGGTGGGAACTGAAGGAGGACAGGGATTTCTGAGGACTGTGGGTGTGGAGGTAAGGACAGGGGCATGCCAAAGGTCGGGAGAAGGATTGGGACCCAGAGGCATTCAGTGCCCACCAATCCAATAATTACTGATTATTTCCAACTGAATACTGTAATGCATTGAATCTGTCAAATCCAGTAATGCAAGGAAAATAAAATGCAAGGTTAGTTACAAAGGAGTCAAAGGGGGTGTGAAAAAGAATAAGGTTTTGGACTACAATGAAATGAGGGGGAATGGGACTGATGGGTTTGCTCTTTACAGAGTCAGCAGAAACCTGATGAACCAAATGGTCTCCTCTTTTATTGTAATGTCTAAGTTATATTGGTCCTTCTGGACCAACATGCTTGACTTCAAGCAAAGCATTTCGGCCTCATAAAACCCAAAGAGCTGAATGGATTTTTTAAGAAGTCAAGTGGCAAAAAATATGAGCAGAGTACGTTCCTGGGTTTGATCTCCTGATCAGGAGGAGGGCAAACCTCATGGCATCCCACAAACCATGGCAAAGACAAATGTTTGATTTCCAAATGGAAAGTAAAAATCTTTCCTGTGTCCAACTATTGTTATCGGAAATGAGCAACACTATAATGGTGCGTGGGCCAATCCATAATCACTTAGATGCCTCCAATGTAATTATCTGGCTTAAACATCTAGATATGATGATGGCTAGCACAGTTTTAAGGTGCTTGGAAGTAGGTACAGAGGAGATGTAAGGGGTATTTTTTTTACGCAGGGAGTGATGAGTGCGTGGAATGGGCTGCTGGCGACGGTGGTGGAGGCAGATATGGTAGGGCCTTTTAAGAGACTCCTGGATAGGTACATGGAGCGTAGAAAAATAGAGGGCTATGGGTAAACCTAGGTAATTTCTAAGGTAGGGACATGTTCGGCACAGCTTTGTGGGCTGAAGGGCCTGTATTGTGCTGCAGGTTTTCTATATTTCTATGTCAGCTCTTCATTGATCCTTACACCTATATTAGTCTCACTAATGAAGAAGTGACAAAGTTTCTGAAGGAAGTCTTTCATTGACGCTATTGAATTTTGCATTTGTTGCATAAATTCAAAGCCGCCTTTCTTGTTTCATTGCTTAAAACAAGTGGAAATCAGAACTGAAAATAATAGAAGTTTATAAGCTACAAGCAAAGAAAACCACCAATCAGACCAGCTAATGAAAAGAGACAATAATGAGAAAAGCAGACAAAATAGGTTATGAATGAAGTAGGGAAAATGGATAATTAATGAAATTGTCCAGAGAAGGTTTGACCTTTTTTGACATTAAAAAGTACAGATTTTACAATGATGGTTAAATTGATGCTATTTTGGGTCTTTTAAGATTTTTAAAAAAGTATTTACTTGCAGGCCTTAGCCCAGCTGAAGCTAGAGTGAATATATTCTTCACAGGGAGTTGCCAAGCTGCCTTCTGACAGCTAAGCAAGTGCAATTTATGCTTCTCTCTGGATTTTCCAACGGCAAGTTTTATCTCCTTGTTCTCCCATACCCATTCTGTTTTTTTGTGTCTGAAAGCATCTTGAAAACACACAGAAAATGTTTAAATGATAAATTCAACTAATCTTCCACACTTAAAATAGTACTTTTTCACTGATTTAAGAAAATTAAAGATAGGTAGAAATAAAGAGAAGGAAAATCAAAGGAGAGTTTTATTCATGTAATTAGAGATGTCAAATCTATTCTTTATTATCTTAAAAGCAGATCTCTGAGGGTATTTTTCTTGACAGGCAAACAAAATAAATCTCATAGGCAAACAGAGCAAGTTAACTGCATCACCCGTGATTATATTTACTCTTCGACTTCAAGAAACAAACTTTACCGTTTATGTTATCCAGCTGTAGTACTTACTGTAATGTTAACCATAGCATTCTACTGGTAATAAGAGCACTAACTCATACATTAAAACAGCTTAGAGGTGGAATGGTAAATTGGGAAGGTAGTGTGAAGTACATTCTGATTACACTAGGCAACAAAGATTTTGCTTCTTGAATACTTTTGAATGAATCTTATGGATTTTGGACTGCTGATCATGAAAATCTCCATGAAATTTTCCTGTCATGCACCATTTCTTTGAAGTTGCCTTTATTTGTTATTTCAATTCATAATTCAAGTCAGAATAACGGATGCCAAGATTAAGAAAGACATTTTTGTTGGTCCGTAAATCAAACAGATCATCATTGACAGGCAATTCGAAGAAAGTCTAGCAGGTCCGGAGAAAATCACGTGGAAGGCATTCATGGATGTTGTTGAAACTTTTCTTGGCAACTACAGAGCACCAAACTACGTGCAGCTGGTTGGCAACATGCTTCAAGCATACAAAACCCTGAAGCACAACATGTCACTGAAGATTCATTTCCTGCATTCCCATGTAGACTTCTTCCCTGCAAATCATGACTTTGTCAGTGAAAAGCATGGTGAAAGGTTTCACCTGGGCACTGTGGTCATGGAGAAATGGTATCAGGGCAACAGGAACCCATCGATGCTGGCTGATTATTGTTGGGCACTGAAGTGAGAAGCCTCAGACACTGAGTACAAATGAAAATGTTCAGCAAAACATTTTTAGCTTAGTTGAACTACTGCAAAGCCTCAGCACCATTTTGCAATTAAACACATTATATTCAATGAAAGTTAATTTCTTGATTTTCCAAATTCCTACGTGATACAAGTAGTTTGAGAAAATATTTGTGTTCAGCTTCATGCTGTCTATTATAAACAAAAAAAAATTCTGAGGTAGCACCACTTCCAAAAAATTTGTTGTCCAGTGATATTTATTTTACATTTAGAATAGAATAGAATGGAACTTTGTTGTCATTGCTCAAGACAATGAGATTGCAGAGCTATTCCAGTCCGTGCAAAACAGATATTTATAATGCATGCAGTCGGTTTAATAAAGATAAATAAATTATAATTTTAAATTTGCAATTTTGTGTCCTTGCACTGTACTGCAGAGGTAAAGCAAAAAATTGCACATTGTATGAGACTGTGAGTGATAATGAATATAATTCTGATTCTGATTCTGATTTGGGTCAGCAGTGGGTTGACCTGGTTCAATCCAGACTCCTTTTGGGTTTTCCACCTCCTCACAGCTGCTCAATCCTGGTCCCACCATTCACTAGTCCAGGAATCAGCTTCCCTATTCTCATATATCCATGATCTCCAAAAGGAATCAGTCAATGTTCCCAAGTTTTCATTATCTCTGGATCTTGGGAACCCTCTATCTTGTGCATGTGCATACTAATAGCTAATTCCTGATAGATTCATACTTCGAAATGTGGGCATCATTAGAGTCATAGAAAGGCACAGCATAGAAAAAGTCCCTTTGGCATACTGAACCATTTAAATTGCCTAGTCCCATCGACCTACACCCAGACCATAGTTATTCAAACCTCTGGGAACCAGGTATCCATTCAAGCTTCTTTTAAACGTTGAAATCGAGCTCACATGCGCCACTTGTGCGGGTAGCTCGTTCCACACTCACATGACCCTCTGAGTGAAGAAGTTCCCCCCCCCCACCCACTGCCGTGTTCTCCTTAAATTTTTCACCTTTCACCCTTAACCCCTGACCTCTAGTTGTAGTCCCATTGAACAGAGTGTATTGGCTATCCCTAATCTCCTTAGAGAAAGTGGTGGTCTTTCTGAACTACTGCCATATTTCTAGTGAAGGTACTCCCACAGTGACAGTAGAGATATAGAAGTTAAATAAAGCAATGACAAAGGAATGCCTACAGACTTTCAATTCAAGATAATGTGAGGCATGGAGGTTTGAGGGGAATCTACAGGTGCAGGCATTCCAGTCCAGCCCCTGCTCTCACTCTAAATGGTGGAAGTTGTTGGTTGCTATATTCTGTTATTTCCTAAGATTAAGCCATTGGTGTATGATGCCAGTTCAGGCAGGCTGAAGTAAAGAAGAATGCGAGATGATCTTATGGAAACACAATGGATGCTAAGGGGTTTCTCATACTAGGTATATTTAGAACTAAGAGCCTTTTTTTTCCTCAATAAGACCAATAATATCCTTTCTCTCAGAGTTGTGCCACTTTGGAATTCTCTACCTGAGAGTGCTGTGGAATGGATTAATTCTTACATTTGTTCATTTGTGTCGTGACGTGCCGTGTCGTAAGCCTTGAGCAATCATGGTCTTCCCATGACCGTGATTGTTCTTGGCAAATTTTTCTGCAGAAGTGTTTTCCCATTGCCTTCTTCTGGGCAGTGTCTTTATAAGATGGGTGACTCCAGCCATTATCAATATTCTTCAGAGATTGTCTGCCTGGCGTCAGTGGTCACATAACCAGAACTTGTGATATGAACCAGATGCTCATATGACCATCCAGCACCTGTTTCCCTGGCTTCACATGACCCTGATCTGGAGGGGGTGTGCGGGACTAAGGTGGTGCTACACCTTGCAGGCTAGCGGAGGAAAGGAGAGACCTACACCTCCATCGTTAAAGACGTATCTCCACCATGCCATCCAAATTTTTGTAATAAAATTATATAAAATCTTGGTCTCAACAAAGTCTCCCCATACCCCATGATTCTCTTGAAGTTGAATGGCAAGAGAACCTCGAAGTATGGGGAATGATGGTTCAGACCAAGATTTTATTGAACAACAAAGCAGGCATGAGCAGGCATTTGATTTTCTCTGCCTTCGGTTTATGTTCTTGTGTCCTCATATCTGTTTGTCACCTCCCCAACACCATCCTTCTCAGTTCTGTCAGCAATAAACTATAGTGCCATAGTAACAAAGAAACTCTAAACCACATCTATCATTATCGACCCTCTATAGTTTGTCTCAAGGTTGTCATTTCGTGGAGCAGCCCCTTTGCTTGTGCACATTGTCAGACAAGTTCTGACAGGGCTGCACGAGTTCCTGTACTTGCCTCCTTGTTCTGCCACTGCCTTTTTTTAAAATCTTTGCACTAGAGCTCATTACAGTGCGGTTGCAAAAGGCATCTTGTTAACAACAGGAACACTTGTTCCAGGTGAGGTAACACTTCACCTGCGAATCTACTGTGGCCAGCCTATTGTGTCTGGTTCTCCAGAGGCGGTGTCCTCTACGTCGGTGGGACCTGTCGTAAACAGGTAGCCAGCTTCGTCGAGCACCTCCACTCCATCCACCAAAAACAGAATGTCCTGTTGGCAATTTTAATTCCGATTCCCATTCCCATTCTGACATGTTGAACCAAGATGAGGCCACCCTCAGGGTAGAAGATTAATGCCTCTGGATAGCCTCCAACCTGATGGCATGAACATTGATTTCCCCTTCTGGTAATTTTTTCCCTCCCTCTTATTCTTTTACCTCTTCTCACCTGCCTATCACTTCCCCCGAGTCAGCACCTCCTTCCCTTTCTCTTATGGTCCACTCTCTTCTCCTATCAGATTTCTTCTTCTCCATTCCTTGACCTTTCCCACGGACTTCACCTATTACCCTCCAGCAAGCCTCCTTCACCTCTCTCACCTTTTCATTCTGGTGTCTTCCCCTTCCATTTCAGTCCTGATGGAGGGTCTCAGCCTGAAACGTCGACTGTTTATTCGTTATTCAAAACCAACCTGTTCTCTCTGCTGAACAAGCTCGGCATATTTCTAGCCATTTCACAATACTGACTGCTATTTTCTACTTGATTACCTCAAACAGGGGCAAATGGAAGAAAAATCTGGTTTACCAGCCACTCCCAGTTGTTCTTAAGAGGTGGGAGAAGGGAAACTATCGACAGAAGACCGCAAGAAGGTTAAATCCATGCTAGACCGGATGGTCCACAATGACTGAGTTTTCAGAAATTAGATGTCTTAACTCTATCCTAGAATGACGATAAAATGATGAAGAGTTGTTCCCCCCACTTACTTTTTCAGTCCTGGAGAAGTGTCTCGGCCAAAAAAATTGACTGTTTATTCTTTTCCATAGATGCTGCCTGACCTGCTGAGTTCCTCCAGAATTTTGTGTGTGTTGAAGGAGAATTCACCCATTTACATTTCCTCTTACTATTGATATTGCCAGTGCCGCAAGGCATAATCAAGTTCAATTGTTGTACCTCAAACAAAGGTCGACGAGACTCTGGAGATGCTGGAGATCCAGAGTAACACATAAGAACTCATTAGGTCTGGCAGCATCTATGGAGAGGAATAAACATCTGACATTTTGAGCTGAGACCTTTCATCAGGACTTGAAAAGGAAGGGGAATAAGCCAGAAATGGTTGATCAATTATAACAATAAGGTACCATAACTATTGCATAAGGCAATGATCTTGAAATATAGTGTGGAGTGATACACTGTAATCCATTCAAACCTGTAAAGAGAGAAAAACAATGTACACCTATGCCTTTACCAACTCTCCACAAAGTTATATTGATAAAGTGAATGCAGACCTGTTATGTTTTGTAACTCCAAAACATAGAACTAATCAATAGAAAAACAAGGGACTGGGGTTAACATTTCTACTCCATTTTCACTTTAGTGAAGTGTGCATATGACATAGTGGCGTGATGATGTATGCTGTTTACGTACTTTTACATATAACCTGTAGTGAACAACAAAAAATGCTTAATAAAATAATATATTTACAATCCTCCTCAAATATTACTGAAATATTAAGTACACAACACTCCTCCCTGCTTGGCAACTCCGATTCGTCTGAACTTACACATACACACACACACAGAGGGTGTGGCTATGAAAGAATCTCAGGTTTTGGGGCCTCCTTGGTGGTGGCTGTAGAAGTTAATGCTAGGGCTGCAGGAAGTGGTTCTGACAGCTCTGGACACTGTTTTCACTGTATAGGAGACTGGTCCAGTTCTGTCCTTAATCTTTCCAAGTACCCACTTTTGATCACCTCTGTACTCCCCCACCAGGATCTGTTTGTCCAGAAGTGAAACATAGAACCTCCTTGATTGAGGAGCCCTCTGTTTGTCTCAACTGTTTGTCCTGCTTATTCCTTCTGAGGAGATCCTAGGGGCGACCCGGGAACAGCATAGCTGGTGGCAATCTCAATGGTTCTCCACATGGCTTTAGACACAAACACCTACAGTATGTCAGGATTCTGTTCATCGACTATAGCTCAGCATTTAATACCATCATTCCCACAATCCTGATTGAGAAGTCGCTGAACGTGGGCCTCTACACCTCCCTCTGCAATTGGATTCTCGAATTCCAAACCGGAAGACCACAATCTATGCGGATTGGTGATAACATATCCTCCTCACTGACGATCAACACTGGCGCACCTCAGGGGTGTGTGCTTAGCCCACTGCTCTACTCTCTGTATACACATGACTGTGTAGCTCAAATACCATCTATAAATTTGCTGATGATACAACCATTGTTGGTAGAATATCAGATGCTGACAAGAGGGCATACGGGAGCAAGATATGCTGACTAGTGGAGTGATGTCGTAACAACAACCTGGCACTCAACATCAGTAAGACGAAAGAGCTGATTGTGGACTTCAGGAAGGGTAAGATGAAGGAACACATACCAATCCTCACAGAGGGATCAGAAATGGAGAAAGTAAGCAGTTTCAAGTTCCTGGGTTTCAAGATCTCTGAAGATCTAACCTGGTCCAAATATATTGATGCAGTTATAAAGAAATCAAGAGAGTGGCTATACTTAATTAAGAGTTTGAAGAGATTTGGTATGTCAACAAATATACTCAAATAGGTGTAACGTGGAAAGCACTCTGACAGATTGCATCACTGTCTGGTATCGGGGGGGAGGGGGGGTAGGCAGTGGGCTACTGCACAAGACCAAAAGAAGCTGCAGAAGGTTGTAAATTTAGTCAGCTCCATCTCGGGTACCAGCCTACAATATACCCAGGACACCTTGAAGGTGCGGTGTCTCAGAATGGCAGGGTCCATTATTAAGGACCTCCAGCACCCAGGGCATGCCCTTTGCTCACTGTTACCATCAGGGAGGAGATACAGAAGCCTGAAGGCACACACTCAGTGATTCAGGAACAGCTTCTTCCCCTCTGCCATCCAATTCAATGTCAATGTGGTGTATTCTGTAGATATAGCTCAAGCTCTATAGGAGTTTGGAGGTCAAACCTTTCCACCAAGCTACTTGTAGCTGGGAGGTATGGTTTAGATGCAATATGTCTTATTCCTTTCATTTTCTGCAATGGCCAAATCAAACTGGTTCACAACAAACTGTGGTCCATTGTCACTGACTAAGTGTTCAGGAACACCAGTCCTAGAGAGGAGGTTTCTCAACACATTAACAGTGTGCAAGCTTATAGTAGAGGCTATGGGGAACACTTCTGGCCACCTTGTAGATACATCCACTGCTATCAAGAAATTTATGTCCAAGAATAGTCTGGCAAAATCCACATGAATTCTCTGTCACCACAATGCAGGTCCTTCCCAGGGATGGAGCGGCACTGTTCTTGCTACCTTCTGGATGTGTCACATAGCAAGCTGCTTGATCTGCTGGTCTATCTCAGGCCACCATACAAAGCTTCGAGCCAGTGCTTTCATTTTGACCACACCTAGATTACTGGCATGTAGGTCCTCCAAGGTTTAAGCTCTCAGCTTGGATGGTGACAACACGTCTCAATCCCCACATTAGGCAACGCGATCAAGGGCAAATTCATTTCAGTGCTGGTAAAATGGGGAAACTGGTGTTTCTGCTGCACACTCCAGTCACACTCCATGCCAACATGAGACATATGGGGTCTTTTCTGGTATCCCTTTAGGTCATCTCTACTGTAATAGGGAGGCTTTCCATTTGTGTTAGGGGGAATATTTCAAGAGAAGTGTCCTCTTCTGTAAATTTTTCAGGTAGGTCCTTCTCCAGGGGTAAATGCAATTCATCAGCATTTCCATGGTGAGTTGTCCTCTTGAGTTTGATCCAAGAAACGGAGCCCATCTCTGTGCTTGTGCTGCTGCTGTTAGTAGAACGCAATCTGGATTGAAAATGGACACTAGTGGTTGATGATCAGTAATGAGGGTAAACTTGCTCCCACACAAGTAATGGTTGAAAAGTTTTACACCCCAGACCTGGGCATAACTCTTCTCTGCAGTGGTAAGGGAATGTGATGCAAAGGCAATCGGTTGTTCATATCCATCACTCGTAACATGTAACATGGCTATTCCCATACCATGAGGCGAGGCATCACCGGCACGCTTCACTAGTTGATGTGGATCTAATGTGTGAGTACGGTCTTCTGATGTCACCATTTCCTTTACCTTTTGGAAAGCCATCTCACACTGTTTTTGTCCTTTGCCATTTCTTCCTGATCTGTAATGAATTCAAGGGAGGAGCACAGTAGCTAGGTTTGGCAGGAACCTGTATTAGTAATTGAAACGTACTTAAAAATGACCCCGAATGTAACTCAGTCTTCAGCCTTGGGGCATCTACCACTGCTTGAATTTTCTCAGTGCACTTGTGTAAATCTAGTGCGTCAATGGTGTGACCACAGGAAATTATGCTTGGTTGAAAGAATTCACAGTTGTTGAGTCATGCTCTGAGCCCATAATCTTCGAATCTTTTTAACACCCTTGTCACCCTTACCAGTAACAATGATCCTTACAGGTATCAATGAGTTGCTGGGCAGCCTCGCAGCCCCTGGTGAATAGCTTTCTGCCAGAGTTCAGATGCAGATGTTACTCTGAATATAAACCTATCATAGTGATAAAGCCCTTTGTGAGTGTTTATGATGAGAAACACTTTGGACTTTTCCTCCGTTTCCATCTGTAGGTAGGACTCAGTTAAGTCCATTTTGCTGAAGTGTTTTCCTCCAGAAAGGTTTTCAAAAGTGTCCTCTGTCCTGGGCAGAGGGTATTCATCTACTTTCAGTACTGGTTTGACAATGACCTTAAAATCACCACACATCCTGACAGACCCATTCTTCTTGGTGACCAGGACCACTAGCCTTGCTCATGGGCTCTACCCAATCTTGGAAAGAATTCCTTCATCCCCTATGCCAGGGGTCGGCAACCCGCGGCTCTTTCATCTCTGTGCTGCGGCTCCCTGTGGTTTGTTAGTTTTTGAAATGTAATTCGAAATTTGAAGATTATGGTGATCTTGTACAATCTAAATAAAACGTTGTGGCGGCCCCATTTCCTGGCACATCCGAACCGGCTCACAATTAGCCACCGTTCCGGCTAAGGGAGATAGCCTACGGGGGTTTGTGAGTACGTGTCTTTTGGAGCATCTGCGCCCAAGGTGGTGTGGGTTGAGGGAGGCTTTAAAGCAAGGCTGTTTAGTTCAAATAAAGTTATCTTTAACTGCAGTGTCGTTATTTTAGCGCTGCATGTAGCACACCGCTACAACGTGTTTTTTATCGCTATTAATATACGTCACCACTGCCAATGCCTGACACCCGCCAGTGCGCGATTTCTTTTAATTTTTCGATCCAAGGTAGGCTAACTATGGAGTAACCTTCAACCCAACGTCTTTTTTTCGGAGTTCAAAATCTTTTTGTTGCATGCAGAAATGTAATTTTGTTTTCTCTGCAGGAGTTCATCAATTTCATAAATGCAACACATTATAGTTTGTTTATACATAGCATAAAGGCAAAAAAAACCCCGTGGTATGCAGTGTTATTTCATTTTAAATGTCAAACGAGTTTTGTGGCTCCCAGTGTTTTCTTTTCTGTGGGAAATGGGTCCATATGGCTCTTTCAGTGGTAAAGGTTGCCGACCCCTGCCCTATGTGATCTAGCACACTTGCTACTTCATCACGGTTGGTGTAAGGAACTGGACAGGCTTTGTCAAATTTGGGCGTGGCATTTTTATTTAAATCTACTTTACCCCTTGATCCAAAATGTTTGAGTTTTCCAATGTCTTCCTTGAACACTGCTGTGGCATCATCCTGAACCTTATTAATTCACTTCCAGTTAACTGTATTGCAGGGATGTGATATGCAAATACTGGATGGATCTCCAATCAAGTTGTAGTTGTCTCAGACAATCATGGTTCTACAATGCTATCTCTCTTGCTTTTACCCAATGTGGCTTGATGGCTGCTGTATTTCACTGTTACAAATGTTATTTCAACAGAAATTAACTTTTCTCCAGTACAAGTTCTTAATTGGATACCTGCAGGCTTCAGATCAATATCGTTGAAATGCTAGTCAAACTCCTTTTGAAAGAGGCAAGCCAATGTCCAGTTCCATTTTAATTAATTTGTTGCTCACTTCTGGTGTAAGCCATATTGCTTGTCTCCTGTTAGTGCTCACATGGTAAATCCCAAGGCTATCCAGTCCTGTGTCACTCTCATCGTTATCAGATTTTTCAACAATGGCATGCAGATTAGTTCTCCATGAAACTGTAACTTGACTTTTTATCATTTTCTCTTTCTTGTGCAGTCCGTTTATTTTTGTCTTACTGACATGTCCTCTGTATGCGTCCTACTTTGCTGCATTTTCTGCAAGTTTCACTTGCATTGCTCTGGTGTATGTCAGCCTCTGTCACTATGGTAACATAATTTTTCAGCCAGGCATGTTTCTGTTTGGACGTTGCAATCTTGTTCACGCTCAGGTTCATTCCTGACCACAACTCAGTGGCATCTCTGCCTGCTGTTTCTGTTGACACAGCTATTTCAACTGCTCTTTTAAATGGGAGTTGTGCCTCAGATAGGAGTTGTGTTTTAATGCTTTCTTTGAAGATTCCACAAACTAAACAATCTCTCAGTGCATCAATAACCCCATCAGTGATCTCACAATACTTGGACAATTCCTTTAATTTGGCCATGTAAACTGAAATTAACTCCCCTTCCTTTTGGTTCTGCTTATGAAAGCTAAAGCATTCTGCAATCAGCAATGGTTTTGGTTCTAAATGTTCCTGCATTACTTTCATGATATCAGCAAATCTCATTTCAGTTAGTTTGGTTGGACCTTAAACTTCTGAGCAATCTGTATGCTCTTCCACCAATTGCACTCAGCAAAACTGGCACTCACTTCTCTTTGGCTATTCCATTTGCTTTAAAGTATTGCTCAATTTACTCTGTATACATCACCCAGCCATGTGTTGTGTAATTGAATGTGTCTATCTTTCCGATATAGCCAGCCATTTCTCTTTTTATTTCATCTGCTTTTATTATCACCTGGTATTTACTGTTGGTTCCCAAGGTTGTCATAGCCGGGGCTGGTATTGGGGATAAGCTCACACTACCTATAAAGTGCTCCGAATGGTGTGCGACTCTAACAGCCTCTGGCAACCAAGTCTAACTCTTGGCCTTCACATGTGACTTACTGCTAGGCCCGGTGGAACTGTTTCTTCTGACAAGAGAAGGAGCAAAGGCAGACCACTGGTGCCTCAAAACCAGCTGCTTTGGGCAGGAGGAGGCTTTTCAGCCCTGAATGACAGACCACCTAGGAGAAGGAAAATTCTGATTTTAAACCTCTGCGGCCTTGTGGCCAAACACACTCGTGGGAGAAGTTTCGGGAGTAAACCCTGAGAACGAAATCCGGATCCAGGGTCCCTAAGGCAGTTTGATGTTGTTTACAACTTCACTCTGGGAACCTCTGTGATGACACAGGTGCCAAGCTGTATCGGCACTTGCCCTTCCCTTGGACTACATCAGTGACGTGGAGAGGGGGAACCCGCTGCATGGGCATCAACCGGTTCTTCAAGTCTTCCCACCCAGGCTTGCACCCTGGAGAGGACATAGTCCACCAGAGGCACAAACCCATGATCCCCTGGGATTGACTGCTGCATATTCACTGTTTATGAGCCTTTGAATCTGACCATTTTCTGCCTATTTGCGCTTGAGCATCTTTCTCCTTCTTCCAAAGGAAAAGAAAAAGGGCTGTGCTTTTTTTCAACTTGAACACTTTTTTCTCTCCTCTTTCCAAAGAAATAAATATGCTGTGCTTTAGCAGGTAAGTAGTTAACTTCGGTTTGCTTTAAAACTTACTCATTGCCAGTGTTGTACTTGAACTCCAAAACATAAAACTAACCAAAAGAAAAAGACATAACCACAGATAAATATGTCTACTCCATTTCTACTTTAATGAGGAGCACACGTATGATGTGGTGGCATAATCATGTCGGCCATTTACATGGTTTTACATATAACCCATAATGAATTATGTAAACAACAAAGACTGCTTATTCAAACAATATATTTACAATATTACTCAAACATTACTGAAATATTCAATACACAACAAGACCATTTATTTAAGACGATTCAGGCTGGTAGGACAGGGCATGATTGTTTTAAAAGAGTAAAGGCTATATTGAAAATCCATATTAGAAATAAATTCTTTGCTGGAAGGTTGCAAAGCAATTGGGATGATTTACTGATTAGGGTAGCAGGCTATAAACTCTCTGAAGCTGCATGAGAAATAGTGAAAGGTTGGAAGACATTTTTTAATGTATTGCCACCTACCATTCGTAGGAGTTTGCACAGATTCGGCATGTCATCCAAAACCTTGGCAAACTTCTGCAGATACACAGGGAGGAGTATCCTGGCTGAATATGGATGTGGAAAAAACAATGCCCAAGTACAGAAACGCCTCCAAAAAGTAGTGGACACAGCCCAGTCCATCACAGGAAAAATCCTCCTCACCATCGAGCACATCTACAAGATTACTTCCACAAGTAAGCAGCATCCATCATCAAGGACTCCCCACCATCCAGGCCATGCTTTTTTCTCACTGCTGCCATCGGGAAGAAGGTACAGGAGCTCAAGACCCACACCATCAGGTTCAGGAACAGTTATTACCCCTCAAGCATCAGGTTTCTGAACCAGTGTGGATAACATCGCTCATCTCAACTCTGAACTGATTCCACAACCTATGGACTCACATTCACCGTCTCTCAATCTCATACCCACAGTATTTATTTATTTATTTATTTATCTATCTATCTCTTTGTTTGTTTATTTGTTTATTTATTGATTGTATTTGTGAATTGGCTGCTTGTCAGTCTTTGCATATAGCCGGTGGGTGGGGTACTCGTATCAGCACCGGTCTAAGAGGCGATTTGTTCCGAGTTCGAATCTGACCAGCCCCTAGCACACTTTCCATCGATGCTGAGTTGGACATCAAGCTAGCAACTCAGCCTCATAAAAAACAGACAAAAATGCTAAGGAAATGGCAAGCTTGCTGCCCAATGTACCACGAGGCATGTAAAGGAATAACAATAACAATAAAGGGTTAAACTTACCAAATCTCATCACAACTCAATTCCTCGCTCCAAAAGAAACAGATACACCACACCTATTGCACTATTACCTAGACCTGAAGAAATCCAGGGCCAAGATCTTCAGCAATAATGATGATTATTTTAGTTAATTCAGTAAACTACGTTCGGGGTCGCAATTCATGATGACTGTCTCCCCGTTTATAGAGTGTGACATAGATAACATACTGATGTCATGCTGGCAGTAAGCAGCCAGCACTAATTACATCAATTATTGGCTGTAAATATAAGTAAGGGAACAACACCAGTACTAATTTACTAGCAAAGTATTAGACTTAATAGGTGAAGTCTGATCTGCGAGAAGGGGAAGAACAATCGTCTGTGAGACACCACAGGTCTGCAGGCTTCTGAGAACTGTACTGGTGGGTAACAGAGGGCGCCAGGGTGAGAGATGTCCTGCACCCTGACACATGTGGAAAACCAAATGGAGTAGAGAACTTAAGTTGAGCTCTATATCAACAGCATCGTTTCAAGGATAAGGTTGCTGCACAAAAAGCAGTTTAGTGACCCTACATGTTTGTTCAAAATCAATGAATGCATTTTCACACAGTACATTAGCATATCTTACTCTACTGCCTTATTCAAATCCCACACCATGACAAGTTCCCTCGGTACTACAATAGAAAGGGTTGAGAACATTGAGCAGTAGAACTTTTGGCTCTCTACTTCATCCCTCCCCCACTTCTTATCCCCCCTCGACCATCCCATGTTACTTCACTCCTGATGAAGGGTTTCGGCCCGAAATGTCGCTATTACCTCCTCCCATAGATGCTGTCTGGCCTGCTGAGTTCTGCCAGCATTTCATGTTTTTTTATTTATCTCCAGCATCTGCAGATTCATTCGTGGAGCAGTAGAACTACTTAGGCCAGGAGAAGCTCAGAAACATTTTCTAATTCTATGGAGGTGGCAGCATTGGCTAGCATGAGCAAGGTCATTGTTCAGATAAGCAATCTTAAGACATTAAAAACACAAGGGGAGTGAATAATCTACTGGAGGAAATGGGCTTCTGAATCAGCTGCAGTGACGCTTGGCTGTGGACTCACTTTCGTGAACTTCAGTTCTGAAAGCGATTACTTTTATTGTTTGCACGATACTTTTCCCTCTGCACATTGGGTGTTGATTATCTTCATCTGTTTCTTAAAATTTTATTTATTAAGATACAGCGTGGAGTAGGTCTTTCTAGCCCTTTGAGCTGCACCACTCATTACTGCCTCAATTTAACTCGAGCCTAATCACGGGACAATTTATAATGACCAATAAACCTGTCTCTGGACTGCAGGAGGAACCCATGAGGGAATTGAACCTGAGTCTCCTGTACTGTAATGTGTTGTACTAACCATGTGCTACCATGCCACATTTATTGGGTTTATTGAGTTCTGCCGGAGAGTCTCAGCCCAAAACGTCAACTGTTTGCTTTTTTACGGAAATGCTGCCTGACCTACTGAGTTCCTCCAGCATTTTGTGTGTGTTGCTTGGATTCCCAGCATCTGCAAAATTTCTCTTTTTTTTATTGGGTTCTACTGGGTTTCTTTATTTTGTGACTGCCTGTAAATAGATGAATCACCTGGCTGTATGAAGTATACATACTCTGATAATAAATGTATTTTGAACTTTGATCTGTGGCAGGTAAGAAACTGCCAATGTTTTATGTCAAAATACTGCATTAAAGCACATGAGACTGCACATAATGTAATCTAGAGCAAAAACAAAAACTGTAGGAGGAACTTAACAGGTAAGGAAGCATCTATGGAGGGAAATGGACAGATGATGTCTCAGGTCGAGATACCTGGGCCTGTAATGTTGACTGTCCATTTTCTATTAAATGTGAGGTTCTCTGCACTCCTAATTCTGCTTCTTTCATTCCTAAAGAAAGGTCTCAGCCCGAAATATCGACTATTTGCTCATCTCCATAGATGCTACCTGATCTTCAGAGTTCCTCCAGCAAGTTTTGAGTGCTGCTCTGGATTTCCCTTCATTCGCGTGCCTTCTTCCCAATGCTTATTCAGGCTGGTGATGCCACCCATCCTAACCTGACCTTTATTATGGTGAAGCTGCTAGGCTTGCTCAGGCAGTGCAGTTGAGCAAGGAGACGGTCATCTATCACTCTTCTCACACATCTGGCACAGCTGCCGGATGCTGACTCTGCAGGCAATTCAGTAGGGACAAGATCTGCATGTAAGGGAGAGTGCATGCACTGGCTTGCAAGAGGGTGCGGCTACACACCACTTCTCATGATGATTTTGATGGACCAGCCTGCAGAAGAAGTTGACATGTGTGTTTGTGCAATGCTCAGCAGGTAGAAAAGTCTTCCAGGATGCTCACATTCACTATCATGAAGCCCGGAGGAACCTGACACAAACTTGGCAAAGGGCTTTGTGCAGAAGTCGGAGCCTATTTATTCTGACATGGAAGTGTTGAATCTCTGTTTAATTTTTGATCCTTAGGGTTCATCCAAGAGTCAAGAATGATGAGTAGTCTTAATTGGAAGATTTCAGTTTATTTCAGAGTACCGACAAACATACAAGTACTAAGCAAACTAAATAATGAGCTGAGAAATGATGCTAAGAATAGAATTAATGCTAAGGGGTGTTAGACGAAAGGATAAAGATGGTGCTTCTGAAAAATCAATCACATTTATGGATAAGATAAGGGAAATCCCTTAGACAGAAATGAGTTAGTTAATAGGCTACGTAATTAAAATTATGTGGGTAATGAGCTAATACTTAGCCAATGAAAAATGAGAAAGGTGATAAACCGTTAGTTTAGCTGCTATACCACTTTCCGCCAGTGGGTGTGAAAAATACATGAGCTTGTTAAAAAGTACAAATAGTATAAAAATATAATTTTAAAAAGCAGTGGTTTCCAATGGAATGGATAATTAGCTGTCGTAGCACAGCTGTAATGCTGGCTAAATAGTGCCTGAGAGTCAATACCTTAACCTCCAATGCAATAGAAACAGCATCCAGACATCTGACAGGTGCACATGTGCAGTGGCACAAAACCGCATTCTGAGCCATGCAATCTCAACTCCACACTGGAAGGTCAGGCAGCTGTCATCACGGCCTCATAGTCCATAGTTCAGGTTTAATTGTCATTCAGCCATACATGAATACTCCTGAACACAGCCAAACGAAACAGTGTTACTCCGGAGCCAAGGTGCATTACAGTCACACACAGCACAAGGCACATACAAAATAAGACAGCAAGCACATGTAAGATACTGTCACACAAAGAAATATGATCTGAGATCCTGAGTCCACGAATGTTGCAGCAGTCTGCTGTCGAAAACTTGTCTTCTACCAAGGAACACTGGGGGGCAGCACCAACTCCAGCTTGGATGCCACACCACACTGCTTCTAGAGGAGTATACCGACTCTAATGCCTCCCTCCTGGGCAGCTGTAAACAGGTGATACCACTGTTTGAGGCCTAGTCCTTGCCACGATCGAGGCCACAGAACTCCCCCACCATCCACCCCTGCCATCCATTAATAAATCAGTGAATCAAACTTGCAGCATTTTACAATGTCCAACTGGGTCTTGCAATCACAAGAAAAGCGACTAAGACTATCACCCGCTGTTAGCTGGCACACCTCCTTCGCGCAGGCAGCGGCACGATCCGCACCAAATCCAGACCCTTTAGTTTTTCCACCAATGAGCAACTTGCTGATAGGGTAGACCTGCAGTACTTAATATCCAGCAGGGTTCTTGTGACGATAATAAACACGTTTACCGGAAGACACACACTTGGAAAGGGTTTCCACGCCATCCCAGCTAACAGATCTACTTCCAAAAGTCTCTGTGTGGATAAGATTCAAATTTATTTATCACAGGTACATCAAAACATACAGTGAAATGTGATGCCAAGGAGACGCTGGAGGCAGCCCAGAAGAGTGGCCACATGTTCCGGCATGAACATAGGATGCCCAACACAGCAGAACAACACGGGACACAGAAAGAAACAACAGCAAAAACAAGCCCTGTTCCCCTCCCACCCACTAACCCATCCACAGACATAGCCCTCCAACCCCAGGGCAGTTTAAGGCTTCCTGCTATAGCGTTCTTCTCCTTTATCATTCTTCCTGCTCTCTGCCCGTCTCTGAGGTTCTTCTCCCAGCCATGCTAGCACAAAAGTCATCAAGCCAACCATGTCAAAAAAAACTAATTTATCCAGAAGCCTTGAAGTCACCAATTAAGTATTTCATTACCAGCCAAACCATTGCTTACAAATAAGTACACGTATAAAATAGGATGACGTCGCCTGTAACTTCCCCTTGGACTAGGAGGCAATTCAATGCAGCAGAACCGAGGTGAGGCAAGCAGAGGCGAGGCAAAGTCAAGGCAGAGCCCAAGCCCATCTCTGAGAGCAAGGAAAGACCTGAAGTCTGATCGATTTAAGCACTGGGCCGAATTGGAAAGGTCAGGTACAGGCTGAATGGTGGCAGCGGGCTGCTGGCCTCAGAACATATCGAAGCATCAGAACCGAATGTCTGGATGATTTGGACGCTGGGCTAGAGTGAAAAGATCAGGTTGTCGGCCGGGGCCAGAAGCGAGGGACAGGCCGATTTAGCTTGCCACTCCATGACCTTTACTAGGTTCTGTGCTAAACTGAGGCAATGTTTTCATGTCTGTAGACGGCCTCTTTCGTGGACCTCAATTCTGAACGCTACTTATGTGCTTTAATTGCTTGCATGATTTCTTGTTTCTCTCTCTGCACATTGGGTGTTTGACGGTCTTTTCTAAGTGGGTTCTTTTGAGTTTCTTTGTTTTGTGGCTGCCTGTAAGGAGAGAAACCTCAAGATTAATAAACGTACCTTTGAATGACTAAAATAAATTATCCAGCAGATAATACACAAAAAGTGGATGATCCTAAATCTGAATGTTATTGTGCTTGTGAGCAGTAGAATGATGGTTAAAGAGGGAATAGACTGAAGAATGGAGCTCCCAGGCACCAAAGTTAGCATCTATCAGTGATCGTACTAATGAGCTTCATAACTTTCTTGCTCAACCTGCTGCCAATTGTTGGGTGTTGCGCAAATATTATATTTAATTCAACTTGCATTGTAAGTATGTGCCCCTGCTGCAGGTCAAAGGTCGACATCGAAAGGCTTTTGCTGAATTATTTTCATCCTAAGTGATCCTTTTGCTAAAATTTGGAGCAGCAGGGTAACGTAATGGTTAGTGTATTGCTATTAAGCACCAGCAACCTGGCTCAAAGCCTGCTGCTGTCTGTAAGGAGAATGTACAGGATATTCTTCACCAGACTGTGTGTTTCCTTTGGGTGCTCCAGTTTTCTCCCACATTCTATAGACATACTTATTAGTAGTATAATGGTTACACCTACAAGGGGTGATTGATAAGTTTGTGG
Source organism: Hypanus sabinus (assembly GCF_030144855.1). Lineage (NCBI taxonomy): Eukaryota > Metazoa > Chordata > Chondrichthyes > Myliobatiformes > Dasyatidae > Hypanus > Hypanus sabinus. Next base: position 82,611,667 of record NC_082718.1, read on the forward strand.
TCTAAGGTAGAAGGAGATGTACAGCTCTCATTACATTCACATGCAGTTCAACTCTTTGAGTCATTATGCAGAAAGTTTGAAGTTAATATCTCCTTCTGCCTTAGGCCATGAACTTATCAATCGTCCTTGATGAGTTCTTAACTTCAATAACAAGAGATTGGGCTGAGAGAGAAATGGATCAGCTATGATAAAATTGTGGAGAAAATTTGATGGGCCAAATAGCCTAATTCTGCTCCTTTCTCTTATGGCCTTCTGGAATTCATTGATGCATTTGATTCTACAGAAAGTTTGACTGTTTCTTAACAATGTCCATGTAATGAAGTGATCTGAATAGATGAAATGCAAAACAAAGTTTTTCACTGTACCTCATGTGTTAATAATGATACATCAATTTACCAATTTCTAGTGTTCTTAATCTGCATTTGTAGGTGATGGGGTGGAGATATATCTCTACCAAAGAAGGTGTAAGGTGCTGCTTCCTCTGCCAGCCGGCAGGTCACCCTTGGGCAAAGTGTAGCACCTGCTTAGCCCCCCGATCAGGGTTATGTGAAGCCATGGGAGCAGGGGGTGGATGGTCGTATGAGCAGCCGGCGCTTACAACCTGGTTGTGGAAATACTGATACCAGGCAGACAATTGGTAATGGCTGGGGTCACCCACCTTGTAAAGACGCTGCCCAGAAGATGGCAGTGGAAATCTACTTCTGAAGAAAAATTTGCCAAGAACAATCATTGTTGTGGAAAGACCATGATCGCCCACGTCTTATGACACGGCACATAATGAATGAATGAACAAACTTGCATTGAAATTAATAAATAAGGTGTGGAGGGAAGCGAAGAAGCCATTTTAATTGGAGCAACAGAATTGAGTTGTATGGCTCCTTCTGAAGATCTGATGTTTGGAAAACATAGCCATATTGGGCTGCTGCATTATGCAGTTAACTTGGGGAAGAGAGGTGAAACAGCTAGCTATTTTAACAAATAGATATGTCATTTTGCGGACAGCAGGTATGGAAGGAAATCTTCAAGAATAAGGTAGAGTAAAAGTGACAGGAGTCAGTGGTAGCACTGTAGCGTAGTGGTTAGTGCACCAGTTATCACTATTTGGGGTTTGACTCCCACTGCTGCACTGTACGTTACCTCTGTGACTGCATGGGATTTCTCTGGGTGCTCCAGTTTCCTTCCGCATTTCAAAGATGTACAGCTCGGGTTAGTAGGTTGCAGACGCGCCGTGTCGCCACCTGGGCATGCAACACTGGCGGGCTTCTGCCAGCACAATCTTCAAATTCTGTTGGCCGTTAAGGCAAAACAAGACATTTGGCTGTGCGTTTCGGTGTTTTGATGTGACAAGCAAAACTAATCTTTAATCTACGTAAGCTCAAGGATTACAACAGCCTATCTCTACGCTACACAGGTTGACTGGTTTTTAAATGCTCTCTCCCCACCCCACCCCAAGTTAATATGGAGCTGTCCTCAGACTGCCACATTAAGAAACCAATATACCCTCTCAGTCTGACCCCGAGGGGTATTACGAACTGCCATCCAGTGAGCTCCACCACCAGTGGATGTGGAAGTCAAGCCTGAAGATATTGCTTCACACACAACTGTTTCCAGTTAACATCGAAGTGCTGAATCTGCAGGTGTCTGCTCATTGCCTCTAAGCAGGTTCAGATTGTGGTTGTCTGTAATTATGTCCAAATTTCTGTGCTGAAATCAGACTGCCAAGCAGGTGTGCCTAATTAGTACAACACCCATTTGCTCCTGCTTTCACCCTTCCCACAAAGTGCTCCACGTGTGTTTTATTTTCAATTGGCTTTTGGTGAAACTTGCAGGGTATTCTCTCAAACTCGAGCAAGTCTGCAGATGCTGGAAATCCAAAGCAACTCACATTGAGTGCTGGAGAAACTCAGCAGGTCAGGCAGCATCTGTGGAAAAGAGTTAACAGTCAATGTTTCAGGCCGAGACCCTTCTTCAGGTTTGAGGGAGAAAGGGGAAAATGCCAGAAAAAAAGGTAGGGGGAGTGGAAAGAGGTTAGCTGAAAGGTGATAGGTTAATCCAGGTGGGTGGGGATGGTCAGACAGTGGAGAATAAAGAACCTGGTAGGAGAAGAGAGTGGACAATAGGAGAAGGGGAAGGAGGAGGGGACCCAGAAGGAAGTAATAGGCAGGTTTTTGGCCACATCTGGAGTACTGGACACAACAGATGACCCAAGAAGGTTCACAGGCAAGGTTACCTCATCTGAAAGGACTGATGGGGCCCTGAATGGAGGTGAAGGAGGAGGTGTATGAGCAGGTGTAACACTTAGGCCGCTTACAGGGATAAGCGCCTGGAGGGGGATCAGTGGGGAGGTATGAACGGACAAGGAGTCATGGAGGGAGTGATCCCTGCTTTGAACTTTGAATGCACTAAAGAGAGGAAGAAAACAAGTGGCACAAAATGGAAGGAAGTATCAGGCCTATTAAGAGCGCCTTTGAATGTGGAATTTTCCCAGCTATTTGTGCCGCTTCCCGTGGTAACCAGATGAGAAGTCAATCTATTGCTCAGTTTATATCAGTTTACATGTCTATTCACTTATGCATTTAACGTTAAAATGCTATTGGCCAGTCTGGAGGGCCACCCAGAGATGAGACAGGAATCCTCGGAACAGATTTCCTGCTTGCTTTTGTGTTGGTAGAACCAGATTCTGATTTCGATTTATTTATCATGTGTGCATCAAAACACACAATGAAATGTGTTATTTGCATTAAAAACTAACCCACCCATGGAATCAGAATCAGAATCAGAATCACTGGCATATGTTGTGCAATTTGTTTCTATGCAGCAGCAGTACGTTGTAATTTATAATAATAGAAAACTGTGAATTACAGTAACTATATATATCTAAAAGTTAAATAAGTAGTGCAGAAAGAGAGGAAAAAAGTAGTGAGGTAGTGTTCATGAGTACAATGTCCATTCAGAAATTGGATGGCAGATGGGAAGAAGCTGTTCCTGAATCGTTGAGCTTATTCCTTCAGGCTCCTGTACCTTCCCTTGATGGGAGCAATGAGAACCAGGCATGTCTTGGGTGATGGGGTCCTTAGTAATGGCCGGCGCCTTTTTGAGGCATCGCTCCTTGAAGATGTCTGGGAATCTGGGGAGGCGAGTATCCATGCTGTAGCTGGCTGAGTTCCCAACTTTCTGTAGCTTATTTTGATCCTGTGTAGTGCCCCACCCCAAATATCAGGCAGTGGTGCAGCCAGTTAGAATGGTCTCTACATACACCTGTGGAAATTCGCGAGTACAATCTTTTATGATTATTTGTGAATTCCCCCAAGCTATCAGACTCCTCAATACCCTGAGCCTGGACTGACACCTTGCCCTATTGTCCTGTTTTTTTTTATTTATTGTAATGCCTGCACTGTTTTTGTGCACTTTACACAGTCCTATGTAGGTCTGTAGACTAGTGGAGCTTTCTCCATGTTGTTTTTTTACGTAGTTCTGTCTAGTTTTTTGTACTATGTCATGTAACACCATGGTCCTGAAAAACGTTGTCTCATTTTTACTATGCACTGTACCAACAGTTATGGTCGAAATGACAATAAAAGTGACTTGACTTGACTTGAGTCTTTTGGTGATATACCAAATTTCCTCAAACTCCTAAAAAGTATAGCTGCTGTCATGCCTTCTTTATAACTGTATTGATATGTTGGTCCCAGGATAGATCCTCAGAGATGTTGACACCCAGGAATTTGAAATTCCTCACTCTTTCCACTTGATGAGGACTGGTATGCATGCCATCGCCTTACCCTTTCTGAAGTCCACAATCAATCCTTTGGTTCTACTAATGTTGAGTGTAATGTCGTTGCCGTGACATGGCTCAAAGCAGCTGATCTATCTCGCTCCTGTACACCTTCTCCTCACTATGTGCAATTCTGCCAACAATAGTTGTGTCATCGACAAAGTTATAGGTGGCATTTGAGCTGTGCCTAGCCACACAGTCATGAGTGTAGAGAGAGCTAAGCACAAATCCTTGAGGTGTGCCTGTGTTGATTGTCAGCCAGGTGGAGATGTTATTTCTGATCCACACAGACTGAGGTCTTCCGGTGAGTAAGTCAAGGATCCAGTTGCAGAGGAAGGTACAGAGACTCGGGTTTTGGAGCTTTTGGATCAGAACTGTAGGAATGTTTGTGTTAAACACTGAGCAGTAGTCAACAAGGAGCAGCCTGACGTAAGAATAAGTGTTGTCCAGGTGATACAAGACTGTGTGAAGAGCCAATGAGATCGCATCTGCTCTAGATGGATCCGCTGAGCACGTATACACTGAAACATGCAGTGTCATTTACGTTAGCAACCAACATGCAGAAGGGTGTGTCGGAGCAGTGTACTAGCGCCAACACAGCAAGCCCACTATGCACCTCAGACCAACATGAAGACAACAAAACAGAGCAAAGCAAGCAGCAGAGGAACAACATCAAAACAAGCCCTGGTCCTCCGACCCTATGCACATGCACAGTCCTCTAGCCCAGGCTTTGGCCTCCAGCCTCCAGTGCACTCACGCACTCTGCTGCCAGAAAATGCGAGTAAATATCTAGTTCAAGCTACAAAGTTCAACGTTCCAAGGAAACTTATTATCAAAGTACACGTATGTCACCATGTACAGCCCTGAGATTCATTGTCTTGCAAGCGTACTCAAAACATCTATAGAATAATAACCACAACAGCAGACTGACTCAACTTTGGCATTCAACCAGTGTGAAGAAGGCAGCAAACTGTGCAAACACAAGAAAAATAATAAATAACAATAACAATAAATATTGAGAATATGTGAAGAAGAGGCCTTGAAAGTGAATCCATTGATTGTGGGAACATTTCAATGATGGGGCAAGTGAAGTTGAGTGAAGTTATTCCCTTTTGGTTCAAGAGCCTGATGGTTGAGGGGTAGTAACTGTTCCTGGTCCTGGAGGCATGAGAACTGAGGCTCCTGTACCACCTTCTTGCTGGCAGCAGTGAGAAGAGAGCAGGTCCTGGGTGGTGGGGCCCCTGATGATGGATCATGCTTTCCTGCCACAGTGTTTGATGTACGTTTGGGGGGGGGGGGCTTTACCTCTGATGGATTGGGCCGTATCCACTACTCTTTGAAGGATTTGCTGTTCAAGGACATTGGTGTTCAAGGACAGGCCGTAATGCATCCAGTCAACATGATCTCCGTTCACAAACTGATGTTCTAAGAGATTCTAGGTTGTCCATTAGATCACTTGAAGCGTACTCCTGCTTGAAGCGGAGCAGGCAACTAATACTCAAAGCAACACCCACAAAGCACTGGAGGAACTCAGCAGGTCAAGCAGCATGTAATGCTCAAGTTGTTTGTGACTATCTCACCAAAGTGTGTTTTCAGGTGATTGGGCTCTGAATTAATGCAGTTTGTCACTATAAGGTTGAAACTACCTCTGATGAAGTAAATTGTTTACTGTAATTGAATTCTTCCTGTAGTTATGCTGAGTCATTTTTTTACACATTCTTAATCATTAACCTTGCCAAAAGACCTTACTGTTCACTGACTGTTATCACTGCGTGGCCTAGTAATAGAAGGAAGTGTTATACAATTTGTAGTTAATTATTGTTACTTTGGTGAAATATTGAGTCAAGCTTCCTGCTGCTGGGAGCTGCTCCGTTTGTTTTTGATAGTAACAATTTTTTTTGTCAAATTGTGTTCTTGTGTTTCCTATAAGCTGATAAAAGACCTATCGTTCCAAGAAATTACACCAAAAGAATGGGTTGCTTATTACCAAGTGTGAATGCATTTTGCAAACCTTAATTGCTAATTATATCTCTTTACAGATAATAAGACAGAGATGAATGAGATAATATTTCTGTTGGGTGGCAGGGTGGAGATTCGTCTCTACCAAAGGAAGTGTAAGGCGCTCCTTCCCTCCGCTCACCTGCAGGTCATCCTTGGACACCTGCTTAAATGCCCGATCAGGGTCACGTGAAGTCATGGGTGCAGGTGGTGCTCATCGCAAGTCCTGGTTATGCAACCACTGACTCCCGGCAGACAATCTCAGAAGAGTATCGATAATGCCTGGGGTCACCCACCTTGTAAAGACACTGCCCAGAAGAAGGCAATGGCAAACCACTCCTGTAGAAAAATATGCCCAGAACAATCATGGTCATGGAAAGACTGTGATTGCCTACGTTATACAACACAGAATATCAAGGTGAAGATAATAACAAAGGTTTCTGTCTCTATCTCTTTTTAAATCAATGTGCTTCCATCAGCAGACCCTATAGAACAGGAAGTTCCTGTGATCCCCCTCAGAGTATCTAAGAATGACACAGTAAGTAGTGACATTCTGGCACAGGAATGAACTTATGAGGAACAGTGGAATCAGTATATTGAAAACAGCTTAACAGTTCCACGATAAAAAAAATCTGATGAAAACTCTCCAATCCTGTCACATCAGTTGGACTTGCTGACTGACAATTAAAAGGATGGCAAGGGGAAGGATCTCCAAGAATATCACCCTACTCGGAGATGGAACATGGCAGCAAGCAAGGAGGAAAGAGAAGCTGAAGCATTTGATTACAAGAAGTTCCAAGGGGATGATTCATGTCTGCCTCCTCCTGAGATAGCCAACAGCACAAAAGTCAGTTGACAGCCAAACAATTTCTTCCTTCACGGTGTCAAGAAATTAGATAGAGGAAAGGCTGGAGCTTCAGTAACATGTCAAGTATGAAGACTTGCAGAAGTATTCAAATATCTAGCCAAGCTGCTCATCATGGCTGGAAAACGGAATTCCAAAACTCGGGAAAGTTACAAAATTCAGAGCAATCTATTTCAGCTAACTACTGGCCTTCCATCTAGCTTCAGGTATTAGAAGTTGCAGGCCTCCGTCGGTCAGGGATATTGTGCCCTAGCTGTCTAGGTATGCAAGACAGGACAGTACGATAAGGAGAGCAAGCTGTTGCCTAAGTAGCAGACACCCCCTCTCCATGCATCTGATAGCCCAAAGGAATGACAGAGACTGATGCAGTTTGGCAGCAGCAACATCACACGAGTTGCCAGTCAGCATTGAACTGAACATAGGGACTCCAGCTCCGATATTTTCCTTGGGGTTTACTTTGAAGATTTCCCCATAAGTCGGTTATAGCTGTAAGGCAGCTGAGCTTTGAGGCCGATGAGCTGCCTGCCATGGCTGATGAGCTCCATTTGCCCAAATGAAATGCTCAAATTATGTTGTTCAGGATCTGCTATGTCCACCTAACCTCAAAATACAATGCAGTCGAAGCTACAGCCGAAACAGATGGATTCCAGTGCTGGTATAAGAGTGACTGCTAACAATCTAAAGCAGTATTTGATTGAATGCGATCACAAGGACCTTCTGTAAAGCTGAATTCATTGAGAATCAGTGAGGAAACTTTCACTGGCTGCATCATTCACAAGAGATTCTGCAGATGCTGGAACTCCAGAGTAACATCCAAAATTGCTGGAGGAACTCAGCAGATTGGATAGATTCGATGGAAAGGAATAAAGTCTGGATGTTTCAGGCTAAATCCCTTCTGCCCTAAGAAGAGTCTTGGCCCAACATGTCAACTCAAAGGAAGAATCTTCAGGTAAATGAAGAACAATCTTCTTCAGTTAGCTTCCTGCCATCGTTCGATGGTGTTTGCTTTGTGTGCGGTTCCATTCAAAACCCATTAGGATATGCTAACGTGCATTAAGATCTGCAGGCTTGAGTTGAGAGGCAGCATGTAATGTCCCTGTGCTATATTGAGCACTCACTGTATCCAAAAGAAGGTCTCTGATGATAAAATATTGTCAAATCCCTCTCCATCAATGTTCTGAGAGACATGATACAGCCCTTATTCTAAGAGCAGGTCAAGGTTAGATATACTATGGAAAGGATTTACTATTTTGACTGCTTAAATCCTTTCCACCATCTATTAATTAGAAATCAGTACTCACTTACTTAACCCCCAAGTCAGCACTTAGGGCAGTAATGAAGTTTCTCCATCTCTGTCTGTCGTTGGTCATTTTCTCTACTGTGCCCTCCAGGGTCCTCATTTCTGCCTCTATGGTATGGCGGCAATTCGTTTTTGTTTTTGGTATCCCGCATTTCCTCCGCCCTTCAGGAGAGTGAGAAATCTGTAGTGTGATGGTATAGTCTACACTTGATTGTGTGAGTGCATCTTCAACTCCTGTCAAGAGTCACCTTATGACTTTATGGGCATACAATCAACCTATGTATACAAACCATCTTGTGTATTTACGTTTATTGTGTTTTTTCTCAATTATTGTTTTCTTTTTCTTATTGTGTGTGTGTTTTTTTGGTACTACAACAGATCTGGATTAACAATTATTTCATTCTCCTTTGCACTCGTGCACAGGAAATGACATTAAACAATCTTGAATCTTGAATCAGGCAAGACACTTCAATGGTTGGAATCATAAGAAAAGTGACAGTTGTTGTCAGAGATCAGTCTAACCAGCCTCCAGATATCCATGATGGTCTTCCTTCCAGCAGTGACTTCCGACAAAACATCCTTAGTCAATTTATTAATGACCTTCCTTCGATCATAACATGTATTTATATTTATTGTGCTTTTTAAAAATTATTCTGTTCTTTAACATTGTGTTTTTTTGTGCTTCATTCGACCTGGAGTAACAATTATTATGTTCTCCTTTACACTTGATTAATGGAAATAACATTAAATGATCTTAAACAAGACAAACTCAACTCTATCACCAAGTCCAAAAATATCCGTTTAAAAAGACCAGTGATTTTCTTTCTCTGTTTTCTCCATTATTGACACACCAGGGCACCAATTTTTGCTTTACATATTTAATTTAACTTTTCTAAAAATATATATATATATATGCTTCTTACTGTAATTGTCCACTTTTATTATTATGTATTGCAATGTACTGTTGTGGCATAACAACAAATTTCATGACTTATGCCAGTGATATTAAGCTTGATTCTGATTCTATCAAGTGCAGGATGAAAAGTCTTCACAGCACCTTTCTATCACATGACCTCTTCCACAGATTCAGTGAAGTTGAGGCCGATATTAAATCTGCTATGATCTCATTGAAGCTTCCCTTTAACCTGCTTCCACAGGGCCCAGGGCAGGGTCAAATGCAAACTGATTCAGGAAGTGGTATGAGCAGCTGCTGAGGTAGTGTGTTCCACAAAGATGGTAGGACAGTGGCAGCTGGGAGCTTGGACAAGGTGGGAGGGTGTGTTGAAGTGGAAGATCTCCTGATCCAACGTCTGGCAGGAAGACCTCCAGAGCATCAAGTTCATGATCCAGGCTGAGTATGACATCCTGCCTAGTCCAGCAAAATTTTTTGCTTGGGGCAAAAGTGAGGCACTATCATGTTCCCTGGCAGAGGGACCCTGGAAGACACCCTCAGCAGCTGCCCAAAAGCCCTGGGAGCAGGCCACAACCACTGGCGCCATGACCAGGTGCAGAAGGCAGTGACAGAAAGTATCTTCTCAGCCATTAACAACAGTAGGCACCTCCACCAACCTAGAAAGCCCATAGTCTTAGGAAACCAACTGCAGCATCAGCCCAGATCACCATCAGGTTTGCTTGCCGTGGTGTCTGACTGGCAACTGAAAGTCAATCTTGGGAAACAATGAAAGCTCCCTGACTTCATTGTATCATCATCAGTGAGTTCTGACATAGTCTTTCTGGCAGAAACCTCAAAGCAAGTGGTCATTGTAGAACTGACAGTGCCTTGGGAAGACTGGATTGAGAGGCATTGAGCGTAAGAAAGCCAAATACTGGGAGCTGGTCGAGCAGTACCAGAGACAGGGGTGGAGGGCACGATGTGAGCCTGCAGATGGGGGAACGTAGAGGTCTTGTTGGCAGCTCACTCTGCAGAACCTACTCTCTACTTTAATGCCCCATTAGGGGGGCATTAAAGAGCCATCAGGACTGTCACAGAGGCTGCTGAGCGAGCCTCCAGATGGCTGCAGATGAAGAGGAGTGACCTGTGAACCACTGCTGCTGGGACACAAGCCAGGGCCTGATCCACCCTGGCTGGGTCACCCTGGTGAGGATGTCTGGTGTTGAAAGACACAGAATACCCGGTGACCCCAGGTTACATTATTGATGATGTGTCCTAGTGCATCCTAGAATGTATTTTAGCATCAATGGCAGGACAGGCTACAGGGCCTGTGAGGTTTATTTGTTTTCCTGTTTCTTACTGTCCACAAAGTTCCCTCTAAGGCACACGCCAACTTTATTTGGAAACCATTGCTGGTTGTTCATCATCTCAAGCACGGATTGTAGAAGCGCCAGTAGAACAGATTATCACTGTTTTTAAATTTCTTTGGGTGGTGGAGTGGAGACATGTCTCTACTAAAGGAGGTGTAAGGCACAATTTTCCACCTGCTGAGCCACCCTCTGCAATCACAGTCATGTGAAGCCATGGGAGCAGGTGGTGGATGGTCGTATGAGCAGCTGGTGCGTATCACAAGTCCTGGTTATGTGACCACTGACTCCAGCCTGACAAATCTCTGAAGAGTATTGATAATGGCTGGGGTCACCCGTCTTGCAAAGGCACTGCCCAGAAGGAGGCAATGGCAAACAACTCTGTAGAAAAATTTGCCAAGAACAATCATGGTCATGGAAATATCATGATCGCCTACGTCATATGACACGGCACATAATAACAAATTAATTAAGTTTGTATGATAATTAGTGAAATAGACAGAAAACGCTGGAAACACTCAAAAAGTCAGAAAAACAATTAACTCTTTAGTTTAAAATGTTCCAATCAAGAAACTGAGATCATAGACATTAACTCTTCTTCCTGTTGATCATTGCTTATCTTGGTAGTTTTGTCAATGATGCCCATGGCCTGTGAATCAATAAATACACCCAGGGCCATTTTATTAGGAACCCCTTGTACCTAATAAAGTGGCCACTGAGTCTACGCTCGTGGTCTTCTGCTGCCATAACCCATCCACTTTAAGGTTCAATGTGTGTGCTCTTCTGCATACCACTGTTGTAACCCATGGTTATTTGAGTTACTGTCATCTTCCTGTCAGCTTGAACCAGTCTGGCCATTCTCCTCTGACCTCTCTCCATAACAAGGCATTTTCACCCATAGAACTGCCACTCACCGGATGTTTTTTGGGTTTTTTTGCACCATTCTCTGTAAACTCTGAAGACTATTGTGTATGAAAATCCCATATCAGCAGTTTCTGAGATACTCAAACCACCCCATATGGCACCAAGAATTCCACATTCTAAGATACTTAGATCACATTTCTTCCCCATTCTGATGTTTGGTCAGGACAACAACTGACCCTCTTGACCACATCTGCATGTTTTTGTGTATTGAGATGCTGCCCAAATATAGGCTAGTTAGATATATTCATTAACGAGCAGGTGTACCTAATAAAGTGGCCACTGAGTGTAGGCTAAGATAGTTACTTCTGTGGGTCAGGAAAGTCTGGAGTTCACTTTATTTCATCTGGTGCATTCGGCTGAAACAGTTAGAAGAGTGGTGACAAAAAAAAAGGCGAAAGCAGAAAAAACTTGGTGGAGCCACTGAATATTCATCTCTGAAAACGTTTGCATGAGGAGATTACTTTTAAGAAGCATTATCAGTGCCCACAATTACAACAAAAGTTGAGGCACAACTGTCAAATTTAGCAAATAAATAATTGTAATGAGGTGTGGTCACATGTTGGGACACAAGAATGCAGAAATATTTCAACGAATCACTTGCTCACAAGGCAATGACAAGGAAATATGCTTAGACATCAATCAACCAAAAATAACAAGGTATCTAATCTCACTGAATGCATTGTGTCTTTCTTCTTGGAGAATGAGTCTGCACCAACTTTATAAATAGCTTTGCACCACAGTTAAAAGCTGTGGTGCGCTTTTCTGTTGCTTGATTATTAAAGCGAACGTATACTGCACTGTTCTTGTCAAGAAATAATTCTTTCCCTTGAGCAATACTGAATACATAAAAAGTCACCAGTAATTCCAGAGTGGCAATTATTTTATGCTGATACCTTGGCTTTCCTTAATCGTGTCGGTAACATAATAGCTGGCTCCAAAGGAGTTTTATGCAATGAAATTCTTTTGGTATCCATGTCATATGAACTTCCTGTTTGTTTATTAGGAACAAGAGAAGGATAGAAGTATCTTTCATTTTTAGTCGGGTTAGTTGAGAAGACAATGTTAGTGCAGAATTCTGAACGCTTGGAACTGGAATAGAAAAGCAGGGATGTAAAGCTGAAGCTTTATAAGGGGATGGTCAGACTACATCTGGAGTATTGTGAGCAATTGGTACTCCATATCTAAGGAGGGGTGCATTGGCTTTGGAGAAGGGCCAGAGCAGGTTTACGAGAATAATCCAGGAATAAAAGAGCTCACGTATGAGGAGTGCTTGATGGCTCTGGGATATGCAGTACTCACAAACGTTTAGAAGAATGACGGGTGGCGTTGTGGAACACTACTGGATATTGAAAGACCGAGGTAGAATGAACGTGGAGAGTATGCTTCCAGTAAGTGGGAGTCTAGAACCAGAGGGGATAGTCTCAGAATAGAAGAGTGACCCTTTAGAGCAGAGGTGAGAAGGAATTTCTGTAGGCAGATGGTGGTAAGGCAGTGGAATTCATTGCCAAAAGACAGTATGGAGGCCAAGCCACTGGGTATATTTAAAGTGGAAATTATTGATTAGTATGTGTATCAAAGCTTATGGGGAGAAGGCAGAAGAATGGGGTTGAGAGGGAAAATAAACTTTCCATGATCAACTTGATGGGTTAAGTGGACTAATTCTGCTCCCATGTTTTACGGCCTTGTAGTCTTTGGCCTCCAGCGATTGAAGATATTACCCCTGTCAAAATACACTCTTTACAGCAAACGTGCGGTTGAGTAGCATTGATGACTGTCATGCCCATAGGAAAGGCCTTTCAACCTCTGATAGGACATATGCCTAACTTGTCGGTTAGATGATGCTACTTAGTTACTTGATCTTTTCACAATGCGTTTGGTTGTTCCACAAAAAAAAATAGATAAAACATTTAGTTCAGTCATATGACTCTGCTTCTACTTGTGGCGGCACAGTGGGTATCTTTACAGTACAGGCGACCCAGGTTCAATTCCTGCTGCTGCCTGTAAGGAGTTTGTACGTTTTCCCAGTGATTGAGTGGGTTTCCTCCGGCTGCTCTGGTTTCCTCCCACAGTCCAAAGATGTACCAATTGGTAGGTTAATTGTCCATTGTAAATTGTCCTGTGATTAGGCTAGGATTAATTTGGAAGTTTGCTGGGTGGTGCGGCTCAAAGGGGCCAAAGGGCATATGCAGTTCAGTGAAATAAAAAATATCTATTTTGTTCACAAGTTGATTGGCCTAGGTTATTTGTGAGGTTATAAAATTCTGAATCAATGCTGAATCACAGAAGTCAAAAACAGTTGTGAACTTGATCGTTATTGAAGTGTGGGTAAGAGTTGAGACATAGTGGTGTCATGGTGAGTTTGTAAATCAAACAGATTCCTCTAACAGATGGGGGTATGTGTGCTTCCAGCTGCAGGATTGGACTTCAAACGACTGAGTGCTTCCAGTGAATGATGGCTAGCAACCCTGATTTAATATCATAGAAAATAAAACATAGAACCTTATAGCACAGGCGCAGGTCTTTGGCTCATGATGTCTGTGCTGAATCTGATACCAGTTCAAATAACCTAGGCCACTTTATTAAGTACACTTGTACACCGGCTCGTTAATGTAAATACCTAATCAGCCAATCATGTAGCAGCAACTCTATCCATAAAAGCATGCAGTCATGGTCAAGAGGTTCAGTTGTTGTTCAGACCAAACAAATGAATGGGGAAGAAATATAACCTCAGTGACTTTGACTGTAGAATGATTGTTGGTGCCAGACGGGGTGGTTTGAGTATCTCAGAAACTGCTGACCTTCTAGGATTTTCATGCACAGCAGTCTCTAAGGTTTACAGAAAATGGTGCAAGAAACAAAAGAAAATGTGCAGTGAGCGGCAGTTCTGTGGGCAAAAATGCCTTGTTAATGACAGAGTTCAGAGGAGATTGGCCAGACTGGTTCAAAGTGACAGGAAAGCGACTGTAACTCAAATAACCACGTGTTAGAACCGTGGTGTGTGGAAGAGCAACTCTGAATACACAATGTGTTGAACCTTGAAGTGAATGGTCTACAGCAGCAAAGGTCATGAACATACACTCAGTAGCTACTTCAGCAGGTGCAGGAACTACTGAAGAATGTGGCCAGTGAGTATAAGACTGTTCTGTCTGCCTATCCCTCCATTTCCTGCATATTCTTGCATCCAACAGCCTCTTAAATGCCCCGATTGTATTTGCTTCTATCACTACCCCTGGTCTTTTGGTCTTAATGGAAGGAAGTTGCCTATTTTGTGTGAGAGATTTGAGCTATTTACCACTCTCCATGTAAAAAAAACTTGCCCCACACAGTTCCTTTAAACCTTCCCCCCCCCACCCCTAGTACTTCAAAGTCACAGTCAAAGTAAGTTTGTTATCAAAGTACATATATGTCACCATATACTACCTTGAGATTCATTTTCTTGCAGCCAAAAAAGAAATACAATAAAATTTATAAAAAACTATACATAAACAGACAAAGGCTGACGAACGGCCAATGTGCAAAACAAGACAAACTGTGCGAATAAAAAAATAATACTGAGAACGCGAGTTGTAAAACATTTGTATCCTCAGTAAAAGATTCAAGCTGTCTACCTTATCAATGTCTCTCATAATTTCACATCTTCTTTTGTAACAGGATTACAGATTCAAAGTAATTCCCAAGAAAAAAAAGCAGAGGACTATTAGAAAGGCTTGGAGGAATGATATTATTTACAAACAATTGTGGCAAAGACTCCCCAAGCCTCTGTGGCAATGGAAAAAAAACACAGAAGAAAACTGTTCAGTAACAGTCCTTGCTGAACCTCTGCACCAGACTCCTTGATGTTGTACATCCAAACCTTATGTCTTTACAACACTGGACATCTCCATCATACAATCTATAAATACTAGGTAGATTTAAGCACATTAAACTAGACTAATTGTAACTTCACTCAAATAGTTCAAATCTCTCACACTAAATCCCTCCAGTAAGCAGAAACGAATTAAGACTGAAAGACCATAAGACAAAGCAAAATCAAGCCATTTGGCCCAGCAAGTTTACCCCACCATTTTGGCTGATTTACTCACCCTCTCAACCCCATTTTCCTGACTTCTCGCCGTAACCTTTGTTGCCCTGACTAATCAATCAATCTCTACATTAAATACACCCAGTGACATGGCCTGCACAGCCACATGTAGCAATGAATTCCACACTTGCCCCACCTTCTGGAGAAAGAAATTCCTCCTCATCTGTGTTCAAAATGGAAATGGAAATCCATCTATTCTGAATCTGTGCCCTTTGGCCTTAGACTCACCCAATATAGGAAAGATACTTTTCCATTCTCTCTTTCGAGACCTTTCAATATTCAATAGGTTTCAATGAGATCCCCCCCCCCCCATTCTTCCAAACTCCAATAGGTTTAGGCCCAGACCCATCAAACACTCCTCATACATTAAACTTTTCAGTCTCAGAATCCAGCAGAATGCCCAAAACTGCTTACAATACTCCAGTTGCAGTCTGACAAATTCATTATAAAGCCTTAGCATTACGTCCTTGCTCTTATATTTTAATCTTCTCAAAATGAATGCTAACGTTGCATTTGCCTTCCTTACCATTCGCTCAACTTACAAGTTTAACCTTTAACGAATCCTACACAAGGACTCCCAAATTCCTTTGCACCTCTGACTTTTGAATCTTCTTCTGTTTGGAAGATAATCTATGCCTTTATTTCTTCTACCAAAGTTCATGACCATATACTTCCCTACCCTATACTTCATCTGCCACTTCTGTGCCCATTCTCTCAGACTGTCTAAGTTCTTCTGCAGACTCCCTGCTTCCTCAGAACCACCTCCCCTCTACTTACCTTTGTATCATCTGCACACTTGGCCAAAATACCTTCAATTCCATCTTCAACTTACTGGCAAGTAACATTAAAAGAAGAAGTGGTCCTAATACTGAAAAGGCCCCCTTTATTCCCAAAGTTTGACTCCTGGCAGACAGCCAATCTTTTCTCCATGCTAGTTATCTTTCCTGTAATACCATGAGCTCTTACTCTTGTTAAATAGCCTCAAGTGCAGAATCTTGTTAAAGGCCTTCTGAAAATACAAGTAAATAACATTCACTGACTCTCCTTTGTCTATTCTGCCTGTTATTTCCTCAAAGAATTCCAACATATTTGTCAGGGAAAGTTCCTCTTAAGGAAACCATGCTGACTTTCGCTATTTTATCGAAGTGTTTCCAAGTACCCTGAAAACTTATCCTTAATAATGGACTCCAACATCTTCCCAACTACTTAAGTCAGGCTGACTGGCCAATAATTTACTTTCTTCTGCTTCCTTCCCTCTTAGAGTGGAGTGACATTTATAATTTTCCAGTCCTCCAGAACCATTCCAGAATTTAGTGATTCATGAAAAATCATTAATAGCTGCAATCTCTTCAGCTACCTCTTTCAAATTCTGGGCTGTCTGCTCCAGGTAACTTGACTACCTTCAGGCCTTTCAGCTTCCTAAGCACCTTCTCCTATGTAATAGCAACTATACTCACTTCTGTCCTTTTACAGTCTTGAATTCTGACATACTGCTAGTGTCTTTAGTGAAGACTAATGCAAAATACTATCAAGTTTGTTGCCATTTCTTTGTCTCCATTGCTACCTCTCCAGAGGCAATTTCTAGTGATCCGATATCCACTCCCTCCTCTCCTTTACTCTTTGTCCAATCTATCTGAGAAATATTTTGGTATCCCCTTTGAAGTCATTGGATAGCATTTTTAGTTGTCTTCCGTTGGTTTTTAAAAGCTTTCCAATCCTCCAATTTCCCACTAATTTTTGCTGTAATATATGCCACCTCTTTTCCTTTTATGCTGTCTTTGACTTCCCTTGTCAGTCACAGTTGCTTCATCTTCCTCTTCAGATATGAAATATCTATCCTGTACCTACTGAATTGCCACTGCTGTTCTGCTGTGAATCTTGCTAGTGTTTCCTGCCAATCAGCTCTGACCAGCTCCTTTCTCATGCTTCTGTAATTCCCTTTACTCCAATGTAATAGTAATACACCTGACTTTATCTTCTACTCACGTTGCAAGGTGAATTCTATCATGCCATGATCACTGCACCAAAGGGTTCCCTTACCTTCAGCTCCCTAATCAAATCTGATTCATTACACAACACTCAATCCAGAATTGTCTTTTGTCTAATGGGTTCAACCACAAGCTGCTTTATAAAGCCATCTTGAAGGCATTCTACAAATTCCCTCTCTTGGGATCCAGCACCAACCTGATTTCTTCAATCGACCTGCACATTGAAAACCCCATAACTATTGTAACATTGCCCTTTAGCCATGCATTCTTGATCTCCCATTGTAAATTGTAACCCACATCCTGGTTACTGTTTGGAAGCCTGTATATAACTCCCATCAGAGTCTTTGTACCCTTGCAGTTTCTTAACTCTACCCACTAGGATTCTACATCTTCTGATCCTATTTGTCAAGTCAAGTCGAGCGAAGTCAAATCGAGACTCTGATCAACAGAAAAAAGACTCTTTTGCGACAAAGTGTAAACAGATTTCTATGAAGTGATCTAAATTAATTACAAATAGTAAACACAAAATAATTGATTTCATGAGTATTTAGCCCCTTTAATATGACACACCAAATCATCACTGGTGCAGCCAGTTGGTTTTAGAAGTCACATAACTAATTAAATGGAGGTCTGTTTTTGGTGACCTGTGTGCAGTCAAGGTGTTTCAATCGGTTGTAGTAAAAATACACCTGTACCTGGAAGGTCCAGCTGCTGCTGAGTCAGTATCCTGGCAAAACTGACACCTTGAATCCAAAAGAACACTCCAAGCAACTCTGTGAAAAGGTTATTGAAAAGCACAAGTCAAGAGATGGATACAAGAAAATTTCCAAGCCACTGAATATCCATTCAAATACAGTTTAGTCAATCATCAA
Source organism: Hypanus sabinus (assembly GCF_030144855.1). NCBI lineage: Eukaryota > Metazoa > Chordata > Chondrichthyes > Myliobatiformes > Dasyatidae > Hypanus > Hypanus sabinus. The sequence continues at coordinate 82,629,729 of NC_082718.1, forward strand.
GAAATGGAAAGAATATGGCACAGCTGTAAATCTACCCAGAGCAGGCCATCCTCAAAACCTGAGTAACTGTGCAAGAAGGAGACCAAGAGACCTATGGAACTCTGGAGGAGTCACAAGGTTCAGTGGCTGAGATGGGAGAACTGTGCATATACCAACTGTTGCCGGGTGCTTCTCCAGTTGCAGCTTTATGGGAGAGAGACAAAAAGAAAGCCACTGTTGGGATAAAACTCACATGAAAACTTGGCTAGAGTTTGCCAAAGGCATTTTGCAGATTCTGAAGTCAGCTGGAAGAAGGTTCTATGGTCTGATGATACCAGGACTGAGCTGTTTGTCCATCAGATTAAACTTTATGTTTGGTGTAACACTGCACATTATCAAAAACACACCATCCCTACTGTGATGCATGGTGGTGGCTGCATCATGCTGTGAGGATGCTTCACTGCAGCAGGCCCTGGAAGGCTTGTGAAGATAGAGGGTAAAATGAATGCAGCAAAATACAGGGAAATCCTGGAGGAAAACCTGATGCAGTCTGCAAGACTACTATGACTTGGGAGAAGACTTATTTTCCAGCATGACAATGATCCCAAGCATAAAGCCAAAGCTACACAGGAATGGCTTAAAAACAACAAAGTGAATATCCTGGAGTGGCCAAGTCAATGTCAAGACCTCAATCCAGTTAAGAATTTGTAGCTGGACTCGAAAAGGCTGATCATTCATGATCCACATGCAATCTGATGGAGCCTGAACAGTTTTGTGAAGAAGAATGGGGAAAAGTTGCAGTGCCTGGATGTGCAAAGCTGAAAGAGACCCATCCACATAGACTCAAGGATGTAGCTGCTGCCAAAAGTGCAACTACTAAATACTGAGTTGAAGGGGTGAATATTTGTGCAATCAACTATTTTATTTGTAAGTAATTTAGATCACTATGTAGAGATACGTTTTCACTTTGATATGAAAGTCTTTTTCTGTTGTTCTGTGTCAAAGAAAGCCAAATTAAATCCACTCTTATTCAATATTGTAAAACAATATAAAGTGGAATTTCCAAGGGGGATGAATACTTTTTATAGGCACTGTATGTATATAACCTATGTAACCATATAATGTATATAGAAATGAGACATTTCTCCAAACAAGGGTACAGAGTACACAGTGCACAGTAATACACATAACACACATAACTTAGGAAGGCAAGGATAAAATCTACAGATAAATCACACATAAATAACAAAATAAAGTGCATAAATTAGGTACTGTAAGGTATAGAACAGATTAACCAGCGACACTACGAAGGTGTTGCAACAGGGAGTTCAGAAGCCTAATGGCCTGAGGAAAGAAACTGTTCCCCATCCTGACTGTTCTTGTTTTTATGCACCAGAGTCTCGAAGAGAAAGCCAAAGAGAATGCTGGATGGTTGGATGGGTTTTTTAATAAGGGCCATACGTATGCTGCGCTCCTGATTAATGTCCCTGATGGATGGTAGGGAGACCCCTATGATCCTCCCAGCTGTTCTCACGGTCCTTTGTAGGGACTTCCGGCTCAATCGGCTGCTCCTGTATCAGTTGGAGATGCTGCCTGTCAGGACACTCTGAATGGGGCTCCTGTAAAATGCAGTTAAGATGGTGGGGGGGGATGTGGTGGGGCGGCAAAAGTCTAGCTTACTTCAATCTCCTTAGGAAGTGGAGGCGTTGCTGTGCCTTCTTCTCCAGGGAGATGATATTAAGGGACCAGGTGATTTGATTCTATGAATTTGATTTTCCTTTCATACCAACTGTCCACTGCACCCCCCCACCCCCTGCTTACCTGCCTGTCCTTTCAATACAAGGTGTATCCTTGGATGTTAAGCTCACAACTATGATGCTTTCAGCTATGACTCAGTGATGCCCACAACTTCATACCTATCAGTTTCTAACTGTGCTACAGGATCATCTACCTTATTCCGAATACCGCATGCAATGAAATATACCACCTTCGGTCTTGTATTCATCACTCTTTTTGATTTTGCCCTCATGTTACAATTCACGTCATCCCACTGACTGCAATTTTGCCCTGTCACTTGCCTGTCAACTGCCCGACCACTCCAGTTCCCATACCCCTGCCAATTTAGTTTAAACGCTCCCCAACAGCTCCGGAAAACTTGCCCATGGAATATTCAGGAGTATCCTATCCATTTTGTACAGGTCATTCATCCTCAGAAGAGATCCCACTGATGCAGAAAACTGAAATATTGCCCCCCGTGTGAGTTCCTCAGCCACTCATTCATCTGTACTATCATCGTATGTCTGCCTTGACTAGCACATGGTACTGGGAGTAATCCAGAGATTTCTACCTTAGAGGCCCTCTTCTGTACCTCACTATATTCACTGCTCCTGCACTAACTGCTTACTTTCCTTATTTCCCCTAGTGCCCACCTATCTGAAGCCGGCACTCTGGGTGTGACCTCCTCAGTAAAAGCCTCATCTATGACATTTTAACCCTCCCAGACGGTCCTGAGTACATCCAGCTCCAGCTCTAGTTCCTTGATGTTGTCAGTCACGAGCTGAAGTTAAGTGCAATTCCTGCAGATGTAATCATCAGAGGGACTATTGGATATCCTTCAATCCTGCATCTTACAGAAGGAGCATTCCACTGCCTTAACTACCATCCTGCTTACACTTGTTATACCGTTGTCTCTAACATCTTACTTAAGTCCGACATTCACCTAAATGATTCCAAATGACTTAGCCTCCACCTGTTCTTGCTGAAGCCTATTGAGCCAAAACCTGACCACTCTAATACTGGCCCACTCCAACAATGGCTGCTTGCACAAAGGCTGCTCTGCTTATATCACCCTTCTTTTTATTGGTCCTTGCTCAGTTACGAATAACCGTTAGCAATCTCATGCTCAGCAAACAAGTCCCAAGAGGCTCCGGTCACTTTTTAAATCTGGTGCATGAAGTCCACAAGGAACTGTCTCCAACACACTCCGCAATTGTCTACTCAGTTGTCAAATCCCAACAGGGCTTGTGAAGGTCAAGTCATTGATATACCCATTGACTTGGCCTGCACGGTAATTTCTGTCAGAAGATTAACCACCATCTGGCTAAAGAAATTCCTCCTCATCTCTGTTCTAAGGAGATGTCCATCTGTTCTGAACTGTTCCCTCTGGTCCTGGACTCCCCACTACAAGAAGCATCCTCTCCATGTCCACGCTGTCTAGGCCATTCAATATTCGATAGGTTTCAGTCAGATTCCCCCCTCATTCTTTTAAACTGCAGCCAGTACAGGTCAAGAGCCATGAAAAAGTTCTCAAACATTAAATATGGAACATGTGTTAATATGAAGCAGGAATAATCTTCAGTCTACCTTGTGAAGTATATTACAATTTTTAAGATTATGATTCCCGCTACAAATTGCATAATCTATCTTGTGTATGAACCTTTATTTGCACAGGATATATGCATAATTATCCAGTAAAGTAGCCATCTTCACCTCCCTTGCCAAAGAGAGCCCATTTTCATGCTCTCAGCCCGATTGGGCACACACATCAGTCTTGAAAACTGTGTCCTTCTAGGCTTAGACCTGGGTGTCATTTAGACTTACTGGACTTCAAAGTAAGATGCTTGTTCTGTTGAAAGACTATTCAACTGAAATGTTGCTCTCTTGTTGGGTACTGTCTGACCAGTAGAACATTTTCTGTTTATCTCTGGTTTCTGGTATCTGTAATATTTTGATTTTAAAACTTTCATTTTCATCTGTTCGGGTTGGATTCAACGGGCCATGTAATGTCCTGACATATTATAGAAGGGCACTTGAATATTCACTTTCCAGGGCCTAAGAGGTTTACTGCTAAACTTAGCTTTCTAGTGCAATGGCACAACCTTTCCAAAGGGTCAGAGTTGTTGGAGATAAAGTTAAACTTTTACCAAATATTCTTTGCTCAGCTTTTTGTTGTATCCAACAACCAGTCTCCAGTTCCTAATGTAATCCATTTGAGGTTGGATGCACAACTTTCCAAACAGTGGTAGCCCACAGCATGTGCTCCCTGCTAAGAGATAGTCCATGGAATTGTTTATTTCACTTCTTCTACATCTTCTTTTTTTTACCTTAAATGTGTTTCTGGAACTGTTGGAGCCCATGACTTACAGTTTAGAGATAGATTATGTGGTCGAGGGCTTTACTGCCTTCTAGAAAATTCCAAGAGGCAAGCGCGAGTGGCCTCGAGGTGAAAAAGCTTAGAGACGGGGCGAGAGCTGATGATCAACTCCACTTCTTACTGCTTAAAGCATAGAGGAATAATGGAATATCAAGGCGAATGCAGAGGTGAGCAAATGTTCAGTGCTGACTACTTGCCTCTTGCTCGCTGTGGCCGGATAAGGTGTCTGTGTGTGACAGATCTTGGAAGGCCTCTGTGTTTGAGTGGTCTCTCTCTCTTCCTCGATGCTGTCAGACGTATGGACTGGACTGTGGACTGGAGATCAAATCGGTCTCTTCCTGTTTTATGTTTATTGCATTCTGTGTTTTTGCCCATTCTTCCGAGTTGCTGTTTGGCACGATTTGTTAAGTTTTTTTACACAGGGGGTTTGGGGTTTGACGTTCTTGTTGCCGTCTGCACAATTTTATTTTCTCTCCGTGTGGGGTGAGGGTTGATGATTATGTTGCCATTTGTGTGTTTTTTCACATGGGAGGGTGATAGTGAAATTAGTTTTTTTTTTGTTTTTCTTGAATGACTTCCATGCTTTTCTTTGTTCCGTGGCTATATGGAGAAGACAAATCTCTGAGCTGTATACTGCATTCATACTTTGATCATAAATGAACCTTTGAACTTTGACCTTTCAACCGTTGACGGTCTGGTTACAACTGGGATCTGCTTGGGAACCCAATCACAAAGGACTTTCTTAGTTCTGAGAATCTATTTTTCAAGGGGCAACTAACAAAATCTGAAGGCTGTAAAGCAAAAGCATTTTACAGAGGACACACTTTATGCCCACTGTCACAGTCAATGCTTAATTCTTCAATTTTTCTCGTGGAGTGATCAGGATGTACCTGCCCCATACTCACCTGCAATTCCTGTGGAAACGAACAATCAGATACCCTCTCTGGAAAGATTTCTAACAACCATCTGTTGTATCCTACACAGAGCAATAAGAGACATAATTAGGGGTAGGTTCTCAGTGAGACAGATTGCCATTTTCATTTTAAAGCCCAGTTACTGCTGACCTATCAATTATACTTTTGTAGGATTTAGAAATGTCAACCACACAAACCACTAATCTATCCGACGCAATACTGTGCACACGGCCATCTTCCAGAGCCGCAGGATTGCAGTAAAAAACATGATTTTATGAAGGTCACAAAGGCAGGCCTTTATTAATGTTTTAGCTGCTGCACAGTTATTGCAGGTGAGCAGCAGTTCAATAAATCTACACTTCCTTGCAAGCAGTTCTCAGAGGCTGCAGGATCTTTGTCCAAATCAATTGACATTTTGCTTTGTTATTTTTTCATTAATAAAGTCTGTTTCTTCACCAAATTTCCTGCCGAAGCTATCAGATCTGGATGGGTACAGCCGCCAGCCTCCTCCCAGCATTTTCCTTGCCCAAGATCGGGCCAGGTAGGAAGACACGTGTGATTTCATGAAGCCCAGGTGATGTTGGCAAGGAGACCAATTCTCACAACAAAGCAAGGAGTCGTCCTTTGAGTTAAGAGAAGGTGATGACATTTATTCAGAGATTCAAAGTACATTTATGTATAAATTATACAACCTTGAGATTTGTTTGCTTACAGGCAGCCAGCAAGCAAGAAACCTAAAGAACCCACTTAAACAAAGAAACACACACAAAACAATCAAAGCAAATGTCAAAAATCTGAACCAAATTGAGTCTTTAGATTCACTCCCTGGAGAAGCTGGAGTAGGCCCAAGCCTTGATCTTAGTTCATTACATTAGCAAAGCAAAAACCCGCAAAACTGACAGAGACAACATCCAGTGGAGCAGTTCACAAGCATGGTGCTGCAGGGAGGGGAATGAACATTACGGGAGAGCGAGCAAAATCACCTCTGGTCCCAACACTTGGGCTTTCCAGTCTATCTGGACTGGCGTTTAAGTTGTCCAAGCACCAGATGGTGCTTCGCTCTAGGACCTGGATCCTGGCGCAGTGACACACTTAGGCCGCACAGCCTGAAGCCATTCTTGATCTCGCCAGCTTCTGGGATTAGGGCCAGAGGTGAAGCTGAAGGACCTGTAACGGGCTGGAAGTTGATCGTGACTGTGGAATGCTTGAACTGGGAATTAGGATATTTCCCAGTTGCCGGAACTTGAGGACCTGAGTTCTTGCAACCACTACCAGGTTCAGAAAATGTTACTCCCCCTCAATCATCAGGCTTTTGAACCAAAGGGAATAACTTCACTCAACTTCACTTGCCCCATCATTGAAATCTTCCCACAACCAATGGACTCACTTTCAGGACTTTTCATCTCATGTTCCTGATAGTTATTGTTTATTTATTTATTATCATTGTTTCTTCTTTTTGTATTTGCACAGTTTGCTGTCTTCTGCACTCAGGTTGAACACCTTAGATGGGAGGTCTTTCATTGATTCAGTTATACTTATTATTCTACAGATTTGTTGAGTATGCGCTCAAGAAAATAAATTCCAGGGTTGTATATGGTGACATATATGTACTTTGATAGTAAAATTTACTTATTGGGAGAAGCTCAATAGGATAGGACTTTATTCCTTGTGCACAGGAGAATAAGGTGAGATTATCTAGGGATATGCAAAATTAGATGGTAAATGCAAGCAGGCTTTTTCCATGGGGGTTGGGTGAGATTAGAACTAGAGGTCATGGGTTAAGGGTGAAAGATGAAATGTTTAAAGGGAGCAGGAGGGGGATCTTTTTCGCTCAGAGAGTGGTGGAAGTCTGGAACGAGCTGCTAGCAGGAATGGTGGATGTGTGTCTGATTTCAAAATTTTAAGATAAATTTGTATAGGTATATGGATGGGAGGGGTTTGGAGCACTATAGTCCAGGTGCAGGCAGCGTAATAGTTCAACACAGACTAGGTGGGCCGATAGGCCTGTTTCTGTACTGTAATCTTCTATGACTCTATGATATGGAAGAGAATGGGAATCTGGTGTATAGAACCAAGGAGATGGTTCATTAGGGGTAGGGGTCAGAGACTAGGAAAGGTGGGGTACGCATTTTGAAGAGAAGAATGCAAGGGAATTCAATTTAGGAATGTTGAATCACGTGGGCAAATGAAAGTTAACAGTTTGGAATTTGTGTGAATGGAAAATAAGAGGCTAAGGTTTGGAGTGGGAAACTGGAGATTTTAGGGTTTGATTTGCATGAGGTTGTACTGAGCATCTCCCTCACAGTGGAAATGAGGGGAACTGAGTGAAACCTAGAGACCCTTATCCAGAACGACCAGGCTGAGAGGGAAAGAAACAGGGAACTCTCACTATGTTTAAAGGTAATTAGAAATTCCAGTACATGATGAACAGATGAGACCAACACACTGTGGTAGGCCTTGGTGTTGGCTGAAATCACAAACACAAGGAAGTCTGCAGATACTAGAAATCCAAGCAGCCCTTTTCTTTCTTCCATGGCCCTCTGACCTCTCCTTTCAGATTCCCCCTTCTCCATCCTGTATCTCTTTCTTTACTTCACCACTCACCCCCCCCCCCCTCCAGATTTCACCTATCACCTTGTGGTTCATCCTCCCCTCCCCCAACCTTCTTACTCTGACTCCTCATCTTTTTCCCAGTCCTGCTGAAGGGTCTCAGCTCGAAACATTGACTGTACTCTTTTCCATACATGCTGCCTGGCCTGCTGAGTTCCTCCAGCATTTTGTGTGTGTTGTTGGCTGAAATTATCTTTTTCACTACAGTACTCAAAAGGAGAAAAAAAATCCTTAATACTTAATTGCCTCCAATAGTTCTATGACAATAGCTGTTTCAGCTATGGATTGATAAAGTTATCTGAAACTTTAAGTTCATCTAAATGTTCTGCATATTGCAGGAGGTCTTAAGATCTGTTACTGCATATTTAAATTGGCCAAAGAGAACCATTACCAAGTTGTAGGTTTTGGAGGCTTGCGTGCCTCAATGACCCGGAGAGCTACATATATTGGTTATAGTCAGAGCCTTGTGCTTCATCTCTTGGTAGGGTCACCCAGGCCAAACAGGTCAAAGGATAGAGGCCAGACTAAGAGTGGTCCATTGATCCTCCTGGTTCAGGGGTCCAGCTCAGGGTTGGTTAAACAACAATGAAGAATCCTTCTTTATCTGTGTGCAAAGGTATTCACAGACAGAGATAGAAGAACTTCAATGCTGCCCTAAATGCCAATGGTGTAATGGGCAATAAGTGATAATGGTTTCATTTACCTGCTGAAGATGTATAGGGTAGTGGGGACCAAATGCTGAGGCAGATTTGGTGTAAGGCCTGGTCTCTAGATGTAGGTGTCCAATGTGGTTTACTTTTAACCCTGAAATGGGAAAAATGAAATGTAATTCCTGTCCTTATATAACGGAGTAATGTTTGGTGGTGTTAAAATGGTTGTTGTGATGCATCTAGTGTGGTAGTGTAGAGGGTAGTGCTTTTCGCTCTACTTTCAGATTCCGCCGCTGGTTCCAGTCTCACGAAAGTGGGAGCTGAATGTGTAAGTCTCTCCCTGCCGGTACATAGTCTCCCCATCAGCAAGCCTCGTGTAGTGTCTCCTCACTGGAAACACACAGAAACTGAACTCCTTTCGGACTCAGGCTGAACTACAGAGGACGGGGAGGAGGTCTGGCCCCTGCACATGTAGCATGAAGTCCCACCGGTGTGTGGACATGCCTGGTGCTCGTGAACCAGATCCCCAGCTATGGGTAAATAGCCCCACTGCCTTGTGGGCAGTCCCGGGAGAGACTGAGGCTATGGGAGTAAACCCAGAGAGAAAATCCAGAGTGGAGCCCCTAAGGTGGCTGGACGTCATTGAACATCCTTCCAGCAGCTCCTGCAGCCAAGCTGGTGCCAAGCACGTTGCTTCATAAGCTTTCCTTTGGCCTACAGTAGTGAGGCCGAGAGGCAGATTTTGATGACTGGGCATCTCAGGATCTTCGGACCTTCCACCCATCACCCATTGTCCTTCAAGACAGATGGACGCCAACCAGCAATTTAAGCTCTTTGGTGAAAAGAGCTTAAATATCAGGCCAATCAAGTAAACAAGCTTATCGTTGTCACATGAACTGAGCAACAGTGAATTATCTGTCTTGTATCCTTAAAACAGCAAGACATTGAAGTGGTACAAGATAAAACAATAACAAAATGCTTCTGGCTTAAGATGGCATTTCTAAAAATGTGCTACCGAAAAGGTGAATAATAAGGGAAGAGATGTGACTTAAAATGTTTCTTATAACATCTTTTCTGAAGAAAATTGTGGTGAACTTTTGTCGCAGGTAGTGAAGAGGCATGTGGAGGTAAGGCTGACTTGGAGGATGAGCCGTGCTGGGACATTGCGAGGTGCAGCATGTTTGGGCTGGGGTATCGTTGTCAGAGATGGAGTGAGGGACTTGGAGAGGAGTTAATGTGGAAGAGTTTCGATGGCTATCCACCTAACCCCGTTGCGAGGTTGGAACGATCAATGCGCCAAGCCGATTCGGTGAGATCAGGATCAGCTTCGGGCGGGGTGGCCCAGGCGTATTGGAGTGCCTCAGTCTGGGTCCTGGAATGTGGCACTACTTGGTATTTGGGTAACTTATACGTCGGCCCAGACAGACTGGAAGTCCGAGTGTCAGCTACAGAGACGAGGGGCGGGCTGATTTCCTGCGATTGTTTATTCCTTTCCCTATGGCGCCGAGACTGTGAACTGATCCGGCTGCTGTGCATCTCTGCCCAGCTGGTGTGATGAACTGGGAACCGAGGCTGGGGCCTACTCTGTGAGCGTGCCTGGTCTGGGATGCTATTGGCTTGCTCCTACTGTTTGCAGGAATTGTGTTTGTACTTCCCTCTCTTCCTCTGTGCAGTGGTTTGTGGCCTTTCTTTTTTATGGGGCTATTCAGGTCTCTTGCAGTGTGGCTGTCTGTAGGCAGACAAATTTCAAGGTATATATTCTTTGGCAATAACCGTGCTTTGAATCTTTGAATAACATATTACAGTTACAGACAAAGTACAGTGTAAGTAGACAGTAAGATGGCAAGGGCATAATGAGGTCAAAGGTCCACCTTATCATATTCAGAGACTGTCCAATAGTCTTATCATTGCGGGGTAGAGGCCGACCCCAAGCCTGGTGATACTCGCCTTCAGGATTTTGTATCTTCTGCCTGATGGGAGGGGGAAGAAATGAGGGTGCCTGAGGTGGCTGGGGTCTTTAGTTATGTTGGATGCTTCACTGAGGCAGCAAAAAGTGTGGAGAGAGAGTTGGTGGAGGAAATGCTGTTCTTCAGGGTGTGCTGAGCTGCTGTATATCCATTTCTTGCGCTCCTGGGCTTACCAGGCTGTGGAGCAGCCCGGGGAGGGGGGCTTTCTATGGTGCATTGATAAGAGTTAGTAAGGATCAAAGGGGAAATTCCAAATTGCTTTAACCATCTGAGGAAGCAGAGATGCTGGTGAACTTCCCTGGACTTTGCATCCACATGGTTAGCTCAGGACATGATGTTGGTGATGTCACTCCCAGGATATTTACTGCACGCCAGTTTATATTCGACTGGACAGTTTAATTTCGAGATCCGTGTGCAAAATGGCTCCTGCTAACTGGATTTCAATGCACACTTTGTTAGTCTCCCATTGGGTTGAGATAAGGTGCTAATTTAAACGGGCAGTTCATGATTCTCAAGCTAAAGTCTTTCTTCATTGTGTGTGTTTATTTGCACAACTTTATTAAAAAAAAAGTTTTGACATTTTGCAGATAAAATCCTTCCTGGTTGCTCATGACCCTGTTTAGATTACACTGGACAGCAAAGATTCTGCTTCCAGAATACTTTTGGGTGTATCTCATGGATTTTGGTCTGCTGATCATGAAAATCACCATGAAATTCCCGTCATCGAACATTTTTTTAAATTGCCTAGATTTTTTATTTCAATTCATAATTCAAGTCAGAATAATTGATGCCAACATTAAGGAAGGCAATTTTGTTGGTCCACAAGTCAAACAGGTCATCAATGGCAGGCAATTCAAAGAAAATAGTGCGACTGTAGAAAATCGCATGGAAGGCATTCAAGGATGTTGTTAAAAAGTTTCTTGGCAACTACAGAACACCAAAACTATGTGCAGCAGGTTGACAACATGCTTCAAGCATGCAAAATCATGAAGTGCATCATGACCGCAATGTCAGTGACCAGCATGGAGAAAATTTTCACCAGAACATTGCAGTCATGGAGAAATGGTTTCAGGGCAACTGGAACCTATCAATGCGAGCTGATTATTGTTGGACACAAGTGAGAAGCATCAGACACTGAGTACAAACAAAAATCATCAACTATATGTTTTTAGCTTAATTGAACTATTGCAAAGTGTCAGCACCATTATGCAATTAAACGCATTATGTTCAATAGGGCGACCCGGTAGCATAGTGTTTAGCACATCACTTTATAGTACAGGCGATGCGGGTTCAATTCCCATCACTGCCTGCAAGGAGTCTGTATCTTCTCCACATGACTCCAGGTGCTCTGGTTCCCTGCTACAGTCCAAGGATGTTGGTAGGTTAGTTGGTCATTGAAAATTGTCGCGTGATTTGGCTACGGTTAAACTGGAGGTTGCTGGGTGGTGTGGCTTGAAGGGCCAGAAGGACCCATTCTGCACTGTATCTCAATAAATAAATAAAAGTTAATTTCTATTTTCTCCAAATTCCTGTGATACAAGTAGTCCGAAATTATACTTGTGTTCAACTTCAAGCAGACTGTCATAAACAAAAAAAAAACATTCTGAGGAAGCAACACTTCTGAAAAAAAATGTTGTCCAGTGTTGGTAGAAAATACAACACAGCTTTTTGTCAAGCTGCTGTCCACCTCTAGGGTGAAAAAACAAACGTGCAAGCTTTTATAGGAACCATTCCCTAGCTTCTGGTCTACATCTCCAACTTCCCTTATTAATCTGTGACTCGGATCATGTACCACTTGGCCTATCTTGCCTTCAGATAAGATTACATCATTGGACGTTGTTCAAAGCTCAAGACATCACCTGACAGCATCGGAGTTCCTAGACTGCTGAGGGAGACATAAATGAGATGTGAGTGCTTGTCTTCACAAGTACTGTCAGAGAAAGCACTGATTAATTTGATGCATTCTACTTAAGGAAAATGAAACCACTGACCTCCCTTCTCCTGCACCACCACCAACCCCCACCTCAAACCACAAGACATACTTTCTGACTCATGCCTTATTGGAATTACAATTGGGAGAGGCCTTGTAGAACTGAAATTTTCTCTAAAACAATGGTATGTTTGGATCTCATTCTAACAAGGCCTGGATAATTCCTAAAGCCTTCTTGTTCCTTTCCTTCAAGGCTATCAGCTTCACATTTTAAGGAAACTCATGTAATTGATCCATTTTCATGGGAGACTTTAAATTGGTTGATTGAAAGAGGCAAGTCAATTCTGTAATCCATGCAGGGAAAGAAAACATGAATTTAGAAATTATGCCAGAAGATGGTAAAATGGAAATTAATCTATCAAATTCGACAGTGATTTTATTGTCATATGCACATGAGTTCAATGTGAAGCTTCATTGCACCTGTTCACATAAGCACTTAGCTCAAAGTTCGAAGTACATTTATTATCAACGTTATGTTTCCTACATACAGCCTTGAGATTTGTCTCCTCACAGGCAGCCACAAAACAAAGAAATACAAAAGAACCCATTTAAAAAAACAAACACCCGATATGCTGAGAGTTAAAAAAACGTCACATAGGAAGCATTCACAGTAAAAACACAAGATATGCACATTCTTTACACGGAAGAAAACAACGAGAATGAAAACGAGACCATCTTAGTGCAGAGTGGTTGTAGTGTTGCTAAAACGTAATGAGAGGTTTTTGCAGCTGTTTTGGGAGCAGAATGATTGAGGGGAAGTACCCGTTCTTGAACCTGATGATGTACTTCCTGGCCAGCGGTAGCTGCAAAAAGAGGGCAGGGCTGATACGCTGGGGATCTTTAATGATAGATGTTGCTTTCTTGAAGCAGTGTCTCCTGCATATAATCCCAGTGGCAGGGAGGGATGTGCCAGTGATCTATTTGGCTGAGTCTAGTACCTGATATTGATCCAGTAGCTGATATCACCTCATCATTTTAATTCATTGCCCACTCAAAGCAAACTGCTGAAAACCTGTGTGCAATAGAAAATGCAAAGTTCATAATCATTTATGACTAATAGCTTTAATTCCAAGCATTTCAGAAATTATTCAGAGGCTCAAACTTGGTTTTAATTTTACAATGTGAAGAGATATCCTGCAGCATTAGTGCTTGTTGATACCCTTGCATATTCGACAAAGCTGCTATTGTTTCAATAATCTCAAGGAGAGAAGAAGTACACCTACCTATCCCTATCAGGAAACCTGAATCCATTTTTAAAGACTGGCTTAATTTATGCTGAACGACATTGTCAATTCCTAGAAAGTGTTTTAACCTTTGTTGTTCATGTCCGTGGCTAACTGGAGATAACTGCTCCAATAATACTGAAGAGGGTCAGAGCCTGGAGTTTACTTGCACCTCACTTACCACTCTAAACATTCACCACCGGAGCACAGACGTTGCTGAACACACCATTTACACAAACGCGCTACAGTTGCTCGCCTGGACTTTTCCAAATTGCATGTCTCAAACCTGCGACCTTCCATTGCCAAGAAGGGGCAAGACTGCATGGGAGCTCCCCCCACCCCCACTCCACCAAGTCAGGAAACATCACGGATGAAAACTGCAGTGCTATTTTTTCCATTTTTGCTGGGTCTTAACCCTGAAACAACTTCAGCAGGGTGACCAGCAATTCAAGCTGATGGCTCACCACGAGCTTATTAGGAGCATTTAGGGATGGGTAATAAATGCTGTCATTTAGGTACTTAGAAATGCAGGGGTGGCCCTTCCCCAGCAAGCCCTTGCCACTCAAGGACACCCAGGTGACCAATTAGCCTGCTAACCCCTACGCCTTTGGAATGTGGGATGAAACTGGAACATCAGGAGGAACACATGCATTAGGGGCAAAATGTACAACTCCTCACAGAAAGCGGTGGAATTAAACCCGAGTCGCTCCAGTCGTAGAGTGTCATGCTAACTACTGTGTTGCTGTGCTGCCTCCAAAATTACACGAGGATTAAGGAAATAGATGGTTATTTATTTGGAGATACAGCACGGTGACAGGACCTTCCTGCGCAATGAACCCCTGCCAGCCAATTATGGCCCTGTGACCAATTAACCTACTAACCCACATCTCTTTGGAATGTGGGAGGAAATGTTGAAAAATTAATTTTAATAAAAGCCTGCTGTTATTCCTAAACAATCATTAAAATCAGAGGGATACAGAGTTAATGTGTCACCAATATGTAACCACTGTGGGATTAATCTTAAAGTTTCTTATCCCCTTGAATTAACATTGGACTTGGACTTCTATTAACAAAACTATAATAGTTTACTCACACATAAGTACACAAATAAAAACATCAAGTATTTAAAAGACAGTGAACAAATTCAAATTAAACTATGATTATTACTTAGTTACTTAATCCCATCACCTGTACTGGGGCACAGGCCAACGACAGCAGCTCGACAGAGCCCTCTGTCCTGGGCCAGGCTTTCGCATTGTCTCCAGGTGTAGCCCATCTTCTTGGTGCATCCTTCCTCTCCTGAGGAGAGGTCTTCAGAGCTGTAGTTGGCGTTTCTGCAGCTCTGGGTTTTTACGGGATGCAGTTGCTAGCCCTGTCCCCAACAGTTCTCCTTTTGCAGCTGAGCTTGGGACAGTCCATGGTGAAATTAAATATGATTATTGCTGTCTATAAAAAAGTCAGTTCGCTGGGGGGGGGGGGGGGGGTCCACCGTTCCCCAAACTCCTCCGCTATACCCATGGTGATGGCATGCACCCTCCCCAGGGTCATCTAGGTATGGATGTATCCCTGGAAGCCGGGCAGGCAGTCGGCCCAGGCAGAGGACTTGACTACTCACCATCTCATGACTGGCTACCTCGGCCAAGCCCAGCTGGAAGTCCACCAGTAGATTCCCCAAGTGACCCTCCCTTAGACAAAGACTTTTCAGCTTTACGTATATTTGATGAGCATTCAGTGAGGGTGCTTGAAGGAGGACATTGTAATAATGCAGAAAGGCCACTTCCTTTATTGTAATTCTTGCAATTGGAATAGAAATTGGTTTATTATTGTCACATGTACCGAGATACACTAAAAAGCTTGCATCCTGTTCATCCAGATCAAATCATTACACGGTTCTTTGAGTTAAACAAGGTAAAACAATAGCAATGCAGAAAAACTATGACAGATAAAGAAAATGTATTGCAGGTAAACAATAGGGTGCAAGATCATATCGAGGTAGATTGTGAGTCTTGAGAGTTCTCCAATGATTTCTTACCTTAAAGATATTTGCACGGCTCTGCACTGAACTGAGGCTGTGGTCTGTTCTAGCTTCATCTCTATAGACTCAATTTTGTCCTGGGTGCAGTTGCTTCTTTTTGTAGTTTGCACAATTTTGTTTTCTCTCTGCATGTTGGGTGTTTGCCCGTCTTTTTTTGAATGGGTTCTTTTGGGTTGCTTTATCTTGTGGCTGCCTGTAAGGAGATGAATCTGAAGCTTGTATAAAGTATACATACTTTGATAATAAATGTAGTTTGAAATGTCTGGGCATCAGCTTATAGCAGCAGCTTTAATTTTGCTCTATCAGTTACGACTGGGTATTTTTTCCCTCTGTTTTTGATCTCTGAGAGGTGGCAGAGTTAGGTCTCACAGTGCCAGAGGGCCAGGGTGGATCCCGTGGTCAGGTGGAGTCAGTTTTCACATTTACGTACTCTCACTGTAACTCATTCCTCCAGGGGTTCTGCTCTTCCCCAGCATCCTAAAGATTTGCAGATCAGTAGGTTAATTTGTCACTGTAGTTTACCCCTATTATAGGTGGGTGGTAGATTCTGGGGATAGTCAATGAGAAATTGGGTTGAATGTTCATTCATTTATTCATCATGTACCATGACAAATGATGTAGGCAGTCATGGTCTTTCCATGACGATGACTACTTACTTACTGCCCATTACACCACTGGCGTTGAGGGCAGCAATGAAGTCCACCATCTCTGGTGGTGTTCAGGGTTTCCTTCATCATGCAAGTAGCTTCCTGTCGGTGTTCACTACTCTCAGTCATGCAAGTCCCTGGTGGAGACTCAGGAAAACCATCACACTCAGATGAAGAAGGATTCTTCACTTCTGTCTCCATAACAGTTTTGTTTTACCAGTCAGAGTTGTCAGCTCTGAGCCTGAACAGCTGGAGGACAGGTGGACCACTCTTAGTCTTCCGTCTACCCTTTGATGTGTTTGGCATGGGTGATTCTGCCAAGAACCAAAGCATAAAGCCTTGACTTCAGCCAGCATAGCTCTCTGGGTCATTGAGGCACGCAAGCCTCCGAACCACAACAAGGTTGTAGTCCTCTTGGAGGGTGACCATGATTGCTTTGCCATTGTCTTCTTCCCCATCCGTTGTCAATACTCTTCAGAGATTGTCTGCCTGGTGTTGGTGATCACATAACCAGGACTTGTGATATGCACCAGCTGCTCATATGACCATCCACCACCTGCTCCCATGACTTCAATTGACCCTGATTGGGGGGGTGGGGGCTAAGCAAGTGCTACATCTTGCCCAAGGAAGACCTGCGGTTAGCAAAGGGAAGGAGATCCTTATACCTCCTTTGAGAGAGACATATCTCCACCCCACCACCCAAGGTCAAATGTAAGATTAATAAAATAAAATGGGTTGGCACAGACGTACTGTCCTGAAGAGCCCATTTCCACTCTGTGTTTCTTAATGATTCAATAAATAACAGAACTTACCCAATGGACCGTGCATGGGTATTGAGTGGGGAAGTGATTATTATTCTTATCATGCACTTTTTATGTAAAGGAGAAAATTTTCAATTTGTGATCATTATTCCCAGCTTCTGAAATGTTGGATGGGGGGACCTGAATGTCATGTTGTTGGTATGTATTGTTTTCTGCTTGATTTGGAGTAGGAATGTTCTGGATGCCTAGTTAACTGGAAATGTTTGCAGCTTTGAGGAACTCTCACTTTAGCTCCTTAGAAAAGTAAAATAAGGTGTAGGCAGCTGCAGAATACAGTCACAGCAAGGTGCTTGATGGTACAGGTCTCAAAGCAGTCTGCTGGTGTAGCTGTCTCTTTAAGAAGTTTTCCTTATTTTCCTGTCTTGGAGGATAAAGATGAAGTTGGAAGGGTAGTCACGATATATTAGAGAAGGAGACCTCCTAATTTAAAAAAAATACCCATAATGGTGGACATATTAGAGGAGGTTAAATTGGTCTGATGCCAAAACTGGAATAAGGATCACATTACATTATTAAACCATGCTCATCGATCAGCGTACACAAATCAGCAGTGATTCAAAACTGTCGGTAGGCAGAATTACTGAAAGGCTGCCCATAGTTCGTAAAGTGCACATATTCAGCAGCTGCAAGAAATTTTTGAAAATGCATCTGCTTTGTGATACTCTGACGGAAGCTGAATGTACGCGAGAGGCTGTGGCAACATCTGTGGAGGCTGAGGAAATCACCTGGGCAAAGGTGTTCTTTGTGATGCCAGGGAAGTGATTATACGTGCTGTGTGTCGTTGACTGAGCGAAGTTTCTAATAACGTTCTCCTGCCGCAGAATTACATGCAAGTCTTCAGGCATCCACAGAATAGAGCTTCCTGAAATAAGCACAATCACAACCAGAAATAGATAATGAATCTTTTCAATAACTCTGTTCAGAGACTGAGGGGCTGGGTAATCCTTTAGTTTGGTATCAGCTATTGTAGTGGTTACTTGCAAACAAACCAAAACTGCTCAGAGGCTAAGCACAGGGGTCAACACTGTTTGACATGCTACAAGTAACAAAGTTCCAAAGTTCAAAAGAGTATACTCGATCCTTTCACGTGAGAATCTGCGGATGCTGGGAATCCAAAGCAACGCACACAAAATGCTGGAGGAGCTCAGCTGGCCAGGCAGTGTCTATGGAAAAGAGTAAACAGCGGATGTTTCGGGCTGAACTCCTTCATCAGGACTGGAAAGGAAGAGAAGTTACAGTGGGGTTCTTCTTCCATGGCCTTCTGACCTCACCTGTCAGATTCACCCTCCTCCAGCAAATCAAATTCCCAGCTCTTAACTTCACCACCTCCCGCTCCCCCAGTTTCATCTATCACCTATCACGTTGTACTTCCTCCTACCCTCCCCCACCTTCTAACATTGACTTCTCTTCCTTTCCAATCCTCATGTAGGGTCTTGGCCCGAAACATTGACTGTTTGCTTTTGTTCAAGACTGCTGCCTGGCCTGCTGCGTTCTTCCAGCAATCTGTGTGTATTGCGTTCCATCCTTCATTAAGAAATTAGGAAAGACAAACAATCTTGTAGCAATAAAAATCCAATGAAACCAAAACTACAATATAATGACATAACGGTCTATCTTAGCGTAAAGGAAAAATTAACATTCTTAATAGCGATCTAGCAGTCAACAAAATAAATTACCACTGGCCTACTCCCTGGCTTTAACCAGGCTAAACTGAATTTAGAAAAGGCTGAATATGTAATTATACTCATTCGCTTCTACCACGCCCCAACCTATGTGACAAATTACCTGTAATAAATGCACAGCACATAACAAAATATAGACAGAAAAAAAAAATTAGATGCATGGCTCCTGCAGCTATGAAAGATTAAGGTAGTGATGGCAGGCATGTGGAGGTTAATTATGTCATCATCATTATCATCATCAACATCATCATCATGTGCCTTGTCAATGACATGGGCGATTACGGTCTTTGACCTTGATTGTTCTTGGCAAATTTTTCTACAGAAAAATTTACCATTGCCTTCTTCTGGACAGTGCCTTTACAAGATGGGTGACCCCAGCAATTGTCAATACTCTTCTGGGTTTGTCTGCCTGGTGTCAGTGGTCACATAACCAGGACTTGTGATATGCACCAACTGCCCATGTGACCATCTACCACCTGCCCCCATGGCTTCATGTGACCCTGATCCACAGAGGGGGATGGGGGTGGGGGTCTAAGCAGGTGCAACACCTTGCCCAAGGGTGACCTGTAGGTCAGCAGAGGGAAGAAGCGACTTAAACCTCCTTTAGCAGAGACATATCTCCACACTCAGACCCATTTATTTACGTCATCCATGGCAAAACAAAATTCAGCACAGCACAACGACATCATCTTAGCAGAATATACATCGCCAGCATTGCTTCGGGAGATGCACGCGAGACCTTCTTGGCATTGTGCATGGTTCCTGGATCACAGCTTCACACTTGGAACCTTGAATCAGGTTCCAAGCGTCTGGTGAGTCGCTGCCTATATTAATCATTCATTTGCTAAAAGTAAAAATTCAACCAAACATTCGTGTTCCCCAGGTTACAGAAACTACAAAGCTGAATATTCAACAAAGATACACTCAACAGACATAAACAGGAGAAAATCTGCAGTTGCTGGAAATCCAAGCAACATACACAAAATGCTGGAGGAACTCAGCAGGCAGACATACTTACTTAAAATCATGTGCAGAGAATATCTTCCCAATGGCTGTGTGCACCGCCTTCCTTAGCCAAAGGAGGAGAGAGCAAGGCCCTTCCACGTGCTATTTTATACCTGGGAGATTGGAAACTGGACATCAGGTGGCTAATTAATGGGAAAAGCAGCTACTGTTTCTAAACTGACCAATCACAACAGAAGTGACTTTCCACAATCAGAATAAGCCAGGCCCTCGACAAAAGAAGTGCTTTATAAAGCAGACACCACGCGGCCCAATTTATCCCCTCAGCTGTTGTAAAGGCTACACAGGCAGAAAGGGAAGGGGTGGCCACTAGACAGCGTAGCAGTAGGCAGGTAGTGCAGTAGTCCCCTGAGGTCATCTCCCTCCTAAACAGATACACTGTTTTGGATACTGTTGGGGGAGATGTCTCATCAGGGGAAGGCAGCAGCAACCGAGTTCATTGCACCATAGGTGGCTCTGCGGCACAGGAGGGAAGGAAAAGGAGTGGGAGAGCTATAGTGATAGGGGATTCTATTGTAAGGGGAATAGATAGGCGTTTTTGCAGCTGCAAACGAGACCCCAAGATGGTATGTTGCCTCCCTGGTGCAAGGGTCAAGGATGTCTCTGAGTGGCTGCAGGACATTCTGGAATGGGAGGGTGAACAGCCAGTGGTCGCGGTGCACATAGGTACCAACGATATAGGTAAAAAAACGGGATGAGGTCCTACAAGGTGAATTTAGGGAGTTAGGAGATAAACTAAAAAGTAGGACCACAAAGGTAATAATCTCTGGATTACTACCAGTGCCATGTGCTAGTCAGAGTAGAAATAGGAAGATACTTCAGATGAATATGTGGCTTGAAAAATGGTGCAAGGGGGAGGGATTCAAATTTCTGGGGCATTGGAACCAGTTCTGGGGGAGGTGGGACTGGTATAAACAGGACGGTCTGCACCTGGGCTGGACTGGAACCAATGTCCTAGGGGGAGCATTTGCTACTGCTGTTCAGGAGGCTTTAAACTAATGTGGCAGGGGGATGGGAACAAGTGCAGAGAGACAGAGGGGTGTAAAATGAGGGTAGAAGCAAAAAGTAGTAAGGTGAAAAGTAAAAGTGGCAGGCAGGCAAATCCAGGGCAAAAAGCAAAAAGAGCCACTTTTCAACATAATTGTATAAGGGCTAAGAGTGTTGTAAAAACAAGCCTGAAGGCTTTGTGTGTCAATGCGAGGAGCATTCATAACAAGGTGGATGAATTGAACATGCAGATAGTTATTAATGAATATGATATAGTTGGGATCACAGAGACATGGCTCCAGGGTGATCAAGGATGGGAACTCAACATACAGGGATATTCAGTATTCAGGAGGGATAGACAGGAAAGAAAAGGAGGTGGGGTAGCATTGCTGGTTAGAGAGGAGATTAACGCAGTAGAAAGGAAGGACATTAGCCTGGAGGATGTGGAATCAATATGGGTAGAGCTGCATAGCATTAAGGGGCAGAAAACGCTGGTGGGAGTTGTGTACAGGCCACCTAACAGTAGGAGTGAGGTTGGGGATGGTATTAAACAAGAAATTAGAAATGCGTGCAATAAAGAAACAGTAATTATAATGGGTGACTTCAATCTACATATAGATTGGGTGAACCAAATTGGTAAGGGTGCTGAGGAAGAGAATTTCTTGGAATGTATGCGGGATGGTTTTCTGAACCAACATGTCGAGGAACCAACAAGAGAGCAGGCCATTCTAGAGTGGGTATTGAGCAATGAGGAAGGGTTAGTTAGTAATCTTGTTGTGCGAGGCCCCTTGGGTAAGAGTGACCATAAAATGGTGGAATTCTTCATTAAGATGGAGAGTGACATAGTTAATTCAGAAACAAAGGTTCTGAACTTAAAGAAGGGTAACTGAAAGCATGAGACGTGAATTAGCTAAGATAGACTGGCAAATGATACTTCAAGGGTTGACAGTGGATATGCAATGGCAAGTATTTAAAGATCGCATGGATGAACAATAACAATTGTTCATCCCAGTTTGGCAAAAGAATAAACCAGGGAAGGTAGTGCACCTGTGGCTGACAAGGGAAATTAGGGATAGTATCAAGTCCAAAGAAGAAACATATAAATTAGCAAAAAAAAGCGGCACACCTGAGGACTGGGAGAAATTCAGAGTCCAGCAGAGGAGGACAAAGGGCTTAATTAGGAAAGGGAAAAAAGATTATGAGGGAAAGCTGGCAGGGAACATAAAAACTGACTGTAAAAGCTCTTATAGATACGTGAAAAGAAAAAGATCGGTCAAGACAAATGTAGGTCCTTTACAGTCAGAAACAGGTGAATTGGTCATAGGGAACAAAGACATGGCAGACCAATTGAATAACTACTTTGGTTCTGTCTTCACTAAGAAGGACATAAATAATCTTCCGGAAATAGTAAGGGACCAAGGGTCTAGTGAGATGAAGGAACTGAGGGAAATGCATGTTAGTAGGGAAGTGGTGTTAGGTAAATTGAAGGGATTAAAGGCAGATAAATCCCCAGGGCCAGATGGTTTGCATCCCAGAATGCTTAAGGAAGTAGCCCAAGATATAATGGATGCATTAGTGATAATTTTTCAAAACTCCTTAGATTCTAGATTAGTTCCTGAGGATTGGAGGTGGCTAATGTAACCACACTTTTTAAAAAAGGAGGGAGAGAAAAACTGGGGAATTATAGAGCGGTTAGTCTGACATTGGTGGTGGGGAAAATGCTAGAGTCTGTTATCAATGATGTGATAACAGCACATGTGGAAAGAGGTGAAATCATCGGACAAAGTCAGCATGGATTTGTGAAAGGAAAATCATGTCTGACGAAACTTATAGAATTTTTTGAAGATGTAACTAGTAGAGTGGATAGGGGAGAGCCAGTGGATGTGGTATATTTAGATTTTCAAAAGGCTTTTGACAAGGTCCCACACAGGAGATTAGTGTGCAAACTTAAAGCACAGAGTATCAGAGGTATGGTATTGATGCGGATAGAGAATTGGTTGGCAGACAGGAAGCAAAGAGTGGGAGTAAACGGGACCTTTTCAGAATGGCAGGCAGTGACTAGTGGGGTACCGCAAGGCTCAATGCTGGGACCCCAGTTGTTTACAATATATATTAATGATTTAGACGAGGGAATTAAATGCAGCATCTCCAAGTTTGCGGATGACATGAAGCTGGGTTGGTGTTAGCTGTGAGGAGGCTGCTAAGAGGATGCAGGGTGACTTGGATAGGTTAGGTGAGTGGGCAAATTCATGGCAGATGCAATTTAATGTGGATAAATGTGAGGTTATCTACTTTGGTTGCAAGAACAGGAAAACAAATTATTATCTGAACGGTGGCCGATTAGGAAAAGGGGAGATGCAATGAGACCTGGGTGTCATTGTACACCAGTCATTGAAGGTGGGCATGTAGGTACAGCAGGCGGTGAAAAAGGCAAATGGTATGTTGGCATTCATAGCAAAAGGATTTGAGTACAGGAGCAGGGAGGTTCTACTGCAGTTGTACAAGGCCTTGGTGAGACTGCACCTAGAATATTGTGTGCAGTTTTGGTCCCATAATCTGAGGAAAAACATTCTTGCCATAGAGGGAGTACAGGGAAGGTTCACCAGATTAATTCCTGGGATGGCAGTACTTTCATATGAAGAAAGACTGGATCGACTAGACTTATACTCACTGAAATTTAGAAGATTGAGGGGGGATCTTTTTGAAACGTATAAGATTCTAAAGGGATTCGTCAGGCTAGATGCAGGAAGATTGTTTCCGATGTTGGGGAAGTCCAGAACGAGGGGGCACAGTTTAAGGATAAAGAGGAAGCCTTTTAGGACCGAGATGAGGAAAAACTTCTTCACACAGAGAGTGGTGAATCTGTGGAATTCTCTGGCACAGGAAACGAGGCCGGTTCATTGGCTATATTTAAGAGGAAGTTAGATATGGCCCTTGTGGCTAAAGGGATCAGGGGGTATGGAGAGAAAGCAGGTACAGGGTTCTGAGTTGGATGATCAGCCATGATCATACTGAATGGCGGCGCAGGCTCGAAGGGCCGAAGGCCTACTCCTGCACCTATTTTCTATGTTTCTATGTTGTCCAATGAACAATGCATGTGCTCTTATATCTCTGCAAGTTAGCAAAACAACCCCAATGTCCACTATGGCAGCAGAGAATCCAGGAGTGGCTCTTTCCAGATGATCTCTCAATGTATCTCAGAAAGAGCTGACGGCATAGTCAGACTGGAGAGACGCTGATATATTAGCATTCCTTTGGCATTGCCAGTGCTACTGTGTGGTAGACAGAGCACTGTGTTGAATTTAGAATCGTGTACATAAACCTTGACAGCAGGTTGCCGTGGTCCCCAATGACTCCAGATATCTTTCATTTTCAGAAAGCAACCTATTTTTAAGCCGGACTCCAGAGATCAGAATCCTGTCCTTATAAGCTGCGGTTGGAAGCAATCTCAATGCCCTCCCTCGCACCCCATCCCCCAGCCAGCCAGCTGCTCTCTGTGCCTCTCGTGCCACCTCCACCTGCTCCAGTTCGTTTGTGCATTGTGTTTCACCAAGTGCGCCGTTCTCAAGCTCCTAATTGCTGCTCAAGCTTGAGAAAAGGCATGTGTCACGTTGCTGCAGAGAGTAGCTGAGAGAAGCGTGCAGATGGAGGCGGGAGGGTTCTCCACTCAGCACAGGCTCAGCCTCCGGTATTCTGGGAATTGCCGGCACAGATGTAGTTGTTACCACTCTTCAGCTGACAGAGTAATAGCTCTCCGAACAAGCTCTGCCAGCAGGATGAGGACACTGTGCAGAGGTTAACAAACACACTGAAATGCAAAAAGGAAATATATCTTGGTTTTTATTCTGTTCGTGATCATCAGTTATTAATTGAGGTACTGCACGGAACAGGCCCCTTCTGGCCAATGAGCCCAGTCGCCCAGCGATCGGCCTACTTAACCCCAGCCTAATCACAGGACAATTTACAATGACCAATTAACTTAATAACTAGTACGTCTTTGGACTGTGGGATGAAACCGGAGTGCCTGGAGAAAACCTACACAGTCACCGGGAGAACGTATGAATTCCATACAGACAGCGGTGGGATTTGAACCGGGGCACAGGTAGTGTAAAGCATTGTGCCAACATCTACTCTACTGTGCCACCCCTTCTTAATTGCCCCTAATCGAATGGCGAGCACTGCCATTTCAAAGTGTAATTAAAAACAGCCACATTGCCTTAAGTATAGATTCGTATAATTTGAGAGCCTGGTAAAATTTCGGGAGAAACGGTTCAAAATCAGTTGCTGGTCTCCGATCTCGTGGTTTCAGGAGTGACCTCTCTCTCTCCCAAGACAGAGACTGTCTGAGATGCTAAGTGCTGGGTTACAGACTGTAGTTTTGATGGACTCTGGATCAAGGTCTCTTGGGGGGCTTTTGCTTTTGCTTGCATGGTGGGGCGGGGGGCATCGAGGCTTCTGCTGGCGCGAGAGGTGGGTGGAGGGGGTTTGATGCTCTTTCTGCTTTCTTTTGCGAAGGTTGGGAGAGGGGGACTTCAGAACTTTGATGTTCCTGTCATTCATTCTACAGGGCTTCATGTTTCATGGATGTCCATGAAGAGTATGAATTTCCAGTTGTACTGTATACATTCTCTGATATTAAATGAATCTTTGAAAGGAGCTTATGAAAAACAGTATTTTGAGAGGCAACACAGCAGATTGCATGATCAGTGTTTTCTACAGGTGCTTTGAGGATTAAATCTACAGTGCTATTGTTTTACCCTTATTTGAAGGAGGATCGAGGACCTCAAGGGGGAGACCGATCTGTGGTTTGACTGCACCTTATACTTCACTTATGATGTTTGGCAGGTCTAAGTGGTATTGTCTCTATTATCCGGCTTCCACTAGAGGCTGGGGAAGGAACACAAAGAATTCTGAAAGAATGATAAAAGTTTTGTCTCAAGGAAGTAAAATAGGTTCTTTAAATAGTAAGACTATTGTGTACTGAAGTTTGGATTTGATGTGTATGTAGGAAGGACTTACTGTTTTACTTTGTGTTCATTCGTTATGTGCTGAGGACAATCATAATCTGTCCACGACCATGATGGTTCTTGGCAAATTTTTCTGCAGAAGTGGTTTGCCATTGCCTTCTTCTGGGCAGTGTCCTTACAAGATGGGTGACCCCAACCATTATCAATACTGTCTGCCTGGTGTCAGTGGTCGTATAACCAGGACTTGTGATATGCACCAGCTGCTCATACCACCATCCACCATCTGTTTCAATAACTTCAAATGACCCTACTCAGGGGGCTATACTCCTTGCCCAAGGGTGACCTGCAGGCTAGCGGAGGGAAGGAGTGCCTTACACCTCCTTTGGTAGAACATGTCTTCTCCCTACAACCAATGCTACTTGCGATTATTTTTTGTGGCCCTTCCAGTCTAAACTGGATGGTCACTGATGAAAAAGAAATTGCATGAAAACTCAGCGGGTTAACCAGCATCAGTAGATGAAAGGGCATTGCTGTTGTTTTGGGTCGAGACCCACCATCATGGCGACAAAGGGTGGGGCAGAGTTGATAGATGGAACCTGATGAAGAGGTTGGGTAATGGGTGATGGATAAAAGAATCCCCAGATGAGGGAAAGGGAAGACCTGAGACAGAGGTGGAAACAGACAAGGAATAAAAGTGGGCAGATGGTCCTAGGTAAATGAGGGGACAGGGAAGGGTAGAGACGGAAACTGGTAGGAATTAGATGGAACTCTGTAAGTAAGGAGTCTTGGTCAGATGGAACCAGGTGAGAAAGAGGATAGAAAAGGTGAATAAAAGGAAAAGAAATCCAGGTAGATAGGCAAGTCCAGGTGGGCAGCCGGAACAGATTGGGAATGGTGATTTTGATCCGGAAGAGAGTGGGAGAGGGTTATGTAAAATTAGACAATTCCCTGTTGGAAATGGAAAGGGGAAATGAAATAATGAGCAACGAGAAGCTCGAGTGGACTGTTGCATTCTGTGTACAGGCACTCCACAGAGCGGTAGCCCATTCCACGCTTTGTCTCACCTATGTGGAAGAGGTCACATTGTGATAGAGTAAGTTTGAAGAGATGCACATGATCACTACCATGCTGGAAGAGCTGCTTAGGTCCCTGCATTGCAATGAGAGAGGAGGTGAAGGGGCACTGGTGAAAATTAGATTAATTTTGGTTAAATTTGCTGTTGTAAATTGGGTGAGTTGTGTGGCTTACTGGTGTATTCTATGGTATTGTACTAGTATGCTAGTAAGCACTGGATAAACAGAGAAGGACACAAAAATAATATTTTTTTCCCAATTATATATTTTATTCAGGTCAGGATTGTTAGGAATAAAGTACGATTAAGGGGCTCTCACACACAAATAACTTCAGACCCACTGGGACAATTAGTAGAGCCACTGCCCCAATGCCAGAGATCTGGATTCGTTTCCATCCTCTGGCTGCATGCTTTGTATCCCCAGGTGCTCATGTTTCCTCCCACATCCCAAAGAACTCTAGGTTGGTCTATCTATTTTTTGTGTGACTGTATTTTACTAATATCTAATATGTGCTACAGTGCCTATAAAAAGTTTTCACCCCCTTGGAAGTTTTCTTGCTTTATTGTTTTACAACATTGAATCAAAATGGATTTACTTTGGCTTTTTTTTTGCAGTGTTCAACAGAAAAAGACACTTCCATGAAAATATATCTCTACACAGTGATCTAAATTAATTACAAATATAAGAAGAAAAGAAGAATTGATTACATGAGTATTCACCCCCTTCATGGCAGCATATAGTAGATGCACCTTTGGCAGCAATTACAGCCTTGAGTCTGTGTGGATAGGTCTCTATCAGCTTTGCACATCTGGACACTGCAATTTTTCCCCATTCTTCTTTACGAAAGTGCTCAAGCTCTGTCAGATTGCATGGGGATCGTGTGTGACCAGCCCTTTTCAAGTCCAGCCACAAATTCTCAATTGGATTAATGTCTGGACCCTAATTTCTGCACTCCAGGACATTAACATTGTTGTTTTTAAGCCATTCCTGTGTAGCTTTGGCATTATGCTTGGGATCATTGTCTTGCTGGTTAACAAATATTCTCCCAAGTCACAGTTCTTTTACGGACAGTATTAGGTTTTCCTCCAGGAATTCCCTGTTTTTTGCTCCATTCATTTTACTCTCTACCTTCACAAGCCTTCCATGGCCTGCTGGAGTGAAGCATCCCCACAGCGTGATGCAGCCACCACACTTCACAGTAGGGATGGAGTGTTTTTGACGCTGTGCAGTGTTTGGCTTCTGCCAAACATAGTGTTTAGTGTGAAGGCTGTAAGCTCAGTTTTGGTTTCATCAGACCATAGAACCTGCTTCCAGCTGAATTCAGAGTATACCACATGCCTTCTGGCAAACTCTAGTTGAGATTTTATGTGTGGTTTTTCAATAGTGGCTGTCTCATTGTCACTCTCCCACAATGCTGTGGCTGGTGAACAACTTAGACAACAGTTGTTGTGTGTGAAGTCTCTCCCATCTCAGCCACTGAAGCTTGTAACTCCTCCAGAGTTGTCATTGGTCTCTTGGTGGCCTCCCTCAATAGTCCCCTTCTTGCCTAGTTGCTCAGTTTTTGAAGATGGCCTGCTCTAGGCATATTTACAGCTGTGCCATATTCTTTCCATTTCTTGATGATTGACTTAGCCATACACCAAGGGATGTTCAGCCACTTGGAAATTTTCATGTATCCATCTCCTTTTTTCACAGTTCTTGACTGCACACAGGTCTCCAAAAAGAGATCTCCATTGAACTAATTATGTGACTTCTAAAACCCACTGGCTGCACCAGGGATGATTTGGTGTGTCATATTAAAGAGGGGTGAATACTTATGCAATGAATTATTCAGTGTTCTATATTTGTAATTGATTTAGATCATTCTAGAGATTTGGTTTCAGTTTGTCACAAAGGAGAGATTTTCTGTTGATCAGTGTCAAAAAAGCCAAATTAAATCCATTGTGATTCAATGTTGTAAAACAATAAAACATGAGAACTTCCAAGGGGGGGGGGGAGTGCTGAATACTTTTTCTAGGCACAGCATATGTGCCACATACTGTGTATAAGTGTTGGTACTGTGTTTTGCACCTTGGTCCCGGAGTAACGCTGCTTCATGGGTATTTATGAATGGCTGAATGACAATTGAACTTCAACTTGTTCTTGGTAGGTAAATCTCCTGCTGTACATTGCTATGAATGTGTAGGAGAGTGGTGGAAGCTGTAGTAAATTGGTATGTATGCGGCCAGATTGATGAAATGGGATTAACGTTGGATTAGTATAAAGGAGTGGTTGATGGTCAGTGGGACTGCTTCCAAGCTGTAATTCTCTATCATTCTATGACCTCACATGAGGATCCTCTTAACCCCGAATAATTAGTTTGTGATTGAGCATAGTATCTCAGTCTCTTCCAGGAAGTCATTAGTCCATTCTGATATTGGCTGGCGATTATTGTATGGAAGGTATCATACTTAAACCTATCATATTTTGACATCAAGATTTCAGCCTCCAGCTGCACCAGAGATGCCAGATAACTTCTATGTTAAGTCTGGCAACTCTCCTATCCACCACAGGGAAAAAAGTTTGCCAATGGCTCTAAGCTTCTCTCTCTCTCTCTCTCTCTCTCTCTCTCTCTCTCTCTCTCTCTTTCTCTCTCTCAGCCTGGCAATACTCACTGTCTGTGACCACACTGAGAGAACTATTATTTTGTCCTATGACCTGTATTGTAACCCACCAATAGTTGTTATTCTTTAGAACGTTAAACACAGAAAGGAGATTTTGACCAATTGTGCCTTTGCCAGCTGTTTAGAAAGGTTATCCAATTAGCCTCACTCTTGTCCTCTTTCTCATTGTCCTAGATTTTCTTTATCCTTCAAGTGTTCATACAATTACATTTCGAAAAATATTATTCAATCTATTTCCTCCAGCCTTGCAGGTGGTACGCTGTAAATCTATTTTACAAGATGAGCTCATTGAAGATAAAAGCACTGATTGGAATCCTCCAAAGAAAAGATAAAGCTTTTGATTATCTGAAAGAAAAGAGCACGCTGCAGGAAATTTATTTTTAGAAGGGTGTTCTGTGTATTAAGAAGTGATTTGTTACATATTAGACAATAGACTTAAAAATATAATTGTAGTATATCATTATTAGATTATTTGCTTGTTTGTTTTAATTTAGCAAATTGACTCAATAATTTAAATTTTAAATATAAGACCATGTGATAGTCTAACACTTACAATGTTCAAAGTAAATTTTCTGTCACCGCACATAACCCTGAGATTCATTTTCTTGCGGGCATATTCAATAAATCTATAGAACAATGACCATAACAGAATCAATGAAAGACCACCCAACTTGAGCATTCAACCAGAATGTAACAAACTGTGTAAATATGAAAAGAAAGAACTGACAATAATTAATAAAAAAGCATTAAGTATTGACATCATGAGATGAAGAATCCTTCAAAGTGAGTCCATTGGTTGTGGGAACATTACAATGATAGGGAAAGTGAAGTTATCCCCTTTAGTTCAACAGCCTGATGGTTGAGGTGGTAACTGTTGCTGAACCTGGTGGTGGGAGTCCTAAGGTTCCTGAACCTGCTACCTGATGGCAGCAGTGAGAAGAGAGCATTCTTTGGGTGGTGGGAGTCCCTGATGATGAATGCTGCTTTCCTGAGACAGTGTTTCATGTAGATGCACTCAATGGCTAGGAGAGATTTAGCCACGATGGACTGGACCATATCCACTACTTTTAATATTTTCCTTTCAAGACCAGTGTTGTCCACCAGGCTGTGATGCTACAAATACTACAGGGAGAATTCTGGAGGGATAAGATAAAATCTAGCAGCTTGAAAATAGTCAGTGTGTGATGTCCATTGTCATGAACAATAACTCTCAGAGTTAAAGCTAAAATATCTGTAAACAGATGCATGGATTTCCCATAACTGTATTTAAATCGCAAGAGGCAAGTTAAGTTAAAATAACAATTGCTAAAAGTACAACAATGGGCATCTTTTGTAGAGGCAACGATTCTAGTTAAAATATGCTAAATATTTGGACAATACTCCATTTTCTACCATTCTCTAAATGTTCTGCATCATCTGCCAGACCAGAAGGGATACCTTTGGCTTCCTTACTTTGGCTGAATTTGAATCTAGCCAATGCTAAGATGACGAAAGAAGAAAGAGGACTATGCAGGAGGAAAGGGTTAGGTTGGTCTTAAAGTAAGATAAAAGGTTGGCACAATATTGTGGGCCAAAGAGCCTGTACTGTATTGTTATGTTCTATGCTCTAAACTATTTTATGTCATGGACCCCTCTCATTAACTGAGGGATCCATGGACCCCAGATTGGGAATCACTGTTCTAAGCCTTTATTCCATTTCCTTGGCTTTCTCAGGAACTTGCCTCCACAATGCTAAGGCTTTATAGGGCACTGGTCATATCACATTTGGAGTATTGTGAGAAGTTTTACCCCCCATATCTAAGAAAGGATGTGCAGGCATTGGAGAGGGTCTGGAGGAGGTTTACAAGAATTATCCCAGAAGTGAAAGGGTTCACATATAAGGAACATTTGATGGCTCTGAACCTGTATTCGCTGGAGTCAATAAGAGTGACAGCAGGATCTCATTGAAACCTACTGAATATTGAAAGGCCGAGATAGAGCGGACATGGAGAGGATGTTTTCTAAAGTGGGGGAGTCTGAGACTAGAGGTAAGGAGGAATTTCTTTAGCCAGAGGGTGGTGAATCTGTGGAATTCATTGCCACAGACGGCTGTGGAGGCCAAGTCATTGGACACATTTAAAGCGGAGGATTATAGGTGCTTGATTGGTAGGGACATCAAGGGTTTTGGGGAGAAGGTAGGGAAATGGGGTTGAGATGGAAAATAAGTGAGCCATGATCTAATGGTGGAGTAGACCCGGTGTGCAGTATGGCCCAATTTTGGTCCTATATCTTATGGTTTTATAAATGATGATCTTTTACAGGTGGAAACCAAAATGAGTTCTGCTACATTGTTGACACAAACCTTTGAAGACCTTAATTACTAGACACAATCCCTGAATTCCCACTGTTACATTTCATTTTCATTTTGTGGCTTTGACACTCATCATTTGCCAATCTAAATTTTCTTTCTGTCTGGGCAAGCCCTATGCACCATTTGGTTCACCACAGCTGACTTCACACTTTCACCACTGCTGCAGGCTCTGCAGTCTTGCCTCATAGAAGTCAGAAACTTACAAACCTATATTTTAAAAGCCACATTGTGTGGTGATCTGGTTCCTTTTAGTGGTTTGTCGCTTATTTAAAAGTCTTGCTGTGTGGATCTCAATCAATGAGTGACCCAAACCATCATGATAGCAAGATTAATAGGAAGCAACACACACAGAATGCCAGGGGAACTCAGCAAGCAAGGCAGCATCTATGGAAATGAGTAAACAGTACTTCTTCAGAACTGGAAAGGAAGGAGGAAGGAGTCAGATGAAAGAGCTGAGGGGAGGGGAGGTAGTAGGTGATCGGTGAAATTGGAAGAGAGGGTGAAGCAACGAACTGGGAATTTGATTGGTGAAAGAGATAAAGGGCTGGGTAAGGGGAATCTAATAGGAGAGGACAGAAGAACATGGAAGAAAAGGAAGGGGGAAGAGGGCCAGTGGGAGGTGATGGGCAGAGGAGACAACGAGAGAGGGGGAAACAGGAATGGGGACTGTTTATTCTTTTCCATAGATGCTGCCTGGCCTGCTGTGTTCCTCCAGCATTTTGTGTATGTTGCTTTGAATTTCCAGCATCTACAGTCTTTCTCGTGTCTGTGATAAATAGGAACATAAGTAAGTCATCGGGCCACTCAAAACTGCTCTGCCATTGTGCCAGGTTACAGCTGAACTTCTCAACACGATATTCCTGCTCATTTCTCATATCCTCGGATTCCTTTAATATCCACTGTTTATCAATGTTATCATTCATGACAGAGCTTCCACAGTGCCCTGGCATAAAGTGATCAGTTGGTAAATTGGTTTATTATTGTCACACGTACCAGGGTTCAGTGAAAAACTTGTTTTTCATACTGTCCATACAGATCAATTCATTACAATGATGCATTCAGGTATTACAGGGTAAAATAATAACAGAGTGAAGAATAGAGTATTACAGTACAGAGAAAGTGCAGTAAAGGTAGACAGTAAGGTTCAAAGACTGAATGAAGTAGATTGTGAGGTCAAAAGGCCATCTGGACTAGGACTAGGAATATTCAATTGTCTTGCAACTGGCTGAGAAGCTGTCCTTGAGCCTGGAGTTATGTGTTGTTTATTTAGTATTTTAGTAATATTTGAGTAATCTAAGAGAAAATCTGCAGATGCTGAATGAAGTGTGTTGCTCTATATTTACAGTATATAGTTTGATTTAGCATTCTTGTTCACTTCAATAATTCATTACAGATTATACCTATAAATACGTTAATTGACATCATGCTATCACGTGATATGTGCATGCCTTGCTTAAAGTCAAAGTTACACCTGTTGTAGTGTTCTCGCTCAGGTGTAAAAGAACTCTGAACTAAATACCGAGGTAAACCGTAGTCAATGAAGACAGGATCGCAGTAAGATTAACCGTTTACTGTTCACTCTTCCACATTAACGTATGGTGAAAACTGTTGATAAAACAATACAAAATATATGCAATATTTGTTTCCTTCTTGATATCACATTTACAACGTAAATACTTGCAAAAGTAAAACTACAACA
This sequence comes from Hypanus sabinus, assembly GCF_030144855.1. Classification (NCBI taxonomy): domain Eukaryota; kingdom Metazoa; phylum Chordata; class Chondrichthyes; order Myliobatiformes; family Dasyatidae; genus Hypanus; species Hypanus sabinus. The sequence continues at coordinate 82,663,162 of NC_082718.1, forward strand.
ACTACATTACATTAAAGTGCAACATACAGTCAGAATCTACCCTCACCATTGACTGCTTTAAATACACTTCAACATAAACTATCCGCAATTCTTTAAATAACAAAAACATAAACCTTATCAACCGTCATTACTTTTAACAGAATCAGCGTTAACATTTTTAATTCAACATATCAATTATCTCATGAACTTACGGCGTTGCTTCACTATGTTTCTAGTGTGTAGAAAGAAAACTTTTCTTGCACTGATCCTGCACATGTGAGCCCCCTCCTTCTCGTTTCTCCAAACCGGTATTTTCCCACAAGACGCGGCGAAACTGGATGTGACGTCATTGCATGCCGTGATATATCACAGACAATAAATTTACTTCAAACAATCTTAACTTTAACTAGAAAATGATAACAAATGAATTAATAAAGTGAAAATATAATAAACTAAACAAATGCCATAAAGGCAACACACCTGCATTCCCAGAGTCTCATGTCTTCCTTTGAATAAATTTAATGCTTAGAAGGTCTAAAACATAACATTGTGTGCTTTCAGGCTTTTGTAGTTTCCTCCTGAAGGGAGAGGGAGAAGAGAGAACATCTGGGGTGAGTGGCTGTGATGTGTCTGGATCAAATGCTTCTCTTGTTGCTTTGATAAAAACTGATGATGGTCTATTAGAACATGTCAAATTCCTTTAGCCGCCTCAAGAAGTAGAGGCACTGGTGTGCTTTCTTGGCCAAGGCGTCTACGTGGTTGGATGATGACGACATTCATACCAAGGATCTTGAAGCTCTCAACTCTCTGTTGTAAGAGGAGCATGTATACTGTCCCCTTCCTGAAGTCCATTTCCAGCTGTTTTGACTGACATTAATGTTGAAGTTATTCTCATGATGTATTGGGGTCTTTTTCTCCTTCCTATGTTCTGTCTCATTATCTGAGATACAACTCACTACTGTGTATCATTACAAATTTCTAGATAGAGTTGGAGCAGTATCTGGCCATGCATTCATAAGTGTACAGGCAATAGAGTAGGAGGTTGAAGACTCGGCCTTGTGGGGTGCCAGTGTTGAGAATAATCGTGGCAGAGATGCTGCTGCCTATCCTTTCTTACTCTCCAGGGATATTTTGGTCAGAAAGTCAAGGATTGATTTGCAAAATGAGGTTTTGATTCCCAGGTCTAGGAATTTGGATTTGAGTTAGCCTGGGATGATAGCATTGAAGGCAGAGCTTGTATGTAGACAATAGACTAGCACAAACATGAGAAAGTCTGCAGATGCTGGAAATTCAGAGCAACATACACAAAATGCTGGATGAACTCAATATGTCAGACAGCATCTACGGAAGTGAATAAGGACTTGATGTTTTGGGCCAAGACTCTTCCTCAGGACTGAAAAGGAAGGTGGCAGATGCCAAAGGGAAAAGATGGGTAGAGGGGAAGGGGTATAGCTAAAAGGTGATAATTGAAGTCAGGTGGATAGGAAAGGTAAAGGGCTGGAGAGGAAGGAATCTGATGGGAGAAGACAGTGGACCATAGGAGAAGTAGAATGAGGAAGAGACCCAAGAGAAGGTACCAGGCGGGTAAGAAAAGGTGACAGTCTAACATAGGTGTCTGTTACTGTTCAATGTTCCAGAGATGAGTGTAAAATCAGACTTACCACCTCCGAGTAAAGGATTTTCCCCTCATTTCAATCTAGTAGTTTATCACTCACTTTGATGCAGTGATCTCTTATTTCTAGACTCTTTTGCTGGTGAAAACATCCTTTTCATATCTACCCTGTCTTGATCTCTGAACATTCTGGCTGTCAGTAAGTCACCTCTCATTCTTTTGGAAGAGGTCTAACTTCTCATCCTCTCTCCCTGGCCAGACTTAACATTCCAAGTACCACTCTTCTGAATCTTCACTACACTCTGTAAGTAGAAACAGCATCCTTACTTTGATTGGGAAACCAGATTGTGCACAATGCTCCTGGTATGTTCTCATCAAGATGCGAGAGAACTATAGTGAGACATTGCTGCTGTTGTGTTCATATCTAAGTACAATGAAACCAAACATACCTGTAAATTTATATAAGGACGCCCAGGTCCCAATGAACATTTCCCAGCCTCAAATTGTTTAAAAGACTGCTCAGTGTTTCTGTTTCTTCTTACCATGGTAAATTACTCTGTGTTTTTTCACATTGTACTCCAGTATGCACATTGATACCCACTTATTCAACCTGTTTTAATGCCTCTTTGCATCCCCATCACTACCACACGTTGTCATTTAGTTTTGCATCCTCATCAAACACAGAAATGTTACATTTGTTCCCCGCAGTCAAACTGTTAATATAAATTATACAGAATTGAGTGCTGTGATAGCTCACTGGTCAGATACTCCTGTTTTGTGAATGACCTGTTGCTTCCTATTTTTTTTACTTTCATCTTTTAACTATCAATGCTCACCTGTATACCACCTGCTGTTCCAAATGGTGGTGTACCTCATGCGTAAGACCTTTCTTAAAGCTTACCAAAAATCTACATGCACAAATCATGTGATGCCCCTTTATCTTCTCTACTTGAAACATCCTCAAATAATGAAGTCATCAAGGTATACAGCATAGAAACAGGCCAACAGGTGTTTCGTGTAATGGGACATCAAAGGGTATGGGGTGAAGGCGAGGGAGTGGGGATAACTGAAAGAATTGGATCAGCCCATGATTGAATGGCAGAGCAGACTCAATTGACTGAATGGCCTACTTCTGCACCTATATCTTACAGTCTTATGGTTACACTGATATACAAATCCAATAGCTTAGTCAAACATGATTTACTTTTCATGATTCTATATTGATATCTTACTGTTGTTATTATTATATTTAAATTTTTTCATAGCTCAAGCTGGTAAAACTTTAGGAACAAACATAACCCAGCACACTCATTTCTCAGCTGCTAGGAATTTTTAGGTTATTTACTGGTATTTAGTTTGTGACCTTCTGAAGATTTACATAAATATTTCTGTGTAGGCCCAATTGTTTAATGCTATTGTGTAGTGACTTTGGGATGATACCAGTTGTAGATATTCCTGTTCATGTTCCATAGTCTCTCAAATTCCTCTTTTAATTCAGCATTTTTCTGGTGGTTTTCACTTATTGATTTCTATATGTTGTCTATGTTTGGAATGATTATATCTATTAAGTGAGTTATTCTTGCTTGTTTATCCTGTAATATTATATCCGGATGGTTATAATGGATTGGCCTATCTGTAATAATGGATCAGTCATAATATAATCTGTTGGACTCTGACTCCAAAACTGGATGAGGCTTGTATTTATGGTGAGGTATCGTGTCTTTTATCAGTTTTATATCTTAAAGCAGGATTTTGATGAATGTTGTTTGCCACTTGACTGTGCCTGTGTAAGTAATCAGATTGAGTAAAACTGCTGCAGGATCCTGTAATATATTTCGCAAACACAAGGAAATCTGCAGATGCTGGAAGTTGAAACAACACACACAAAATGCTGGTGGAACACAGCAGGCCAGGCAGCATCTATAGGGAGAAGCGCTGACGACGTTTCAGGCCGAGACCTGACAAAGGGTCTCGGCCCGAAATGTCGACAGTGCTTCTCTCTGTAATATATTGGATTGTTTTGAGTTTCCCTTGGTGTTTTCTGCATCTATTGTCTTGAATTTGTTGGTCTTTTATTATATTTTTTTGATTTCTTTTTTTGTGTTAGCCACCTGGTTCTGCATTGCCACAAAGGACCCTCAGTTTCTGGGAAGAGGTCTCCAACTCTGAACCAGGCTTTCAACGCTTTCTTGTCGACATCTAGTCTGCTGAGATCGTGGGGCTGTCTTCCATGGAGGATCACGCTCTTCCATTGGTGAGACTTTCATTTAAGTTCAATGGCGTATTGTTCTTATCAGAATTGGATGTACTCGCTTGGCATGCTGAATCCTGCTTTCACTGTTGAAAATATATCCTTAGAAGTTTTATCTGGTTGTTGTGCAAGTTTTTTATGTATTTATTCCTCTTCTTCCTTCTGTCCTAGATAATGTTAATTTAAGTGTGTTCGATTTTACATAGTGTTTTCTAAAATTTGTCATTTCTGTTCTTATTTTCCTTTGTAAATCTTCCAGTTTTGCTTCGGACCAAGATATGATACCAAAAGAATACATTAATATGGGTATAGCTAAAATGTTTGTTGCCTTTGTTATATTACTATGGAGCTCTGTTTGGCAGATTATCTTAAGCCTTGAAGTAAATTCTGCTGAAAGTTTTCCCTTTATTGCAGTATGATCTATTTTCTTTGCTTGTTGATATCCGAAATACTTATATGTTTCATATTTATCCATTGCTTGTATTGTATGCTGCTGCTCTGTTTTATATTCTACAAGCTCTAATTCATCTTTCATTATGTTTAATGTTCTGCACTAATCTAGTCCAAAGTTCATGTTTATATCTTTAGAAATTAGTTATTTTATTTTAGCAGTGTGTCCTGCTAGTAAGAGTGTTCTGGCTTTGGCTAAAGATAAGGAACCATGTTGCTCAACATAGGAATGTTGTGTCAGCCAATCAGGACTGCCTGGGTACATGCTGTAACTTTCTTCCCAGTGAGATGTGAGGGAAAATTCTAGTGCTGGACAAGAAGTGTTTTCCGAAGAACAGTAGTCAGGTTTAAGGTCTTTTGCCGGAGGTGCGGAGAGAAGAGCACCAGGGAAGATGCCTGGAGGATCCCATCCGAAGGGAGACCCTAATGCCAAGGAGTGCTTTGTGAGGTGAAGGATTCCAAGGAGGGAAGTTCTACCTGTGGTTGGTGTTGGGGATTACACCCTGTGAGTAAAGTGATACACCCAGCTACAACAGAAGTGAGCTCCAATGTTTTTGTGCACATTCAAACTGGTTCAACTGTAATGGGCCCATTTACCTCCTCTTTTGCTGATAATTATTTGAGAAAGTTGAAAAATTGGTAAATATACTTTCTGTGCTGGTGTATGAACTATCATTTCTTGGAAACTGATAATTGTGTGTGAGCAATATTTACACAGCATTTGCCACAATCAGAACATCCCAACTTTCCTGTTTGGTTGAACATAAACTGTACTGACTCTAGACATGTGTTGCATATGGAAGGTAGCCTTCTCGCCACTGAGTCGTGTGGCTTTTAGCTAATGAACCAAGTTTGTCTATGAGTCTCAGTGAGGGGGTTACATTGACATATATTAAGAACTTTTATTAACCGTGTGTGGGATAGAATCAATTGCTTTTTGGTAGACAATATAACAGTATGAATGATTTCTGCTTTTCTTTCGATCTTGACTTAGAATGACAGAATCTATTATCAGTTGTTCTTTACATTCTTTCGTACCCTTTTGGCATTCTTTCTGCTCTTCTTTAAGTATATTGTGATTAGCTAAGTGAGTGGTGATTAGTTTTCAGATACATGATGTTACAATTTTATATATAGCTTGTAAACAAGTAATATGATGATACTTTGATGAGTCATTAGTGATTTCTCCTTCCGGTAAGAGATATGTTTCACCTTCTGTCAAAAATCTGGGCACTATTTCAGGATTTTTAAGAAAATTGTTGATATGTATTAATAGATACAGATGAAGGCAAGTACATTTTTATGCCAATAATTATCAATATAATCACTGCCAGCACTTTTCCAGTTGTGTGTATTTTTATAACCACTTTTAGCATATCCATTGTAACCCTGGTGTGTGTGTGTGTGTGTGTGTGTTAAAGCTTCTATAAATTCTACAATGCTGTTTTTAGGTTGATTGTACTTTGCATGGACCTTATATTTCCTTAGTATTTCCCTAGCTTTATCTAACTTTCTTGCTCAGGTTTTCCATTTTATACTCCATTAGGTGGGCGATATCTCCTCTTAAGGTTCCAATACTGTTTCTTAATCTCTTCTGCCATTTCGGTGTTCTTGTTTCATTACTCAGTTTTGGGTTTCCATTAATGAGTGCCTGTATTTTGGAACCATTGCACATCACTGCTGTTAATGCTGCACAGTATGTTATTGTGTGTAGTTCTTCAAATGTTTCAAGTTTTCCTAAATATTATGGTAATATAATATTGTTCGGAGTATTAGCAATTTTTTTCAAAATTTGATTCTGTATTTGTTTTGGTATGCAGGGTCTTTTTGTTGGGACAATGCCCGTGCTTATATATTCTGTTAGTATGGTGTTAAATATTTGGATAATTTTGTCTGTAGGCTCAGTTTCATCATCAGCATTCTGAGAAGGTTCTAAATCTGTTGTTGTTACCGTCCGGTTGTGAAGCAGTTGAAATAATTGTACTTTCATCAGCGACTATTATTATTATTGTTGTCTATATTTTATTTTTTCTCTCAGCACATGCTGGTAAAACCTGGGGTACAGGCATAACCAAGTATGTTCATTTGACAATTGCCAGGAACATTTGGACTATTCCAGTGATGTTTAGTATTGTGGCTTTCTGAAGATTAACATAGATATTGCTGTGTAGCCCAAATTGTTTAATGCTATTATGTAATGCCTTTAGGGTGGTACAGTTGTAGATATTACAATCAGAACAATGTATACCTTGTTCATGTTTCAAAGTCTTTCAATTTCCTCCTTTAATTCAGCACATTGCTGGTGTTTTTCTCTTATTGATTTCTGTAAGTTATGTGTGCTTGGAATGGCTATATCTATTAAATAAGTTGTTCTTGCTTGTTTATTGTGTATTATTAAAACCAGAGTTATTATGAGTTACCCTATCTATAATAACTGATCGGGCATAATATAATTCATGGTATTCTGACTCTAAACCTGGTTCAGGCTTGTATTTATAGTAAGGTGTGATTCTTTTTATGATTTTGTATTTTAAAGCAAGATTTCGATGAATGATGTTCGCTACTTGATTGTGCCTGTGTAAGTAATCAGATTGTGTTAAACTGCTACAGGATCTTGTAATATGTTAGGTTGTTTCTGGTTTTTCTCAGCATTTTCTATATTTATCATTTTGAATTTGTTGATTTTTATTATGTACTTTGTGATTTTTTTTTGGGTTAACCACCTGGTCCTGTATTCCCACAAGGAACCTTTCTGTTTCTGGGAAGGGGTCTCCAACTCTGAGCCAGGCGTTTGACACTTCCTTGTTGACATCTAGTCTGCTTAGATCATGGGGATGTCTTCCAAGGAGGGTCATGCTCTTCCATTAGTTAACTTTTACTTCAATAGTGATAATGTCTACATTTTTCTGGGTTGTGCTGCTTTCAGTTAAGCTTAGTGATGTATACTTCTGGGAATTGCATATGCCTGTGTGGAGTGCTGAGTTCTGTTTTCATTCTTGAAAGAATATCCTTAGAAGTTTTATCTGACTGTTATGTAGATTTTTATTGTCTGCTATTCCTCTTCCCCCTTCTGTCCTAGGTAGTGTTAATCTAAGAGCATGTGAATGTATATAATGCTTTCTGAAATTTGTCATTTCAATTCTTATTTTCTTTGTAAATTTCCCAGATCGGTTCAGACCTAGATGCTATGCCATAATAATGTGGTAATGTAGGTATAGTGAAAGTGTTTATTGCTTTTGTTATATTTTACTGTTGAGCTCTGTTTGGCAGATTTTCTTAGGACTTGAAGTAAATTCTGTCAAAAGTTTTTTTATATTACACTATAATTTATTTATTTTCCTCGTTGATATCCCAGGTCCTTACGTGTTTCATATTCACCCATCGGTTGTACTGTATCCTGCTGCCCTGTTTTGTATTTATTAGCCCTATTGCATCTTTCTTTATGTTCTGCATTTATTCAGTCCAAAGTTCATGCTTATGTCTTTCAAAAATAGTTCTACTATTTGAATTAATTGCCTTAGCTTAACTGAAGAAGGAGCATATAATTTCAAATCATCTATGTATAGAAGATGTGTTAAGGTATAGCTCATTTCATTGTTTCTGATTTGATACACCATTTTCATTTGAGTCAGTAAATTAGAGAGTGGGTTTAAAGCTAGACAGAACTGTTGTGTACTTAGATAGTCCCCTTGGGAAATGTTTCAGTTTATTTTGATAACAGTGGTTGTTCTTTTTTGGTTGTTGATAGTTTGGTTGATTCTAGTATGCCAATACTTCATCTGATGTTGCAGGAATTTCACAAATGCATTTTGATGGTCAATATAGCAACATGAAAGATTTCTGCTTTTCCGCTGGGCTTAATTTAGAATTAAGGGTTCTATTATCAGTTGTTCTATACATCCTTTCATACCCTTATGGCATCCTTTCTGCTCTCCTGTAAATATATTGTGATTGTCTAAGTGAAGGGTGATTAGTTATTGGATGCATAATGTTACAATTCTCTATATAGTTCGTAAACAAGTAATAGGACGATATTTTGATGGCTCTTTTATGATTTCCCTTTAGGTAAATATGATTTACCTTCATCAAAAATTCAGGCACCTTTTCAGGAAATTTAAGAAAGTTGTTGATATGTTTTAAGAAGTAAGGATGAAGGCAAGCAAAATTTTTATACCAATAATTATGAATATTATCACTTCCAGCACTTTTTTAGTTGTGTTTCTTTTTATGACCACTTTTAGCACATCCATTGTAACTTCAGATGTTTGCATTTCTTCAAGTGTGTGTGTGTGTGTGTGTGTGTGTGTGTGTGTGTGTGTGTGTGTGTGTGTGTGTGTGTGTGAACTTTTTCCTCCCTAATCCAGTTTGCTTCTTGATTGTGTGTCAACCTGTTTGAAGAGATATTCTACCAAGCATTCATTATCTCTGTCGTTGTTAGTAATTCTGAGCAGGGGTTGGTGACATTTTGGTGCGTCAAATTTAGTTTCAATGTTCTATATAAACCTTTTTCATTGTTTTTGAACTGATAATTCTGTTTGCTTAGTCTGGTGCATTTCACTTATCTACTTAGGCTGGCTTTGTATGCCCCAGGATCTTGTATCTATAAACGCCAGCTGGTGGCATAGTGGTGAGAGGTCCCGAATTCGAATCTGGCTAGCTCCATCCATGCCTGGGTTGAGTGTTGAGCTAGCAACTCGACCTCGTAAAATAAAAACCTGGAGAGGGATGGGCTCCACCAGGTTTCAGATGCCCAAGACACTCTGTACGATGAGCAATCACCAAAAAGTTTGATGCAAAAAACTTGTCTTGAGTGTGCCCCGATGACTCCACACACACACACACACACACACACACACACACACACACACACACACACACACACACACACACACACACACACACACACACACACACACACACACACACACACACACCTGGAGGAACTCAGCAGTGAAAGCACAGAAACAAATAAACACACGGACCTTATAGTTCCCTAGCCTTTTGCCTAACTTTCTTGCTGAGTTTATCCTTTTTGTACTCCATTAGGTGGGCTAATTCTGATCTCAAGGTTTCAATTTTGTTTTCAAATCTCTTCTACCATGTCCGTGTTCCCATTTCACTACTCAGTTTTGAGTTTCTATTAATGAGATTAATGAGTGCCTGTATTTTTGAGCCATTGCATGGCACTGCTGTTAATGCTGCACAGTCTGTTGTTGTGTGTAGTTCTTCAAACATTTCAAGTTTTCCTAGATGTTGTGCTAATATAATATTGTTGAAAGTATTAACAATTTTTTGCTAATTTTGATGACGTATTTTGGTTTGGTATGTAGGATCTTTTTGTTTGGTCAATGCCCATATATTCTGTTAGTGTGATGTTAAATATTCGGATAGTTCTATCTGTAAGCTCAGTTTCATCAGCAGCATTCGGCGGTGGCTCTACAACAGTGTTGTTGCTATTAACATTGGATTCTGAAGCTGTTGAAATTTTGCATCTTCATTATTTTCTTGCATAGAATTGTTGTGGTCATTGGGTTGGTTTCTTTCTAGCTGCTGTACAACTTCATGTTTTATTTGGTTCAGCATGTCTATAGAGATTAAATTTCTTTTTACTGTCACTCTACGTTGAGCTTGTATGAAAGGATATTGTGCTGTAAACTGTTGATGAAGTTTGTCCCTGTTTACTGTCACATCAGTCACAAGTTCTGTTACTCAATAATATACATGCAACATGAATGTGTTTACTTCTAATGACCAATTCATGGGTGTCTTTCTTCTCGTAAAAGCTGGAGTGGTCGCAGTTGTAAGTGGACTGCTCCCCTGAGAAATGCCTGCAGCAGGCACAGCCTGTGGTGTTAGTGGGCTACTTTTAATCTGTTTTGGGTTTCCCGGTGCCTACCTACCTATTCATCAGTGCCCCACCGGCAGCTTGCCCAGTGCTAGCTCCAGGCATGCCCTGACAATCCGCAGGCAGTGGCCATATCACCCTCTTCTGGAGCCATCTCTCCATTTCTAAAGCAAAATGGTTTTGCTTTTTATACCCACAGCTGCCCCTAACATGGAGAACAGATGCTGAGCAGAGCACTGCCCAATCTGGGTACTGATGCGTCTAAATTTGTTTTAGGACCCAGCAGCTGATTTTACACCAATGGATGTCTTCTCCCCGCACCTTATGTCCCAGATCCCAGAACACCCCACTATTTTGTGGCTTATTGACATAGCTGATATCATATGGTCCTGTAGGTGCACTTTCAGTTGGAAATGCCTCCTCTTTGAATTCTTAACGAGTCATGAAGAAAGTGTGGTGTGGAAGGAGATAATGGATACAAGGGGAAAGAAGTAGAAAGAAGAACAATAGGAATGATCTGAATGGACATGGAGCTCAGAGGTCGTTGAAATCAATAATAAAACTGAACATACTGAAGACTTTCATCCGGTCAGGCAGCATCAAAACTGTATTATTTGTGGATCTCAGCCAAAACAGCTCAAGTGGGCCTTGTCCTTGGCTTGGAAAGGAAAAGATCTGAAACTCCGCAGATACTGACTGACCTGCTGAGTATTTCTAGTAGTTTCAGAGTTTCATTTCAGCTTTTTCAAGATCTGCAGCTTTTTTGCTTCTTGTTCAGATCTACGTGTGCCAACCTGTCCTCACAGGGCCAGGCAATAATCGTGGTCAGACAAGGAGATCATGTGAACTACAGTGGCTGAAAGCCAAACAAGGCATGCAAAGTAAATTCTCTGTTCCACTTACTCTACAAACCAGACACTGATGCCACAACACAATTGAGAGAGCAGTTTTCTCCTTTTAAAACCAATACCTGGGGCATGTTCATTAAATAACATTTAAATCATTTAACATTTTGAATTCCAGTCTTTGTTCATACCTTTGGGGATTTTTAAAGTTAACAAAGGAAGTTTTGTTGTTAGCCAAAGTCTCAGCCATGCATTTTAAATGAGGAAGAAACCTGATCGTCTAAAGTCGCTTCTCATGCTCACGGACTGTCTGAAGCACACGTTAAAAGAATAGTTTTTTTTCCAGAGCTGGACCAGTGATCACATGATACTTAAAACAGCATTCATTATAAATGACAGAGCAGAGTTAATGGGATCCGTTACTGTGTGTAAAGAGGTTGCAAGCTTTTTATGAGGAGTTGATATGTCAGAACTGTTCTGTTTAATTTTTGAATATAGGAAAACAGAGGAAGATGAGCTGCCCCCCCCCCCCCCCCTTGGTGGTTCAGCTGTTTTATACATTGAGGAATTGACCTGTACAGTCCAGGAACATCTCAGGTTCAACTCACTGACTGTGCAGAGCCAACAGATCTCAGTCAGAGACTACAGTTGTCCGAGAAAAGAAAGAAACGTACAAGATTTGTGCTCCTGGTTGTGACATGTAGCCATTCTTTCCGAGGGATTAGAGTGGACTGTATTTTTTTCACGCATATTCATTATGGAGGACCACAGATACACTGTCTATGGAAATGCATTCAGTAGTTTTATTGAGCGTCCAATTAAGTCAAAGTTGTTCTGGTAGCTGGTCGGGTTTATTTGAAATGTTAATATATGCAAATTAACAGACAATAGAGTCGAACGAGTCTATTCATTTTGAATACAGGGCCTTTAGGATAATCCATTATAGAGATTATATTCCGTCCAAGGGCAGTGTATACAGAAAATGGCAAATATCCAGATGTTAATCTCACAATATTTAAGAATTTTTTGTTTGTTTGTTTATTCAACATCAGTTGATTGAAACATAAGGCAGCTGATAGACAGAAGACGAACTTCAGACATTAGCCTGGTGAAGATCTAAACTATATGGGCTCATCAGAGTTCAGATTATCCAGATATAGTGCCTCCATATAAACAAGTAGAGTCAATACTTATCAAATCCTGTAAGAAAACACTTTATAGATTTATACTAATAGTTTCATTCACTAACGGTTTGAAGGTTAAGGGGAGAAGGGTTAAAAGACAATCAGCTATTACCTAATAGTGTAACAGTCTTGATGGGCCAAATGGCCAGATTCTGGTCAATTTAGAATAAGCATCAGGTTTAATATCACTGGCAAATGTTGTGAAGTTTGCATCTATCTATCTATCTATCATCTATCTATATGTGTGTATATAAATAAATTAATAGTGCAAAAACTGAAAAAAGCAAAAAACGATGGTGATGTAGTGTTCATGGGCTCATTGTCTATTTAGAAATGTGAAGGTGGAGCGGAAGAAGCTGTTTCTGAAGCATTGAGTGTGTGTGTTCAGGCACCTGCACCTCCTCCTTGATGGTAGCATTGTAAAGAGGGCATGTCCTTAATGGTACATGCAGTTTATTTGAGACATTGCCTTTTGAAGGTGTTCTCGCTGCTGGGGAGGCTAGTACCCATGATGGAGTTGGCTGAGTTTACAACTTTCTGCAGCTTTTTCAAACCTGTGTAGTGGCCCCCTCCATATCAGACGATGATGCAAGCAGTTAGAATGCTCTTCCTGGTATTCCGTAGACATTTACCAGTGTTCGTGGTGACATACCAGATCTCCTCAAACTCCGAATGAAATGTAACTGCTGTCTTACCTTCTTTGGAGCTGCATCGATATGTTGGGCCCAGGATAGATCCTCAGGGATGCTGATACCCAGGCACTTGAAACTGCTCACCCTTTCCACTGCTGATCCCTCGATGAGGACAGGTGTGTGTTCCCTCGACTTTCCCTTCCTGAAACCCACAACCAATTCCTTGGTCTTAGGCTATGTCCGCACTATACTGAATAAATCCGTAAACAAATCTTTTTCTCTTCGTTTTTACCCTCCGTCCACACTAAAACGGCATTTTCATCCCCCGAAACCAGAGCTTTTCAGAAACACTGATTTTGAAAATGGCGCTTGAGCAGATCAACATGGACGGGGTAAGCGGAGAAATCTGAAAACGCTGTCAGACTGCAGTGCGCCATTTCATTGTTTTCCTGAACACAAGCCCCCCACAATCTAATAATTTCAGAACGGACGGCAACAAGACTGAAGCCAGAAGAGTTAGAAATGTACTCACCAAATACTTTGACCCATAACTTACTGAATAAATAAGTATACTCACTTTGCCCTGTTTTCTGTCCTTGCTCATATGAAGGTGGTTTATCTACTTATGCAAATACTTCTCTGACAATCGATGTGTAACAGCCTAATGTAACATTGTATGGAAGTACAAGGTAACACTGATGCAGACATGTTTTATACATTTAACAAGGCGCTTTATTAATGCAACAAAGTTAGTCAGTTTTTCAATGTTCGTCATCAGCCAGTTCATACTGTCTGTGAACTCCCTGTCAGTTGCCTCCATACACTCCAGTATTTGTTTTTTTTTTACTTTTAAGTCCTTCTGTGCGAGAGCCAACAGCTGCCCGTCGTTTAAATTTTTCTAGTCTGTAACTGCACAAACGCGTACTTTCACAGCGAGATTTGACACCAAACATGTCGCTTGTTTTCAGTAGATGTGTCCTGCACATGCCCAGTAGGAGGAGATTCACCGAAATATCCTTTTCAATGTAGACAGAGATATTTTTTAAAAGGCCTAGTGTGGATGCCTATCGTTTTTACGCGAAACAAGCATTACGCGAAACCAGTCCAGTGTGGATGTAGCCTTACTGACACTCAGTGCAAGGTTATTGTTGCGACACCACTCAGTCAGCTGATCTATCTCACTCCTATACACCTCCTTGACACCTTCTGAAATTCTGCCACCAATAGCTGCGTCATCAACAAATTTATAGATGGTATTTGAGCTGTACCTAGCCACACACTCATGGGTATAGAGAGAGTAGAGCAGTGGACTAAGCACGCATCCTTGAGATGCACCAGTGTTGATTGTCGGTGGGGAAGAGATATTATCTCTGATCTGTACTGACTGTGGTCTCCTGTTGAGGAAGTTAAGGATCCAGCTACAGGGAGAAATACAGAGCCCAGGTTCTGGAGCTTGTTGATTATTACTGAGGGTATGATGGTGTTGAACGTTGAGCTGTAGCCTAACATACTATAGGTATTACTACTGCCTGGGTGGTCCAAGGTCGAGTGGAGAACGAGTGAGGTTGCATCCACTGTAGATCTATTGTGACGAAAGGCAAATGCAGTGGGTCTAGGTCCTTGCTTAGGCAGGAGTTGATTCTAGCCATGACCTACCTTTCAAAGCATTTCATCACAGTAGATGTAAGTGCCACTGGGTGATAGTCATTGAGGCAGCTCACGCTCCTCTTCCTGGACACTGGTATGATTGTCATTCTTTTGAAGCAGGTGGAACCCTCCGACTGCAGCACGGAGAGCTGGAAGATGTCCTTGAACAGTGCGAAGTGTCTTTGAACACTCCCGCCAGTTAGATGGCGCAAATTTACATTGCTCTACCAGGGCTTGATGCCTTGAGAGGGTTCACCTTCCTGAAAGCTGTTCTGATGTCAGCCTCTGAGACAGAGAGCACAAGGTCGCCAGATACTGCAGGGATTCGCACAGTTGTAGTTTTATCCTTCCTTTCAAGTGTGCCTAAAAGGTGTGGAGATCATCTGAGATTGAAGCGTCACAGTCATTCATGATGTTAGCTCTCGCCTTGTAGGAAGAGCTATATTCCTATGTTTTGTGATCTCATTTTAATTCTTTACTTTTAAGTATTGTTTTATTCTCTCCAGCTTGCAGCATCAATTTGACATGTAAATGACACAGAAAATTACGAATTTGTGCCTTCATAACTTCAGGACATCGCCAAGTGTATTTATATTGAAATACATAGGTAAACAGTCCCACAAACAACAGTCTCATAATGGCAAAGTAACTTTTGTGAGAGATGGTAATTGAATGAAAAGTATTGTTTGGGACACTGGGGCTAAGTTTGATGTTCTGTGAAATTATGCTGTTTACAAGAACATACAGAACCTTGATTTGATGTTTTATCAGTAAGGCATTGATGCTGAAAGACTAACACTTCCTTACTACTACACAGCATTGTTGTGCCTAAGTATCAGGAGTAGCACTTGAATATGGTACCTTCAGAAGCATTAATGTTACTGTCTGTGGTGAACTACATATTCCTGTCTGGACGTGCCCCTCTGCTGACTGCTCCTGTAGCTCCTCCCACAGACCCCTGTATAAAGGCGATTGGAGGCACTGCTCCTCCCTCAGTCTCTGGGATGTTGTGTGGTGGTCTCTTGCAACTAATCGTGGTCTCTTGCAGCTAATAAAAGCCTATCATTCGCCTATCATTCGCCTTCCATCTCTGAGATTTATTGATGCTGCATCAATTTTATTAGCTGCAATTTTAAAACATGGAGAGCATTTTACAACCAGATAAATTGGACATTGATTCTCAATCTCCCGAAGCAGCCATTGCCTTTAAACCCTATGCTTCCAATCGTACCTGGAAGAGATTTGCGTGACTGAGTCTGCTATCATGCACAGAGTTCTCCTCTCCAGAGTCAGTCTGCAGGTCTATTCCCTGATCAGGGACCTGTCGACCTACCAAGGGGCACTGGACGCCCTCAAAACACCATCTACGCAAGACATCGCTTAACGATGCGGCGGCAGTGGGCCGGAGAGTCGAGCGCTGAGTTTGTCCGGGCCCTTTAGACACTCGTGCAGGCCTGCGACTGCAGGGGACTGACGGTGGAACAGCATGCGGAGCTCCTGGTACGAGATGCCTTTGTTACGGGGATCAGGTCAGTGTACGTGCCGAAAACGCCGATCTTACTTTACAGTTGGCGATCGAGCAGGCCGACACACTGGAGGCTGCTCTGCACAATGCTGACGCTGTCCAGCCATGCAATCTCCTGCCTGTCCCATGGACGCTGCAGACCCCGCCACCCACCAGCGAATCGACCACAGCTGCTGCCACTCACGAGTCCGTGAACTCCCCCCAACCCTCTGGTGAATCGACCACGGCTCCTGCCAGTCGCAAGTCCGTGCAGTGTTACTTCTGCGGACTCGAAAAGCACCCCCGAAAACGCCGCCCGGCCCGAGAAGCTACCTGCTCCAGCTGCGGAAAGAAGGGCCACTTCGCCACGGCCTGTAAGTCTAAACCATGAGCAGGGTCGAGTAGCGCCGCGTGCGAGGCATGGGGGCAGCCATCTTTGTTGGCGCCACCTCGCCCTGCCTCCGACCCACGGGTGCTTACCGGGCACCAAGACGGCAATTCAATTCTGGCCTCCATAACCCTCGACCAAAGCGCTCCACACCAGCTTGCAAGGTCAATGATGGACATCCTGGTGGAGGGGCACAGGACTAGCTGCCTATTTGACACGGGCAGCACTGAGAGTTTTATTCACCCGGACACTGTGCAACGCTGTGGACTCATGACACAGCCGGTAAGCCGGAGGATCACCATGGCTTCTGGGTCGCATTCCATAGACGTCCAGGGGGGTTGTGTAGCGACATTGGTGGTGCAGAGCACAGAATATCGGGACTTTGCGCTACTGGTCATGCCTCAACTGTGTGCCCCTGTGCTATTGGGGCTCGACTTCCAGAGCCACCTGAAAAGTGTGACAATGGAGTATGATGGGCCCATCCCACCAATCACTGTCAGAAACCCTCAGTCACCCTCAGTGCTCCGTCATATACCCCGCTACTGACCATACACACACACACCGACCTGTACATTCCACCCAGCACCATGCCGATAGCTGCGCTACTGACATCACTTGGAGCCTCTCCACCCTCAAGATCCCTCCCCCACCGCCGTTCGCCAACCTGACCCCCGACTGTAAACCTGTGGCAACTAAAAGCAGAAGGTAGAGCGCGGGGGACAGGGCCTTCATTCAGTCAGAGGTGCAGCGTCTGCTCAGGGAGGGGATCATTGAGCCAAGCACAAGTCCTTGGAGGGTCCAGATAGTCGTTGTTCGGACAGGGCAGAAAAATAGGATGGTCGTGGACTATAGCCAGACTATCAATAGGTTCATGCAGCTTGACGCTTACCCCCTACCCCACATCGCGGATATGGTCAATCAGATAGCTCAGTACAAGGTGTACTCGACCATAGACCTAAAATCTGCTTACCATCAGCTCCTCATCTGCCCGGAAGACCGCCCCTACACCGCCTTCGAGGCTGGCGGCAGGCTCTATCACTTCCTGCACGTCCCCTTCGGTGTCACAAATGGTGTCTCGGTCTTCCAGAGGGAAATGGACCGGATGGTGGACCAGTGCCAACTGAAGGCCACGTTCCCATATCTGGATAACATCACCATCTGCGGTCACGACTGGCAGGATCATGACACCAACCTCCAACGATTTTTCCAAGCGGCCAAAGCTTTTAACCTTACTTATAACAGGGACAAGTGTGTGTTCAGAACCACCCGACTCGCTATTCTTGGGCCTGTCGTGGAGAACGGGGTCATTGGCTCTAAACCTGACCGTATGCGCCCCCTGTTGGAACTCTCTCTTCCCACCACCTTCAGAGCCCTCAAATGGTGCCTGGGCTTCTTTTTCTATTACGCCCAATGGGTCCCACACTATGCAGACAAGGCCCGCCCCCTGGACAAGTCCACCGCATTCCCCCTCTAAGCCGAGGCCCGCGCAGCCTTCAGCCACATTAAAGGGGACATTGCCAAAGCAACGATGCATGTGGTGGACGAGACCATTCCCTTCCAAGTAGAGAGTGACGCCTCCGACTTTGCGCTGGCTGTTACCCTCAATCAGGCAGGAAGGCCGGTAGCATTCTTTTCTCCTACCCTTCAAGGCTCTGAAATTCGGCACTCCGCGGTGGAGAAAGAAGCCCAGGCCATAGTGGAAGCTATTAGGTACTGGAGGCACTATCTCGCTGGCAAAAGGTTCACCTTGCTGACCGACCAGCGCTCAGTTGCGTTCATGTTCAGCAACCAACAGCGGGGCAAAATCAAAAATGATAAAATTTTGAGGTGGAGAATAGAACTCTCCACCTACAACTATGATATCCTGTACCGGCCTGGAAGGCTCAATGAGCCCCCTGATGCCCTATCCCGGGGAACATGTGCCAGCGCACAGCTTGACCGGCTATATGCCCTCCATGCAGATCTTTGCCACCCGGGGGTCACCCGATTTTACCATTTCGTGAAAGCCCGGAACCTGCCTTACTCCCTTGAGGACATCAGGACGATGACCAGGGACTGCCAAGTCTGCGCTGAGTGCAAACCGCACTTCTACCGTCCTGAAAAGGCACAACTTATCAAGGCCACCCGCCCCTTTGAGTGACTGAGTGTCGACTTTAAGGGCCCCCTTCCCTCCACCGACCGCAATGTCTGCTTTCTCAACGTAATCGATGAGTACTCGCGGTTCCCCTTTGCCATCCCCTGCCCCGATACCACTACCACGTCCGTCATAAAAGCCCTGTGTCAGCTCTTCACTCTGTTCGGATATCCCTGCTATATCCACAGTGATAGAGGGTCCTCGTTTATGATTGATGAGCTGCTCCAGTACCTGCTGGCTAGGGGCATTGCTACTAGTAGGACCACGAGCTATAATCCCCGGGGGAATGGACAGGTGGAGAGGGAGAATGCCATAGTGTGGAAGGCAACACTTTTAGCCCTTAGGTCAAAGGGATTGCCGGTCTCTCGCTGGCAGGAGGTCCTCCCCGAGGCACTCCACTCCATCCGCTCCCTGTTATGCACGTCCACCAATGCCACCCCTCATGAGCGACTCTTTTCTTTTCCCAGGAAGTCCGCCACTGGGATCACCCCACCAGTTTGGCTGATGTCCCCAGGGCCAGTGCTGCTCTGGAAACATGCGAGGAGCAATAAATACTCCCCGATGGTAGAGAGGGTTCACCTCCTTCATGCGAACCCCCAGTATGCCTACATGGTCTTACCTGATGGGCAGGAGGACACGGTCTCTGTCTGCGACCTGGTGCCCGCAGGAGCACCAGACCCCTACCCCGAACACTCCAAGGTGACTATGAACGCCGTACCCACGATGTATATACCCACGAGACACCGTGCACACCAAGCCCTACGCAGACTCCTCACGACACTCCCATACCGGGCACCACACACGCATGAGGGATTACTGACGCCTAATGGGCTGACACCTCAAGTCAGGCCGGAGCCAGCGCAACCACCGTCACGGGTGCAATCACCACCGGTGCTACATGGATCGCAGCGACAGACTCGACCGCCTGATAGACTTAACCTGTAAATATACTTGTGAGAAACTTCACCCATGGGGGCTCTGTTTTAAAACAAAGTGGGGGTGAATGTGGTGAACTACATATTCCTGTCTGGACACGCCCCTCTGCTGTCTGCTCCTGTGGCTCCTCCCACAAACCCCTGTATAAAGGCGATTGGAGGCACTGCTCCTCCCTCAGTCTCCAGGTGGTCTCTTTCTGCTAATCGTGGTCTCTTGCAGATAATAAAAGCCTATCGTTCGCCTCCCGTCTCCGAGAGTTATTGATGGTGCATCACTGTCCATGGCTAATACACCATATTTTCAATCTTGATTCTGTCCTGATGAAAGGTCTCAGCCTGAAACACCAGTTGTTTATTCTTAGCTATAGATGCTGCCTGACAAGCTGAGTTCCTCCAGCATTTTGTGTGTATTGCTCTAGATTCCCAGCATCTGCAGAATCTTGTGTGTTTTTCAATCTTGAGCGCATGGGTATCATTACTGACTGAAAAGGATAGGCGAATGTGGTGTTATCACAACTTGAGTCTGACTTGCTGAATGTATTACACGTTTTCATTTCTAGATTTCCAGCGATTACGGTGTTTCACTTTTGTACCTGAAGAACTTGTTGAAGTTCATGTTTATTAATCAGTGAGAAATTAGGGATTAATTGCTGAAGCCAGATCTGGTATTCCACAAGTATCACAAGCAGTGCACATCATTGCTCCTAGGAGATTCAGTGTTATGAAAACTGTCACTTAGCCATGAATGCAGTTGATAGTGCTGGGAAAAAGTCTCAGTTGCGATTATAATTAATGATAAAGCTATATATATATATATATATCTACACACACACATCAGGTGAGAGCATGAAGGCCCCGCTGAAAAAATGGTCCAAGCTTGGAAATGAGGTTTGGCATCACAACATAATGGAACATTCTGGAGATATGGTAGCTTCTGCACGTGGAACCCAGGACTGCAATATTAACTTCCAAGAAAAGAGGGGGAAATATCAAAATAGAAAGGTGTAGGAAAGAAAAAAAAAGTGAATCAGGGCAATTATTATCATGCTACCACCTGCCAACCAACAACAATCAGGCTCTTGAACAAAAGGGGATAACTACACTCAGTTGCCCATCCATTGAGAGCTTCCCACAACCAATGATCTCACTTTAAGGGCTCTTTATCTCATTATCTATTGCTATTTATTTATATTTGCATTTGCGTAGTTTGTTGTCTTCAGCACTCTGGTTGATCTTTCATCGATCCTGTTATTTGTTGAGTATTCCCACAGAAAATGAATCTTAGAGTTGTATATGGTGACATATATGTACTTTGATAATAAAATTTACTTTCAACTACTTTGAACATAACACTCTAACTGAGTCTAGCAATGAGTGCATATGTAAGGTGGCAAATAGAAGTGCCTAATACTGAAAGATATCTCAGCCACCATGTAAAAACCTCAAAGCACCTTTTATTTTTGTATGTAAATCCAACGGATGTCTGATTAAGATGTGTCATTCATTGATGTTGCAGAATGCTGCACAAGGCTGAAAAGTGCTTGATGAAAATGCTACATTTAACAGTGGGCTGGATTAAATACACCAGGGTGTAAAATCAGGATATTGTATGCTTGTAATAGGACAGCAGTTGTATGCCGAAGTTGGCATGGTTTGTCATAGGACAATGGTTGTTTGCAGAAGTTGGCACAGTTTATGATAGGACAACAGTTATTTGTAGAAGTTGGCATAGTTTGTGATAGGACAATGGTTGTTTGCAGAAGTTGGCACAGTTTATGATAGGACAACAGTTATTTGTAGAAGTTGGCATAGTTTGTGATAGGACAATAGTTGTTTGTAGAAGTTGGCACAGTTTGTGATAGGACAACAGTTATTTGTAGAAGTTGGCAGAGTTTGTGGTAGGACAATAGTTGTTTGTAGACAGCACACACAAAATGCTGGTGGAACGCAGCAGGCCAGGCAGCATCTATAGGAAGAAGGACAGTTGACATTTCAGGCCAAAACCCTTGTCTTCAAAAGTTTCTCCTCAAAATCCTTAATATCTGTGAACGCTCTGAGATATCCATGGTCCTTCAGTGCTGACTGCTTGATGGTCTTCTTTGAACGGGCTCCAGGGTTTCCTTTGTTTTGTGGCTGTGTGTGGGAAGACAAGTCTCAGTGCCGTGTACTGCATACATATTTTGTTAATAAATGTACTTTGAATCTTTGAATCCCAGAGCTACCTGCCCTACATCTTCTCCCCATGGTCAAGGAGTCTGTTTTGCATAAAAGATGTTGGTGGAGGTCGAATATCAGTTTGGTCTGGGTTCCTGGGAAGGGAACATTGTGCATGTTAGCAGTACCATTTGAGCAGCTGCACACTTTAATTGCAGTGATTTACGAGACATGCATACAAACTTTCGGCTAACCTATGTGATATGGCATCATAGCTCAAGCTTGTAAAATGCAGGCTGCTGCTGAATGCAGTCAGGCTGGCTTGTGTGAACAATCATGAGTAGTACTTATATGTAAGCAGGAGCCAACGCTCACTCTGTTGTGATGATGCCAGGAAGTTGCGTTTCTCTGTTGTTGACTTGTCCAATATTGCAACAAAAATGTTGAATGTTATTATAAGACAAGTGACATCACTCCTGCCTGCTAAGTGTATTGGCATGCCCATGGAAGCACCCAATCCAATGTCACATTAAATTCCAGAGCACATCAGTGATTGATATTATATTTATTTCATTGGATCACATGATATAACATGACTGAATCTCTGGTCCTTGACTAGACCCCTTATTCTTGTTTTAAAATTTTCCCCTCCCAGTCTCCGTGGTCTACAAGCACTCGGAGATATCCATAGTTCTTCCATTCGGACTTCTTGAGGAATACTCTATTGTTGATGGCTGTAGTACCTCCAACTTCCTATATCCAATACTCTGGAGTTCCCTCCCCAAGTATCTCCATCTCCTAATCCTCTTTTTTAAGATGTTCCTTAAATTAAACTTCCAGTACTCCTTACCAAGATTGAAGTCAAATTTAGTTTGATAATGCTCCTTGAGATGCCTTAAATCAAAGCCTGATAAATAGCTATTTAGCCCATCATTCATCTGTTTGCCTTAAGGAGCACCTGAAAGGAGGAATAATTGATAAGTGATACCTCTGTTTAGGAAAGGAGTGAACAGCTACTTTAAATATGTAGTACAAATGTTGTTTGGGGGATAGAAGAGATTCCAGCTGATGTAGCTTTGGAAATAAGATTGAGCAAGTTAGGGCTTTTTTCTTTGGTGTGACCAAGGACACGAGCTAATGTGATAGAAGTATATAAGATTAAGAGAGTGATGGACATTGTTTACAGCCAGCACCTTTTTCCTGGAGTGGCAATGGTAAATACCAGAAGACATCCATTTAAAGCTGACCCTCCCAAGAGCCAAAGTATAAATCCCTGACTCCAGCCCACATAGCTGTCTGGGTAATTGAGGCACTCAAGCCTCCAAACCACAACAAGGTTGTGGTCCTCTTGGAGGACTTTATTTTTAGATGAGCAGCACTAATGTGATAACCATCATTGCAGGAATTGTATGTATCCAGGACAAGAAAGTGGTCAGGAAAAATCATTGCAGACACTACATGCTCTGCAAACTGCCTTTCCCAAAAGCTCTCTTCTGGAAAGCACCATAGTACCATTAAAGCAGAAATGTCACGCCATTTCAACCAATTTCTCTCCCAAGCATTTAATCTGATCAACCATTCTAACATCCCTTTGTCTCAGGGGTTCCCAATCTCTTTTATGCCATGGAGCCTTACCACTAACCGAAGGGTCTGTAGAACCCAGGGTTGAAACCCCTGCTCTAACTGTTTAAAATTTACAAAGACCAAATAGCCTACCAACTGGACCGTGGGAGGAAACTCGAGACACTGGAGAAAATCCACACGGTCATTGGGGAGGACGTACACCTTACAGTCAACAATAGGAGATAATTCTTTATTCTTTATAATTATTGAATGGTGTTTTGTTTTTGTTGCATGTCACACCCTAACCAATACACCACCTCAAATTCCTAATCCAGGTTGAGTATTCCTTATCCAAAATACTTGGGACCAGAAGTGTTTCGGATATTGGATTCTTTTTCAGATTTCGGAAGATATGATGAGATAGCTTGGGATCACCATTGCTTCGAACTCTGAATTTATGTGCTAACAGTTAGCACTCTTTATCTTACATATATGTACTTAACAGTAAAAAGTATTCTGTACCATTAATATAAAGAAAATCTAATGTGTGTCGGGTAACAAAAGCAGCACAACAACATCAGGAGAATACCTGAATCAGCTGTTGAACAACAACAAACGGGAAGTATCAGTCTCCAACCACAATGCCATGATTTGATTAAAAGGTTACAGTGCATTTTACCTTTTTTTTAGGGTTTATGTAAGGTATGAAAACAAACAGCATTGTAAACTTATATGGTGTTAGATTTTCATCGGCAGCGATTTCGGCCAATTCAATTAATTTCTCTGCTGCTTTGTGATCAGCATTTGCTTTAAAAATTTAATGCTGTGCCTTTTCTTAAATTTCTGCAACCAGCCTGCTGAATATTCACAATTGCCTTCAGTTTTCAGTTCATCGTGATAGATCATTGCTTAATTTCATACCGTTAAGCGGCATATGTTCAGTCTGATGCTGATGAATTGACTCTTTCAACGCACGCTCAAGATTTTAATTTTTCGCTTTATGCAGTGTTTTTCTGTTTTTCATTAATTTCTGTTCGCTGCATACACTTTGTGAGGTCCCTTTTCAGAAATGCCTGCGGTGTGCAGAGACCTGCGATTTGCCTGGGAACCATCTCAGCGCCTTATGGGGTTTGCATTCAAAAAACTTCGGATTTTGGAGGTTTTCAGAGTTTGGAGTTTCAGATAAGGGGTACTCAAACTCTTCATGTAAACGTCAAGGCGAATAAAGTTGTTTCTTTTCACCTCTCCAGTCAGTTGTAAAGAAGAATGGCTTTTCTTCCTCTGCTCACCTTTTTATCTCAAATACTCTTGAAGAATCTGTTCTTGCCCCTCCTGTTCCTTCTGTGCACACTGTCTCCATGGCAATATCGTCCTAAGCACAGACCCTGTTTCTTTTCTAAATTGAAGTTGCACATTTCTACCTTACCATCATTTTTAAACGAATTCCTCTCTTATTAAGTAGTTCTGGTCAAATCAAAGTTCAAAGTACATTTATTATCAAAGTATTTATACATTATACAAGCTTGAGGTTTGTCTCCCTACAGGCAGACACAAAACAAAGAAACCCAAAAGAACTCATAAAGAAAAGAAGACTGTCAAACACCAAATTTGCTGAGAAAAAAAATACAAACAATAAAAGTAAGCAAATAGCATTCAGAACAGAAGTTGAGTCCATAGACACGAAGCCCGGAGCAGGCCACAGGCTCAGCCTCAGTTCAGCACAGATCCGAGCAAATGTCACAGAGTCCTCAGACGTGGAGCCCAGAGAAGCCAGAACAGGCCACAGCCTTGGTCTCAGTTCAGCACAGAGCAGAATAAATGTCACGGAGCAGCGAGAAGAACTGTCCTGTCCATTGCCTCTTGGCCTGACATCTTGCCTTTTTAATCCATCTGGCCCAGCACTTAAATCGTCCAAACATTGGGTTGTCACGCTGAGATCTGGGCCTGGACCCCTCCGTCAACCCATACCCAGCCTTTCCAATTCGGCCTTGCACTTAGAACTTTGCTCTCGGTTTAAGAGGATATGTAAATTGAATCTGCAGCTGTTATTGTGTTATGCTGTATATCTGTTGATATATGGAATGGCTAAAGAGAACGTAGAGAGGGTGTTGCTTATAGTGGGGGGGGGGAGTCTAGGACTGAGGGCACAATTTCAGAATAGAAAGATGCCCCTTTAGAATTGAGATGAGGAGGAATTTCTTTAGACAGAGGGTGGTGAGTCTGTGTAATTTATTGCTACAGAAAGCTGTGAAGGTCAACTCCTTGGGTATATTTAAAGCAGAGGTTGATAGGTTCTTGATTAGCAAGTTCATCAAAGGTTATGGGAAAAGGCTAGAGAATGGGATTCAGAAGGTTAATAAATCAGCCATGTTGGAATGCAAAGTAGACGATGGGCCAAATGGCCTGATTCTGCTCCCATGTTTTTTGGAAATCTTTATTTTGAAGGAACAAACCCAATAATCGTCATTCTAACCATGTCCCTTTTGGTGGACCCTGCTGATCCAGGATCAGATCCCCAGGCTGGTGAAATTCAGAATTAATCCTGTGTGCGTTGAAGTTCCCAGCATCTTAAAATCACACAAAGCAGCTTTTGGAGAATGGAATTTAATGACTCTTGAGTGTTTGTGAGAGATACCACTACTGGCTTTAGGATTTCGATTATTTTGGCTTTGAGTGCAAGTGTCTGTAGAGTTGCCAAGTGCTACTGTTCTGGAAAGAAGGCATCATTGGCAGTTTATTAACCATTTGTACCGTTGTCCTCAGACCTTGCATGATGCTTGGCAAATTCTCTATTTAATGCAGAAGATGTCGATGTTCAGATTAATGATCTCCTTTCACAACTCAACTAAGCTATGGAATGCTCACTTCAAACCATGCCTTTCCCAGCCTGAACGTTTCATTTTATGTGTGCCGAGCATCACAGTCATAAAACACTACAGCACAGAAACAGGTCCTTCAGCCCATTCAGTCCATGCTAAACTATCAGTCTGCCTATCCCAATGACCTGGACCAGGACCATATGTCTCAGTATCCCTCCCATCGATGTACTTACCCAAATTTTTCTTCAATGTTGAAATCAAAACTTCACCCACCACATTGTTGTCAGCTCAAACACTGAGCCAGAGGCATGTGAACGTGTGAATTTGTTCATTTCATCGCTTTGTGATTAAAAATCGACTTCTCAAGCAAAATGCAACAGTGACCATTTTTTGGGTGGTTTATCATCATCCTGTAAAGTTAACCGGAAGTGGGCTGTGCCCCTGCATCTGATTTCCACAATGCAAAACAAGGGAATATGTAATAGTTGTTTATTGGTGCCTAATGTCTCGGGCCTCAGGTACTACAGAAATCTGCTGCACCAAGGCACCAGTGATTGGCACAGCAGGTGGCCAGTACCTAGTGAGTATTTTGTAGCAGATCCCAATTTTCCAAGCCATTACCTTTGCTTGCATCCATTCTCTCTTCTATTCAGCATTCTGATTTTGTGGCCGTGTGTGTATTGAGATGGTGTAACAGTTAGTTCCTCCCTCAAAGGCATGTTGAATACCTTTTCCTCTTTCTAGCCTGTAACTTAGGACCCATGCCACTTACTGAAATTGGCTCCTTTCCCTTCTGCTGGATGATCTGGCCTGATATTAATTTCAGAACTTTTCTGTTCAAGCAGTCAATCGAGATATGGAGTTTGGGGTAGGGGAGGAAATGGAGAGTGGGAGGGTGATGAGGGGAAGACCACCCTTTCCTGGCCATGGAAAACCTGGAAGAAGCTGGATAATTATTAAACAGAAAGGCAGGAGACTGCAGATGCTGGAATCTGGAGCAACTCATGAGATGTGACATTGGCTTCATCAGATATCTCCAAGTGCCAAGCGACTACCTAAGAATCAAATGTTTGACTTGTATTGTCTGCAAGACCTTTTGTAGATCCTCTTTCTTGCTCCCAGTTACCACTTTCTATCAATGATTCCCACCCATTCATCATCACCATCATCATTTTGTGCCATGTCGTATAATGTGAGCGATTGTGGTCTTTGACCATGATTGCTCCTGGCAATCTGTTTCTACAGAAGCAGTTTGCTGTTGCCTTCGTCTGGGCAAAGTCTTTACAAGACAGGTTACTCCAGATATTATCAATACTCTTCAGAAACTGTCTGCCTGGTACCAGTGGTCGCATAGTCAGGACTTGTGATGTGCACCGACTGCTCGTACGACCATCCACCACCTGCTCCCATGGCTTCACATGAGCCTGACTGGGGGGGGAGGGGGCGCGGAGTCTAAGCAGGTGCTATACCTTGCTCGAAGGTAGCTGAGGAACGAGAGACTCCTTTGACAGAGTTATATCAAAGGATGGATACATCTCTCTGCCACCCAGGATTCTGGCTACATTGGGCAACCAATAGTCATTTAGGACTTTCTCAGATAGGGTCCTTGGTTGGTCTTCATGAGTTGGGCTGAAGGACCTGTTTGACTCTATGAAAGATCACGACTGGAAACATTGACTATCCACTTAACTCCATAGATGCTGCCTATCGTGCTGAGTTTCTCCAGCATCTTGGGTGTTGCTTCATTATTAAAACAGATAGCTTTTATTCGATAAATGTGGGAAACAGTAAAGGCAAATCTCTGTAATGCAGGGCACAACCAATAAAGCTTAGAAATTATGATATAAACCAATCACTTCTGGTTAAAGTCCTAAATAATTCAACTCCTGATTTCCTTGATACCTCTCGTGACCCTTGGCTTATTGGTTTATGTTATTTGCTGGTAACAACCAAGACCAAAGTTGGGACCAATAGGTTTGATCCATGTGATTCTGAACCAAGGTGGGAGCTGTTACCTTTCCCTTGTTTTGTAAGTCATATAAACGTGATTGAAGTAGATTTCAATCAGAAAAAGGACCCAGAAATTTAATAAAACTTCAAATTCTGGAACCTGAAACAAAAACCGAGATGCTGGAAGAATAAATACAAGAGAGTATGCAGATGCTGGAAATCCAAAGTAACGCACAAAATGCTGGAAGAACTCAGCAGGTTAGGCAGCATCTGTGGAAATGAATAAACAGTTGATGCTTTGGGCTGCGTCTCTTTTTAAAGGACTGAAATGCAAGGGGGAAGATGCCAGAATAAAAAGGAGGTGGGGGGGGGGGGGTGAAGGAGGCTAGCTGGAAGGTGATAGTGAAGCTGTAGTAGTGGGTCTGGGTGAGCACATGGTTGAAGAGTTCGAGGGCAGCAGAGGGGGTGCAGAGAGAGAGTTACACTGAACTCCCGTTGAAGAGAAGATTTAAACTCCTTCAGGGTAGACATCCCTCAAAGAGACTTTGCAGTGGAACAGCAAGTCAGAAACATGAGGAGGTCTGCAGATGCTGGAGATCCAGAGCAACGCACGCGAAATGCTGGAGGGACTCAGCAGGTCAGGCAGTATCTATGGAACTACTGGAAGAGGTCAACCAGTTGAGCAGCATCTATGCAAAGAGAAACCGGCTAATACCTTAGATCAAAGGCCCTTTGTCAGAACTAAGAAAGAGAGAAAGAAAGTCAGTCCACTGCAGAAAAGGTGGGGGAGGGTGCTGGGCTGAACAAAGAGGATGTCCACAAAATTGGATGAAATGATGTAGCCATTGGTGGACAATTAACCCATTCTTTCTGTTTGTATCAGAATGAGCTACTTGTGCTTGCTATTTGTCACCCCACCTCTCACCTTTTCTTTCTTTAACTTGTATATTCTGGCCTGTTTGGCGTGTTCCAGCTGGCCAGATACCAAATAATAAGTGTTACCAGATAATTTGTACTATACCCTACAATATTTAATTTATGCACTTTACTATGTTTACTTACTACTTATGGCCTGTCACGCTGCTGGCATTTAGGACAGCAATGAAGGGCCTCCATCTCTGGCGGTGTTCAGCGCTTCCTTCATCGTGTCAGTAGTTTTCTCTCGGCTTTCACACACATCCGGCTGGAGACTTGGGAATACCGTCACTCTCAGATGTAGAAGGATTCTTCGTCGCTGTTTCTGAAATGGTTTTGTTTTACCGGTCAGTGTTGTTAGCTGAACACCCGAACCTGGAGGACCGATGGACCTCTTTTCGTCTGGCCTCTACCCTTAGGCCTGCTTGCCATGAGTGACCCTGCCAAGAGCCACAGCGCAAGGCCCCGACATCGCTCTCTGATCCTTGAGGCTCGCAAGCCTCCCAACCATGACATGGTTGTGGTCCTCCTGAAGTTTTGTTATCTACACATAATTCATTTACTGATTTAATTCTTACTTTCCTAAGTTATTGTGTGTTATATGTGTGTTATGTGTACTACAGTGTTTTACACCCTAGTCTGGAGAAATGTCTCATTTGGCGGTATATAGTTAAATGATATTAAACTTGAACTGCTTTGACGCCTGACAACACTAACAGTACATTACACAGACAAAAGGTGATCTGGGTTTGGATTGGTCACAGATTGGGCTGATGCGATCCACAGTCAACATTTCTACATGGTCACTCTTGGAGCCCCTGGTCCCCAGCTCAAAGTACGGTTCTTCGCAAGTGCTGGGTTTTCCGACCGGCTGCGCCGCCTAACGCTTCACTATCTCCAGGAACGGCCTGAAAGACGAGCGCCCTCGGGGTAGGGAGGACGGAAGTTGGGGAGTGGTTCCCTGGGTGACCCCTTCCCTTGTCGACTTTGCCGAATGCGGCATCGTGGGTGACTGAAACATCGAGTCTGGAACACTGAGACAGCGGGCGGTGTGTTTGCTAATCGCTGGCTGCTGTCCGAGGAAGGGCCTTGTACTCAAATGATTCCCCCCCCACCTCACCCCGAAGGAGAGCGAGAGAGAGCCTGTTGGTCCTGAAGACAGGGGGCTTGGAGAAGCGACGTGGAAGATTGTCACATTGGACAGCAAGCTGTGGATCTCCACTCTCATTGTTGAGGGAGAGAGCACGCTCTCTCTTGCTGGAGAAAGCCTGTCTGAGCTACTGAAGTGAACTGTAGCTTGATGGACCCTGGGTCAGTTAACTCTCTGGTTCTTCCACTACTGCTTGCATGCTGAGGGGGTGGGAGGGGCCAGTGGCGCTGTTGACACGGGTGGGGCGGAGGGGGCCCTGACATCTTTGCTGCTGCTTGTGCGAAGGGAGTGGGGCAGCTTCGGGGAATCGATCTTTTTATCGTCCTACAGAGTTTCTTTGTTTTGTGGATTTCTGTGAAGAGGACAAGTTTCAGGTTGCATACCGTATACGTACTCGGATAATAAGTGCACCTTTGAACCTGTGAACTTGGATGGGGGGGGGTCAGCAGGTTAAAGGGGCCAGGAAGAACATTTTCAGGATTGTCAGCTCTTTCTGAACACTGTGGCTGGGAGCAGTGATGTGAGTTTATCACATACTCACTGTGGATGGTTTTGTGTGTAAGGTCTCAGGGGCTAAACCCTGACAGAGTGCACTTCCCCTGTAATTTTCATTCCTTTGTTGACACATTATACCAAAGCTTAGCTTCACTAGAACAATCCAGGTTGAACTCTGAAATCAGGCAAGCAGAACTATTGATTTATACTGACCTAGCAAGTCAAATTCCATTTATATGAAGTAAGATGTTTGCAACTCGAATAATCAGATTTTTTTTTGAGGGGGGGAGTGGTTTGTGGGTGCTGCTCTGGCTCTGCCCACTTCTCCATGCAGGAGAGGGCAAGGAAACAGCCAATGAGTGAGCCGGCCAGCTAAAGAGTTGGAGAAATGGGTGACACCTATTCAGAGAACTGGAGTGACACACATTCCTGGCGTGGCCTGGGATTTACTCACTGCCCTGGCTCAAGTCTTGAATTCCTTGTGCTATGAGGATTTAGTTGTAGTTCCTGTTGACATCTGAGGAACTTTGTTGGATGACTTCAGTTTATTGCTATTTCCATGTTATTGTCCAGGAAAAGTGCAGTGCAGTGAAATTGAGTTAAACTCACTGTCTTCGACTTGTCAGGCATCCTGCAGTAATATAAGGGGTTCCTATTGATGCTTTCCCTGTGAAAAACAGCATATTCATGAGGGAGGTGTGTGCAAATCCTCCTGTTAAACAGAGAAGTAAGCCAATTTCACTAGTGCAGACTCATTGTTTTAAAGCTTTGTCAGACTTAGTTCTGCTCTTCTTTTTTAACCTGAGTACATACAATAGAACCTGGTGAGATCTAGGTTTTTTTTGTGTGATCTAGGGTTTGGGCATAATTTCCGGTTTACGATGGTGCTGGTGAACCTCTGTGGTTTCTGGCTGGTGGTCAATGAAACAAGGAAAACAACTACCGGTAAGTACTTTGTTAAC
The DNA here is from genome assembly GCF_030144855.1 of Hypanus sabinus. Lineage (NCBI taxonomy): Eukaryota > Metazoa > Chordata > Chondrichthyes > Myliobatiformes > Dasyatidae > Hypanus > Hypanus sabinus. The sequence continues at coordinate 82,694,576 of NC_082718.1, forward strand.
CTCTCTTTTCCTATGCAAACAATAGCCTGTAACTTCCCTTTGGACTTGAAGGCAATTTGATGTGGCAGAACCGAGGTGAGGCGAGGCAGCCGAGAGCGAGGAAGACCAGAGGCTTGACCGTGCCGGGCTTAACTGGAAAGGTTGGATACCGAGGAGATGGGGACCAGGCCCCAGGGAGTATCGAAGCGACAGAAAGCAATGTTTTGACGCTGGGCCAGGTTGAAAAGGTCAGGGTGTCAGGACCTGAGGCGAATGTTGGGCTGATTCAGCTTCTTACTCCACGACATTTCATCTGTGCTGATATAAGGGTCTTTGGGTGGACTCTCTCGTGGACTTCAGTTCAGAATGCTGTTTACTTGCATTTATTGTTTGCACGATTTTTGTTGTCTCTTTTTGCACATTGGGTGTTTAATAGTTTTCTTATTAACGAGCAAGCTTGGGTTTCTTTGCTGGTAAGGAGACGAATCTCAAGGTTGGATAACATATATATACTTTGATAATGAATGAACTTTTAATTTATGGTCATTGGGGTCTGACAGCTGAGTTGTGCAACTCACTGCAGAGATGCTAGAAGTCATGTTAACATCATTTGGCTCCTTGTGCCTGCCCCACTGTTGAGGGAGGTCATTGCAGATCTTTTGCCTCACCATCACGTTGCTGTTCTAGACCCAGGTCCCTTCCAATCCTTTAGCATCTATCAAACTCTGTTCAGTAAACTCAGAGACTGCCTTCTGCAGGATGGAGAAGTCCTTTTGGTGAAGAAATGTCTTCTCGTTGCAGTGTTGAATGGCTGCTTATTGTGTGACTGTGGCCCTTGGTTTTGGACACTCTGGCCAGAAGCCACATCACCCTGAATCTGCCCTGTCAAAACCATAAGAAAGTTGCATGCTTTAATGAGATCGCCCCTCATTATTTTAAACTCAGCAGATTCCAGGCCCATTCATTAAACACTTCATGGAAGACAATGACCAGTACACCCTTCCTTTCACAAGTGGGCCAAATGTACACAACACCAAAATCAGGTCCCCCAAGACTCTTTATAATTGCTGTATCATGTATAATGTTGTAGTATAATTCAATTATACCATATACACAAATTTGCCCTTCTATTAATTCCTTGACTCCCTCTTGCTAAGAAAACAGAGAAAAGTATGGGCTGACAGGCCTGTATCCTGCCATTTTGCTCCAAAGGATAATACTAGTTAAGACCAACTGATGTACTGATGTACATACTGTGCAAAGGTCTTAGACACACACACACACACACACACCCCTCCCCCCCCCCAGGGTGCCTAAGGCATTTGCACAGTACTGTATTTGTGAATGTGGAGAAAAAAAAGAGTTTGTAAATCTGGGGGGAGGTGGGATGATTCCCTGGATGATGGGAATGGTGAGGGTGAGGGTAGATCACCATGAGAGGGGTGTGGGACAGGTGGCAGAGAAGGAGTGCCAAGGACAGGGGACTGACAGGATTCCAGACACACCCAGCCTTGAGACACCAGACAAGGTCATTTGATTCCAAAGAATTGGTGTATCAATCATTACAGAATATCTTTCTAGTGGTTCACCCTTCCCTTTTTCCCAACCATGATTTCCCTGTCCCTGCTCCCTTCCCATTCTCAGTCCACAACAGAGACCCATGTCAGAATCAGGTTTATCCTCACTCACATATATCATGAAATTTGTCTTTTTCTGTGGCAGCAATACAGTGCAATACATTAAATTACTACAGTTCTGCGCAAAAGTCTCAGGCACCCTAGCTATATATATGTGCCTAAGACTTTTGCACAGGACTGTATGACTTTTTGGTTCTCTGAACTCTGTTGTCCATGAAAATGCTAGGATTCATTCCCACTCTCTCCTCCTGAATTGGCTCATCTAAACCAACATGGTAATTGGGACTCCACAATTTTCCACGTTGACTTGAGGCTTGGGGGTGGGGGTGTGGTGAGTGAGTTAAAGAGCCAGTGTTCTTGCCCTTGTCTGCTTTTTCATAAACCTAGGTGAAAAGCGCCAAAGTTGCCAAAGCTGCTGTGTTTGTTTGTGTTGGTCTGGGACTGGAAGAGCTCTTCTTGTGCACGAAACTCTGTAAAAGTCAGCTCTTGATTCATGAAGAGGTATTCTGGGGAACTGACACAAAAGAGATCTGAGGAAAAATTTGGAATAAAGTAATTCTAACCAGGAAATCAAGACTGTGAGGTTGGTGCAGACAGAATCATTCAGTTCCTTCAAAAGGAAATTGGAGAGTCACTTGATAAGAACTGACTTGCAGGGTTGGAGGAAGTGAGCGGATAAGACTGAGGGGATTGCTCTAATTAGAGGCATGGCCTACATGGATATAATGCATTTATCTACAATACTGCTCAAAAGTCTTAGACATATACTGTATATATAGCTAGGGTGATTGCCTAAGGCATTTGCACAATACTGTAGTAATCTTACGCACTTTACACAAAATATTGCACTTTACATGACATATGTGAGTGATGATAAACCTGATTCTGATATGGGTTTCTATTGTGGACTGAGAGTGGGAAGGAGGCAGGGAGATGGGAATCATGGTTGGGAAAAAGAGAAGGGAGAGGAAAAGGAGTGGGAAGCACCATATGTAATGATGAATAAACCCAGTGCTTGGACTCAAATGGCCTTGCCTGGTGTCTCAGAGAAGGTTGTGTCTGCAACCACGCTAACCCCTGCCCCTGGCACTCCTTCTCTACCAACTGTTCTCCACTCCTCCCATGACACATCACTCTCACCAGTCCCAACGTCTTTTGCTTCCACCAGATTTACAAACTCGCTCTCTGCTCCACTTTGGCAAAAACATTACTGTGCAAAAGTCTTAGGCATCATATCTATATATTGTGCTGAAGACTTTTGCACAGTACTGTATGAATATATGCTGAAATTGAGAAGCTGTCACAGAGGATAGCAAGGTACAAAATTCCTAATGCTAATATTGCTTCTAAATGCTCTGCATACAATTTTGTGAGTTATTTTCTAACGTGTGATATTCCACATATATCATCATCATCATTATGTGCCGTATCATTTGACATGGGTGATCCTGGTCTTCCCATGACCATGATTCTCCTTGGCAAATTTTTCTGCAGAAGTGGTTTGCCATTGCCTTCTTCTGGGCAGTGTCTTTACAAGATGGGTGACCCCGGCCATTATCAATACTCTTCAGAGATTGTCTGCCTGGCGTCAGCGGTCGCATAACCAGGACTTGTGATATACATCACATGACCATTCACCACCAGCTTCACATGACCCTGATCGGTGGGGGGGGGGACTAAGCATAGGCGGTACCTTGTCCAAGGGTGACCTGCAGTCTAGCAGAGGGAAGGAGTGCCTTACACCTCCTTTGGTAGAGACGTATCTCCACCCCGCCACCCAATTCCACATATGATGGCTCATTAAATACTGTTAAAGATAGTGCCCGTCCTGTGCTGTGTGGTAATGAGGCCCTGATTTCCGTCTCAACTCTCCCTATTCCAATTGCTTCACTTTTACTTTCTGCTTCCTGCTCTCAGAAGGTCACTGTTATTCTCATCGTCCACCTGCCAGCCTCTCCATTCAACAGATCACCTTTTACCATTACTGCCACTTCCAAAGTGATGTGTCCAGTAAGCACATCCAAAGATTCCTGGGACTTTCAGCAGTCCAAGGTACTGCTCCCACCTAAATAACTTCCAACATCCTTTTATATCTCCCCAAATTATGCAAACAGAAGAGGTACAGGTCCCACCATTGCTTCACTCCTCCAATTTGCATGTGTTTCTTTCAATTTAGCATGCTGCAGTCAATCCTGACATTGTTGTTTCCTCAATACTAGCAGATCAGGTGACTGCTTCGGCAAATGCATTTTTCTCTGCAAGCATGACCGGCAGTTTCCAGTCATCTGCCTCTTCTTTCCTGCTTTCACTCTACCCTCTCTCCTCAGGTTCCAACATGCTTCCAAAAAGGCTCATGGTAAACTGGTACGACATTTCATAATTCTTTGCAGCTTCAGTGCTGCCTTGAGAGAAGTTCAATAATGATTCCATTATTGAGATTTACTTCTTTAGGCCTTAGTTTTATTTATAGAACAAAAGTCTGCAAAAAGTAGTGGAGATTGTCCAGTCTGGCACAGGTAAAGCCCTCCCACCATTGAGCACATCTACATAGACAGTTGTTGCAGGAATCCATCATCAGGGAACCCCACTACCCAGGACATGTTCTCTTCTCACTGCTGCCATCAGGAAGAAGGTACAGGAGCCCCAGGACTCGCACCACCAGGTTCAGGAACAGTTACTACCCCTTAACCATTGGCTCTTGAACCAAAGGGGATAACTTCACTCAATTTCACTTGCCCCATCATTGAAGTGCTTCCATAACCAATGGACTCACTTTCAAGGACTTTTCATCTCATGTTCCTGATATTTATTGTTTATTTATTTATTATCATTGTTTCTTCTTTTTGTATTTGCACAGTTAATTGTCTTCTACACTCAGGTTGAACACCCTAGATGGGTGCTCTTTCATTGATTCAGTTATAGTTATTATTCTACAGATTTGTTGGGTATGCCCTCAAGAAAATGAATCCCAGGGTTGTATATGGTGACATCTATGTACTTTGATAGTAGAATTTACTTTGAATTTTCAATTTTGAACTTATTGGGAGAAGTTTGATAGGATAGGACTTTATTCCTACTTTGAGAATAAATTAACTTCAAACTTCAAACTTTGAACTTTTAATCATAGAGCCAGAGATTACAGAAATAATCCATGTCAACCATAAGCCTCCATCCCCACTAATCTTACATTAATCATATTTTTTCTTCTACATTCCCATCAACCCCTTCTAGATTCTACCACGTACTTACACATCAAGGTAACTTACAATTAATCCACCTGCCCATAAGTCTTTGGCGTGTAGATCAAATCTAGAGCGCCCTGGAGAAATTCCTGTGGTTCACAGAGTTGCAATGTCTCTATATATCAGGATAGAACCGGGGTAGCTGGAAATCTGAGGCAATGACTTTGTAGCTTCCCCATTGTGCTGCCCTTATTTCAAAGTTCAAAGTTCAAAGTACATTTATTATCAAAGTATGTACAACCTTGAACTCTTGGAGATGTTTTTGAAGTTCTGGGATTTATGGATTGGACTGTAGTTCATACTGGCCTCTTTCAGTTCTATGTATAGTTTTTGTGTTCTTGCTCATCCTTGCCTTTTGCCAACTGGCAGGCTGGGGGTGTTAGGGTTTGATGTTCTTGTTATTTCTCCACGTGGGTGATCTGTTATTTTTAGTGCGAGGGAGGGGTTGGGAGTTTTGTTTCCTTTTATTTTCACGGGGGCAGGATTGATGTATTTTCTTCCAACTACCTCTGTGGTTTTCTGTATTTCATGGCTATCTGGAGAAGACAAATCTCAGAGTTGTGTTCTGCATACATACTTTGATAATAAAATGAACCTTTGAAATTCATCGTTTCACAGACAGTCACAAAAGAAAACTAATAGAACCCATTAAAAAAGACCATCAAACATCCAAGGTGGGGGGAAAGATGAACAATTTGTGCAGACAATAAAATGTAAGCAAATAACACTCAGAGCTAAAGTTCATGCAGACAAGTCCTCAGTCACATAGCCAGTTCATTGCTATGGCCAGACCAGGATCCCTTCCCATTACCTGTGGTCTTGCATCTTTAGTATGTCAACCTCTCCTACCTTCCACCTTATCACAGACCTCCCCTTGCAGTCTTTAATCTCCTTCACACTTGTCTCTACATGCTTAATCTTTCTACCTTTCCAACATGTTCAGATTCTAATAAAGGAAGATTGATGTGATATTAACTATTTTTTCTTCCAAAATGCCGCCTGAATTATGGAATACTTCAAAGTTTCTTGTTCTTACATAAGACTTCCAGTAACCATAGCATTTTGCTTTTGAATTTAAATCAGTATTGTGAAAAAATGTCAATGTCATTAGCAACCCTAAATAACTGTGCAAATTCACTTCTCAGATAGCTCACCTTTACATTTAAGTGTTTAACTTTATTTCTCACTCAATCCACCACCAGGAACTAACATTTTTACTGTGTTCTGGTGGTTATAAATGTTTGCCCATTTACTGGAGCTAGCTCACTATCCACACTCACTTACGTTCTACTTTGTTAATGATGTAATACTGCCCGTTACAATACTGGTGTTTAGAGCAGCAATGATTGCCCTCCATCTCCGGTGGTGTTCAGGCATCCTTCATCATGTCAGTAGCTTTTTCTCTGTTTTCACTACTGTCAATCATGCAAGCCCTGGGTGGAGCCTCAGGAATACAGTCGCACTCAGATGAAGAAGGAATCTTCATTGCTATTTCCTTAACAATTTTGTTTTACCAGTCAGGCTTGTTAGCCCTGAGCTGAACCCCTGAACCTGGAGGTCTCTTCGTCTGGCCTCGACCTTTTGACCTGTGTGGTATGGATGAACCAACCAAGAGTCAAAGCGTAAAGCCCTGACTCCAGCCAACATAGCCCTCTGGGTCATTGAGGCACACAAGCCTCCAAACCACGACAATATTGTGGTCCTCTTGCCAGAATGCTCTATTGAAAAGCCAAAAAGCTGCAGCTGCTGAAATGTGTAATTTAAGAAAATTAATCTGTTGGAAATACTCAGTAGGTCCATCATTATCTATGGAGAGAGGAATAGAATTAATTATATTTATTTTCTTTTTTTGAGATACCATGTGGAATAGGCCCTTTCATTCCTTTGAGCCCCACCATCCGGCAATGCCTGGATTAACTGTAGACTAATCACAGGGCAACTTTCAATGACCAGTAGGAGAAGCACCCAGAGAAAACCCACGCATTCCACAAGAGCACTTACAGACCATGTTAGAATTGAACTCTGAGCTCTGACCTCCCAAGCTGTAATAGCGTTGTGCTAGCGCTACCCTATCATATCACCTTAAATAAAATATTTTATTTTGAAATCAAAGTTAATTATCATATGCACAGGTACATGCATGCACAGGTGCCGTGAAAAACTTCATGGCACCATTGGCAAATCACATTATGGTGTGCCAGACTTGTTCTAACATGTCATGATATAACCATCAAAAAGTTCAAAGTACAAAAAAAGTTCAAAAGTGAATTTATTATCAAAATCAGAGTTCAGATCAGAATCAGGTTTAATATTACTGCCATATGTCATGAAATTTGATGTTGTGCATTAGCAGTACATTTCAATACATATTAATAAAAAGCTGTAAATTATGGTAAGAAGTATATCTATCTATCTATCTATCTATATATATATATATGTGTGTGTTAAATTAAGTAGGAAGTGCAAAAAGAGAGCAAAAGAGTAGTGAGTTTGTGTTTGTGGGTTCAATGTCCATTCAGAAATCAGATGGCAGAGGGGAAGCAGCTGTTCCTGAATCGTTGAATGCATGCCTTCAGGCTCCTGTACCTTCTCCCTGATGGTAGCAATGGGAAGAGGGCACATCCTGGGTAATGGGGGTCCTTGACGATGGATGCCATGTTTTTGAGGCATCATTCCTTGGAGATGTCCTGGATGCTGTTACTTATATGATACCATATAAGATTTATTTCCCTGCAGGCATTTATAGTAGCATAGAAAAAATACACTGGTATTAATGAAAAGCTGCATACAAATTACAAATTAAGTCTGTCGGAGATTTGAGCTAACTTAGATAGGAACAATCTCTGCCATGAACTGTCCTAAGCCCAGCTGCAAAGGGAGGAATTTGGGTATGAGGCCAGCAATCCTGTCCTACAAAAGCCCAGTGCTGCAGAAATGCCAAAAGAAGCTCGAAAGGCTTCATCCCTGGGACCGGAATGAGAAAAGGGGCTGCACCAGAGGTAATGTGAAGAACTGGCCCGAGGCAGGGACTTTGGCGAGCTGCTTTTGGCAGCCTGTGCTTCAGTAGGAGTGGTGGGCTTAAGTAAGTAAGATAAGAACAGAAGATTCTGGAAACAGCAACAGCATTAACATTTCAAGTTTGAACCCCTTCACTAGAATTATTTCTCTTTCCACAGATGCTGCCTGATCTGCCGTGTGTTTCCAGTATTTTCTGTATTTACTTCAGATTTTTAGTATCTGTTTTCTTGATATTTATTTTGAGTTAATTCAATTTCCCCCCCATACGCTCCCAGACCTGTTGTGTATTTGTAGCACTTCGCTTTTCTGTAACATGGTGCAGTTTTGATTGATAGCTACTTTGCTTCAATTTGACATAAGATCATAAGATATAGGAGCAAAATTAGGCCATTTGCCCCATTGCGTCTGCTCTGCCATTCCATCATGGCTGATTCTCAACCCTATTCTCAGTATAACCTTTGACCCCTGACTAATCAAGAACCTATCAACCTCTGCTTTAAATAATAATCAATGATTCAGTCTCCACAGCTGCCTGTGGCAATGAATTCACAGATTCACCACCCTCTGGCTAAAGAAATTCCTCCTCATCTCCATTCTAAAGGGATGTTCCTGTACCCTGAGGCTGTGTGCTCTGGTCCTAGGCTCCCCGACTGTCAGAAATATCCTCTCCAGGTCTTCTTTAGCTATTCCAAATATCAGCAGACATACAGTACAACGCAATAACAGCAGCTGATTCGATTTACATAACATCTTTAACACAGCCAAAACCACTTAGTGAGAGTGGAGTTCAAGAAAAGTGATGGTGAAGGAGAAATGTGCATCTTCAGCTTAACCATTTCATTCCCAAGATAATTTTTGTGCACCTCCTCTGCACCATCCTTTCTCAGATAAGGGACCCAAAACTGCTGACAACACTCCTGGTCTGGTCTGACCAATGCCATATGATGCTGCAGAGGTCCCACAGCCTCTTCGCCCTTAACCAGTTTAGTGGAGTGGCTGTGGTCTATTACTTCCTCTCTCTGGGTGCCAGTTAACATTTTAATTTTACCATAATTACATTTGCTGTTGTTCACCTGCTTACATATCATGCTCGAGGTCATTCTGCAGTCTTTAAGATTGTTATTTCCTTGTCCCTGCAGGTTTGTATTGTCCGCAAGGTTAATCACTGTAGACTCACCAAATGCCTAAAGCACCTCAGTCAAACCTAACTAGCCTGTTCTGAGGTAAATCTTCTCCCAACCCCCCTCCCACCGCCTCACTCCCTCTTCTTCCATTCTCCAGCAGTCTGGCTCTCCTCTTCTCACTATATTGCCTGGTGTCTCTCCTCCTTCTCTTTCTCCCATGATCCGCTCTTCACTGCTATCAGATTCCTTCTTCTTCAGCCCTTTTCTTCTCCACCTGTCACCATCCAGCTTCTCCCCCCTCCCCCCTACCCTCCACCCACCTACCTTCCCCCTCACCTGGCTTCACCTATCATCTTCTAGCTTGCAATCCTTCCCCTCCTCCCACACCGTCACCTTCTCTGAAACATCGATGGGTAACTCTTTTCCATAAATGCTGCCTGGCCTACAGAGTTCCACCAGCACTTCGTGCGTGCTACTCTGGATTCCAGTATCTGCAGAATCCCTCGGTTTTTTTTTAATTTGCTTTTTATTAGACCATTTTCCTATCAATTCTGATGGATGATGCTGATTTCCACCCTTGCTCCCTTCACACTCCATCCCAGCTTTGTTAATTATTTAACAGATTTTCCTGCGAAACCTCTGTCAAAATTTGGATTGTTGGATCCGGGACGGAGGAGGTTTGTACGGTAACTGCCTCTGACTAGGTTAATGCTCTACAGCTCCTCAAATATAGATATTGTAATTAACTCCATCATATTACATGAAATGCTGTTAATTGGTTCTTATAGCTGGTGTTGGTTTGTCACCCTTTTGTGAATTTATGCACATTAGCCTGTTTACAAAACGCTGATCTTTTTGACCCCCTGTCTGCGTTCATTGACATTCAGATAATGAGAGTCAGGGCCTCACTAATCTCCTCCCTGGTCTCTCTGGGATAAAAACGATCCATCCCTGGGGATTTGAGGGGAAAGTTTTTTTGCCACGTAGAGAGAGTTGCACTCACACTGCGGAGGAGGTGGTAGAGGCAGATACCAGGCACGACTTAAAAAGATGTGGGTGAAATGACTGGCATGGGTCGGATGATACATACGGTATCTATGACTTTGAAACCAATTCATAGGTATTTGCTAATCAAACAGCGATGACTTGGTATGGTTAGACTAAGGGGAATTATTTTTCAGTGCCGGTGGCCACTGCATCCGATTTAGGCTGACATACTACTCCAGGAAATTGGGGTATTGGTAACCCTTCTAAAAGCTGCCAGGGTACGTGCCTGTTCACAAGGGCAACCCAATAAAGTTGCAGCTAGTTTCACAACTGCACCTTCAGCTCGTGAAAAGAGAGATGATGAGACATCGCCTTTTTTGGCGCCAGCCTGTAGTTATTTTTAACCGCGTTCGCGTTTGAAGACATCAGATCGCCACTTTCTGTGGACTATACCAACCGAAGCCACAAGATGGCAGTATTCACGTGCGCAAGGGCCTTCACATATCCGCGTTGGAACCACAAAGAACCAGCGCTTTGTGTGTGCGAGAGAGGGGGCGGGGGTGGGAAAGAAAACGGCGCCTCTACTCAGCAAGAGAAATATATATTTTGTTCTATAATTGTCTCCTGGTTAAATACGCACAACAATATATACGTGTTTATGTTCATTACATTTCCAAGACTATATCCTAGGGTTGACACGTTACTACTAAATGAAAGACTTGCGAAAGAATAGGGAATTAAGAATTCTGATCGATAGGGAAGAATTGCAGTTAAACTTCTTAAAATGGAAGGGCTGTTTTACAATTAACATTTTAAATAAATACCTCTCTTCTGCGATTCATATCAGACAAAGGATAGAGTTCACCTGCGATTCAGGTACAAAACCTGCGACTGTGTATTTTGGCGTTGATTTGATAATATATTTATCTATAAATATTGTTTCATGACAAATATTTCTACACTATCGGTCGTAAGTATTTACACCAATCTTTACTTTATTAAACTTTAAGCACTAAATAAATAGAACAGGTTTATTATGGGCGTCTTTTTATTCTAAGCTGTTTCTTTCTGCTAGATCACAATGCAAATTCGTTCAAATCTCCCCCAGCCTGTCACATCCTAACTAATAATTTCAGTGTCGAAGTTCATTTCGACGCTGTTACTCAATACCTAAAAACATCACCACGCGGATGGCCCACATGAAAACTAATTACACAGGATCAATATTTAATCACTAGCTTCAGCTCCTTGGATTCCATAACAGTCAGAGCAGAGATTCTTTAAAAAAAAACCACTGCAATACATTAATCCCCCTCCGCCTCACGCACTCGGACACAGCTCGGGTCATTATAACTTCACCATTTCGAAACTTTTTCAGAATTAAAATATCAGACTGATTTTGCAACCGAGGAGAAATTGACCTAAAATTAACATGTATTCTGGAGAATTAATTATGTTTACCTAGACATAAACGGTGCAGAGCTGGGAGTTTCTAAATTCATTGGCATTTAATTTTATTTCATGAATAGCAGGGATTATTGAATTAAAGCCTGTTCTTTTGGCGGTAATATCCTCGGTGCGTGCGAGCTCCCATTCCCAGAGAAGCTGCTCCTTGGGTCCCTCTGAGGAGGATCGGGTTGCGGTGAGGAAGCGGAGCCCTTGCCTTGTGTCTAATCGCGGGATGGATTTCAAGCCTCCGCCACTCTACGCTCAGATCACATAAAGGTTTAAACATTTTAACTAGAGGTTATTGGCATAAATATTTCATAAAGTGAGGAGGAGATATTAAATTGCACTATTGATTTTAGCATCACAACAGAATTGCATTCGTTAGCCCCTGAAGACTAATTGGGCTGTTTAAGGAGGCATTGCCGACGTTGGAATATAATTTTAATTATCGAGGGTTTTGCATCGTGAACACCACGGTTCATCAAATGAGGAAAAAGTCGGGGGAAGCATTGTAATAACTTGATTAAACTGAAATAGTAAGTATACTGAATGGATACCGGCACCCTTGTCCCTCTCTCTGGAGAACATCTTTATTAATTCCTCGGTAAGAGTTTTACAGTACTAACACACAACTATCATTTAATTCCCTATTTTACATGGTTTACGCGGACAGACACAACAAAATATAATGTTCCGGCTCTTGTTCTGTACATCAGGGTGAAATCGCCCGTTAAACTCTCAGCCACAAGAAGCGACCCCTTTTTTTCGGAGTGATCTTTAACTTCCTTCGCCAACATTTTTATCTGTATAACTTGGCGAGCAGAGCTATTTGAAACATTGTCCAGTCTGGCGGCATTTGCAAAATATTGTTCTAAATACAGTTGATTTATCGATAAGCCCTAGCTGATCAGCTTGACTCGAAATCAGGATCCTCTGTTACTTTGTGGTTCTCCCCTCTCCGCCCCCAGTCGAACTCCTCCCTCCCTCTCTCTCTCTTTCTCCCTCTCCCTCAGAATTTTTTTGTCCATTTTCCTCTTTGTCTTTCCATTTTTATTAAGGGAGGGACGTATCCCGGTCCACCTTAACTCCAAGCCCCGCCTTCTGGCCAGGAGCATGCGTAGCAATGATTGGTGGAGGAATAATGGCTGAAATTGATTGCAGACACCAGTATGCAAACTTGTTGCTGGCTTTCCGGGGGATGAGATCAGGCTGTGTTCCTCTAACCAGCAGTAGTGATCGAGACAGAGAGAGAGAGACGCACAGACAGACAGAGAGAGAGAAAGAGTGAAAACAGACAGTGCTCACTTACATGTGTTGGATCAACATTTTTACAAGGGAACGCGAATTGCAACTACAATATTCCAGTCAGGATTTGTTTGCTCCGGGGATTTCAAGTCACTGGATGTCTGCAAGTTTGGAGCCACTGTGAGCGGGCAGTGAGTGCACTGTCCTAGCGCGTTCTGCCCGATCTCATCCCGCCGCCTTCTCTGGACTAATCGCTGGACGAGAGAGAGAGAGAGAGAGAGAGAGAAACTCAACCCCCTATCTTTTCCCGAATAGAACGGAGCTGGGAGATTTCATCCCTCTTGCCAGAATCAAGGACAGAAAGAGCAGATTCAGAATAAATAATAAAATCCAAGAATTATTTTTAAAAAGAAGAAAAAAATACAACAAAATGCTAAAACGAAGGCTGAAGTGACATTACTGAGATAAAGCAATCACAATGTGATCCCGAGCAGGGTGAGTTCTCTGCAAACCTTTCTCATTGTGTTTGAGGCATTTTTAAAATAATATTTGGACCTTGGATACTGAAGCGACCGGAATCTTTATTTCCCCACAATTTACTTTTTATGGTTTTATTTTGATTTGGGCTATTTTAAATCCATTAACTATTGTAATTTTGTTACTGTGTTTGAGACTGTGAAGATAGCTCCGGGGGCTCGGCTGTCATGCCGTATTGATCGGGTCTTTGGGAAGTATGTTCGGGCTGAATCAGTTCAGCAGAAGCGGTGGCCAAGGAGCGGAGAGAAACTTCGGCCAAGCTGCCTTGGATATGTCGGGGCATTACAAGGGCCCGGGTTTCCCCGGCGGGGGTGGCAGTGCCATGGGAGAGCAGGGGATCAACGCCCTGAGCGAGCCCCCGATGCTGGGGATGGGCATGAACCCGGCTTTGAGCGGTGAGCAGTACGCCTTCCACACCCGGGGCCACTCGGAGCTGCACGGGGCCGGGGCCATGCCCCAGCCGCCGCCTCCCCCCCAGCCGCAGCCTCCTCCACCTCCTCCTCCCCCCCAGCCCCAAGCTCAACCCCAGCCCTCGGCAGCCCACGCCTACTTCCCCAACGGGCACCACCATCACCACCCGCACGCTCACCACCATTTCAGCGGCAGCTTCTGCGGATCTGAACCCGGTCCTTCCTGCCTCCACGGGGGGCGGCTCCTGGGGGCGCCCGGCTATAGCAGTAACCCCCTGAGCGGACAGCAGCCTGCCTTCGGAGAAACTTATGATCCCATGGCCGAGAACCAAGCTGGAGGGGGAGGCGAAGCGTTTGGACAACAGCAACAACAGCAGCAGCAGCAGCCCGCCCCGGGGAGATCAGGGAACCTGACGGACTACCACCAGCACCATACCCCGTCATCTAATCACACACCGTGTCTCCCTCTGGACCAGTCCCCCAACCGCGCTGCCTCCTTCCACGGGCTTGCAACCTCTTCCTCATCCGAGGCACACGGACTGGAGCAGAGGCGCCTGCAGACCCAGCCGCCTGTGGACTCGATGGAATACAACTATCAAAGCGACCCTCCCTTTGACATGCCGGTCTTTTCCTCCTCGGAGTCCGGCGCACAACTCCCCCACTACGGCGGCCCCGGTAGGCAGGTGCCCAGCAGTAACTTTCCTGGCAGCCCCGCCTTGCCCAGGGCGCCGGGCATGGTGAGCGTGGGTAAAGTCCACCCTCCGCAGCAGCATGGCGCGTTTTACGAGAGGTTTGGGAATGCTCGGAAGATGTCTGTGGGCATGGAGCCCGGGGTCGCTGCCAGGAATCCTCTAATGCAGCAACAGGCGGGTCTGCTTGCACGGCAGAACTCTTGCCCCCCAGCGATACCTAGGCAACAGCAAGCGGAGGCCCCCGCTCCTAACTCCAGCGTGCAGGACAATGGGACGATGATGCAGAATCAGCATGCCCCGTTTGAATACCCAATTCAGAGACTTGAGAACAGAAATGTCCACCCTTACAGCGAGCCAGTGTTCAACATTCAACATCAGGCTAATCAGAGGCTGCAGCATTTTGACGCCCCGTACCTCAACGTAGCTAAGCGGCCCAGGTTTGACTTTGCCAGTAACCACAGCGTGGACAGTTGTGCTACTTGGAGTGGTAACAGTTTGCACAACGCGAGTCTGGAAAACCATTTGTCGCCCTCTGCCTACCCCGGACTGCCCAATGAGTTTTCGCCCCCTGGCCCAGAAGGTTTCCCCCACGGTCCCCCTCTTCAGCACCCGGGGACTGACCAGCAGTCCTTACAGCAGCGCCAGAACATGCTGATAATGTTTAAGCAAATGGTGTCGCGGAACCAGCGGCACCGAATGAGGCAATCCGATCTCCAGCATCTGGGCCACCATGGAGATGTCAATCAAAACAGCATGGCTCACAACAGCCAAGTGGGAACTATGTCCCAGCCAAACTTTGAGCGGGAAAGCGGCGGCCGGATGTCGAATTTTGATCCTCAGAACCCACCCATGGCTCAGGAGAGCTCGTGGTTTGCGGGCCCGCACCCTCCTGGGGACTTGCTGCAGAGAAGGCTAGGTGGGTCCGGCGTGGCTACTGACGGCAGCCCCCACGAATCTGTCCAGATGAACCTGCCGCAGAATGGGTCAAACATGTTGTTCAGGACAGGTGGGAACGGACTGGGTATGCAGGAGCCAATGAGAATGCCAGGCGAGGGACATGTACAGAGTTTGCACTCTCCTGGGGTGCACTCGCAGTTTGGCAGCAATATGGGCAATGTCTCCCAAATGCAGTCTCCCAGCGCAGGCATCGGACTGCCCAACACCTCCAGTGACAGAAGAGGCGGCCCCGACTTCCCAGGGCCCCAGATTGGCGGACAGCCGGGCTTTCCGTTTGGGGGCCCAAGTAGATCAGCCAACACGCACAGTAACCCAGCCGGCGTACCTCCATCCCCGGGCAGTTACCCGGCCCAGAACGAATTTCAGCCCAGTCAGCGCCCCTCCATGAGCAAGATCGGCTCCCTGTCCTTGGGCTCCTTCAACAAGCCGGGTGCGAAGGACAGCACCATTTATGGTCAGAGTTGCCTCGCCGCCCTCTCCACTGCCTGCCAGAACATGATTGCCAGCCTGGGAGCCCCGAACCTCAACGTCACATTTAACAAGAAAAACCAGAACGAAGGGAAACGCAAGCTTAGTCAAACCGAGCAGGATGGCGGGGCTGGGGCCCCCAGCAGCGGTGCTGGGGCCGGTGTTGGGAGCGTCGGTGGCGCCTCCACCGGGAGCTCTGGGAACGGTCCAGAATACTTCCAGAGCAACACGCCTCAAAGCAGCCAGATGGGGATATCCGGGAACGGGAGCGGCAAACTGGCCGCGCCCGCGGCCCAAAACTGCACGCAGGGTCAGAACCAGCCCACACCACCCGAATGCAACCTCTCCCCAAACTATGGGCTGGAGGCCGTTCCGACTGAAAGCAAAGGACAGGCGGGGAGAGGGAGAGGGAGACGGAAAAGAGACAGTGGCCACGTTAGCCCAGGGAACTTCTTTGACAAGTATTCAGCGGAGAATGTGAATCCAGTGGTGAGTCCCGGGCAACAGGGTCAGTCCACACACGGCGGAGATCGAGGTGGGACCCCGCAGGATAAGTCTCTCACCTCGCCATCTTGGGCTAAGGGGAATGACCTGCTACTCCCAGACCAACCCGACCTCATGTCTTCCCTGGACAGTGGGATTCAAAGCGTGACCAAGTCCGACGGCAGTTCACCCCAGGTCGACTTCTCCGACGATGTCAGCAACAATTATGCGAACGAGGACGAGGTTTCATCGAGTTCTGACAACAACCTATCCAAATCCACGCGGTTAATGACCAGTTCCCCCAAACTGCAACGGGTTGAGCACGGGTTGAAACAGATGGGTCACGCCATGCTCAATGCACACCCCAACAGCAACACTACCTCTAATGCAGGCGCTGTCGCCGACAGCTTCGGGCTCAGCAGCAGCGGGAGTGGGCACCCGGGCACTCCCGGGATGGAGCAGGTCCGAACTCCAACCAGCACGTCGGCGCAGGACGAGATTCACCCGCTGGAGATCCTGCAAGCACAGATCCAGCTGCAGCGGCAGCAGTTCAGCATATCCGAAGACCAGCCCCTCGCCATAAAGAACAAAAAGGCCGAGTGCCCGGGTCAGAACGGAGACACCGAACTGGCCGCTTGTGGAACGGACAATGGCAAAGCTGCCATCAGCACGATAGACATTGAGTCACTGATGGCAGAGCATAACTCTACCTGGTACATGCCTAGCGACAAGGCCATGATGGATCCACAGGATGAAGACAAGCAAATGGCACCTTGGGAAAAGGCCAAACCCCCAAGTTCCAACAAAGAAGGTAACTTCTTAGTTTCTCTTTTACGTAGATCCACAAACCACGTTATATCTCGTTATATAAGTGGTCAGACTGACCAGAGTACTTGTGGCTGTCCAATTCTCAATGCAGATTGGGAGGGGGAAGTTTCTAAAGAGAACCATGGCGGCGTGCACTCTCCTTGGGTAGATGGTCGCAGGCTAGATTATTTCTGTGGACTAAACAGAATAAAGTGGGATAGAGAGGCGAGAGTTTGTGAGTTAGAGATGTGTGATCTTACTTTCAAATTAAAGGACAATGCTTGTTCTCGCACAGAACTAACACTTTCTGTATTGAATTGACAATTAACTGAGGGCTAGCGGATCAGGTTCCAGGAAGATTTGCCTTCTCAATGCATAGCGGTGAAAAATCATTACAAACAGAACCATCTCGATTCCTTTAGCAATAGTAGCTAACTTCATCTAACACTAGTCGTTTTATAATTTAAATACAGATATGTTGGGTCGTAAATGAAATTGGGGTCTTTTAAGACAAGTTCTAAACAGAGGAATCCGAAGGAACTACCCGAGAAATCACTTAGGCAGGCCGTCAGGGTTTGTATTCCCCCAGTCTAGATGGTGAGCGTTCCGTCTTTAACACTGGTTAATTTAACCCTTTGTCGACCTCCCGAGGAGTTGTCGCGTTTGCTCAGAGGCCAGAGAGGAACACTGGGTTGCTTAAAGTTCGACCTGGCAGTACACTGAGTGCACACGCCACCAACATTACTTTCATTGGAAGTTTTTAAAGTGGTGTGTGTGTATGTGTGTGTGTGACTGGTTTGAGGACGAGGGGTGCCCAGACCTCTGCTGTTGCCGCTTAATTAGCAGAGTGCTTCGGTGAAACTTGGGTTAACACTATTGTTATCGACATACAAAAAAAACCTCACTGATTATTTAGTTTCAAGGCACACAGTCTTTCTCAAGAGTTGCTCAATTTGAGACTAATCTCATAAGACTTTCTATTCCATTAATATCAGATTTATAATTCAATACATTTTGAAGAGATGTATTGGAAATCAAAGCTAGATTGGTTTATTCCGATTTAAATTTCCTCAACATTAATTCCCTCGCCTCAGTTTTAAAGCTGACTATCTCCGGTTTATTGGCGAAACTACACAACAGGTCCTTGCAGCTGTGTGCCGCTCTTGCCTTGCTTGCCAGCTCACATCTGTGGTTTGGCTGCCTGGCTCCTAACACATTCATATTACCGGGCTGACACGGTTTCAACTCCTCTCTGAAAGTAGATTGCGGGGGGGGGGGGGGGGGGGAGAGGGGGAAGGGTAGGTGAGGGTGGAGGGCTAGGAGGTAGGTAGGTGGGAGATGGAGAAGTTTGCAGCAGAATAAAGCGCTCGTCACAGTCTCCCCAGTGCGAAAGTGTAGAAATAGCTCTTTGGATAGTTCCTTTGTTCTATTTAATACTCAGCACTGGAGTATTGTAATGTGAAGCGGGCGTGTTTAACATGCAGGGTCTGTGGAGGGAAGACGCACATCAGCATTCCCTGAGCTTCGCCACTGCAAGGACATAAATCGGTTCGTTGAGAATCTTCTTTCCATTTTTAAATGTAGTTGCACGCCGTCCTTGCTGGCCTTTTATGTTCACAACGGTTAAGGCCAACTGGATCAATAACTAGTTAGCAGAATTCCTGTACAGCTGTATTCTTGGTTTGGCTGAGGAATGAGTCTGAAATAAACATTCATCATGTGGACTTGTTGACCTGTAACATCTACTATTGACGAACTGCTTTGTTTCCGTGTTTCCTCCGGTTTTAGCGCTCTCTCTCCAGCAAATGCACGCTTAAAAAACAACCACGCAAATTCAGACTCACACTCACATCTAAAATCAGTCTCAAAACTTAGAGGCGCGCATTCGGTTGCTTGCCTTTGGTACGTGCGGTCACAAAAGTTGTTCCTGTTGGGATTAATAATTTCTTCAGACATTACTGCAGTTGCATAAATTAAATATTTCTGTTAATACACATGCACTCTGAAGACGCGGCTACACATAATTATATACACCCCCTCCACAGGAAGATGGAACTAAGCACACTCTCCCTGGTGAGTCCCGAAGAAGGGTCTCGGCCCGAAACATCGACTGTTCGCTCTTTTCCATAGATGCTGCCCGGCCTGCTCCTCCAGCATTTTGTGTGTATTACTTTGATTTCCAGCATCTGCAGATTTTCTCTTGTTTAACAATGCATGTTCCAACCACCACAGTACCAATATACAAGCACAAACGGTTGCAACCACAACAATTTACAACAGGCTCACTCTCGCGCGGATATGAAGCCCTGTCACCCTCATCCTCACCTCGCACCCCCCCCCCCCCCCTCCGCCTTCGTGTTCGGAGCTACTCAGTCTTCTGTAATGTTTTCGGCCGTCCCCACACGGACACGCAGTATTTTAAATGTTTTGTGAACAAGCTGCACGTATTTTATAAACAATAAACATCGCCCCAGTAGTTTGACCAGGCCCGCCAGGAAGATGTTATGATGGTGTGAGGGCGCACCCGTGGTTAGGGGAAGTTATGTTTATTTTGTCTGAAATGTGTATTTGGATTTGATTTATTGGAAGAATTGCTGTGTATGGTAAAGTTGATTTTCCTGTAATCACGGTATAGAGGTGGCATCCCATGAATGCGGTCACCTCTGTTCCATTTGCTCGCACCTGGTGGGGCTTTCACGCATCTTCGAGAGTATTTTTTTTTAACTTTGAACCTTAAATGGAGCTAAGTTTGACATCGTCAGAAAGCAGGAAAGGGTCAATACAGGGCGCAAGATTGTAATCAAAATCCAAACCTACTCTACATGTAAAACTTTGTCTTTACTGTGTAGAATAATCTTAGAGAGAACCCACAATATATTCTTACAAAAAAAAGTCATCGATCAGAAATCACACAAAACACAGCCAAGAGCGGCATTCCCTGGCAATTTTGATGCAGTTATAACTCAGGGTGACTACTAACAGGACGTCTCCTCACAGCCGCACCTGTTTGCAATATAATCGTCCTTCTCACTCGTTAGCACTCTCTCTTTCCAACTTCTTGCAAGTGCAGAAAATGCTTTTGAGGTGAATTAGTCCAGACCGTTTTCTATTTGTTAATCAGACGCCAGGATTGTTGTTCGGGTGGGCGATTGTTGGCTTGGTCGAAAGGAGAGCATTCCGAAAACTCGGAAATTGAATTTGGAATAATTGGGGAATGCTTCTGTCTGGATTCTCGCTTTGTGCTGCCTGGGAGTTGTGTTGTGTCTGGATCCTGTACTCGGTACAAAGGGGATGAATGGAAAGGCATCCGTACCCGCTGTGACCCTGTGCTGAGAGAGGCTCCCTGTTTATCTGCGGTAACTGTGTAATTTCGGCACTGTCACTTTCCGTACAGTTTGCTGAAACTGGAAATACATCCGGTCATTTCCTAATGTGATGGCAGCGGCTGGTCAGGTGCTAGAAAATTGATAGATGACATTCAACAACTTGAATTCACGGCTCAGCAGTATCATGTTGTAAGAACGGTCCAGCGTTAGACGCATTAACTGACTCGTCTTATCCGAAAATACAGAGCCTATTGTAATGCGCTATGGTTCACCAGTGGCTGTGTGCTTTAATTCTCAATGTGTGACATTCCTGGTTAGATTCCTAGTGTTTTGTAATAGCAGGTTTGGGACACTTGTACTGATGTGTGAATCATTTTTTGGTGTGATGTTGCAGGTGTGATACTCAGAGAATACTCTTAATGTGAGATAGGTTAGTAAGACCAGGGTACGAGACGGCGAAGAACGCCCCGGGTAACATAGCGCACGGGTTGATTTTATTTCGCGCTGTGGAGTGATGGGAAACACATCTGCTTCTCTGGAACTGAAACATTCCGGGGTTCCTCAGAGGGGTAACGCTTTCAATACTACTAGACTTTAACCTTAAAAGCTGCTAGACAGTGTCTGGGGAACGGGCTGCTGGCTAAACCGTGGCAATCGAAACAAGTGGGGAAATGAGAGGAGCAAGGAAGGGATACACCGAGAATGGAATGTTTGTCAGTGCAAGGCATTTGGTTATTAGATCAGACTGCGGGGCTTTTAGCCTTCGTAACCATCCTTTGTTGGATTGGCAGGTTCCAATGGTGAATGTGTTTTTAAATATTTCACGGGGGCGGCACAATGCGGAAGGCGTTCTAAATTTAATGGGAATCTCTCCCAGCCACCCTGACACGCGAACCGGGGCCCAAATCAAAAATCAACTTGCAAAGCAAGAGAGAGAGAGAGAG
The DNA here is from genome assembly GCF_030144855.1 of Hypanus sabinus. NCBI lineage: Eukaryota > Metazoa > Chordata > Chondrichthyes > Myliobatiformes > Dasyatidae > Hypanus > Hypanus sabinus. The sequence goes on from NC_082718.1 coordinate 82,715,881, forward strand.
AGAGAGAGAGAGAGAGAGAGAGAGAGAGAGAGAGAGAGAGAGAGAGAGAGAGAGAGAGAGAGAGAGAGAGAGAGAGAGAGAGAGAGAGAGAGAGAGAGAGAAACACACACAGAGGCTACAGAAATAGACAAGAATGGTTCGTTTAAACTTTTTTTCCCTCCTTTGACTCGTGGCACAGATCAGATATCACGATTACTGATTAAAGCATGATTGTGTCTTGGCTGCTCCAGTACGTGAATTTGTTTGGGTATTTTGAGGTGATAATAATTGAGATATTATATTATAACCTCCCCCCCCCCGGTGATTTGATTAAAATTTGTATGTTCTCCATGGTGTTTTTCTTGGGAATCTTGTGCAGCGGGGAGCGTTGGGTCTTTTAACCGGAAGAGGCATTGCAATATACCTGCGATGACTTTCTTCGATTGAAACTAATCTGGAATTACTGAAGGGAAGATCTGGAGTGGGGGAGAGGCAGCAGTCATTCAACTAGTGCTCCAACTGCCCTTCTGTTGGTGTGGGCGCTGGGATCCTGCTGGGGGTAATTATGGAACTGGAGTGAGCTGTTTGCCCCAGACCGCTGTTCACAACAGCTGAGATCGAAGCCTCCTTCTCATAGACGCGCAGTGGGCTTTACTCCTGCAGGGGACCCCAGGATTTGGGGTATCTACGTCTACTCGAGTAATCGAACCATGAGCGGTAAAAGCTCTTTTTGGATCACTGCGATGCTTTCGGATGTATTTCGATCGTAACCTAATCCAGCTCTCCATCTCATTGTATAATCTGCACATCAGATTGACTTGAAAGTCCTGATATTTCTCACTGTGTGTGCTAATATATGGGTATGTGAATAGACTGTGCGTGTGTGGGAGTGACAGTGCGGTACGCGTTCTCACTCTCCCTCACGCACGCTCTTATCCTGTTCTTAAACTTGCGTAAATTCATTACCCCACATGCCACTCTCACCTTTTCTCCCGTAATTCCACACTTCACCCACACACGGAGCTTTCTTTCATGTGTATGTGTTTCACGGTAAGATTTTGAACACTGCAGACAGGAATTATGTCAGTTATCTGTTTCCGCGTGGGGGCTGAAAGTGAACTGAAATTGAAACTATTAATCCCCTTCATTCTCTTTTCTGGATAACCTCCGTTTTTGCATCCAATCTCCTGCGAATATGTACCTATTAGTGGCGTACCATAGCTTGCTCTAATTTCTAAACAAATGCCATCGCAGTTTGCTCAAACTGCAATGCGATTGAATTCGCACTTCAAACAGTTGAGAATACGGGATTCCCGCAAAACGACGATGGCGTTTGAAAAAGAGCTCTATACAAACAGGTTGTTTCTGAGTGCAGGAATGAAATCTGTGGAGCTCACTCCACACAATAGTAACCATTAAATAGAGAAGGGAATAAGCGCCTGTTCAGCTTTATATTAACCACCTATTCGTCTATTGAACGGCTGCTGTAGAAGAGATCCCAAGAAACGGTCTGCGGGGATATTTGATTTTCTGTACAATAAGGGACTATTCATCTGCCGAAATTGTTTCCAGCCACCCTGGGCTTGATACAGGTTTCGCTGATCATTTGTGTCCGTGTGTCTCACTTTCGGTTAGGTTTTCTCATTAATTTGGTTTACGCCGACAGTCATTTTTTAAAAACAGAAATGCACAGCTCATGTAATTAAACTCCGTCAATTTTGATCTATTGATGCTGAAAATGGCTCTTAAAGCCTTTGCAATTTACACTATTTGTTTACTCCGAGGAGAATGGGATCATGAGTGTCATTTACTGCATTAAGCAAATACATAGTGGGCTCTGTCTGTTGTGGAACATATGAGGTGTTGGCTCGGCGAATTGATTCTTCCATCCCTTGGTTGAGCTCCTTTGTCGTACCCTACTTTGTAATCTGAGTATTAAATTAGAAATCGCATACCAATTTACAGATTGATAAATTGCCTCAACAATTTTCACTTTGTTAGAATTTCCAAGTGTTTTAAACAGGACGCTGCAATAACACACCGATTAGTGTTCACTTCGGTATTACAACTGTGCCAGGATCGGCATCCAATACTCCTTTATAAATCTGAGTGAAATTCCTTTCACCAAGTTGTTTAATTGTTTAAAGTACAAAGAAATGGTCATTTGTTTACAAAACACTATAACCAGGAGTTTCATATAGAATCAGAATAATCGGAATTAGGAATAGTTGCATTTGTACACCAAAGTGATAATGTCGTTCACCATGTTGTTGCTAGAAATGCCCTTTGCATTATAGCAATTTTTGCCTTTAATCTACAGAATTGTGCACATATAACTAGGGTGTATAAGACTTTTGCACCATACTGTGGTGATTTTATATATTGCACTGTACCGCTGCAGCAAAGAAAAACAAATTTCAGAACATATATGAGTGATGACAAACCTGATTCTGATATAGGTCTGGATTGTGGACTGAGAATGGTGCGGGAGCAAGGAGAGGGGAATCATGTTCTGGAAAAAGGGAAGGGAGAGAGGAGGGAGCGGGAAGCACCAAAGAGACATTCTGTAATGATCAATAAACGGATTGTTTATTGACCTTGCCTGGTGTCTCAGGGTGGCATGTGCCTGCACCCGTGCCACCCCCTGCCCGTCTTTGGCACTCCTTCTCTGCCCCCTGTCCCATGGCACTCAACCCTCACCTTTCCCTACATCCTTTCCTCCCACCAGATTTACAAACTTACCCTCTGCTCCACATTGACAAACACAATACTGTGCAGCAGTCTTCGGTACCCTGGCTCTATATATGTGCCTAAGACTTTTGCACTGTACTGTATATTCAATCAGAAGTCTAGCTCAATGTGATTTCTGTTCTTGCCCTTCAGATGCACATTTCATTGAGACATGGAAATGGGATGTTTGAGAAGGAAGGGAAGAACTATTAGGATGGAAGAAACATGCCCCATCTTTCTTTTTATATCAACACACATCCTTGCTGCTTAACACATTCTTTAATTTTTTTGGGGAACTGCATCCAGTTGTTTATCCCAATTCCTTCAGTGCATTTTCTTTCTTTGAAAAATTGTTCTACAGCTTCACTGATTGTACGTATGAAAAAGTTGGCTGGCATTTTACCTGCAATTGTCTGTTCCTTCCCCCCTCCCCCCCTCCCCCCCACACACACACACATCTGTCATCATGCACTCAGTTCCACAAGTCTTGGAATCACAAAACCACAAGGCCCAGAATGGACCATTTTTGAAAGAGTTATTTAATAATTTCCTGCCACTCTTTTTCATCAATAACCCTGCAACTGTTCTTTTTCCAAGTATTTATCGAATTCCCCTCTGAAAGTCTATATTCGATCTACACATCGTATTCAAAGTGTCACTGGTTGATCTGTACCATACAATATTTAATATTAATACACTTCAGCTTGTTAGTTATATGTGATTCATCTGTAGATTTTATCCTTACTTCTATAAATTATCATGTGTTGTGTATACTATGTGCTTTACACCCTGGTTCGGAGAAACACTGTTTCTATATACATTATATGATTATATATAATATATACATGTATATAGTTAAATGATAATAACTTGATTGACGTGACTTGCTTCCACTGACCCAAGGTCATTATATTTCATTGCAAAAATAAATTCTCCTCCCCTCTTTTGTTTTGTGTTTTTGCCCCAACTCTGATTCTGTCACTTCATATTTTTTAACAGGAAGCTGATCCACAATTGTTTTCTTTAATATGAATTTGATTTCCTTCCTCTTACGACATCGGTTCTCAGTGATTGGTCTAAGTAAGAGTGAGAGCAGTCAGGGAGAGAAATGGCTTGGGATTAAAGGGCTGCTGGCTGCCTGCCTGATATGTTTGTGCACTGATATCTGTGATGCTAGAGAGCATATGATCCACACTCTTCTGATCCAGACTGAACACTGCCAGGAAAATGCAGATCAGGGTGCTTTTTTTGAGAGTGGATGGTGGGGGAGAATGATGATGGGACACCATTGCTGTAATCGTGGACAAACTGGTGTAGGACGATGAACGGTAGCTTTTTATTTTTTTAAATCTATTGATCCTTCCAAAACTTAAAACAGAATTGATAAGTTAAGTGTCGTTCGCAACAATGGTGCAATGCTGGTGACTTGGAACCGATAATGACACCTCTGTGTGGAAGTATTTCTGTGCTGGGTATTTAGTTTCAGACTTAGCTGAGGAAGGCTGCAATGAAGGTGTTAATTACTCTTGCTGTAAATAGCTCACTTATTGCAGAACAATTAAATCAGTGCTCTATTTGGAATTATTTTGGAACCAATGCATACTTAGAAAAAACTAACCTCCTGTTCCGAAGTCTAATGATTGAGAATGTCCACCTGTTGCCTCATGTGGGCTGGGAAGCAAGCAATGTTCAAGAGACATTGATGGTGGAGGGGGTTGCTGGTAATTAAAATGTTCAGTGTGTGTAAGTTAAAGTTTGATGACTTCATTCTGGCATTGCTTAGCTGTATAGAACAAGAAGTTCAGTCCCTTGATACTTAGCTGGGTTGCAGATGCCTACAGTTTGCCTCAGTACCACTGAGTTGGGTGTTTGCCTCCAACCACTGCCCAGTAAGAAAGCCCTGCTGCAGAATTCAACCTCGACTCTGATGCTTTCTTAGCCTTCTTTCCGTTGCAGTATAATGGCATGCTGAAGCTTCATGCTTTGATTTCTACGTTTGAAGGGATTTGATGTGTCAACTAAAATACTCGAAAGCTACAAATGTACCTTGGAGAGCATTCTGACTGGCTGCTTCACTGTCTGGTATGGGGGGTGGGGGGGTGGTGGCTACTGCACAAGATTAAAATAAATTGCAAAAAATTGTAAAATTAGTCAGCACCATCATGGGTACCAGCCTCCATGGTATGCAAGACATCTGTAAGGAGAGCTGCCTTAGTAAGGCAGCTTCCATCATTAAGGATCGCCATCTCCCAGGCCTCTTCTCATTGATACCATCGGGAAGGAGGCACAGAAGCCTGAAGGCACACACTCAGTGATTCAGGATCAGCTTCTTCCCCTCTGCCATCCAATTTCTGAATGGACATTGAACCCATGAACACCATCTCACTACATTTTTATTTCTGTCTTTTTGCACTATTTGTTTTAACTAAATTAGTTAATAGACATATATACACGTGCTGTATTTAATTTTTTCACTATATATTTATTTAGCATGTATTGCATTGTACTGATGCCGTAAAATTAATGAATTTCACTACATATGCTGATGATATTAAATCTGATCTGATAGACATGTGATTTTGGCGATAAGAGTTGATGTTTTGCAAATCCTGAAGGGAAGTTGGAGAATTTGTTTTAGTTGGGAGGGGAGGGGAGATAAAAGCTCATACAAATGATATAAGGTGAAAGGTGTGATACACTACCAAATTTTCAACAATAGTTTTCAAGACATGGATATTGTCAGCAGTCTGAGTGTTACAGTATAGTCTAACAGTAGAGGTCTCATTTGCTTATTAACATGGGCAGACAATGATAAGGAAGACATCATTAATGTGTTTTTTACTTATTACTGCCCATTATGCCACTGGCGTTTAAGGCAGCAATGAACGTCCTCCATCTCTGTCTGTCCTTGGCCATCTCCTGATGTGGTTTGAATAAGTAATATTATTCAGATGTGCCAACCTTGCCACAGTCAACCTTCTTGCTTCTCCTTTAATAATTTTCACCATTTCTCTCCGGTCTGGTGGATCACCGCCCGGTGTCAACCCTTGATTTCAATAGAATAACAATTCAGTTCTTTCTGAACTGGGCGGCCTAGTTGGTAAGGTATAACTCCCCTCTGTCAGTTGTGGAGGAAACAGTGGCTTAGGGTTTCTATTCGACAGTACTTCACACCTGCTAATGTTAAGTAACAATTATTGGAAAAATCTCGGCTTGTCAATCCTCTCAGTGACACATTCAAAACTCTTAGAGATAATGTCAGTTATATTATGAATACAGTCAGTTCTCATGCAACCACAGTCAATCTTATTACGAATACAGTAAATCCGTATGCAGACACTGTTGGTCTTATTATGAATCCATCAGTTCTCCTACAGACACTGTCAGTGTACCGTGTGGGCAGTCTGCCCTGTTACAGAAACTGTGTGTCTATTTCAGATACAGTTAATCCCCTTACAGACAGTGTCACTATTACTTTGAATACAGTCAGTCATTGTACAGAGGTTATTAGTGTTATCGTGGACTATGAGTTTTTGGTTTGACCTAATACGTAGAATATGATCAGCTACATAAATGGTTCAGCAACTGCTTGGTAAAATCATAAATCCAATATGGGTCTGGATTCTGTCCAAATGGATGCGTGCACAATGTGACAGGAGGCAATGTAGTTTCACTCTGCTTCACCCTTGAATTAGGGGTCTTGACATTTGCGAGACTATTATCACCGCTAAGCTGAAGTTACCTCGCCTTTGTTGGGTTTATGTCAGAAATATGTCAGAATTTGGAGATTGACATCACATTAACTTGTAAAGCAGGCATTTCCAACCTTTCTTATGCCATGGCCCCCTACAATTACCCAAAGACTCCATGAACCCCAGGTTGGGAACCCCTATTAAAATGAAGTAAGGAAAATAATGTTCTTGAACAAAAAAGCTTGTTCAAGTTGTTTAACGGACAATTACACATCCTACTTTATAACTGAGGAAGATCTTCAGTTTCATTTCCTGGAATTTGTTCACTGTTAACCTGCGAAGGCTGGTGAGGGAACTATGATGCAACACAGGTCAAATAATTCAATCATAAATTCAAATATCAAACTCAATCATCTGAGAAAAGGAATGGAGAGTGACTAGTACCTGTAGCCAGCAAAAGTCAGCACAGTAAAATAGGAGAGACCCAAGTATGGACTGGTATCAGGGAGAAGGAAGACATTTGAAAGGAGATGTACCAGGCTTCTGGATAGGAGTGCCAGTGAGAGGTAGCACCTTCAGGATTGGAGAGCTGGTGAGAGGTGGCACCTTCAGGAGAGGAGAGTTGGTGAGAGGTGGCACCTTCAGGAGAGGAGAGTTGGTGAGAGGTGGCACCTTCAGGAGAGGAGAGTTGGTGAGAGGTGGCACCTTCAGGAGAGGAGAGTTGGTGAGAGGTGGCACCTTCAGGAGAGGAGAGTTGGTGAGAGGTGGCACCTTCAGGAGAGGAGAGTTGGTGAGAGGTGGCACCTTCAGGAGAGGAGAGTTGGTGAGAGGTGGCACCTTCAGGATTGGAGAGCTGGTGAGAGGTGGCACCTTCAGGATTGGAGAGTTGGTGAGAGGTGGCACCTTCAGGATTGGAGAGCTGGTGAGAGGTGGCACCTTCAAGATTGGAGAGCTGGTGAGAGGTGGCACCTTCAGGAGAGGAGAGTTGGTGAGAGGTGGCACCTTCAGGAGAGGAGAGTTGGTGAGAGGTGGCACCTTCAGGAGAGGAGAGTTGGTGAGAGGTGGCACCTTCAGGAGAGGAGAGTTGGTGAGAGGTGGCACCTTCAGGATTGGAGAGCTGGTGAGAGGTGGCACCTTCAAGATTGGAGAGCTGGTGAGAGGTGGCACCTTCAGGAGAGGAGAGCTGGTGAGAGGTGGCACCTTCAGGAGAGGAGAGTTGGTGAGAGGTGGCACCTTCAGGAGAGGAGAGCTGGTGAGAGGTGGCACCTTCAGGAGAGGAGAGTTGGTGAGAGGTGGCACCTTCAGGAGAGGAGAGTTGGTGAGAGGTGGCACCTTCAGGAGAGGAGAGTTGGTGAGAGGTGACATTTTCAGGATTGGAGAGTAGGTTCCACTGCCTCATTCTCCAGCTGAAGAACTCTGAATGTTCAGGAGATGGAGGACACCCCTGCCCCCCCCCCCCCCCCCGCCCAGGAAGTTTATGCTTTCAGCAAAGGATTGAAAATAATTGGTATTAATAAAAACAAATTGTCTCCATATAATTATTTGCTGGAGGACTGTTAATTTTACCAAATGAAATGCTGCAAATACTATCAGTGTCCAGTCTTATAATTCAGATAAAATAAACCTTCCCTCCACCATGAACAGTTCTGCTCATTATTACACGTTTATAGTGTCTATGGCCAGCATATTCAGGATAATGTTATAGCTGTGGGTTTGGTTTTAAAATGTTTATAAGCAATTGAATGCAAATCTTAATGCTGAATTTCATCAGTGCAGTTTTTGCCAACTTCGTAAAGCCTTGTATGTGATATATTGCATGATCTTGTGGCCTCACAGATGTGTCTGTCCTCCTGCCTGACTCTGTTGTTCTGTATCTGTCTTCTTACATCCACACATCTGTCTCTGTTCTTTAGTTGTTCCTGTCTCTCTGTCTCCACTGTATCCATCTCCTTACACCTGAGTTTCTGTGTTTGTCTGTCTATCTGTGTCCTTCGGCTTGAATCAGTCTATCTTCATTTGTCTGTCTGCATCATTCTCTGTGACTTTCTTTGTCTGTCTGTTTGTTCTCGTCTGTCGTTATTCATTTTCCGTTCCTTTGTTCAGGCATCTTCCAATGTCTATTCACTGACTCCTCTATAGTCTTTCATCTGCCTATGATTGACTACTTGTATCAAAATTCATGTGTCTGCCTGACCGTCTACCCACATCCCAAAGACATGCAGGTGGGTAAATTAATTGGTCACTGTAAATTGCTTCTCATGTGTAGATGAGGGCTAGAAATTGGGAAGAGTTAAAAAGAAAATGGGGGAATAAAAGTGGGATTACTGTAGAATTAGTGTAAAATGGGTGTTTAATGGTCCGGGAGACTGAGTGGGCTGAAGACACTGTCTTGGTGCTCTATCTCTCATAACTTCTTATGTTTACTTATGCTAAGTCAGTCCTTCTTTGCCTTTTGGTCTGGACTTCTTTGGAGGAACATCTTTGTCTGTATCTGCCTGCTTGGTCTCTATATTTCTCTATAGATACAGGCAAAGACATTCATAGTTCTCTAACTAATACGTATTTGTCCATCTTTATTTCCTTGTTTGTCTTCCATGTCCGTTTACTCTTCCTGTCTTTGCCTGTTTCAGACTCTGTTTATATATATTTACTAACAATGCCTGTCTTTGTTCATCTCTGATGTTCTCTCTGCCCGTCTTCTCTCTATCTAACCCAGAGTTTGTAATCAGTATTATCTTAATATTATTGTTGAAACTGCATCTCTTCCTGTATCTTTGACAAGTTATGCTTGTCTGCACTCTGGCATATTTATCATATTTGATTTGACAGACTGATGGTTAGAATGATTCTTCAGAAAGTTTGTATCCAATATAATTTTTGGTGCGCCCATTAGTGAATTGTGTACCCTGTTTGATATTTGGCAACTGTAGAAATGTGCTTTGTGCTCATCTCAAACTTGTTTCTCTCTACTTTCACTGAACGTTCACAGTTTGTGCAGAGTTTTAAGCACTTTTAATTTCTTACTACTTTCACTAAACTTTCACAGCTTGTGCGGTGCTTTAAGTGCTTTTTTAAAATTTCAGACTAAGCTTAAGCCAGCACAATATGATTCTTCAAGGTGTTTCTAAATCTGACAACTTGCATGCAGTGTTGGTCTCTGGCTTCTTTTGTAAAAGAATTAAAATATTCACTGGAAGCAGGTAAAATTTCTTATCAGTGGTCTGTGGGGAATAATGTGTGGCATGGTGTTGAAAATTAATCCTTAAAGATGTATGCTCTTAGCAGGAGGTACTTGTCACATGTTTTGTTTGACAGCAGAATGTGGGAACAAGAAAGGAATTTCATCTATATTTTAAAGGTTGCATTTTCATATATATTTCCTTTTATGTAGTAAAGTGCCTCCCATCCTCCATCTGCTAACAGTATTGAGTGGTCCTGTATACACCAAGAGGGAATTCTTCATATCAGAAGAAACTTAAATTTGGAAAAGGTTTGCACCCATTGTGATCCTTTCCTTGCCCGATTTCAACTTGGAATTAGAAGCTATTGGGTTCTGTTACTCCAGAAACGAAGCGAAGGAGAAACTCAGGAGTCCAGGATACCTTGCTTATTTAGTTTTCCTTTAGTGCGGTACTCAAATGTGATACGGTGGCGTAATGACGTATGCCATTCACATACATAGAACCCATAATGGATTATGTACACAACAAAGAGTGATTGATCAAGCAATACATTTACAATATCACTGAAATATTACCTAAATATTAAATACACTGCAGAAGCTTTGCATCTCTCTCGGGTTTAGAGAACCCTGGGGCAAATGGCGATAGTGTGATCCCCCTTGGTTCAAGACCTCAAATACACTGAACTTGGCGGAATAATGGCAAGACTTTGCATCTTCTTGCTGAAGTGTAGTAAGCCAGATTGTCTGTGGAAACATTTAAAAAGTTGTTACGACTTTGAAACTCTTGATCATTGAAGTCTCTGGTTCTAAGTTGTCCATTAAAAACTACCAGGGTGCAACACACGGATTGTGAATTTGGGAGGGCAGAATTGCATGTGATCTCATCCCAAGTCTGAGTTGAGATGGCTCAGGGGGAAACTAGAATGATAATTAGGAAAGGGACGAGATGACAGGAAGCTCAGCACACGGACAAGCCACCAACAGCAGCGACGGCCTGTAAAAGAAGGCCGGCCTTCAACCTGGAAGTGATGTTAGGCATTGGATTGGGTTGCCAACCTTTCAAAATTATTTTAGGGTCTTCAAGAATTGATTTTTTTTTGATGCCATAGAATAATTTTGTGAAACCAAAATAAATCAAAATAGGAAATCCATCCTCTGTTGAATGCATGAGATGAGGTTGCTTACAACGTGGAAACAGGCCTAAGAGTCCATAGAGACCAAAATGCCCCATCCAAACCAGTTTCATTTGCCAGTATTTGACCCATAACCTTCTAAACCTTTCCAAGTCAGGCAGCATCTGTGGAGAGAAATAAACAGTCGATATTCTGGTTTCCCCACTATAGGAAGGATATTGAGGGTTTGGCGAGGGGCAGAAGAGGTTTACCAGGATGCTGTCTGGTTTAGAGGGCATGTGCTGTCGTGAGAGGCTGAATAAACTTGGGTTGTTTTCTCTGGAGTGGCAGAAGCTGAGGAGAGACCTGATAAGAGGGTTTATAAGATTATGGGGGGCATAGATAGAGTGGACAGACAGTATCCGTTTCCCAGGGTAGAAGTATATGCCACTCCAGAGGGCATGCACTGAAGGTGAGTGGGGATAGGTCGAGAGGGATGTGAGGGGTAAGTTTTTTACTGAAGGAGTGGTGGATGCCTGGAATGTGCTGCCTGTTATGGTGGTAGAGGCAGATACATTGGAGGCTTTAAAGAGATGTTTAGATTGGCATATGAATGAAAGGAAGATGGAAGGATATAGATATGCTGTAGGTATGAGGGATTAGTGTTTGGGTGTTTTTGATTTGTTTTTTAGCCAGTTTCACACAACGTTGTGGTTTGAAGGGCCTGTTGCTCATGTACCGTTTCTATGTTTTAGGCCAAGGCTCTTCATCGGGACTGAAAAGGAAGGGGGAAGATGCCAGAAAATTCTGCAAATTCTGTTTCTTCCCTCTTCCTTTCCATTCCTGGTGAAGAGCCTTGGCCCCAAACATTGACTGTGTGTTCCTCTCTGTAGACGTTGTCTAACTTGCTGAGTTCCTCCAGCATTTTGTGTGTGTGTGTGTGTGTGTGTTTTGGATTTAAAGCATCTGCAGAATCCCTTGTATTTATTAAATCTTTCCAATCCATGTGTATGTCCAACTGTCTTTTCACTGTTGTGATAGTACCTGCCTCAACCACTTCCTCTGGCAGCTCGTTTCACATACACCCTTTGTGTAAAAAATGCCCATCAAGCTCTTAGTAAATCTTAAACCCATGACCCCTAGTTGTTAATTCTCCAACCCTGGGAAAGAGACTGAGAGCATTCACCCTATCTATGCCCCTCAAGGCTTTAGAAACCACTATTAAATCATCCCTCCGTCTCCTACGCTCCAAGGAATGAAGTCTTAGCTAGCCTGTCCAACCTTTCCATATAACTCAATCTCTGAAATCCTGGTAACGTCCTTGTATGTCTTTTCAGCACTTGTGGGCATTGAACTCTTATGTTTTAAAATCCGGCTCTTACGATGATTCTAAAGTGACTAAAACAGATGGCACACCGTGTACTATGTTGCGCACAAAGCCTATTAAACAGAGGATGAATTTCTGTACTGTTGTGATTTTCCTTCAGAGACTTTAGTTATTGGTGAAAGAGGAAAAATTTTTGGATTGTCTGAGGCCTGAAATCATGAAACTTCCACGGACATGTTCATTTTTGAGGTACAGATATGGGTTGGGGGTGGGTGTCAGCTCATAACCTTGAGGGGTTCTTTGAACTTAATGCATTATAAACTCATAGAATATTAAAATGCATAGCACATCCTTTGTGTGAATGCATTTGGGCACAGGAAGTGGATGCTGCAGTCCCTTAATCAACTAAACTCCACCAGGCATGTTAGCAGCTTGATGTATTGTGCGATTTGAAGAGGGCGAAAGAAAGGAATGTTCTCCCCCTTTCTCCCACCACAGTTGACCCTGCGTTATTCCAGGGTCAGTTTGCCTGAGATGGGAAAGGCAGGATAGGGAGAGTAGGGCCTCTTTCAGGGGCAGCCAAGTTGAAAGACCAGTTTCTGTAGGCTGTTGGTATCTGATTGGTTTATGAACTGCAGCTGGAACAACTGGTTTGCTTGTTTAAAAAAACGAACCTCAGAAGTTAAATGCAAGGCCAGTATTTAACTTAGTGATTGTTTAAGTATGAGGTGTATTTCTATTTTGTAGCCTTTCGGGGAAAGTGAATGGATTGTACATTTTAAGGGTAGAGAAAGGGGGGGGGGGGGGGAGAGACAGAAAGGTGGAGGGGGAGGGAGAAGAATAGTGAGAGGGGGGAGATAAAAGGACAGAGGGAGTGGGAGAGAGGGAGGGAAGGAGAGGGAGAGAGAAGGAAAAAGAAATCAGGATCTCAACATGTTTGATCAGCTGTTGTGAGTGGCCATCTTCATGTTAGGTCCCGTGCTGCACTGATGGGACAGACCCCAGGCACTTTGTCAGTATACTCCAGCAGGTGGAAGGCACAAGCCTACAGTTTGCGGCAGGTATTCAAACTTGGGCCTGTCACTTAAAATCTCCCAGTTGCACTTAACTACAGTGTACATCCGATTCTCAGGAGTGACCCTTGGCAAATTGCAATTTCAAATAACTTCCCAGCACAGAGGAGAAAGGAGCCAACATCAGAAATGAAACGGCGCACACATAATATCACAACGTAGCTCCCTGATGTAAAGTCACTGCTTGTGGTTTCTGCTGGAAGGATTTCTGGTTTGTGTTTTAAATCCTTGGAGTTTGATGCTTCTTCTGAAGTTCCTGTGATGCCCTGTGCAGGTGGTTCAGATGTATTTTAAAGCACGTAAGGGGGAAGTGCGTCCTCTTTAGAAGCAGGAAGATGAAGAGAGTGAGGTATTAATTTTGAGTACGGTAGGATAGCCAACAAAGGCCCCAAATCTTACATGCTCAATTTCACTGAGTGTGATGACCTGATAGGTAAAGATTATAATGAAATGGATTGAAATATAAAATTGAATAATGTATTGTCACTGTGCTCCTGCTCACTTTAATTATTTTTATGTAGGGCAGGAATGGGAATTAGATTTCACACTTGGCTGTGTTTTCAGTACAGGAATATGTGTATCCAGCTTTTAAAAGGCCCATTTATTTCTCTTTGTTGTGTGTGACTCTACCTTCCACTGGAGAAGAAAGCCTAGGATAAATCTGTGATTCAAATTCCTACCGCCTGGATTTTTGTTTTGCTCAGAAGGTGAATGTTTTCTTTCTCAGTTTCTTCCCTCTGTGCGCTCCTCCCTCCTCCTGGTCCCCCAGGGGTACCAACCTTCCCTGTTTAGGGTTCTGCCGCCATCACCCAGAACATTTGAAAATTTCTGCAGATGTACTATGGACAGCATTCTAACTGGTATGGGGGCTACTTCACAAGATCGAAGTCAGCTCCACAGATTTATAAAATTAGCCAGCACCATCATGGGTACTAGACTGTGTAGCATCTTCACGGACCAATGCCTCGAAAAGGAAGCTTCCATCATTAAGGACCCCACCACTCGGGGCATGCCCTCTTCTTATTACTACCAGGAGGGAGGGGGTACAAGAGCCTGAAGGCACACACTCAACAATTCAGGAACAACTTCTTCCCCTCTGCCATCTGATTTCTGAATGGACATTGAACCCATAAGCACTACCTCACAATTTTTTTAAATTTCTATTTTTGTACTGCTTATTTAATTAACTATTATATATATATTTACTGTCATTCACAGTCTTTTTTTCTGCTATTATGTATGCATTGTATTGCTGCTGCAAAATCAACGTTTTAAACCTGATTCTGATTCAGGTCCCATTCAATCCTCTAACCAAACAGCCAGCAGCACAACCAACTTACATTTATGTAGCATGTTTACCACTGAAAAAAAACTTCCTGGAGGCAGTTTGTAGAAACTAATATTCTCCAGAATTTGAAGCCAAGAAGACGAAGGAGGTTTGGTCAGCAAACCCAATAGGGAGCATTACAAAGGGGAAATTTATATCAGAAGTTCCAGAGCTCAGAGCGTATGTAGCGAAATGAAGTTACAGAAAATGAGGGCATAAATATTGTGGGTGTGCAAATGACCAGAATTACAGGAGCCCATATATCTGGGTGTGTTGTTGCTGCTAAAAGAGGTCACAGGTTTTGAAAATAATTTCAGTACTGAGGTAACACATTCAGTTGATTTTAGCTGTGGACTCAGGGTCAGTCACTGATGAGCAGCCAGCCTCACTGTTGTTTGAAAATATTTCCATTGAAGCCTTGATTTCAGACCTTCCCTGCTGAGGTGTCTCTTATGATTTGAATGTCCACTTTCAAGTTGATGGCTGGCACCCCATCCACCAACCTAAACGTTCATTCACTCCACCTCTGATTCACAGAGGCAATAGAGTGCACCTGTACTCCAATTGGCTGCCTTGCTCCCAGCAACATCTTCCAAATCAATATACATAAAATGCTGGAGGAACTCAGCGGGTCAGGCAGCAGCTATGGAAATGAATAAACAGTTGGCGTCTCGGGCTGAGACCTTTCTTCAGGAATGAAAAGGAAGAGGGAAGATGCCAGAATACAAAGGAGGGGGAGGGGAAGGAGGATAGCTAGAAGGTGAAGGTGAAGCCAGGTGGGTTGGAAAGATAAAGGGCTGGAGGGGAGGAATCTGATAGGAGGGGAGAGTGGACAATAGGAGAAGGGGACCCACTGGGAGGTGATAGACAGGTGAGAAGTGCTAAGAGATCAGAGTGGGGGGAGAAGAAGGGGATAGGAGAGAATTTTTTTAACTGGAAGGAGAGATTGATATTCATGCCATCAGGCTGGAGGCAACCCAAATGGAATATCAGGCATTGCTCCTCCACCGTGAGGATGGCACGAGAGCGGGCCATGGACCAACATGGCGGAACGGGAATGGGGATGGGAATTAAAATGTTTGGCCACCAGTATATTCTGCTTTTGGCAGATGGAGCGGAGCTGCTCGATGAAGCGGTCCCCTAATTTAATTCGGATCTTGTCCAGGTCGGGGAGGCTGCATCGGGAGCACCAGACACAATAGACGGCCCTTGCAGATCTGCAGGGGAACGTCTCCCAAACCACTGACTTCTGCTACTGAGGACAAAAGGGCTGAGGACGCCTGGCAGCATCGCATCTGCAGGTTCCGCCTTCAATCTGCAAATCATTTTACTAGAGAATGTGCCGCTGCTTTCGGTCATTCCCAAAACTTTGTTCCCAAAGGCATGTTGGGAGTACCATCAACAGGAGGACTGCAGAGGTTAAGAAGGCATTTTACTACCACTTTCATGAGTGAAATTGATGCTGGTCCTGTCAGTAATACCTAGATTCTGAAAAACAAATATCTAAAAGAAAAAAATATTCTTGGGGTTTTTACGTGCATTAAGCCATTAGCGTGTAGCGACACTGCCACGGTTATGCACAAGTAATGTCTATGTGCACGAGCTGACATTAGGGTGGTGCAGTAGCGGTCAGTGCAACGTGCTACAGCGCCATCTGTAAGATCAGGGTTCGGTCTCCGCTGCTTTCTGCAAGGGGTTTGTACATTCTCTCCGTGGCTGTGTGGGGTTTCCTTCGGGTGCTGAGGTTTTCCCCCAAGTGCCAGAGGCGCAGGGTTACAGTTAGCAAGTTGCGGGCATGCGGTGGTGGTGCCGGAAGTGCAATGTCATTTACAGGCTGCCCAGCACAATCCTCGCAGATTTGATTTGACGCAAGTGATGCATCTCACCGTATGTTGCAAGTGACAAGTAAAGCTAATCTTTAATGCACACATAACAGTACTGTGCACATGAGCATGGCTATGTATGAGGCACACAATGCAACTTGTGTATGCATGGTGCTTTTTTTTTGCATGCTTGCAGTACGTGCCATGGAGTTTTACATGCAGTGTGATCCATGTATGTTAAGTGTAATGTGTATGTCAGAGAGACAGTGCCTTGTCTGTCACTGCCCAGGTACAGAATTATTGGATGAGGTGCCCCTGATGTCCAGTTGCACCTTGACAGCTGTTGGTGTTTTTAGAATCGAGCTGGTTTACCTTTCCTGTTCCAGTTTTCAGTCATTACATGAACAGTTTAACTTGTTTCCCCTGTAACTTTCTCAGAAGAGGCACGGTATTACCAGTGAGAGTCCTTTATCAATGCCACTGATGCCATCGCGTGTTTCTGTTGTGATTGTGACTTGTCACGTCTGCTGCTGCCCTTGTGTTGCATTGCAGATTTCTTGGCACAGAACCTAATGTGTTATTAGCAGTGAAACTGCTGCTTCTCGTCCTCAGCTCAATTACTTCTCAATCACAATTGTTTGGTAGTTGTTACAAAAATAAGTTGCAGTATGTTTGATGTGTAGGCATTAGGGATGCAGCTATTAAGTTACTTCTGTGAGCCATTCTCTACAGCTCTCTCAGCTGGTGACCTCCACCATCAAGGACAAAGCAGCGGTGTCAAGGAACCATTAAAGCTTGTATGTTTCCTTCAGCCTTCCTACGAGAGGGATGGGGGAATGGCGGTGAAGAGGACAGAATGAGGGCAGTGGGGTGGGGATGAAGGGATGATATAAGAGGTGAGAAGACAAGGAATGTAGGTGAAGATACTTGGCTGGGGGCATGAGAAGTGATGGTATGAGTGGTGAGGGGATTACGAATAAGGATACCTGGGTGTGGGCACCAGGGGTGAGAAGACACAGTGTGGAAACTTAGAGATGTGGCTACTAGGGTGAGGAGACTTGTGGTGAATTGGCCTGGATTGAGGGACACTAGGTTAGAAGGGACTAGAGATCTGTGCATGAGTGCAAGGGTGAAGGGACTTGGATGAGGGGATTAGAGGGTGAGGGAATAAAGAGTGTGGGCTCAAGGAGCAAAGAAGCTATGAACGAGGGCACAAGTGTTATTGGCACAGTTTGAAGGTCTTTTGACAGCCCTGAGGATGGGTCTTGGCCCAGAACGTCGACTGTTTACTCTTTTCCACAGATGCTGCCTGGCCTGCTGAGTTCCCCCAGCATCTTCTGTGTGTTGCTATTGATGCTGGGGATTAGGGGACCGTGACTGAAGGAACTGGAGGTGAACTGCCCAGAGGTGCTGGCAAAAATTATAGAAGGAACAAGTGTGAGCACCTGGGACCATGGCTTCGATGTGGGGAAGAGAGAAATCTGTTTTAGCTGGGTTGTTGTGAGAGCCTGGGGAGGAGAAGGGAAGAACTGTGTGTTTTACACACAAAATCTAAAAGATCTCTGGATTAGTGCATAAGAATAGTTAGGCAATTAAGGCAAGTTTGATTTAATTAGTGTGAATTTTGTATCATGAATGTTGTTTATCTCGGGGCTTGTAATGAGTTGATTGATACTAGTATTCTGACAGAGTTGGGGTCCAAGCACTGTGAGTTAAGTTTGGGGAAGTGTATAGGTGTGGATGCAGGGTGAAGTAAGACTTGGATTGACTGTGGTAGCTCGTAGTTGTGGTATAGTTTGACGAACATCACTGAAAGCGTCAGGTTGAACCAGATCTTTGCCCGGTTGGAATAGACACCAGTTAGGGTAGCAGGACCATAAAGGGGCGCCGGGGCGGAGTTCAAGTTGACGGCTGGCATCTGAGGCATCTCCTGCAGGGAAGCGGAAGAGACGAGGGACAGAAGTAGGTTGAAGTGAGCCTTGACGGGTTCACCAAATGACCTTTTGGAGGAATACTACGAATCAAGCAGAATCTGCCGGAGAAAAGGGATTGCCAGTGATTCGGCTCGAAGCCCTGCATCAGGACTCAGAACTTGTGGGTTGCAGCTCTGGTTTATCACCTGTTTAGAACCCCCTCTAAGGAACGCTCCTGATGCAGCAGTGTGATAGGACAGGACTATGCAGCAGAGACTGCTTTCCCAAAACCCTTGCTGCAGCCGAGACCATCATACCAGTATCACTATTTAACCTGTGTCCTGATGTAGGGTTTTGACCTGAAAAGTTCCTTTCCTTCCTTAGACGCTGCTTGACCTGCTCATTTCCTCCAGCAAGATTGCTAGCAATCTTGTGTCTTGATAGACTGATGTTTGTATCTGTCATGGCAGCTCCCTGTTTAATTGTGACTGGTCTTGCGAGAGAATGCGCTGCTTTTCGGGGTGGCTGGGGGTGAGTGGGTGTACGAGTACAGCTCTGACTGCCCTCTTTGTGTTTTTTAGATGCCGTTCTCCACGAGGACAGCTGACACAATGTTGCGATAAGGCAAACTTGTTACTTGTAGTCTGTAGCTGGGCAGTTGGCGTGCACATGGGCTGAAACAAAAAACGTAAAGCTGTTCGAGGTGTTCAGCGTGACATCGACGCATGAGCGCGCGACAAAAAGCACGGTGCGTATTCCTCCCAGGATGTGTTGTGCTGATATCAGTAGAGTTGAGTACCGATCGGTCTTTTCATTGTGCAGCAGATCCCCGAAAGCGTCAGGCTGACGCGGCAAATACTGTACCACTCAACCCTGTCATCGTAGCACGTAGTTAGAGTGGACACCAGGGTAACAGGACCATTGTTTCCTCATGAAGTTTCACATTCATCTACAATAATGCACTTTCTCCTCAGGGCATAGGGTAATATTTTGTCGTGTGTTGCAGTTCTGATCTCTCGCTTGCTCAGGACTCTTCTGAGGAATGCATCAGGCACTTTGCAGTGCTGTGACAAGTTGTGGAATGAGAGACAGTTGTCAAATGGGGGCCAGGAATTTTTGTCCCATCACTCTCACTGCGTTCAAGTAGCAGCACAGTGGGGGCTCCACAATAGTGTAGCAGTAAGCATGACACTATTACATCTCGGGGCGTTCCGGACTTTGGAGTTCAATTCCAGTGCCATCTGTAAGGAGTTTTGTACACTCTCCCCATGAACCACCCGGGTTTCCTCCGGGTGCTCCAGTTTCATCCCACGGTCCAAAGATATACTCGCTCGAGGGTTAATTTGTCATAGTAAATTGTCCAGTGATTAGGCTAGTGTTAAATAGGAGGGTCGCTAGGCAGTGTGGCTCGTTGGGCTAGAAGGGCCTGCTCCACACTGAATATAAAAAAAGTAAAATCTCTATTTAACACGTGCCTTCCACCTGCTAAGTGGAAATTGGGATAGCCCTGCCTGTGAATAACATTGCTTTTGGTTTACTGGGCTGTGAGAACACGGAGCAGCTCTGTCATCTAATCTGTTTGTTTAGGCTGTGAATGGAGACCCAAAGGTCCAAGGAGAAGCTGAGGGCAGCAGGGACTGATGGCTTTGTCAACTCTGACAGGATGTGTTCTTGGAGGGTTCACCCTGCCTCCTCCTCCCACACACCCCACCAAAGACTACCTGACACAACGGTCATGGAACACATTGCCTTCCCTCATCAACTGAGCTCTCCTGAGCCAATTAGAAAGCAGATGCTTATTGTTATCTGATAGAATAATCCCTCACCATTAACCCTCAACATTCTGCGTGTCTGAGGGGTTTCACATCCCTGAATTGTTTGCTCAAGTACTGGCCAGGAAGTTGATCCAGCATCCTGGTTCACCCCCTGGCAATGGAGTGAGGACTGCAACCTAGCTGGAGGAGAAGTGGCTATGTTCATCACCATCATTAAGTGCCATGTCGTATGATGTGGGCCATCATGGTCTTCCATTCCACGTTCTTGGCAAATTGTTGCTTTGCCATTGCCTTCTTCTGGGCAGTGTCTTCACAAGATGGGTGACTCCAGGCATTATCAATACTCTTCAGAGACTGTCTGTCTGGTATCATTGGTCGCGTAACCAGGACTTGCGATATGCACCGGCTGCTCGTACGACCATCTGCCACCGGCTCCCATGGCTTCACGTGGCCCTGATTTGGGGGGGGGGGGGGGGGAAGAGAGGCTAAGCAGGCGCTTCACCTTGCCCAAGGGCAATGTGCAGACTAACAGGGGGAAGGATTACCTTGATGGCCTTAACTCCTTTGGTAGAAACATATCTCCACCCTTGCCACTCATGTCGTTAGCTATGTTGGGAGTCCTATTGTCCATCTGGTGTGGCGTACTGAATGTTGTTGTTTTGATACTTTTCTGTAAATATTCTCATCCCAGATGTCCTGGTTTTGGTTCAGCTGAAGTTACTCTTGTTCAGACTGGGTGAGTGGTGGGCATTCAGCAGTAAAACTCAGTTTCCTGAAGTTACACACCCACTGAGTGTACATTGATGTCTGCTGCTGCAAGATAGCCACTGAAGAGAAATGCCACCGCATCCAATGCAGGGGTTCCCAACCTTTTTAATGCCATGGACTCCTACCATTAACCGAAGGGTCTCTGGACCCCAGGTTGGGATCTCCTGATCTAAAGGGTCACTGTGAGTCTGTCCTTTCAGAGACTGTAGTGTTTGTGTGGAGTGACCACCTTTGTCACCCAAAGTGCTTTGAAGCTTCCGATATTTGAGGATCTGTTGTGATCAACTGTAGAAGTAAATGGGTGTGGAGAATTTGTTTTATTGGTGAATGCTTACTTATCCTTCTGTCATCTGTTCAAGTGCACAAGCTGGCAGATTATTGAATGGTTGGGCAACTGGCTCAGAATATGACCCTGAAGCTATCTTACTAGTTTATTTCTTCCTTTGCGTCTTTTTTTAAAAGTTACTAACTGTGGGATTTCCTTCACTTCCTCTGCCCTCTGGGGCAAGGAATGGGATTAAAAGAAGTTCTAAAAGGTTCAAATGCTCAAAAGATGTTTTCAGTATACAATTCTGAGATTTCTCTTCTTCGGATAGCCACGGAACAAAGTAAAATCACAGAAGTCAGTTCAAAGAGAAACAGCAAGCCCAATACCCCTACAAAAAAACACGATCATCAACCCCCTAAAACCCCTCCCCAGGGGTTTTGCAACAATGCAAAAATGCAACAAGAACTTTGACACCCTAACCCCCCCCTCACCCCATACAAAATGCAACAAGAAGATCAGCCCCCCCAAAAACCCTCCCCATTCCCTTGCACAAAACGCAACAATCACATCAGCCACCCCCAATCCCCCTCCCCTGCACAAAAATAAAACAATGGAAGTATGGGCGATAACACAAAATATAAAAACCATAAGACTGAAAGAGAGTGTTTATTTTCCCTCACAGAAAATTGGAACTTTTCTGCTTGCTTGAAATAATGAAAGATGAAAGAGGTGTCTGATTAAAGGAGGTGCTATCTCTTTCGTCTGGCCTTTTGTAGATGTCAGAATAATTCCAGTCAATTTTACTTCTGAATGAGTCTTGCTGTTTCTTTGAGAAGGCAACATCGGAGACTGACTGGCATTGGGTACTCTACCAATGGCAATGATGGGCCTCTGGTGCTCTCCCCAAATGCCAGTTTTCATATGAGGAAACAAAATATTTGCTGATCAACCATCCCTCTGTGATGTACTCTGACCAGATACAATTCTACCATTGCACAATGCAAGGACACTGCAGAATCCTTCTTAGAAAAGGAATATCCATAGTTTCCTGCTGTTTCCCGACTCAGCAAAATCGAGGGAGTAATGTTCTGTCACCTTTGCAATGTGGCCTTCACTGAGAAGTGAACTGAATGGTTATCCATTGTCAGTAACCTTGCATTTACAAATGAAGTTGAGAGATTGTTCCAAACACAAATCAAAATAAGGCTGCAATGAACAACAGTCAGTACAATAACGTACCTGAGAAGTCGACAGAATTAGAATTTTGTAAACTGTAATTCTGAAGTTGTATGAGACGTTGCTGGGAATTATTTGGTGTGCAGTTTGTTCACTTACCTAGAGGAAAGATGTAAGTAAGGTTGAAAGAGCTCAAGAACATCTACAAGGATGATGCTGGGACTGGAGGGCCTGAGCTGCAAGGAAAGATTGGATAGGTTAGAACTTTATTCTCTAGGAGTTAGAAGGTTGAGGGAAGATTTGAGAGATGTATACAAAATTATGAGGGGTATTGATAGGGTGAATGCAAGCCGGTTTCCCACTGAGGTTGGGTGGGACTACAACCAGAGGTCAGGGGTTAAGGGTGAGAGGTGAAAAGCTTAAGGGAAGCATGAAAGGAAGTTTTTTGACTCTGAGGATAGTGTGAGTGTGGGACTTGTACCAGCGCAAGTGGTGGATGTGACTTTGATTTCATCATTTAAGAGGAGTTTGGATAGGTACATGGATGGGTGGGGTATGAAGCACTACAGTTCAGGTGCGGGTTGACGGGACTAGGCAGTTTGAATGGTTCATCTTGGACTAGATGGGCTGAAAAGCCCGTTACTGTGCTGTAGTTTTCTGTGGTGTGTCTTTAAGGTAAAGCTCTGAGTGCTACACTGAAATGGAGAATTGGGCACAGCACTTGCAGGTGTAGTGTGGGCAAATCCACATGCCTACCTTTTCATAGATGTGTTGAAATGAGTCTGCAGTTCACAATTGCCATTCTGAATCTGTGCCCAGCCCATGTATCACCATTGTTGCTGTTTGAGGGTGCTCCAGTAGGACAGTGGTAACTGGAGAGAAACCTGCCCTGCCTAAGTGCACTGTCAGGTGCTTTGATGACGCCACTTTTGAAGCTTAGTTGGCCCAAAGTTATGGAAACTGTTGAATGCTGTAATCCAACCAAAGCAGAAGAGATCTGTGTTTCCATTGTCTGCAGAGTCCAAGGAAAATGGACCCAAAGGAGGGGAGTCATGATAATACTCTTCCGCAAACTGTTTTCAGGGTGCATGCAGCTGAATAGCGCCCTACAGTTTTAAGTAGTGAATAAATATTTAAGATTTGCTACAGTGGGTGCTTCTTAAACTTATTTGAATCTGAACTATTGAATCACTCGTAGATTTCAAAGTTTAAAGTACGAGGGGTGATTGATACGTTCGTGGCCTAAGGAAGGAGGAGTCAATTTTAGAAAACCTGCCACATTTACACACTTAGTCCAGCGGTCGTGGAGCATAAGGACCTTGGCCCTCCAGAAAGTGTCTACAGCAGGGGTGATTGATAAGTTTGTGGCCTAAGGTAGAAGGAGATTAGTTATACAGTTCTTGTTACATGCACGTGCAGGTCAACTCTTTGAGTGATTATGCAGTAAGTTTGAAGTTAATAACTCATCTCCTTCTAGCTTAGACCACGAACTTATCAGTCACCCCTCGTACATTTATGATCAAATTATGTATACTATATACAACTTTGAAATTCATCCCCTTACAGGCAGCCACAAAGCAAAGAAATCCAGTGGCGCCCGTTTAGAAAAAAGAAGACTGTCAAACACCCACAGGTGGTACGGTAGTGTAGTGTTTAGCACAACACTTTACAGTGTCAGCAACCCATTGCTGCTCCTGCTGCTGCCTATGTCCTACCCCTGGCTGCCTGTGATTCCTTCGGATGCTCCTGTTTCCTCCCACGGTCCTGCTAGGTTAATTGGTCATTAAATTGTCCTGTGATCGGGCTAGGGTTAAATCGGGAGTTGCTGGGCGGCGCGGCTCGAATGGCTGGAAGCGCCTATTCCGCACTGTAGCCCAATAAATAAATAAACACAAACAAACAAACAAACAAACGGTTGGTTCATTCATTACAACTTCCTCGTCTCAGTTAATCATGACCAAGAGAAGATGATGATTGCTCAGTCGAATTGTAATTCCAGGGCCTATAACTCTGTTGTCTGAGTTTTGTTCCTTCATTCACTTAACTAACGATGGGGCTGGGAGCACAGGTTCTCTGAAAAGCAGCTTCTTCAACACTATTTATTTATTTTTGGATGGACGAGAGTTTTACTTTAGCTTATAAGAGAAGTAATCAAATTGTATTTTTTTTTGAAAAAAAGAACGAAAATAGACCATAAGGCAGAAAACTAAAACTTATTTTGTTTATTAACCCTTTCCAGCCCACGAGCTTTCCCAGAACAAGGCTTCATCAGTCCAGGCTGGCACCCACTTGCAGTGCCTATCAGTCCACTGCACAGACGACCTTACTGACTCTAAGGGCCGGAGCCCTATGCAAACTTGGAGATCTTTGCATTCGGACATCTCTAATCGATTTGGGACATTCGTGGCTGCTTTGACCTGAACAAAAGATGAATTTTCTTTTGATTTCTCTTGTTTTTTTTAAAAAAAATCGTTTCCCTCCTTTTGGCTGCTGCAGTGCGACAGACAGACAGGACTTCAAAACAGATAAAATAGTTACAAAAGGATCTGGGTTCCCTTGCTGGCACTTCGGCTCATGACCCGCAACACTGGCTGGTGGCCTGGAAAGGGTTAATACCGAGCCCACGTCACCCTGGTTTTGGCCGCAGTTGCTAGCTTGATACCAGGCCTGTTGGATTGCGCAGTAAATGATGCAGCGGCCAATCCCAAGCTGAGCTGAACAGAATGCTTGTGTTTGGAATTGTACGACTTTGTTCCCAATGGATTCCTTGCACTTATAACCTGATTTCCCCCCACGCCAGGCACCTGCCTCCTAGGCAGCAACAAAGCATTGATGGCAGTATTCCTCTCGGCCCTCTTCATCAGGAATCTAAAGTCCGTGATACGCAACCTGCAAAACCCGTCAGCTCGGACGGAGTTGTCACCTTCAGCCAAAGTCATGTGGGGAACAGGAGGGGTGCAGGTGAGGGGCTGGGATTGTGGCTAGAGGTCCAGAGGTTTCCTTTGCTGATGTGATGGTTCGTTTATATCCTCAGACAATAATGGTTCAATGGTGAAGAGACACAGAAAATCTGGGGGAATAAATATTCATGTGTTTTAATAAACTATTAGAAATTACTAATGTTTGGACTGTAAAATAAAATCGAAACAGGTAGCAAAATGGTGCTGGAGTCAATATATTCCACCAGGTTATATTCAGCTGTAGAGGTCCTCAGCCAATCTGAGCTCAATGTGTTAAACGTTCTGCAGGAAAAAAAAGTACATTAAAGACAAAAATACGCACAAAATCGTCAGTTGCTTCCCACGACCTGTGTGGTTTTTGAAACTGTTTCTTTCACTTGGAGGATGTTTTAAAGTTGTTCTTTCAGGCAGCAAAAATCAAAGACCAGAACATTAAAGGTTCAGCAGGAAATGAAAAAGCAGAGTGGGATATCCCCTGCCTTGGCCAGCATGCTATCGTTGGCACTCAACACTCCATGCCCATTTCAGCCCAAGGCACTGCATTGTGTGAAGGGGCAGAGTCAGGCATCTGGAGTTGGAACACTGATCTCAGTGGATGTTGCTATATGTGCAGCCTTCTATCTTTCCCCACACCCTAAGAGTTTTATAAGGAACCAGAGAAACATCAGGGTGTGGAGGAGGAAGAGAGCCACGGTGCACGGCAAAGCAGACAGTATGGGATCCTCCCCTCCTACCTGTCCCGTCTTCACATTTCACAAACGAGCAACTGGTCTTCTATTCCCATGAAAGCCCCACCAGCAGCTCCGAGTTGTTAAAGCCCAGGTGCACCTTCCTCTGGCTTTATGCAGAGAATCTGTCCATGCAGAGGAAGTTAGCGTCAAAGAGAGTAGAAATCCAACCTCGCTAAGGTTGGCAGCCCATCCCTCTCAGCAAGTTGAAAAAGATCAAGGAAGGAGAGGACTGGGAGACTTCTGGTGCTTTTGCCTGTGGGGGAAATGGGTTGCCTTGTCCGATACAAAAGAGGAAACATCAAGGTAGTAGTGGACATGTTACTATAATCTGATAATTATACTTCTTGATGAATATCAAGTATTCCTTTCAAATGTCCACTATCCCTAATACCAACAGCTCCAAGTTTCCAGTTCAGTGCTCGTTTGAGCCTGATGTTTGATAAGTGAAGCCATGTGGCTTGATGCTGTTTGCAGTTAGACAGTGTTCACCTCTTAGTGCAATTGCCATTAATAGGGGCTTGCCACGTCTGTGCTGCCTGTAGGTGACCATTTGAAACTGACAGTTCAATCCTCTCTGCAGCCAGAAAGCCACTTTACCTAAGCCCCATCATCCCTTCGGGGGCATAGGCTGCTGGCCGTAGCTCAGCAGAATCCTCTGTCCTGGGACAGTTTTTCACGTTAACCCCAGCTGTGGCCCATCTCCTCGAGGGTTGAGGTTTTTGGAGTTTTTGTTGGCATTTCTAGAGCACTGGGTTTTTTTACGGGATGGGGTTGCTAGTCCCATGCCCATCCCTTCTCCAATCACACTGTAGAAAGCATGTTAGAACTGGAATACCAGAGAATGCTCCGGGAGGATTGTCCGAGGGAGAGAACTGAATTTCTGACAGACGCTAAACGAGTGGGTTGAACGTGCTAAGCCCCACAGTCGCAGGAGGCGGCTTCCTCTCGTCAGAGTATCCTGAGATAGCTGTGGCCAGCTGCGAGCAACAATACCGTTGTCCATGGTGAGCTGGTGAGTTCCCTGCCTCGATTCTCTGCCAGGGAATGTGTGTGCACGCGTCGGCTGACCCGGGAACATACTTAATTGTCATGTTTTCCTCTATGATCTGGTGTGAGATCATGTACAGAGTAATAGGTGCAGCAACAAGGATTTTGTAGGACTGCTGGATGCAGAAGACCCTGCTAACCCTCCACAGTTAAATTAGCTGGGTGCATGGCAAGGTAGTGGATACGCCACCTGGCTCTGGCAGGACATTCTCCCATAGTTGCCCTTGTCTGAGTTGCCCCTGCCTTGCTGACAGCTGGCAATCCTCTCCCTCACGACACTGACTTTTTGGAATACAGGCGTTTGAGTGGAGAAGGTTTGGTTGAGTTTGCCAGCACTACGAATGTGTGAGAACAGTGACTTCGATGCTTGATGTTTGTCGACCTTGGCAATTAATAGCCAACCTTGGCGCATACGGCAACACCAAACACCTCAGCCCCAGCTACTGACATTCACCACCATCCCAGAGCAGCGATTCCCCTCTGTTCCACAGACTGCAGTGAAATGCGGTAACTGAGAGGCCCTCTCTCACTTTGACCCTTAGACCAAGCCAAAACAACCACCCCTTGTCCCCAAGCCTGCAGGCTGGTGTCACCTTATGCACAAGGTGTGGGTCACAGGCCTCCATAAGACAAAAATTCGACAACAAGTGCAAAGGGATTTCATTTAGGAACTATTCCAACTTCCAATCTGACCCATTAGTTATCAGGAAAAGACCTTAGGAAACAATGCAATCTTTTGGTATTCTGAACATTTAACCAATCGTTCCCATGGAGAGGATAGTGACAATGAAGCACAACAGGAAGCTAAGGACTGTTCTGTTGCTCAAAGTAAGATTCCAGTGGCTGGGTACCTCAATTTGAGGTAGGTTTCTTTTAATCTAAAGACATTGATTTTTTTTAGTTTATAATTTCTATTTCCCCTCCAGCAATCTGTTATCTTTCGATTCAATATTCCTTGTTTTGGCACCTGCCTAAAACAACAGCATCATGAATTTCACAAGGAATGGCCAAGATGCTCATCAGGTCAAGGAGCTTCTGTGAAGAGAGAAAGTCCAACTTCCTGACCTTCTGAGAGTCTTTAACATCTTTTGTTTAATGTAATAATTCCAGGTTTCTTGCATTTTCTTCCTTAAACTTTCTTTGAAGGTTAAAGAATGATCCTATGAGCTGTTTGGTAGAGGACTGGTTGTGATCAATTTTCAAAATACTGGTAGGGATCCCAGCCAATTTTGTGATGTACTTCCATCTTCTATTTTGAAGACATTGGTACTCAGCCCTGATTTATTTCCTATACTTTATCTGAAGACGAAACAATGCAGTGAGGAAACAGGTACCCAATAACCTGCTAGGGAAGGCATTTATTTGAAATGTTATGGAGCTCGGCTCTATGAATTGGTTTGGTCTCTCTGTTGTCAGGGAGGTCCTTTGATGGTTAATGGTTACTTCTGAAACGATCTTGCGGTCCCAGTGGTGTTGTGGAACAGCCAACACACCATTGTCTTTCCAAGTGGACACTACAATACCTGGTCACAATGTAATGAAATCTGGGGGGGGGAGGGATATATCCAGTTTTTACTCTGCAGAGTGACAGTGTTTCCCATCATCTTTCCTGGCAAACCCACCCTTTCTCGCAGAGTGCTGTGTTAATTTTGCTGAAAATTGTAAACAGAAGATGGGGGTCTGAGGTTTGTCTTCCAGATTAGCAAAATAACTTATTACTGCCCATTACACAGCTGGCATTTAGGGTAGCAATGAAGGTCCTCCATCTCTAACCTTGGCCACACAGATATAGAAAGATCCCTCATTGCTGTTTCTGTAACAGTTTTGTTTTACCAGTCAGGGTTGTTAGCTCTGAGATGAACACCCCCCCCCACCCCCAAACCTGAAGGATCGGTGGACCACTCTTAGTCTGTCCTCTACCCTTTGACCTGTTCACTGTTCGGCATGGGTGACCCTACCAAGAGCCAAAGGCCCTGACTCCAGCCAACATAACTCTGTAGGTCATTGAGGCATGCAAGCCTCCAAACCCAATGACAAGGACAGCATGATAAAGGCACTCGTTACTCTCCCTGCTAACATTCAGTTCTACAGTCATTGCAATATTGACTATTCATACCAACACCCAAGAGTCTTCAGAAGCCTGCCCCACTACGTCCTAGACAGCTGATACAAAATCAGTCCCTTCTTATTCCATGGCATAGCTGTTTACCCATACATCTTAACTCTATGCAAACATCCGTCCAAAATCGCACACTTCTATTAAAACTGTTCAGCACTATAAAGTAACTATTCAGCAAAACATTACATCTAACATTGAAATTGAAGGTTCTTGAGCTCACACTAGCTGGGGTGGCGTGGTAGCATAGTGGTTAGCACAATCCTTTACAGTACAGACAACCCAGGTCCAACTCCTGCCGCTGCCTGTAAGGAGTTTGAACTTTCTCCCTATGACCGTGTGGGTTTCCAAAGACGTACCAGCTGGTAGATTAATTGGTCATTGTAAATTGTACCGTGATTAGGCTCGGGTTAAATCGGGGGAATTGCCGAGCGGCGTGGCTCAAAGGGCTGGAAGGGCCTAGTTCGCATTGTATCGTAGTAAATAAATATCTGAAGTTCTTTTGCTGATTAAGAAATCAGATTATCAATCTTCCTGAAGATTTGCAGATGGAACATGGGCCCTGTTTTGCTCACAGCTGGCTGGCTCTGTTCAGTGTGGAGGAGTTTTACTCCATTCTGGAGTCTATTCCCATGGCTGAACTTCCTTGCTTTGTTTCTCGTGCATGGAACTGCAGAGAATTATTGAGTGGGAGTGCTGATGAATACCAAGTGTTAAGTTACCTGTTGTACAATCCAGTTCAAACACACGCTTCTTCACACAGTCATTAAGGACAATCATCCCACACTTGACACCTTCCAGTGTGGTCCAATTCCTTAAGTTAACAATATAATCATTGCTGTAATTTGTAGCAGGCACTTCCCAGCCAGTACCTTTGTTCGATCTGTAAGTGGTGTTAAATGGTGTCTAGCTCAGATGCTACCCAGCATTCCGCAGACAGCAGTATTGTTGCTTGACGTTTAGTAATGACTGGATATTTCACTGCCTCTGAGAGCCTTATGATGGTATTTTGAAGTGTTCTGCTCACATGTACATGTTCTGTCAGTAAAGTATTGAATAATCCATCGCAATCCTTCAGACCCCCCCCCCACCAACTCGTTTCAGCAGAGTAAAATTCAAGATGTTTTTTAGTACATTTTCCACCTTTTTTTAAATTGCACCTCTAAATAGGACATCATTTCACCCCACCCCTCTTGCCTGGTCTCATCAATCTCTGGCACCCCTATCTGTCAGCCTGCATTCTTACCCAAGATCAGTGATTAACACCTCTGCCACTAATTACCCATCCATAGTGACTCTCTCAGTCACTCTGTAATTTAGCCTTGACACCTCATTTCCCTTGTTCAAGCCTCTTAAATTCTTCCTGTTTGTGTTTCAATAAAACCTCCTCGCTGGGGCACCAGCTCTGCCACATCCCTCACGGTGTAAAGTGCACATTGTTATAAATTCATACTCCTCTTCTTTGGGACAACAAACCTTTGCCAACGTCACAATTAGCATTTTGCTTTCAGTGCATGCCACAGATTTGAGACCCGTCATTGTTAATGCTGAGCCTGCCCGGGTCCTCTTGTTGTCTAATGCCTGTCACTCTGGGCTGGGATTCAAACTGAGTAGGGAGGCGAAAGGACAGATTCTGCAATGCACCGCACAGAGCCGACTGTCACCAGTGAGAGATCTTCCTCCTTTCTCTCTGGGCTGGATCCCCACGCAAAGGACAACACATTTTGGGCACTGAAACGAACAAGCACCACCCTCCTTCTACCAAATTACTGTGTGAGAATTGGGATATGATTTGATCATATTATATTATGATTGTGACTAACTTCAGCTATTCTCTGGGTTAAAATATGTGTGTTGGGAGAGCAGGGAAAAGAATAGCCTGTGCATCGAATTATTGCAGGGTCACGGTCAAATTTTCTTCAAGTAACGGGGTGAGGTAGGACCCCCCCCCCAAAACTTCAGATCTAGCTGCAGATGTAACAATATGAACTGATAACTGCGATAACTTCTTGCTGTTTGGTTTGACAAATCCTGGTATTGACATTTTGAAATTTGGAGTTTTTGTTTGACTCTTGTCTCTTACACAATGCTGCTTTAGTCCCCGTTGACTGACTCCAGCAGTTCCCACGGGTTTTCTGAGTGTTTTGTCTTGTTCAGTGCAACAGGACTTAGTTTTGGAAACAGGAAGAATATAAAGATATGGACTATGTACTGTAGGTGTGTTCACCTGTCTGTACTCATACCTAATGTATACATATGTTTTAATGAGACACAAGACAATGAATAAAATATAATGCAAGTGATAACTCTTGTCTGCTCCTTGTGCATCTTTCTTTATTTGACACCCCTGGTAACTGACCTGCTGTGAACCTATTGCTGGCTGATTTCAAACAAATGGCAGCTCCTTTACTGGCTCAGAGTCAGAATCTGGTTTAATGTCACCAGCATATGTTGTGAAATTTGTTGACGTTGTGGCAGCAGTGTATATATATATATACACACACACACACACAAACACACATACACACACACACACACACACATATATATATAATAGTTAAATAAATAGTGCAAACATAGAAATAAAAAAGTAGTGAGGTGGTGTTCACGGGTTCGACGTCCATTTAGCAATCTGATGGCAGAGCGGAAGAAGCTGTTCCTGAATCATTGAGTTTGTGCCTTAAGGCTCCTGTACCTCCTCCCTGATGGGAGCAATGAGAACAAGGCATGTCTTGGGTGATAGGGTCCTTAATGATGGATGCTGCCTCTTTTAGGGATCGCTCTTTGAAGATGTCTGGGATTTTACGGGGTCTAGTGCCCGAGGGAGCTGACTAAGTTTACAACTCTCTGCAGCTGACCTCGGTCCTGTGCAATAGCCACCCCTCCTTACTAGATGGTGATGCAGCCAGTTAGAATGCTCTCCAAGCAAATGAGCTTCTCTGTTGGATGCTGCATCAAAGTTCAAAGTAAATTTATTAATAATTTACATATATGTCACCATACACAACCCTGAGGGTCACTTCCTTGCAGGCATACTCAGTAACTCCATAATAGAATCGATGAAAGACTGCACCATCTTAGGGGTTCAATTAATGTACAAAAGACACAAATTGTACAAATACAAAAAGAAAGAAATTATAATAATAATAATAATAAATAAATATCAAGAAAATTAAATAAAGCATCCCTGAAAATGAGTCTGTTGAGTGTGGGAACACTTCTGTGATGGGGCAAGTAAAATTGAGTGAAGTTATCCCCTTTGGTTCAGGAGCCTGATGGTTGAGGGGTAGTAACTGCTCCTGAACCTGGTGGTGTGAGCCCTGAGACTCTTGTGCCTCCTTCCTGATGGCAGCAGTGAGAAGAGATGGTGGGTGGTGGGATTCCCTAATGATGGATGCTGATTTCCTGCAACAACACTTTGTGTAGATGTAGATGTTCTCAGGGGTGGGGTGGACTTTACCTGTGACCCCCCCCCCCCCCCCGGGGACATCAATCACAATGATCTGTGCAGTGTCACCCAAATTCACTGAGGGAACCAACTGAGACCCTGTGAATGGGAGGGAGGTGGGGGGTGGGGGTGCACTGATGACTAGTGAATAACATTCCTCGATGGAATGGTGCACTTTCTTTGGGAAAGCTGGGATCAGGTTACATTGCGATGAGCCTTTTGTTTCAGACCATATTGAGTATGGAATCATCGTCAATCCAGCATTCACTCGTGCTGTAAGGGCTACAGCAAGGACATAACCCGCTTTTGTATTAGGAGGCTTGTTACACGAAACCAATGAAAATCCCGCAAATTCAGGGCTCAGGCTACATCCACACTACACCGGATAAATCCGTAATGGAAGCGTTTTCTCTTTGTTTTTACCCTTCGGCGTTTTCGGCCCCCAAAACTGGAGCTTTTCAGAAATGCTCTCCAAAGTGTGTATTTTTGAAAATGCCAGATTGGCCGGATCAGTGTGGACGGGGTTACCGGAGAAATCTGAAAATGCTGTCAGACGGCAGCGCGCCATTTCATTGTTTTCCTGAACGCAACCTAACAATTTCAGAACAGACGGCAACGAAACTGATGCCAGAAGAGTTAGAAATGTACTCACCAAATACTTTGACCAATAATTTACTGAATAAATCAATATACTCACTTTGCCCTCATTTCTGTCCTTGCTTGTATGAAAGTGGTTTATCTATTTATGCAAGTACTTCTCTGACAATAGATGTGTAACAGCCTAATGTAACATTGTATGGAAATACAAGATAACACTGATGCAGACATGTTTTATACATTTAACAAGGTGCTTTATTAATGCAACAGAGTTAGTCAGTTTTTCAATGTTCGTCGTCAGCCGGGTCAATCTGTCCGTGAACTCCCCGTCAGTTGCCTCTGTATGCTCCAGTATTTGTTTTCGGTTTTACTTTTAAGTTCTCCTGCGCGGAAGCCAACAGCTGTCCGTCATTTTAAATTTTTCTAGTCTGTAACTACACAAACGCGCACTTTCACAGCAAAATTTGACACCAGATATGCCGCTTGTTTTCGGTGGACGTGTCCTGCGCATGCGCAGGAGGAGGAGAGTCGCCGAAATCTCCCTTTCAATGTGGACAGAGATATTTTTCAAAATGCATAGTGTGGACACCTATTGTTTTTACACAAAACTGGCATTTTCAAAATTATCCGGTCTAGTGTGGATGTAGATTCACATTTAAAATAATAATCCTTGCATTTATACTGTTACTGATTGTGCCTAAAAGGAAATTCGGCAGTGAGTTACATTGCAGAGTCGACACAAAAGTTCAAAGTAAATTTATTATCAAAGTATATATATGTTACCATCTACTATTCTGAGACTCACTTTCTGACAGGCGAATAATGAAATACAATTGAATTTATGTGCAATTATGCACAACAAAGAAGGATAAACATCCAATGTGCAAATAATGCATTAAAAAAGTAAATAATACTGAGAACATGAATTGTAGAGACCTTGAAAGTGAGTCCATAGGTTTTTGAATTGGTTCAGTTGTGAGGATTGTGAATTTCTGTGTGCTGGTTTGGCAGCCTGATGGTTGTAGGTGATAACTGTTCCTGAATCTGATGGTGTGGGACCTGAGGCTTATTTATTTACTTTTTATTGAGTTACGGTGCAGAATAGGCCCCTCTGGCCCTCAGAGCCATGCCTCCCAGCAACTTACAGTTTAATCACAGGGCAATTAACCTAGTAACTGTGGGAGTAAAACCCAAGCGGTCACAGGGAGAACTTACAAACTCCTTACAGGACGGTGGTGGGAACTGAACCTGAGTCACCTGCACTGTAAAGCGTTGTGCCAGCCACTACCCCACTGTGGCTTCTGTACCTCCTGCAAGGTTTTCACTAGCGATGATTTTAAACACTGCTCTCCCATAGAATCGTAGGTTTAAGTTCTTTTTAAGACTCGCTGGTTCAGTGCTGAAGGTGTGCTGCACCTTTGGAGTTGTCACGTCCTTCCCTTTTTAGGAGCAATGTTACGAATCACATGCTGCTATTTTGAGTACGAGCGGTGGGGTGGGGGGGGGCAGGGGGGATTATTCCCAGTGCCCTAGGAAGGCAGCCCCAGCAGCATTTTAGTCGAGGTGGGAGCAAGCTGGCTTGTAAGCGTTACGAGAAACATATTCTGGCCTATCATGGGGGAACCTAAGACCAGGGAGCACGGCCTCAGAATAGAAGGACTCCCTTTAGAGCAGAGACAAGGAGAAACTTCTTTAGCCAGAGGGTGGTGAATCTGTGGAATTTATCGCGACAGGCAGCTGTGAAGGCCACATCACTGGGTATATTTGAAGTGGAGGATGATGCTAGAAGGTTACAGAGAGAAGGCAGGAGAATGAGGTTGAGAGGGTAAATAAATCAGCCGTGATAGAATGGTGGAGCAGACTTGATGGTCTGAATCACGTAATTCTGCTCCTGTGTCTTACAGTCTTATGATCTATGGTCTTAGATCAGATGATCTGCTCATTAAGATGTTGATTTTCTTGGGATCTTACTGTGCACTCTTTACCAGCATAGACCATAATTTGAAAGGCCCGCACTGTGATGCAATGGCAGCTGAGTGAAAGTCTCTATATAAACCCACAAATTTAGTTTTCAGAAGCGTTTTTGCTGCGCGTCTAGGGTCCACCCTCAGCCTGGATGAAAGCTCAGGTGGCATTCTGCCTTCTCCTTAGTAACATTAACACACAGATCTTGACGTCACCGGCTTCAGAAGCATGCTGACAGCCTGCCGCAGTCAATGTGTGCGCCTGAAACCTTGTTGGGCAAACTTGCCTTTTGTGTGTGAGGAGCCATTGTTCAGACAGTGTGGTCCGTTTGTTCAGAGGGAG
The DNA here is from genome assembly GCF_030144855.1 of Hypanus sabinus. Taxonomy (NCBI): domain Eukaryota; kingdom Metazoa; phylum Chordata; class Chondrichthyes; order Myliobatiformes; family Dasyatidae; genus Hypanus; species Hypanus sabinus. The sequence goes on from NC_082718.1 coordinate 82,751,234, forward strand.
GGAGCTCAGTGGGTGGGGGCAGAAAAGTGGAACCTGGACCCAGCGAATGATGAACCACAGCAAGATCAGTTTGGGACTTGAATTGACATAGAAATGACGCAAACACAGGAGATTCTGCAGATGCTGGAGATCCAGAGCAACACGCACCGAATGCTGGTTGAACTCAGCAGGCCAGGTTGCATCCGTGGAGAAAAACAAAGCTGCCATGTCTCGGGCCGAGTCCCTTCATCAGGACTGGTAAGGTGGGGGGTAGTAGATGTAGTATGCAATCACTCATGTATGATGTTCTCCTCAAGGGTTGTTTATTGGCAGGTCTTCAGGTGGCTGTAGAGGCTGATCTGGGATCCTCGTATTCTGGAGCAGTGTGGGCAAGAGTGAGTGGTGGCTGTGGTTAGTGGTTGGGTCAGTGGAGGTTGTTCCAGCACAGAACCGATTTTCTGCAGTTGTACTGGTTGAGTGCAATGTCTTCCCAGTTTTTAGGTATAATGCCAAATTACTTCAGGCAGATTCTGATGCTATCTTTGAAGTGTTTGCTTTGTCCACCAGGGTTTGACTGGCCTTCTTAAGGAAGGTGGTATAGAAATATCAGCCTCAAGCTTTGAACCAATACTTTCTCCATTTATGTCTAGCCAACAAGTCAAGTCAAGTCACTTTTATTGTCATTTCGACCATAACTGCTGGTACAGTACATAGTAAAAATGAGACAACGTTTTTCAGGACCATGGATTACATGACAGAATACAAAAACTAGACTGCAAAAAAAAAACAACACAGAGAAACCTACACTAGACTACAGACTTACACAGGACTACATAAAGTGCACAAAAACAGTGCAGGCATTACAATAAATAATAAACAGGGCAATAGGGCAAGGTGTCAGTCCAGGCTCAGGGTATTGAAGAGTCTGATAGCTTGGGGGAAGAAACTGTTACATAGTCTGGCCGTGAGAGCCAATAGAAATAGGTCAGTAAGGGTTGGTAAGTTGTGGGCATACAGTTATGATAAAGAGTCTACCGAGCGTTTATTCCCTTCTACAGATGCTGGCTGACTGCTGAGTTCCTCCAGCTTCTTGTGAGTTGCTAAGGATTTTCAGCATCTGCGGAACGTCTTGTGTTTGTGGGCATGCCTCGTTGGCGATGGAAGCATGGCAGTGCTTGTGGGCGGCCCCCAGCACATCCTCAAGACTGTGTTGGTCATTGACGCAAATGATGCATTTCACTGTGTGTGTTGATGAACATGGGACAAATAAAGCCAATCTCTCACCGAATCAGACCTCTGGGTTTGTTACATCTGCTCTGGATTTCAGTGCTGAGTTCCTACAGCATTTCATTTGTTATCATAGTATGTATACCTCATACAACGTTGAGGTTCGTCTGCCAACAGGCAGCCACGAAACAAAGAAATCTAAAAAAATCCCTTATAAGAAAAAAGACCGTTGAACACCTAATGTGCAGAGTAAAAAAACACATCATGCAGGCAATAACTGGAAGCAAAGAGCATTCCGAAATGAAATCTGCGGAAGAGAGTCCCATGGTTCAGTGTAGAGCCAACTCGGGGAGCAGTGAACTGAGCCTTGGGCCTCGACCTAAATTGACATCCAAATATTGGAGAAGACCGCTTTGCCGAGCAACTATGCTCCATCCGTAAGAAGAAACAGGATCTCCCAGTGGCCACCCATTTTAATTCCACTTCACGTTCCCATTCCGATATGTCCATCCATGTCTTCCTGCACTGTGGTGATGAGGCCACACTTAGCTTGGAGGAACAACACCTTATATTCCGTTTGGGCAGCCTCCAACCTGATGGTATCAACATCAATTTCTCAAACTTCTGGTAATGCCTCCCAATCACCCACCCCCACCCTTCTCCATTTCCCAATCCCGTTTCGCTCTCTCACCAATCAACTTCCCAGCTCTTTACTTCATCCCTCCCCCTCCATGTTTCACCTATCCCCTGGTGTTTCTCTCTCCCCTCCCTCCACCTTTTAAATCTACTCTTCAGCTTTTCTTCTCCAGTCCTGCGAAGGCTCTTGGCCCGAAACGTCTACTGGACTTTATTTCCATAGATGCTGCCTGGCCTGCTGAGTTCCTCCAGTGTGTGTCACTCGGATTTCCAGCATCTGCAGATTTTCTCTTGTTTGTGGTCCAGACATCGGGTTCAATTGCCTTGATATGGTCTGATTCGGCTTGTAACTGACCTTTCCGACACAGCCCTTTGCTGAGGTCTCCGTCTAAATATTAAATCCATTCGATTCCGTACACTTTGGTGCCCAGACCTGGTCGCCTAGATTCAGCCTGTAACTGATCTTTCCAATTCGGCAAGGTGCTTAAGTCTGCGTCCAAACTTCGAGATCAGACAAATTGGCACGGTCTGGTGCCTGGACCTCACCACCCTGATTCAGCCTTTGGCGCAGTGCTTAAACCGATTGATTTTGGCTGCAGTCTGACGTTTTCACTTGTACCCAGTGATCTTGGTTGGGTTGCTGTCCTTTTGGAAATAAAAATAATTGCTTTCTTTTTCTCACACATGTGGACAGCCAGAATGATTCAGACCAGTGGGGCATTGCTTATGTTGGGTCCATCCTGACCCTGTACTGTGCCCACTATGGTTATTAATCAGAAAATGGAGAAAAATTACTGGCTGATGTTTTTTTTAATCTTCTTCTGCTGGGAAAAGTAGCCAGTTATATCTCTTAGCACTATCTAATCTGAAATGGGAGCAACTGAGCTTGATTGGCTTAATGCACACTGAGTCAAGTGAAGTCAAGGTTATTGTCATATCCGTAACCTAGAGTCAGTATCAGATTTGTTATCGTGGGAAATTTATTATTTTGTAGCAGTAGTTCAGTTAAAAGACATCAAAAAATTCCTATGAATGACACACCAGTGCAAAAATAGGAATAATGAGGTAGTGTTCATGGGTCATGAACCATTTAAAAATCTGATGGTGGAGGGGATTAAAAACTATTTCTCATCTGTTGTGTGTGGAGATTCAGGCTTCTGTGCCTCCTACCCGATGGTAGCATCGAGAAGATAGCAAGTCCCAGGTCCGAATCATAATTATCCTTAATATCACTGACTCTGCCATGAAATCTGATGTTCTGTGGCAGCAGTACATTGCAATACATAAAAAATACAATTGCATTAAGATATATATATATATCGAAAAATTAAATTGGTGCAATAAGAGAGCAAACATAGTGAGGTAGTGTTCTTGGTTTGGTTCATTGTCTGTTCAGAAATCTGACAGTGGGGGGGGGGGGGGGAAGCAGCTGTTCCTGTGCTGTTAAGTGTGTGTCTTCAGGACCTTGTACCTCCTCTCTGATGGTGGTAATAAAAAGAGAGTATGTGCTGGGAGATGGGGGTCCTTAAAGATGGATGCTGCCTTTTGAGGCACTGCTTTGTTGAGATGCCCTCGATAGTGGGGGAGGGTTCTGACTGAGTCAACACTCCTCTCTTGCAATCTGGTGAATTGGAGTGTCCATGCCAGGCTGTGATGCAGCCATTCAGAATGCCCGCCACTGTACATCAATAGAAGTTTGCTAGAGTCCTTGGTGACGTATCGAGTCTCTTGAAACTCCTAAGCAGAGATGCAGCGAGGTACAAGTACAATAAAAAACCTCCTTGCAGCAGCCTCACAGACATGTAATCACTGAGGGGGACAAACCATCTTGTTTGGTTTAAGCAGTAAGTGGATATCGCTCTGTATTGTATCTTTAAACTTAATGTAATTGGAACTGATTGCTGTCAGTTTTGCCAAAATGTTTCCCATTCCGTGTACAGAGCTCTGAACTGGTCTGCCATATTGGCTCAACTGTAACACCACTTGGCTTTGTCTGCTTGACTTCTGGTTGCAAAGGCTTGAAGCTTCCTAAACTGTAAATTCACTTGGAAAACGTGGGTTCAATTGTCACTCCCAGTGATCCAGGCAGACTCTGAGCTCAGGGAACGCTGCACTGTTGGTGTGCTGTGCGATGTCAAGCAAGAGCATGTCAAGTGGATGTGAAACCCCCCCAGGGCCTGAACCGTTCTCTTGTTAGTTTGGAATATGTTCATCCCTCGATCAACAATAATGAAAACAGGTTGCTTACCTCTCTTCATATGTGGGATCTTGCTGTGTGGAAAATGGCCACCATCTTTGCCTTCATTGAGGTCCAAGGCATTTTAGGATGTCCTGAGGATTTGTTTGGCAAAATACAACTGGAGATTCAGGAGGTAGAAACGCTCCACGTGTATGATGTAGAAAGCCGGCTTGTACAAAGGTGTAAAGTACATGCATTATCAAAGTACATATGCAGTATCTGAGATTCGTCTTTCTGCAGAGAGCCATGAAAAAAAGAAATGCAGTGGAATCTGTTCAAAGAAAACATCAAACCCATCGTGCAAAATAAACAGAACAAATCATGCAAACAGCAAAAAAAGAAGAGGGAATAACACAAACATGAGGAAATCTGCAGAGGCTGGAAATTCAAGCAACACACACAAAATGCTGGTGGAACACAGCAGGCCAGGCAGCATCTATAGGGAGAAGTGCTGTCGACGTTTCGGGCCGAGACCCTTCGTCAGGACTAACTGAAAGGAGAGATGCTAAGAGATTTGAAAGTAGTGGGGGGAGGGGGAAATGTGAAATGATAGGAGAAGACTGGAGGGGGTGGGATGAAGCTAAGAGCTGGAAAGGTGATTGGCGAAAGTGACACAGAGTTGGAGAAGGGAAGGATCATGGGACGGGAGGCCTCGGGAGAAAGAAAGGGGGAGGGGGGAGCACCAGAGGGAGATGGAGAACAGGCAGAGTGATGGGCAGAGAGAGAGAGAGAAAAAAACAAACAACTAAATATGTCAGGGATGGGGTTAGAAGGGCAGGAGGGGTATTAACAGAAGTTGGAGAAGTCAATGTTCATGCCATCAGGCTGGAGGCTACCCAGCCGGTATATAAGGTGTTGTTCCTCCAACCTGAGTGTGGATTCATTTTGACAGTAGAGGAGGCCATGGATAGACAACAGAATGGGAATGGGACGTGGAATTAAACTGTGTGGCCACTGGGAGATCCTGCTTTCTCTGGCGGACCGAGTGTAGGTGTTCAGCGAAATGGTCTCCCAGTCTGCGTCAGGTCTCACCGGTATATAAAAGGCCACACTGGGAGCACCGGATGCAGTATACCACACCAGCCGACTCACAGGTGATGTGTCACCTCATCTGGAAGGACTGTCTGGGGCCGAGTGGTGGTGAGGGAGGAAGTGTAAGGGCAGGTGTAGCACTTGTTCCGCTTACAAGGATAAGTGCCAGGAGGGAGATTGGTGGGAAGGGATGGGGGGAACGAGTGGACAAGGGAGTCGCATAGCGGAAAGCAGAAAGAAGGGGGGAGGGAAAGATGTGCTTGGTAGTGGGTTCCCGTTGGAATAACACACATAATATTAAACATCAAACCACAGAGTCCTTGAAACAGTCTAGGAATGTTCAGTTTAATTCAGTTCAGTTCAGTTTAGTGTTGTGTGGTTTGTTGTCTCCAGGCCCCATCAGAACTCCACGTCTGAAATTTAAGTCTTTAGTAAACTGCATTCAAGACATTCAGAAGTATGTAAATTACTAGAATTAGATACAACAGTGGATAAATTTCTACTCCTTTGAACCTTTTAGTGGCTTTAGACCCTGTGCCCATTGTGGTGCTTCTGACTGGATTGCAGTGATATTGGGGCTGATAGTTTGTATGTGTTGTTCTTCGGATTCCATTCTCTGGCTGTTCTTAACCACAAGATCACTCAGAGTTTGTAAAATGAATGTAATCAGATTTCAATGATGCAGACACTTGAGGTATTATAGTTATACTTTTTTCCTTTGTTTTTCCTTTTCCAGCTTCCATCTTCTTTATTCCTAAAGAGCACCTCGGTAAAGAAAGTGTCAATGTCGCTTCACAGAATAGTTTTGGGAGAATCCAATTTCAGAGAGAGCGCTGCTGTCTGTTCTGGCACTCGGTGGGGGGGAGGGGGAAGCATGCATCTTTTCTCTTCTCTCTCTTTTGTTTTTGTTCAGCCTTAACAAAGAAAATATGTTTTGCCTGGCCACAGCCAGCAGACTCCCGAGTGTATCAATAAGGGAAGGCAACGTTTTCATAAAACTAATGGCACTCCAGGGACTTTGGGGAAGCACAGGGCTGCGAGGATCTGCTGGCTGAACATGGTGAGCCTCACCATCGCTGGGATCTGCAGGAGATTGGAGTGTAAACTCCCACTCCAAGCCATACGCAATGACGTCCTACTGCTTCGTCCAACATCGTTCAAACACAAGCCGACTTTCCCTTTTACTTATCATCCATCCTTAAATGCTCTTGACCGGAGGAAGCAGTTAAGAGTTAAAGTGGAGTCCATAAAGGCCAGACGGCTGAAGGTCGACAGATTCCCTTCTTTGAAAGACAGGTGGCTTTCGTGGTCGCTGCCGATGATGTCAGCCACATACGCAAAATGCTGGAGGAACTCAGCAAGTCAGGCAACATCTAATGAGGGGAATAAATAGTCGACGTTCCAGGCTGAGATGCTTGACTAGACCTGATGAAGGATCTCAGACTGAAATGTCGATTGTTTATTCCACCTTCAGAGTTGCTGCCTGTCTTGCCTCGTTTCTCTGGTATTTTGTGTGTGTGTTACTCAGCAAGTCAGGCAGCATCAGTCACTTATCTGGACTATTTCTCAGCCTGAAACGTTGACTGTTTTTTTTTCAGCATTTTGTGTGTGTTACCCATGAATTCCAGCATCTACAGAATCTCTTAAGTTAATGATATAGCCTTTGTTTATATTCCAAGTTATTCTATCTCTAAATTCTCCAGCTGAGGTGATGGGGTGAAATTTGTGCCTTAGCCTCAGTGGTCCATTCCTGATTCAATCACGTCACCCACACGTTTCCATCCTCTAGGCTTGTGAATGTGTGAATAAATCTCCCAGAGCATTCAAAGGGCTTTAGGGGGTAAATGCAGTACCCCAGCATGACATTGAAGCAGTCAAGAGCTGGAAGACTGCAGAATCAAGGGAAAGTAACTTTTATATACGTACAAAGATGGAGAGATATGGTGTATGGATGCGCATCAGTACTGATGGTCTGCGAGGGAGTGTGGGGTGGGGGTCAGCATTCACTGATGAACGGAGAACGGAGAAGGGAAAAACTGGACAGCAATTTGTTTCTGGAAATCAGAGATCCTAACCTGGACCCAATGTATCGACGCAGTCACAAAGAAGGCAAGACAGTGGCTATATTTCATTAGGGGTTTGAAATTTGGTATGTCACCAAAAACACTTGCAAATTTCTACGGATGTACTGTGGAGAACATTCTATCTGCCTGCATCACCGTGTGGTATGGGGCATGGTGGGCGCACTGCACAGGATCGAAATAAGCCGCTGTAAGCTATGAGCTCAGTCAACTCCATCATGAGCACCAACCTCTGTAGTATCCAGAGCATTTTCAAGGAGTTGAAAATCTAGTCAAGAAGAAAAGAAAAGCTAACGAAAGGTTCAAAAAACTAGGTAATAATAGAGATCTAGAAAATTATAAGGCTAGCAGGAAGGAACTTAACAATGAAATCTGGAGAGCCAGAAGTGGCCATGAGAAGGCCTTGGTGAGCGGGATTAAGGAAAACCCCAAGGCATTCTACAAGTATATGAAGAGCAAGAGGATAAGATATGAGAGAATAGGATCAATTGAGTTTGGCAGTGGAAAAGTGTGTATGAGGAGATAGCGGAGATACTTAATGAATACTTTGCTTCAGTATTCAGTACAGAAATGGATCTTGTGATTGTAGTGATGACTTACAGTGGACTGAAAAGCATGAGCATATAGATATTAAGGAGTCTATTGTATTTATAATTTACTTATTATTATGTTATTTTTTTTTGTGTATATGTGAAAATCAATAAAAAGATTGAAAAAGAAAAAAAAAGATATTAAGGAAGAGGATGTGCTGGAACTTTTGGAAAGCATCAAGTTAGATAAGTCACCGGGACTGGATGAGATATATCCCAGGCTACTGTGGGAGGCGAGGGAGGAAATTGCTGAGCCTCTGGAAATGATCTTTGCATCATCAATGGGGACAGGAGAGGTTCCAGAGGACTGGAGGGTTGTGGATCTTGTTCCCTCATTCACAAAAGGGAGTAGAGATACCCCAGGAAATTATAGACCAGTGAGTCTTACTTCAGTGGTTGGTAAGTTGATGAAGAAGTTCCAAATGAACATTTGGAGAGGCATAATATGATTAGGGATAGTCAGCATGGCTTTGTCAAAGGCAGGTTGTACCTTACGAGCCTGTTTGAAATTTTTGAGGATGTGACTAAACACATTGATGAAAGTAGAACAGTAGATGTAGTGTGTATGGATTTCAGCAAGGCATTTCATAAGGTACCCTATGGAAGGCTTATTGAAAGTAAGGAAACATGGGATCCAAGGAGACCTTGATTTGTGGATCCAGAACTGGCTTGCCCACAGAAGGCAAAGACTGGTTGTAGACAGGTCATATTCTGCATGGAGGTCTGTGACCAGTGGTGTGCCTCAGGGATCTGTTCTGAGATGCCTTCTCTTCATGATTTTTATAAATGACCTGGATGAGGAAGTTGAGGGAGGGGTTAGTAAATTTGCTGATGAAACAAAAGTTGGGGGTGTTGTGGACTGTGTGGAAGGGCTGTCAGAGGTTACAGTGGGACAACAATAGGATGCAAAACTGGGCGGAGAAGCGGCAGATGGAGTTCAACCCAGATATGTGTGAGGTGATTCATTTTGATAGATCACATATGATGGCACAATATAATATTAATGGTAAGACTCTTGGCAGTGTGGAGGATCAGAGGGATCTTGGGGTCCGAAATCCATAGGACCCTCAAAACTGCTGTGCAGGTTGACTCTGTGGTTAAGAAGGCATATGGTGCATTGGCCTTCATCAATCGTGGGACTGAGTTCAAGAGCCAAGAGGTAATGTTACAGCTATGTAGGACCCTGGTCAGACCCCATGTGCTCAGTTCTGGTCACCTCACTACAGGTAGGATGTGGAAACTATAGAAAGGGTGCAGAGGAATTTTACAAGGATGTTTCCTGGATTGGGGAGCATGCCTTATGAGAATAGGTTGAGTGAACTCGGTCTTTTCTCCTTGGAGTGACAAAGGATGAGAGGTGACCTGATAGAGGTGTATAAGATGATGAGAGGCATTGATTGTGTGGATAGTCAGAGGCTTTTTCCCAGGGCTGAAATGGCTAACATGGGAGGGCACAGTTTTAAGGTGCTTGGAAATAGGTACAGAGGAGAAGTCAGGGGTAAGTTTTTTATGCAGAGAGTGGTGAGTGCTTGGAATGAGCTGCTGGTGACAGTGGTAGAGACAGATACAATAGGGCCTTTTAAGATACATCTGGATAGGTACATGGAGCTTAAAAAAATACAGGACTATGGGTAACCTGAGGTAAATTCTAAAGTACGTACATGTTCGGCACAGCATTGGGGCTGAAGGGCCTGTATTGTGCTGTAGGTTTTCTATATTTCTATGAGTGGTGCCTTATAAAGGCAGCATCCATTATTAAGGACCCCCATCACCCTGGACATGCCTTGTTCTCATTGCTACTGTCAGGAAGGAGGTACAGGAGTCTGAAGGCAAACAAGTCAAGTCAAGTTAAGTCAAGTCAACTTTTATTGTCATTTCGACCATAACTGCTGGTACAGTGCATAGTAAAAATGAGACAAAGTTTTTCAGGACCATGGTGTTACATGACACAGTACAAAAACTAGACTGAACTACGTAATAAAAAAAAACACTGAGAAAGCTATACTAGACCACAGACCTACACTGGACTGCATAAAGTGCACAAAAACAGTGCAGGCATTACAATAAATAATAAACAGGACAGTAGGGCAAGGTGTCAGTCCAGGCTTTGGGTATTGAGGAGTCTGATAGCTCGGGGGAAGAAACTGTTACATAATCTGATCGTAAGAGCCTGAATGCTTCGGAGCCTTTTCCCAGACGGCAGGAGGGAGAAGAGATTGTATGAGGGGTGCATGGGGTCCTTCATAATGCTGTTTTCTTTGCCGATGCAGCATGTAGTGTAAATGTCCATGATGGCGAAAAGAGGGACCCCGATGATCTTCTCAGCTGACCTCACTATCCGCTGCAGGGTCTTGTGATCTGAGATGGTGCAATTTCTGAACCAGACAGTGATGCAGCTGCTCGGGATGCTCTCAGTACAACCCCTGTAGAATGTGATGAGGATGGGGGGTGGGAGATGGGAGATGGACTTTCCTCAGCCTTCGCAGAAAGTAGAGACGCTACTGGGCTTTCTTTGCTATGGAGCTGGTGTTGAGGGACCAGGTGAGATCCTCCATCAGGTGAACACCAAGAAATTTGGTGCTCTTTACAATCTCTACCGAGGAGCCGTCGATGTTCAGCGGGGAGTAGTCGCTCCGTGCCCTCCTGAAGTCAACAACCATCTCTTTTGTTTCGTTCACATTCAGAGACAGGTTGTTGGCTCTGCACCAGTCCGTTAGCCGCTGCACCTCCTCTCTGTAAGCTGACTCGTCGTTCTTGCTGATGAGACCCACCACGGTCGTGTCATCGGCGAACTTGATGATGTGGTTCGAGCTGTGTGTTGCAGCACAGTCGTGGGTCAGCAGAGTGAACAGCAGTGGGCTGAGCATGCAATCCTGGGGAGCCCCTGTGCTCAGTGTGATGGTGTTGGAGATGCTGCTCTCGATCCGGACTGACTGACATCTCCCAGTCAGGAAGTCTAGGATCCAGTTGCAGAGGGAGGTGTTCAGGCCCAGTAGGCTCAGCTTTCCAATCAGTTTCTGAGGGATGATTGTGTTGAATGCTGAACTGAAGTCTATGAACAGCATCTGAACGTATGTGTCTTTTTTGTCCAGGTGGGTTAGGGCCAGGTGGAGGGTGGTGGCAATGGCGTCATCTGTTGAGCGGTTGGGATGGTACGCAAACTGCAGGGGGTCCAGTGAGGTGGGCAGCAGGGTCTTGATGTGCCTCATGACGAGCCTCTCGAAACACTTCATGATGATGGATGTAAGTGCAACGGGACGGTAGTCATTTAGGCAGGACACTGAAGACTTCTATGGCACGGGGACGATGGTGGTGGCCTTGAAGCACGTTGGAACGGTGGAGCTGCTCAGGGAGATGTTGAAGATGTCATTGAGAACATCTGCTAGCTGGTCTGCACATCCTCTGAGCACTCTACTAGGGATGTTGTCTGGTCCAGCAGCCTTCTGTGGGTTGACCCTGCACAGGGTTCTTCTCACGTCGGCCACGGAGAGACACAGCACCTGGTCATTTGTAGGAGGGGTGGACTTCCTCGCCACCACGTCATTTTCTGCCTCAAACCGGGTGAAGAAGTTATTCAGCACATTTGGGAGGGAGGCCTGCACAGTCAGGTGATGTTGTCCTGTAATTGGTGATGTCCTGGAAGTCCTTCCACATGCGCCGCGTGTCGCCGCTGTCCTGGAAGTGACTGTGGATTAGCTGGGCGTGTGCACGCTTTGCCCCTCTGTTGGCTCGGGACAGTTTGGCCCTTGCTGTTGTTAAAGCTGCCTTGTCGCCTGCTCTGAAGACAGAGTCGCGGGACCTCAGCAGCACACGCACCTCTGTGGTCATCCATGGCTTCTGGTTGGCACGTGTAGTGATGGTCTTGGACAGAGTAACATCATCAGTGCACTTGCTGATGTAGCTGGTCACTGATGCTGTGTACTCCTCTAAGCTGGTAGAGTCGCCATCGGTTGCAGTTACACTCAATGATTCAGGAACAGCTTATTCCCCTCTGCGATCTGATTTCTGAATGGACATTGAATCCATGAACACTACTTAACTACATTTTTATTTCTGTTTTTTTGCACTACTTATTTAATTTAACTATTTAATATATATATACTTACTGTAATTCACAGTTTTTTTCTCTCTCTTTTATCATGTACTGCATTGTACTGCTGCTTCAAAGTTAACAAATTTCATGACATATGCCAGTGATATTAAACCTGATTTTGATGGGCAGGTTGTGATCCTCTTCCATTCCACCCAGTGCTCCAAGCAAATAGAAAATGTCTTTTTCCTTCTCTAGATGCCACTTAACTCTGTAACTTCCAAGAGAAGTGTGTACAGAAGGCAGCTCTTTCAGGCAAACATTACACATACTTATGGGCTTAGTGATTCCTGGGTAGGGTCATGGCCTTATTTGCTCCCCCACCTCCCTATGCAAGTCCCTGATAACCACCAAGTTAAATTCTAGACTCTTGCCTATATTGAGTTTAATCGCTCACCACTGTGGCTATGTTTTTGACTGCCAAATCACCTCTCCTTAACCTATGAGACCCTTAACTGTTATTTATTTTCTTTTATTGAGATACTGTGTGGAACAGGCCCCTCCACCCCTTTGAGCCATGCTATCCCCCGATTTAATCCTAGCCCATTCGTGGGACAATTTACAACGACCAATTATCTTTGGACTGTGGGAGGAACCTGGAGCACCTGGGAGAAACCCAGGTCATCATGGGGAGAACGTACAAACTCCCCATAGGCCACAGTGGGAATTGAACCCGGGTCACCTGTACCGTAAACTGCTGTGCTAACCACTATGCTGCCATGTTGACCCATTCCATATACTCTGAGACATATTTTGTCTCTTTGACTGCTCAATCCTTTGTATTTGATGCTGAAAGTTGGTGTAAAAGTTTGTATGATCAACACTGATGTGAGGGTTTGGCTCTGTTAAAAACCCCGCAAGACCAGAATGCTGTTACGATAAGCAGATGAAACCTTTACTGGACTGCCCCTGACTACAGGTTACCAGAGGTTAATGATGCAGTTGTGCCTTGCATAGCCTCTGAAACCACAGATTAGAGTTAAGTTGTGTTGTGTGCGAATACCTCTGAGCCTTCATCGGGGGTGGTGAATGGTGACCCAGGTGCCAGGGTCGAGCTCAGACAGCAGGAGGGCAGCCCAATAGCCTTTTCAGAGGCTAAAGATTTGGGGGGATTAAAATCCTGAAAAAGCGACTTCTCAGCTGTTTGTTAATGAGTCTCTAGCCAGCCAAGCAAACAAATCTAATCAATAGTTTATTAAAAAAAACACACGCACACACCCTCAGCATAAGGCTGCCAAAAAAAAAACCACGCCAGGGGCACTGAGAGCGGAGGCCGAATACCGCAGAGACAAAAGGCTTTTCCTCTGAACGTTTGTGCAATCTGAACTTTCTCACATATCCCAGCCCTTGAATGATGCTTACTTAAGACAGGACTCCAATTTCAGGTTTGGTTCCGTAATAGAAACTTAAATCCAGACAGTCGTTCCTTGAGTCTTTTGTGGTGCTACTAGATTTTTTTGTTCTGTTTGAACAGAGTGGTATTGAAAAGTCATTAAGTAATGATAATTGGCCTAATCAGCAGGCCTTAAGCCAGGGACTGAGGTGGGGGGCGGAGAGCATTTGTTCTTGATTGGGGCCCTTCCCCCAGCCACTGTTTACAATTCCCTTTCTTGGAATAGTTGAGTGGCAGTTGAGAGGAAGCCACCTTCCTCTCCAGGCCTGGAAAGGAAGCCAGTTGAAGGTTGCCTGGTGTCACGGCAGCACAATGAGTTCATCTCGTCAGTGGCTCTCTCAGGCTCTCTTCGGGGATGAAATACAGCTTGTGATGGGACAAGTAGCTGTTGCTTTGATAATTAAAGGCATTTTATCTTAATTTGACCTGTTGGAAACTGTCCTTTGATGATTTATGATTACACAGATTAGAATTGGAGATCCATTGCGGTGACTGGGCCTAAGGATCTATTCTGATATACCCCAGTGGGCCTATTAAATAGTTAAGATTGTTTGCTTTTAGTCTCTTGTCTGTTTGTTTCGTATTGGCACAACGTATCAAGCATGAGAGAGCTTCTCCAGCGAGCGAGTGTTAGAAACAGTAACGTTCACCATAATTTATCATCTCATCCAGCCAGCCCACTGTTTATAAAACAATGGTAAAGCAGTCATACTGGAAATACTTTAACTCATGAAATCATGGATACAATACTGAAGTAAGCCCTTCTGTCTGTGATGGAGCTTACACACTCTTTACACACCCACCCCCCCAGATGGTTAGATGAAGATTTAAGCGGTGGGCCAAATCCGAAAGGCCGGGCCCAGGCCAGTCGAGGTGGCGAAGTCCAGGCACCAGAGCGTATCGAGGGGAGAGAACCCAATGATGACGATTAGGCGCAGGGCCAGATTGGAAAGGTCAGGGTGTCGTTGCACGAGGCAAGGGGTGGGCTGGTTCAGGTCTCCACTCTGCAGTGTTTGCTCAGCTCCGCGCTGAGCTACGGGCCTTGCACTCTCTCTGTGGACTCCTGTTCAAAACACTATTTGTTTGTGCTTATTATTTGCATGATTTGTTTATTTTTGTTTCTGCACAATTGGTGTTCAGCAGTCTTTTTTTATACAGGCTTTCTGGGGTTTCTTTGTTTTGTGACTCTGATGGGAGATGAATCTCAAGGTTGTATAATGTGTACATACTTTGATAATAAATGTACTTTAAACACACACACACATGCACACACACACACGCATGCACACACACACACACACAAGCATTGCTTGCCATTCTGCTGTCGTTGCACTGAGTGTGTGCATTTCAAACCTTCCCCTGTATGTTCTCATAATGGATCCTAAAGGTTTGGCTTTATGGTACCATTCCCACCTTACACAGCAGAATATTCTACTTCTTTAGTAATGGGGGATGTTTAAATGTGTATATATTGTTTGTGCACTGTATTTAATGTATATATTTTGGTTTATTTTGTAATGTGATTGTAACTCCATTGTGTGGTGCATCATATTCTGGTTCATGCGTTATCTTAAGTTAACTTTGCGAGTAATTAAAGATGGGATGGCCTGGTGTCAAGTAAACGGGAATTGCTCTCAGTGAGAGCGAGATAGGGGCTGCCGGGAGTTCACAATGGACGAAGTATGGAGCTATTACTCTGTTTTCTGGTAGATATCTTTTTGTAAATATTGGCTGTTTTCTTTTCACTAATTTTTGTAAGTTTGGTTTTTGAGATACCTAGTAAATACCCTTGCACTAAAGTGCTAAGTGACTCCAGCCAATTTTCTCTTGGTCATAACCCACGTCTTTTCAAGTTCACGCTGACCATTAAGTGCACATTTTTCCCTGGTCCATATTTTCTCACTGTCTTCTCATCAGATACTTAAAAGCCTTCAATGAAAGGAAGGGAGAAAGTGGGTAACATGCAGCACTTACAGACTTGGGTAAGAAAAATGAGAGGGTGTATTTGTGAGCCAGTTTGAGTGCGCTAGGAAGTGGGTCGTCACAAGGGCTTGTTTCAACTCAGGATGTACCCTGATGAATTTTTACTCAGCCATCACTGAGAGGGTTACGATCACCTCTGTCACCATTTGGTTTCCTGCCGCCTCCTCCTTCTCCAAGTCCAGGTTCCAGCAGTGGTCCCCTCAGGCTGTCAGGTATCAATGTTATTTACAGAGATACAGTGTGGAATAGGCCCTTCTCTCCCTTCGAGCCAAGCCACCCAGCAATCACTGATTTAACCCTGGCCTAATCAGGGGACAATTTACAATGACCAATTAACCTACCAACTGGTATGTCTTTGGACTGTGGGAGGAAACCGGAGAAACCGGAAGAAACCCACATAGTCGCGGGGAGAACGTACAATCTCCTTACAGGCAGTGGCGAGATTTGAACCTGGGTTGCTGGTACTGTAAAGTGTTGAGCTAACCACTACGCTACTGTGCTGCCCCAAAAGACGGTAAAGGACCTGTTCTTCACCAGAGTGAAGAAAAGAGCTAAAAGAATTACTAACAAGAGAAAATCTGCAAATGCTGGAAATCCAAGCAACACACACGAAATACTGGAGGAACTCAGCAGGCCAGACAGCATAGATGCTGTCTGGCCTGAGTTCCTCCAGCATTTTCTGTATATTGCCTGAAAAAATTACTGCTAATTCCAGCCACTCTAGCTACAATTCCATCACCATCGGGACTACACGTCATCTCTGAAGCTTCTTTCCTGTAGATATCCAGCTTCTCAACAAAATTCACTCAGGTGTAATACCCTCACTGTCCCTATACAACATCCATTAAATGGTCTGTCCTGCTCTCCATGTTCTGTTGTTATCTATTGAGTCTGTTCATACGTTCGCATTGATTGAAGTTTGTGTATGTGACCATTCCCGCTAATTGTAGGTTGCTCATGGATGTTTGCGCTGTTGTCTTGTAAATTGTTGGTTGCTATTGTGTTGTCTGTTATGGTATTGTCCTTTGTTTAATGCTTGGCACTGAACCTTAATCAATTCTGGTCTGTTTCACATTCTGGCAATAAAGTGATTCTGACTCTGTAAAGCAGATGTCTGAAATTCTCAGCAGGAGAGGCAGCATCTGTGGAGGAGACAAGCCTTAAACATTGAGTCACTGAGACTTCAAGGAGGCAAGCTTTATACATCAAGTCACTGAGACTTTTCGAACCACATTTTTTCGAGAATACTTGCTTTTGTGATTCTCAAGAGGCTGAGAAGGATGGGGATGGGACTTAGTCAGTTAAGTAAAGTGACAGACAACTGGAAACATGGGCTCTTTGTTTGACTAAATGTTAGTATTCTGCAAAGCACACCCCCTAACCTCTTTTACCCTCTGCAATGTGGAGTTTATCTGTCTGTATCCTACATGACTGAACGTTGAGAAATATTTAACTACTTCCATAAATTAGAGTAATTCGACAAACTGATACAATTTTTTCACTAATTCTCACTGTGGATTCAGTGTCCTAAATTTTGTTTGATAACCAGTCCTATTAAGCACCTTGCGAAGTGAATCTAGGAAAATGCTAATTAGTCCGCTCATTGGGAGTTCCCAGGAGTGTGTCAGTTCTGAGCCATAGAGCCAAATGCAAATTCTGAGTTTGCAGCCAAAGTAAACTGATGCACATTAAGAAGTTGTGAAAATTTTAATCCCATTTTTGGATTTTCTTGCCACAAAACAGCGAGACTGCAAGATTACATCATTGGAATCCAAGGACGGCGCCTTCAACAAGTTCTGAAACAAGAACAGGAGATGGTGGAAAATAAAACTCAGCATGTCAGGGTGCATCTGTGGAAAGAGAAACAGTCAATAGAGTAACGGAATCCTGGAATACTACTGCAGTGAACCAGGCCCTTTGGCCCACCTAGTCCATGCCGAACTATTAATCTTCCCAGTCTCTTCCACCTGCACCCGTACTATAGCCCTCCATACCCCTCCCATCCACGTACCTACACAAATTTCTCTAAATGTTGAATCGCACCTGTACCCACCTCTTCCGCTGGCAGCTCGTTCCACCCCCTGAGTGAAGAAGATTATTTATTTATTGAGATACAGTGCAGAATAGGCCCTTCTGGCCCTCCGAGTTGTGCAGCCCAGCAATCCCCCGATTTAATGCTGGTCAAATTACGGGACAATTTACAATCAGCAATTGGCCTTCCAGCCAGTACGTCTTTGGACTGTGGGAGGAAATCCATGCGGTCACCGGGAGAACATACAAACTCCTTACAGGCAGCGGCAGGAATTGAACCCAAGTCGCCTGAACTGCAAAGTGTTACGCTGACCATGCCGTACCCATTCTTTTGTTGTGTCAATCACCTCAGGGCAAAATGATGCACAATGACAATTTCATCTGAAATGGGAAAGGACAACAGGACAACAATGTCCTCTGTGCTTATATCCCATCCACTGAATCATCAGAACAAATGCACCAGTTAAACTCATAAACACTCTCAGCCGGCTTAGCTCCTCCCACTAACAAAAGGTGCAAATATTTCAGACATGGTGTAACATCAGAACTACCAAGAAAACCTAAAGGTATTAAAGTATTTCAGAGATACATAAACTAAAAACAAATTTATACAAAAGAACAGTGCATATAAATTCAAAGAAATGTAAATGAACAAAAAATAGACTTTGCTACCTCACCTCTGTTCTTCCCCATTGAAAAGGGAAGGAGATGCTGGCACCCAGCACAAGTTGCCAAATAC
The DNA here is from genome assembly GCF_030144855.1 of Hypanus sabinus. Classification (NCBI taxonomy): domain Eukaryota; kingdom Metazoa; phylum Chordata; class Chondrichthyes; order Myliobatiformes; family Dasyatidae; genus Hypanus; species Hypanus sabinus. The sequence goes on from NC_082718.1 coordinate 82,769,254, forward strand.
AATTGCCAGAATTTCCTCAAGAAGCTTCATCCATATTGAAGCCTATTCAATTTAGAATGCTGCGCTCACGAGCTTCTGTGCTTTTCTCCTCTGATAGATTAGTAAGAGTGCTTCAGGGAAGTATATTCAGCTCATACATACTACAACCTGGGTTATGCTGAGTGTTGGCACAGACAACTTTCTGGTAACACAATTGAGACTATACAGTTACGCAATACAGACTCTGTTGATGTGCACTGTTGGGTCATTGGGTTAGCACTGGCCTACACTTGGTCCTGGTCCCAAGACAATGAGCCTAAGTTTGTGTCATTCAAACTTACTTTGTTTCATTTGCCGTTTGTAAGTAGTCACTGGGCTTCCATCTTAAACTGTGCACTGGGTGTCTGAATGGGTTCCATGGTGTTTTACTGCATGCGGGAGGATGAATCTACATTGTTTCATTATCCTTTTCCATGCCTTGTGGCGCGTCAGGTGGCAACCGCAACCTTGCTGTTTCTTTAGCATTCTGTCTGCTTTTTATGAGGCCGAGTTTCAGGCTCGGTGCTCAGCCCAGCACGGGTGGAAAGTGTGCAAGGAGCCGGCCGGCATCGAACCCAGGACCAGTCACTTTGAAGTCCGGTGTGGATGCCACTACACCACTGGCCAACAATACTACATATATACTTTGAAAATAAAGGTACTTTGAACTTTGGGAAAAAAAAAAAACAACAAATCATGTAAATGGCAAAAAGCAAGTGAATAACGCACAGAATATTAAACATAAAACCACAGAGTCCTCAGAATGGTCTATCATGGCATAAAACAAAGCCAGGGATGAGAAGATAGGATACATCCCATTATAGCTCAAAGCCCTAGTATGTTATACCTTATCATGGTCTCTAGTAATCTGAATAACAGGCCAATTCTGGGCTGTTTTGCATACCTTGGTAAATTAAACATTTTTATTGGAAAATAAATGTATTTTACTAAGAAACACTTTATAGGCTTTGGTGTTGGTGGCCATTTTGGGTGGTAAAGTGTGGAGGAGCAGCCAAAGTAAGCTGCGACTTCTGAAATTCCTAAATTGATATTTTCTTGTTGGAGTTTGCATAATGTTTCTTATAACTACTGAAGTAGTGAATTATAGGCTTTTGTCAGATTGGTAATAAGCAGATGCAATTATCTTTTTATATGAATCATCACAGGATGCCATTTAACTAGAATTTAGGTAAGGGTTTGGGGGAACATTGGGGACATTATGTGAAGTCACTCGGCATTCAGTCAAAAGGGGGGTACCTTGAATTAAAGCAAAGTATGAGGGAAGTGTAAGGGATGATTGTATCTTACAAGGGCAGGAAGCCAAATCAGTACCAATACAGATGAAAGTGAAAATAAACGATAAAAAAGAAAGTTGGAAAGTTTACATGCTCCATAACAATGGGAACAAAATGGGGACATACAACATTGAAACTGGCTGTTTGCCTCATCTTGTCCACACCTTCCATGTTAATCCCATCTTCCAGCACTTTGTCTATAGCCTTGTTTACCTGGGTACAGAGAAAATTTACAAGGATGTTGCCGGGACTGGAGGACCTGACATAAGGAAAGATTGAATAGGTTAGTACCTTATTCCTTGGCACACTGAAAATTGAGAAGAGATTGGATAGAGAGAGGTATGAGGGGTATAGACAGGGTAAATGCAAGCAGGTTTTTTTCCCTCTGAGGTTAGTGGGTTAACCAGAGGTCATGGGTTAAGGGTGAAAGGTGAAAAGTTTAAGGGAAACATGAGGGGAAACTTCTTCACTCAGAGGATCATGAGAGTGTGGAATGAGCTGCCAGCACAAGTGGTGCATGCAAGCTTGATTTCAACATTCAAGAGGTTTGGATAGGTACATGGATGGTAGGGGGTATAGAAGGCTATGACCTGGTGTAGGTTGATGGGAGTAGTCAGTTTAAATGATTTGTCATGGACTAGATGGGCTGAAGGGCCAGTTTCTGTGCTGTACTTCTCTATGATTCTGTGAATCCAGCCCTTATCTGGACACTGCATCAGTGACTCTGTTGCAATCATTCTCTCAGAAGTAAATTGGTAAGAAAACACAAAAGTACTTTAATTATTGCAAAAACCAGTAAAAATCAGAAAAGTCTGCACCAAAGGTACTACAAAAACTAGAGGGGAGGGCAAATTTCAAGATTCAGGAATCAAAATTGTTCTTCAGTGCAGAGTATAAAGGAGAACAGTACGATTGTTACTCTGGATCTGAAGTAGAATAAATAAACACAATAAATATAAAGAACTCAATGAAGAAGACTCAATTAGTATAATGTAAAAACAATCCCATGCAAAAGTAACCATTTTATATACATGTATAGAGAGAGAGACAGATTGTATGTACTTAAAGCAGGGCTAGATGGTGTATATGTAATAGTGATGGGGGTTGGTAGGATAGGCTGATCAACTTCCCAACATTTCAAGAAGTCAACTTTGCAAAAGTACTTTGGAGGATGAGTTAATCAGTCCTCTGGAACAATGTGTTATGGCATCATTAAGGGACAGACCATTTAAACCTTATGTTTGTCATAAGACGTGATTAATTAGTAATCCCAAGAGATTCTCCAGGGAAAAGTGGTCACAATAGGGTGAAATGTTGCATGTCCTTTCACGGTGACAGCTACATCAGAAGTCCTTAAATTAAGCCAATTATTATATGCATGGAGGGGTGCTTTGGTTAAAGTAAGCTTGAATCTAGGCTTGCCAACCAGTAGTGATAACCAACAATTAAAGAGAGATTTTAACATTTTTAATGTAGGTAATTTTGATTGACGGGGAGAAATTTTCTCCGCTAAATATGTGATTACTCCAAGGCTAACCAAAGAGGTTATAGATACAATTAAGTTAAAAGAGAAGGCTTGTAACATTGCCAGGGCAAGTAGTAAGACAGGACAATTTGATTTCTAATGATAACTCATCCAATGGCGAGGAAGAAGATAAATCACAGGACTATACTAGCATGAGATACCAACACGGTGGTGAGTTCCTATAAAGAAAATAGTAGAATTAACTACAGATAGGGAATGAGGAAATAGCTAAAGCATGTAGCAAATATTTTATATACCTCTTCACTGTAGAACTCACCGTATCTGTAATAAGAATGGAGAGAACCAGAATTCAATGATACTGTAAAACTTAAAAGTGATGTAAGTGCTGGAGAAACTAAGGGAACTAAAAATGGATAAGTTTCCTTGAGCTTCAATCTAAACCTGCATTCACAGGAGATTCTGAGGCTTCTGTTGGTCAGGGTTGACTCTGGATATTGTTTCCTAGAATTTAGAATTCAGAATTTATTGCTGTCTAGATATGCAAGCCAGGGCAGTACAATATGGAGAGTGAACTGTTACCCATGTCCCCTTCTCCACTGATTCGATGAACCCAAAGGAATGGTAGAGACCAATACAGCTTGGCGTCAGCAGTGTCACAGGAGTTGCCAGTCAGCATTGAACTCAATGTAAGACTGCCTTAGGGACTTCAGCTCTGGATTTTTCCCACGGGATTTACTCCCAAAGCCTTCCTTCCCCATGAGTGGGTATAGCCACAAGGCAGCGGAGGCTTGAGATCAGTTTTCCTTCTCCTATTCTGCCAATCACAGCTGACGAGCACCGTCTGCCCAAAGCGACTGGTTTTGAGTAACCTGCCTTTGCCTCTTCTCCTGTCAGTAGAAACGGTTCCACCAGGCTTAATAGCTAAGCCACATGTGAAGACCAGGAGACCATTTAATAGATAGTGGGAGCTTAACCACACTACCACCCCTGGCTATGACAACTTTAAGGAACCACTCTGACAACTAATTAATCAAAATTAGTGATCAAAGATTAATGTTTAACCTACTTTAACTCATTATAGTAATGTTATTATCCTGAAGGTATGGATGCTATCTTGTGCCTTTGTATCCCCAACGCCCGTGTCCTCATGTTTCTTGCTAAAGAGGCTATTCTCCATGTGAATGTTGGTCGTTTATTTAACCACTTATCAGAGTTGGTCCCAACCCCTGCTCTTGCACCAGTGCCCTTAAATGAGCATGCAGAAAGGCCCTGGGCTTCAGGAATATGGTTAACTAAATTGAAAGAGATCAACCAATTTAGCATGGAGTGATGAGGAACCCAGGCACTGATCTTCATGCTTTGATAACACACTGTTTCTGTTTCCCTAAGGCATGAGTTGTTTTACTGCCCAAGAGTATTCCTGTTAATTTAACAAGGTCACCTTATATCTTGCTGGTATGTAAAGTTTCCCTAGTACAATAAGATCAAAGCTCAAAGTTCTTGTAGGCATTCACAATAGAACAAAGAAATACACTGGAATCAACAAAAAGCTACACACAAACTGATAATGTGCAAAAGAAGACACTTGTTCGTTATGTGCCGTGTTTTATGACATTGCTGATCATGGCCTTTCCATGACCATGATTGTTCTTGGCAAATTTTTTCTCCAGAAATGGTTTGCCGTTGTCTTCTTCTGGGCAGTGTCTTTACAGAACGGGTGACCCCAGCCATTATCAATAGTCTTCAGAGATTGTTTGCCTGGCGTCAGTGGTTGCATAACCAGGACTTGTGATATGCACCAGCTGCTCATACGACCATCCACCACCTGCTCCCATGGCTTCATGTGACATTGATCGGTGGCGGAGAGGTATGCTAAGCAGGTGCTTTTCTTTGCCCAAGAGCGACCTTGGCAGAAGAAGATGTATTGTGCAAATATAAAATAGCAAATGATGAGAATAAATAATACTGACCCCATGAGTTGTAGAGTCCTTGAGAATGCCCATAGGTTGTGGAATCAGTTCAGTATTGAGGTGAGTGAAGTTATTCACGCCGATTAAGGGGTAATGACTGTTCCTCAAGCTGGTGGTCTGGGATTTAAGGCTCTTTTACCTCCTTCCTGATGGCAGCAGCAAGGAGAGAGATGTTGATATGATAACTGTGATTCAGGATAGCTTCTATCTCACTGCTAAAGACTATTGAATGGTCCCCTCTACAATATCATGGACTCTTCAACTCCCAGTCTACTCTGTCATGGCCTTGCGCATAATTGCTTACCTGTGCTGCACTTTCTCTGTAACTGTTACACTTCATTCTGCACTCTGTTATTGTTTTCACGTGATGCAGAATCAGAATCAGGTTCATTATCACTGGCATGTGATGTGAAATTTGTTAACTTAGCAGCAGCAGTTCAGTGCAATACATAATCAGGCAGAGGGAGAGAAAAATATAATAATAATAAAAAATAAAACAAAACATAATAATAAATAAACAAGTAAATCAGTTATGTATATTGAATAGATTATTTAAAAAATGTGCAAAAACAGAAATACTGTATATTTAAAAAAAGTGAGGTAGTGTCCAAAGCTTCAACGTCCATTTTGGAATCAGGTGGCAGAGGGGAAGAAGCTGTTTCTGAATCGCTGAGTGTGTGCCTTCAGGCTTCTGTATCTCCTACCTGCTGGTAACAGTGAGAAAAGGGCTTGCCCTGGGTGCTGGAGGTCTTTAATAATAGACGCTGCCTTTTTGAGACACCGCTCCCTAAAGAGGTCCTGGGTACTTTGTAGGCTAGTGCCCAAGATGGAGCTGACTAGATTTACAACTTTCTGCATCTTCTTTCAGTCTTGTGCAGTAGCCCGTCCATACCAGACAGTGATGCAGCCTGTCAGAATGCTCTCCACGGTACAACTATAGAAGTTTTTGAGTGCATTTGTTGACATGCCAAATCACTTCAAACTCCTAATAAAGTATAGCCGCTGTCTTGACTTCTTTACGACTACATCAATATGTTGGGATCAGGTTAGATCCTCAGAGATTGTGTAATGAATTGATCAGCATGAATTGTGAGCAGCTGGGGCTTATCACAAGTCCTGGTTATGCGACCACTGATGCCGGGCAGACAATCTCTGAAGAGTGTTGATAATGGCCGGGGTCACCTGTCTTGTAAAGACACTGCCCGGAAGAAGGCAATGGCAAACCACTCCTGTGGAAACATTTGCCAAGAACAATCACGGTCATGGAAAGACCATAATCACCCATGTCACATGACACAAATTTTTCACTGTACTTTGGAACATGTGACAATTATAAACCAATTTACTTTGCCCTTACATCTGTTCGAAACAATCGATAAATACAGCTTTACTGTTCTGTACTATCGGTCAAACAAAAGGAGGACATTGTTAAACGTACAGTAGTTGTCTTACAACGTGACTGAAACGATATAAGCCAGTAACTTCCTGTGTCAGGATGAAAGGGGAGCCAATAGCAGGACGCTGCAAAATATCCTGGTAAAAAATATCGACTAAAGAATAAAACTTAGATAGTTTTAAATATAATATTTTTTCCTCAGAATTCTAGGGATGAGATTCGGGCATAAAATCAATTTCCACACAGAACATTGGCATTGGCCCAATGTGTTGGGATACGGAGACATTTGGATTAGACCTTTAAAGTCCAATTGAGATGTGGGTGGGCAGGTTGGTTCTTGTGCTTGCCCTCTGGTGTCAAGGGGGGCGTGTCAGAGGGAGTTCCCAGGAAATTCTTTCCTTTTCTTTTCGTTAAACAGTCACAGCAGAGCTTCTAATTCCTGGTGTGAAGCTCTTGGGAGCTTTATAAAGGTCTTAAAATGTTGGATTAATTATCCCTTGAAAGACGGACCCCACTGGGCAGGGGAGGGGAAGGTGTCACATGCAAAGACAAAGTGCCCTTTGCCATTTCAGGGTGGGACATCTGAAGGAGGCACCCATTGGAGGAGTTGTCCTGTGAGCACTGGCAGCTCCCTACCGTCACGCAAGTGACCTTGTCCCTAGGCTGGCGACTCAGGCCCAGACCCCAACTAGTGATGGGAACAATGAGACCTCCTTCCTTTTTTGTTCCCAGTCCAAATAAACAAGACACACAGAGGAAAGGACTAGCAGAAACACTTCCACCCTCAGGATATTCAAAGTTGCTAAATAAACTTCAGAATAAGCTTTAATACCACCGGCAAATGCCATGAAATTTCTTGGCTTTGAGGCAGAGCTACAATACAATACAGAATAACGGAGAACAAAGCTGTGACTACAGTAAGTATGTATACTGTATGTTAAACAGTTAAATTAAGTAAGTAGCGCAAAAAAATAGAAATAAAAAAGTATTGAGGTAGTGTCCATGGGTTCAATGTCCATTCAGAGATCGGATGGCAGAGTGGACGAAGCTGTTCCTGAATCATTGAGTCTGTGCTTTCAGGCTTCTGTACCTCCTTCTTGATGGTGGCAATGGGAACAAGGTATGACCTGGGTGGTGGGGGTCCTCCCTGATGGTGGCAATGGGAACAAGGTATGACCTGGGTGGTGGGGGTCCTCCCTGATGGTGGCAATGGGAACAAGGTATGACCTGGGTGGTGGGGGTCCTCCCTGATGGTGGCAATGGGAACAAGGTATGACCTGGGTGGTGGGGGTCCTTCTTGATGGTAGCAATGGGAACAAGGTATGACCTGGGTGGTGGGGGTCCTCCCTGATGGTAGCAATGGGAACAAGGCATGACCTGGGTGGTGGGGGTCCTTCTTGATGGTAGCAATGGGAACAAGGTGTGACCTGGGTGGTGGGGGTCCTCCCTGATGGTGGCAATGGGAACAAGGTATGACCTGGGTGGTGGGGGTCCTTCTTGATGGTGGCAATGGGAACAAGGTATGACCTGGGTGGTGGGGGTCCTTCTTGATGGTGGCAATGGGAACAAGGTATGACCTGGGTGGTGGGGGTCCTTAATGATGGACGCCTCCTTTTTAGACATCCCTTCCTCTATGAAGACTTCCTGGATACTATGACCACGCTGGAGCTAAGTTTACAACCCTCTGCAACTTATTTTGATCCTGTGCAGTAGCTCCCCCACACCAGACGGTGATGCAGCCGGTTAGAATGCTCAACACAGTACATCTGTAGAAAAGTTTGAATGCTTTTGGTGACATACCAAATCCCCTCAAGCTCCTAATGAAATATAGCTGCTATCGTGCCTTCTTTGTAGCTGCATCGATATTTCGAAATCACTCATCGAAATCACTCACCTTTCCCATTTCTGATCCCTCTGTGAGGACTGGTGTGTGTTCCCTCGTCTTACCCTTTCTGAAGTGCACAGTCAGTTCTTTAGTCTTACTGACTTTGAGTGCAAGGTTGTTGGTATTGGTCAAGGATAGCATTGACTCTGGAGTTTGTGCTGCTGCCCTTCTTCAAAATGAACCAGAGAACCTCCAGCTCAGGGGTCCCCAACCCTTTTTATGCCATAAACTCCTACCATTACCTGACGGGTCTGTTGACACCCCCCCACCCCCCGGTTGGAAACCCCTTCCTCTCTGCTGTGTGCGGTACCTGCAGCCTAAAAGAAGTGGGAAGGAAATTGGAGGTGGGCAGGAGAGGGATGAGATAAGCCATTCTGGAGAACAGGGCAAGAGGGGTAGACTGCGGCATGGTCTTGAGTGAGCTGGAGTACTTTTTGCCATAACAAATTGTGTGTGGAAGGGCATTGCCCCAATTTCAATCAAATGGAAACTTGATTGAGGGCTTGTATGTGTGTACATACCTGGCAGCCTTAGCTTTTGAATAATACCCTCACTGCCTGAAGATTTATCATCGTTGAGATGTCCAAGTGAAAAGGGGCTGCCGTTACACTAATCGTTTCTTCGTGCTGTGGGTTGACCCTACTTCTTCCTGCAATCGTCTATCTAGTTGATCGACTTTAATAGGAAATCCATTGCCTGGTTGTATTTTGTTTCTTTAGTGACCAGGCAAATAAAAGAGAAAGAGAGGGGGAGGGGGTGGGGACAGACAGAGAAAGAAAGAGAGAAAAAAAAACCATCATCAAATTCACATTCTTTTTCAATGGGAAAAAGGAGTGAACTTTGACCTTGTAGTGAAATCCAATAGAAAGCGTTTGTTCCCTGGCGTTGAGATGAATGAATGAGGGACCCCTTGCTCCTCAATGGGCCTTTGATACCAGGCTCCCTTTTTTGTATTATGAGTGGGGAAGTTGCTTTGTTTCTTTCTTTTTGCAAGACCAGGTTAGTGCTTTTTTGGAGAGATATAAGTTTTAGTATGCGTTTTATTAGTGAGAGCCACAGAGTAATCTGACATTGATTATTTAAACTAATTTCGAGTTGGATATTACTCCACAGGGAGGGTTTCTGGTGGTCTTGAAACACAGTTGTTGTGCAGTTTCCTCTGCCAATAATTGGGACAGACTAACTCATTTTATACGACAAATGAAAGTTCAGCATTGCTTTTATATTGTTAATAGTTTGCATTTTATTTGTAATTGGATAAAAAGATAAAATTTTATATTGTTATGTTTCATTATGATATTATATACCAGTGTTCCCTTGTGAGGATATGCACTGAGTTCATGTGTGGGAGAATAGGTGTGTGTGTGTGTGTAGGGATGTAATTGAGGGTGATTTGTATGGGGAGGGTTTTCCAGGGTGCTGTTCACTAAGATTTTCACTGATGGCAATTTAATGCTTTAGCTGTGGTGGATGTCCTTGGGTTGAGTGACAGTGCTGCTGCCTACATGGCCTCAAGACAGCAGAAAGCCTAGGTCCGAAGCTTGATGCCTTATTGCTGATCGCTGCCCCCTGCTGGAAGGATGTCAGATCAGCAACGTTTTCTGATTGACTTCTGCTGGCAAGCACTTTCACTGCAGACGCTGACTGATGTGCGTGTGTGGTGCTGGAGGTGACTGTTCCATGATGTCGAGCAGACGTATATAAATCTATCTGTGATCAATCTAATCCTTTCCTCCTACAATGCCCAAACACCTCCATTTTTTTTACATCCACTGAGTCTTTTAAGTGCCCCTATTACAGGGGTAGAGATATGTTTCTACCAAAGGTGCTAGCCTTCAAGTCACCCTTGGGCAAGATGTAGCACCAACTTAACACCCCTCCCCACACCTTGATCAGGCTCACGTGAAGCCACGGGTTGTATGAGCAGCTGGTGCATATCACAAGTTCTGGTTATGCGACCACTGACGCCAGACAGACAACCTCCAAAGGATATTGGCAATGGCTGAGGTCACCCGTCTTGTGACACTACCCAGAGAAGGCAATGGTAAACCACTTCCTGTAGAAAAATTTGCCAAGGACAATCATGGTCATGGAAAGACCATGATCACTTGCATCATATGACAAGGCACATAATGATGATGGTGATGATGATGATGATTGCATCAGCGTCTACCATCATTCCTGGAAAACGTTTGTATGATAAACAGCAGAAGAATCAGCTTCGAACCTTGTACTACCACCCTTTGCTGCTTACCACCAAGCTAATTTGTGCCCAGTTGGCAAACTCACCCCATATCCCACATGTTCTCATTTTCCAGGCCAGTCAACCACGTCAAATCTTGTTAAAGGCCATACCAAAGTCCATTTTTAATGTGAACATTTTAAAATGTTTAATACGAACAAATGGAGATGCAAAATTGGCAGGTTGGAAAGTTGTCAACCTATGTAAGAATGTACCATCAATAAACATAGTGGCCACTTCGGAATTTCTGACTACACAAAATAATTAAATAAATACTTTACTGTTCTTCGGAAGGAGCCTGATGTCCTATACTCAGTTTTAAGAAAAGCTTCTTTCCCTTTTTCTGAGCACCCCACGAACCCATGAACAGCATCTCATGATTTGTCTTTTGCATTATCGATTTGTTTTGTAATTTATGGCAATTTGATGTCTTGTACTGTTCTGCTGCCACAAGACAACACATTTCAAGTTCAAAGTTCAAGGGACATTTATTATCAAAGTATGTATGCGGTATACAACTCTGGAGATTCATCTTCTCCGGAAAGAAACCATTGGCAGCCGTTCAAATGAAAAGCAGCTCCCCCCACCCCCCCACGCACAAAAGAAATTGCGTAAATGGCAACAAGAACTTCAAACCAGTCCTCCATGTGCAAAAAAAGAAGAAATCACGCAAATGGCAACACGGACATCAACCTCTCCCCCACACACAATAAACGAATCACACAAAACAGCAACAAGAATATAACCACCCCTCTCCCACACAATATACATCAATGATAATAAACCTGATTCCAATTTTGAGTTTGAAGTTCTACTGAAAATTGACAAGTGGAAATATTGATCACACTTTTACTCCTAACCTTGATTATAGCTGGTTCTATTTTTAGAACTTGTAATTTCTAGGTTGAATGAACAGATTACTTGCAACACGATACCCCTGCTATCATTTCTTTCCTCTTCCTCCTTTTTCTCGGACCCTCTGAAGCACAGATTCCCTCTACTCACTTTCTCTTCACGTGTGGCTCTTTGAGCAGTAGTTTAGTATTGTTTGTCCACACTTTGCACACGTTCAGTATTGTCGCTTTGTGGGTGGAAGGTGCACCATTACCCGAAGGTTATTCCGGACAATAATTTATGGTGTGAGTCTTGGTCTGTTGGCATGGTTCAAACGATTCAAGGATTCAAAGCATATTTATTATCAAAGTATGCATGCAGTATACAACCCTGAGATCATCTTCCCCACAGTCAGACAGAAAGAAGAACCGTTCAAAGAGAAAGAAAACGTCAACCCCCTCACGCACAAAAAAAATCAAGCAAATGGTGACAGAAAAAGAGCGAAAACTTAGAACATAATACACAGAATGAAAAGGGATACTCAGTTCAGCTCAGTGTTCGTTATCTGCAGGCTGACCCAAAGCAAAAACCACCAGACTAGCAACAAAAATAGGAGGAACCAGAAACCAGAAACACATCGTACATGAATTAGAATCCAATCGCGTCGATTAGACCTTGCTCCGGCGCCGTTCTCCACCAGCGTCGAAGGGGAGACAGAGACCATTTGAGCGCAAGGAGCTTTCCCCCGGGAACAGTGAGTGAGAGGGAGAGGGAGATCGTCACGTGCAGTGTCACCTTTCTCCGGCTCTGCATTACCAGGCGGAGTGTGGAACAAGAGTGGTTAAAGCATTGTGCTGCTGAATAGATGGGTAATCTTGTGTTTAGAGGTTATTGATTGTGTTCCAATAAGGTTGTCGATACTGCTCAGAATATAGCCACTGGAGGTGCACGAGAGCGACTCCCTCGGCTACTCTCCCACTGTTTTCCTACCCTGTTTACACTTTTCGATCACTGCCTGCTATATCCACCAGTGGACACAATTAAGATCAATAAAGCAGAGCGTGAGGAATTATGGCTGTGAGTTTGAATGCACTCTTGCTGCTTTGTATCGAACTGTATTCAACAATCACAAGATTCATAGGAAAAGCTTCCTAGGAGTCAGCTTTTGCACAGACCTAAAACCGTTTCTGACAACACTGCATTGTCCGGGCACAGATGCAGTGTTGTTTTACTGCCTATCAACACAGGAAGCCCCTAGACAAGAGGCAGCTGCTTTTAAGATGAGCTTGGAGCTGAAATAATCTGGCTATCACTGGTGATTGTGTGGCAGGGTGGAGATACGTCTCTACCAAAGGAGGCATAAAGTGCTCCTTCCCTCCGCTAGGATGCAGGTCACCCTTGGGCAAGGTGTAGCACCTGCTTAGCCTCCCCAAACAGGATCACATGTGGCCATGGGAGCAGGTGGTGGATGGTCATATGAGCAGCCGGTGCAGATCACAGATCCTGGTTATCTGACGCCAGGCAGACAATCTCAGAAGAGTAGTGAAAATGGCTGGGGTCACCCATCTTGTAAAGACACTGTCCAGAAGAAGGCAATGGCAAACCACTTATGTAGAAAAATTTGCCAAGGACAATCATGATCATGGAAAGACAGGGCACATAACAATGACACTGGTGAGTCTTCTGCATGGAAGTGGGAGTAATTCACAATACGCATGAGCAGTAACGGGAGCCTAGAAGGAGTTCAACATTTTGCTTTAAACTTCATTTAGGCAAACATATCTCTGTGAGCAGTTTGGTGCAGTAACCCACTTTATCTAGGGGGTACTTCATGACGTTGGTGTCAAGAAACTCTGCATATCTAAGTGACACTCAGGAGGGTAGCTTCAACACAATTTGTGCCAGTGAAGTGTGTCGTTCTCCTCCAGGTCCAAAGCTAGAAAACTGAACACACCTTGAAGAGGCCAGATAACCTGACTGAATTGGCCTCTGCCTTTCTTTTCTGCTGTCTCCTTTTGTGAAACAGTATAACCAATTGGAAGCACTGTCCTTGTGGTGTTGACCAATGTTGGAAGAGTTCTAGTATATTGAATAGGACATTTCTCTTGCAAATCAAACTTTGAGCAGTTGTTATACCTGAGTGTGACTGGGTTCTACGGTGGAACTCGCTTTTAAGGCCTCTATAACTCATGTTTTCAGTATTGTTTGTTTATTTATTTATTTCTGGTATTTGCATAACTTGACATCCTTTGCACATCAATTGTTTGTCAATCTTTGTAGTTTTTCATTGATTCTGTTGTATTTCTTTGTTCTGCTGTGAATGCTAGCAGGAAAATGAATCTCAGGGTTGTATATGGCGACACTTGTGTACTTTGATAATAAATTTACTTTCAACGTTGACCTGCAGTGAAGGGAGCACATCCCATTGCAGCGAAGATTCTTGTTGCAGAAGAGGAGTTGTCATAATTCAGGTCTGATCCGAGTGCCTGAAATAACTAGGCTGGCTCAGCCTGGAAGATGGACACAGATGGGGGTTTTCTGAAATAAATCAATCCCACCCACCCACCATTTAACACTCGAGATGCTGGAGGAACTGAGCACATCAGGCAGGGTCTATGGAGGAAAATGGACAGTCGATGTTTTGGGCCAAGACCCTTTCATCTGGGTCCAGTCCAGACGGAAGGTCTTGACCCAAGTTTTTTGCATTTCCCCCCTCCCCCCACTACTTTCAAATCTCTTACTATCTTTCCTTTCGGTTAGTCCTGATGAAGGGTCTCAGCCCGAAACGTCAACAGCGCTTCTCCCTATAGATGCTGCCTGGCCTGCTGTGTTCCACCAGCATTTTGTGTGTGTTGTTTGAATTTCCAGCATCTGCAGATTTCCTCGTGTTTCCAAGCTATCAACAGTTCATTTCCCTCTGTAGATGCAGTCCAATTGCTGGTTCCTCCAGTATTTCGTGTCTTGCTCCCGATTCCAGCATCTGCCATCCATGTGGGTTCACACACATTTCACACTTCCTTCACCCAAGCTCCATCATCTCACTGATGAGCGGCCTCATAGACTGGACACGGAACAGATCCTTTATGCTGGAACTTCTGTTTTAAATCTATCTGAACAATCAGCCAAATTTATAAGTGATTCCAAATGGAGTTAAGAAAAAGCTGAATCGGAATAATGATACATAAAGAGATGCAGATGAAATTCAGCACGTTAAGTGTGGGGACACTGAACCTTCGAGAGAGGAATGGGTAAGGATCTACCACACTATAAATGGGACTCCGGTTCAAAGATTAGCTTTATTTGTCGCATACAAGCTCCTCAGAGGCAGCGGCAGGAATTGAACCCCATACTTACATTTGGCACTATGAAGTGTTGCCCTAACTGCTTCACTGCCATGCCTATTGGCTGTAATAGTCTCTGGGAATCCCATGGTTGTAAAACTCAACTTTTTCTTCTGGAGATGAGATTGGGAAAGACCCATGGTATTAGTGGACGTGCATCATGACCACTCACAGCACGATACCGCACGACGCTTTACAGTACCAATGACAAAGGTTCAGTTCCTGCAGCTGCCTGTAGGGAGTCTGCATGTTCTCCCTGTGAACATGAGGGTTTTCTCCAAGCACTCTGGTTTCCTCCCACAGTCCAAAGCCGTACACTGGTTAGTAGGTTAATTGGTCATTGTAAGTTGTCTGGTGACTAGTCTGGGGTTTACTTGGCGGGTTGCTGGTGACAGTGCTTGGAGGGCCTATTCCACACTATATCACAATCAATCAATAAATAAATATTAGATGAGGATATTCTGTTCTCTGGAGTTTGGGAAAGCCCCCATTGAAACTAGATTCAGATCGGATCCTTATTGTCTTCTGCTGAGTCTCGGCTACCCCACTGAATTTCTTGATGCGGTAGGTAAAGAACAAAAAGCAGCTGCGCTGCCCAGCCGGATTAACAGAGTGTGTGCTACAGAATGCCATGCACTGATCAGAATGGACTGTGTGTGTATGGAACATAAGGGAAGTGTTCTAGTCCTGGACACATTGCAGGAAGAGCCCCAGGAAATGGTATAAAATCCATAAGATATAAAATTTCAATTTTTTATCCAATTACATATATTTCACCGTATACAACACTGAGATTTATTTTCCTTCTATGTTATGTATTGTTACTGCTGAGTTAACAAATTTCATGACACATCCGGTGATAAGAAATCTGATATTGATTCATTTTCTTGTGGGCATTCACAGAATAAAAACAAGAAATACAATAAAATCAATGAAAGACCACCCCCAATAGGACGGACAACAACCAATTTGCAAAAGACAACAAATTGTGCCAATACAGAATGAGAGGGGAAAAAATAAAACAGTTTTAATAGTTAAGTAATGAATATTGAGAACATAAGGTAACGAGTACTTGAAAATAGGTTGTAGGAACAGTTCAGTGATGGAGCAAGTGAAGTTATCCCTTATCAGACCCTGATGGTTGAGGGGTAATAACTGTTCTTGAGCCTGGTGCTGTGAGTCCTGAGGCTCCTGTTCTTTCTTCCTGATGGCAGCAGTGAGAAGAGAGCTGCTAGATATAAACCGGTTTAGTGCATATAAATCTGCATCCGTTATCTTGGGCAAATCAGCAACTGGATATTGGTTTACAATTGTGCTTGTTAAATTTAGGTTAGAGAATTTCCTCAAATAAACAATGGTCAAGATTTGGGAGGGTCTCGGCCCAAAACATCGACTGTTTACTCTTTTCCATAGATGCTGCCTGGCCTGCCGAGTTCCTCCAGCATTTTGTGTGTGTTGCTTGGGAGTAGGGTCCTGACTAGAGAAGGAAGATCCTCGCAATCATTCAAAAGCTTGTTGGATGATGGGATGGAGGTATCTCTTAATATTTCTTTCCTGATGAATAAGTTAACATGGGTCAAATGATCCTGCTTGTCTGTATTTAACATTTATATTCCAGGACAGAGTAGCAGAGTTAAGAGTGATGACAAATTGTATTAACAAATGGCTTGTGGCTCTCCCCTGCCCCCCCCCCCACACACTTCCTGCCTCCCAGCAAAATGGCTGATCAGTTTTGCAGTCCAAACTGTGATGGAGTGATTGGCTTGCAAATTTGTTTCATTCTTTAATTTTTCTTTTTGTAATCGTATTCTGCCTTTAGTCTTTCGGGACCTCCCTACTCTTCAGGAACCAGATAGGGCTTTGCAGAAATCAGAGAGAGCTGTTCCCAGTGCCCTTGGGAAATGCCATAGGTCATGTCAGACAATGGGCACTTTGATAGAGGGTCTGTGCAAATGTAAATCTGTAAAGGCGAAGAATGGGCATTCTGCTTGGAGGAGTACCTTCCATTAACAGGAGGTGGGAGTCTGAAAAAGGGTTTTAATCAAGTTTTCTTTTCGTGCTTGTTCTGAGGCAGCTTGGTTACCAGAAGCTCAAGCGTTGTTTAACCCTTCTTGACTTCATGGGGTGTTTAGATTTTGAGAGCTCCTCCCTCCGATTAACACTTCAGTCTGCTTATAAGCCTCGCCAAAGTTAGATGGCCTGTCCCGGTGCTGTTCGCAGCCCTTTTATGCATCACATTTCCTGACCTGTATAAGAGAAGGGAGAGAGATACAGCGATAATTTTAATAGAAAAAGGGTTTTTCCATTTGCCTTGTCCAAA
The DNA here is from genome assembly GCF_030144855.1 of Hypanus sabinus. Taxonomy (NCBI): domain Eukaryota; kingdom Metazoa; phylum Chordata; class Chondrichthyes; order Myliobatiformes; family Dasyatidae; genus Hypanus; species Hypanus sabinus. Next base: position 82,786,041 of record NC_082718.1, read on the forward strand.
TGATTTCTTCCCACAACCTGCCTCTCAAGGGTGATGGTGACAGCAGTGACTGAGGACTATAGGTTAGAAATGGCTTTTAGTGACATTAGCAAATGAATGCTTAACCAGTTTGTATGACATTTCCCTGTCTGCTAATTTAAAATAAATGAGTTAACACCTTTGTTAAGAGGGCAGACAGATGAATGTTGGATGAATGCATATTATTACCAACGGTAATCTCTCGCCTTGTATCTCGTGATGACTTGAGTTGACAGGAAGTGAAAGAACAACCACCTTCTGACAGATTAATTTAGACCTGGTCATTTAATTAAAACACACAGAAAAGATCAGCACACAGAACTAAATAGAGGGAAGGAAAGAAACAAGTAAGTGAAGGACAAGTGGAGAGATGAAAGACCAATGCAGAGAATGAAGTGAAGAAAGCCAAAAACAGGAAGTTTTGGGATACAAGCACAAGAGATCCTATGGCACACACAAATTCATAAACACAAGAGATTCTGTAGATGCTGGGAATCCGGAGCAATACACACAAAATGCTGGAGGAACTCAGCAGGTCAGGCAGGATCTATGGAAACGAGAAAACAGTCAACGTTTTGGGCCGAGTCTCCTCATCAGGACGGGAAGGAAAGAGGAGTCAGATTCTTCTTCTCTCTTTCTCACTCTCCTCTGTCTTTCTAGTCCTGAAGAAGCTTCTCAGCCTTCTAAACCTTCGGTATAGAAAAATAGGACATGGAATATAATTGGGCAAAATCCGACAGAACCAGTGCCGGGGGGGGAGTGCTGAAAGCCATCGAAGAGGATGTCATTAAAGGAGGAAAAAAGTGGGGTGTAAGGGTGAGTGCTGGCAACAACTGAGCCAAGATGCAGATGGATGGCAGACTGTCGAGGGGGGCACTGGCAATGACTGAACCCACGAGGGGAGGAACAAACAGACTCCGCCACGGTGAGCGCTGCATGGGCTGAACCCAGCTGCTAAGGAACAGCAGACTTCCATGTAGAGACGGAAATGAAAGGTTATACTTAGGAATACCAACAGAGCAATGGCAGATCGATCGAGCGACGCTGCAAGGCAAATCATTCTCCACACAAGGACTCCACGAACAGAGCTAAACAGGAGTCCGCATCACATAATCATAGAGTGAGGCAGACCTGAGCCAGTCACAGCTAACTTGACAGGATTAAACAGAAAGCACAAAGGCTTAACAACTCTTATTAAGATGACAGTTAGTAAAGGCGGGTGATCGAGAATGCCTAACACTCTACCTCAAGATGCAGAGGCCCAAAGGGCTCATGTCAATGGACTGATGCTGAGATTTAGGAAGGACAGACCAAAGTGCCTCAGCAACTGAAGTTACGACTGCCAGTTGTGGACTTAAAAGGACTTAAGGAAATGGAAGAGGGCGGACTGCAAAGGCTTAAAGTGCTGAAGAGATGAAAATCATAGAGAAGGCCATGGAGTAATTTCAACAGCAGGATAATAGATTGATTGATTTATTTAGAGATACAGTGCAGTAACAGGCTTTTCCAGCCCAACGAGCCTGTATTGCCGAATTACTACCATGTGACAAATTAACCTACTAACCTGTACACCTTTGGAATGTGGAATGAAACTGCAGCACCTGAATGATAACTTCGCTTGCTCCAACATTGAAATGTTCCCAGGACAAATGATCTCACTTTCAAGGGCTCTTTGTCTCATGTTCTCATTACTAATTGTTATTTATTTATATTTGCATTCGCACAGTTTGTTGTCTTCCGCACTCTGGTTGATCTTTCATTGATCCTGTTATAGTTACTATTCTGTAGATTTGCTGAGTATGCCCATGGAAAATGAATCTTAGGGTTGTATGTGGTGACATATATGTACTTTGATAATGAAATTGCTTTGATCTTTCATCTTTACATTTCTTCTTGAGCTCTGGAACCCAGAGACCTACTACTACAGCCTTTCTTCAACTGAATTAGCCCAATGCAAAATGGGGATCTACCTATTTCTTTTTGTCTCTCAGTATTGCTGTGGGAGTCCTTTTACTGTCTCACCGAACTACAGGTTGCACAGAACAAATCATCAGAAATGAAAGATGTCTCCGCTATGTGACAAATAATCTGAGATTTGAAAACAGTTACTTTTTTATTTGATTTTTTTTGAGATAGAGCGCGGAATAGGCCCTTCTGGCCCTTGGAGCCACGTTGCCCAGCTTTCCCCCTACGATGGTGTAGCGATTAGCACAATGCATTACAGTTCTGGTGACCTAGGTTCAATTCTGGCAGCTGCCTGTAAGGAGTTTGTACATTCTCCCTGTGTCCGCATGGGTTTCCTCCGGGTGCTCTGGTTTCCTCCCACAGACCAAAACAAAATGTACTGCTTTGAGGGTTAATTGCTCATTTAAAATTATGCTGTGATTAGGCTAGGATTAAATCAGGGGTTACCGTGCAGCCTGGCTCGAAGGACTGGATGGACCTATTCTGCACTGTATCTCGATAAACAAATAGATTAATCAACCCTAGCCTAATTGCAGGACAATTTACAATGACCGATCACCTACCATCCAGTACGTCTTTGGATTGTAGGAGGAAACCAGAGCACCCGGAGAAAACCCACATGGTCACAGGGAGAATGTACAAACTCCTTGCAGACTGCGTTGGGAGTTGAACCCGGCTGTTGGTACTGTAAAGCAACATGCTAACCACTACACCTCCGTACCGCCCACAGTCATGGGTTTTAAAAAGTTGCTCATTTCAAGTTTTATTTGCAAATTTAGCAAATGTCATTTAAGAGAAATCAGAAACCTGCACTCCCCCTCCCAGGCTATTCTGAAGGAAGCCTTTAATTTTCTGAGATCCAAAGCCAGCCCTTAGATATTGGAAATCAGGCAGATCCTTTATGTAGAACTAGTGAACAGAAGGCTATTTTGTTGGGCCAAATTTGCAAGACTTTAATTGGCAGTGTCAGAGTCGATCAATGACAGGTCTATGTTAATTGGTGATTTGATACAGTGTTAAGCCTCTCTATTTTTGGGGCTTTTTTAATCAATTGAATGAGGAAAGGAAAAGGCTTTTAATTGACGTAATCTCAGGTGTTCTCACTAAGGATAGCTTGTTTACAATTGAGGATTGATTCTGGTGTTAAGGAATGAGAGAGAGATTGCCATTCGGTGTCCCTGTAACTTCAAACTTGCAGTCCGACGCAATGGCTGGTCAGAGAAAGGTAACAACTTTCATCCCTTGCCAACGTGAGAAAGTCTGGAGATGCTGGAAATCCAAACCAGTGCACACAAGGTGCTGGAGGCACTCAGCTGGCCAGGCAGCATCTGTGGAAAGGAGTAAACAGTTGTCGTTTTGGGCCGAGAACCTTCATCAGGACAGAGGGTCTCATACACCCTCCCCCAACCCTCTTCCTCTGTTCCCCACCTTGGTTTCTGACCTCTTCCCACCGGCCTATCACCTCCCCCTGCTTCCTCTCCTCTTTCCCTTTCTCCTGTGGTCCACTCACCTCTGCTATCAGATTCCTTCTCTCCAGACCTTTACCTTTCCCTCCCTCCCTCCTGGCTTCACCGATCACCTCCTAAGTATCAGCCTTCCCCTTACCCCAACTTTTAATTCTGATGTCATCACCCTTCCTTCACAATCCTGAAGAAGGGTCTCGGCCCAAAACATCGACTGTTTACTCTTTTCCATAGATGCTGCCCGGCCTGCTGAGTTCCTGCAGCATTTTGTGTCTGTTGCATGTTTTGCCAGTGCCTTAGGATAGAGTGGGGAGGAGGGATGGTCTTTAATTTAAAACCGTCTTTATTTGATACCACTTTTGTCAAAAGTTTGCAGGTCAGTTGTCTTGTTGATATTTTTCATGAAGTAACAGGACTTTGAGTGATTACAAGTATTCTGATCGACAGTACTGTGCAAAAATCTTAGGCACATGTAAAAAATATATAAAGCGAAGATACTTACAAATACAATGAAATGAGAATTTTCTAAATATAAAAAAACTATAAAGAGCAGTAAACAGTAAAAAGCTAAATCGAATCAATATTTGGTGTGACTACCCTTTGCCTTTAAAACTGCTTCAATACACTGTCTTGCAGGTTTATAAGAAAATCAGCTGGTAGATTGTTCCAAGCATCTTGTAGAACTTGCCACAGTTTTTCTGCAGACTTTGGTTGCCTCGTTTGCTTCTGTCTCCCCAGGTAATCCCAGAGAGCGTCTGTGATGTTGAGATCAGGGCTCTACGGGGGGGGGGGGGGCATATTGTCTGAAACCATATAAAAAGTCCAGCATGCCTAAGTCTTTTGCTTAGTACTGCAGAGGACTTCAAAGTTCATTTATTATCAAAGTGCGTATACGTCACCATTTACTACCCTGAGATTCATTTAGTTGCGGGCATTCACAGTAGAACAAAGAAATGCAATAGGATCATTGAAAACCTACAGACAAGCATCCAGAGTGCAAAAGAAGGCAAACTGTGCCAATACAAAACACAACAAATGATAAATAAATAACACTGAGAACATGAATCATAGAGTCCACTTGCAAAGTGAGTCCATCAGCTGTGGAAAGAGTTCAGAGTTGAGGCGAGTGAGGTTAGCCATGTTGGTTCAGGAGCACAATGGCTGAAGGATAATTGTTCCTGCACCCAGTGGTGTGGTACCTAAGGCTCCCTTACCTCCTTTGCAGTGAGAACCATCTGTATCCGGTCCCCATTGTCACCCAAGGTGGACGGTGCTAGGAGTTTCCTCTGAAGAGTGATCAGGATTGGGGAATCTCTGTGATGTTCCTCAGGACCTCTAAATCAGTACACCGATGGGCCTCCATACCATCATCGGAGACACTCACTATCCAAGGCTATGCTCTCTTCTCGCTGTTGCCTTCAAGTAGAAGGTGTCCCACCCGTTTTAAGAATAGTTACTACCCTTCAACCGTCAGGCTCTGGAATAAAAGAGAATAACTGCACTCATTTATTGGGATGTTCCCATAACCAATGATCTTGCTTTAAGGACTCTTTAGCTTGTTATTTCATGCTCCTGTTATTTGTATTTACTCTTGCACAGTTGTCTTCTATGATCCACTTGATCTCTCATTGATCCTGCTATGGTTGCAAATCTATACATTTACTGAGCGCAGGGTTGTACGTCGTGACATACGTGTACTCTGATAACAAAATTTACTTTGAACTTCGAATTAAATTTATTGTTGCAGAGTATCAGTATAAAATCAGCCAACATCAGGGGACAGGTGTTAAAATCAGGGCCATCCCGGTTGACTTGAATTCTTCTTCGGCAGTCGCTCGAGATCGAGGATGATTTAATTCCACTCTGGTTTTGTGGGTACTGTGGCCTGTGTGGGAAAACCTGAACTGGCTGCTATTTTTACCTATTGACAATGCAGTGTGCTTTATTATGGTATTAGGGCCAGGGCTTTCAACCCACTGAGCACGTTCTGTATTTAGCTTGAATCTGCTTGATATTGGGAAGCCAGACAAAAGGCTGAACAGGGACTTTTCTTTCTCTCCTTCACTGAGCTGCACACACAGGCTCTAACAACATCAGTGTATTGGGGCAGTAACCCATGTATAACCCTTCAACCGCCAGAGGCACTTGTCCGCAGACAGTCCTAGTGGGGGTCTTCCTTCTGTCCCGTACAGAAGTTGCCCCCAGGATGGTCAGCAGGCAGTCCCCCTAACGTGCCCAGATAGGTTAACGTGAATCGCATTTGACATCTGAATCCTTCCTACTCTTCCTTGGCCTTTTTTGGCTGTTTAGATTTGGAATAGTGTCTAACGAGGAGCTGATTTCTTTTATTCCATCAGTGATGGTAACACCTTCTGATTATTCCCTTACTGCTGTTGTCTGTTTTATTCAGGGGGAAATGGAGCTGTTATACACAGTCCTGGAAGGGAGGGTTGTGTGTGTGTGTGTGTGTGTGTGTGTGTGTGTGTGTGTGTGTGTGTGTGTGTGTGTGTGTGTGTGTGTGTGTGTGTGTGTGTGTGTGTGTGTGTGTGTGTGTGTGTGTGAGAGATTATTTTCTTCAGTATTTGCTTATGAGTATTTGTGTGTGTGTGTGTATGTGCGTGTGCACCTTGCATTTTTCTGTGTGTGTGTGTGTGTCTTTTTTCTCCTCTGTGTCTGCTTACTTGATTGTGCGTGTGAGAGAGGGTGGGAGTGTGTATAGCTGTTCTTTTATGTGTGTGTGTGTGTGTGTGTGTGTGTGTCAGTGTGTATATTTGCTCATGTATGTGTCTAAGATTGGATGCGTGGGGAATGATTTCACTAAAACTCAGATCAAGTGCATAGTGTAATTCATGGCTGTAGATACTGAATGCACTCAATTACCATCTAAATTATCCTCATAAATTCTGGCTCCAAACCACATATTGAGAAGGGGGGTTAAGGGATGTGCTATGCACCTCTTCTCCCCTCCCCCAACCCTTTTTCTCCCTGTCTCAAGCCGTGCCCAGCATCGCTTCCCTGGAGTACTCCAGCCCGAGCATTGATTGACTTTTTTTGTTTTTCTGGTTTTGTTAAACAGCTCTGCCTGGTGGGTCATTATCTGGTGAGTTCTGCATAATTCATTGATAGAAAATATCAGCGAGCCCAGAGGGCCGAGGGCTTTTCAATAATTTAACCCATTCCCTCCCGTTTTCTTGTCAGGCCCGTTCGCCGTCATAACAAAATGGGAGAGCTGATAGGAAAAATGGAGAGGATGGAATATTAGAAAGCAAGCAATGGAACGAAGAAAAGGGAGAGACAAAACTAATTAGAGGAATGGAGATAGAGAGGGAGAGAACAGAGTGACCGAGGTAGAGGGGGGAATAACTGAGGGATAGTACATTAGAGTGTTAGAGAGAGGAGGCAGGGTCAGAGATAAAAATGCAGAGCATAAGGGAGAAGAGAAGGAAGGATAACTAAACACTTTTTTTAAGGTTTAATACTCAAAATTGTTTATTATCATTCTTCAGTACACAAGCCTAAGCAGAATTAAATAATTGTTACTCCAGCTCTGGGCCTTCTGGGGTGCCTTATTGATGCAGCTGTAAAGAAGGCAAGGCAGTGGCTATATTTCTTTAGGAGTTCGAAGAGATTAGGTTTATCACCTAAAACACTCAAAAACTTTTACAGGGGGTTGGGGGGCTTCTGCACAGGATCAAAAGAAGCTACAGCAAGTTGTAAAATTAGTCAGCTCCATCATGGGTACTAACCTCTTCAAAATCCAAGACATCTTCAAGGAGTGGTACCTCAGAAAGTTGGCGTCCATTATCAAGGGCCCCCATCACCCAGGACATGCCCTCTTCTCATTGTTACCGTCAGGAAGGAGGTACAGAAGCCTGAAGGAACACACTCAGTGATTCAGGATCAGCTTCATCCCCTCTGCCATCCGATTTCTGAATGGACTTTGAACCCATGAACACATCCTCACTTTTTTATCATTTCTATTTTGCACTGTTTTTAATTTAACTATTTCATGTAAATATATACTGTTAATTGATTTGCTTATTTATTTTTTTCTTTATATATTATCACGTATTGCTGGCCACTAAGTTAACAAATTTCATGACATATGGCGGTGATATTAAACCTGATTCTAATTCTGATTCTGAAACGCAGCATCAAAAAACATTAAACATAAATAAATTAGCGTATACAGATAGACTGATTGTATGTATATACTATGAGAATAGGTATAGGAGAATTTGTATATAGGTTGATTGGGACAGGAAATGTTGAAGTGTTGGGAGTGGGGTGGAGGTGTGGATCAGCCTGCTGCTGTGAGTGAAGTATCTGTTTTTGAGTCTGTGGTTCTGGCATGGATGCTCTGAGGCCTCGTCCCTGATGGGAGTGGGACAGTCTTTGAGTGGGGTGGGTTGGATCAGAAAGCTTGGTATTGAAAGAGGGCTTCCCAAAAGGAACAGGAAGCTGGGAGGTAGGGACATTTAGTGAGAAAACTCCAGGGCATTGGGCTAGAAAATGGGAGGGGTGGGGAAAGATGCAAGATGTTAGAATCAGTAATATTGTTAACCTGCAAAAGTTGGGAAGGGCTTGTCTTGGTGCCAGGACAGGCTGCAGTGTTTAAACGAGGGTAAGAGTTTTCGACTGGGGAGAGGTGAGGATCTAGCGCAGGTCAGCCAGGGCAAGAGTGAGAGGGGCGACCGATGACTGAGGCGTGAAGGAGGTGGCGGACAGTGAAAATATCGGAGTGGTGGATCCCGGAAGTGACGGTGAACTGGGTGAAGCTGGATGAAAGATGGATATGTTCTTGGAAGTTAAGTGACATGTTTATGATGAAAGATTTTGGGTTAGGATCCTGGAGATCACAAACAGTCTGACAAGTGACAGAGTAAAGATAGGGAAACACAAGAAGAGTAAAAGTGATAGATGCACAGCATTCCTCCACCCAGAAGGTCATGTTACTATTTTTGATTGCTGAATAGTCAGTGAAAAGAGAGGCATGCATTCTCTCTGAGCTAGGGGTGCTGATCGAAGCCCACCAGCTAAAATCAATGAAGGGAATAGATCTTGGATTAAACCCATGACTGGCCTAATCCCTGTATCTCAGCATCATATTGGGTGGTGTATCTACTGACCCCGCAGCATCAGGGAGCTGAGATTTGAAATACGACTCTATTGACCAGGACCAGGGACAGAAGGGTGTTGATGCATCCAATGCTGCTTTGTGCAGTGATCAGGGTCTCTTGTTCTGAGGGCAGATCGATCTTGTGCTTGCTCTGTGGGGGCAGCCAGTCGATTGCCTGGTTGCTCGGCCTCACTGATGCACGATCGGTGAAATTGATTTTGCAGTTGTTGCCCGTGAGCCGAAATCCTTCAGTAGGAGGGGAAGCATTTTCGGAGATAATGTGCAGTAAGGCTCTGCATCTAGACAGGAGTGAGGAGAAAAACACTGATTTCTCTATTTACAAGGTTGCTCCCTTCTATAAATTACTTTCGTGGGGCGTCTATTCCCCACCCCCCAGTGTTTGTCAAATGGACTGCTGTGAGCTATGTCAAAGTTTATTACTCCTTATCAGGGGCACAAATTATTTTCCCTCTGTGCATCTGTGTGTAGAGTTTAAAGCTTCCTTTACCCCATTATAGTGCTGACAATTCAAATCTACTTCATTGGCCATATTTTATTTGTGATAGGTGCTACATGAAGACAAAACCTTTTGTTTCTTTTCTCTTTCCTCTTGTAGCAGAACTTTCAGCCAACTTTCTTAGAAGGTTGTGCAGATTCAGCACATCGACGAAAACTTTGACGAACTTCTGTAGATGCACAGTAGGAAGCATCCTGACTGGTTGCATCATTGCCTGGAATGGAAACACCAATATCCAACAATGGAAAAGTGATGGACACAGCCCAGTCCATCACAGGCAAAGCCCTCCCCACCAGTGAGCGGATCTACAAGGAGCGCTATCACAGGAAAGCGGCATCCATTATTAAGGACCGCCCACCATCTAGGCCATGCTCTCTTCTTGCTGCTGCCTTTGCAAAGGAGCTACAGGAGGCTTGGGTCCTATGCCACCAGGTTTAGGAGCTGTTATTAGCGTTTAACCATCAGGCTCCTGAGCCTGTGTGGCTAACTTCACTCACCTCCACCTGAAATGATTCGACAGCCTATGAACTCACTTTTATGGTCTTGACAAGTTTATATTCTCAGTAAATTTTGACAGATGTACTATGGAGAGCATTCTAACTGGCTGCATCACTGTCTGCTGTGAGAAGTTGGAGGTCTACTGCACAGGACGGAAAGAAGGAGAAAGTTGTGAACTCAGACATCATGGGCACTAGTCTCCGTTGCATCCAGGACATCTTCAAGGGGAGAAGCCTCAAAAAAGGTGGCATCCATCACTAAGGCCCCCCATCACCCAGGACTGCCCTCTTCTCATTGATTCCATTAGGAAGGAGGGCAGAAGCCTGAAGACACACACTCAATGATTCAGGAACAGCTTCTTCCCCTCTGCCATCAAATTTCTGAATGGACATCGAATTATGAACACCACCTCACCTTTTCTTTCTATTTTTTGCACTACTTATTTAACTATTCTATATATATAAATGTTAAATTAAAGGGAGGTCCTTCTATCCTGAGGCTGTGCCCTCTGGTCCTAGACTCCGCCACTGTAAGAAATATCCTCTTCACGTGCACTCTACTTCGGCCTTTCCATATGGAAATGCTGTTGAAGCACTGTGTCTGTTCATGGGAGAAGCTGAGGGAGCGGGAGCCCCAGCAGGAGCAAGAGATGTGCTGGAGAGGCAGCTCCAGCAGGAACAGAAGGGGCTTTTCCTGCAGGAGCAGGAGGAGCATAGGGGGGGACAATTCCAGCAGGAGCCCCCTGACCGTGTGGGTTTCCTCCACAGTCCAAAGACATGTCGGTTGGTAGGTCAATGGGTCACAGGGTTTAACTGGGCTGTGTGGGCTCTTTTGGCTGAAAGGGCTAGTTGCAGTGCTGTATCTCCAAATAATAAATAACCTTTTCCCTCTCCACCCGCCGACTGGCATGGATTCCGGCTGGAACAGCATCTCCCCAGGCAACAGGGATCTTCAGCTGCCCCAGACAAGCGCCACGCCGCGCTGTTGAACGTATTGTGGGAGGGCTGCAGAAGAGCTGAGCCAGGCCCTATAGTCGGCTGCACACCCCTCCGGCGGGATCGCTGTCAGCAGAGACCATCTGCTGTATTGTCCCACACCTGGTGAGGCCCACCTGCCACGTCTCCATTGCTGCCCCGGTTGGTGATCAGACTTCTTGGCCCAGATCAAGGGCTGATCCTGCGGCCGTCCGATCTGAAAGGCACAGTTGCACGCTGACTCAAGCAATTACTCTCTGGGCCACTGGGAGAGCAGCCAGCCTGCCATAGGCATGAATGAAATCTTCTCCTCTTTCAGGTGGAGGTGTGGAGACTTGATTTGAACAAAAAGGATATTCATCCAAGCTAAGCTTGTTCTGTAACACCACTCCTTGCACTGTCATGAAATGAAAAAATAATCCAATATATACAAGATGAAACAAAAGGAAAAGAAAGAAAAATATAGTACTTATGACAGATCAGGTTTGAAAGGATCAACCTGTACCTGAGCAGGCAAAACGTTAGGGAAGTGAAGCTTTGATTGCGAGAGCTTTTCTTTTGAAAATTATTTACGTTTCAGTGCAATAATGTGTTTACTGATGATCCTGCTTATAAATCAGCTTCACTGCAGCAACAAAGGCCTCTCTTAAGCAGCAAATGCTTCAAGTAATTAATATCTTTATTGCTGTCAGTCCCCTGGCATTCAGTGCTGTTTACTTTATTGACCCCTTGGGCTGAAACCTTCAACTCATAATGGTCGTGTTGAAGGAAGCAGCCAACAATGCACCAAACAGGGACCAAAACCCAGTCACAAACCACTCCAGAGAAGCGTGCAAACCTGTACAGAAATCCATTTTCACTTTGGGTTCCATTGCTCTCTATCGAGAGATCTTTCTGTGACCTTCCTTTCTAATGGCATGTTCAAGGTTACTGTGAAATTTTCCTTCATGAAAAAAAAAGAAAATGATTTGTATCTTGTCTTGGGAGACATATGAGACCATAAGACATTGGAGCTGGATTAGGCTGTTTGGCCCATCAAGTATGCTCTACCATGCTATCAAGGCTGATTTTTTGCCCCTCTCAGCCCCATTCTCCTATCTTTTCCAGTAACTTGTGACACCTTGCTACTTAAGAACTTATCAACCTCTGCTTTAAATATAACCAATGACCTAAACTCCACAGCCGTCTGTGACAATGAATTCTACAGATTTATCACCCTCTGGCTAAAGAAATCCCTCCTCACCTCTGTTCTAAATTGACATCTTTCTATACTAATACTCTGCCCTCTGACCCTAGACTCCCCCACCATAGGAGACATCCTCTTCACATCCACTCTAACTAGGCCTTTCGATATTCAATAGATTTGAATGAGATCCACCCTCATTCCTCTAACTCCAACAAATACAGGTCTCGAGCCATTGAATGCTCCTCATAGGTTAACCCTTTCATTACTGTGAACCTCCTCTGGACCCTCTCCAATAGCTTATAATTTCATAGATAAGGGTCAAAAAAGCAGGGTCTGAACAATACGTTAGAAAGCCTCAGCATGACCCTATGCCTGGCTTGCCAGAATGTTTTAAACCCAGTAAAGTACTTCTGAATAATGATTGTGATTTAGGAAATGTAGCTGTGACCATCTGGACAGCAATCTCCCACAAACAGCAAAGCGACAATGGTCAGGTCATTGGTTTTAATGATGTTGGCAGAAGGATAAGTATTGAGCTGAGAACCAAGAATGCAATCACGAGAAAGATGCTGGAAATCCAAAGCAACCTACACAAAGTGCTGAGGAACTCAGTAGGCCTGATGAAGGGTCTCTGCCTGAAACATCGACTGTTTACTTTTTTCCGTAGATGCTGCCTGGCCTGCTGAGATTCAGCCTTCAATGTTGTGCTGAACCAGCCAAAAAGCAAATTGAAAACACCCAAACTCTAACAACACACACAAAATGCTGACGGAACGCAGCAGACCAGGCAGCATCTATTGTGACCCGATGTTTCGGGTCTCGGCCCGAAACATTGACAGCGCTTCTCCCTATAGATGCTGCCTGGCTTGCTGTGTTCCACCAGCATTTTGTGTGTGTTGCTTGAATTTCCAGCATCTGCAGATTTCCTCATGTTTACCCAAACTGTAATCTTTCCTACCTACACCTCGTCCATATCACTCCATCCTCCTTGCATCCCTGTGCCTATCCAAACGTTTCTTAAAAGCCTCTAAAGTGTTTGCCTCTACCACCATACCAGGCAGCGCATTCCAGGCATCCACCTCTCTCTGAGGAAAATACTTACCCTCACATCCCCCTTGAACCTACCCCTCTCACCTTCAATGCATACCCTCTGGTATTAGATAGCTCAACCCTGGGAAACAGATTCCCTTTGTTTTTGGATTGGGGTCAGTTTTACACATATAAAGCAGTTAGTTATTCTCCTCTAAAGCCCTTTGTGTGGTGGTGGGAGGGTGTGTAGTGGTGGTTACCATATTAAAGCTAGGAGATTAATGCAAGGTGCAGTTATGACCTCTGTGCTGTGACAAATAGTTTGTCAACCCAGCCACCTCCCCACCCTCCATGGCCTTATCTTTGTGAACGGTGGCCAAAATCACAACCAATTGTGACTCTTTTGCTTTGGCAGTGACCAGAATAACTCAGGAGGCAGAATATCTATAAGTAAACAGGAATGAATGCCAGGAGGCAATCTGGTTAATTCACACTGGCTGCTCGCACAGCCTACAAAACCACTGTAAAATTAGCTTTTGCCGTGCCCAAGGCAAAACATAACTCGGATAAAAATATCAGTTGCTTGGCTTGTGTGTGTGTATCTCTCTCTCTCTCTCTTTCTCTGTCTCTTTTTCCTTCTTTCTCTCCCTCCCTCCCTCCCCCTCTCTCTCTCCTCCCACCCCACTCTCTCTCTTTCAGGTGTCTGTGTTGCACTAATGTTTTTAAATGGATTTGAAGTGGATAAATTCTATCTTTAGAACTGATTGTTTTCAAACTAATGCCATTGAGTCCAGTGTGTCATTTATAGGAGGGTAGGATGTGCAGGGACAATTAGATCTCAGCTTGCCTGAGCAACTCTACATCTGATGATTTCTATCGCGGCTGCTTTATTTGTGTGCTTACCTCCTGCTGAAATCTTCACTCGTAACTCTGTTTTCCATCAGTTCCAATACACTACTGGCACACTCGCAACATTGAGGTGCTCAAAATCTCTTCTGTTCCTATCTTAACTCGCACCAAGTCCCATTCACTCTCACCCCTATCCTTCCTGATGTACACTGTGAAACATTGCTTTAAGTTTAAAGTTTGAAACATTCGCCAAAGTCTTTGTCCACTATAACCCACTAAGGTAACTGACTTCTCTACTTTGGCTCCTTGCTGATCCACGGTGATAGAAGCTCCATCGTCGCTCTGTCCCTCCAGGTATTGTGATCCTTTCCCGACTTCCTTGTCCGAGCCTCGCCACACCTGAAACTGCTACCATCGTTTAGGAAGTTTGGTAAAATCAACCATTTTGACTGAAGTTCTGATCATTTAACCTAATGGCTCCTCAGGACGTCCCATAGCTAGTTTCGATTTGATAGAGCTATTTTGTGTTTTGTAACTTCAAAACATTAAACTAATTCAAAGGAAAACAAGAGAGCCGAGAGATGTGTCTAACTTCATTCTTTAAGCGAGGCATGAACCTATCACGTGGTAGTGTCATGACATATGCAGTTCACATATTTTTACATATGATCTGTACTGAATTAAACAAACAAGAATGCTTAATCAACAAATATTTACAAAGTTACTCAAAATTTACTAAATATTAAATACACAACATTGTGGCGCAATGGTACTTTAGCAGTGTGATGTAAATTTAAGTTGAAGATTTTGTTGCTGAATGCATATATGAAAGTGGAGAGCGGGATGCCTTCAGAGCACCCTCCTCCAGCCCATGAATCCTGCTCTGATATTCACAGTGGACATATAATGTCTGCTTTGATGTTTGATTCCTGCCTCAATCAGGTGAAACCTGAACTTGATGCACCTGCTTGGGAAAGAATGCTCATATTTGGTGGCATGTGTCTGGTTGCTACCCAAGTACAGGTCTGCCTCCGGCAAGATCTTGTGTCAGGGAACATAAGGAAGACTTCAGCTGCACACCCTTAGCCTTGACTGTCAGTAGGCCTCAGGCCCAGAGATCTACTAAAGTGGCGGGCTTGTAAAACTTGCTGAGACACAAGATACCCTGAAGATGCTGGAAATCTTGAGTAGCACACACAAAATGCTGGAGGAACTCAGCAGACCAGGCAGGATCTATGGAAGGAAATTATCAGTTGATATTTTGGGCCGAGACTCTTCGTCAGGGTGGTTCCTTACAGCGGGAGCCTGTCATAGATGATCAGACTATATGGGCATTCTGTGGCAGCCAACTTTCCCCACTGAAGATTTGAGTTTTTGTCACTGAGGTGTGAAGGAAATTGTCCATCCTGTTCTGATTACTACTCAGAACCCCCCCCTTCATCAAACCCTCCCTATTTCATCACCATCATCATTATGTACTGTGTCATGTGACCCAAGCGATCATTGTCCAATGGCCATGATTGGTCTTGGCAAAATTTTCTACAGAAGTGGTTTGCCTTTGCCTTCCTCTGGGCAGAATCCTTACGAGATGGGTGACCCCAACCATTGTCAGTACTTTTCAGAGATTGTCTGCTTGGCGTCAGAGGTCACATAACCAGGACTTGTGATATGTACCAGCTGCTCATACAACCATCCACCACCTGCTCCCATGTTTTCACATGACCCTGATCGGGGTGTTACATCTTGCCCAAGGTGTAACCTGCAGGCTAGCGGAGGAAATAGGTGCCTTATACCTCCTTTGGCAGAGACCTCCCTACTTACAACAGTCATTTATTCTTTAGCAGTTCTCTTCCATAGTTAGACAAGTCTGGTTGGCTTTGTGGTGTATCCCTTTAAGACCTCAAGGAATCTTGAAAGATTTCACTATCTGTGTACACTACAACTGTGAAAACTTGCAACAGCTCAGCAGGGGACATCATGCTGAAGCTGACAATGCTAGGAAAACCAGACTGTGCATTTGAAATTCTTGCTTGTGAAATTTTCACCTCAGATTCGGATTCCGATTGCCATACAGATTGGGTTTGAACTTCCAATTGGTTTATTGTCAGATACATTGGTGTGCAATGAAACACCTTGCTTGCTTGAAGGTCAAAGAGTAAACAGTACACAGGGCACTTTGGTAGAATGAATAAAGTTGTAGCATGTAAATGGGGAGAAAATTCAAAAATCAGAGGTGCAAAGGGACTTGGGAGTCCACGTGCAGGTTTTTCTGAAGGTTGATTTGCAGGTTAAGTTGGTGGTAAGAAAGGCATGTGCAATGTTAGCATTCTTTTTGAGAGAACTAGAATATAAGAGCAAAGAAATAATGATGAGGCTTTGTAAGGCAATGGTCAAACTGAATTTGGCGTATTTTGAGCAGTTTTGGCTCAAGAAAAAATGTACTGGCATTAGAAAGGGTGCAGAGGATGTCCATGAGGATGATTCAGGGAATGAAAGGGTTAATGTACCAGGAGTATTTGATGGCTCTGGGCCTGTAATTACTAGGCTTAGAGGAATAAGTGGGAATCTCATTGAAACCTATCGAATACTGTCTGGACTAGATAGAGTAGATGTGGATGGGATGTTTCCTATTGTCGAGGAGTTTAGGACCAGAGGACACAGCCTCAGACTGAAGGAACAGAGATGAGGAGGAATTTCTTAAGCCAGAGTTGGTGAATCTGTGGAACTCGTTTCCACAGATGGCAGGGAAGGCTGATCATTGGGTATATTCAAAGCAGAGGTTGGTAGTTTTGTGATTAGTCAGAGCAACAAAGGCTGTGGGGAGAAGGCAAGAAAATGAGTTTGAGAGGGGTAATAAATCGGCCATGTTGGAATAGCTGAGCAGACTCGATGGGCTAAATGGTCTAATTCTGATCCTACGTCCTGTGGTCTATTAAATGCAATAATTACATCAAAGAGCACAAGTACAGAGAATGGTGCAATGATAGTAGTGAAACCTCAAGTCATTCAAAAACAAATACTGAAGAAACAATAAAATAATAACCGCAAGAGGTAGAATTAAGAGTTTGAGTATGTGGCAGCATCACTGGGAAAGGTCAATGCATGTGGTGATTTATTTTGAAGTCGGTCACAGTAGAGAAGAAGCTGTCCTAATGCCTGGTTCTCTGGAATTTCAAGCTTCTGTATCTTCTCCCAAAAGGTAGGAAAGGGCAAAAGAGATGACCAAGGTATTAGGTATCCTTGATGATACTATTAGTCTTCCTGAAGACTATTCCATGAGGATGAACTGGATAGAAGGAGATGAAATGCTTATGATGGACTGGGCAGTATTGGCCACTCTCTGCAGACTCTGTTGGCCCAGAGTAGAGCAGTTGCAATACTAGGCTGACATGCAACCCATCAGGATCCTTCCTCTTGCATGGGGGTTCCCAACCTGGGGTCCACATACCCCTCGATTAATGGGGACCCTGAGTATAGTCCATCTAAAGAAATTCAAGAGAGGGATTCCTTTGGTGACATGCCTGCCCTCTTTACGTTGTCCTTGGGGTTTGCAGCATTTCCCCAGAGATGATCAGGTCCACTGTGTGAGAGGGCCAGGCATAGAACATGGCGTTAACCAGCTTGGATAAGGTTCCTCCAACTCCCCTGATTCTCTTACTCCAACCTCAGGACCTTAGACCTATAAACAAAAGACCATAGACATTAGAGCAGAATTAGGCTATTTGGCCCATCAAGTTTGCTTGAGTATTCGATCTTGTCTGAATTATTTTTCCTCTCAACCTTACTCTCTTGCCTTTTCCCCACAACTTCTGACTCCTCTCCTAGTCAAGAACCTATCAGGCTCTGCTTTAAATGCACCCAATGACTCAGTCTCCACAGCCGTCTGTGGCAATGAATTCCACAGATTCACCACACTCTGGTTAAATAAATTCCTTCTCATCTCTGTTCTAGAGGAGCATCCTCTTTTCCTGATGCTGTTTCCTCCAGTCAAAGACTCTCCCACTCAGGATAACTCGGGAACCTGCTTTATTTATTTATTTATTTAGCGTTCCAGCATGGAGCAGGCTCTTCCAACCCCTCGAGCCATGCCACCCCAGCAACCCCACAACCCCGATTAACCTGAACCTAATCGTGGCACAACTGAGAATGACTAATTAACCTACCCGGCATGTCTTTGGACTGTGGGAGCAAACTGGAGGGCCCAGGGGAAACCCACACATGTCAAGGGAAGGACGTACAGAGACTCCCGATTGAATGGGGCCAGAAGCGAACTCCGAACTCCGAAATGCAATGCCGCCATATTAACCACTATGCTACCGTGTCGTACTTGTGTCGGATGTGAGGGTGCAACGAGTGCCTGGCTGATTTTTTTTTCATTATTACTGCACCAGGGTTCAAAGTTTAATGTACAAAGTAAATTCATTATCAAAGTAGTTCTAAGTAGGGACATGTTCGGCACAGCTTTGTGGGCCGAAGAGCCTGTATTGTGCTGTAGGCTTTCTATGTTTCTATCTGTAACCACATATTTCCCTGAGATTAATTTCTTTGTGGGCATTCATGGTATTCACAAAGACACGTAATAGAATCGATGAAAAACTGCATGCGAATCAATGTTCAAAAGACAACACATTCTGCAAATACATGAAAGAAATTAAGTAGGAAATAATATGTATATATAAGTAAGTAATAAATATTGAGAACTTGAGTTGTAGAGTCCTTGAAAGTGAGTCCATAGGTTGTGGACAGTGTTCATTGTCGGGGTGAGTGAAGTTATCCAGCATTGGGTTCAGGAGCGTAATAGTTGAGTGTAATAACTGTTCCTAAACCCGGTGGTGTGGAACCTAAGGCTTTCTTCTTAATGGCAGCAGCGAGAAGAGAGCATGGCTTGGATGGTGGGGGTCCTGGACGGTGGATGCTGCTTTCCTGTGACAGCATTTCTTGTAGATGTGCTCAACGGTGGGGAGAGCTTTACCTGTGATCGACTGGGCTTTTCTGATCAAGGGTGTTAGTGTTTTCATACCAGGCCATGAAGCAACCAGTCAGCATACGCCCCACTGTGCATCTATAGTTTTAGATGACATCCCGAACCTTTGCAAATTTTTTTAGAACAGAGATGCTTCCCTACCTTCTTGCCTGGAGGCCAATCTTCTGCTTTCAGGCAGAGGTCAGCGGCCTGCTTCCTGAACTGTCAACTCTTCCTGCACCTCAGGAAGAGGGGGAAAACTCGTCAAGGCATGGCAAACCCATACAAGCCTGAGCAGGTGAAGCAAGACCTTGGAGTGTTGTGTCTCTTGATGGAAGCAGTACTGGGTGTGGGAGTCCTAGCAGGAGGAAGAGCACGAGCAGGAGGAGCAGTCTCAGCATAAGCAAGAGAGAAGGATCAACTCCAATGGGGGAACGAGAAGCAGCAGGAGGGGCCATCCCAACTGGAACATGAAAGCCAGGAAGTGGGGGAACACACCAGATCTATTCCTCACTGAAGTGGATATCCCAGCAGGACTGGGAGAGGCAGCAAATTGGGGTTTCCAGTAGGACCAGCAATAACAGGAGTCCCAAGAGAAGAAAGCAAACCAGTAGGGATGAAAATGCCAGTGGGAGTGAGAGCCCTATTATCAGTTTGATGCCCAGTAGAAAGAAGAGTTGTGGTGGGTGTAGGAATCCTGGTCAGCACGAAGCCTTTATGTAACTCAGACATCCCTGGTTTCTAAGAAATTTACTCCCTCAGTGCACGCATCTGTGCCTGCTGGTTCTCCTGGCTCCTTGTTACTGAGTTTCCCTGTCACCGATGGGAAGAGCAAGCTGTGTAGCTTCAGAATTGGGGAATACCTGGGAGCTCATTTAATTGGAGAAGAATCCCAGCTGTGCAATTGTGCAGAATTTTTTTGTTTATTCAGCAAAAGCACGGTTTATTCAAAAGGGTCCCTAATGCAGAGTGGACCCGGAGTGAGACTTATCCGTGTTGTGCTCGGCCGGGCAGTTTAGACCTGAAGCACGTTGTTAAAACTTGGCAAGTGCCACCATGAAACCATAAACCACGGAGGGGGAGGCCTGCCTTGTGTGGGTTGGTTTGTTTCTGAGACTGGTCTCAAATCAAGCAGAACCAACAATTTGGCACAGTCTAGAAATTCTGCACTTCTCCCTCCCTCTGTGTTTTGGAGGAGAACAGAATTGTTCCTTGGGGGTCTGTGTTTTAGAAAAAATATAACATTGCTCATGAGGGAATTGGAACAACCTTGAATTGTGCCATAGCCAAGGGAGTGTGCAAATCATCTTTTGTTTGTTTGCAAGCTGTGAATTATATTTTTTCAGAGTAAGTACTTTATACTACAGGGAATAGTTTGATTTAAAACTCCTATTGTCAGAGGCCCAGAAAGGGCCCAGTGCCCTCTGACATCTGACGAGGGCTTTGTGCTGTCTGGTTTTGCCCAGCCAGGCCTGTTGTGATCAGCTCTCCTGCACCTCTGATATCGCTGACACTCTCCCTAATGCAGGGACATGAGCTCGAGCATCCCCAGGACTGGCTTTAGGTGCCTGTGCTCTGCTCGACACAAGATCATATTAGCAGCGAGCGGACTGACAAGCTGACAGGTCAGAGCGCCTCCAGTCAAGCCATGTGTGCAAGTCACCAGAGCACGAAGCAAGGCCCGCCGTCTGCGGCCCAGTTGCCTAGCAACGCCACAGCTCCTTGGATACTCTTATTGGGGCGGGAAGTGGGTGGGATAAACTTTGGCCATTTAAGAAAACTGTATATATATATATATATATATATATATATATATTGATTGAATAGGCAGTTTTGTGAAACAGGAGGCTCTTCTATTGTGCAGTCATAGGACCAGGAAGGATAAATTCTGCAAAATCTCAATGGCTAGACTTATGTTTGTAGAGTCGATGTTTGTCTTGCATGGCAGAGAACTGTAGAATTATAGAAACATGCAGCACGTAAGTGGGACCTTATGACAAACCTCATCCAAGCCAACTGTGATGTCTACTGATGCAAATCTAACTGGCCCTCCTTCAGCTCGTCTCCCTCTTCTCCTCTCCAATTTAAGTACCTGTTCAAATGCCTATCAAACATAGTAATAGACTCCACAAAAGACATTCAGCACCCATAAGACTGATCTCCAGTCTGTTGTTGGTGGTTTGATGAAGACAAAAAAAGTATGGAAAGAGAAAACAAATAGAAAGCTTCTGCAAGCTTGAAGTTAGACATATTTGTTGGAAATCGATGGAGTTACTTTTAGATTATTTTTCTTCGTAAAACCTACATTCATTGCCCTTCCTGAACTGGGCCTCAGTGAGTGGTAGGGGCCACTGTGGTATGTGGGGTAAAAGTATTCTTGCATTCCCATTGGAGGATGAGGTTAACAGGACTTTGACAATGAGGAAGGAACAATACCAAATAGATCTGGAGGGGAAGCTATGGGTGCTTACGTCTGCATGAGCCACAGATTCCCAAGCTCATAGGTTTGGGAGGTGCTGTTGATGAAGCCCTGGCAAAACCTGTGCACTGCAAGCACCAATGCGCCTGTAGCTCTTCACGGTGAGTACAGGAAGGGCTGGCGAGATTCAAGATGGCTTATTCTCATTCTTCATTACACAAAGTGTAAAGGAGAATTTAAACTCCCCTTTATTGCTTGTTACTCCAGATTCCATGCAGCATAAAAAAACACAATAAACAAAAAGAACACAATAAAAAAGCCAAAAAAAATTCACAACAAATATAAGTATAAAATCGATCCTATGAAACACAACATACAAGTAAATGATATATACACCCACAGATTGTATGCACATAAAGTGACAATAAGTGGTGCATTTGTAGTGGTGAGGGTTGATTATTGAGTGAACATGTTGATCAACTGGACTGCTTGGCGGAAGAAACTGTTTTTGAGTCTAGCGGTCTTGGTGTAGATGCTACATATTCTCTTCCCTGATGGGGGTAGAATAAACAGTCCATAAGTAGGGTGTATAGGATCCTTTATGATATTGCTGGCCTTTTTTTCTGTATATACGTCCTTGATGGCGGGTATATTGGTGCCGGTGATGGATTGGGCTGTTTTGACTACCTGTTTTAGAGCCTTCCTGTCTGCTGCAGTCGAGTCCCCATAACACACAGTGGATGTAGCATGCTAGGGTGCACATTGACTGTGCATCTGCACAAGGTCATGAATATTGAGCCTCCTCAGAAACTAGAGTTGTTGGACAGATTTCCTGACTGTGATGGATATGTTCTTGCACCATGAATGCAGGCCACTTTGCCTGGAAGATGCTGAAATTCTTAGGTATTGATGCAGACAAATAAAAACTATCCCCTCACTCCTGTTGTACATTGTAGACGATGGAAAAAGCTTGTGCATCAAGAGTGAGTCCTTATGCAAGCATTCAATGTTCAAAGTTCAAAGTAAATTTATTATCAAAGTAAAGTATACAACCCTGAGATTCATTTTCTTGTAGGCATACTCAATAAATTCATAATAGAACAATAACAATAATAGTTTCCCAACCTTTTTTTTTAGCCCTAAAGCACTTACATACCTGCCAACACCCCTCTTAGACACAATATACTTTCCAGTGCACCCATGGTGTAAAAACATGTCTACCTTATTCTAACATGAGAAAAATGACCCTGCTTTGAATTTTATTTGTCTTTAAAGCAAGCTTACACAGTACCTCTGCACTGTACAGCAGCTTTGATATTAATATGATCAGGTTTTACCAAGAGTTGGAATATCTGGTTCAAGTTGTGACTGCAAAAGCCTTAAGTCCCCACGTGTGGTAATGTCCAAGCAGATTCTGTTTCTTGTGAGTATGTGGTTCACTGCACTGAAACCTCTTTCAACAAGGTAGGAGGATGGAAGTGCAATGAGGAGCAGTTTGGCTCTTCTCCAAAGACCAGGAAACTTCTTATGACAGGGTAGCCGCATTATCACAAAAGTCAATATTTTTGAAAAGCAGTTTTGCTTCTTCATCATTCCGAATTTTGATAATTTCATTTTGCCAGCTCTCTTCCTATTCTTACAAAGAAATAGGTTAATTACCGAATCTGGAATTTCCAGATTGTTCAAGTCCTTGAATCGATTCTGAAAATCCTTCTTCATTTAATGTAGGTGTAAGCAGTACTCTTGCAAATCACTGTCTGTGAAAGGGAGTGCCATACTTCCCATTCAGGGAAACTGTAAGAACATATTTTGCTTATATATTTCTAATTTTCCAATAAAAGTGGACACTGCACATTTTGCCTGGATTAATTTGAAATTCTCACCCTGCAGTTTCATATTTAGAATGTTCAATTTGTCATACAGATCAGCTAGGTATGCCACATCTCTATGTAGATGTTCAATGTTTCCCAAGCTTCAGTCGACTTTGAGCAAAAATTCAACCACAGTGTCAAAAAGATCAAAGAAACATTTTAAGCAGCAGCCTTTTGACAGCCAATGAGAGAAGAAACAAGCTTCCAATGATGATAATGTCTGAAGGAGGAGCATTTAATAACTCTGGGTATGTGCTCGCTGGAGTTTTTAAAAAAGGGGGACATTGAATTGCACTGAATATTGAAAGGCCTAGAGAGAGTGTATACGGAGAGGATGTTTTCATTAGCGGGAGAGTATAGGAAAACAGGGCACAACCTCAGAATAGAAAGATGTATCTTTGGAACAGAGATGAGGAAGAATTTCTTTAGAGGGAGGATTGTGAACCTATAGAATTCATTATCACAGATGGCTGTGGAGGCCAAGTCATTGGGCCAAATGGCCAAATTCTTCTCCTATATCTTCTCTCTTTAATTGATTAGCTGGAAAAGCTGGCTGGGCTTGGAATGGATGTCCAAATAGTTTACATCCTAGATCCTCAAGTTTTAGGGCAAGAGCATTGCAATATTGGAATGGCATGACATAAACTTTCAGCCTTCCTCAGACAGGGTTATTGTTTGTTTATTTATTATTATTATTTCTTCTTTTTGTATTAGCACAGTTTATTGTCTTCTGCATTCTGGTTGAACACCCTAGTTGGGCAGTCTTTCATTGATTTTGTTATGAAGATGTGAATGCAGAGTAAATTTTCAAAATTTGTTGAGGATGAAAGAAGCAGACAGCCTGGCAGAAGAGGAAGACAGGAGGCAGGTGGAATTTGGTACAGAGAATTTTGACAGAAGGGATGGGAGAGACAAAAGATAGATATTGGTAGATAATTCTAAGCAGAATGTAGGAATAGAGGAGCCTTGGAGTACATGTGCAAAAGTTTTTGAAGGAGTCAGAAAATTAGTCAGTAGGACTGTTAGTTAAAGACCATAAGATATTGCAGCAGAAAATTAGGCCATTTGGCCAATTGCGACTGCTCCACCATTCAAGCATGGCTGAATTTTGTTGAAACCCTATTCTGCCGCCTTCTCCCTGTAAGCCCTAATCCCCTTAGCAATCAAGAATCTATCCATTTCTGCCTTAAATATCCCTATAAAGGATCTCTGGCTCCATTAGAGATTGAAGATCGAAGATTATTTAATGTCATTTCCAGTACACAAGTGTAAAGGAGAAGAAACAATGGTTATTCCATATCCAATGCAGCACAAGAAGCACAATAAGATAAACAGCACAATAATAATAAATGTAGTAAGTATAAGTACATCAGATCGCTTATATATGTAGATAGATTGTATGTCCCTAAAGTGATGATAGACACAGCAGTGTCTGTGCGTAAGGTGACTCTGAATGGTGGGGTGAGTTAGTGAATGCAAGGGTTGATCAGCTTTATTACTTGGGGAAAGTAGCTGTTTTTAAGTCTGGTGGTAAACACCATGATGGGAGTGGGACAAACAGTCCACAAATGGGATGGATGGGATCCTTCATGATATTGCTCATTTTTTTTCTCTATATACATCCCCGATGGTGGGTAGGCTGGTGCCAGTGATGTATTGGGCAATTTTGGCTACGCGTTGTGGAACCTTCCTGTCCGGCACAGTGCAGTTTCTGTAACAAGCAGTGATGCAATATGTTAGGTCCCTTCTACTGCACATCTGTAGAAGGTCCTGAGTATTGGTGTGCATAGTCCAGTTCTCTGCAGCTTCCTCAGAAAGTAGAGGCATTGGTGAACTTTCTTGATTGAGTAGGACATATTCTAGGACCATGAGAGGTTGTGCGAGATGAGCACTCCCAGGAATTTGAAACTGCTGACAGTTTCCACTGCTGTGTTGCTGACAAAAAGAAGGACGTGAGTGTTGAGAGCTCTCCTGAAGTTGATAACCACCTCCTTTGTCTTGTTGACTTTGAGAAAGTGGTTATTTTCTTGGCAGCAGGCCACACTTCACAACTGGAAATGTTGAGTATAAGAGCATAGAAATTTTACCTAAAACTGTATTGGTTCAGCCTCAACTAGAAAGATGCATCCAGCTCTAGTCACCATGATTTGGGAAGGTTGAGAAGATCTTTGAAGGTTTGCAGATGAGATTTACCTGATCAGTTCCTTCAAAGAGGCATTTTAGTTTTAGTTTGATGGTTTGGTTTGAGAAATAGGGTTATTTTCCTTGGACCAAAGGAGGTTGTAGGATATTTGACAGAGGTATACAAGGTTACGACAGGTTTAGATAAAGCAGACAAAGGGAAGATGTTTTTATTGGCTCTTGGTCCACGGACCAGGGGATTCAGATTTATAATTTTTGGCAGTCGATATAGGATGGATACGAAAAAGTAATTTTTGCAGAGACTGGCAGTAGCCTGGAACCTGTTAACAATGAGAATGGTAATCGACTGGAGTTGTGGTGTTTGCCGAGCTTGGTAGTTAGCTTGCAGGCACTTCAGTACCAGTTGAGATGATATCCTCAGTGCGCAGTTGTCGGTGTTCTTCACTGGGAGTGCTAGCACTTGTATAGGCCCCCATTTGCTTGCCTTAGTCGCGATTGGGTACCTCTGCAGTTGGCATTTGAATTTTATTGGCTCGTGTTTCTTTGGCTCTTATTTGGCATTTATTTCTCTTTGGTGGTACACAGATTTATCAGAAGAGAACAAGACTTCTAAAAATTATCGTGCCTGCTTCGTGTTTGCCTGCGCCAGAACCTCCACAGTGTCCCAGTTAAAGTGGTGTCCTTCTTGGTCTTCATGTATCGAGATCAGCGAGTGTGGATCATGTCTCCCTTTCAAAATAGACGTATAATAAACATATCGAAATAGATGCTGGTGAACGGGGCCTATATAAATGCGAGCACTCCCACAGGGAAATACCATCAACTGCGTACTGAAGAGGTCACCTCAGCAGGTGATGAAACATCTGTAAGCTAGTTGCCAAGGTCAGCAAACACCACAACATCAAACGCCTCAACCCGAGCTACCAATATTCACCACTGTGGTGAATATTAAAGGGAAAGGGGATAGGCATTCACAGGCATTAGACCTGCAGGATCAAAGGGATAAAATGGAGGAAATGGGAAGACCATAGGACAATCCGGAGAATTGACATGGACGGGAGGGATTAAATGGTCTTGTCCTGTATCATGATTTGAGATAGTAGCTGTGATCTGCTCTTGTAGCAACCATTCAGCCCGAATTGGAAGGTTACACCAGAAATGTTTCATCTCCCCTCTTCCAAAACAGTGGATCCTTAGACATTTGTGAAAGTACAAACATCACAGGGTAACTGTACTGAGTTCCTGTTTATTTAGAACTATCACTTAGTCAGTGCCCTAATGTGGAAAGTTTGTCTCCATAACAACAGTGATCGCATGAGGAAACAATTCACTGAAAGTGAAATATTTTGGGATATTTTTGAGAGGCATGATAGGGTGCAATAAAAATTCAAGTAAATCCCTTTCTTTCTTCCTTATTCGTTGTGTGACTGCTGAAGCTGCTGCATATTTAAAGGATAAGAATTACTGATTGTGTAACCACTGTTTGTGTTGAAGCAGCTTGTTGTCACGGTTTTTGAATGAGCTGTTCCTTGTGAGTGGCTTGTAGTAACAGTGGTTGATGCAAACCTTCTGTGCAAAGCAGTTTTTTTTCTGGTCAATACTTCCGTGCACATTGAGGTGGCCTATAATTCCTGCACCTCGGACAATATTTCTGAAGTATCAGTCCGCTGTTGGACACTGAGTTTGCTTTGTTATTCCATAAGGCAACATAAAGATGGCATTGGGTAATTTAGCCTCTCAAGCCTATTCCAATTCTGGTAATGTGATGACTGCCTTCTTTCCATATCCCTTAATACCTTTGCTTAACAGAAATTTATTAGCCTTTATATTTCGAATTACCAATTGACCTGGCATTCAATAGTTCAAAGTTCAAAGTAAATTTATTATCAAAGTATTTATATGTCACCATATACAATCCTGAGATTCATTTTCTTATGGGCATACTCAGCAATCTATAGACTAGTAAGTATAACAGGATCAATGAAAGATCAACCAGAGTGCAGAAGACAACAAACTGTGCAAGTGCAAATATAAATAAATAGCAATAAGCAATGAGAACATGAGGTAATGAGACAAAGGGTCCTTGAAAGTGTGAGGTTGAGTGTAGTTATCCCCTTTTGTTCAAGAGCCTGATGGTTGAGGGGTAGTAACCGTTCTTGGACCTGGTGGTGCGAGTCCTGGGTCACTTGGACCTTCTAGCTGATGGCAGCAGAGAGAAGAGAGCACGCCTAGGGCGGCACAGACCTCAGATGATGACCTTTACCAGGTATAGATGACTATTCTGATGTTCCTTTTCATGTACCGTGACAATGATGAACTTGGCTGTGGTTCTGAGACTGTGTTCTAGGCTGCCCAATGAGAGAAAATATATTTTCTATCTCTCTCTCTCTCATGACTCTCGCCCCATTAACCATAGGTATGTTATTTCTGCTATAATTCCATGTAATTTAATTTCAGCTATCATTCCTATTGATCTTTGCTGCACTCTCTCCAAAGTCAGCATTGCCCAAAGCCACTCACAGTATACCATGTGCATTCTAGCCTGGCTTTACACAGCAATGGTATAGTTCCTTCCTCTTCTACCTCAGTCCTTCAAGTATAAAGTCCAGCATTACTTTTATTATTAGAGTTGTTTTCTGTACTGTTAAGCCTCTTTGGACCAGAGGCCTTCAGCTCTTCAGTGTTTGGATTTCATGTTGTTCTCTCTTCAATGGATCTAAGACAATGCCTGTTTCAGAGAGACCATCCTGAAGTAAGAGGGGTGTGAATGTTGCTTCCTCCTGCCACTCCTGATCACAATGGTGAACTCCTCTGACCCGCCCACCAACAAATGTGATGACAGTGGGGCAAATGGGATGGGTAATCGGCCAGGTCACGGGATAACTTACAATGACAAATTAACCTACCAACCAGTAGGTCTTTGGACTGTGGGAGGAAACTGGAGCACCTGCAGGAAACCCACACGATCACAGGGAAAACATACAAACTCCTTCCTGGTGGCAGATCAAACAAACCCTTCCTTTGATTAGGAAAACTGCTACCAAACAAATTAACATGTTTTTATATTTTCGTCCTCTTGAAATGAATGCTAACTTTACATTTGCCTTCCTTACCACCAACTTAACCTGTAAGTTAACCTTTACGGAATCTAGCAAAAGGACTCCCAATTCCCTTTACACTTCATGCATTTTCTATCTCCCATTGTAATTTATATCCAACATCCTGGTAACTGTTCAGGGGCCTGTATAGAATTCCCATCAGGGTATTTTATCTTTGCAGTTTCTTAACCCTACCCACAAGGATTCTACATCTTCTGATCCTATATCACTTCTTTCTGAGGATTTGAATTCATTTTTTAACAACAGAACCACCCCACCGTCTTGACCTACCTGCCTGTCCTTTCAATAGAATGTGTGTCCTCGATGATAAACTCATAACTGTGATCATTCAGCCTCGATTCAGTGATGCCCACATCGTCATAACTGCCAATCTCTACCTGCACTCTAAGATCTCCCTATTTATTCCGTATACCGCATACATTCAAATATAACACCTGCAGTCCTGTTTTAATCACCCCTTTCAACTTTGCCCCCACGTCACACTTTAAATCATCCAACTGACTGCAATTTTGTCTTATCATCTGCCTGTCCTTCCTCGCATTCTGACTACGCACTTCATCTACTTGTATACGAACTGCCCTGTTCTTGGCCCTATCACTCCGGTTCCCATCTCCCTGCAAAATTCATTTAAATTTTGACAAAAATATTTGTAAAGTCATTACTGTTAAAGTTGTAACTTATTCCATGATCACCAAATATATTCCAGAGCCCTTAAGCAATTTGATCATTTTTGTTCTTATGTGTAATTTTGACTTTGAATATCTGTGTGATATAGTCAATATTCATTCAGTTGTCCTTGTACATCTCTCCTCATTTTACTTTCCACTGAAGGCAATGGATGTGTACAATCAGTAGCTACATTGATAGTGCTCAATTTACACAGTCACGCAGGCCTAAAACTATCCTCATCAAGTTTTGAATTTTCACTTCAGGATGTTTCATTTGATACACAGCTATCTCTCTCAGAAACTCCACTTCCATCCCTGTTGCAAATGGTGTCAGTGTTTGACATTGTTGAATAAAAGAATAACTCTTGTCAATTGGTGACATTGCAGGGGGTTTATAGGAAGTTCATGAAAATGATTCTGGGATTATCATATGAGGAGCATTTGATGGCTCTGGGTCTGTACTCACTAGAATTCAGAAGATTGCGGGGGGATCTCTATTGAATGCTGAAAGGTCTTGATAGATTGAATGTGAAGCTAAAGTTTCCTATGATTGGGGAATCTAAGACCAGAGGACACAGCCTCAGAATAGAGGGACGTCCATTTAGAATGGAGATGAGGTGGAATTTCTTTAGCCAGAGAGTATTGAATCTGTGAAATTCGTTGCCACTGGCAGCTGGGGAGGCCATGTCATTGAATATTTAAGGCAAAGGCTGATAGATTCTTGATTAGTCAGGGCATGAAGGGCTACAGGGAGGAAGGCAAGAGACTGGGGCTGAGAGAAAAAATGGATCAGCCATGATGAAATAGCAGAGCAGACTCAATGGGCCAAATGGCCTAATTCTGCTCCTATATCTTCTGGAGGGAGGTGTGTGCGCTGCTGAGGACCCGTGACTCTGCCTTCAGAGCAGGCGACAATGCAGTTCTAACAACAGCAAGAGCCAAACTGTCCCGAGCCATCAGAGGGGCAAAGTGTGCACATGCTCAGCTAATCCACAGCCACTTCCAGGACAGCGGCGACACGCGGCGCATGTGGAAAGGCATCCAGGACATCACCAATTACAGGACAAAATCATCTGATTGTACAGGTGATGCCTCCCTCCCAGATGCGCTGAATAACTTCTACGTCCAGTTTGAGGCGGAAAATGATGTGGCGGCGAGGAAGTCCACCCCCCCTACAAATGACCAGGTGCTGTGTCTCACCGTCGCCGATGTGAGAAGAACCCTGTGCAGGGTCAACCCACGGAAGGCTGCTGGACCAGACAACATCCCTAGTAGAGTGCTCAGAGGATGTGCAGACCAGCTAGCAGATGTTCTCACTGACATCTTCAACATCTCCCTGAGCAGTGCCACCGTTCCAACATGCTTCAAGGCCACCACCACCGTCCCCATGCCGAAGAAGTCTTCAGTGTCCTGCTTAAATGACTACCATCCCGTTGCACTCGCATCCATCATCATGAAGTGTTTCGAGAGGCTCGTCATGAGGCATATCAAGACCCTGCTGCCCCCCTCACTGGACCCCCTGCAGTTTGCGTACCGTCCCAACTGCTCAACAGCTGACGCTATTGCCACCACCCTCCACCTGGCCCTAACCCACCTGGACAAAATAGACATGTACATTTGGATGCTGTTCATAGACTTCAGTTCAGCATTCAACACAATCATCCCTCAGAAACTGATTGGAAAGCTGATCTTACTGGGCCTGAACACCTCCCTCTGCAACTGGATCCTAGACTTCCTGACGGGGAGACCTCAGTCAGTCCGGATCGGGAGCAGCATCTCCAAACCCATCACACTGAGCACAGGGGCCACCAGGGCTGTGTGCGCAGCCCACTGCTGTTTACTCTACTGACCCACGACTGTGCTGTAACACACATATCGAACCATATCATCAAGTACGCCGATGACATGACCATGGTGGGCCACATCAGCAAGAACGACAAGTCAGCTTACAGGGAGGAGGTGCAGCGGCTAACGGACTGGTGCAGAGCCAACAACCTGTCTCTGAATGTGAACAAAACAAAAGAGATGGTTGTTGACTTCAGGAGGGCACGGAGCAACCACTCCCTGCTAAACATCGACGGCTCCTTAATAGAGATCGTAAAGAGCAACAAATTTCTTGGTGTTCATCTGGCAGAGAATCTTACCTGGTCCCTCAACACCAGCTCCATAACAAAGAAAGCCCAGCAGCGTCTCTACTTTCTGCGAAGGCTGAGGAAAGTCCATCTCCCACCCCCCATCCTCATCACATTCTACAGGGGTTGTATTGAGAGCACCCTGAGCAGCTGCATCACTGCCTGGTTCGGAAATTACACCACCTCGGATCGCAAGACCCTGCAGCGGATAGTGAGGTCAGCTGAGAAGATCATCGGGTTCTCTCTTCCTGCCATCACAGACATTTACACTATACGCTGCATCCACAAATGAAACAGCATTATGAAAGACCCCATGCACCCCCTCATACAATCTCTTCTTCCTCCTGCCGTCTGGGAAAAGGCTCCAAAGCATTCGGGCTCTCACGACCAGACTATGTAACAGTTTCTTCCCCCAAGCTATCAGACTCCTCAATACCCGAAGCCTGGACTGACACCTTGCCCTATTGTCCTGTTTATTATTTATTGTAATGCCTGCACTGTTTTTGTGCACTTTACGCAGTCCTGTGTAGGTCTGTAGTCTAGTGTAGCTTTCTCTGTGTTGTTTTTTTACGTAGTTCGGTCTAGTTTTTTTGTACTGTGTCATGTAACACCATGGTCCTGAAAAACTTTGTCTCATTTTTACTATGCACTGTACCAGCAGTTATGGTCGAAATGACAATAAAAGGGACTTGACTTGACTTAACTTATAATTAAGTTCCTATTGTCTATATGATGGACAAACAGCAACATATGACCAAAGACACAATTATGTGGAAGACCCAAAATGACAAATTGCTGAGAAATTTGGAATAGATATGATAGCTATGGAATAGTTACAGCTTTAATAATAATAACAACAACAACAACAACAACTTACCTTTATACACTCAGTGGCCTCTTTATTAGGTACGCCTGCTTGTTAAAGCAAATATCTAATCAGCCAATCATGTGGCAGCAACTCAATGCATAAATGCATGCAGACGTAGTCAAGAGTTCAATTCAGGCAGCATCTATAGGGAGAAGTGCTGTTGATGTTTTGGGCCAAGACCCTTCGTCAGGACTAACTAAAAGGAAAGATAGTAAGAGATTTGAAAGTAGGAGGGGGAGGGGAAAAGGCAAAATGATAGGAGAAGACTGGAGGGGGTGGGGTGAAGCTGAGAGCCAGAAGGGTGATTGGCAAAAGGGATACAGAGCTGGAGAAAGGAAAGGATCATGGGATGGGAGGCCTAGGGAGAAAGAAAGGGGGAAGGGAGCACCAGAGGGAGATGGGGAACAGGCAGAGTGATGGGCAGAGAGAAAAAAAAATGAGGGAGGAAAAAAAAACTAAATATATCAGGGATGGGGTAAGAAGGGGAGGAGTGGCATTAATGGAAGTTAGAGGAGTCAATGTTCATGCCATCAGGTTGGAGGCCACCCAGCTGGTCTATAAGGTGTTGTTCCTCCAATCTGAGTGTGGTTTCACCTTGACAGTAGAGGAGGCCATGGATAGACATCAGAATGGGAATGGGACGTGGAATTAAAATGTGTGGGCACTGGGAGATCCTGCTTTCTCTGGCGGACAGAGCATAGGTGTTCAGCGAAACGGTCTCCCAGTGGCCACACATTTTAATTCCACATCCCATTCCCATTCTGATATGTCTATCCATGGCCTCCTCTACTGTCAAGATGAAGCTACACACAGGTTGGAGGAATAACATCTTATATACTGGCTGGGTAGCCTCCAACCTGATGGGAACATTGACTTCTCTAACTTCTGTTAATGCCCCTCCTCCCCTTCTTACCCCATCTCTGATATATTTAGTTTTTTTCCCCCTCCCTTTTTTTCTCTCTGCCCATCACTCTGCCTGTTCTCTATCTCCCTCTGGTGCTCCCTTCCCCCTTTCTTTCTCCCTAGGCCTCCCGTCCCATGATCCTTTCCCTTCTCTAGCTCTGTATCCCTTTTGCCAATCATCTTTCTGGCTCTCAGCTTCACCCCACCCCCTCCGGTCTTCTCCTATCATTTTGCCTTTTCCCCTCCCCCTCCTACTTTCAAATCTCTTACTATCTTTCCTTTCAGTTAATCCTGACAAAGGGTCTCAGCCCGAAACATCGACAGTGCTTCTCCCTATAGATGCTGCCTGTCCTGCTGCATTCCACCAGCATTTTGTGTGTGTTGCTTGAATTTCCAGCATCTGCAGATTTCCTTGTGTCTGCAAGAGTTCAATCATTGTTCCGACCAAATATCAGAATGGGGAGCAAATGTGATCTGAATGACTTTGACTGTGGAATAATTGTTGGTGCCAGACCGGGTGGTCTGAGTATCTCTGAATCAGCTGATCTTCTCGGATCTTCAAGCACATCAGTCTGTAGAGTTTACAGAGAATGGTTCAAGAAGCTGTAAACATGTTGTGACGGTAGTTCTGTGGGCAAAAACACATCGTTAATGAGAGTGGTCAGAGGAGAATAGCTAGAGCAATCAAGCTGACAGGAAGGTGACAGTAACTGAAGTAACCACGAGTCCACAAGAGCACGTCTGTATGCACAACACATTGAACCTTGAACGTGACTACAGGAGCAGAAAACCACACATATTAGATTATTAGGTACAAGCGACACCTAACAAAGTGCCCACTGAATGTATAGCACCTTTGGCATACCATAATATCTAAGGTACTTAACAGGGGTGTCATCAAACCGAATTTGATAGTGAGCTAATAATTCATCGGTCCTGATAAGAAAGAGCTCAGTTAAAAAGAAAAAGCTAATAGACTGACTCAGAGAAGGAGAGGTGGGTTGAGAGGCAGTAATATTAGGTAGGGAATTTCAATAATCTGCCGGCTGAATACACAGCCTCCAATGAAGAAGCAATTAAAATCCAGGATGTTCGACAGGTCTGAATCAGAGGAGCGTTCATGTCTTATCACAAGAGTTATTGGTGCTCAGCAGCAAGGAGAAAAACAAGTAAAAACTTTATTTTATGATCTTTACAACTCTAAGCAAGCCAACAAATAAGCAATGGGAATAGGAATGGTCCTCTGGCGGTTCAAACCTCACCTGGTGCATTTGATTTTTGAAAGAACCAAACTATTTTTAAACCATGTTCAGTGGTGGCCATTTCATTTGACAACCAACAACAATTCAATGTCTCACTCCCTCAAGGGCTTGAGGAAACAGAACTGCAGAATGTACAAAAAGTATCAGCTACGTTAATCAAATAGGTAAAAATTAAGACATATTAATAGAATCTGCACTTTCTGTACAGGCAATAAGAATATATAGATCCAAAGATTCAAATATATAGTACAGTAATTAAAGAAATGGTAACTTCTTGAAAACTAGAGGACATCCAGTATCATGCAAAAGTCTTAGGCACAAATACTATATATAGCTAGGGCGCCTAAGACTTTTGCACAGTACTGTTGTAATTTTATGTATTGCACTGTACTGCTGTAAATAAAAAGAACAAACTTCATGACATATATTAGTGATGTTAAACCTGTTTCTGATTTAGTATTAGAGTCATAGAGTAATACAGCATGGAAACAAGCCCTATGGCCCATCTGGTCCATGTCAACCACAGTATTCTCCTTGCCATTTGCCCATCTTTGGCTCATTATCCTCCCACAATATTTCTTCTGTTCTTAATTTAACTCCCAACCTTCATTTAAAGACACATTAATAAATACAGTAACCATAACATTCCTCATTCTACTTACCAACCAGAACAGTCGTGTGTTAAAGAACCGGATCTCTCAGTCTACCTCTTCATTGCTGTTTCTTTATTTGTCTGCCTGTGCTACATTTCCTCTGCAAACGTAAGGCCATATTCTGCATTCTGAGCAACAGTATGTCCTCGTAAGCCTCCTTTTCACTCTTTCCAGCTTAATGACATCAGGTTGACTAAAACTTAACACAATTCCAAATGCAGCATCATCAACTTAATAAATATTTCTTTAATTATGTTTGAGTGTGTTGTCCAGAATGTAGAGAATACACAGTAATGCACTAATCTCATTCAATCAGATTTTTTTTGCAGTACCAAGGTTATTGGGATTGACCGTCATTGCATATCTTCTAATTGTTCCTGCATTCTTAGCCTGAGAAGTATTACTGAATGGGCGTCTATTGCTGAATGAGAGTAGAAGGGGGGCAGGGAGAGGAGAATCGTGGCCGGGAAAAGGGGAAAGGAGAGGAGAGAGATGTGACTGCACTCACACCATACCCCACCCTGGCAGTCCTTTTCTGCCATACTCCTCCCATAGCGCTCCACCCTCACAATTCCCAACGCCCTTTACAAACTCACTTGCCACTCTATGTTGACAGGCACAGTACTGTGCAAAGGTCTTAGGCACTCTAGCTATATGTATGTGCCCAAGACTTTTCCACAGTGTTGTATATAGCATCAATTATATCATCAGCTTGTTCCAAAGCACTTTGTAGTCAATTATCTGCTGTTGGATTGTAATCACTGTTTTAATGCAGTTAACAGAGCAGGCCAATTTGTATACAGCCAAGCTTGTATTCAGCCAAATTCCATAAGCAACAATGTGCTAATGAGCAGATAATGTGTATCAGATTGTTGAATGAGGAATAAATATTGGGCAGGACCCCTGGGATAACTTGCCTGCTCCTCTTCCAAATATTACCATGTAATAGCGTAGGTGTTCCCAAGAGAACGGGTTGAACCTGTCATCCAGAAGGCAGGCCTCCAGAGCTGCCGTGTTACCTGTACTGTTTGTCGTGCTTGGTCTCTGTGATTTTCCTGTATCTGTGAAAGTTGACGACGTTTGGTCCTGTTGGGCAAGAGGGCCTGGCGACAGGCCACTCTGTAACAATGACACTAATCGGAAGACACAGTTTGCGATGGGAATTGAAGGCCTGTAGATTGAATGTTCTACTTTGTGATGCATCTATATGGTACATTTTGCAGAGGTCAGAGTCAGCTTTAATATCACTGATGTATGTTGTGAAGTTTGTTGTTAATACAGGTTAAAAAAGTTAAATTAGTTAAGTAATGAGGTAGTGTTCATGGGTTCAATGTCCATTCAGATACCAGATGGCAGAGGGGAAGAAGCTGTTCCTCAATCATTGAGTGTGTGCCTTCATGCTCCTGTGCCTTTTCCCTGATGGTAGCAATAGGAAGAGGTCATGTACTGAGTTATGGGGGTCCCTAATGATGGATGCCACTTTTCTGAGGCATTGCTCCTGGAAGATATCCTGGATGTTGGGGAGGCTAGTGCTCATGATGGAGCTGGCTGAGTTTACAACTCTTTGCAGCTTACTTCAGTCTTGTGCAGTGCCCCCCACCCTCCCCATAGTGGACAGTGATGCAGCCAGTTAGAATGCTGTCCATGGTCCATCTGCAGAAATATGCATACCAAATCTCCTCAAGCCCCTTATAAAATATAGCCACTGTCGTGCCTTCTTTGTAACTGCATCAGTATGTTGGGTTCAGGGTAGTTCCTGAGAGATGTTGGCACCCAGGAACTTGAAATTGCTCACCCTTTCCACTTCTGATCCCTCAATGAGGACGGGGCGTATTCATAGAGGTTTACAGATTAGAGAAACGGATAGCATGTCAATCCATTTTACTCCAGCATTGCTAAAGAACTCAGGTAAACTAATTTCCTGCAGTGTTTTCCTATGACAACTTATGTGAAATCTTACATGTTTAAGCTCTCCATATCAAGAGCACATATCACATCAAGCCATAGTGACAAGAGACAATGGCATTAACTTATCAATCGGCTATAGTCTGCTCCAAAGGTAGCTCTATTACTGTTGAAGAAATGCAGGATAACATGGCTGTTCTGACAAGCTGCATCAGCACCTCAGCATGTATGACCAAGCTTGGGAATTGTTCAACTCAGGCATCAAGTGAATGGACATGCTCTTTAAGTTAAACTATATCGCAGACAGTGACAGAGAAGTTGATATTGTGAGAGTCCAAAATGATGTAACATCTGAGCGTACAAAAGCAATTCTCTTGATGTGATTAGGCAGCCGACAATTCGTGTCTCACACAAGCTGAAGGATATCTTGTTCAAAGGTAATGTTCAGAAACGGAGAGATCACTTTAATCTAAAGCAGCAAGAAATCGCTGAAAAGAGTAAGTCTAAAGCAACGTGAGGTGATCAGTGGATACATTGTTTATTTAAATATAACCTCACGTTGCAATCCTGGTGTCCTTTCATATCAGGGGTTCATAACCTTTTTTATGCCATGGACCCTTTCCCAGAATAATGTATTTATATATAAATACATTTGATTACAAAATAAATCACTTATATTGAAATACAGTTAATAAAATAGTTTTAAAAATTTGTGATATAGTAATATATATGTTTCTCTATTAACACATTAAATAACAATACTATAAATTTAAAATATAGGCAAGTTAAAATAAAATTTTATTCTATTAAAGACATATAAATGTAAGTGACTAAAAGGCACAGGGCTGCCTGATAGTTGGACAAATACGTCACATGAGCGTCTGCAGACAGGAAGCCTGCAATCACGTTCAACCTAGCGGTGGGTCTAATAGCTACCGTTATTTGGAAGTAGTGATGACTCTAAGCTCTATTTTGAGATATCTGTAACCACTGCAATGTGATATGCAAATAACAAACCAGATGCTGGAAATCCAAGCAACACATGCAAAATGGTGGAGGAACTAAGCAGGCCAGACAGCAAATATAGAAAAGCATACAGTCGACCTTTCAGGCCGAAACACTACAGTCCTGAAGAAGGGTCTCGGCCCGGGCGTCGACTCTACTTTTTTCCATAGATGCTGCCTCGCCTGCTGAGTTCCTCCAGCATTTTGTGTGATATGAAAATAACCATGATTTCTGTTGGTGACAAAGTCACAGCTACTGATAATACTACTGTCATTTGTTACTTACATTCATAATTGAAGAAAATGCTAAATTTCAGTTAGAGGTCAGTGAAAGTAAAGATGTAATTTTTTCCCCATCAAAGTTCACAGACAGCCTGGAATCTGTCCTTGAGAACCCCAGGTAAAGAACCCCAGATTTAGATGAAGCCTGATGTGGTAGTATTGTGTGTGGTTTGGCAGGTGAACATATTCCAAAGCAATGCTTGATATTTGTAAAATTTCTGTGCTTTATGTAACAGGCATCTCAGGGTTCTGGAGAGCTTTGCTCACCCACATGATGGGCAAAGCTACAGTCTACAGTTAGTGAGCTGGAACAAAGTTCAAGGCTACTCAGCCAAGTCTGATGAGACCAGTTGCAATGGCTGTTATTTTATTTTTTTTAAAGTTTTATTTTAGTGATATAGTGCAGAGAAGACCCTTTCAGCCTTTCGAGGCGCACCACCCCGGCGACCCCCGACAATCCCGGTTAACCCTAACCTACTAGTGGGACAATTCACAATGACCAATTACCCTACTTGGTACGTGTTTGGACTGTGGGAGGAAACCTGAGCACCCAGGGAAAACCCACACATTCCATAGGGAGGACAAACAGAGGGTCCTTACACAACGGTCCTGGAATTGAACTCTGAACTCTGGAATGCCTGAGGCTCTAATAGTGTCGTGCTAACTGCTCCACTGCTGTGGCGTCAGGTCAGTGAAAAAAGAGCCAATTGTTTTAGCTGCAAAATGAAAGATCACGTTCCAAAGCCAAAACCAGGAACAAAAACAGTTCTGAATTAACAATAGAAAAGGGGACATCATTGTTTGGAAGTAAATTTGGGGAATGAAGAAGTAAACCAAAATCAGAAACAGTTAGGGTTTATTACCGCAGTGTTACATGACATGCAATTTGCTGATTTGTTGAGGCAATACAGTGCAAATACATAAAAGGACTATAAATTACAAAACAAATATATGATGATGGTTGTCCATTGTGTCTGATGATGACAGGAAATCTGTGCTGGAGATGTTTTAAAGTGGAAAAGCCATTGCACTGGGGCAATTCCACTCTCTTGACCTCGGAGGTCTGGGTCCAGTGGTACAAACAGGCGTCACAAACTGAGGTCTTTCTTG
Organism: Hypanus sabinus; assembly: GCF_030144855.1. Lineage (NCBI taxonomy): Eukaryota > Metazoa > Chordata > Chondrichthyes > Myliobatiformes > Dasyatidae > Hypanus > Hypanus sabinus. The sequence continues at coordinate 82,824,960 of NC_082718.1, forward strand.
GCTGCAATGGATGACCATGGCATTTTCTGTGCCTTGTCATGCCCTTTGCTTTCCATGGAGCATTGCAAAACTGCCCTCTTGGACAATGGATCTCACTACAGATCTCATCCACCCAGTCTGCCAGAGCTGACTGTGCGTGTTAGGACAAAGTAAACACATAATGCGTATAAAAGGACGAATGAAGTAGTGTCCATGAGTTCATGGACCATTCAGAAATCTGATACCAGGGCAAGAAGCTGTTTCTCATTTATTGAGTGTGGGTCTTCAGGCTTCTGTACTCGTCCCTGATGGTTGTAATGAGCAGAGTGCATGTCGCAGATGGTGAGGGTTCTTCACGATGGATGCTGCCTTCTTGAATGTTCTTCATCATACATCCGTAGATAGTTAAAAGAATCTTTGGTGACATATCAGATCTCCTCAAGTTCCTATTTGGCATGCCTTCTCCATGATGGATCAATGTGTTGAGCTCCAGACAGACCCTTGGAGATGTTGACACTTGAGAATTCAAAGCTGCTCACCTTTTCCAAAGCTGACCCCTCAAGTAGGGCTGGTGTGTGTACTCCCAACTGGCAGGCCACCTGTCCTGAGGCCCACAGCCAGTTCCTAGTGCTTGCTGACGCTGAGTACAAAGCTGTTATTGCAACACCACTATCAGACTCCTCAATACCCTGAGCCTGGATTGACACCTTGCCCTATAGTTCTGTTTATTATTTATTGTAGTGCCTGCACTGTTTTTGTGCACTTTATGCAGTCCTGTGTTGGTCTGTAGTCTAGTGTGGCTTTCTCTGTGTTGTTCTTTTACGTAGTTCAGTCTAGTTTTTGTACTGTGTCGTGTAACACCATGGTCCTGAAAAACGTTGTCTCATTTTTACTATGCACTGTACCAGCAGTACATAGTAAATGACAATAAAAGTGACTTGACACTGAACCAGCCAATTAATCTCACTTATATAGTTTTCTTGTTACCATCAGAGTGGTGTTGCCAGCAAATTTACGAATGGCATTTGAGCTGTGTAGAGCAGTGGCCGAGTACCCACATTTGGTCCTGTGTTGATTGTCAGTGAGGAGATGCAATTACTGACTTGATCTCCAGATAAGGAGGCCAAGGATGTAGTTGCAGAGGGAGGAACAGAGGGTTAGGAGCTTGAAGATTAATACTGAGGGGATGATGTATTGAAAGCCGAGCTGTATTGATAAGCAGCTGTCTGCTGTATATTCTGCAGTTGTCTAGGTGCTTCAGAGCAGAATGGAGAGTCAGTGAGACTGCATCCACTGTATAAGGTAATGTCCATGTCCTTGCTGAGACAGGAGCTAATTCTAGCTATAACTAACCTCTCGAGGTGCTTCATCATAGCAAATGTGAATGCTACTGGTTGCTAGTAGCACTCACCTTGTTCTTCTCGGGCACTGGATTGATTGCTGTCTGCTTGAAGCAGGTGGGAAGTTCAGACGGCAGCAGTGAGAGGTTGAAGATGTCTTTGAACACTCCAGCCTGTTGGTCTGCACAGATTTTCAGCAGCCTGCCAGGTACATCATTGGAGCCTGATGTCTTGCAAGGGTTCACCCTTTTGAAGGATGTTTTGACATCGGTGTCACAGGGTTGCCAGATTCTCTGGGGACTTGCATGGGTGCCATTTTTCCTTCCTCTCCAAGCATGCATAAAAGACGTTGAGCTCATTGGGAAAGTGAAGCATCACTCCCATTTATGCTGTTAGGTTTGACGTAGCAGCATAAATGAGGTTGTGCATTTTTATTTGGTAATAGTGGTACATAGAGAGCTGTAAGTAAGGTATTGATTTACAACTAGCATTGCCATGTGAGGTAACTGCTGCAAACTCTTCAGGAATGAGGCAAGATATTTTAACAAACTCAATAAGATGCTCTTGAAGGAAAAGGTTGTCATGCAAACCTATTCCATTTGGGAGCTACAAGGAATTTGAAGTCCAGTAGAACCCTTAGTGATCTCAGACACTCACTATAGTGGCAAGTGAGGGAAACAGGGCATTTCTGAAACAGAGAGGGGCCCTCCATTGGCCAAGGTTGACCATGGATGTTGCATCCTAGCTGCCTATGTGATATACAGGCCAGGGCAGTACAATATGGAGAGCAAGCTGCTGCCCATGTGGCAATCTCCCCCTCTCCACACAGCTGATTGCCAGTCAGCATTGAACTCAATGTAGGATGCCTTAGGAGATCCAGCTCTGGAACCCACTCTTCCACTCCCGGTTATTAAGGAACTGAAGCAGAAGGACTGGCAGCGAAAATGGATGCTAGATTGGGAGAATATTTTCATCGATGCTGGAATTCAGGGTCCTGTCATCGAAGTCCAAAAGTTGATCTGAAGTCCAGAAGTCAAAGCCTGGTAACTGAAGCCTGGAGGCTCAGAGTCCTGCGGAGGGTTTGGAGGACTGTCTGTGTGTGTGGGTAGGTAGGAGGGAGGAAAGAGGCTTGTTTTGCTGTTGTTGTTTCCTTGCTTGATGTCTTTTTGCTTTCTTGTGTTCTGTGCTGTTCTGCCGAGCACGGTGGGCATGCTACGTTGGTGCTGGAATGTGTGGCAACACTCGTGGACATCCTTGGGTTTCCTCCCACAGTCCAAAGACATTCTAGTTGGTAGGACAATTAGTCTTTGTAAATTGCCCAGTGATTAGGCCAGGGTTAAACCGGGGGATTGCTGGGCTGCATGGCTTGAAAGTCTGGAAGGGCCTATTCCCTGCTGTATCTCAGTGACCACATAAGTAAATCAGTCAATCTGAATCGAAGCTGAGCCCTGAAGCATTTTTGAGAAGGAATAATAGGATGTGATAAGTCCAGAGACGGCTTCACTCGTATAACAGTATATGGTACCTCCAAGTGCACTGTTAGCCTAGATCACTCCCTTTTAACCTTAGGTGTTAAGCAGTAAAGGAACTGGATAAGCTATAACAAAACAGCTCGTGAAAGCTGAGAAGAATGAGTGGTGTATGCCAATATTGGTTATTTCTAAGGCTGGGGAAACTGTGTAGAGATTGCAAAGTGCACTAAAAAGAGTCATTGAAAATGAACAATATAAGCAATGCACCAGTACGCAGGTTTAGTAGTGTGAAATGTACTCACAAAATTAGAACTCTCCCTTTCTACCAAAAACGATGCTGACCAACAATCAACACTGTCAACATCACCTGTACATGACGTTACCCTATGTGGTCAAGTCTTTGCCAATGTATCGTGTGGATGTAATTTTCCATGGAGTGGTTTGTGCAACTAAATTGATCTATAGACTGCCAAGAGCACAAGAAGAAGAAACTCTTCTGATATAAGAGGAATCATTCAGGGGATTACATGAACAGAATATAGTGCGGTAGTAGGGCAAATTTTCATTTTTGTAGAGACAGAGTGAGTGTAGTCTGGGGCTATTGGCCTACAATTCAGGAAGGAAATTGTAAAGGCTATCAAAAAAGGCTGAGGATATAGCTGAGCGATAGTCGTGACTGCGGTTATGTTCTGAAGATGTCACTGGGCAATAGTTGTAACTGAGATTACTACAGACTTCTGTCCAGGTCCTGTGATGGTGCTCAGACCATTTCAACACTTTTGGAAAAGAATATAAAATGGGTGTGGAGCAAAGATTAACACCATGCTTATAAATAAAGCAAGAAAAACTAGGCAAATGCAGTTCTCTTTATTATTTGCAGTCGTATTGATATTGAGAGAATGAAGTGTGCCAAGTTCCTGGGTGCTCACAGATAACCGCACCTGGTCCCTCCCTGGTGAAGGCACAGCAGTGCATCCTGAGGAGACTGAGGAATGCGAAGCTCCACCCTGCCCCACCCACCTCAATTGAATTGAGAGCATCCTGATAAGCTGCATCTCCATTTGATATGGGAGAGACAGAGCATTGGACCAGTAGTCCCTACAAAGGACTGTGAGAATGGCCAAGAGATTCATAGGGGTCTCATCTGCCATCCACTGAGGACATTTATCAGGAGCACTGCATTTGCAGGGCCCTTAATATTGTAAAGGAATCCAGCCATCCATCCAGCATCTTCTTTGACTTTCTACCAGCAGGCAGGAGACTCTGATACATAAAGACAAGAACGGTCAGATGAGAACCAGGTTGCTCCTTCAGATCATTAGGCTTCTGAACTTCCTGCCACATCGCATTCGAAGTGTCGCAGGATAATTTGTACTATACCCTGCAATATTTAATTCATGCACTTTACTTTGTTTATCTATGTATAATTCATTTGTAGATTTAATTCTTTCCTAAGTTAGCATTTTTATATGTGTGTAATGTGTTGTACTGTGCTTTACACCCTGGTATGGAGAAACGTTGTCTTATTTGATGGTGTATATGTATATAGTTAAATGACAATAAAGTTGACTTGACTTGACTTGACATAGGTGCAAGAATGGAGCTCATGATGAATGAAGGAGAAGGGAAAATAATTATGCACAGGTTGATAGAAACCCTTGAAATTACATTGGAAATCTTGAGATTACTTTAATATTTTCCAGATATACCCTTTATCCTTGCAACAATCTTAAGCTAACAGCTCCCAAATTATGAACACAAGAAATTCTTCAGATTCTGGAAATCCAAAGCAACAAACTCAAAATGCTGGAGGAATTCAATACAAAATTAGCAACTATTCAAAGTTCAAAGTACATTTATTATCATCGAAGTATAAACAACCTTGAGTTTCGTTTCCTTATAGGAAGCCACAAAACAAAGAAACCCAATAGAACCCATTAAAAAAAAACATTAAACATCCAATGTGCAGAAAAAAAACATAGTGCAAACAACAGAAGTTCATGAAGCCAGCTGATCCAGGAGCCCGTTAGTTGCAGGTCACAGCCTCTGTTCAGTGCAGGGGCAAGTAAACCTCATGGAGAAGTGGACTGAACCACTCTGAATTGTATTACCATAGTGTCATCAACATTTTTCAATTTAATCACCTGGACCAAAGAACATGAATTAGAAATAAAACATGGTGGTGCCATGCAACTGCTGGCAGTGCTCCATGGTGGCCAACTTTGAGGGAACTCTGATAGTGGAAGTGAAAACATTTGTCTCCATGCTAAATAGAAACAGGAGTGACTGCAGATGCTGGAATCTGGAGCAAAATACAGTCTGGTGGAGGACATCTACAGGTCAAGTTGCATCTATGTGGGGGGAGGGGGTTGGAATTGTCAAGATAAATTTCTACAGATATACTGTGGAGAGTATTCTAGCTGGCTCCATCACTGTCAGGTACCAGGTTGGTGGGGTGGAGGTGGGGTCCTCTGCACAGGATCAAAATAAGCTGCAGTGAGTTATTCAGCTCCATCATGGGCTCTAGCCTCTAGGGTATCAGAGCGGGCATTGAACCCATGAATACTACTCACAACTTTTTGAAAAATTTTGCACTACTTATTTCATTAAACTATTTTAAGTACAAAGTGTATATATATGTGTGTGTGTGTGTGTATACACACACACACACACTGTAATTCATGTTTGTTTCTCTATTAATATGTCCTGAGTGGTACTGCTGCTGCAAAGACAAATCACACAACATATGCTGATGATATTAAACCTGACTCTGATTCTGACTATCGAGTTCCTCCAGCAATTTGTTTTTTAATCTACATGTTGAATACAGTCAATAAGGACTTTACAGTAACAATGTCAGAAATCACAGATAACACTCATCATCATCATTATGTACTGTGTCGTATGAGGTGGGCGATCATGGTCTTTCCATGACCTTGATAGTTTTTGGAATTTCTTTTCTACAGATGTGGTTTGTCATTTCCTTCTTCTGAGTAGTGTCTTTACAGGATGGGTGACCCCAGTCATGATCAATGTTTGCCTGGTGACAGTAGTTGCAGAACCAGGACTGCTAATATGACCATCCATCATCTCCTCCTATGGCTTTACGTGACCCTGAGTAGGGTTGGGTGGGGGCTAAGCTGGTGTTACACCTTGCCCAAGGGTCACCTGCAGGCTAGCGGAGGGAAGGAGCGCCTCACACCTACTTTGGTAGGGAGGTACCTCCACCCCGCCACCCTAAGACAACACCCAGAAAGGCTTAGTGTGGCCAAATGCCTGCCAGCTTCCTGGAAGGAGAGACAGAGTTTGATCTGTGTGGAGCTGAGGAACTGAAGCAGTCTCACAGTTTTTGTGTGGAGTTTCATGCGAACAGGAATGCAACAGGAAGGGGCACATTCTGGCCGTTTCATGATGAGAGGGGTTTTTTGGCTGAACTTCACATTAACCACACAGGACTGTGGAATAGGAATGCTAGTGCAAAAAACTTTGATCCTAATCCTTGTTTGTTCCGTGACCTTGAAATATTGATGAACAATTGTAACATTTGCCAAAGTTATTGGAACAATGCAACAAGGCTCATAAAACAGATTTGCAGTCATGGTCATGGTCATGAGTGCCCTGATCTTGACAGGGTGCGTATATACACATGTGAAGAAAGGGAGTGATAGATTTCTGGTACTGATGAAGACATGTGGTTCATATACCATTACTGTTCATACTATATAGGATTTGTGGTCTATACATTCATGTAATACTTACTTAACTGGAGCTTACATCACTGGTGCTTAGGGCAGCAATGAAGGTCTTCCATCTCAGCCTGTGCATACCATCGCACGCAGGTACAAAGGGGCTCTTCATTGCTGTTTCTGTAACAATTCTATTTGTTAGCTCACACCGGGAGGACTGGTGGACCACTCCCAGTCTGTTTTCTACCCTTTGACCTGTTTGGCAGGGGTGACTGTACCAAGAGCCAAAGTCTAAAGCCGTGACTGCAGCCAGCATAGCTCTCGAGTTCACTGAGGCACATAAGTCTCCAAAGCGTAACAAGGTTGTGGTCCTCTTGGAGGCCATGTTACGAAGAGCTTTTAGCAATATCTCTCTGTATGGTCACCGATTTTATCCCAGCAGTATGACATCAAGCTTAGTCATGTCCCTTCATATCCTTTGGCATCAAATGGTCAAAGGGTGAGAGAGAATCGCAGAAATTAGCTGTCAAGAAAGAATGTTTCAGGGACTTTCAGAGCTCAGCATGAAATGTGGATTGGACTCTGTCGTTCATGTTATGATGCATTTCTGTTTCTGGTTGTTCCTTTTTTTACTGTTATTTTTGAGTTATTTTGTTCGGGGTTGCCTGCAGATAACGAACAACAGTGCTAGGTTGATCTGAACTGAATATACCTGGACTCTGTCCATCTTGTGTTTTATATTCTGTGTCTTCCACTCATTTTTTTTTGCTATTTGCACGATTTGTATTCTTTTCTGCGTGGGGGCTATGCCATTTTCGTTGAACGGGTTCTGTGTGTTTTGTGACTGTCTGTGGGAAGACGAATCTCAGGGTTGTATACTGCATACACACTTTGATAATAAATGTACTTTGAATCTTTGAATCAAGGAAATGGCGCTTGTACTTTGCATTATCACAAGGCACGTGCCTGCAGGACCTCTGCTGAATAGACATTGAGAGCGTGCTCGTTTGGTTATCTCTGGCTTCGTGGATGAACAATGTCACCATAAACACTAACTAGAGTAGCTTCAAAGCACAAAGTCAAATACAAGTGTGAGGAAGGAATGAGGATAAAAGCGGCCCTGTGCGACTGCAGGTAGTGCAGCTGGATCACAGGTCAGTTCTGATCTCTGGTGCTAGCTGCTGAAAGTTTCAATATTCTCCCTGTAGCTCCAGGATGCTCAGGTTTTCCCCCTTATCCCCCAAAAATATCCTGGTTGATATGTCTCTTGCCTGCTGTAAATTGTCCACCGAGCAGGTTGGGCACCTGTGTGAGAGGATAGGTTACTGTAAAGTAAGTAAATAAGTGGCCAATTGAATTGGTGAGATTGTTCTGAAAGTCAGTATATATTGAATGGGCTGAATGGCCTCCTTCTTTATCATGTCTTTAACTTTTCACTATAAATCAACCACTATTCACCAACTGTCAACCCCAGCCTCCGCACCTCTCAGCAAAGCCAGACTAAAGCTTGAACTCTGCTTCCGCCTGGCCTAGCAGGACCAAGAAATTCTGCTATTCGTCTGGGAAGGTGGAGATGGGGAGAATAATCATGTGACCAGACCATAATAATTATTTCAGGTGTAAAACTGGAACATTTTAAACAAGGATTCTAACATCCTACAGTTTTATTCCACAACAAATGCCTTAGTTAAACCCATAGATCAGTGTCAAAATGCTCAAATGAATATAAAAGAATAATGCCTCCCCACCAATGGAGTTGTCTGCATAGGGTGCAGTGCACCTGCTTCCAGTAACCCAGGCATTATTTTTGGACGCCCCAAACTGTCCCTCGGGTCTTTTGGGACTGTTCTGCTGTCCATAAACCGATATAATGGTGTGACTGAAAATAAATAAAACCGTTTGGAATGCCTGCGTCTAGAATTATTTTTATGAGTTATAAACCAGTAGAGCACATTGACCGAAGGGATTGATTTGATTAGCCAAGCTAACGATTGTTTCACTGTTGGGTGTGTGAATAGTGAACTCCCAAGAACTGCAGAATGGGAGGGCAAAGTGTGTGAACTACTGGTGAAACTAGATCAGGGACAGAATGAGGAGGAGTGACTAACTGGGTAAAGGATAGCAGAAGAATTAACTTTGCCAAACTGTTCTGTCGCATGTTACCATATACTACCCAGAGATTCATTTTCTTGTGGGCATTCATAGTAGAACAAAGAAATACGACAGTATCAATGAAAAACTACACACAACTGACAAGCAACCATTGTGTAAAGGAAGAAAAACTATTGTGTACAAATACAAAAACAGACTAAATAAATAAATAAAATCGAATCCTTCAGGAGATTGTGATATCACTCGTGTGTTTAGATGGTTTAGATGTACATTTCTTTAAGAGACATTACAGACTGCAGATTGCTCAAAAGAATTATGTCTAGTAATCTTGTGAACTGCCCACAAAATGTCACCGTGTAGCACCAGCACTGCGTTGATCAGGATGGTGAACCACTTCATCTTGAGGTTGTACCTGAGTTGGATCTGCTGTAGATGATAGGAAATGAAAGATCAAATCCAAATAAATCTGACAAAGAAATAAATCCTTCTTTGGGTTTAAATACAGAACCAAAAGATCCAAAGTGTGAAACTATTTTATTAAACTAAACATCTGAAACATGTCCCACAATCAGGAATTGTTTCTATTGTTATCTTAGCTCACTGCTGAAAATATAGAAGGGGTATAGACAAAAGTGTCTTAAGTAAAGTATGGGGGTGGGGGGGGACAGTATATTGTATTTCTCAGTGTGGATGCTTTGTGGTTCTGATTGGTGTAGTGTGCCTGCTTTGAATAACAATACTGACTGGAACACAGTATGTGACTCATTGTTCGGGTTAAGCGTTCCAACTCACACATTAACCACAAACTCTTTTGCTGTGCACATTCTGAACCTTAATACATTTGTGAAGATGTTACAGTGCTTAAATTCTTGGAGTGGCACCTAGGATATTCTGTCTCAGAATGAGTGTGCTGTGTCACCAGCAACGTCACAGCTGGTTTGTAGCGTGGTACTTAAGTGCAAGAAAAAAGGAGAGGACCCATTGATTTCCACTTCCTGGTTAGCCTTAGCTTCTCTCCTACTCTCTTCCATTCTTTCCTACATTGACATAATCCTGTGCTCTAATCTCTTGAATCTCTCAACTTGGTTTATTGGTAAAAGGCCCCAGAATTTTTAATCACCCATTTCTTAAATGACTGATAAAACTTTGCAGAGAAGAAGTTTGGTCCTTGTCCATTTGTGCTCATGATTCTGTTTCTTCTAGCACCAGAAGAACACACACAAAATGCTGGAGGAACCCTGCAAGTCAGGCAGCATCTATGGAAAAGAATAAAAGAAGAAAGAAACAAATAGGAGGGGAGAATGGACCATATGGGAAAGGAAAGGAGGAGGGGATCCAGGAGGAGGTAAAAGATCAGAGTAGGGAATAGAAGAAGAGGGGTTGGGGGTGATGTTTTTACTGGAAGGAGAAACTGATATTCATGTTGTCAGCTTGGAGGCTATCCAGATGGAAAATAATGTGTGGCTCCTCCACCCTGAGGCACCCTGAGTGTGCCTCATCTTGACATAAGATGAAATTGGTCTTCCAGCACCAACGCCACGTTCGATGTTTTAATTATAACACAATGTGTATGGGTTTAGTGTGCACAAGGATTTTCAAGATGGATAATTGCACATACTCTAATTACCTTTTCAATTGTACCTATTTTTTCTCCAAGGGTCTGCATAGTTAGACGTGGCTTCATATAAAACACTGTGTGGGCTGGGAAGTATGGATGATCCTGTTGGATTGTTGAAATCCTGAACACGCAGTCAGGAACATTCTGCACAGGAAGCAGCACAAATAAATAAGTACATAAACAGCAAAAGCAATGTTGACCATAGAATGGGGATAACGCTGTAACAGAAGATCAGAGCAGGGCTGGATGGAAGGTCAGATTACTCCCCAGTTCAGGACAGGAACTCCCTGTCTAATTCTCTGCCGAACAATGCAGATGAGAATGGAAAAGAACACTATGGTAACTTGTTAATCCCATTTATGTTAGGAAGCTCCTCAGGACCTTGTATCCAGCTCATGTCAACGATAATGTTTCAGACTACAGACCATCCTCCAGTGCTTTAGCAACAAACACAAAATGCTGGAGGAACTCAGCAGGTCTGGCAGCATTTATGGAAATGAATAGATAGTCGACATTTCGGGCCTTTTCAGGACTGGAAAGGAAAGGGGAAGATGCTAGAATAAAAAGGTGGGGGAAGGGGAAGGAGGATAACTGGAAGGTGATATATGAAGCTAGGTGGGTGAATTAATTAGGGTTAGAGATGAAGGAATCTGATAGGAGAGGAGAGTGGACAATAGGAGAAAGGGAAGGAGGAGTGGACCCAGGGGGAGGTGATGGGCAGCTGAGAAGAAGTAATTTACCATTATTTATCTGTGCATTTATACAGTCCAGTGTAAATAGATTACTTGAGGGAAGATCTCCAAACCAGTACCGGTCATATTTGCATCTTAACTTCTCTCTATTATGTTGCAAGATCTATGTTTTGAGGAACTTGTAGTTGAAGTTTATAAGGATGCAGCTCTTCATTCACTGGTTAAAATATGTTAACGTATTTCACTTTCAATGTTCAAATTAAACAAGCAAATTGCCTCAATATCTTAGCAGATCCAGGAGTTTTACAGGAGTGTGCTTTGCAATGCAAAAAATAGCACTTTCCTGAACTCCAGCCAGTAAGAGGTGAGCATCACTAAGTCTCACTGGCCACAAAATCCATTTCTAATTATATTAACTCAACCACGACGTGATGTGGGATCTGCAGCTCCACAATGAGGGGGAGCCTTGGAACCTTGTGTGATACTGAACTTTGAGGCAATTGAACCAGATGATCGCTAGCCCACCATGTGGTGATGACATAATGTGCCTTTCCAGGCACCTTACCTCTTTAGGGCCCCGACTTTAAGCTGATTAATGCACTGAGTTAACTTTTAAGTAGTGCTTATTGTTGGCAGAATAATCATGGGCTCCATTATTCTGTAGACTGGACACAGACAATGGCATCAGATGTATTTCAACACACACAAAACCCTGGAGGAACTCATCAGGTCAGGCGGTATCAATGAAATGAATAAACAGTCGACATTTCAGGCCGAGACCCGTCTTCAGGACTGGAAAAGGAGGGCGAAGATGACAAAATCCAGATACAAATATCAGATACATTTTGTTGTTTGTAAAAGAGTGCAAAATTGTTCCTGATCTTCAGTTGTGTTGCTTAATCTGTTTGAATCAAATCCACATGGTCGCCCACTTATGGAGTGGCAAGATGCTAGCATTACCCTCAGTCTGATTGAGGTGAGTGGTTCTGGGCTGCTCTGGATCAGGGAGCTGGTTCGACTCCCCAGTGGACAATGAGTAGGGCACAAACATTAGTCAATAATGGATCAGAGTCAGGCATGTGAGTAAAGACCAATTTCCCCGATGTCTGGTTGGGAGATTGTTTTTTAGATAGACCATGGAACAGGTTCGTCTGGTCCAACGAGCCGCACTGCTTAGCTAACCAAGCCTGATCACAGGACGATTTACAATGACCAACAAACCTACTGACCGGTACATCTTTGGACTGTGAGAGGAAACCAGAGCACCTGGAGGAAACACAGGGAGGATTCCAGGGAGAACGTACAAAATCCTTATTGATGGTGCTGGAATTCAACTCTGAACACCAGAAGGCCCCAAGCTGTATTAGTGTCATGCTAACCGGGGTGCTCTGAAATACTCCCTCCTGGGATGTTCCATGGTCTCGTTACTCCACCTCCTCCCCCCTCTCGAATCACCTCCCCAATTCCTTCTTATTCTGGCTTCTTCCCCATTCCTTTCCAGTCCTGATGAAGGGTTTCTGCCCAAAATGCCAACAGTTTATTCCCTTCCATAGATGCTGCCTGACCTGTTGAGCTCCCCCACCATTTTTGACCATCAGACATTGGAGCAGAATTAGGTCACTTAGCCTATCGAGTCTGCTCCGCAATCTGAACATTGTTCTCTCAACCCCATTCTCCTGCCTTCTCCCCATAACCTTTCACTTATCAAGATTTATCAAGAATCTATTGAACTTCAGCTTAAGTGCACCCAATGACCTGGCCTTCACAGCTGCCTGTGGTAACGAATTCCACAGATTCACCACCCTCCAGCTAAAGAAATTTCTTCTCATCCCCATTTGAAATTGATACCCCTCTATTCTGAGGCTGTGCCTTGTGGTCCTAGACTCTCCCACTGTAGGAAGTATCCTCTCCATCTTGTGTGTGTGTGCGGTTCTTGATAAACTAGTTGGGGTCAGTTAAAGAACTATAAATTGCCTCAATGTAAGTGGGTCAGGTAGGAGAAAATAGAAATTTCTTTAGCCAGAGAGTGCTGAATCTGTGTAATTCTTTGCCACAGGTGGCTGTGGAGGCCAAATCTTTATGTATATTCAAGGCAGAAGTTGATAGGTTCTTGATTGGTCAGGGCATAACGGATACAGGGCAAAGGCTGGAGATTGGGGCTGAGAGGAAATTTGGATCAGCCATGATGAAATGGCAGAGCAGACTCTCACGGTCTAAAATGAGCCAGGAGCTGGTTACCATCCTATGCCACATCCACTCTGGTGAACATTCGGTAGAAGTAATATACAGTTATACTGTATATGATTATACAGTTGTCCCCAGTTAAGATGAGAAAAATAAACACACCTAGGTCCAATATAGTGGAGATAAAAAACTCAAGAAAAAAGTTAAAATAATAAGCAGAAGAGATCCTGCAGACACAAACCGCTCGAGGAACTCAGCAGGCCAGGCAGCATCTGAGGAGGGACCCTTCATCAGGATTGGAAAGGAAAAGAGGAAGAAGCCAGAGAGGTGGGGGGAAGGCATATAGGCAGATGATAGGTGAAGCCAGGTGAGGAGGAAGGTGGGTGAATGGGGAAGGGGTGGTGGGTGAAGTAAGGAGCAGTGGGAAAAGGTCAGGGCTGAACAGGAAGGCATCTGAAAGGAGAGGAGAGTGGACCATGGGAGAAAGGCAGATGTAAACATTTGGATAGTTTAATGATTAACCCACCTTCTGGAGGAGGGTTTAAGCACGTAAGTTAAAGAGAAAAGGAAAAATTGGACGAAATAAAGATGTTAGAGATAAATAACGCGGTGCCTCTGTAGCGTAGCGGTTAGTGCAGTGCTATTACAGCTTGCGTTCTGCAGTTTGGAGTTCAATTCCGGCCCCGTTCTGTAAGGAGTTTTTGTACATCCTCTCATTGGAATGCATGGGTTTTCAGTAGGTCCTCCAGCTTCTTCACAGTCCAAATACGCACCGGCTTTGTTAACTGGTCTTTGTGAATTGTCCCATGATTAGTTTAGGGTTAATTGGTTTTGGTAGGGGTTACTGGGCCCAGAAGGCCCTACTCCACACTGTATTGCCAAATAAATAAAAACTGAATTAGTGTATTACTTATTGACATACAGCATGAAAAAGGCCCTTCCAGCCTTTCAAACCACACTGCTCAGCAATCCCCCAATTTAATCCTGGTCTTATCACAATGACCAATTAACCTACCAACTGGTACGTCTTTGGACCGTAGGAGGAAACCGGAGCACCCGGAGGAAACCCACGCGGTGATGGGGAGAACGTACAATCGCCTCACAGGCAGCGGCGAGCTACGCTACCTTTGTATGTGATTTGATGCTTCTCATTTCCAACACGGAGCAAAGCAGCAAGGGCGCGAGGCTGGAATGAGAGCTGTGAAACTGGAGAGGGGCAGCAACCCTCATAAATAATGACGTGATGATTATTGCAAGCTGGATGAAGACAGTGAGAGAGTGAGACTGGTGGCTGGAGCTGTGAGAAGGATCAGAGGCTGCAGCAGCATAGGAGAACAACTCAACCACTACAAGTAAGATTGATCATAACGAGATCCCCATCCCAACCTTCCTTCAACCAGCTCGATGTTTTAGTGGATCACTCCTTTACTTGTCATTATCCTTCTTCAGGATCTATCAATGGCAGAGGATCAAAGTTAGTTACAGCAAGATGAAAAATTAGTCAGCTCCATCGTGGGTACTAGCCTCCATAGTATCCAAGACGTCTTCAATGCCTCAGGAAGGCAGCGTCCAACATTAAGAACCCCCACCAGCCAGGACATGCCCTGTTCTCATTGTTACCATCAGGAAGGAGGTTCAGAAGCCTGAAGACACACAGTCAACGATTCAGGAACAGCTTCTTCCCCTCTGCCATCCAATTTCTGAATGGACATTGAACCCATGAACACTGCCTCACTACTTTTCTGTTTCTTTCTGTTTTTGCACTTCTTATTTTAACTTGACTATTTAATATACATATATATACTTACTGTAATTTGGGTTTTTCCTATATTTATCATGTATTGCATTGTACTGCTGCTGCAAAGTTAACAAATTGCACGCCATGTGCAGGTGATATTACTGTAATTCTGATTCTGATTTAATTATTAATTACTGCATAGGAGGCCATTCAGCCCATTGAACCCATGCTGACTAACAGCAGAGTAATACTATCTTTTAACACACAACCCCTTCACTGAAGGCTGTTCTTTCACACATATCCATTAATTCCCTTTTGATTCGTTTGCAACTCTCCTACACTGGATAATTGACGAAGGCCATCTAACCTGCAAGTGGCTCTTTGGGATGTGAAAGCACCTGAGGGGAGCCTATGTAGTCACACTCCACACTGACAACACCCAGGATTAGAATTTAACCCAGGTTCTGGGGGCTGTGACACAGCAGGGCTAACTGTTGTACAGTCTTTCCAACTGCTTTATTCAAAAGGTTTTCATTAAGTCTTCTAAACAATCATGCTTACCATCAAAGAAAATCTCTTTAAACAATTGTGTTTTTTCTCCCCCTTGTTCATAATCATTCCCTCCGGAACTGCAGTAAAAAAAAACAAAACAATAGTTAAATCCAAAATGATGTGGATTATCTCAATCACAGTTAACCTTAACAATGTAAATATGCATATGCATCTCTTTAAAATAAAATAGATTGTAATATGATCTGATGCATCAGACTGGCATTGTGCTTTGTAAGGATTTAGTTAGCTTTTGAGAAGAATTTGTACAAGAATTGATACCATGTGTTTTTAACTGCATGTTAGGATCACTGGATTCCTCAAGCATTAACACAATGATCTGCACTGATTCATCGCGTTAATAAAAGTCAGTGTGGAATTTAGCCCTGTCAGAGCTGGAAGACATGCATGCCCGGCAACACCTGCATAACACAACATGCCTGTCGTCCAACAATCTACTTCTTGCTTCCTCTTGAACTGTGATGCCAATCATTGTACAGGCAAGGCCCGGCTTGGCCCATGGCCGGAGGCCTTTCTTCAGTAACAGGTCAGGCAGAAGAGAGCGTGCTTTGACATTTAGGGCTGTGAAGCATCTCTGGATTGCACTCACTGTCACTTAGCGTGTGTCTCGTCAAGGGCCTTTCTCAATCAATGGCAGGCGAAGAACGTACTCTCAATGAAGGGGTGTCAAGTGCCATAATAGGCTTTTGATGTTGTGTTTCAGTGCTGGAGGTTGAAAGAGAGTTGACGTGAAAGAGGATGGGATCAGTGTAAATGAGGTATGATCGTTTCTGTGGAAGCGCTTTGGAGTAATGTCTAGTGTCCGGTATGGAAATAACCGCACGTGGGTGCTGAGTGTCACTACGGCTGGATGGGATGGCTGCTGTGAAGACTGCTGCACCCGAGTCTCATGTCTGCTGCCTCTGGATATGACGTCTGAATGTGATGTCGTATGTCATGCCTGCTTTGTCTGGGTGCGTACCCCAGTTGGTTTGGACGTGATGTTTGGACGTGATGTTTGGTACATCCGAGCATTGTGTTTGGTCAGTAGCTGGTAATTCTGACATGCCTGCGAGTGAATGGTGTGTGTGTGTGTGTGTGTGTGTGTGTGTGTGTGTGTGTGTGTGTGTGTGTGTGTGTGTGTGTGTGTGTGTGTGTGTGTGTGTGTGTGTGCGCGCGCGCGCCAATTGAAAACTCTGCACGGGCCAGCTGCCTGTCCTCTTCTGAGGATATGTTTGTGCCCAGGTGTTCTTGGAGAGGAGCATGCGGCCATGATGGGTACACTGGGGGACTTCCATGAACGGTGGGACCCCCAGGGAATTGACTATTTTATAGACAATAATCATATTTGAATTTGAATTTCTGCTCCAGAGAGATGCTGAGAGACACTCCATGGACACAGGGCACACAGATACAGAGACCTACCTTTACCCACTGAAATATTGAGATATTGAAACACAGATGTACAGAGATCTGCATGGTCACCCAGCACGTGGGATCTGCATTGATGCAGTCTGACCCACAGAGATGGGCAGCAACACACCTCATCTTGTTGGGCTCAACACTGACTCAGTCTGATGCACAGGGATCTTGGGGGGGGGGGGGTGGGTGGCAGCACCAAAGAGATCTGCAGTGTCTGTCAAGAGTGTCAATAACTTTAGGGTTTATCTTCTCCATATCGGAACTCCTCAGTACTGCTCTAAGGTTATCTGTCTGGAATACTAACTCATTCTTTTTTCTTTTCTCTAGAAACCCTTGATCTGCCAAACTTTTCCAATGTTATCCATACAGTTTTATTCGTCTGCAATCAGTTCAATCTGTATTTCCCAGCTTTCACTCGGCACTTTCCTTGTTATTTATTTATTCATTTACTGCATAGAATAGGTCCTTCCAGCCCCACACTGCCAATCAATCCCCAATTTCATCCAAGCTGAACTGTGGGACAATTTACAATGACCAAGTAACCTAGTAAGCAGATGACTTTGAAATGTAAGAGGAAACTGGAGCTCCTGGAGGAAACCCACGCGGTAACTGGGAGAATGTACAAACTCCTTACAGGCAGTGGCAGGAATTGAACCCAGGTCACTGGGTTCTAACCATTATGCTACCATGCCGCTACCAATTTCATTATCTCTAACTGCCCTCATTGATCTAACGTTCTGATATTCATCTACATGGCAACCTGACCTCTCTGAAAGCAGCAATTTTCCCTTTGCCCCATTCTCTCTGCAACTTAAAACCGACTTTTTTTTTCATTTTTGAGTTCTGATGATCTGTCTCCACAGAGGCTGACCGACCAGCTGAGTGCTTCCAGCATTTTTTTTGTTTTCAATCTGTGGTGCTTACAGGCGCATCACAATGTGTGTTGACACACTGAGGTGCATGGTGACTTGCCGTGACCTCTTGATAGCATAGAGGCGTGGAAATATCGGGAGGGGACACACCCAAAAACAGAACCTTCTAAACATTTCAGGAAAGGATTCCCAGTGATTATGCTTTGCTTCTAACAGCACACAAGATTTTTTTCTCTCTCAAAACACAACTCTCCTGTGAAAGATCACATTGTATTGAATAACATTTTTGATTTAGGCTAGATTGGAGTGAATGATTACTGGGCTGCGGTACAAGTATTCCACATCGCTGTGTTTTATACAAACACACTGTACAGATCTGGATCCAGGCAGATAAATTCTTGGCAAACCATCTATTGTTTATCAGAATCTCACTAAAACGTTAAAATACATTCTTTATTTTTGAGAGGAGCAACGGCTGTGGTATGCTTAATTTTCCGAATGCTTGGGTCAGGATTGAGAGTGGATTTGGAGAGAAATTTTCCAAATATCTTGCAGGGGAAAGTGAGAGAGAAGAGAGAAGGGCAAGATACATTAATTCAGGGACAATTAGAATCGTGGAAAGAAAGGAGCTGTGAGATTTGGGTGTTCTCACACCTCTCTCAGTGCAATTGGCTAGCATGCAATTTTGTATGTGAATTGTGAAGTAAAAAAGTCAAAAGCTCAAAGTAAATGTTATTATCAAAGTACGTATATGTCACCACATACAACCCTGAGATTCATCTTCCTGTGGGCATACTCAGCAAATCTATAGAATATTAACTAAAACAGGATCAATGAAGGATCAACCAGAGTGCAGAAGACAACAAACTGTAAATGCACATGGCATTGTAATAGTTTCTTCATAAATTTAACTGCCTTATAGATACTGGCTGGGTGTGATTTTTAATCTCATGGGGTAATATAAATAAATAGTAATACTTAACAAGAACATGAGATAACAAGAATTGAAAGTACACGTGGACTGAGTTGTTAACTGTCCTGTGCTATCATCAGTGGGATCATCAGTTGGTCTGCCTCCTGTCTTCAGGGCTTTCGGCCCGGTTATGATCAAGACCCCCTTGGGGTGGTGGCCCAGCAGTGCTAAAGCACCACCTCCCACTGGTGAGCTCAGAGACTTGGCATCTGCCTCTATCAGAGTCGTTGATCACTTCCATCCAAGAGGTAGTCTACTCTTCAGGCATCTACGCAGCTACTGAAGGGTTTACAAAAGATGGATAAAGAGTCCTTAAGGTGAGATCATTGGTTGTGGGAACATCTCAATGGATGGGAAAGTGAGTGTAGTTATCCCCTTGTTTTCAAGAGCCTGATGGTTGAGAGCTAGTAGAAGTTGCCTGTCCAAGGAATTTGGACAGCGTGATAACATGATAACACGTGTCACTCATTCCCCTCAGATGGGGTGGCACGGTAGTGTAGTGGTTAGCCAGGTTCAATTCTGCTGCTGTCTGTAAGGAGTTTGTACGTTCTCCCCATGACCACGTGAGCTTTCTCCAGAGGCTCCGGCTTCCACCCACATTCCAAAGGTGTACGGATTGGTAGGTTGATTAATCACCTGGGTGCAACTGGGCAGGCGCAGACTCACTGGGCCTGAAAGACCTGTTACTGAGCTGTATCTCTAAATTTTAAACCTTAAGAAGTACCCAGAGTAAATGGAATGTGGTGTCAATTCTCATCTGATGTAACCAAAAGTAACATGCTGGTGATCCAGCTGTTGCCATTGAGCTACCTTCTATGGAGATTCCAGAGTGATACATCAGGTAGATACATTCCACCAGTGGTGTATAAAAGGACCCTCAATGAACTGCACAAAGTTGGTGACCTGTTGGAAGGAGAGCTTGCTTCAATCTCATTGTCAGATATTGTTGAAGCTTCAGACGTCATGAGGAACTGCTGCAGCTTTTGATAGACATTTGCTTCAGCCTCACCTGTATTTGGAATTTTGATCTTTCATCCCTCCGGTCCTTCTACATCAGGATGAAGTGGAGAGGAAAGGCCTGCAGAGAGGGATAACCAGTCAAAACAAGGACGGCAAGTTGGAGTAGGGAGAACAGATTTATTGGCAAAAGGCCCTAGCAACATAGCCATGAGTGAATCTATCTTTTGGTCTGAGTGCTGAGTGTTTTCGTCCTAGTTGATGGGGATGTGTTGCATCAGTGCAGTTGCTGAGAGATATGTTGATGGATTTCCTGTTTCTGACTGTGTATCTCAGGTCATTACCTTACTGCATTGTGGGACAACCTCCTCACTCTATGAAGATCTTCCTGCCTTCCTGTAACGAAAGGACCTTTCATGATCTCTCCAGTTTTTCAATAAAGGCCTCCAGTCCTCATGAATGAAATTTGGAGAAGATGCTTTTAACAGCTGTTGGGCTTGATTTCCACTGTTTGTTGGAGCATCAACCTCTCCCCTTTAAGGGGTGCAGACTAACTTGTGCTGACCACTCATTGTGATGGATATTCACTGTCCGGGTCTCGGGGGTCTTCTTTTTTTTTACCAAGCTCAGCTTTCTAACACAGCAACTGACTCTTCCAAGGGTCAAAGAGTTGTTTTTGAGTTAGTTAATCTCACAACCAACACTCCTTGCTTAAATTCTTGTCATAAGTAAGAACTAATCTTCAGTTTTTAATGTAAATTACAAGCAATGATCAGTCTGAAGATAAAAAGACAGCGTTGCAAGCTTATAGTGCGAAGAACACAGGTTGCTCTTCCAGAGCATGTGGCAGTCAGTTCAAGAGATGCAGTGTAAAAGAACGGGGATATGGTCATTGGGCTTGCATTAAATCAGAGAACTCAGGCTAAATTATTTGGTTCAAGGAAGCACGCAGATCAGACTGATACTATCACTTAGCACATCAAATAGATGATCTATCAATAGATTGGAGATTTGTGTACTCAGACAGTCAGCCCTCTCAGCTTTCATCTTATGTGTCTGGGATCTCCGACCCCAGAAACTTTGAGACGTCTCTTGTGAATTTTCCAGAGAAGGTACAATATCTGGGAAAATATCACGTGTGTGTGAAGTCACCGAGCAGTGAAAAACCATTATAAATTTGAGAGCGCAGTCAGGATTGTTAGGAGTGGTCAAGGGACAACAAGAAGAATGACAGA
The DNA here is from genome assembly GCF_030144855.1 of Hypanus sabinus. Taxonomy (NCBI): domain Eukaryota; kingdom Metazoa; phylum Chordata; class Chondrichthyes; order Myliobatiformes; family Dasyatidae; genus Hypanus; species Hypanus sabinus. Next base: position 82,845,789 of record NC_082718.1, read on the forward strand.
AAGATGGGGTGACTCAAATCCATTTCTCTGCCTTCGATTTCTGTGACGGACATCTCGTTCATCTGTTGGAATGTCTTTTTAGCATGCAGGAATTGTACCTGTGTTTTGGAATCCCTTGTGTTTTAGGGCTTGTTTGTAATTTGGAAATGTTTTTAAAGATAGAAATGCTCAGTGAGTTTTAAATACGTTTTAAGAATTTCGTCTAATTTTAACGCAAATCATTAAAAATAAATAAACCACTTTTAAACTACTTTGTTAGCTGGAAATAAGGAGGAAATCCACTGTCCAAATAATGGACATTAGCAGCTAAATTCACCATGGAGGATAAACAGGGAAATGAGAGTAAGTGACTACACCCTCCCTTCAGTGAGGGTACCCATAGCTGTCTATAATAGATTGGGCTAAAGATCTTAGTTTGTGTTTAGAACTTTGCAGATAGCAGACCCAATAACATTGTATCAAAAAAAAACAGCCAAATAAATACTTCCTGAGGCCAGCAGTTGTGTAACAATTGTAGTCTGGAAACTGAAATCATGTTAGTGGGCACAGAACATAAATTTTGGTTGGCACTGAAGTGTACAGGCATCGTTTCATTTCAATCACATATTTTCTTCTGTATCCTACTTAACCCACTCTAACTTCTGTATTTTGTTACTCCCTGACCTCTGGAATACACCTGACTGTTTCTTGAATGCATGCTGCCCCCCCTCAGAGATCTTCCCTGCGAAGTTGTGACGTTAATATAAACCTGAAAATGAATCAGCATTTCTCCCGATTCTGAACATTGATAGCACTTCTTGTTTCTTAATATCAGGCCTGCTCCCATTGACATCTCTCAGTCTCCACTCAGCTAATGGGATTCACCTGCTGCTCACTCCAGACTCATTGCCTGCAGCCTATTTAGCCCCGTTTCTCATCCACAGTCCTTGGTCATTCATCTAACCAGCCTAGCATTCACTCTTCCTGCCTAAACTTTGTTGCCTGTTCTGTTTAGTTTCTGTTGTCTCTTGCTTTGTGGCCCCTTGTGGCTTGATATTTTGTGGTCTACTGTTAAAGTTATCGTTTACTGTTAACTTGTCTTCTCTGCTCAGCTTTTGGGTCAGGCCCCCTCTATATTTCCTAATAACAGACAAAGGAATGAGAAGAGAGAAAAAAAATGCCTTGGATCCCTTTGTTTTTCTTAACCCTAATGTCTCTGGTAGTCATCAATTGCTCATATCCCAATATCAGAGGAACCTCTCAATGTCTGTACTCAAATGTGTCAGGACCACCCCCCCATACCTTAATTTTTCACAAATGGTATGTTGCTTCCCTGGTGCCAGGGTCCGAGACATCTCAGATCGGGTGCAGGTTATTCTCGAGAGGGAGGGCAAGAATCCAGTTGTTGTGGTCCATGTAGGGACCAGTGACGTGGGTAGGATGAGTGAGAGGGTCCTGCGTAGGGAGTTCAGGGAGTTAGGTGCGAAGCTGAAGAGCAGGACCCCCAGGGTAACAATCTCAGGATTGCTACCTGTGCCACGTGCGAGTGAGGCAAAGAACAGAAAGATTACAAAGATTAATACGTGGCTGAGAGGATGGTGCAGGAGGGAGGGCTTCAGGTTTGTAGATAATTGGGCTTTGTTCCAGGGAAGGTGGGATCTGTTCCGATGGGATGGTTTACACCTGAACTGGAGCGGTACTAACATTCTTGCAGGGAAGTTTGCTAGTGCTTCTTGGGGGGGGGGGGGTTTAAACTAAATTTGCAGGGGGCAGGGATCCAGAATGTGAGAGAGGATAGCGAGAGGAAGAATAAAGGACAGGTGGGGACTACACGGTTCCGGAATATTAAGTGTTAATAGAGAAAGGTGAGGCGGAACAAGTGATAAGGAGGACACATGTACAAAGGGATGGTCTGACAGAACATGGAGTTAAATGTGTTGAAAGAATAAGTAAATTTAGGAAGGACAACAAAATTCTAGGGGCGTATAGCCCAATGGGAGTTCGGGGAGCTGGGTTAAGCACAATAGGCAGCGATTCAAACAGAGAGAGGAGAAATGGGCTAAAAATTCTATATCTGAATGCACAAAGTGTCGGAAATAAGGTGGATGAGCTTGAAGCCCAGGTGCGAATGGGTAACTATGATGTTGTTGGGATAACGGAGACATGGCTACAGGGAGATCAGACCTGAGAAATGAATGTTCAAGGGTATACGTGCTATTGTAGGGACAGAAATGTGGGCAGAGGGGGTGGGGTGGCCCTGTTGGTGAGGAATGAGATTCAGTCCTTTGCAAGGGGGGACATAGGGTCAGGAGAAGTAGAGTCTGTGTGGATAGAACTGAGGAACAGTAAGGGCAAAAGGACCCAAATGGGTGTTGTCTACAGGCCACCAAACAGTAGCATGGATATTGGGTGCAAGTTGAATAGGGAGTTAACATTGGCATGTGGCAAAGGTAATGTCGCAGTAGTTATGGGGGATTTCAACATGCAGGTGAACTGGGAGAATCAGGTTGGTGCTGGACCACAGGATAGGGAGTTTGTAGAGTGCCTACGGGATGCATTCTTGGAACAGCTTGTATGAGAGCCGACCAGGGACAAGACTATTCTGGATTTAGTGTTATGTAATGAACAGGATTTGATAAGCGATCTTGCAGTAAGGGAGCCATTAGGAGGTAGTGATCATAATATGATAAGTTTTTATCTGCAATTTGAGAAGGATAAGGGCAGCTCGGAGGTGTCAGTGTTGCAGTTGAAGAGGGGAAACTATGGAGCCATGAGGGAGGAGCTGGCCAAAGTTGACTGGACGGATAGCCTAGCAGAAAAGACAGTGGAACAGCAATGACAGGTATTCTTGGGAATAATGCACAAGGTGCAAAATCAGTTCATCCCCCAGAGAAGGAAGAATTCAAAGGGGGGAAAGGGGCCACAGTGGTTGACAAAGGAAGTCAGGGATTGCATAGCATTAAAAAGAAAAGTAAGTATGACAGAGCTAAGGTGAATGGGAGGACAGATGATTGGGAAGTTTTTAAGGAACAACAGAACTTAACTAAAAAGGCAATACGGGGAGAAAAAATGAGGTATGAACGCAAGCTAGCCAGGAATATAAAAGAAGATAGCAAAAGCTTTTTTTTAGGTATGTGAGGAGAAAGAAGATAGTTAAGAACAATGTTGGGCCCTTGAAGAATGAATTGGGTGAAATTGTTATGGGAAACAGAGAAATTGCAGAAGAATTTAATGAGTACTTTAGATCTGTTTTCACTAAGGAAGACACAAGCAACCTCCCGGATGTATGGATGGGCCAAGGACATAGGGTAACAGAGGAAATGAAACAGATTGACATTAGGAAGGAAACAGTGATGAGAAGACTGATGGGACTGAAGGCTGACAAATCCCCAGGTCCAAATGGTCTGCACCCTAGGGTACTAAAGGAGGTGGCCCTGGAAATTGCGGATGCATTGATAATCATTTTCCAATGTTCCTTAGATTCAGGATCAGTTCCTGAGGATTGGAGAATGGCTAATGTTATCCCACTTTTTAAGAAAGGAGGGAGGGAAAAAACAGAGAACTATCGACCTATCGGCCTGACATCGGTGGTGGGGAAGATGCTAGAGTCCATTATTAAGGATGAAATAGTGGCATATCTAGATTGCAGTGATAGGATTGGGCTGAGCCAGCATGGATTTACCAAGGGTAAATCACGCTTGACTAATCTGTTGGAGTTTTTCAAGGATGTAACCAGGAAGTTAGACGGGCGAGATCCAGTGGATGTAGTGTACCTTGATTTTCAGAAGGTATTTGATAAGGTCCCACATAGGAGATTGGTGGGTAAAATCAAAGCTCAGGGCATCGGGGGGAAGACATTGACATGGATAGCAAACTGGTTGGCAGATAGAAAGCAAAGGGTAGCGGTGAATGGGTGTTTCTCAGGATGGCAGGTGGTGACTAGTGGGGTGCCACAGGGCTCGGTATTGGGACCACAGCTGTTTACAATTTACGTCAACAATTTGGATGAAGGCATTGAAAATAATATCAGCAAATTTGGAAATTTGCACTGGGTGGCAGTGTGACATGTGATGAGGATGTTAGGAGAATTCAGGGTGACTTGGATAGGCTGGGTGAGTGGGCAGATACTTGGCAGATGGTGTTTAATGTGAGTAAGTGTGAGGTTATCCACTTTGGGAGTAAGAACAGGAAGGCAGATTATTATCTGAACGGTGTAGAGTTAGGTAAGGGAGAAATACAAAGAGATCTAGGAGTCCTTGTTCATCAGTCACTGAAGGTGAATGAGCAAGTGCAGCAGGCAGTGAAGAAGGCTAATGGAATGTTGGTCTTTATTACAAAGGGAATTGAGTACAAGAGCAAGGAAATCCTCTTGCATTTGTACAGGGCCCTGGTGAGACCACTCCTGGAATATTGTGTACAGTTTTGGTCTCCAGGGTTAAGGAAGGACATCCTGGCTGTAGAGGAAGTGCAGCGTAGATTCACGAGGTTAATTCTTGGGATGTCTGGACTTTCTTATGCAGAGAGGTTAGAGAGACTGGGCTTGTACACGCTGGAATTAAGGAGATTGAGAGGGGATCTGATTGAAACATATAAGATTATTAAGGGATTGGACAAGATAGAGGCAGGAAATATGTTCCAAATGCTGGGAGAGTCCAGTACCAGAGGGCATGGTTTAAGAATAAGGGGTAGGTCATTTAGGACAGAGTTAAGGAAAAACTTCTTCTCCCAGAGAGTTGTGGGAGTCTGGAATGCACTGCCTCGGAAGGTAGTGGAGGCCAATTCTCTGGATGCTTTCAAGAAGGAGCTAGATAGGTATCTTATGGATAAGGGAATCAAGGAATATGGGGAGAAGGCAGGAACCGGGTATTGATAGTAGTTGATTAGCCATGATCTCAAAATGGTGGTGCAGGCTCAAAGGGCCGAATGGTCTACTTCTGCACCTATTGTCTATTAAAACCCACAAAAGCTCAGACATTGGTGTAATATAAAATATTTTTGTCTTTCTTACCATGCATCATTTCGTTTTGTTAGGGCATCACCGTGTCGCGTCGCGGTTAGTGTGGCGCTATTACAGCTCGGGGCATTGGAACTCGGAGTTAGTTTCCAGCGTCTTCTGTAAGCAAGTTTGCACATTCCTTCACGTGTGCGTGGGGGGGGGGGGGTTCCTCTGGGTGCACCGGTTGCCTCCCACAGTCCAAAGACTTGCCTGTTAATGGGTTAATTGGCCATTGTAAATTGTCCTGTGATTAGGCTAGGGTTAAATAGGAAAAGTATATCGAAATCAGGGGCTCCCAACCTTTTTTATGCCATGGGCCAATACCATTAACCGGGGGGGGTCTGTGAACCCCAGGTTTCGGAACCCCTACTCTAAATAAACAAAATTTTAGTTACCATTGAGTGGCATCACAGACCCAAGCTCTTAAATTAGGTTACATTTTCCTGCAGTTCTTCTGGCTTTTCAGCAGGTATATCTGACAATTCTTAATACAGCACAGCTGAGTGCTCGAGGCACAGTTCTGTTTACAGGCTGGGCAACGAGCAAAATTCTAAAGAAAGCCGAGTTTCTGGAGGGGTGAAGTAATTCCTTCCCTTGTATTACTCATCATTCCCTCCTTTTAGAAGGAGGGGGAATTAAGTTCACTAGTGAAGTAATTCTGAAATACTCAACTGCAGGGTTCTTTCTATAACATAGTTGTGCATCTTTCTCAGCTGTTTCTTATTTATTCACCTAAAGAATTGCATGCTTGCTGTCATGTGATCCGGTTGCCATGGCATTTATTTTGTTGCTGTGAATTATGGTTAGATGCCTGATTGGAGGCTAAGCCTTTTTGAGGTGTCGATGGAGTTTCAGTTATTTGGCTTCAGAAATCTGCTCATTTAGAAAATCTCCCGTTTTAGCAAGCTATAAATACTGAATTTGCCATCTCCACATTTTTTTCTCAATCCTTTTGTTCACCAGTGTTTCTGTTTTGTGCTGTGGACTGAAAACCTTGAGGAACATTGACTCAAGACTTCAAGGAATGTTATCTCAGAAAGGCGGCACCCATCATTAAGGACCCCCACCCCCAGGACTGATGGTTGACGGGTAGTAACTGTTCTTGAGTCCTGAGGCACCTGTACCTTCTACCTGACGGCAGCAGAGAGAAAAGAGCATGGCCTGGGTGAGGATCTTTGATAATGGAAATGCTTTTCCATGGAAACATTTCATGTAGATGTGCTCAATGGTTGGGAGGGCCTTATCCATGATGCACTGGGCTGAATCCGCTACCCTTTGTAGGATTTTTATTTCAAAGGCATTGGTGTTCCCAAACCGTGTCTATCACATGCCATTAGCAGTAATATTGATGCGCCCATAACTTCCACTGTAACACTCCCAGAAATAACTTAATTCCCCTTCATTCTCCATAGCTCCACTCGAACCTGTTCTGATTTGTCATAACCCTCTTTGTAAAAGTCCCAGAATCAGAACCAGCTTTAATATCACCAGTGTGGGTGATGAAATTTGTTAACTTTGCAGCAGCAGTACATGGCATAACATGATTAATATAGAAAAAACTGTGAATTACAGTGAGTATATATATATATATATATGAAGAATAAAATAAAATAGAAATTAAAAAATAGTGTTTATGAGTTTATTAGCCATTCAGAAATTGGATGGCAGAGGGGAAGAAGCTGTTCCTGAATCATTGAGTGTGTGCCTTCAAGCTTTTGTACCCCCTCCCTGCTGGTAGCAATGAGATGTGGGCATGTCCTGGGTGATGGGGCTCCTTAATGATGGACACCGCCTTTTTGAGGCATCGCTCCTTGAAAATGTCCTGGATGTTTTGGAGTCTGGTGCCCATGAAATATTTATGAACCCTTGCCTTGACCCTCTGCTATTCATCTAAACCTTACAGTAACAATCAGTGAAAACCTACATCTCTCACTGTGACATTCTGAGCCGATGGTAATTCGCTTAGATACACCACAGCTGGCTCACTGTAACAGGCAGCGACGAGCCCACACAGTCTACTTGAAAACTTTCTGTGATGTTCACTTTTTTACCTGTTTACACTTCCTGTCTATTCCACCTCATGGATACACTTCATGTGACAGTGTCACATAGCCCACCTTTCTCACTGTCTAACTCATCGATTTACCCCACACTTCTGTGTAAACTCTGCATTACACCCTATTCTGTCCTTGTCCTTCTGATAATCCCTCTGTCACTGCAAGTCTCTGTTCTACCCATTAGACTCAATGATTTAAGGGCACAGTAGACCCAGGAAGGAAGCAAATGATATCCCATAAATTCAGTTTTTGAAAATGTTTTATTTTATTGCTGCTTCACTTTATATCTGCGACCTCCTCTTCACTAATGAGCTGCCAGAATTGAGTGTAATGACAAATGACATCTCTTTGAGTTACTTTTCTTTCTACCCTCGGCACTCTCCGAGAACATTACTCTCCTTCACATTTTTTTATATATCTGGGAAAATCCAGCTTTGATAATTAGTTGACAGAGCTTCATCTAAGCCCACAAAGAGCAACACACACAAAACGCTGGATGAACTCAGCTGGCCAGCCGGCATCTATGGAGAAGCATAAGCAGCCGACGCTTTGGGCTGAGACCCTTCTTCAAGGCTGGAAAGGGAATGGGAGCGACAGTGCAAGAAGGTTGGGGAGGAGGGGAGGAAGAAGTGCAAGGTGGAAGGTGTTAGGTGAAAGCAGGAGAGGGGGAGTGGTGAAGTAAAGAGCTGGGAAGTTGATTGGTAGAAGAGATAAAGGGCTGGAGAAGGGGGGGATCTGACAGGAGAGGACAGAAGACCGTGGAAGAAAGGGAAGGGGGAGGAGCACCAGAGGTAAGGAGATAGGTGAGAGAGGGAAATGTTGAAGAAGAGGAGGGAGGCCATTACCAGAAGTTTGAGAAACTGATGTTCATGCCATCACGTTGGAGGCTACCCAGGCGGAACTTAATGTATTGCACCAACCTGATTGTGATCTCATCCTGGCAGTAGAGGAGGCCATGGACTGAGATGTCAGAATGGGAATGGGAAGCAAAATTGAAATAGATGGCCACCAGGTGATCCTACTTTTTGTGGTAGATGGAGTGAAGGTGCTTGGCCAAGCGGTCTCCCAATCTTCATCCGGTCTCACTAATACACACGAGGCCACACTGGGCGCACCGGATACCCCAAGAGACTCGCAGGTGAGGTGTTGCGACCCTGAATGGTAGTGAGGGAGGAGGTGTGGGGGCAGGCATGGCACTTGTTCTGTTTGCAAGGAGAAGTACCAGGAGGGAGATCAATGGGGAAGGACGAGTGGACCAGGGAGTTGAGCAGGAAGGGACCTACCCCACAAACAGCTGTATGTTAGATGTTACTTCTGACATGCAATGGAGCCAGGTTTTGGAGAGAGAGTGCCAGTTGCACCTATCACTACTGACCAGCTAAGTTCCTCTGGCATGTTGAGTGTGTGGCTTTGGATTTCAGTATCTGCAGACTTTTTTGTGATACATATGTTCCTTCACGACAATCAACAACAACAAATTCCAGGCAGAGTCAAACACTGATTTTCAGATCTAACTCTATAATTCTCACTTTTGTACACGGGTAATGACCTCTGACCTAAAATGGTCATTGGAATCATGGTTATGATGTGGGCTTGTGATGGAGAGTGCTTGGTAAAATGCTTTCATTACATCTGAGCATTTACACACACACACGCACACACACACACACCCTTGTCATTGCGCTGAGAGTACTAACTTCAATGTTTTCTCCCATATATTCTCATAGCGGGCCCTAAACCAAGCTGATGCGCTGGGGTTGGCTTTATGGCGCCTGTCCCACCATACACAGCAGAATATTCAATTCTTTAATTTCTTTAATGATCTGTTGTTTGTGTACTGTATTTAAAGTAGATGCCTCTGTTTATTTTGTAATATGATTGTAACTACATTGTAGGTGCATCATATTCAAATTCATGTGTCGTCGCAAGTTAACTTTCTGGGTAATTAAAGATGATGTGTCTTAGTGCCTGAAAATGGCACTCTTGGTTCTCTGTGGGAGAGAGAAATCAGGCTTCCAGGCATTTACACTGTACAAAAGAGTACCGAACTATTATCGTGTTTGCTGGTGGGTATCTTTTTGTAAATATTGGCAGTTTTCACTAATTTTTGTAAGTTTGGGTTTTGGTGCTTCTCATAAGCACCCATTGCACTAAAGTGCGAAGAGAATCCAGTCATAAGCCACGTATCTAACAGGGACGTAGAAGGCAATCTCTTCGGAATCCTGACAATCTCTTTTAAAATGGAGCCTCTGGCACTTTCAGTGTTAGTGGGGCAGCCAGGCTCTCCGCCCACGTTCGGAGGCTATTCCTGCACTGCTAATGCCAGATGAGGGCACTGAAAATTGACCCTAAAGTGTGCAGATGCCGGAAGGTTTTTGTGTCAACGGTGGTCTTGCAAAGCTGGGGCGACCATGCGTTGACAATCCCATCCTGATCAGCTGGGGAGAGGAAGGAAAGCATGGTATGCCGCTGATGGCACTCACAGAAAGGGCAAAGAGTTTTCCCTTTTCTTTCTTCGGTGCTTCAGTGCAGCCCCATCTCAATTCCACAAAGCCTTTTTACTCAGGTACTGATGAGAAGCACTGCATTTTGAGGCACCCTTGACTTAGGGGCCCCTAAGGGCTGCAAATTTGTGTTGCTGGTAGACTAAAAGGAAAAGACGTTGTGTCTGAGTGTGAATTTGAATTCATTATCATTAAAAAATTGGCTGCAGACATCTGGATGCTTGCCCGAATTGTGCTCACTAGTTTTTCTCAGGGTAAAACTAAAGTATTTGCACTGCACTCTTGCAGCGGTTGCTGCTGTCAGTGGAGCATCTTTGGTGAGGTTTTAATTGCAGATGTTTGAAAGAAATGCAATGAAAGATAGAAATTAAATTTTGTGTTGCTTCCCTCAGAGAGGCCTCTGGTTTGTCTTGCTTCCCTCGGAGAGGCTGCTCTCCGAGGGACCGCTGATTCTTGAAACTCTTGGAGATGTTATCAGAATTCTGAGATTTAAGCATTGGACTGTAGTTCATATCGTCCTCTTTCAGTTCTATGTTTTTTTCATGTTCCCGCCCATTCTATCTTGATGCCAGCTGGTGGGCTGAGGGTTTGGGGGATCTGTTAGTTTTTGTGCAAGGAAGGGGTTGAGGGGATTTGTGAGTTTTTTTTTATTTTTCTTTCCGTGCGGAGGGATTGATGTCTTTCCTTCAACTTCTTCTATTGCTTTTTCTATTTCATGGCTATCTGGAGAAGACAAATCTCTGAGTTGTATTCTGCATACATACTTTGATAATAAATGAACCTTTGCAATTAAATTTAACCTAATCCACCCAGTGGTGAAACTGATGAGAATGGATGGTTTTCCAATTTTACTAAGGGAAACACAAGAGATAGAGCAGACACTAGAATGTGAAACCAGGAAATAAACTGCTGAAGAAACTCAGAGGGTCAAGCAGCATCTGTGGAGGCAAAGGGGTATTTGATATTTCACCTGTTACAGTCTTGACCTCTGCGGATGGACCTTGATCTGTTGAGACCCCCTCCCCCCCACAGGAGTTTATTTATACGAATTTCACCTGCCCTCAAAATCATTTTTGTTATGAATCACACCTGACTGCACTAGCTTCCAGGGTTTAGATGTTCTGACTCCCCGGGATATCGATAACTGGTGCGGCCCCTTTAAAGGCTCAGGCCTGCCCTGCTAATTGGTGCCATGTTTTGGTGCCAGGATTTTAATATTTAAAGAGCACCTGAACTGAGGTTTGGTGTTCAATTGTCAGCTGTCTTTGGATTCTCACCTAGCATCTAGTTGAGAGCCCTGCCCTTACTTCTGTCTTGTAGTGTCTCTCGATTCTCTTTGAATCCTCCAGCCTTGGGTCCTATCCATCCTCCCCTTGGTCTCTCTTCACAATTCTAGCTCATTGAAGTTGTTGCAATTGGGGAGTAAAAGTGTGGTTAGTGCACTTACACCAACATTTTGGCTGGAAGTTATTTTGCTGGAGCTTGCTGCTGCCTGACAGTGTTCCAGAACAGAACCTCGGTCCACTTGAATGTCAAACAGCACTTTTAGGAACTTTTGAAACCTAGATTCAATTCTTTTCTAAAAATAAGATAAAATACTCTAAAGGTAATTTCCATTGAGAAGGCAGCATTCAGTTCACATTTAATAGAAACTTTTTTCCAATGTACAATATTTATTTATTGAGGTACAGCTTGGAATTGGCCTTTCTGGCATGTCAAGTCATGCTGTCCACCAATCACCCAAATTAACCCTAGCCTAACCACGAGACAATTTACAGTGTCCAATTAACCTGCCACTGGTACATCTTTGGACTGTGGGAAGAAACCAGAGCACCCAGAGGAAACCCACGTGGTTACAAGAGGAACGTACAAACTCCTTACAGGCAGTGGTGGGAATTGAACTTGCATCAACTGTACTGCAAAGCGTTGTGCTAACCACTACTTTACTGTGCTGCCTATTAAATATCCCATTTAAGATTAATAGGACACTGCTAATTGCCTCCGTTTGTCAGTGAATGGGAATATGGGGGGGAATGGGAATTGATAAAATAAGATTACTGTGGGATTACTGTAAGTGGGCATGTGATGGATAGTGCAGACTGAATGGACTGAAGAGCCTTTCTCCATGTTAATGACCTTTGACTCTAAATTAGTGGATCCTCCATTGAGCTAAATAGCTACAAGTTTCCTCAAGTACGAAGACAGAAACAGATTTACGGTGGCATTTAGAGGTAATCTCTGGTTTAGGAAAGTCTGATTCTGGGCACCCCTACATACAAGCAAACTCCCATAATATTAGTAAAGTCAGACGCATGTACAAGAAAGGCTTAACTAGGTTTCCCTCTCAGAGTCAGAACCAGGTTTAATATCAATCGCAGATGTCGTGGAATTTGTTGTCTTTGTGACCACAATACGTATTAATAGAGAAAAAAGTGTGAATTACAGTGAATATATATAGTAGTTAAATTAAATAAGTAGTGCAAATATAAAATAAAGAAATATAAGTTAGTGTTGATGGGTTCAATGTCCATTCAGAAATTGGATGGCGGAGGGGAAGAACCTCTTTCTGAATTGTTGAGTGTGTGCCTTCAGGCTCCTGTACCTCCTTCCTGATGGTAGCAATGAGAACAGGGCATGTCCTGGGTGACTGGGGTGCTTGATGATGGACGCTGCCTTTTTGACACATTGCTCTTTGAAGATGTATTTGGATACTACGGAGGCTAGTGCCCTTGATGGAGCTAAGTTTACAAGTCTCTGCAGTTTACTTCGATCCTGTGTTGTAGGCCCCACATACCAGACAGTGGTGCAGCCGGTTAGAATGTTCTCCACAGTACATCTATAGAAGTAATTGTTCTTTCTATCAGTCTTAAGTGTCTTTGCAATACCGTGGAGGTATGGTTACCATATCAAGTGATTTTAGTATACTAGGACAAAATTAACTTATGGACGTCTGTTAAAATGGAACCCACTTGTTATCTGGGAAAGCCTGCAATATTCCGCTCAGCTTTGGGTAACGTGTGCTACTGAGTTGAAGTATGTTCGGCTGGTGCATGAGCCGCCAAACCGTGTACGATTGTCATGGTAGTATTGGGTGTTTCATCTTATGCCCAGCTTTACCACTGGCATTGGTGCCTTCTCAGAGTCTCAGAGTCTTGCTTTGACCCAGACAGAGTATGACCCATGGTCAGCTTTCTACCTTCAGCAGTCTGTTGTGTGGTTGGTGATCGAGGCTGGAAAACACTGTAATTTTTGCCTTCAGGCACTGTTTTGGACCACGACAACTTTTTTTGATTACCAGTAAAGTACACGGCTAACTTGTTTTATTCTGTCACCTTTGAAGGCTGACAGACATTTACCCTGGTAAGTAGCACAATGGGGGAACAGCAGGAAGGACTGGGAATGGTCAGTATGTTAAAATGCCTTATTGCAAAAAGTATTGGTTTTGTAATTCCAATAATAACTGCCCTAACAAATGAATTTAAACCCCCCTCTCTATCTTTACAGCTGTTTGAGTCCATCATGGTGGGGGGGGGGGGGGTGTGGGGTGTGTGTGTGTTGGAGGAAGAGAGAAGGGATAGGGAAAGGGACAGGTATTGGTTCCAAAATGGAAAGACAGGGATGAAAACTATGGGCAAGGGGAATTCCCAACACGAGTCCATTACTTCAAAGCAGGACCTGGAGGGTGACAGCTTTCTTAAATAGCCAGTGCCGTGGATCAGCATTGTTTCAGAAATAGGCCGAACAACCAAAAGACCCACCCACTAACCACAGCTACCACTGGTATCCATACTGCAACAGAATGTGTGGATCCCAGACTAACCTCAAAGGCCACCTGGGGGCCCACCAAATAACATCTTACTCAACTTGTCGGACCAAAGTTCAAAGTAAATTTATAACCAAGTACATTATGCCACCATATACAACACTGAGACTCATTTTCTTGCAGGTTTACTCAATAAATCCATAATAGAGTAATAACGGTAATAGAATCAGTGAAAGACCACACCATCTTGGGCATTCAACCAGTGTGCTAAAGACACAAACAGTGCTAATACAAAAAAAAAGAAATAATAACAAATAAGTAAGCAATAAGTATTGAGAGCATGAGATGAAAAGCCCTTGGAAGCTGAAGCCATAGGTCGAGGGAATGTTTTAGTGATGGGGCAAGTGAAGTTGAGTGACGTTATCCCTTTTGGTTCATGAGCCTGAAGGTTGAGTGATAATTACTGTTCCTAAAGCAGGTGGTGGGGGTTCTGAAACTAACTATTCCTGAACATGGTGGTGTGAGTCCTGGGGCACTTGTACCTTCTTCCTGCCATGACAGAACTGATCAAAGGTAAGTATAGCCAACAGTATAAACAACAAGGTCGCACAATAGTATTTTTTTCTGTGATAGGCGCAGAATAAAAATTAAGCAATCAATTTTTGGGGCATGAGTTACATGTGTAATTAAACACTCGGAGAAAAGGATCATTTACACTCCACAGACTGGGATAGTGTTACGCTGTTCCACAGATAGAATCAGCTGGGCTTCTGATATCTTCTTCAGTTGCGGTTAGCGGATGGGGTTTGTTACTTGTTAAATGTTTATTCAGCAGGGAAAGAGTTAGCCTCTCTATAACTTAAAAAAAAATGCTTGAAGTTTCTTTAGGTTTGGCATTTGCAGTGGAACTCTGCGGAGTATCCGTTGATTCTGTAGGGTAAAGTGTCCGGTCTGTCCATACCGGGAGTGTGAAGGAGTGCTTTAAGGCGTGTGTGGGCATTTGTGCTGTGTCTAGGAGTCACTGAGGCATCCCAGGTAAAATTATGAAGCAAGAAACTCGGTATCTTGAACTGTTGTACATAATGAGAGGCACTGGTGGTGGGAGAGTGTTGTTTGGAGGAAATCAAACATTCTAATCATCCTTTTATCCCGAGATGCAAAATAAAATTAAAAAAAACATAAACGAAGTTTCCCAGACCACTGGGTCTGGTTACATTGCTTCTGGTAACTGTTCTGTGCTCATTAGGTATGAAGTATCTTCATCCAAGTCTAACTCCTTTGGGAATTTAGCATTCATTTCATTAGATGTCGACTTCCCAACGGATTCTCTGTTAGACCCATAATTTACTGTATTGCCCTTGGCTAGAGAATACTGCAGATGCTTAAATGTGAGGAAATTTTACTGGGACTTGGGCTGTTCCCTAATTTATTGGGAAGAACTTGGAGTTTTTGAAAAAAAATCAAATGCTTTCACTATTATCTTGGAAGAGGTTATAATTTAAAAGTGAAGAGTGTTAATAATGCTAGTTTATTGCCTGTAGTTGGCTAGTTTGGTAGTGATTTTTTGCAAGCTTTTGGTCAGCAATCTCACACTGTTACTTATTGCTCCAGTAACGATGCAAGGCACTGCTTTTGCTTGAATTATCGTTGTGTGGATAACAATTCTGCCTCATGGGCAAATGCACTGCTTGCACAAGACCATAAGACATTGGTGCAGAATCAGGCCATTAGGCCCATTGAGCCTGCTCCAGCACTTGATCATGGCTGATCCATTTCCCTCTCAACCCCATTCTCCTGCCTTCTCCCTGTAATCTTCCATGCCCTGACTTATCAGGAATCTATCAGCCTCTGCCTTAAGTACACAATGATCTGACCTCCACAGCTACCTGTGGCAATGAATTCCACAGATTCACCACCCCCTGGCTAAATGAATTCCTCATCGTTTCCATTCTAAATGTAAGTCCTGCTATTCTGAGGTTGTGCCCTCTGGTCCATGACTCCCCCACAGAAGGAAACATCCTCTCCACTAGGCCTTTCAATGTTCAGAATCAGAATCAGGTTTAATATCACCAGCATGTGTAATAGGAAATAAACTGTGAAGTACAGTAAATATATGTGTGTGTTTATATATATATATATATATATATGTTAAATAGTTAAATAAGTCATTCTAAAAAATAAGAAGTGAGGTGATTTGATGTTCATGGCAAAGGAAGGAGCTGTTCCTGAATCACTGAGGGAATGCTTTCAGGCTCCAGTATGATGGTAGCAATTTGATAGGTTTCAGTTAGATCCCCCTCACTCTTCTAAATTCCAGCATACAGCGTTCGTTTAGAATCAATAGAACTGTCCTGCTTCATGTACAAAACCAATCTCGAGTTGGGCCAAGCAATCAGATAGACCCCGAAGAAGGTTCTCGGCCCAAAACATCGGCTGTTCATTCTTCTCCATAGATGCTGTCCGACCTGCTGAGTTCTGCCAACATTTTGGGTTTGTTCTGATGGAATTCCCACACTTGTTATCATGTTTCAGTTCTTGAGTGGTTCATTGAAGTATACAAACCATACTAATGTAAGGAAGACAAGTGTGAGAGGAAATCTCATTTTCTGACAGCAGATGGCAACAAAATTGCCATTGCTGGCCCAGCCTTTTTACGCAAGTGGAAGGACACCCTTTAAGCCAGAATTGGCTGCTTTTGATCTATGGTTTCTTCATAAAGTAGAACTTAGGAGTGGATTACTAAAAGTTGTCTTGTAGTGCAGTTAGAGGTTGGCAAGTATGATGTTGTGGGCATCATTGAGTTGTTGCTGATAGAAGATTATACTGTAGTTGGGAGCTTAACATCCAAGGAAACACATTATATTGAATGGACAGGCAGCCCAGCAGAGATGGTAGCATGGCACTATCGGTAAAAAATGAAGTTATTAGAATGAGATGACCTAGGATCAGGAGGTGTAGAATCCTTGTGGGTAAAGTTAAGGAACTGCAAGGTTAAAAAGACCCTGATGGGAGTTATTTATAGGCCTCCAAACAGTAGCCAGGATGTGGTTACAAATTATAGTAGAGATAGAAAATGCATGTCAAAAGGGCAATGTTATGATAGTTATGGGGATTTCAAGATGTAGGTAAATTGGGAAAATCAGGTTGGTGCTTATTTTCGATCCCAAGAAATGAGAATTTGTGGAATGCCTATCAGATGGTTTTTTAGAGCAGCTTGTGGTTGAGACCATTAGGGGATCAGCTATTTTGGATTGGGTGTTGTGTAAAGAACTGCATTTGTTTAGGGAGCTTAAGGTAAAGGAACTCTTACGAGGTAGTGTTCATAACATTGCAGAATTCACCCTGAAATGCGAGGGAGAGCAGAAAAGGCTGGAGTTTCTGGGAGAAATTCAGAAGGCTCAGGATAGATACATTCTGAAGATGAAGAAAAATTCTAAATGGAGGATAAAGTAACAATGGCTGACAAGGGAAGTCAAAAATGGCATAAAAGCTAAAGAGAGAGCATACAATATTGTAAAAATTAGTGTGAAGTTAGAGGATTGGGAAGCTTTTAAAGTCAACAGAAGCCATTTATAAGTGGAGTGAAAGGATGAACTATGAAGGGAAACTAGCCAATAAAATAAAACAGAACACCCAACAATTTTCTCAGATATAAAAAGAGTAAAAGACAGACAAAAGTCGATATCAAACTGCTGGAAAATGATGTTGGAGAGGCAGTAATGGGGACAAAGAAATGATGGATGAACCTAATAAATATTTACCTGCAGTCTTCACTGTGGAAGATAATAGAAGTTTGTTGGAAGTTTGAGAGCGTCAGGGAACAGAAGTGAGTGAAGGTGCTATTGCTAAGGGGAAGGTGCTTGGGAAGCTGAAAGGTCTGAGGGTAGATAAGTCACCTGGAACAGATGGACTACACCCCAGGGTCCTAAAAGAGGTAGCTGAAGAGATTGTGGAAACATTAGTAATAATCTTTGAAGAATCACTAGCTTTTGGCATAGTTCTGGAGGACTGGAAAATTGCAAATTTCACTCCACTCTTAAAGAAGGGAGGGAGGGAGAAGAAAGGAAATTATAGGCTAGTTAGCCTGAACTTAGTGGTTGCTAAGACATTGGAGTCGATTGTTAAAGATGAGATATCAGGGTCCTTGGAGGTACATGGTAAAATAAGACAAAGTGGGCATGATTTCCTTAAGGGACAATCTTGTCTGACAAACCTGTTAAAATTCTTTGAGGAAATGACAAACAGTATAGACAAAGGAAAATTGATAGATGTTCTGTACTTAGATTTTCAGAAGGTCTTTGACAAGGTGCCACACATGAGGCTTCCTAGCAAGATAAGAGCCCATGGTATTACAGGAAAGATACTAGCATGGATAGGGCATTGGCTGATTGGCAGGAGGCAAAGAGTGAGAATAAAGCAAGCCTTTTCTGATTGGGTTCTGGTGACTAGTGGTGGTCTGCAGGGGTTCGTGTTGTGATTGCTTATTTTTGTTGTATGTCAATGGGTTTATGGCCAAGTTTGCAGATGATACAAAGCTAGGTGGAGGGACAAGTAGTTTTGAGGAAGGAAGATGGTACACACACAAATTGCTGGTAGAATGAAGCATGCCAGGCAGCATCTATGCAAAAGAGTACAGTTGATGTTTTGGGCTTAGACTCTTCAGCAGGACTGGAGAAAAAAATGAAGAGTAGAGTTAAAAGGGGGAGGGGTGAGGGGGAGGGAGAAACACAACATGATAGGTGAAGTCTCAAGGGGGGAGAGGTAAAGTAAAGAGCTGGGAAGTTGATTGGTGAAAGAGATACAGGACTGCAGAAGTGGGAATCTAATAGGAGAGGACAGAAGGCCATGGAAGAAAGAAATGGGGGGAGAAGCACCTGAGGGAAGTGGTGGGCAGGCAAGGAGATAAAGTGAGAGAGGGAGTGGGGAATGGTGAAGGGGGGGGGGTTGTCCATTAAGAAGGACTTAGACAGATTGGGAGATTAGGCAAAGAAGTAGCAGATAAAATACAGTCTCGGGACGTGTATGGTCATGCATTTTGTTAGAAGAAATAAAAGTGTAGATTATTTTCTAAATGGAGAGATAATTCAAAAATTTGAGGTGAAAAGGGACTTGGGAGTCCTTGTACAGGATTCCCTGAAAGTTAACTTGCAAGTTGATTTGGTGATGAAGAAGGCTAATGCAGTGTTAGTGATCATTTAGTGAGGGCTAGAGGGGCCTCACTTGGGGTATTGTGAGCAGTTTGGGCCCCTTATCTAAGAAAGGATGTGCTGATATTGGAGAGGGTTCACAGAAATGATTCTGGGAATGAAAGTCTTATCATGAAAAGAGCTTTTGATGGCTCTGGGCCTGTACTTGCTGGAATTTAGAAGAATGAGAGGGGGATCTCATTGAAACCTATCGAATGTTGAATGGTGTAGATAGAGTGGATGTGGAAAGGATGTTTCCTATGGAGGAGGAGTCTAGAATCAGAGAACATGGCTTCAGAACAGAGGGATATCCATTTAGAATGGAGATGAGTAGGAATCTCTTTAACCAGAGGGGTTGTGAATCTGTGAAATTCATTGCTGTAGGTGGTTTGGAGGCCAAATCTGTGGGTGTATTTAAGGTGGAGGTTGATGGTTTCTTGATAAATCAAGTCAAGACATGAAAGGTTACGGGGAGAAGGCAGGAGAATGTGGTTGAGAGTGAAATGGATCAGCCATGATCAAATGGTGGAGCAGATTTGATGGGCTGAAATGCCTAATTCTGTTCCAATGTCTTACGGTGTTTTGGAAAGTTTTGAACAACATTCAATAAATTCTGTTCACCAAACAACGAGCTTCACAAAGAGAAGCAGATGAACATTACTACAGTTATAATTCACCAAGCTGTGCTCCCTCTTGTGACAACATTTTTGATTGGTTTGATGATATATTGGAAGCTTTATTTAGTGAATTTGGAGGAGCAGGCTGGAGAATGAAGGCACCACACAAGCAGTATCAGATACAGATTGCTCACATCTGTCCTCGTCCATGACCCTGCAGCTCGAAGCACAGCCAATCGGGAATGTTGCATTCAGACCACTATGCAGAAAACCACATCCTGAAGACCCTGATCAGTCAATGGAGGGACATCTTTTGACATCTTCCTATCTTCAGTACAGGCTTATGTCAAGCATTTCAATGAAAAATTGTTAAGCTCTGCCAGTAATCTCATTACGTTTTCAATGGGAACCAGCAAGCACCACGAAAGAAGATGCACTCTTAATATACGGTCAGATTTCCACGAGTACTGGGTGAAATTTTGTGTGCTCATATGCCCTAGACAGTTTCTATCTCCCCTTGCAAACTGATTCAAGAATAGAAAATATGACATGCAGGTCCATGAATATTTATTACCCTCTATACCAACAGAGAAATTCAGTTTTCTGATTGCCTCATCCATAGTCAGTGGGGTGACTTTCAGTTTGCAAGGGAAAAGTTCTATCCATGCAGGGGTTCCCAACCTGAGTCGTCAAACCCTTGGTTAATGGTCGGGGTCCATGGCATAAACAAGGTTGGGAACACCTGTATCGATCCATCATCACTGATGTTGGAAATGCCCAGAGTGGCAGTGCTCAGTAAGAACTCTGTGATTGACAGCTACTGAAATCAGTGGCTTGATTGGTCTTGTGGTCTTGATCTGAAACTTAGTTGTTCACTTCCTTCCTCAGATACTGCCTGACCCTCTGAGTTCCTCTAGCGTAGAGGTTCCCAACCGTTTTTATGCCATGGACCCTTACCATTAACCAAGGGTTCATGGATACCAGGTCAGGAACCCCTGATCTAGCAGTTTGTGTTTGCTGGTATACCCATCCTGCTGAAGAAAGCTTCAATATAGAAAATAAGGCTAGAAATATCTAGCCTTATTTTATTATGTTATTGATTTATTTTTGAAGACATGTTAATCTACATTTAATGGGTGTGGAGACACAGTTTGTAATTAGTTTCTTGGAATGGATTGCAAATTGAAAAATCAAATGGTTACCCAAAGACCTAAAAAAAGAAAGATGTGGCTGTATCATGCTCAGTTACTGGGTTAATTCTGAAGTTTCTTCACTGTTATTGTCGTCGACAAACATACAGCAGCTTTAGTGGTTTATCTCCTTACATACTTACTTATTGCCTGTTACGCCGCTGGCATTTAGGGCAGCAATGAAGGTCTCCATCTCTGGTGGTGATCAGGGTTTCTTTCATCACGTCAGTAGCTTCCTCTCGGTTTTCACTCCTGTCAGTCATGCAAGCCCTGGGTGGAGACTCAGGAACGCCATCGCACTCAGATGTAGAAGAATTCTTCATTGCTGTTTCCATAACGATTTTGTTTTACCAGTCAGGGTTGTTAGCCTTGTGTTAAACACCTGAACCTGGATGATTGGTAGACCATATTTTGTCTAGCCCTTACCCTTTGACCTCTTTGTCATGTGCTACCCTAACAAGAGACAATGCATAAAACCCTGACTCCGAGCCATTCAGAGATGCAACTCTCCAAACCACGACAAGTCTGTGGTCCTCTTGGAGGGTTTTATCTTCATCCACTAGATAATATTAGATCTCCCACTTATAGCAGAAACCTCCTCATTACCTGGTTTCTGTCAGGGCATCCAATCTTTATGGAAAAGGAGCTGATTTGTTTCTAGTCATATTTTTCAGTGGTGGGGCTTGAGCCTCGGCTGATCCAGTTTACCCCACCATTGTTTGCGTCTTCACAGCTCCCTTACTTTTTACTCCAAGGCAGCCAACCTCCAATCTTAAGGCTGTACATATTTGTGCATGATTTATGAAGGGACAATTATTTTCATAAAAGTTTATCGAGACACAGTGTAGGACAGGCCCTTCTGGCTCCTTCAAGCCATGCTGCCCAGCATCCCAACAATTTACAATGACAAATTAACCCACCAAATGGTACACTTTTGGACTATGGGAGGAAACCAGACTACCTGGAGGAAACCCACACAGTCATAGGGAGAACATACACCTCCTTACAGGCAGCGGCAGGAATTGAAACTGGGTTGGCAGTATTGCAAAGTGTTCTGCTAACCACTATGCTACCATGCCACTATCAAAACCACTTCTTTCTCTTCAAGCTATACATCTTTCTGACTTGGAAAAAGATCTGTCTTCCTTCACTGTTACTGGATACAATTCCTGGAGCTCTCTCCCTAACAGTATTGTGTGTACACCGACTCATCAGTGACTGCAGGGGATCAAGGGGGCAGTTTACCACCATCTTCCCAGGGTATGTAAGGGATGGGCAACTAAATGCTGGCACAGCCTATGAAGCCCACACCCTTTCAGTCAATAAATACAACCCCTCAATTAGAGAACCTCTCAGCCTTCTTAGCTTAATGGAATACAAGTAAATTTTGTGCAGTCTCTCCTTGTACCATAACCATCTTGGGCCTTGTATCATTCAGGTGAATCTGAGCTGTGCACGCCCCCCAAGACAATCCATCCTCACTAGTGGCTGAAGCTGCACTGGCCTGTGATCATGACTTTGCAACACTGAAACAGCAGATCCTCACTTTTTTATTGTAGCCCTGTTGTGATAAAGAACAAACTTCGACTTGACTTTGTGATACTTTTGTTTACAGATGCTCTTACAAACCACAGAAATCCCTCTGCTCCAGTGTTTCTAGCCACTCAACATTAATAAAATATTCCAATTTTACTTCTTGGATCGCTTGACTCCATCTCCTGCAGCTTTGCGCGTTCAGGATCTGTTTAATGCTGCTTTGAAAGTTGCTGCTCACGTCCAACCAACTTACTGTAGCATCTATTGCAAAATAAATCTTAAGGAGGATACTGTGCCACAATACTCCCTTGTATAACACTCCCTTGTTTTGTATATTGAATAAAGTTCAAGGTAAAATTTATTATCAGAGTACATACATGTCACCACATACAACCTTGAGATTCTTTTACCTGCGTGCATATTCAGCAAATTTATAGAATGGTAACTTTAAACAGGATCAATAAAAGAGCAAGAGCACAAAAGATAACAAGCTGTGCAAATGCAAATATAAATAAATAGCAATAAACAATGGGAGCATGAAATAACATGATGAAGAGTCTTTAAGGTGAGATCGTTGGTTGTGGTAACATCTCAATAGATGAGTGTGGTTATTTCCTTTTGCTCAAGAGACTGATATGATATAGATTTCACCATTGTAAATTAGGGCAGCAATGAAGGTCCTCCAAATCTGGCAGTGTTCAGGGCTTCCTCTCGGTTTCCAATCATGCAAGTCCTGGGTGGAGACTCAGGAACACCATTGCACTCAGATGTAGAAGGATTTTTCATTGTTGTTTCTGTAACAATTTTGGTTTACCAGCCAGAGTTGTTAGCCTTGAGATGAGTCCCTGAAACTGGAGGATTGGTGGACCACTCTTCATTTGGCCTCTACCCTTTGACCTGTCTGGCATGGGTGACCCTGCCAAGAGCCAAAGCAGAAAGCCCTGACTCCAGCCAACATACCTCTCTGGGTCATTGAGGCATGCAAACCTGTTGGAGGATTATGTAGAGTACTGTGCTACAACACATCCATTCATTCCACTCCTGCCTATTGTAAAGGAAATGCAACACCATTCCCCTCTACCACACATCCATCCATCGCACTCCCTCAATAAAATTTCCATTTCCTTCTATATCACTGCTTTTCAGTACCAATTCCCTTCTTATCACACTTGTCCATGGCAATTTCCCCTATAACACTTTGCACTCCATAAAAGTGTTCTACTTATAACTTACCAATTTTATTGCATGTAAAAATGAAGAAAATATTACACTTGCCTGGCTAAGAACAAGTTCACAGACCATTGCTTTCTTCCTCCTGTAGTCAATAATCAGCTCTCTTGTTTTGCTGACGTTTAGTGAGAGTTTGTCGATGTGGCATTATTCGACCAGATTTTCAATCTCTCTTCTATATGCCGATTTGTCAGCACCTTTCATTTAAGACTATAGACCACAAGACATAGGAGCCGAATTAGGCAATTTGGCCCATCGAGTCTGCTCCACCATTCCATCATGGCTAATTAATTATCCCTGTCAAGCCATTCCTCTGCCTTCTTCCTGCAGGCTTTGATGTTCTGATTAATCAAGAACTTCTGCCTTAAATATACCTAATGAGCTGGCCTGCCTGCGCAGCCGTCTGAGCCAAATGAATTCCATAGATTCACCATCCTCCCCCAAAGTAAGTTTTCCTCACCTCTGGTCTGAATGGACGTCCCTGAATTCTGAGGCTGTGCCTTTGGATCCTAGACCCCATAACGAGAAGAAACGTCCTCTCCTTGTCCACTCTGTCCAGGCCTTTCAATCCACTCTGTCTTGGCTAGCACCAGTGGTTTCATCAGCAAATTTAAATATAACATTGGAGTTGTACTTACCACACAATTGTAGTTACACCAATCACACCAGGTCACACCGGATAACTTATGACATAACTCTTAGTATCCCTACTGCAGTCGTTGACAGCAGTGTCCCACTCTCTTGTCTAACTTATGTATATCTCACACCACATAATTAATATTCTTCAGTGAACCATGGTGATCTGTTACATACAAGGAGGGGATTTGCTACATTATGTCTATGCTGTTTGAAAACAGACTATATGCTATTCCCATTTCAGTGATCTCAGTCCCTAACCTTACCAGCAATGGCTTGTTAGATGCTGGTCTGCAACAATTTAAATTTATTTGATGAGGGAGCTTTTCTCCATTATCTTTCATGCAGTGAATTCAGTGGAGGAAAATATTACATTTCTGTAAAAACTCTTTTCGATAAAACTGAAGTCTCTGCTCTATGGTCAACACAAAGTACACTGCAGTTGCTGTGGTCAAATCAAGACGTACAAAAAAGCTGTATGAACTCAGCAGGTCGGGCAGCATCTGTTGAAAGAAGCAGTCAACGTTTGGTTTTGGTTTTCCAACCTCCCCCCACCTTCTTTATAGGGCTTCTGCCCACTCCTTCTTTAGTCCTGATGAAGGGTCTCGACCCGAAACGTTGACTGCTTTTTTCAACAGATGCTGCCCAACCTGCTGAGTTCATCCAGCCTTTTTGTACGTCTTGATCTGCTCCATGGTTATTGTCTTCTTTGTTGACTAGATTGAGGGGGGTGGGGTCTGTTGCCAGGAAATTGGGTGAGTTTCTCAAAGATGCTTACACCGATGACTGTGTGGCTAAGTTCAGCTCCAACACCATATACAAGATTGCTGGTGACACCAATGTATCAAAGTTGGCGATGAATCAACATACAGCAGGGAGTTTGAAAATTTACTGAGTGGTGTAATGACAACAAACTCTCACTCAATAACATTAAGACCAAGAAACTGATTGTAGACGTCAGGAGAGGGAGACCAAAGGTCCATGAGCCAGTAATCATCAGAGCATCAGAGGTGGAGAGGGTCAGTAACTTTAAATTCCTGAGTGTCACCATCTCAGAGGACCTGTCCTGGACGTATCACATAAATGTAATTGCAGGTAAATCCCGGCAGTACCTCTATTTCCGCAGGAGTCTGCAGAGATTAGGTATGTCATCAAAAACCTTGGCAATCTTCTATAGATATGTGGTGGAAATTGTGCTGACTGGCTGCATTCTGGCCTGGTATGGGAACATCAATGCTTTTGAGGGGAAAATCCTACAAAAGGTAGTGGATTCGGCCTAATACATCACAGGTAAAACCCTCCCAACCATTGAGCACATCTACGTGAAATGTTGCCACAGAAAAGTAGAATCCATCATCAAAGATCCTCACCAGCGAGGCCAAGCACTTTTCTCTCTGCTGCCGTGAGGTAGAAGGTACAGGTGCCTCAGGACTTAAGAACAGTTATGACCCACCAACCATCAGGCTCTTAAACAAAAGAGAATAACTACACTCATTCTACTTTCTGGTGTTCCCACAACCGATGGTCTCGCTTTATGGACCCTTTATCTAGTTATTTAATGCTCTTGTTATTTATTGCTATTTGTTTATATCTGCATTTGCACAGTTTGTTGTCCATTGATCCTGTTTACAGCTACTGTTCCATAGATTTGCTAAGTATGCCTGCAGAAAAAGATTCTCAGGATTGTATGTGAAGACATGTATGTACTCTGAAAATAAATTTTACTTCGACTTTGAAATCAGAATCAGGTATATTGTCACTGACATAAGTCATGAAACTTACTTTGTGGCAGCAGTATAGTGTATGCAAAACTTATTATATAAGTTACACTAAAAATAAACAAACAAACAATTAAGCAAATAAATAGATAAGTAGATAGAGAGATAAATAGATAAATAAATAGATAGATATTACAAAAGAGGAATAATGAGTCCTGATGAAGAGTCTTGGCCCAAAACGTAGACTGTTTACTTTTTTCCATAGATGCTGCCCAGCCTGCTGAATTCCTCCAGCATTCTGTGTGTGTTGCTTTGGATTTCCAGCATCTGCAGATTTTCTCCTATTAGTGACACTACTGCTACTGTGGTCTCTTTGACGGTTGCCTACCCTGAAGAAGTTTAAATCTTCCTTTTGACGGGAGTTCAGTGCTACTGTCTCTCACTACTCCCCTTTGGGATCTCTGTGGCCCTCTGATTCTTCGACCATGCGCTCACCCAGACCCACTGAGTCCTGAAGAAGGGTCTCAGCCCAAATATTGACTGTTTGTTCATTTCCACAGATGCAGCCTGGCCAGTTCAGCAGCATTTTGTCCGGGATTTCCGATGTCTGCAGATTTTCTCATGTTTAGGAATAATGAGATAGCGTTCATGGACCATCCAGAAGTCTGATAGCAGAGGGGAAGGTGCTGTCATGAAAACTTTGAATATGGATCTTCAGGCCTCCTCCCTGATGGTAGATACTTCAAGCCTCCACCCAAATGCTGCTGTTTCCAAATTGCATTGGCCAATGTCCAACTTGCTTCTGGTTTTTATAAATTATAGGAGGTGCTCTGTTTGAACTAAAGGTGGTTCTAATTAATCACTGGGAGTATCTTTCATCAGAACCTCATTGCTAGTTTTTTTTTGTAATACTCCTGCCACCATTCAACAATGGCTCCAATCATTAGGATTCCACTCTGTTTATGTAACTTAGGAGAAATGAAAGGGATCAAAGAGCTTGAATGCAAGTCAGTAAGGCCATGCTGATAACCACTTCCGGGCATGCATGACTCTACACCTGTATCAGTGGGTCCCTTAAGCAACTGCGACTTGTTAAGAGTGGCACTGGTGCTGCCTTGCAAGCGCTGAGCTGAGAACTGCCAATGTGAACCTTACTCCTATAGAGGGCTCTATTAGACACAATGACTCTGTGTGAAGAAAGGATTCAGGGCAAAAGTAGTGTCACAGTCTAAAACGGGGGTCGGCAACCCGCGGCTCCGGAGCCACATGTGGCTCTTTTACGTCTGTGCTGCAGCTCCCTGTTGCTTTGGGAAATAATTGGTTGTGGCGACCCTTTTCCTGGCACATCCGAACCGACTCACTATTAGATATCCTACGGGGGTTTGCGAGCACAGAGCTTTGGAGCCTCTGCGCCATGGGGGGCAGGTTGAGGGAGGCTTAAAAGTGAGGCTGAAGATTTCGAATAAAGTTTTTTCCTTCGACTGCAGTTACCGACTCCGTGTCGTAATTTTAGCGCTGCGTGTAGCACACCGCTACATGGTCAGTATTTAATTAAAATGTATTTTATGTTAGTTTGTTAGTTTTTGAAATGTAATTCTAAATTTGAAGATTATGGTGATCTTGTACAATCTAAATAAGACATTGTGGCGACCCATTTCCTGACACATCCGAACCGGCTCACAATTAGCCAGCGCTCAGGCTAAGGGAGATAGCCTACGGGGGTTTGTGAGTACGTGTCTTTTGCAGCATCCACGCCCATGGGGGGGCGGGTTGAGGGAGGCTTAAAAGCAAGGCTGTTTAGTTCGAATAAAGCTATCTTTGACTGCAGTTTACTGACTGCGTGTAGCAACCGCTACAACGTGTTTTTATCGCTGGCTGTCCAGAGGGGAGGTGCTGAAACGCTTTGTCGCGTGTCTGGAAGAAGAGAAAACTTTCCTGGGCAGCAAAGGGCTCAACTTTCCTGAGCTGGAACAGCCAGAGTGGCTGGAAAAGCTACACTTCATGGTAGACATGACAGCGCACCTGAACACGCTGAACACAGCTCTTCAACGGGGTAAGGACGTACAGCCCTGCACATGTTGGAGGATGTTTTGGCATTCGAGCGCAAGTTGACGTTGCTTGCCAGAGATTTACAGAAAGGCACATTGTCTCACTTCCCCAATTTGAGAGAGTTCAAACAAGGTCACGACATGATAAATTCGGAGTATTTACATTCTGCAATCATTGCAATGCGAACATCGTTTGGGAAACGCTTCTGTGAGTTCAGAGAGGAAAAAAACACATTATCCTTCCCGGTCACTCCCCTAAGCATCGATCCATCCCTACTGAATACGACTGCATTGTCAGGTGTGAGTCAACCTGAACAAGGATGATAAATATTTTAATTGCCTATTATTTTACGTATATTCATATGTTTTCATTGTTCAGTGAAATAGTCCTTTTATTTTTCAGGTTGACAGCTGGCTGACGTTATTTTTGGTTTGCTGCTGGCGGCAAATTTAAGTTTGGCGTTTTTCATAAATACAAGAAGGACTCAAATAGACGTTGAGTATTTTACTTAAAAGTAACCTTCAACCCAACGTCTTTTTTTCGGAGTTCAAAATGTTTTTGTTGCATGCAGAAATGTAATTTCATTTTCTCTGCAGGAGTTCATCAATTTCATAAATGCAACACATTATAGTTTGTTTATACATAGCATAAAGGCAAAACAAAACGTTGTATGCAGTGTTATTTCATTTTAAATGTCAAACGGGTTTTGCGGCTCCCAGTGTTTTCTTTTCTGTGGGAAACGGGTCCAAGTGGCTCTTTCAGTGGTAAAGGTTGCTGACCCCTGGTCTAAAACCTTGCCCTTTCATATCACTTGCGGTTGCTCAATTTTCTTCAAGATTGGACCCTTACTATGCACGTGAGTGGGAATCTTATCACAAACAGGAGAAAACCTGCAGATTTGATGCTGCCTGGCCTGCTGAGTTTCTCCAGCATTTTGTGTGTGTTGATTGAATGGGAATTTTGTTTTGATGTGCACTGCACCAGCACCAGCAATTTGGCTTGTCATCTCAGTGAAGGGTGACATTGTTGAGATATTTCTGCTAGTTGGAATGTCTTGAACAAGGCAACAGACATGATTCCAACATAGGGTTGGTGGGGGTGGAGGGGCAAGATGGAGAAGTACTATAAAACTGAGGTACCCAGGAATTTCTTCACAGGATGGGGGAATGACTGTAATTCTCTCCCTCAGAGAGCTGTAGAGACTAGATCATGTGAGGATTTTACAGAGAGGGCAGATGCATTTTTGAAAGAATGGGGGGTGAGGGGGAACTAACCTGTGAAGGAGTTGAGGCTTGGGGCTAACTTACTGCCTGTTACACTGCTGACGTTTGGGGCAGCAGTGAAGGTCCTCCATCTCTGGCAGTATTCAGGGCTTCCTTCATTTTGTCAGTAGCTTCCTCCTGGTTTTCACTCCTGTCAGTCATGCAGGACCTGGGTGGAGACTCAGGAATATCATTGCACTCAGATGTCGAAGGATTCTTTATTGCTGTTTCTGTAACAATTTCGCTTTACCAATCAGGGTTGTTAGCCCTGAGCTGAGCCTCTGACCCTGGAGGTCTGGAGGACCATTCTTAGTCTGACCTCTACCCTTTGACCTATGACATTCCAGCGATTGTGGTCCTCTTGGAGGTTGGGGCTAATCAGTCATGTTAATATGAAAAGTAGCTATTCCTGCTCTTATTTTCCTGTGTTCAGGTGTTCTTGACTATGGGTTACCTTGTGGTGCACTAGAGAAGTGACTTCACTTGTATAATGAACCTTACACATGGAGTTTTGACAGACCATCTTTCACTTCTAAGGCACGAGTCCAAATTCCACCCAAGCCCCTTTCAAAATCCAGGACCGGTTTCAGGCCTAGTGTGTCGCTGCCCCGACATCTTAGGATCAAAATCAGAATCTGGTTTAATATCACCGGCATATGTCGTGAAATTTGTTAACTTTACGGCAGCAGTGCATTCAGTACATGATAGAGAGAAAAAAGATAACGGAATTACTGTAAATGTTATATATAAATAAAATAGTTAAATTAAATAAGTAGAAAAAAAGAAAATGAAAAAAGTAGTGAGGTAGTGTTCGTGGGTTCAATGTCCATACAGAAATCAGATTGCAGAGGGGAAGAAGCTGTTCCTAATCATTGAGTGTGTGCCTTCAGGCTTCTGTACCTCCTCCCTGATGGTAGCAATGAGAAGAGGGCATGTCCTGACTGGTGGAGGCCTGCTTGTTTAATTCCTCACCACCTCAGTGAGATTGCGAAGATACCCTACAGTAAGACACCTTGTTCTGTTGGCTAATGTTGTTTCTTGGGGCAGAGTCCCGGGAACAGCCAAGAACAATTTGTGCTGAAAGAAGGCTGAAGGAAGCGTATTCTTATTCCTTTGCAGTATAAAAACATATTTTTCTGACTCATAATTGTGCCTTTTTAAAGGGAAAACATAAATCATTCATTCCATCTAATGACAGGGTGATAGATACAAGGAGTGGGCTTCGTCATGATAATAAAACACAGATATTCAGGGTAACAAATGGCAGCTCACTAGCATCGGCTAGTTTTTGATGTTCCTTCAAACTTCTCTCATCCACTCTGTAAGGTGCTGCCACTTACTGGGGTTGAGTGCAACATGTATAGGCAGTAATTCAATTTTTCAAACAGTTCAGCCTGGGTGAGTCAACCTACTCAAAGGATAGAAATTGTAAACCACACACACAAAATGCTGGAGGAACTCAGCAGGTCAGATGAAAATGAATATACAGTCGATGTTTCGGACCGAGACCATTCATCAGGACTGAGAAGGAAGGGGGAAGATGCCAGAATAAAAAGATAGTGGGGAGGGGAAGGAGGCTTGCTGGAATGTGATAGGTGAAACAAGATGGGTGGGAAAGGTCAAGGGCTGGAGAAGGAAGAATCTGATAGGAGAGGAGAGTGGACCGTAGAGGAAAGGGAATGAGGAGGGGAAACAAGGAGAATTAATAGTCAGGTGAGAAGAGGTAAGAGTAGGGAATAGAGGAATGGGGAGGAGGGGAAATTTATTTACCGGCGGAGAAATTGATATTCGTATCGTCAAGTTGGAGGCTACCCAGATGGAATATAAGGTGTTGCTCCTCCACCCTGAGGTTGGCCTCATCCTGGCACAAGAGATGGTCATGGACTGATACTTTGGAATGGGAATGGGAATCAGAATTAAAATATTTGGCCACTGAGAAGCCCTGCTTGTGGCGAATGGTGTGTAGGTGCTTGACGAAGTACGTGGAGAAGTTGAGTAGAGTAGAATATATTTCATTCCAGGCCAATAATTAGATAAGAGATCACAAAATAATATATCCAATGATGCAAGCCATTGCAAAATCATGGAACTTCTTACAACACTATATCCCAGGTTTTGGGATTGGTTTCTGTCATTGGCTACCATTGTCTTCTGTACATGCTTTAGTGGCTGTTTGCTGTTGTGGGGCGTCTCCTCTGCTTTGTGCCTCCTCTACAAAGTTCTCTGTAAAAGCATTGGAGCCTACTTTCTTTGATAATTCAGCATTTCCCCTCGCTTCGCTGGTCAGATTCACCAGTATAATAGCTGATAGAATCTACTGCATTCAGAGTTCACCGTGCACAAAGAGCTTTTAGTCATAGAGTCATAGAACAGTACAGCACATAAATAGGACATTCGGCCCATCTAGTCTGTGTCAAACCATTTAAACTTACTCCCATTGACTTGCAGTGGGACCACAGTCCTCCATACCCCTACCATCCATGTGCCCATCCAAACTTCTCTTAGACATTGAAATCATGCTCTCATGCCCCACTTTTGCTGGCAGCTCATTCCACACTCTTACAACCCTCTGAGTGAAGAAGGTTCTCCCCATGTACCCCTTAAACTTTCCACCTCTCATCTTTAACCCATGACATCTCATTGTCATCTCATTCAATCTCAGTGGAAAAAAACCTGCTTGAATTTACCCCTCATAATTTTGTATACCTCGATCAAATGTCCCCTCAATCTTCTAACATCCCAAGGAATAAAGTCCTAACTTATTCAATCTTTCCTTACAACTCAGGTCCTCCGGCTCTGGCAACATTCTTGTAAACATCCTAGTATTGTGGGTTATCTTTAATTAGAGCCAGCCACGCTCACATTTTTGGCCCTCTGATGGTGAAACTCCCAATCAATAGCTTGGTCAGCATTAGCTGGAAGCTGAAACCATTCCAATAAACAGAAAGCACAAAGCCTGGTAGCAGTCAAAATGCATGAGAGTGGTGGCCATTTTCCAGGGCAATTGAATTTAGCCCCCAGTGTGTCAGCGGGTTGCAGATGACCGGAGAAGACATCGCAGCGATGCTCAATCCTAGCATCACAGATATTTGAATGCTGGCTGAAATCGCTCCTTCCTAGCCCAGGGATAGTCAGGGACTGCTTTATCCAGCTTTCCTGCTTATCTGTCATTACATCTGCCAATCTGTCAGTTTGCATTAGACATTTGCGTTGTTTCATGTTTGGCCAGATAATGCATCTGTATTCCTCAAATAGCAGGAGCAGTTTATCATTTATATTGCTGAGTTCATTTGTATATAATGTACATAATGTAATAAATATTGAAATGTACGTTTGATGTGTCTGAGGATTATAAGCCTAAGCCCCAACAAGGAGAGCAGAGAAAGCTCCTGAGCAGCGGAGGGTTCCTCTGTGCATTGCCGGGGAGTAACGCAGGGACTTTGACTGTCAACGAATGATGGATTGATAAAACTGCAGGGCTCCGGTGCTGGAAACCCAGTGCTTTTGACCTGCTTTTGTGGGTGTGCTGTTTGATGCAAGAGCTTAGAAGGAGGTTGCAAGGGGAGAATAGGTCACTTTAAAACAAAAGGTGTATGACACATTGTCAAGGCGAGTTCAGCTATACAAACTTACTCAATTGTTTCCATGGAAATGGCTCAAAGTTCCTTTTTCATTAATAACTTTCTCTTCCAGCTCAGTTTCTAGGGGCTGCGCACTGACTGATCCTCCAAATAATGCAGCAGAGTGACATCACGAGGGACCCCCGAACTGACAGCAGCATTGGCACAGTGACGCTCCCCTCCTGTGCAGCACATTCCTAACCTGCAACTCCGCTGCCCTGTCTGAAAGCCATCGCAAGAACTGCTTGCCCTTTCATATTCCCCCCAAAGAAATTTACAAGAATGCACAGTTGTTCTTCTGGAGGTCAATGGCAGTTTGTAAAAACAGGAATGTTATTTTTTTTAATGAGTACTGAGTGATTATTATGTTGTTCACGGCCTCTTTGTCATAGTCCCACAGCATTGTGTCTCCTGTGTAGGGAGACTGGTACAGTGTGTGATATAGATGTCAATATGGGTCCATTAATACTGTTTTTGTATTGGCTGATGGGGAAGTTCCAGTGTGGGCATTCCTGACACTTACTTTTCCCTTCGTTTGTCTCATTACAGAAGGCTCTTGCCTAGCCACATACTTTTGAATTATGGAACATAGAACAGTACAAGCCCTTCGGCCCACAATATTGTATCAACCTTTTAAAATACAAGATTAATTTATTGCTTCCTCCCATATAACCCTCCATTTTCCTTTGATCCATGAACCTATTCAGAGTCTCTTAAATATCCCTAAAGTATTGGCCTATACCATCAGCCCTGGCAGCAGTATATATATATATCCTTCTCTCTCTTCACTCTCCCCTCTCTCCACTCCGCTGTCCCTTCTCCCCTCTTGCCTTCCCCTTTCTCTCAAATCTGCTTTTGACATCTGCTCCCCGAACTTTCCTCCCAATGTCTCTCTGTCGTAGCCATTTGCACTCTGGGAAAAAGTCTCTGAATGTCCACTTGATCTATGCCTCTTATCAAGTCAAGTCAAGTCAAGTCACTTTTATTGTCATTTCGAAAAAAACTGCTGGTACAGTACATAGTAAAAATGAGACAACGTTTTTCAGGACCATGGTGTTACATGACACAGTACAAAAACCAGACTGAACTACGTAAAAAAACAACACAGAGAAAGCTACACTAGACTACAGACCTACACTGGACTGCATAAAGTGCACAAAAACAGGGCAGGCATTACAATAAATAATAAACAGGACAATAGGGCAAGGTGTCAGTCCAGGCTTTGGGTATTGAGGAGTCTGATAGCTTGGGGGAAGAAACTGTTACATAGTCTGGTCGTGAGAGCCCGAATGCTTTGGAGCCTTTTCCCAGACGGCAGGAGGGAGAAGAGATTGTATGAGGGGCGCATGGGGTCCTTCATAATGCTGTTTCCTTTGTGGATGCAGCATGCATTGTAAATGTCCATGATAGTGGGAAGAGAGAACCCAATGATCTTCTCAGCTGACCTCACTATCCGCTGCAGGGTCTTGTGATTCGAGATGGTGCAATTTCTGAACCAGGCAGTGATGCAGTTGCTCAGGATGCTCTCAATACAACCCCTGTAGAATGTGATGAGGATGGGGGGGTGGAAGATGGACTTTCCTCAGCTTTCGCAGAAAGTAGAGATGCTGCTGGGCTTTCTTTGCTATGGAGCTGGTGTTGAGGGGGTGAGATTCTCCGCCAGGTGAACACCAGGAAATTTGGTGCTCTTTACGGTCTCTACCGAGGAGCCGTCGATGTTCAGCGGGAAGTGGTCACTCCGTGCCCTCCTGAAGTCAACAACCATCTCTTTTGTTTTGTTCACATTCAGAGACAGGTTGTTGGCTCTGCACCAGTCTGTTAGCCGCTACACCTCCTCTCTGTAAGCTGACTCGTCATTCTTGCTGATGAGACCCACCACGGTCGTGTCATCGGCGAACTTGATGATGTGGTTCGAGCTGTGTGTTGCAGCACAGTCATGGGTCAGCAGAGTGAATGGTAGTGGACTGAGCATGGAACCCTGGGGAGCCCCCGTGCTCAGTGTGATGGTGTTGGAGATACTGCTCCCGATCCAGACTGACTGAGGTCTCCCCGTCAGGAAGTCTAGGATCCATTTGCAGAGGGAGGTGTTCAGGCCCAGTAGGCTCAGCTTTCCAATCAGTTTCTGAGGGATGATTGTGTTGAATGCTGAACTGAAGTCTATGAACAGCATCCGAACGTATGTGTCTTTTTTGTCCAGGTGGGTTAGGGCCAGGTGGAGGGTGGTGGCAATGGCGTCATCTGTTGAGTGGTTGGGACGGTACGCAAACTGCAGGGGGTCCAGCGAGGGTTGCAGCAAGGTCTTGATATGCATCATGACAAGCCTCTCGAAACACTTCGTGATGGTGGATCTAGGTGCAACGGGACGGTAGTCATTTAGGCAGGACACTGAAGACTTCTCTGGCACAGGGACGATGAAGCATGTTGGAACGGTGGCACTGCTCAGGGAGATGTTGAAGATGTCAGTGAGAACATCTGCTAGCTGGTCTGCACATCCTCTGAGCACTCTACCAGGGATGTTGTCTGGTCCAGCAACCTTCCGTGGGTTGACCCTGCACAGGGTTCTTCTCACATCAGCAATGATGTGTTCATCTTGTACACTTCCATCAAGTCTCATCTCATCCTCCTTCTCTCCAAAGAGAAAAGCACTAGCTCAATTGACCTATCCTCATAAGACATGTTCTCTAATCCAGGCATCATCCTGGTAAATCTCCTCCTCACCCTTGCTAAAGCCTTCACATCCTTCCCATAATGATGTGGCCAGAACTGAGCACAACATACCAGGTATCAATTGAAAGCTCATAAGGTTTTCTCTGTCATTTATTCAGGGAAGGGGCAGGTAGTTCTGAAGGTTTGTCACTGTCTGGGATTCAAACGTTCATTCTGTGCCCTGGCAGTGAAATGTTCAGCGCCCATGTGTTTAATGCACCACCTAAGGCTAGTGGTAACAAGTACCTTCCCTGAAAGGTTTGGGTTCCATTTCAACAGCATGGGTTAATTAGCCCACTCTGATGGGCATGAATATTTCAAAGTTCATTTATTATCAAACTACATACATCACTACCTTGAGGTCCAGTTTCTTGCAGACATTCGAAGTTCCAAAAAAAGTTTGAAGAACATTTATTATCAAAGTACGCATACTTTTTACAACTTTGCGATCTGTCTCCTTACAGACATGCACAGAACAAAGAAACCCAATAGAATCCATTAAGGAAGACTATCAAACACCCAATGTGCAGAAATAAAACTGTGCAAGCAATAAAAGTAAGCCAACAGCATTCAGAAGTGGATCATGAGAGTGAACCCATAGTCACTGAGACAGTCACAGTCATAGTTACAGGCCGCAGCCTCAAAGTTCAGCGCAAAGATTAGTACGCCTCGTGAGCAGTGAGCTGAACACTAGCCCTTCCCCCGCCTCCAGCCCTGACATATTGACCTTTTCAATGTGGCCTGGTGTTTAAATCAGCCAAGCAG
This sequence comes from Hypanus sabinus, assembly GCF_030144855.1. Classification (NCBI taxonomy): domain Eukaryota; kingdom Metazoa; phylum Chordata; class Chondrichthyes; order Myliobatiformes; family Dasyatidae; genus Hypanus; species Hypanus sabinus. The sequence continues at coordinate 82,881,603 of NC_082718.1, forward strand.
TGACGATACAACCGTTGTTGGTAGAATTTCAGGTGGTGATGAGAAGGCGTACAGGAGTGGAGTGGTGTTCCAGCAACAACCTGGCACTCAAAGTCAGTAAGATGAAAAAGCTGATTTTGGAATTCAGGAAGGTTAAGATGAAGGAACGCATACCAATCCTCACGGAGGGATCAGAAGTGGAGAGAGTGAGCAGCTTCAAGTTCCTGGGTGTCAAGATTTCTGGGAATCTAACCTGGTCCCAACATATCGATGTAGTTATAAAGAAGGCAAGACCGCGGCTATACTGTATTAGGAAGCTGAAGAGATTTGGCACGTCAACAAGTACACTCAAAAACTTCTATAGTTGTACCATGGAGAGCACTCTGACAGGCTGCATCATTGTTTGGTATGCAGGGGCTACTGCACAGGACCGAAAGAAGCTGCAGAAGGTTGTAAGTATAGTCAGCTCCGTCTTGGGCACTAGCCTACAAAGTACCCAGGACCTCTTTAGGGAGCGGTGTCTCAGAAAGGCAGCGTCCATTATTAGAGACCTCCGGCACCCAGGGTATGCCCTTTTCACTGTTACCATCAGGGAGGAGGTACAGAAGCCTGAAGGCACACACTCAGTGATTCAGGAACAGCTTCTTCCCCTCTGCCATCTGATTCCTAAATGGACATTGAATCTTTGGACACTACTACACTTTGCACGTTTTAAAAAACCTATTCAATATATGTAATTGATTTACTTAGTTATTTATTATTATTTATTATTATTTTTTTCTCTGCTAGATTATGTATTGCATTGAACTGCTGCTGCTAAGTTAACAAATTTCAAGTCACATGCTGGTGATGATAAACTTGATTCTGACCAGTGGCTTGTTGTCCGCACTCGGGCCTGGGTTCTTCTGCCTCGAATCGGCCCATACATGCCATGCTGCAACCGCGCTGCACCTTTGGGACTTCAGTTCAGAATGAAAAAATGTACAGGCATTGAAAAGCTCAGGCCCGAAAGGGCAGTTACAGGCTATTGATTTCAGTGATTGGTTACCAGAAAAAGTGTGATTAATACAGTAGTTAGTCATTTCATTTGCTGCCAGCTAGTCATTGCTGTATTTCACCAGCATTCACAGGAAAACAAAGGAATACTACAGAATCAGTTAAAAACTACACCCAAAGCCTGACAAACAACCACTTTGCAAAAGAAGGCAAATTATGCAAAATATATAAATAAATAGATGGATAGATAGAGATAAATTTTAAAAAAATATTGAAAACATGAGTTATAAGACCTTGAAAAAGAGTCTGAAGATTGTGGAATTAGTTCAGAGTTCAGGTGAGTGAAGTTATCCAGAAGCCTGTTGGTTGTAGGGTAGTGACTTTTCCTGAAGCTGGTGGTGTGGGACCTAATGTATCTGTACTTCCTTCCTGAACTGCAACAGTGAGAAGAGAACATGGCCAGATTTCTGCTTGCCTGCAACATAAAATAGGTTTAAGGAAAGTCATAAATCCTCAGCGACTCAAGAGATACAGCAGAGAAACAGATCCTACAGTCTATCGAATTAGTGCTGACCATTAACTACCCAATTAATCTAATCCTAGATTAATCCTTCTTTTATCCTCTCCACATTCTCATTGATTTCTCTGAGATTCTATCACCATCTGCACACTAGGGACAACTTACATTGTCCAATTAACCTACCAATCCGTATGTTTATGGGAGGGAATACCACACAACCACAGTGAGAACCTACAAATTCCGCAAATCCGCACCTGGGGTCAGGATTTGACCTGGGTTTTGTCTCTATGAGGCAGGGACTTGACTAACTATGGCACTTTGCCCCCAGTTTAGTGTCTCAAAAACTGGGCAACATTTGCCTGTTGGTGATCTGACTCCAAAGGATAAGGCATCCTGATGAGTGGTAGAAGATCAAACCCGATGCAACCTGGTGTACTGTTCGGAACTTGGAGACCGACACCTTGCTGGGGGCAGAGAAGAGGGAACCCTCTATATTTAGTTCATAGTTCAAAGTTCAAGTTTAAATGTCATTCAACCATACATGAATAGAGTCACAGAATAGGGTTTCTTTGGGCTAAGGTGCAAAACTCAGTAAAAGCAGTCACACACAGCACAAGGCACATATAAGACAGTAAGTACATATGATATCAGTAAACTGCAGTCTAGAGCCCTGAGTCGATGAGTTCCTGTCTTCAACCTGTTTTTATCCATCAGTTTGTAAAGAGTTTACTTTAGATCCATTCCCTCTGCACTGTACCTAGGAAGATGGATGATGGGAGCATTGCCTTCCATCAGCCAATCCTCTAGAAGTCCTGTGTTTGCTAGGTTGTTAGTGAGAGAGAGAGGAGAAGCCTGTGGAGTGAACAGTTAGTTTTTGATGGACTGTAGTCCATGGTCTCCCTTTAGGGGCTTTGCATGGTGGGTGGTGGGAATGCTGATGCTTTTTGGTAGAGTAATTTGTGGGCGAGGGAGGGGGAGGGTTGCTGCTGCTTGTGTGTGGGGAGGCAGGGAACTTTGGGGTTCTTACATCTTTTTTCTGTCATTCATTCTTTGGGTTTTTTTTCTTCTGTTTGGAGGATGTCTGGGAAGAGCAAGAATTTCAGGTTGTATATTATCTACCGTTTCTGATATTAAATGGAACTATTGTCTGTGAAAACACAGGTTGTATAATAACCACTGCCATAACTACAATATGTTGAGCACCATAATGATATTTTCAAGATTAAAAGATATGACTATCTGTGCTTTCCTGTGCATGTGATTCCATAAATATGTGCATATGTGGGTTTCTAGGCAACTTTCTAACTGTATGTATTGATTTCCTTTTGCAGCCCAGGACAATTCCCAAAGCAAGGCTTTGATGGGCCCGGTCGGGAGTCATTCTCAGCATCTTTCAGTCCACAGTACTGACCTCATGGACTCGAAGCCACAGAGCCCCGTGCAGTCGTGGATGGCATCACATTCAGACATCAGTTACAGAGCTGGGACGTTTGCCGCTGCCTTGACATGTATATAGTTGGAGGATCAAGAAATGGGAGAGGAAGAAAGAGACTTCATTTTGTTAGGCCGTTTGGAAAGGGTTACCAAAACCATGGAACAAGAGTTTTACGTTAACATCTTTTAAGTCTTTAGGGGTACATTTCCGTGCCTGGTCATAATGTTGTGTGGTGTGATGCTTCTAAATTGGTTTGGAGAAGTCAGGGAAGAAGAGCTGCAATATTCCTTCCAGTTGCCCCATGTGGTCGTCCATTTCAATCTCTCAACTCCTGGTCGAAGTCCTTCACTAACTCAGTATAAGAAATGGTTGCTCATGGCTGAAGTAATTTTCCAATCATGCCATCCTGGAGGGTCCCACCTCGATCGGTGTCCGTGGCAACCTTAGCTATAACCAGAGTTCAAGAAGAGCTGTGACATTAGGCCAGCAGCTAAAGAACAGCTTTCAAACTGTGCACAGAAAAATGCCACTCACTGATGAGAAGGCAAACATTTCCCCGTCATCGTCACTCAGGCAGAATACAAACTGTTGGAAAAATTCATATAGGGAACATAGACCATAGAACATTACAACACAGGAATGTTGTGCTAAGCCAGCTAAAAAGTAAATCAAAAAGGCCCCAAAATGAATCGCTCCTACCTACATAATGTCCCTATCCCTTCATCTTCCTCATATTCATGTATCTATCTAAACATCTCTTTAAAATTTCTAATGTATTTGCCTCCACCCCAATGCTCCCTTTAAGGACCAGTGTGTGCAAAAATCTTGTGCCGTGCAATTTTTTTGCCTAGTAACAACAACATATGTGCACTAAATAGTTTCTTCAATAAAAGCAGTATTAATAAAGCCAATTCTAAGATCTGCAGACAAATCATCGCAAACTACGTGTTGTCAACACCGTCCGCTCAGAAACTGGGAAAGGAAATGTGATTGTGTACAATCGTGAAATATACTTCACGTGCCAACGAGGTAGACAGTGCCAACCTTTCGTGTGCTAGTGGCAAAAGATGTAGGCTCACGCACACCTTGGAGGGAACATTGTCTCCAAACATACCAGGCATCCATGACTGTCTGAGTAAAAAACTTACCACAATATTAAACATTTTTACCCTGGGAAAAATCTACTGCCTGTCAACTCTATCTGTGCCACTCATAATCGTATAAACCTCTATCAGATCTCCCCTCAGCCTCCACTGCTCCAGAGAAAACAACCCAAGTTTGTACAGCATCTCATGATAGCACATGCCCACTTAACCAGGTAGCATCTGCAGGGGCAGAGGGAACGATTGATGTTTTAGGATGTTTGGGACAGTCCGGTCTGTTAAGTTCCTTCAGCAATTTTTTTTTGCTCCAGATTACAGTATGGGCAGTGCAGGAACGTAGTAGTTAGTACAATGCTTACAGTGCCAGCTGTAAGATCAGGGTTCCATCCCCACCACTGTCTGTAAGGAGTTTGTACGTTCTCCCTGTGAAAACGTGAGTTTCCTCCGGGTGCTCCAGTTTCCTCCCACAGTCCAAAGACGTACGGCTAAGGACAGTGAGTTGTGGGCCAGTAGCTTGGCGACACTTGTAGGCTGCCCAGCTGGTTTAACTTGATGCATATGATGCATTTCACTGTACGTTTCAAAGCACGTGTGACACATAAAGATCATCTCTTTCTTTTCAATCTGTGTAGTCCCTTGAGTTTCCACTCAGGCGGAAAATGGGACCCCGCAGAAGAGTGAGAGCTTAAACGATAAAAACAAGAGGTTCTGCAGATAAACAGAGATTCTGTTCCCTGTTTCTTGTTGGCTCACCAATAATCTAGAACAGGGGTTCCCATCCTGGGGTTGGGATCTAGACCAACACACACAAAATGCTGGAGGATCTCAGCAGGTCAGGCAGTATCTATGGACAGGAATAAAAAGTTGATGTTCAGTGAGGGTTCTTCATCAGGACTGTTTGTGAGCGGTCAGAGTAGCCAGAGGTCTCCTTAATGCAACTGGTCCCTGTTTCTTGCTGGCTCACCAATTTTCTTATATTCATTTCCTTATGACACAAAAGGAGAACATTCAGCCCATTGCTTATACTGGCTCTCAGACAAATCCCATTCTTCCATTTTTTCTCTGGAAGTGGGTCCCTCACACGCCTATTAAGTGTACAGTGACCAACTAACCACATAACCATTGGAATGTGGTGGGAAACTTAGAGCAGCGGGGGGAAATTGTGGATGGTGGGGTATGCAGTCACAGGGAGAACATGCAAACTGCATACGGGCAGTTCTGAAGGTCAGACTTGAACTTAGGTCTCTGGAGCTGTGGGAAAACTCAACCTGTTGCAACCTTTTGCTCTCCTGTATGAACTGAGTTATGGTTAATACATTCCCCAAGGATGCCACTGAATGGTGATGTTTAAGGTCTGGACCAATGATCATTTAAAGCATGCTAACATTTCAATAAAGTTCAATTTTACAAATTGACACCTTTTACTTTAAAATTTCATTTTTAAATTAACATCTTCCTCAACAAGATACAAACATTTTTTTCTAAGCTGACTCTCCAGCATTGACTGTTGACTGTATTTCACATGACGAATGTTCAGGTGTGCTTGACCAGACTTGGAGTAGAGCCTTGACAACAGAATCCACCCTCAGGAAATGAGTTCGGAAAATGCTTGAAGAGTCAGAAGTTGGCAAAAGGTGACACTAATTTATTATGACTTCTGCTTTTCAGTAATGCACAGGGGCAGATTCCACATTATATTCTCCTGACAGGGCTCTTGTTCACAGGAAATGCTGCCCATCCCTTCCAGAACCTTGTTATTCACTCTGGAGTGGATGACGTGACTCCCAGTTATCTCTCTCTACAAGCTCCAGGTCACAATGTTGAGTAACTTGTCAGGTCGTGAGAATGTTGCTCTGGTAAGGAATATTGCAGCTCGATTTCATTGTCAAGAGTCAATTATTTGTAGTTTGAATTCAGCCTAACCACACCCCAGCAGAATCAAGCCAAGCTTAACCACACTGGGCCCAAGGGAACCATGGGTCTCAACCACACAGTATCTTATTAAACCAGTCCTATTCAGACTGGGCCCAGACAGGTATGGAGTAGGCAAACCACACAAGGGAAGGCAGGTGGAAATTAACCCAGGCTTATTGAAGTAAGGCATAACCACACATTGGTGATTAAATATAATAAAACTCCAATAACCTGGCATACTTGGGACTTTGGTGGTGCAAGAACAGCAGCTTTTCTAGACTATTGGATATTATTCCATTTAATACCCTTTCACATTATAAATCCACTTTTTAAGCTGTTATCCAGTATTATAACAAGTTTCCCACTGAATCTAGATTTAATGGGGACATTCACTCATCGTGCGCCATGTTGACTGACATGGGTGATCATGGTGTCTCTATGACCATGATTGTTCCTGGCAAACTTTTCTACAGAAGTAGGTTGCCTCTGCCTCCTTCTGGGCAGTGTCTTTACAAGATGGGTGACTCCAGCCATTATCAATACTCTTTAGAGATTGTCTGCCTGGCAGCAGTGGTCACATAACCAGGACTTGTGATATGCACCAGATGCTCATATGACCATCCATCTCCTGCTCCCACGGCTTCAAGTGACTCTGATCAGGGGGCTGGGGTGCTAAGCAGGTGCTACACCTTGCCCAAGGGTGACCTGCAGGCTAGCGGGGGGGGGGGGAGGGGGGAATGAGCGCCTTACATCTCCTTTGGTAGAGATGTTTCTCCACCCTGCCACCCCAAAGGGGACTTGCTCAGCTTAAGTGTAGTGAGTTCCATGGGAGGTTAGGAACATTGTCACTGCTGAGTTGAAAAGGAATTTGGGAAAACTGGCCTTGGTGAGTTGGAAAACAGTATGGGAACTGGGACCTCAGCAACTCAGAAGGGGCAAGGGAACCTTGGTACCAGCCAGTCAGAAGGGAGTGTAGAAATTGAGGCCCCAGCAACCAGGAAGGGAGTGCAACAAAGATTACCTGGTGAGTCAGCAGCCTTGTCAGCAGGATTTCCAAATGGCTGGATGCTGGTCTTAAACTGAACACTCTTAAACATGTTTAAATTATAGAATCCATTTTTGTACTGATCTCTTTTTCTTGTGCGAATCACATCAAATACATTTAATATCATTGAGAATGTAATCAATTCATTTAAACTGCCATCCTTTGGGGTTGGTAACAGTTGAAAAGCAATTCAGGGTCAGACCATAATCTACCTTCAAGAAGCCAAGCTGAGATAATGAAAGACTCTCATACAGCTTCACTTTCAATATAACCAGCATGATTCAGCTTGGTTTGGGTATTATGGTTCAGGTACTCCTTCTGCAAATGTTTTAGTTTAATCAAAACTTATTTTATATGTAAACCTCATTCATTCAAAATCATTTTTATCGGTTCAATTTGTATATATAATATACAGATGCCATTTTAACAGCAAAGCCACTTATTGGCTGCTTGTTTTGTCTATCGATGCAAAATTTGGGCCTAGTTGAAAAATAAGAAAAATCAATCAAATGTTACTTGTATTGTAACAGTATGACTATCATTTGGAATCTGATATCCAGTTTAGGACCTGTATCTAGAGATTCGGAAGTAGTCCATGATTGGGCAAGGTCAGTTGTGATGTCTTTGCTTTTCAGTATCCATTATCTAAATTAGGAACCATTTCTGTTTTGTGTATTAACAATTGATTTACTTCCAGGAATGTACAAAAAATAGTGCTCTGTTTCGTTTCTATTCATCAAGAGTAGAATGTGTTGTGGGGGATCTCCTTAAGAGGACCTAGAAGTTCTACTGAAGATACAAAGGCCAGTTTGGTCAAGAGTTGTAGAGAATTTTGGCCTTTGTTTCTGTTCAGTTCAATTGTTCCTTCTAGAGCGAAAGAAATCTTAAAGTTCCAGTTTATGGTCCGTTCAGGAAACACTCAGTTGCTCAGAGAGAAACAGATTAGAATTCCTGACTGATCAGGACTGGAACCTAGCAGGGCTATGACAAGGCAGAAATGGGTAAGCTCCCACATTAATTTGTCACTTTATTTTTAAGTATCCTTTTGGCCCAGAAGTTCTTAAATCTCTCAAAATAAGATGAGTCAATTGAGACTGGAATCTTCAACAACACCCTCAGCGGCCAGATTCTAATTTGTTTGAGGACCAAGGTCTAATGAATGAGCTGTGTTAGTTCTGCCACTGCACAGCTAGTGTGAGAAGACAATGAGGCCAAGGCTTGTAGTGTGGCCTGAGCACATTGCCTGATGAAAGTGCAGATGGTAAGGAAGAGTTGGGCTTGAGGTCTGGGACACAGACAATGAAGAAAAAGGTATCAGGAATCTGGAACTGGGAGTGGTCAGGTGGTGGTGATAATGGTAGGATGTTTGATTGGAACTGGGTTTTGAAGGGGGGGGGGGAGTTCCATCGTGTGAGTGGGAACACATGAAATAAATCAGCAAAAGAGAGTTAAGAGTAAGTGGGTGCAGACACCAACGAAATGGACAGAAATGCATAAGTATCATTGCCTTAGTCACCCATGGTGTGGATCAGGAATGCCTGGAACATGAATAGTGGAGCAGGCATAATCTGTTCAGGTGCCTCAGTCTGAGAAGCCCAAGTGACATCAGGATACGTGTTCCCAACCCTGGCGATGCCCAGGAACCCGAGTCAGATTTCAGTGAGGGCATTAAGTCTTTAAAATCTTGCAAAGCAGCCCAGATTTGACCTAAGAATATTCTCAGCTGGTGTAGAGAACTCCAAGTTTTAGTTTGTAGAATAAAATGCGTGTTTTAACCCCCGGCCTTTAAAAAATATATATTTTAACTGATCTTATTGAAAGGTCACAGTTTATCTCGCATCTGATGGGGTAAAGAATGGCGCATTGATCATTGATGTCTTGGTCAGTGGAGCCTGCTGGTGGGTGGAGGGCAGAAGATGTCCATTGTTCCCCACGGCCTGGAAGTGCACACTTCCCAACAAAGTACCTTTTCGGGCCTCTCCTGACCTTGATCCAGCCTTGAATAATGAGCCTTATCAGACAGAATCTTCAGCATCCACAGTGGGTGTCCTGCGCAGGAAGTGGCTGTTAGATAGGAGGCTGACATCTTCACCTGCTGCAGAGAGAGGTGAAAATACTGGCAGCGGCTCAAGTGACCAGTGAGGATTTTAATTGCTGATCCACTGCAGAAGGTAAATTTAAAATGGCAATTAAAACTTTCCCAATGTTCAGTGTTGTTCTCCTTCTGACTGAAAGACTTAAGCTTCACTTTGCAAGGCCCTTGCTGGGAGACCACGCACTGGGTTATGCTGAGTCGATTAGCCATTTTTAACAAACTTAAAGAAAATAAGGGACCAAGGTCCCAAAGTTCTTTTGCACACCATGGCGAATGTCATCACAGTCTTCCATGCATTTGATGTGGTTACGCATGGATGCTATAATTTCTGCCCCAATGCCCAACTGCAGCGTGTCTCATCCAAGCACTCAAGAGTAAATCTGACCCAGAGCTGCCTAATTAATAGAAGCTACTGTTCTCGTCAAGAAATGTCAGTTTACGATCTCCTGCCATGGCTGCAGTTTTCCCTTCTCATTTTGCTTTGTGATTAATGCTGATTTAGTGTACTATTTTTTTGTATGAGTTTTGAGATTTGCGATTTAAACACATGCAAAATGGATGTTGGAATAATGTTTTCCCCCTCACTTTCTCACCCAAAATGCTGAAGGTCCCCAGGGGCAGTACCCCAGCAAAGCACTCCCCAGTATTGAAGAATTTCTAGGCCCAGGTAGAAACACAAGTGACTTGGAATCTGAATTTTCAATGGTTGGGCTGAAATCTGCAGTGCCATATCAGTGTACAAAAAGTTTATGTGCTCGTATGAAATTCCTCCAAACATGGTAATAACAGAGATTTTAACAATTATTGTAAAGTTGACATATTTGTATACTAAAATTAATGTGTGTTTTCACACCAAACGTTCTCTTTTAAAAAAAAGGGGTCAGTATATTCTTTGAGAAGCTGTTGAGGAGATTTGAACAAATTGCCAAGGTATAGTGTGGGTCAGTCCAGCTCTGTCTCGGTTCGAACTTGGTTTTAGCTTCTCCAAACCATGCATGCAAGGTACAATTCATTTACAAAAGAAAAGTCTTTAAAAATACTGCACCACAAAGAATCAGAAAAGTTAAGACCATAGAAATTAGCAGCCATTTTGTTTTCTAAGTATCGTCAAAAATGTACTTTGATGGGACTTTTAAGTTTTTCTAATATCTTGTAAATATTTCATGAGGACTCAAGCTTGTGTAAAGAGATGTAAATTTATTTGATGAATGTTTTTTTTAAGAAGCAGAAATTGAAATAAACTGTGTCAGACAACAGAGAGTGATGCAGCTTTGATTATCATACATGGCACAACCAGCTAAACATGTTTACAACACGAAGCCAACTCGCAGGAAGTGACTGAAACCCAGGCACACACTATCTGAACAGCACATAAAGATTTCATGATATAATTATTTTACCCTGATACAACTACACTCAGTGTTCACTTTATGAGGTACACCTAGAAGTACAAATATCTAATCAACCGATCATGTGACAGCAACTCAATGCATAAAAGCATGCAGACATGGTCAAAAGGTTCAGTTCATATCAGACCAAACATCAGAATGGGGAAGAAATGTGAGCTAAGTGAAATTGACCGTGGTGCCAGAAGGGGTGGTTTGTGTATCTCAGAAACAGCTGATCTCCTGGGATTTTCACGCACAACAACCTCTGAAATTTACAGAGAGTGGTGTGAAAAACTCATAGCATCCAGTGACTGGAAGTTCAGAGGGCAAAAACACCTTGTTAATGAGAGAAGTCAGAGGTGAATGGCTGGAATGGTTCAAATTGACGGAGAGGCAACTTAACTCATATAACCATGTGTTATAGCAGTGGTGTGCAGAAGAGCATCTCTGAGCGCACAACACATCAAACCTTGAATTAGATTGGCTACAGCGGTAGAAGACCGTGGACATATACTCAGTTATCATCATTATGTGCTGTATTGTACAACATGGGCAGTCAGTCCCATGACCATGATTGTTCTGGGCAAATTTTCCTACGGAAGTGGTTTGCCATTGCCTTCATCTGGGCAATGTCTTTACAAGGCGGGTGACCCTGGCTATTATCAATACTCCTCAGAGATTGTCTGTCTGGCGTCAGTGGTCACGTAACCAGGACTTGTGATATGCACCAGCTGCTCATATGACCATCCACCACCTGACCCTGATCAGGGAACTAAGCAGGTGCTACACCTTGCTGAAGGGTGACCTGCAAGCTAGCGGAGGGAAGGAGCATCTTACACCTCCTTTGGTAGAGACGTATCTCCACCTCACCACCCAATATACTCAGTGGCCACTTTATTATGTACAGAAGATACCTAACAAAGTGGACGCTGAGTGTAGATATACCCAGACAAATGCATTGCTGAAGTCACATGTTGGTCAGACTGGATGAAGATGGTAAATTTTCTTTCCCAAAGGACACTAGAGATCCAAGTGCAAGGTTTCCTCAGTTTCCTGATCACCAGGATTGACAATAGCTTTGCTTTTAGATCTTAGATATTTTTCCACATTTAATTAGGATATCTGCTGAGGCTGGTTTGGAACTCTTTGATTCAACAACACATCGCAAAGCGGAAATCTATTCCCGAATGCTTTTTGTCTTTATCTAAATTCAAGGTACCTCCAAAGACACCACAAACTTGCAATTGGGTTTGGAGGCTTGCGTGCCTCAATGACCTGGAGAGCTACGTTGGCTGGAGTCAGGGCTTTATGCTTTGGCTCTTGGTTACCCATGCCGACAGGTCAAAGGGTAGATGGCAGACTAAGAGTGGGCCATTTGTCCTCCAAGTTCGGGGGTTCAGCTCAGTGTTAACAACCCTGGCTGGCAAAACAAAATTCTTATGGAAACAGCAGTGAAGAATCCTTCTACACCTGAGTGTGTTGGTATTCCTGAGTCTCCGCCCTGGACTTGCATGACTGACGGTAGTGAAAAGCAGGAGGAAGCTACTGACATGATGAAGGAAGCCTTGAACCCTGCCAGAGATGCAGGACCTTCATTGCTGCCCTAAATGCCAGCAGCACAATGGGCAGTAAGTAGGTAAATTAAAGGAATGTGAGGGAATGATAGTGGTTGATGTCTTCTTGGGCCATGTGTTGGGAATGGTCATTGCGAATGTTGAATGGAGGTGAGCTATTCTATTCTCCATACTTCCCATGACATTATCTGAACAAGATGTTGATAGTTCTGCAGACTCTGTCTTACCTGCTAATAATCTATTGTTTCCATACTCTTCCATTCTGAATTGGTCAGGAAGGAAATAAAAACAGGGAATGCAGGAAATTCTGTAAAGGTCAGGCAACATCTCTGAAGACAGAATTAACGTCTCAGCTCTTTGACCTTTCAATGAAACGAGAAAAGTTACAAACGAGGGCCATTTAAACTTGCAGAGAAAGGGCTGAAAGTCAGAAAAAACCTGGAGGGACCCTAGAGAAACAAAGTATGATGAGATGAAAGGGTGGTAAATGCTGGTGGGTAACAAAAAGGTACATGTGGGGATGCTATAAATAATTGTGAAAGAACCTGAAATCTGAGCCATGGAATTTCAGCTGGGATCCATGTGGAATAAATTATAGCAAGGGACAATTCACTGAAGAAAGGGTATGGAAACAGGTTCTACTAAGTAACATTTTTTTAACAAAGGAAGGGAAACAGAAAGCAATAAAGGTGATCAAAGTTAAAAAAACCTTCGGAGAGAGGAGCAGAGCTTCGTGGAAGGAGTGATCTTGGACAAGAGAATTCAACAGAAATCCAAAGGCAAAGCAAAATCAGCCCAGACACATTCCCATGAGGATGAACGGTAAGGAAATTAAAGCCAAAGCCTGCTAGCTGTCTAAAACGATATAGAGTAAGATGCAGCAGAGAGAAAAAAAACTCTGGCAAATGCCAAATTGTTAACACAAGTGAGAACCAGGCAGAAGTTCAGTGTGGAAGGAGACAGTGAGTGAGAAAAGGTTGGCTGCAAGTATAAGAGATTCCAATATTATTTTATATGCACATAAACAGGAAAGGTGGTATCAGTTGGAGAACATAAACAAAATTTACTTAGAGTCAGAGGAAATGCTTGAGATAATAAATGACCACTTTCACCAATAAAGAAGATGATATTGAAGACTCAGCAAAGGAAGATATGGCTGAGATTACTAAATTCGACAGAGGAGAAATGAGAAAGTTAGTGGATAATCATTAGGGTTAGATGAGAAGCACCCTGAATTCCAGAGGGAAGTGAGGAATGGAATTGTAGGGACCCCATCCATAATTATCCAAGTATTTTTGCTTTCTTGAGTGGTGCCTGAGGATTGAAAAAATATAAGTGCTTTCTTATTTAAAGCAGCTTACTTGCTAATTTTGGAAATAGCCGAGTTTCTGTGGATGTCTATGGTTCAGTTCCTGCTAGCAAGGACCACCAATTCATATTTTAAACACATCTTCAGTGCAGAAGCGTTTTCCAAAGCATGTTAACTGAAAACAGAAATGGCAAGAAGGAACACATCTTGAACTAAATACTAAACACGAAAGGTCCTGCAAGTGCTGGTAGTCCAAAGCAACAAACATAAAATGTTGGAGGAAGTCAGCAGATCAGACAGCATCTGTGGAAAGGAATAAACAGTTGATGGTTTCATCTCAGCCTGAGAGGTCAACTGTTTATTCCTCACCATGGATGCTGTCTGACTTCCTGAGCTCCTCCAGTAGTTTTTGAACCAAATACACTTAATCAAATATGTGGATTGTGAAGTGAAGAGGAGAGGAAGGAGGTGGGGCAGAAGGATATAGGTTGAAATTTCAGTGCATGGAGACTATGCGGCAGAAGTAGTCAAAGAAGGAAGGATGTATGAGGTCAAAGTTAGATAGAAAAAGTGAAAGTATCCAGAAGTCAGGAGACATGTGATTGGTGAATAGCAGGATGGAAGTTTAGGAATTGTGGACAGTTATGGATTATGAAGAGCTGAGATTAGGGTGTTGACCAGTGATGCAACAAACTCAGCAACTTCAGCATGAGGTGTCATTTCAGGGAGAGGTCTGTAGAGGTGCAGTGTTGCGGGGAGGACAGGACGAGATCCCATTGATGGCAGTCATGTGGGATTGCTTGTTTGGCTGAGAGATGATGGTGGTGGAGTTGGGTGGAGAAGATCATGGAAGGTGGAATGGGTGATGGAGAGATAAAGTTGATGAAATAGAGGCTGAGACTGACAGCATAGTGATATAGACAAATGAGAGCACGTGTTAATTAAAAAATGGCTGAGCCTGTGCCAGAGGAGGAGGTGTTGCACCTGTTAGTGAGGCCAGAACTAGGGAAATTACAGTTTAGTATGTGGCTAAGGAGTTGCTGTAGGAGAGAAGGCATAAAATTTTTGGATCATTGGGTTCTCTTCCAGGGAAGGTGGGACCTGTACAAAAGGGATAGATGCACCTGAACTGGAAGGGGACTAATATCCTAGAGGGAAGATTTGTTAATGTTGCACTGGGGGTTTAAACTATAGTTGCAAGGGCATGGGAACCAGAATGCCAAAAAAGTTGGTGGAGAGGTAGTGGAGGCAGATGTTCTTAAGACCTCAGACAAAGTTAGGAGTCAAAGGGTTGAGCATGGTGTGACAAGTGTCCTGAGCTGTGTATATTTCAATGCAAGAAGTATCGTAGGAAAGGCTGAGAGTACTGAAGATGAGGTAGTTGGTTCACAAACAGAGGCAGTGTGTATGTAGTGAGGAGAGGCTGGTTATAGGGCAAAATCACAGTCAACAGGACGAGTTGCAATGTAAAAGGTGGACAAAAAAGGTTGAATAGAGGACTGAGGGTGTTATATTTGAATGTGTGTAGTATACAGAATAAGGTAGATGAGCCTGCAGCACAGTTGTAGATTGGCAGATATAACGTTGTAGGCATCACTGAATCACTGAAGGAGATTATAGCTGGGAGCTTATTGTCTAAGAATATAAATTGCAGGAAGGCAGAGGGGGCACAGTTGCTCTGTTGGTAAAACATGAAATCAAGTCATTAGAAAGACGTGACATAGGTTTGGGAGGTGTTGAATCCTTGTGGGTAGAGTTAAGGAACTGCAAGGGTAAAAAGACACTGAAGGGAGTTGTATACAGACCCCCAAGTAGTAGTAAGGATGTGGCCTACAAATTACAACCGGATATAGAAAATGCATGCCAAAAGGGCAATGTTACAATAGTCATGGGGGATTTCAATATGCAGGTGGTTTGGGAAAATCAGATGGGTGCTGGATTCCAGAAGGGGAAATTCCTAGAGTGCCTATGAGATATCTTTTTAGAGCAGCTCGTGGTTGAGCACACTAGAGGATTATATATTCTGGATTAGGTGTTGTGCAATGAACTAGAATTGATTACAGAACTTAAGGTAAAAGAACCCTTAGTGGCATGATTGAATTTACCTTGAAATTTGAGAAGGAGAAGCTAAAGCCAGATGTATCAGTACTAGAGTGGAGAACAGAGGCACGAAAGAGGAGTTGGCCAGAATTGATTGGAAAAGAACACTGGCAGGGATGATGGCAGAGCAGCAATGGCTGGAATTTCTGGAAGCAATTTGGAAGGCATAGGATATATACTTCACAAAGAAGAAGAAGAGGTATTCTAAAGGAAAGATGACAGAACCATATTGAACAAGAGAATTCAAAGCCAACATAAAGCTAAAGTGAGGGCATGTAATAGAGGAAAAATCAGTTGGAAGTTGGGGGATTGGGAAGCTTTTAAAAATCAGCAGAAGGCAACTAAACAAGTCATTAAGAAGGTCAAGATATAATTCAAAAATAAGATAGTCAATAATATTAAAGAGGATACCAAAAGTTTATTTAGATACATAAAGTATAAAAGAGAAGTGAGAGTGGATATTGGATCTCTGGATAATGATGCCAAGGAAGTAGTAATTGGTGACAAAGAAATTGTGGACAAACTGAATGAATATTTTGCATTATTCTTCATGGTGGAAGATACTAGCATGGTGGAAGTTCCCGATGTCAGGGATCAATAAGTGTGTGAAGTTACCATAAATAGAGAGAAGGTTCTTTGGAAACTGAAAGGTCTGAAGGTGGATAAGTCACCTGGATCCGATGGGATACACCCCAAGGTTCTGAAAGAGGTGGTTGTAGAGATCATGGAGGCATTAGTAATGATCTTTCAAAAATCATTAGATTTTGGAATGGTTCCAGAAGGCTGTAAATTGCAAGTGTCACTCCATGCTTCAAGAAAGGAGAGAGGCAGAAGAAAGGAAACTATAGGCTAGTTAGTCTGACCTCGGTGTTTGGGAAGGTGCTGGCGCCGATTATTAAGGATGAGGACTTGGAGTACTTGTAGGCACATGATAAAATAGGCTGTAGTCAGCATGGTTTTCTCAAATCTGTTTGAATTCTTTGAAGAAATAACAAACAGGATAGAAAAAGGAGAATCAGTTGATGTTGTATACTTGGATTTTCAGAAGGGGCAGGGGCAGGTCGTTTTGAGGAAGTAAAGAGGCTATAGAAGGACTTAGACAGATGAAGAGAATGGGCAAAAGAACTTTGACAGAAGAAAGTTAACGGTTGATTATTTTCTAAATTAAGAGAAAATACAAAAAACTGAGGCCCAAAGGGACTTGGGAGTCCTTGTGCAGGATTCCCTAAAGGTTAATTTGCAGGTTGAGTCTGAGGTGAGGAAGACATTTACAATGTTATCATTAATTTCAAGAGGACTAGAATATCAAAGTAAGGATGTAATGTTTAGACTTGGTAAAGCAGTGGTGAGGCCTCGCTTGGAGTATTGTGAACAGTTTTGAGTCTCTTCTCTTAGAAAGGATGTGCTGAAACTAGAGAGGGTTCAAAGGAGATTGGGGCTGAGGGACATTGGATCAGCCACGATGAAATAGTGGACACGGCTCGACGGACTTAATGGCCTAAATCTGCTCCTATATTTTTGGTCTTATGGTCTAAAAACAGTGTAGGGAGCGAGAACAGCCAGTCAGGACACAGGTTGGAAGATGTCACAAAAATAATTAAGGCTTGATGGGTGAGGTTCAAGTAGAGTGGTTGCTAGCTAAATTTTTCTTTGCAAGCATGTAATTCTGTCTAAATCGGCATTTGGATTACACTATTAAATATCGACCGAATGATATGGACTAAACAAATCTGCTGCCGAATCCAGCTCAGTTCAATCCGGAGAAGCACTTCCCTTAAAGGATTGGTTAAGCATCATTTTCTCACCTTCTATTTCCCCTCTAAACGGTTTGCAGCTCCACACTTTCAGCTGGATGCTGTAGACCTCACCTTACGTAATCTGAACAGCAGGCTACCAGAAAAGACAATCCACTGCGGGGATTTTTCTTTCCCTTTTCTTCACACCTGTCAGTACAAGGAAAGAGACTCAGCGATCATCCTGGTCAAGAGCTTCCCAACAGATTCAGGTACTGACAGCTTTGAGCTTCGAGCAACGGCTCTTTGGGACAGTTTCACTCTTGTGGACTATGTCCTGAGCCTTTCAGAGGGCTAAAGCAATGAAATGAAGCCTCATTACACCCTGCAGTGCATGGTGGACTTGACCTTAGAGCAGGGGTTCCCAACCTGGGGTCCATGGACCCCTTGCTTAATGGTATTGGTGCATGGCATAAAAAATTGGGAACACCCCCCCCCCCACCCGCCTTAGAGGTACATTAATGAGTTTACCTCTCTATCGGCGCTTGTTAACTTGAGTCTCTCACCGTCCACTTCCACAGCTAATGGAGACATTGCTGCCTGATGCAGGGTTTCGATCCAAAATGCCAACGTTACCCTCCTTCTTACATAGGAGTTCCCAACCTGGGATCCACTGACCCTTTGTTTAATGGCATTGGTCCATGGCATAAAAAGAGATGGGTACCCCTGTTCCCACAGATGCAGCTGGCCCACTGAGTTAAACCAACAGATTGTTTTTTGCCCTCCACTCCCAATGACCGATTCCCTTCAGTGTGTAAGAACACCACACTGCAGACAGCAATGACTTGACTATCATCTTCACCTTTGGAGCTGAACATTAACTGTGGGCAAGGATTCAAGGATCCAGAATACAACCTGGATCTATTCCTCTATTCCTTCCAATAAGAGGAATTTCTTTTGCCAGGGATGGTTGTGGAGGCCAAGTCATACAGGGAGGAGGTGCAGCGGCTAACAGACCGGTGCAGAGCCAACAACCTGCCTCTTAATGTGAACAAAACAAAAGAGATGGTTGTTGACTTCAGGAGGACACGGAGCGACCACTCCCTGCTGAACATCGATGGCTCCTCAGTAGAGTTTGTTAAGAGCACCAAGTTTCTTGGTGTTCATCTGACGGAGAATCTCACCTGGTCCCTCAACACCAGCTCCATAGCAAAGAAAGCCCAGCAGCATCTCTACTTTCTACGAAGGCTGAAGAAAGTCCATCTCCCTCCCCCCATCCTCACCACATTCTACTGGGGTTGTATTGAGAGCATCCTGAGCAGCTGCATCACTGCCTGGTTCGGAAATTACACCACCTCGGATCGCAAGACCCTGCAGTGGATAGTGAGGTCAGCTGAGATCATCAGGGTTTCTCTTCCCTCCATTACAGATATTTATACCACACGCTGCATCCACAAAGGAAACAGCATTATGAAGGACCCTATGCACCCCTCAAACAAACTCTTCTCTCTCCTGCCATCTGGGAAAAGGCACCGAAGCATTCAGGCTCTCACGACCAGACTATGTAACAGCTTCTTCCCCCAAGCCATCAGATTCCTCAATACCAAGAGTCTGGACTGACACCAACTTACTGCCCTCTACTGTACCTATTGTCTTGTTTGTTATTTATTTTAATGCTTGCACTGTTTTGTGCCCTTTATGCAGTCCTGGGTAGGTCTGTAGTCTAGTATAGTTTTTTGTGTTGTTTTACGTAGTTCAGTGTACTTTTTGTATTGTTTCATGGAGCACCATTGTCTTGAAAAATGTTGTCTCGATTTTACTATGTACTGTACCTGCAGTTATGTTCGAAATGACAATTAAAGTGACTTGACTTGACTTGTTGGGCATATTAAAAGCAGAGGCTGATACGTTCTTGATTACTAATGGCATCAAAGGTTACAGGGAGAAGGATGGAGAATGGGTTTGAGAGGGTTAATGGCAGAACAAACTCGATGGGTTGAATGGCTCAATTCTGCTGCTATGCTTTTATTTTATTTTATTTTATTTTATTGAAATGCAGCATGGAATAGGCCCTTCTTGGCCTTTGCTGTCCAGCAACCTCTGATTCAGTCAAAGGCTAATTACGGGGCAATTTTCACAATGACCAGTTAACCTGTCAACTGGTACGTCTTTGGACTGCGAGAGGAAACTGGAGGACTGAGAGGAAACCCTGGCAGAACGTATAATCTCCTTATGGGCAGCAGTGGGAAGTGAACCCGGGTTGCCAGTACTATAAAGCGCTGTGCTAACCACTACACTGCCGTGACATCCCGTAATAACTTATATTCTTAAGGACACATGCACCATCCAGCAGGCCTTCACTGGGTGATGCTTAAAGGGCAAGAACTCTGGCCATTTCTCTTCCTTTCCTGATATCTATGATGCTGATTGGTTATTGAGGATTGGTTAATTTGTCAGAGGAAGAATATAATGATTTGCTAAATGTAGTGTGAGAGAGTGAGTGGAGTTTGGAGAGATGGAGAGAAGGAGTGATGACAGAAAGAGGAATCTACCATAAAGTAAAAATCTGAAAGATTTTCTAAGGATCAGAAACTAAGGAGCAATTTACCTTGTTCCACTCAGGACTATTTCATCTGCTTGATTGGTTCAGTGTGACTTACAGGCCTCATGTGATTTTAACAGAGGGCTTTTTTTCCCTAATTCCATCGGGTGTCACAACCATAAAGTATGAAATAAAAATAAAGTACAATGTTAGCTGTTAAATTTTAAAGAGCATCATAAATTTATATCTAGTTCAATGAACAATGTTTAATCAGGAAGAAAAGTGAGAGAAGTCTAACTGTTTGGCCCTTGTTAGGCTGAGGTGGTTAATAGTAATTTATGCACATCACTGGCCTTTCAAAGATGCATTGTACCAAAAGTAACGTCCAAAAGTAAAAACCCACAAGGCAAAAGACTATTGCCTTTATTGGAGGAAATGACCATCATTCTTGTACTACTTTCCAATTTGCAGGGCCGTAGTCGGTAAAAGAGTTTTAATTTTAATGTTTGAGCATTGTATTTGCTTCTGCTAAATGTTGCCAGTTCCAAAGAAGTGCTGCAGCTTCAGTGAACTTTCTAAAAATGCTCAATTCCCAGGCACTCTGGTAAAAATCAGACAGATAGCTGATTGCTTTGCGAAAGGAACTTGTTCATTCATACAACTCATGCTCACACCAACGAGTTTTAATCAGAATCAGAATCAGTTTAATCTCACCGGCATATGTCCTGAAATTTGTTGTTATGCGGCAACAGTTACGTTGCAATGGATAATAATAGAAACTGTGGGGATTTGGGGTTTGATGTTGAAGCTGCCGTTTTACATGTGGGCGATCTGTTAGCGTTTGTGCGAGGGGTTTTGGGGTTTGCGAGTTTTATTTCTTTTTCCCTTTCATACAGGGAGGGAGTTGATGTCTTTTCTTTCAATGACTCCTGTGTTTATTTCTTCATTTCATGGCTACCTGGAAAAGACAAACATCAGAATTGTATTGTGCATGCAGATGTTGACAATAAAATCAATCTTTGAACCTTTGAGATGAATAAATAAATAAATAGATATCCTACTTCACAACTTTTTTGCACTATTTATTTAATTTAAATTTATATATGTATATAGCTAAAGTAAATAAGTGCAAAAAGTGTTCCTGGTTCAATGTCCATTCATAGATCTCATCTCATGGTGGAGGGGAAGAAGCTGTTTCTGAATCACTGAGTGTGTGCCTTCAGTCTCCCGTACCTCCTCCCTGATGACAGCAATGAGGAGAGGGCGTGTCCTGGGTGATGGGGTTCCTCAGTGGTGGATGTCGTCATCATAACAGGAGTACATAGAAGCTGAAACAAATAAATAGGCTTTTCTGTCCATCTGGTTTCTGTCAGAATATAAACTTGATTAATGCTTTCTTCTCTTCCACTCATATCTCCTCACCCTGTTCCATTTTCCTACTTTCAAACTCAGCATGATTTTAAGCAAAGACCTGACTCTTGGCCAGAACGAGGCATGTATAAATGTGAGGGATGTCCTCCTGCACATTCCACTCATTGAATGTCTGACCATATTAACAAACAAGCCCAGGAGTGGACCGTTACCCTGGGGAAGGTTGTGTGGAAGTGAGGTCTCCTGTTCAATAGGGTATGCCTGGCTGGTAAATAGATTACTAGACAGATGGCTGCACTTAGCCATTCCTGGGCAGTCTGATGTAAGCCCATGCACATCCACTCATCCATGAGCTTCATGGTTAGTCACCCATGTATGGTCTATCAGAATCACAGAACCATTCATCCACATTCACTGCTCACATAAATAATGATCCATATTTCATTCAAAACTTATCATCAATGTCCATTTCATTTCTGGCTCCCCATGTGCAGCTTACAGCACTGATCTATGGCTAATTCACAGCCAGTTGTTCGTGACCAATGTACAACAAGCCATCCATGGCCAGTGACAACTATCCGTCCATAGCTGTGAAGTGAGCCATCAATGTTGTGCGTTTTAATCTATTCACTGCAGATGCTAATCAGAGCTCAGGGCCTCTCCTCGTCACCGCGTCCTGACGTTCACTAGAAACCACACCTGCACAATTTTCCGACAAGAAAATCTCTTTCTCTGCATTCAATGAAAAATTAGATAGAAAAGTTACAGGCGGTATGATGAAATAGCACTAAAAGCAAGTTGCAGGCTTTGCTGTTCTTTTGGATTCAAAATGGTAAGCTGTTTGTTTGATATGTGCCATGGGTGATCAAAGTCTATTGACCAGAATTGTTCTTGGCAAATTTTTCCATAGGGGTAGCTTGCCATTGCCTTCTTCTGGGCAGTATCTTTACAAGACGGGTGACTCCCGCCATTATCAATACACTCCAGAGATTGTCTGCCTGACATCAGTGGTCGCATAACCAAGACTTGTGATGTGCACCAGCTGCTCATACGACCATCCACTTCCTGCGCCCGTGGCTTCACGTGACTCTTATTGGGGGGGGGTCTAAGCAGGTGCTACACCTTGCCCAAGGGTGACCTGCAGGCTGGCAGAGGGAAGGAACCTTACACCTCCTTTGGTAGAAACATATCTCCACCCCTCCACATGGCTTTAAAACAATTGGTATCATTCTTTAGGTTACTGGAAGAACATAGAAGACTTTCACTACATTTAAGAATTATTTGGAAGGATAATTGAATTATCAAAGTACGGATGGCATTGGACCAAGTACTAGTAAATAGGATTTATATAGATGGGTTTTTAATGGTCCGAATGGAGAAGGTGGGTCAAAGAGTCTGTTTCTGTAGTGTATGATTTTGTGACCATGTAAATGCTGTTTATAGTGAACTGGCTGGCACTGAACATTCTCACTCTTCTGAGAGACCCATGAAGCAGGGACTTGCTATGAGCCAAACTCATTGAGTTGCGATTGGAGTCAATCAAATGAAGGGTGGTAGGACTGACAGCCTTCCTTTCCAGAAGATCGTAGAATCATAGAAAACTACAACACAGTAACAGGACCTTTGGCCCATCTAATCCATGCCAAACCATTTAACTTGCCTAGTCCCATTGACCTGCACCAGGACCATAGCCCTCCGTACCTCTCCCATCCATGTTCTGATCCAAACTTCTCTTAAACGTTGAAATCAAAATCGCATCCAACACTTGCACTGGAAACTTGTTCCATTCTCTGAGTGAAGAAGTTTCCCCTTATATTCCCCTCAGTCTTTTTGCCTTTCACCCTTAACCTATGACCTCTAGCTGTAGTCTCACACAACCACAATGGAAAAAGCCTGCTTGCATTTAGCCTATCTATACCCCTCATAATTTTGTACACTTCTATCAAATCTCCCCTCAGTCTTCTATGTTCTGGGGAATTAAGTTCAATCAAGTTTGTTCGGATTTTACAACAAACATCTATCTGGATGATTGTTTTTAGTGATTAAATATCTGAAAATTCAGAATTAAGTTCAATCAGGCTGAAGGACCAGTTGGGATTTTACAACAAGCGTCTATCCTGATGCACTCTTTTTACAGAATATGCATCTGAAATTTCAGGTGGCATAGTAGCCTCATACATAAATTACTGGACGAATACCCAGAGGTAAATTTAATTTAATTATATTGGGACATGGCTTCAAATCTCCCTACAGCAGCTGGTCAATGTCAATTTGCAATTTGGGGTCAGTAATGGTGACTGTGAACCAAATGGATTGTGCTTAAAAAAAAACCCCACCTGGTTGACAAACGTCCTTGCGGGAAGGAAATCTGTCTACATGTCTTGATTTCCTCCATCTGACTCCCGCCATACCAACGGGGCCTTGTGATGAGTCGGCACGCCCTTCAGTCCAAGGGATATTTAGGGATGTAAATTAACAGCTGGCTAATCAGGTAACATCCACATCCGAAGAGCATACTGTTTGAAGAAATCTTTTGGAAAGCAAAATATTTAAATCTGTCCTGAAGAAAGGTCTCGACCCGAAATGCCGACTGTTTATTCATTTCCATGGATGCTGCTCTGACCTGCAGCATTTTATGTGTGTGTGTTACTTTGGATTTCCAACACCTGCAGGCTTTTTAAAAATTGAGATACAGTACAGCCTTGTCGTCCAAACCTCTGATTTAATCCTAGCCTAATAACAGGGCAATTTACAGTGACCAATTAACCTATCAACAAGTACATCTTTGGACTGTGGGAGAAAATCGGAGCACCTAGAGGAAACCCATGAGTTAATGGGGAGAACGTACAAACCCCTCACAGGCAGCGACGGCAATTGAACCAGGGTCAACTGTACAGTAAATCGTTGTGCTGGCCACTATGCTACCGTGCTGTTTTCCTCACGTCGATTCTTAAACTGTGGCCGTGAGTGTACATAGACAGATGATCTGATTAGCATTTGTTTGAAAAATTGATTTAGTTTCCAGGAATTGCAGTGTGGGATTTGAACTTGCGGGTTCCTGTTTCATAATCCAACTGAATTTTGGCAATGATTCTGGTTAGGCACCTTGGTCTGCATCAGAAGAAGGATCCACAACTGCGTTGTATTGCACAATGACTCTGTGATACTAGTGACATGCCCCCAAGGACCCTCGTAAGGCCCAATCCCCTCCCACCACACCTCCTCCACGAGAAGCCTATGAGTCATTGAGGACAATAAGTGCCAAAAGCCAACCAAAACTTCTGAAATGTTCTTTTAGTCTGGTCAGCAGTTATTTAACTTGAGACAAGGACATTTTAAAATATATTGGTTCTATTTCCTACTTTCTGTCTGTAGTCAATATTGTGGCAAGCATTCGGTCCACGATGACAGGCAAGAGAAGCTTGTTCAGCTCAACTGCTGGTTTTATTGTGATAAGCACAAAAACCGACCGTGTGCTATGACCTGGGAGAGAACACACTCACAATCAGCTACTTACAGGGGAGGTGATGGTTACACACCCCAGTTACAGTCAGGGTGACCCACAGACATTCATGCGAACAACTGTATAACCCAAGCTAAAATGTAACAATAAATGAACTTGGACATCCTACCATACTCCAACAAAAGCATTTTAAAACAAGAACAGTAAATATCACTGGCCAGTAGGAATGCTGGGACATGCTCTCCCACCCCCCCACCCTGGAATCAGCTGACCCTGGCAACCCCATGTTCCACATGTCTCGGTGGTGGTTGACGCCGCTGTCTGGGGCACCCTCTCCTCAGTGGGGTTGTGGACTCTGGGGTGGCCAGGGTCGGCTGACCTATCAAGTGGGGTCAGTGCAGTTTGGAGAGGCAAGAGGCAAGGATACCAAGAGTGTCACTTCCTTCTTTCTGCCTTGTTGAGTCGGTGGTGGGCGAGGGCCAGCCAGAGCCAGTGCAGCACAACTGCTAGGCAAATGCACCTGATATATCACATTGGAGATGTGGTCAAGAATATCTCCTGGCCCCATTCAATGGCTTCCAGACCTGGGGGATAGTCCCTTCTTGCGGGAGGGGCAGCAGAGCCATACTGGGGCCCCCACGATATACCGCTGCACTGGCGCTCGAGACTGGAGGCCCAGCCCCATCGGGGTTGTGCAAGTGTCACAACAGTGCATGAACAGCCCCACCTCCTGCCGGTGTCCTGCCCAGGAGACACGTCCGCACAGCTTGCCCAACGTTTTGCGACCCTGAAATTGCCGGCCCCCGGGGGACCAGCACCTGCAGGAGATGTCTGTTGTCCTTGGAAAATGGTCACTAACAGAATCGTGCATCTCCACCATGCCCCCTGAGAGTATTGGTCAATGGATCCAGGGCAGAGATGTCTGCCCACTTAAGCTGCTGCCCCACGCTCAGCCGTTCCCCTCATCTGGGTCAGCTCAGGGTCGCTCAGCTGCCGGTCAATGGTGGACACTCGAACGGACAATGGTGATATTTGACTCCCCTGTCCACCAATGCACAGCCTTTGATGTCCTCCACCATGCAGTCCACATATAAGCCTTGCTCTTCATCCAAATGGCCCAACCGGAGAGGCGACAATGGAGGGATTTTGCCGGAGGCCTCGGGTGATGCCGCCTGCTCAGTGTTTCTCGATGGCTGTGGTGTGGAACTGGTGTGGGGCAGTCCCAGGCCACACGGTAGCAGTGGCAGGTGACGTGACCACTGTGGTGCTGGTTGGACCTGCCTCATGGTCTCCTCCTCATCAGTTTCGTCTTCCACATTAGTGACACTACCCTGGGCTCATATCATGCGGGCCACCACTGGAACACCTTGGGGGCCTAAAATTGCTTTTACCCTCTCTGCCTCGGCCAGCACCTTGGTCAGTGATGATAGTGATGTCAGGGGAACATGCTGCTGAAGGCACTCTGATGTCGCTGTGGAGGGCAAGCTCTTCCTGGGCCATGAGAGGGAACCGGCGGTAGCCATGTCGAGCATGGTGGCAGAGATCTGCTGTGAATGCCCCCAGGTTTTCTCCCACACTGTGCCGTACGCTGCCCAGTTCTTCCCTTACTGTTTCCTCCAGTGGCCTCTGCCCCAAACACTGATCCAGCGCCGCCAGAAGGGCCCCGTAGTCACACTGCTTCTCTGGCGGTAGGTCGAATAGGGCCCATAGGGTATCATCTGCCAGCACCAGAACAAGGTACACTGCCACCTCGGTGGAGCTCTGCCCATTGTGCCATTTGGCAAGTTTGACTTGTGCCAGGCATGGCTCCAGATGGCTGGCACCATTGTATCTGGGGAGTTTCAGGGTGGACCTTGTGCCATGAATTGTTGAGGCCCGTTGGTCTTCCTCTTGCTCTGACAGCGTCAGTGGTGCTTTCCATGTTGCCCATCCTCCCACAGCCGTGGTATCTTGGGTTCCGCAGTGCAGGCCATGAAGGAGAAGGGTGAAGGGCTCTGTCCCGTCCCCCAGGTTAGTGATCATGGGTTCACTTACCCCGTCGGGGTTCATCGGAAGGCATGATGCTCAGTTCCCGGCTCCTCTATCCAGCTTGGCATGCAGCCATTGGGAACCTGTCCTGGGGATGCGGGAGAAGCATACTGGTCAGTCCCTCAGCTTATTCCCCAGGTTTTAAGGTGCTCCATTCAACATCGTAGCTCTGCAATCTCGGCATCAATTGCTTATCCCCCTCCTAACACCTATGTGGCAACCACAATGACAGACAAGAGAAACTCGTTTAGCACAGAGAAGCCGGTTTTACTGCAATAAGCACAAAAACTGACCGTGCACTATGAACCAGGGAGAGAACCCACTCAGTCTCATACAGACAGGGGAAGTGATTACCACACACCCTGGTTACTGTCAGGGTGACCCACAGACACACCAAAGCTAAAATGTAACAATAAATGAACTTGAACATCTCATCGTAATTGCACAAAAACATCTCAACACAAGAACAATAAATAGTGCTGCCCACTAGGAATGATGGGGTGAGCTGTTGACCTCACTCAACACCCCTCCCCCCACCCCTACAGTACTAGTATATTTGAACAAATAACTGACTTTCAAGTCAGAGGCCTTTATAAAATTTATAGTTTACAAAACCAGAGACTATATAAAGTGATAAATTTAGTATACATGCTTCTCATTAGATTTTAACCATGTCACTGGTGATGAGGAAGCCCCTTTGCATCTGAAAGAAAAGCTACCAGAACAAGTGGTGCATGCAGCCTTGGTTTCAACGTTTAAGAGAAGTTTTCAAGGTGTCTTAGAGTCATTGAGTTAGTACAGCACAGAAACAGGCCCTTTGGCCCATCTAGTCCATGCCAAAACCACTTAAGCTGCCTACTCCTATCAATCTGTGCCAGGACCCTTGCCCCCCATACCCATGATTCCCCTACCACCTACGTACCAATCCAAACTGCTCTTAAATGTTGAAATCAAGCTCGTATGCACCACTTGTTCTGCCAGTTTATTCTATATTTGCACCACCTTCTGAGTGAAGAAGTTTCCCCTCATGTTCTCCTTAAACTTCTCACCTTTCACCCTTAAAGTCATGACCTCTGGTTAAAGTCCCACCCAAACTCAGTGGAAAAAGGCTGCTTGCATTTACCCCAACTATAGCCCTCATAACTTTGTGCACCTCTATCCAATCTCCTCTTAATCCTCTGGGTTCTAAAGAATACAGTCCTATCCTAATCAATCCTAACCTAGACATGTAGAAGACTGTCCATTCATAGCCAACAATTCACTGGTGAGTTGGGAGTAAGAGATGGCCAGGTTAGTGGGCTCGATTGAATCATTTTTGTTTGATGCCCTGGTAAAGGTTTTACTGCTAAAGTTGTAGGTATTTCATGCAATGCTTTTTTTTCTCTGTAGCAGTGCATTCTGCTGGCAGTGTTTGGGTTTCCATTAAAGATAAAGGATGCTTAGGAATGTGTGCCTCATCCAGTCAGGGGTGGGGGGGTGGAACTGGGAGAAGGTTCTGGAGAATGCTGGGGGGGCAGCTTTTGTGACAGACATTGAGATGGATCCAGGCCTTTTTTGGCAGGAGATAGAGAGAGAGGGAACTCGAGAGAACCAGCCGTAGGATTTGATCCAATGGAGGCAAGAAGGGAACTTCTACCGGGGAGCGGTGACTAGGAGTTGGTGCAGAGAGCACATTGGAAACAATGGCTTTTGGAAGATTTGAGCTTCACCTGTGCACCTCTGACTCTTTAACTATAATGGCCCTTTTTTGTTCTTTTCTTTAATAATTCTTTGTTTAAGTTAACGTTCATAGATATGCTTTCTTTATAATTGAACGACCTGTACGACCTGTTGTTTCTTGCTAAAAGGCGATTGCAGGGGGCAGTAAACCGCACAACATTCACACAACCCAGGGCTAGAGTTTTGGAGGTTTGGAGTGTGAGAAGGTTGGTTTCCTCGCTGTGGAGACCAGTGGCTGTTAGCAAGGGCCTAATGAACTGCATTTCCAGAGACGCCTAGTAAAAAGGGGTTTCGTTTGGATTGTGCAGGAGACTGGCCTCTTCCGCTCAGCGATAAACAAATTGAGACAGCAGCATTGGCAAACTCAAGAGATCAGTGCCTCTGTCTCAATTGGTGATAAAGTATTCACTGTCCTTGGGCACAGGAGAAGAGGACAGAGTTTTACTGTGACCTCAGCGTAACTGCATTATACATCATCATGCACAATACTGGAGTGACTAGCTTTCCATGATCACGCAGCAGTCAATTTGCTATGTACTTTAGTAGGAATCTAAGAACTTTCCCACATGCTGCCTTGGGACGTCACAGGAAAAGATACTATGATATTGTTTGACGTGGGTTAATCAGGTGGAATTAAGGTGATGGCTTTGATGGCTACACTGAATGATGGGCCTCACTGTTCTGAGAGGATCACATTGAATGCTGGCATAGCACCCAGTACACACATTGTGCCTTATAAATTAGCTTGTTGGTCAAGCAACGGGGGTGTCCCGCTTTGATTCTGCGAATTTTACAAAATGCAGCGAATTTTCCCTCTTCCTTCTGAAAGCATAAAGCATGCGTTCACCCTTCACTTCTGTTTCCCATTCAGCCCGTTGTGAGCAGTCAGTTTTCATCTTCTGATTAATGTAACTAACTGCAGATCCCGTGCAGGAAAGCTCCCTTGTTCTGAAGGCCCGGTCACTCGCTGTAGCTCCCGGATCTTGCTGCTCTGCAAGTCTTTGGCTATTGCTTTTCCCACTCTTGATGTTTCAGTTCTTTAAGGTTGTTATAGAACCTTAAAGAACTGATAGTGGGCTGGTAGTGGGGATAAGCACCCATTACATATTAAATGCTCCCAATGGTGTGCGTCTCAAATAACCCGACAACCAAGTCCAGCTTCTGGCCTTCACTTGTGGCTAGCTATCAAGCCCAGTGGAACCTGACAGGATAAGGGGCAAAGACGGCTTACTGGTACCTTAAAAGCATTTGCTTCAACAGCTGGGGCTCATCAGCTGTGGCTAGCAGCTCATCTCAGAGAAGGAACATTCAGATCTCAAGCCTCTGCTGCTTTGTAGCTATACCTCCTCATGGGGAGGACTTTAGTAAACCCTGAGGAAAAATCTGGCGCTGGAGTCCCTAAGGCAGCCCAATGTTGAGTCCGATGCCCACTGGCAACTTTTGAAATGCTTCTGGTGCCAAGCTGGTACTGGTCTCTGTGTTTCCTTTGGAGTCATCAGGTGTGTGGGGAGAGGGAGCCTGCTACATGGGGGCACCAGTTTGCTCTCCGTAAACACGAGGAAGTCTGCTGATGCTGGACATCCAAAGCAACACATACAAAATGCTGGAGGAACTCAGCAGGTCAGGCAGCGTCTATGGCAATGAATAGATAGTCGACATTTCTGACCGAGACTCTTGTTTAGGACTCAACCTTCCTCTCCATTTCGTACTACCCTGGCTTGCATATCACATGGACAGCTGGGTCGCAACGTCCATGGTTGACCCCAACCAACAGAGGGCCTGAAGTTATCTTAGTGCTGTATTTAAGGTGGAAGTACAGATATAACTGAATGCATTATTAGTGAGAGAAGCTGGAAAATGCAATACTTCATGGGGTAATTAGGTCTAAATTGTTGCCACATCTGCCTTTATAACAGTCCCTTCCTTTACAGTAATTCCTTCTAAATACAACAGCCCAGTAAGTGGTCAGGCAACAATTTAACTGTGACATTATTACAATGGTGGGTTATGAAATTGAATAAGTCTTTGTGGTGCTAGAAATAATTAAACCAGATGCCTCTATCAGGTGTCCCATCATCAGAGATCATCCCACCCAGGCCATGCTCTTTTCTCGCTGCTGCCATTAGGTAGGAAGTACAAGAGCCTCAGGATCTGCACCACCAGGTTCAAGAATGGTTACTACCCCTCAACCATCAGGCTCTTGAACAAAAGGAGATAATTTCACTCACTTGCCCATCAATCCCATAACTAATGCTTTCTCTTTAACTGCTTTCTATCTTATTATCTCATGTTATTGTTATTTGTTGCTATTTATTTATATTTACATTTGCACAGTTTGTTGTCTTCTGTACCCTGGCTGCCCTTTCATTGATCCTGTAGTACAGGGGTGGGCAAACTTTTTGACTTGTGGGCCACAAAGGGTTCTAAAATTTGACAGGGGGGCCGGACCAGGAGCAGATGGACGGAGTGTTTTGGTAATACATCTCATAAGAGAAAATAAAATATCATGGGATATGTAGAAAACATGTGCTTTAATTTCAATTGAAAATGAACAAATGCATAACAACAAAATATCTGTCTTTGAAGTCCCATGGTATTTAGCTATTTATTGAAATGACTTTTAAAACACTGAAAATTAAATGAATAAAATACAGCTTTTTTAAATAGTAACAGTTATTATTTTAAAGCACTGAAAATTCTGTTATCCTTCAAGATATTTTCATCATCACTCTCCTCCTGACTGTCTTTATTTCAAAAACGGTAGGAGATGCAGGTCTACTTGTCCTGCTCCTTCTTATTCAATTGTCCCCTGTGCCAAAACTCAACAACGACCAGCACAAGGACAGAACAGTGACAGCGCGCCAGTATACGGAGCGCGTTATTAGATCTGGAGCGCATTTTTTATTTTGAGAACATACGTGCACCTGCGCTCTACTCATGTCCATCACTTAACAGAAATGACATGTAACATGTAAGGCTTATTGAAAAAAATATTTTCAAATGCATTTTTTACATAACACAATAAAGAAACTTATTTTTAATTTCAGTGGGAACAGTGTTGTTGGTCTCCCTTTTTAGCCAGCGCATCAAAGTCTGGATTTAGTTCTGTTGTGGCGATTCTCAGGATGGATCTGAGATGTTGGTCAGTTAACTTGGATCTGTGGCTGGCTTTGTTGATGTTCATGACGCTGTACGCCTGTTCATACAAATAGGTCGAGCCGAACAAAGAGTAAAGCGCAAATGTGGAGTAATACGCTGCACCTCAACAAAGGTCAATGTATATAGAGTGCGTCATCTATTGGGAAAACGCCAGAATTGCGGGGATAAAACGTTAACAAGGTTTATTAATATAATTTCATCAAGTTCTGCGGGCCGGATTAAAAAGCTTAACGGGCCGCATATGGCCCACGGGCCGTAGTTCGCCCATGCCTGCTATTCTATAGATTTGCTGTGTACGCCCACTGGAAAATGAGTCTCAGGGTTGCAAATGGTGGCATATATGCAGTTTGATAATAAAATTTAATTTGAATCTACTTTGAACTACTCCACTGCCACTAAAAGCAGGAAAGCATGGCAAATTGCATTGCCTGGCCCATGTACTTAGAGTGATTTGGTGATCAAAGTTCATAGTACTTTTATTATCAAAGTATGTATACAATATACAACCTTGAGTTTCGTCTCCTTACAGGCAGCCACAAAACAACAAAACCCGTAAAAACTCATTATAAAAAAAGACTGTCAAATACCTAGAGAGCCGAATAACCATTGCAAGACACCAGAAGCAAAGCCAGAGGAGGCCACAGCTTCAGTTCAGTGCAGAGCTGAGTAAGTGGGGCAGTGAGCTGAACCAGCCTGTCCCTCACCTCTGGTCCCAACACCCTGACCTTTTCAATCTGGCCTGGCGCTTAAATTGCCCAAGCATCCTCGCCTTTGGACTGCTCTGGGACATGGGACCTGCCGCCACAATTTGGCCTGTACCTGACCTTTCCAAAATGGCCCAGTGCTTAAATCAAACATCTTTCATCACTCTTAGGGACACCCCTGCTTCTGCTGCCTCGGCTCTGCCTTGCCACGTTCCCGGCTTGCTGACGAAACCAATACTCTGGCCAGCTGCAAGGTTTATTCGTCTTGCAGACGACAAGAGAGGTTGTGCTGTTGTTGACGGTGAGGCAGATTGTCTTAGGCTACAGCATGTTGTTGACCAGGTGGAAGTCTGGGTGGACAATGGGAGCTGGAATTTACACGACCATGCTGCGGGCAGTGTGGTGATGGTAGCATAACGCTTTATACCACCCGTGAAAAGAGTTCAATTCCTGTTGCTGTCTGTCAGGAGGTTGCACTGTACATTCTCCCCGTGACTGCGCGGGTTTCATCCAGTACTCCAGATTCCTCCCATATTCCAGCGATGTATGAGTTAGGGCTAATAAGTTGTCAGCAAGCTAGGTTGGCGCTGCCTTAGGGTGACACTGGCGGGTTGCCCCCAGTATATCCTTGGACCGTGTTGGCTGTTGATGCAAATGATACATTTCTGAGTATGTTTTGATGTTTTGATGTACATGTGATAAATAAAGCTCATTTCATCCTGACACCAATTAAAGGGTGACAGGGCAGTGATACGTCTCTACCAAAGGAGGTGTAAGGTGC
Source organism: Hypanus sabinus (assembly GCF_030144855.1). Classification (NCBI taxonomy): domain Eukaryota; kingdom Metazoa; phylum Chordata; class Chondrichthyes; order Myliobatiformes; family Dasyatidae; genus Hypanus; species Hypanus sabinus. Next base: position 82,914,561 of record NC_082718.1, read on the forward strand.
TCCTTCCCTCCTCTAGCCTGCAGGTCACCACTTCAGTAGAAAAAATTGACAAGAACAATAATGGTCATGAAACTATGATTGCCTGCATCATATGATGTGGAACATTAAGATGATGCAGTGAAATATCTTTTATTTTGCAAATGATCAAGACAGTCTTGTCTTGTACAGATTGTGCATTGGGTGGAAGCCTCCATGTGTCTCCATGCTTCTGCTGCCAGTATAGCATGCCCACAACATTCTAACCTAACCATACATCTTTGTAACGTGGGAGGAAACTGAAGCAATTGGTGGAAACCCGTGGGGTCATGTGGTGAACTTTCAGACAGCGGTGCAAATTGAACCCCAGCTGCAAATTGCTGGTGGTGTAAAACAATATGTTAATATGCCACCCATAACCCGTCAGACCAGGAACTCCCAACCTGGGGTCCACGGACCCTTTGCTTAATGGTGTTGGTCCATGGCTCGGTAGCATAGGGGTTGGCACAATGACTTACAGCACAGGCAACCTGGGTTCAATTCCTGACACCACCTGTCAGGAGCTTGTACGTTCTCCCCATGACCGCGTGGGTTTCCTCCGGGTGCTCCTGTGGGTTTCCTCCCACAGTCCAAAGATGTACCTGTTGGTAGGTGAATTGGTCATTGAAGATAGTCCTAATTGGTGGGTTGCTCTGTGCTGCAGCTTAAAGGGCTGGAAGGGCCAACTCCTGGCTGTATCTCAACAAGTAATGGCATAAAAAAGCTTGGGAACCCCTGCTCTGGGCCTTTCCTACCCACCTACCTGTTCCGATGTTTTTAAATGTTGTGATTTTACCTGTCCCTGCCACCTCCTCTGGCAGCTCGTTTCCTACAATGACGACCCTCTGTGTGGTAAAAGTTGCCTCTGAGCTCCCCTTTAGATCATGATACCAATAAAGGCGTTCAAACCCCAACCAAGCATCACCCATAATTTTCAAGTTAGACATTGACAGATTCACTTACTCAGGAGTGCAAAAATAAAAATTCAGAGTTGGGAATAAATAGTAAAGGTGGCAGAACCTTATTTATTCAAAGTGTAATGGATATGAGTAATAAATTATTATAGAGTGCAATGAAGTCCCAGTGAAATGGCCTCTCGGGTGGACCTCTGGAGAAAAGGTGATGCACAAATGGTTGTAAACGGGGCTGAGATGACAGAATGAAAGTAATTTTCTGTTAATTGAATTCTTTTTCTGAATATTGTCCACATTACAAATATTTTCTGATAATCAAAGAAGTCATGCATATAGCCAATGCTTTGGGACTGTTTAGCCCATGGGCTGGGGGAATTACTTGAACCAGAAGGCAGATACTTGACATCTCCTAAATGAATATACTTATTGTTCACTGCACCACTGGTATTCAGGGCAGCAATGAAGGTCCTCCATCTCTGTCTGTCCTTGGCCATCTTGTCTGTTGTGTCCCATCCATGGTTCAGGGTCCTCACTTCTGCCTCTGTGGTATGACACCAAGTTGTCTTTGGTCTCTCGTGTTTCCTCCACCCTCTAGGGGTCCAATGAAGTTGATAGCTTCTTTTTTCATCCCGTGCCCAATCCATCCCCGGTGTTTCCTCATGATGATTGCGGCCATGTCTCCTCAATGACACTGAAGGAGTAGGGCGTGATTGGAGATCTTTCTTGAACAGGAAATATGGAGGATCTTCCAGAAGCTCATGGTGTGGAAAGACAACAAGGTCATATACCAGCATTCTGACCCGTACAAGAGTGTGGACAAAACGCAGCTCGGGTACAGCTTCTCCTTGGTGTGGACGCTGTACTTGAGTGATTCCCATATGTTGCTCATTGATCTGAAGACGGTTTTTAGTTTTGCTGAGTCTGCACTGGAGGTCATCCTTGGTCCCACCGTCCCGTTGAATGACACTGCCCGGGTAGACGAATTGGCTGTGTCCAGTGAATGGTGGCACTAGTGACGTCTTCAATGGCAACTCATTTGTATCCAATGATCGGACTTGTGTTGGTTGCCACCCACTGAGGTGGACCCCTGGAGAAGTGAAGGGATTATGAAGCAGGTGGGAGTGCAGACACAGGATGGTGATGATGAGCAACCTTGGTGTGATGCTGAATGAAACATATCTGTACCCTTTGGTTCTTTAGTAGTATATGGATTATCATGATTAATCTGAAGTATCCACTGCTGACCATTTTCCAAATGGCTTTCAACGGAATGGACTTAGACGAAGCCCACAGTCTGATCAGAGAACATCAGAATCAGAACCTGGTTTAATATTACCGGCATACAGCAGGTCATGACATTTATTGTCTTTGTGGCAGGAGTACAATGCAATACATATTAGAGGAAAAAAAAGTGAATTACAGAAAGTATATAAACACAAACGAGGAGTGATTGATAAGTTCGTGGCCCACGGTAGAAGGATTCAATTTTAGAAAACCTAGCATATTTATATTTCAACATAGTCCCCTCTTACATTTACACACTTAGTGGAGCATCTTGAACCTCCAGAAAGTGTCCACAGATGGGTGATTTATAAGTTCGTGGCCTAGGGTAGAAGGAGATGGGTTATACAGCTCTTTTTACAGGTGCTTGCAGGTCAACTCTTTGAGTGATTATGCAGAAAGTTTGAAGTTTATATCTCCTTCTACCTTCGGCCACAAACTTATCAATCACACCTCATATATATATATAAAAAATTGTTAAATTAAATAATAGTGCAGAAATAAAAATAAAAAACGTAGTGAAGTAGTGTTTATGGATTCAATGTCCATTCAGAAATTGGATGGCAGAGGGGAAGAAGCTGTTCCTGAATCGTTGATTGTGTGCCTTCAGGCTCCTGTACCCCCTCCCTGATGGCAGCAATGAGAAGGGGGCATGTCCTGAGTGGTGGTGGTCCTTAATGATGATCGCCGCCTTTTTGAGGCACCGTTCCTCAGCAAAATGACATCCCGGAACTTGGAATTGCTCACTCCATTAAATTCTGATTCCTCTGTGCGGACTAGTGTGTGATTGCTCGTCTTACCCTTTCTGAAGACCACAATCAGTTTGAAGTTCACAAACATGAAGTTAGAATGCAGAACATAGAACAGTAAAGCACAGGCAATGGCCCTTCGGTCCACGAGGTTGTGGTGATCCATGCTTAGTAGTTTAGGACTGAGTACTTCCACAGATTCACACCAGAATTATTGCTAGCCCACTAAGGAACCAAAACATAAACCTCCAAAAATAAAGCAGATCCAACAATTTTAACCTATATTTTGGAGAGCTGACAAAGGTTTTGTGTGGAGATGGAAGTTTCAGTCACTGCGTAGGTATAAAAATAGTCGCGTTGGGTCAGCTAGATAATTCCACAGGGCTGGATAGCTATGGAACACCTCACGCTCTCTCTTCCTCTGTTGCATCTCACCTCCCCCGGCCTCCGCCAATCCTGGGCTCTGAACTCATCTCTTATTTTGGTCTTTTTATTCCCACTGGAAGCTATCTCAAACATGTGTTGGTTACTTTGTAGGTATTTTTATGACTGGGATTTGCGAGTGTATTTTTGTCACAGGATTAGATGCAGCCTGGGCTAAAGCCAAGGCCAGCAGGGAGTTAGCTGCTGAAAGCACAGATGTAATCAAAGGCTATCTTTTTTCAGACCCTTATACGGAGGTGCAAGGAAAGAGTCTGGGCAAAAAGATAGTGATTGCATCATCGTCCCTAATAACGGAGCTCTAACTTAAGAGGCATACAGCAAATGGGACAGAGAAAATAGACTGTGAAGGTTCTATTCTGGCCCAGCGTTAATGCCAGGCAGAGCAGCACACCTAATACACAAGTCATGTGATCTGCTAAACGGCTATTTCATTAGAATACTGAACAACTGAAGGATGCCAGAATTGCTCAACATTGTCACCATGTGACTGATGCAGGATGGTGACCTTGTGACAGATCAGAGTATGGCTAGTTTCCGGTCACTCTATGATTGCCAGCGGGACAGTGAATCTGTGAACATGTCACTGTGTGAGTGACAATCAGACTGTGATCCTGCCACTATGTGGGTGACCACTGGACAGTCAACCCTGTGAATCTGTCACTTTGCAAGTGACCAGTGACCAGTGAACCTGTCACTGTGTGACCGATCACTGGACAGTGAACCTGTTACTATATGACTGATCATAGGACAGTGACCTTGTCACTTTGTGAATGACCACAGGACTTTGAACCTGTCACTGAGTGACCAATCAGAGGACAGTGACCCTGTCATTGAGTGACAGACCACAAGATGGTGACCCAGTCACTTTGTGAGTGAACACAACCTTGTCGTAGTGTTTGGAGGCTTGTGTGCTTCAATGACCAAGAGAGCTACTTCGGCTGGAATTGGGCTTTATGTTTTGGCTCTTGGTAGGGTCACCCATGCCAAAAAGTAGATGACAGACTAAGAGTGGTGCACTGGTTCTCCTGGTTGCAGGGATCCGCTCAGGGCTAACAACCCTGACTGATAAAACAAAACTGTTACAGAAACTGCAATGAAGAATCGTTCTACAGCTGAGTGTGATGGTATTCCTGAGTCTCCATCGGGGACTTGCATGGCTGACAGTATTGCAAGCCAAGCTACTGACACGATAAAGGAAGCCAGAACATCGCCTGAGAAGGAGGGCCTTCATTGCTGCCATCAACACCAGTGGCTTACTGGGCAGTAGACAGAGGATCTATTGTTGTATGAAAGACAACGAGATTGTAACTCTCTATATCTGTCACTGATCACAATATTGGATTACTTTCAGTGTTTTATTAACCAGTAAGGAGTGAACTTGCCCCATTATGATTGATCACAGACAGTAACCTGGCGAGTTTGTTCCTTGCCAATAGATGGTGTGACCTCATAACTGTGACATGACCCTTGTTAATGACCCTGAACGCAGGATAGAGGCCCTGTCATTGTCACGCAGATCACTCGGCAGTGTCCACTCACTGTGGCTTTGACCACCATAGATAGGTCCTGTCATTTTGAGACTGAGCAGAGGAGAAGGACCTTGTCACCACGTGACTGTTCTTCTTTCTGTCAATGTGTGATTCACCAGTGGATGGAGACCTTGTGTTTGTGTGAACAGGCGAGTGATCTCATCACTCCGGGACTGACCTAAGGTGGGTGACCTCATCACTCTGGGACAGACCACACACTAATGACCTCGTCACTCCGGGACTGACCTAAGATAGGTGACCTCATCACTCTGGGACAGACCACACACTAGTGACCTCATCACTCCGGGACTGACCACAGTCTAGGGAACTCGTCACTCTGGAACTGATCACACACCCATGAACTCATCACTCTGGGAATGACCAGAGACCAGTCACCTCATCAATATGTAAATGACCACAGACTAATGACCTTGTCACTCCGGGATTGACCACCGACTAGTGACTTCATCACGCTGGGACTGACCACAGACTAGTGAACCTATTACTCTGAGACTGACCACCAACTAGTGAATTTCTCACTCAGGTACTGACCACAGACTAGTGAGCTTTTCACCCTGATACTGACCACAGACTACTGGCCTCCTCCCTCTGGGACTGAGCACAGACTGGTGAACTGGTCAGTCTGGGTCTGACCATAGACTAGTGAACTCGTCACTCTGGGACTGAACACAAACGAGTGTCTTCATCACTCTGGGACTGACGCCAGACTAGTGATCTTGTCACTCTCAGATTGACCATAGACTAGTGACCTTGTCACTCTCAGATTGACTACAGACTAGTGACCTTGTCACTCTCGGATTGTCCATAGACTAGTGATCTTGTCACTCTCAGATTGACCACAGACTAGTGACCTTTTCACTCTCAGATTGATCATAGACTAATGACCTTGTCACTCTCAGATTGACCACAGACTAGTGACCTTGTCACTCTCAGATTGATCATAGACTAGTGACCTTGTCACTCTCAGATTGACCACAGACTAGTGACCTTGTCACTCTCAGATTGATCATAGACTAGTGACCTTGTCACTCTCAGATTGACTACAGACTAGTGACCTTGTCACTCTCGGATTGTCCATAGACTAGTGATCTTGTCACTCTCAGATTGACTACAGACTAGTGACCTTGTCACTCTCAGATTGATCATAGACTAGTGACCTTGTCACTCTCAGATTGACCACAGACTAGTGACCTTCTCACTCTCAGATTGACCATAGACTAGTGACCTTGTCACTCTCGGATTGACCACAGACTAGTGACCTTGTCACTCTCAGATTGACCATAGACTAGTGACCTTGTCACTCTCGGATTGACCACAGACTAGTGACCTTGTCACTCTCAGATTGATCATAGACTAGTGACCTTGCCACTCTCAGATTGACCACAGACTAGTGACCTTGTCACTCTCAGATTGACCACAGACTAGTGACCTTGTCACTCTCAGATTGACCACAGACTAGTGACCTCGTCACTCTCAGATTGACCATAGACTAGTGACCCTGTCACTCTTGGATTGACCACAGACTAGTGACCTTGTCACTCTCAGATTGACCATAGACTAGTGATCTTGTCACTCTCAGATTGACCATAGACTAGTGACCCTGTCACTCTCAGATTGACCACAGACTAGTGACCTTGTCACTCTCAGATTGACCATAGACTAGTGACCTTGTCACTCTCAGATTGACCACAGACTAGTGACCTTGTCACTCTCAGATTGACCATAGACTAGTGACCTTGTCACTCTCAGATTGACCATAGACGTGACCAAGAGACACTGGAAGTGACCACAGACTAGTGACCTTGTCACTCTCAGATTGACCACAGACTAGTGACCTTGTCACTCTCAGATTGACCATAGACGTGACCAAGAGACACTGGGAATGACCACATACTAGTAACCTCATGACTCTGGCACTGACCGCAGACTTGTATCCTCATCACTCTAGGACTAGTGACCTCATCATTCTGAGACTGACCACAGATAAGTGACCACGTTGAGCTAGGATTGACCACATACTAGTGACCTTGTAACTCTGGGACTCAACACAGACTAATAACCTCATCACACTTGGACTGATAACATACTAGTGAATCTGTCACTCTGGAACTGACCATAGACTAGTGGCCTCGTCACTCTGGGACTGAACACAGACAAACGATCCTCATCACGACAGTTCAGTGACTTTGTCAATCTCAGACTGACCACCGACTAGTGACTTTGACACACTATGGGACTGACCACAGATTAGAGACCTTGTCACTCTGTGACAGACAACTGATGAGTGACCTTTTTGCTCTGGCTCTGAACAAAGACTGTCACTCTGGGACTCTCCACAGACAGCAGACTTCATCACTCTGGTGCTGACCACAGACTAGTGACATCATCCCTCTGGGACTCACCACAGACTAATGACCTCGACACTTAGGGAATGATGAAAGAATCATGACCACAACACTCTGTGACTGACCACACATGAGTGACCACTGATTGTGACGTTGTCACTCTGCTACTGACCATCGGCTAGTGATCTCATCAATCTGAGACTGACCACATATTAGTGAACTTGTCATTCTGGGAATAACCACAGACTGGTGCCCTCGTCACTCTGGGACTGACAACTGACTGGTGACCTCGTGACGATGGGAGTGATTATGGACAACAGACATGTTCACCATGGGACTGACCACATAAGCGTGACCTCATCAGTCTGGGCCTGACCAGAGACTAGTGATCTCGCACTGGGCCTGACCAGAGACGAGTGATCTCACACTGGGCCTGACCAGAGTCTAGTGATCTCGCACTGGGCCTGACCAGAGACTAGTGATCTCGCACTGGGCCTGACCAGAGACGAGTGATCTCGCATTGGGCCTGAGCAGAGACTAGTGATCTCGCCCTGGGACTGACCAGAGACGAGTGATCTCGCACAGGGCCTGACCAGAGACTAGTGATCTCGCACTGGGCCTGACCAGAGTCTAGTGGTCTCGCACTGGGCCCGACCAGAGACTAGTGATCTCGCACTGAGCCCGACCAGAGTCTAGTGGTCTTGCACTGGGCCCGACCAGAGACTAGTGATCTCGCACTGGGTCTGACCAGAGACGAGTGATCTCGCACAGGGCCTGACCAGAGACTAGTGATCTTGCACTGGGCCTGACCAGAGTCTAGTGGTCTCGCACTGGGCCCGACCAGAGACTAGTGATCTCGCACTGAGCCCGACCAGAGTCTAGTGGTCTTGCACTGGGCCCGACCAGAGACTAGTGATCTCGCACTGGGTCTGACCAGAGACGAGTGATCTCGCACAGGGCCTGACCAGAGACTAGTGACCTCGCACTGGGCCTGATCAGAGACTAGTGATCTCACACTGGGCCTGACCAGAGACTAGTGATTTCGCACTGGGCCCGACCAGACACTAGTGATCTCGCACTGGGCCCGACCAGAGACTAATGATCTTGCACTCTGGGACTGACTAGAGACTAGTGATCTCGCACTCTGGGTCTGACCAGAGACTAGTGATCTTGCACCGGGCTGACCAGAGGCTAGTGATTTCGCACTCTGGGACTGAGCAGAGACTAGTGATTTTGCACTGGGACTGAGCAGAGACTAGTGATTTCACACTGGGACTGACCAGAGACTAGTGATTTCGCACTCTGGGACTGAGCAGAGACTAGTGATTTCTCACTCTGGGACTGAGCAGAGACTAGTGATCTTGCACCGGGCTGACCAGAGGCTAGTGATTTCGCACTCTGGGACTGACCAGAGACTAGTGATTTCACACTGGGACTGACCAGAGACTAGTGATTTCGCACTCTGGGACTGAGCAGAGACTAGTGATTTCGCACTCTGGGACTGAGCAGAGACTAGTGATTTCTCACTCTGGGACTGACCAGAGACTAGTGACCACGTCATTCTGGGACTGACCACAGACTAGTGACCTCTTCACTCTGTGGCTGACCACAAACTAGTGACTGCATCACTCTGGGATTGACCACAGACTAGTAACCTTGTCATTTTTGGACAGACCACAGACGAATGACCTCATTGCTCTGAGACTGACCACTGATCGTGACGATGTCACTCTGCTACTGACCAACGGCTGGTGACCTAGTCAATCTGAGACTGATCACACACTAGTGAATTCGTCATTCTGCGAATGATCACAGACCAGTGATTTCGTCACTCTGGGCCTGACCACAGAGTAGTGACCTCGTCACTTTCAGACAGACCACAGACGAGTGATCTGGTCACACGGAGAATGACCACAGTCTAGTGACCTCGACACACTGGGAGTGACTACAGAGTAGTGACATTATTAGTCTAGGACTGACCACAGACGAGTGAACTCATCACTCTGTGACTGATAACATACTAGTGATCTTGTCGCTCTGGGACTGACCACAGATGAAAAACATCGGAGGTCTGGGACTGACGACAGATCATGACATCGTTATTCTGCTACTGACCACCAGCTAGTGACCTCGGCACTCTGTGACTGACCACATACTAGTGATCTCATCACTCTGGGAATAGCCACAGACTAGTGACCTCGTCACTCTGGGTCTGACCACAAACGAGTGACCTCATTGGTCTGGGATTGACCACAGATCATGATGTTCTCAATCTCTTACTGACCACAGAGTAGTGACCTCGTCACTCTGGGAATAACTACAGACTAGTGACCTCGTCAGTCTAGGACTGAAGACAGACTGGTGACCTCATCACGCTGGGACTGACCATGGACTAGTGACATCGTTACCATGGGACTAACCATAGAGTAGTGCCCTTGACAGATTGGAACTGACAATTGACTAGTGAGCTTGTCTCTCTGGGAATGACCACAGATGAATGACATCGTCATTCTGGGACTGACCATAGATTAGTGACCTCTTCATTCTGGGATTGACCACGGGCTAGTGATCATGTCACTCTGGGACTGACGACTGACAAGTGACCTCTTCACTCTGGGTCTGAAAACAGACGACAATCCTCGTCAGTTTGGGAATGGCCACAAACTAGACTACTAGTCACTCTGGAAATGACCACAGAGTAGTGACCTCGTCACTCTGGGACTGACCGCAGACTAGTGACCTCGTCACATTTGGAAAGACCACAGACGAATGACTTCGTTGCCCTGGGACTGACCATTGACTTGTGATCGTGTCACTCTGGGACAGACCACAGATGAGTGACCTTTCTGGGACTGACCACAGACTAGTGACCTCATCATTCTGCGACTGACCACATACTAGTGATAGGGTCACTCTGGGACTGATTACAGACTAGTGACCTCGTCACTTTTGGGCAAACCATAGACAAGTGACCTCACTACTCTGATACTGACCACAGATAGTGATGTTGTCACTCTGCTACTGACCACCGGCTGGTGACCTAGTCAATCTGAGACTGACCACAATTTGTGGATGACCACAGACCAGTGACCTCATCACTCTGGGACTGACCACAGACTAGTGACCTCATCACTCTGGGACTGACCACAGACAAGTGACCTCGTCAATCTGGGTCTGATCACAGACTAGTGACCTCAACACTCTTGGACTGATGAGAGACTAGTGATCTCGTCACTCTAGGACTGACCACAGACTAGTGTCCTTGACATGCTGGGACTCATCAGTCTAGTGAACTTGTCTCTCTGGGACTGACCACAGATGAATGACTTTGTCACTAGGACTGATCACAGACTCATGACGTTGTCAGTCTGCGACTGATCACAGACCAGTTATGTCGTCACTCTGGGACTAACCACATTCCTGTGAATCTGTCACTCTGGGATTGCTTACAGGCTAGTGAACTCGTCACTCTGGATTTACCACAGCAGAGTGAACTTGACACGCTTGGATTGACCACAGTCTAGTGACCTTGTGACTCTGTGACTGACCACAAACTACAGACCTCATCACTTTCAGGCAGACCACAGTCTAGTGGCCTCGTCACTCTGGGATTGCCCATTGGCTAGTGACCTCATCACTGTGGGACTGACTGCAGTCTGACCGGAAGATTGCTATCAGCTGAAGCTGTGAATGCATGTCTGTAGATGGATTCCCATGGAAAACCAACTTGTTCACCTTCTTGATAGTGGCCTAGAGTTCTTGCACTGACTCTGTCCCAGTTTGGAAACTGATGTGTATTTAGTATTTGAGTCATTTTGTAATTATATTTTTGATTAAGCATTCTTGTTCATTTAAATAATTCACTACAGGTTGTATGTAAGAATATTGGCATTGCATACATCATGACACCTCCACGTCCTAAGTGCACCCCTTCCTCGAAGAGTTAGACTTGCATTCCCGGACTACCGTGTCTTCCTTTGAATTTGTTTAATGCTTTGAATTTACAAAACATACCAGAAATGTGTTTATTATCCCTCCTGTGCGATGTTATTACCTGTAGATGTATAGTTTTCTCCACGTCATCTCATGTCTTGACCTCAGAATGCCTGTGCAAGACGGGTAGGACATACCATATGAGGGTGCAACTCACTGAAGATGGTAATTATTCTCAAAGGCAGTACCGTTAAAGCTTCATTTTGAGGACTCCATAAGACCATCAGACATCGGAGCAGCATTCGGCCTTTTGGGCCACTGAATCCGCTCTGCCGTTTCACAATGGCTGATCCATTTCACTCAGCCCTCTCCTGCTGCCTTTTCTCCACAACCTTTCACACCCTCACTCATCAAGAACCTATCAATCTCTACCTTTAATGCACCCAGTGACCTGGCCTCCACAGCTGCAGTGGCAATGAATTCCACAGATTCACCAACCTCGGGCTAAAGAGATTCTTCCTGACCTCTGTCCCTCTCTTTTGAGGATGTACCCTCTTGTCCTAGACTTCCCCCAGAGAAGGAAACATCCTTTTCACATCCACTCTATTGAGGCCTGTCAACATTCGATAGGTTTCAGTGAGATCCCCCCTCATTCTTCCAAATTCCAATGAGTACAGGCCCAGGGCACTCAATCGATTACCCTTTCATTCTCAGAATCATTCTCACGGTCCTCCTCAGAACCCTCTCCAACGTCAGCGCCTCATGGCATTCTGCATATTCATTACTCTGATTTGAAATACTCACTCTGTGTCTCTTGCCGCAGATGTCAGCTGACCTGCTGAGTACTTCCAAAATTTTCTGTTTTTATTTTATATTTCAAGCGTCCCTGAAAGACAGTGACCCCTGTTTGCTTCAGAGGCAAAGGAGAAAAGATGTCAGCGAGTTCTGTTGGGCTACCATCCACATGCTGAATTTGTAGATTTGTAGACGTGGAAGCAGGTAGTTTGATAAATTTTACTGTCTACCTGAAGAAGGGTCACACTAGTACATTAATAACCTCCTCATGATTTAAGAATGCCATGCATGCAGATGTGTAATGGATCAAGAAAGTCTGCTGTGAAAACTTTGCTTTCCAATGAGGCAGTAAATTGGGGAAGGATAAACTCTCTGGATTATTGGTGGGGATAAAGTGCTAGGTTGCCAGAGGAGATGGATGTTCCCAGTTACCTGCTGCAATGGTACACGTGACGTAAGGGCATTATTTGAATAAGTCACATGGAATGAGGAATCGCAACTCAGGAGTGAGTCAAACTTTGAGGTTCAAAGTTCAAAGTACATTTTATTATCAAAGTATGTATAGTTTATACAACATTGAAATTCATCTCCTTATAGGCAGCCACAAAATCATTTTTTTTGTGTGGGGAGGGGGGATTTGGGGGTTGATGACCGTGCTGCCTTTCTTTTCTTTCTTGGGTTCATGGCTACCTGGAGAAGAAGAACTTCAGAGATGTATACTTTGATAATAACTGAACCTTTGAACCTTCGAAGAACCCGTTAAAAAACAGAAGACAGTCAAACAACCAAAGTGTCGAGAGAGGAAAGGAACACATTGTGCCAACAATATGTGTAAGCATCTAGCACTCAGAAGCAGAAGTTAGCCCGAAGCAGCCGGAGCAGGCCACAGCCTCAGCCTCAGTTTAGCACAGAGCTGACTGTCAGTTGGGGAGCGGCGAGCAGAACTGGCCCATCCCTCGCCTCTAGTCCCAGCAACCTGACTTTTTAATCTGGCCCGGCATTTATATTGTCCAAACATTGGGTCGTTCCTCACTATACGTTATAGTTTGGTCGTGGACCTTTGCAAATCGGTCTGCCACTAAGACCGGTCAAACCATGGGTCTTTCCTGTATCGCAGTTTGGGTGGGCAGGCCTTGACTGTGCCAAACCTCTGCTTGCTTTGAATCTGCCTCAAACGCACCTTGACCTCACCTCGCACCCACTCACTTGGACCCTTGACTCTTTATTGCCTCCGTCCACCTCGCCAATGCTTACGGAGATATTTTACCAAAAATTTTGCCAGATAAAGTATTACTAATAAAGTACTTCGTTGTATCCTTTGTTTTGTTTGCCACCAATAAGTAGTAGCTCAGCTTCACTGTTGCCATCTTAAACAGCCATGCCCTAACAGACTACCTGGAAAGTTGTCTAGTAATGGTCAAAGATTCCTGGAGCAGGCAAATTCAGGTAAACTAGGGTCCCTGTCTGCTGCTCCAGCAGAGTGGCATGGAAAATAAGAAAATCATCGCCATTGTTCCATTTCCTGAGAAGACAAGAAGTAATCTAGAATCTCAGATTGTGGTGCGATATCCCAAAGCAAAACCTAAAACATTGCAGCATAGTATAAGGCCTTTGGTCCAAACCTTTGACCTCCTCCAAGATCAATCTAACCCGTACCTCCACATTGCCCTCCATTCTCCTTTCATCCGCGTGCCTAAGACCTCGATAGAGTCTATGTGGAGATGATGTTTCCTATGGAGACGCAGCCTCAGAATAGAGAGGCATTCTTTTAGAATGGAGATGGGGAGGAACTTCTTTAGCCAGAGAGTTGTGAATCTGTGGAATTCATTGCCACTGGAGGCTGTGGAGGCCAAGTAACTGGGTATAGTTAAGGCAGAGGTTGATAGATTCTTGTTTAATCCGGGCACGAAGGCATGCAGGGAGAAGGCAGGAGAATGGGGATGAGAGGTCAGCCATGATAAAATAGCGGATGGGCCAAAAGGCCTAGTTCTGCTCCTATATCTTATGGTCTCATAAATGCCTCACCGTCACATTTGGCAGTGCACTCTATGCACTTACCACACTCTGTGTAAAATAACTACTGCTGATATCCTCCCTATACTTTCCTCCAATAACCTTTGTTATACCCTCCTAACACTGGCCATTTTAGCCTTGGGGAAAGACTCTGGCTGTCCACATGATCTATGCCTCATCTTGTACACCCCTATCACATCACCTCTTCAAAGAGAAAAGTCCAGGCTTGCTCGACCCAACCTCATCAGCCATGCTCTCCAATCCAGGCAGCATCCTGGGAAAACTCCTCTGCGCCCCCTCCTTAAGTCCTCACATCCTTCGTATAATGAGGTGACCAGAATCGAACGCAACAGGACAGTCATTTTTTGGGCAGCTGATGTTCAAGGTGTTAATTCGACGATGAGCTGCCACCGTTTGAGCAACGAGAATTCTCGAGACCTCAGTAAGCAAAATCGAAGAGGGTTCTGTGATTTGTTCGGGCAATGATGGCAATATTTTAACAATCTACTGTTAAGATGGCCGGAAGAAACTCAGTCAGTTTGCTGATACAATGAGGCTGCACAAGTCTTGAGGTAAGAACAGAGTGCTGACAGAACTCTGTTTATTGACAGAGTTACTAACTGGACTGAATGAAGTTTGAAATGCCTCGAGGGAGGAATGTGTTGCAACGTAGAGACTATTCAAGAGTTCTGAAGATCTTGTGAATGATGTTACCTTAGGCCGGGATTTACTGATATCGGCACAATGCAACACAGCCAAGGTACACCAAGAGCTCGGAAGCGATTTTGATCAAACTTTGAGCAGTGGGGGCAGGTTACAGCTGGTGTCTTACAACTTCAACAAGGATATGCAGGAGACAGGAACGGATTAGTGTCCATGAGAAATTAAGTTGTGAGACAGTGAGTGCAGAGATCTGAAGTGGAATTTAAATCAGAAAATATTATTAGAGTGGATTCCAGTTAATTGGGACATATCAGGACCAGTATATTTTGGCCCCATTAAGTGGCTGCTTTTTTAATGCCATGGACCATTAAGCAAGGGGTGCACAGACCCAGGTTGGGAATTCCTGATCAAGAGTTTATAGAAAATGGTGTAAGAACCAAAAAACAGACAGAAAGGTGACAGTGGCTCAAATAACCACACATTACACCAATGGTGTTCAGAACAGTATCTCTGAATGCACAACACGTCAAGCCTTGAAGTGGATGGACCACAGCAGCAGAAGACAATGAACCTACACTCAATGGCCACTCTATTAGGCACAGGAGCTACCTAATAAAGTAGCCACTGAGAGTATATTGACATAGTGTTTTATGAATAGGTGCAGTTAGGGCAACAAATTTATTACAGAGTGCGAGATTAGCATTTTTGAAGTCAATAGGAGAAGTGACTCAGTGGGTTATCAATACCAGCAGTAGATAGTATAGAGCAATTAAGTTTATAGCAGTGAGCTTGTAGTGGGAGGATCAGAGGATTATTCATGACTGGATCTTTGCTTTCGGTGAATTAGTTAATTGTATAATTTCATCAATATGGCAACAATAGTTGGTGGCATAATTTAGTGTATGTGGGTAATTTCTGTTGGGATTACATTGCAAAGCATTTTATAAGGAAAATCAGGATTTTATTTATATGATTATGTATGTATCTTGAAGAATTATGTGCATTAATTTTGTATGACTTTAAACACAGTGTTCTCACACCTACTGTTGTTAGCTGAGCGTAACTGTCTTCAATTAATGATGTTTGTTTGGTAGCTCTGTCACCACACAAAAGAGCTGGCAAGCAGTACAAAAGCCAGGATGGCTTTCCCTTCCACAGTGAGAGGTTTGTTCTGTTCTAGGCATGTCCTGTACCTTGCCACTGAAACAGCAGGCAGTGGTAAAGACGTTAAACAGTAACAATCAGTCACTAAACCATATACAACTCAGGGAAATTAATGTAAAGGAGGTGCTTGAGGTAAACTGATCTGCTTCAAAAATTGTTGGCCAACTTTTATCGATGTACAATAAAGAGCACACTGACATACAGAGTGACAGTGTGGTAGTCTAGCTGCAGCAAGACAGATCGCAAAGCACTCCAATGGGTGATTAGGACAGCTCAGCATATCATTAGGAGTCAACTACTGGACTTGGAGACAATCTACAACTCTTGATGCCTAGGCCATGCTCGTAACATCATTAAAGTCCATCCCCTCCCAGACACAGTCTGTTCAACCTCCAGCCTTCTGGTAGGAGATACAGAACCATCTTAGTCAAAACTGTAAGACTGAAAAATAGCTTCTTCTCGAGGGCAGTTGAGCAGCTGAAAAATACCACACCATGGCTTGCCAATGGCCTTTGAATGTTATAGGCTACCGAAGTCACCTATTGCATGTAAATATGGGAATTCTTATTAATTTATTATTTATTAATAATTAAGCTGTAGCCCATCCATCTGTTTTTGCACCGGGACACCACTATCTCATCGTCTTGAGCAATGACAAAGTTCTATTCTGTTACTAACACAATAATGAACAGGGGTCCTGATTATGTGACCACTGATGCCAGGTGGACAATCTCTGAAGAGTATTGATAATGACTTGGGGTCACCCATCTTGTAAAGACACTGCCCAGAAGAAGGCAATGGAACCACTTCTGTAGAAAAATTTACCAAAACCAGCCATGGTCATGGAAAGACGATGATCGCCTACGTCATACAGTATGGGACATAGTGATGATGATAAAGGGAATGCGCCGATGGACAAATACAGTAACACATGCTCAAGTGTCCAACATTTCCTCATAACTTCAGGAATGCGGCAGTCCATTGAAATCTCTTTTTACCTCTTATAAATTGTGATATAATAAATACAGAGGCCCACAGTTTCATTTGAAAGTGCAAATAAAAAGAGATCTGTGCGCTGACCATTTTTGCCAAAATGACACATATTCTGTTCAGTCACAAGCTGATGCTGTAAAATGCATTTCAGACCTTTGAAGTTGAGACGGCAAGAGCATTGTAAGTCAAAATCTGTTTTGCCCCATTTCTCTGCTGAAATCACGAGGAGGCTGGAATTCTTCCACTCACAGATAACTCCCTGCCAAATGTTGGGTTCACAAGTGCTTTACATAGATTGTCATAAAGCAGAAAATGTGATAAAATGCAAATCTAATGCAACAGCTTGGACCGTTATGCAAAAGAGCTCGAGGAGCATCACAGAAAGACTACACAGGAAGTAAGACAGTTCTCATTGGACAGGATCTAATCATATTAAATACTGGCAGAACTCAGCAGATTAGACAGCAACTAAGGAAAGGAATAAAGAGTCAAAATTACAAACAGTAACCCTTGGCCAGAAACATACCGATAAAGGGTCCTGGCCTGGAATGTTGACTCTTTATCCCTTTCCATAGATGGTACCTGACCTGTTGAGTTCTTCCAGCATTTTGTGTGTGATACTCTGGATTTTCGACATCTGCAAAAGCTCTTGTGTTTGTGACTAGTCATATCAATTTGTTCATGACATGAGTAGCTGCAGAAATCCTGCTGAGGAATGATATTAAACCAAAAGTTCACACAGGACAAAGGTCCCTACACTGAAATCTGCTTTAAGAAATAAACAGTACTCTGGTGCTTCACCACTGGCTTGGTGTTTAACTGAAATGCCTAAAGCATTGTGTAGATTGTTCAGAGAGGTATCCATTATCTGCGGCTCTTCCTGCCAGGATAGAGCTGTGGTCTGGCCCAGATACATTCAGTCTTTCCCATGCCTCAGGCTGTCTCCCTAATGCCAAACTATTGCCTACTTGATGACGATTTTCTCCATGTCCAACTCTTTCTCTATAAATCTTTGCTGCACCTTTGTCCTGAATGGTCTTTGGTATTCCTTGTTGTGTTCTTCTCGGTAATTGTCTGGAGGCACTGTTCAACACTGAGACAGTGCCACGCTTAAACTTCTCTCCCTGCCTCTTCTGAACTCAGTGCCGACAGAAATGTAAAAAGACCATGGATTCTTCTTCCTAAGTGGATGCTATTTATTCAGCTGCCTCTCCTGCGTTCTGTTGTCCAATCCCCAGACCTGCATCTTCTCTGTTTCGCCCTTTGGGATAACCTGATCCATGAGAACAGTCTGTTTCCTTCACCCTATTCTTAGTGAATCATTGACTACCAGCTCCCCTCCCCCATCTCTTTATGTGATGAGATTGTAAATAGCTTCTCCTTCTCTATTCCCTTTCTTTCTAATCTGGTCTCTTCCAAGTTTCATCACTATCCTTGCAAGGTAGGGTCTTATCTCCAATAATACTTTTCCTCCTCAAAATCATTGAACAAATTGTTGTTTCTCAATCCATGACATATTTTTTCACGGAATGCCATGTGTAGCATCTTCAGTTTGTTTCACAAACTCCTGGTACGGTTGGGTAGGGGGCACAGCGCATGATCAAAATAAGCTGCAGAAAGTTGTAAATTCAGTCAGCTCCATCATGGGCTCTCAGCTCCCTAGCATTCTGGACATCTTCAAGGAGCAATGCTTCAAAAAGGTGGCATCCATCATTAAGGACGCTCATCACCCAGGTCATGCCTTATTCTCATTGCTACCATTAGGGTGGAGATACAGGAGCCTGAAGGCACACACTTAACAGTACAGGAACATCTTCTTCTCTTCTACCATCCAATTTCCAAATGGACACTGACCCCATGAACACTACCTCGCTTCTTTTTTGCACTACTTACTTAACTTTTTAATATATAGTATATACTTGTTACTGTAATTCACAGTTTTTGCTATAATATATTGTAATGTACTGCTGACACATAGTAATATATTTCATGACATGTGCCAGTGATATTAAACTGGATTCCAATTCTGATTTTCTCCCTGATATTTCAAGCTAAAGGAAGATTCTTACAACTTAAGCCTTCTAAAGATAAAGAACCAGTGATTAGCTTTATTAGTCCAATGCACATTGAAACATACAGTGAAATGTGTCGCTTCTATTTGCCTCCAAGTTGAGATTCTGCTTCTGTCTTTGCCTTTGCCAAGGCATCTACTCCTGCTCATGCAAGTACTGAGCAGGGCATGAGGCATTGGATGATGGTCTGCATTCATGAAATGGCACCTCAAGGATTAATTATTTTAGGTGAGCAGAGAACTAAAAGAGGTAAACATGAGGAAATCTGCAGAAGGTGGAAATTCAAGCAACACACACAAAATGTTGGTGGAACGCAGCAGGCCAGGCAGCATCTATAGGAAGACACTGTCGGCGTTTCGGGCCAAAACCCTTTGTCAGGACTAACTGAACGGAAAGATAGGTAAGAGATTTGAAAGTAGGAGGGGGAGGGGGAGAAATGAAATGATAGGAGAAGACTGGAGGAGGTGGGGTGAAGCTGAGAGCTAGAAAGGTGATTGGCAAAAGGGATACAGAGCTGGAGAAGGGAAAGGATCATGCGACGGGAGGCCTAGGGAGAAAGAAAGGGGGAGGGGAGCACCAGAAGGAGATGGAGAACAGGTAGATTGATGGGCAGAGAGAGAGAAAAAAAGGGGAGGGGGAAAAAACTAAATATATCAGGGATGGGGTAAGAAGGGGAGGGGGGCATTAATGGAAGTTAGAGAAGTCAATGTTCATGCCATCAGGTTGGAGGCTACCCAGACAGTATATAAGGTGTTGTTCCTCCAACCTGAGTGTGGCTTCATCTTGACAGTAGAGGAGGCCATGGATGGACATATCAGAATGGGAATGGGATGTGGAATTAAAATGTGTGGCCACTGGGAGATCCTGCTTTCTCTGGCGGACAGAGCGTAGGTGTTTAGCGAAACAGTCTCCCAGTCTGAAAGAGGTAAATGGGAGAGAAAGGTGTGCTAAACTTCAGGATTGTCTAAAGCATTTCCTGTAACCTTGGATACTTTTTTATATGGGTGTGTAGATTGATTAGGGTTTTGGTGTGCTGATGAATTAGCACTAGGGATAATCTGACAAAGGGAAATTGTGTGGATACGGGAATAATTACATTGGGATTGCATTAACGTATGGAGTGAAGTGAAGTGAAGAGTGTGTGTGTGTGTGTGTGTGTGTGTGTGTGTGTGTGTGTGTGTGTGTGTGTCTGTCTGTCTGCGTGCGCATGTGATCTCCTCTGTTGAA
The DNA here is from genome assembly GCF_030144855.1 of Hypanus sabinus. NCBI lineage: Eukaryota > Metazoa > Chordata > Chondrichthyes > Myliobatiformes > Dasyatidae > Hypanus > Hypanus sabinus. The sequence continues at coordinate 82,934,719 of NC_082718.1, forward strand.
CATCAGTACCCACTTTACGTCAAGTAACTGGCAAGAAATCAGACTGCTGCACAGAATAGCTCTTGTACAAACAGAAGTCTTTAGACTGGAGCCATCATCACCTGTCCGACTAAAGTCTTTACATGTCTATACAAGCATCCTTCAGATCACTAAAACATTTTTTTGAAATATTTCCAGAAAGTACAAATGGATCTTTTCCTGAATGAATGCTGTGACCTCTAGGGGAGCTGCTAGCCATGTACAGAAGCACCCACAAACATGTTGGCTGGATCTCAAGTGAAGGGCTTGTTATTGGGTACTAATCAATTCTAATTAGTTACTGCCTTTAGAGTTGCAACTGATTAGATTGAGAGGGAAGGGAAATTGATGACAGACCTGAGCTAGACTGGTGATTTGACCACAAGAATTAGGCTGTTTGGTCCATTGAATCAACTCTGCCATCTCATCATGGCTGATGTATTATACCTCTTAACCCCATTCTCCTGTCTTCTGCCGATATATTTTGCTGCTCTTACTAATTGGGAAACTAACAACATCCACTTTAAATATAACCAATGACTTGGCCTCCACAACCATCTGTGGCAATAAATTCCACAGATTTGCCACCCCCTCTCTGTAGAAAATCCTCCTCAACTGTGCTCTACAGGGACTCCCTTCTATTTTGAGGCTGTAGCTTTTAGTCCATTACTCTCCATGTCCACCCTATCTAGGCCTTTCAATATTCATTAGGTTTTAATGGGTCTTCCCCCCTTTCCCAGCCCCCATTCTTTTAAGCTCCAGCGAGTAAGGCTCAGAGCCACCAATAGGTTAACCCTGTCATTCCCAGGATCATTCTGATGGATCTCCTCTAGACCTTCTCCAATGCCAGTACATCCAACATTTGTTTTTGCTGTCTGCCATGCTTTGATGTGGAATCTGGCTTTGGTTGCCCAGCACTTTATACAGCAAAGTTCCTTGAAAGTTTGGCCAATGAACTTAAGTTTGATGCAATCTCCATTCGACATGATAAACTGGGGTTTCTGCTGAACCTTCACTGGTTAGGTGTGACTGATTGACAGGGTTACCATAGAAAATGAACCAGTGTTAATGCTACAAATCCACCTGCCCTGAGATCTCCACTCACCATGAAAATAATGAAAAGGTTCAGTTATAAGTATGGCTGATTGGTTCAGAAGAATGCCTGGTAGCTCTTTAACATTGGGATTGCACCAGAAACATTTGCAATCAATCAAGTCTTATAATTATCTCGCGGAAGGCTTAAGTTTGATTTTCATTAGTGCCGATATAAAATCTACTGGTGTTAATACTAAGTATGAAGCGCTACTGAAATTAGATTCTCCCTACTTTCTTGCAGATTTTATGGACTATTTAAGCTGTAATAAAACAAACTTAAAATTGAAGCAAGATAAAGTTCACGTGGCTTTGAAGGACTGTGCGATACTAGGCAAGACTCTGCTACATGCAAAAGGACCATTTACAAAAGCGCAATCACATCCCAAAAATTTCTCGATGACTAGAATGAAAGGGCTTCTTTAGTCACAGAATCACATCATATAATCTGAAACAGAATCAGGTTTAATACACTTGGCATATGTCATGAAATCAGTTGTCTTTGTGGCAATAAAAAAGGTAGTGAGGTGGTGTTCATGGGTTCAACGTCCATTCAGAAATCGGATGGCGGGGGGGAAGAAGTTGTTCCTGAATTGTTGAGTGCATGCCTTCAGGCTCTTGTACTTCCTTCCTGATGGTAGCAATGAGAAGATGCCATGTCCTGGGTGGTGGGAACCCTCTATGATGGATGCTTCTTTTCTGAGGCATTGCATCTTGAAGATGTCCTGGATACTACTGAGGCTAGTGCTCATACTGGAGCTGACTAACTTTACAACTCTCGGCAACTTACTTCGATCCTGTGCAGCAGCCCTCCATTCCACACCTCCCCCCCCCCCCCTACCAGATGCTCATACAGGACAACTCACACCCACAACCATCAAACACACAGACAAGAGTAAAGGTGAAAGTGGTTACCTGGCAACCCAGTGCCTTGCTTTCATAAGTTCTCTAAGGTTTTCATAAGGATATAAATTGGGAAATATTGGTTAATTTCTTGACATTATCTTTTTCATCATTCACAGAAATAATGCTGGAATAGTCTGTTGGTCGATGATATTAAACCTGATTCTGATTCTGATTCTCCCTTCTCTTATTAGGCAATCACCTGGGATCAAGGATAACCTACTTAATCTACCATCCCTCCCCCTCACCTGGTCCACCTATCATCTGCTAGTTAGTACTCCTCCTCCTTACCCCAAACTTCTTGTTCTGGCTTATTTCCTTCCTCCCCAGTCCTGATGAAGGATCCCTGCCCAAAAAATCGACTGTTTATTCCCCTTCTCAGATGTTGCCTGACTTGCTGAGTTCCTGCAGTATTTGGCTCCATCAGCTTGGTGGGTTCTGAGGAGACAGTTGAGATTAATGTGGGCTCTTATATGCTGTATAACAGAGATTCCAATCATCATCTCACTGGATGAAAAGCACACTACACATACCTTATTATCTTATTTGTCAAACGTTGAACTGCTCCAAATCATTGTCATCAGTTCAATTTTGCCATAATCTTTATTAATTAATTGTTAGTCATTAAGGCAGTTACCTAGTTTTTCTTAGGTACCAAGTCTTTTGAAAGTAGGTGGGAACCTCAAATCGAAGCAGGGAGAGGCTAAAATTATCTGCAAATACCCCCACCTGCTGATACGTGTAGGATCTCAGGACACGGCCAGGGACACCATGTTGGCCAGTTGCTGTCCGAGAGTTCACTCTCGATCTCACCTCTGCAGCAGTGACTATGGGCTCACATGCATTGGAAGCTGTCAGAGTGGATGGCGACATTCCAATCGCCTCTGGCTCGAAGTATGTGTAGAATGTGTTATGCTCATTAGGAAAGGATAAGCTGAAGTTGCCAATGCTGTCTAACTTTGTTTAGCAGTCTGTCACAGCATGTAAAAGTTCGGCATGGCCACATCTGGAGTACTGCATACCGTTCTGGTTGCCCCACTATAGGGAGGATGTTGAGGCTTTGCAGAGGCAGCAGAAGAGGTTCACCAGGATGCTGCTTGGCTTAGAGGCTAGGTGCTATCATGAAAGGCAGCGATTACTTGGGTTGTTTTCTCTGGTGGAGGGTGAGGGGAGATCTGATAGAGGTTTATGTGAGGCATTGGTAGAGTGGACAGAGAGTATCTGTTTCCTTGGGTTGAAATGCCTAATACCAGAGGGCACGCATTGGTGAGAGGAGGTAGGTTCAAAGGGGATGTAAGGGGTAAGATTTTTATTTAGAGTGTTGGATGCCTGGAATTCTGGCATAGACAATTACATTAAAGGCTTTTAAGTGATATTTGGAAGAGCGCACAGCTGTAAGGAAGATGGAGGGTTATGGACATGTGTAGGTAGGAGGATTAGCATTGGGGTATCTTTGATTTGCTTTTTAGCTGCATTAGCACGTCATTGTGGGCAGAATGGCCTGTTCCTTTTCTGTACTCTTCTATGTTCTAAGTTCTATCCTGCTATAACTGACAGCAATGCTGGGACTCCAACTTCGACTCGTTTTGTCTCTTGTCATCCTTGGTAGCTTTATCAAAGATTACTTTCCTTTTGTGTTATTTTTAGCAACACCTTCCACACTTTGCATTTTGGACAATCTTACAAAATCTGTGACTCCTTGAAGCTAGCAAATGTTCAATCGACCAGAGCATATCATTGAATTAATTTCAGAATCCAAGAGACACAAGGAACAGCAGATGCTGGAATCTGAAGCAACAAACAATCTGCTGATGGAACTCAGTAGGTCAGGCAGCATCTGTGGGGGAGAAGGAATGGTTGATGTTTTGGGTCAAAATCATGCATCAGGGCTCAATGCTTTGGGTCGAAACCTTGCTAGGATATTTAGAATTCAATTTGAGATAATAAAAAAGTTATGCTTTTTTTTAAGGCATATGGCTTCTTTGAAGCTTAATAAAATACTGCTTTATATTTTGCAAACCATACTATATCTGCTAGATTTCTTAAGACCATAAAATATAGAAGCAGAATTAGGACATTTGGCCCATCGAGTTCTGCTCCATTATTTCATCATGGCTGATATATTTTTCCTCTCAACCCCAGTCTTCTGCCTTCTCCCTGTATCCGTTCATGCCCTGACCAGTCAAGAACTTGTCAACTTCTTGCCTTAAATATACACAACAGCTTAGCCTCCACAGCTGCCTGTGGCACCAAATTCCTCAGATTCACCACTCTGGTTAAAGTAATTCCTACTCATCCCCATTCTAAAAGGACTCCCCTCTACTTCAAGGCTGTGTCCTCCAAGATATCCAGGATATGGACTGCAATATGACCATTGCTGGTCTAACCAATTGCTCAGTTGTCAAATATTGTTTGTTAAGGGTCTATAAATCCTCACTGAAGCAACTGTGCTTGTATGTTAATGTTTTTACTGTCTAATTATAAATTTGATAAATAAATCTTACGTGACGAATTTTCTGAGGATTAATTTGTTATCTGTATTTTCTGTTGGAGAGCTCCTACACTATGTGGACTTGGCTGGTCTTGGCTGGAGGTCAACAGCTGTGCAACATCTGGCATTGATGCTCCTGGGCAGGATGATCAGGAGTGGAGCTGTTAATCCTGATTTATTTCAGTTGATTCATGTTAGGTTCTGTACCCATTGCCTGAAAGGATTTACAAGATGGAACCCCTTATTGCATTTGTCAGGGTGTATAGATGCTGTTTGACAGGAAGGATTGAAAACTGAAATGTATGCTTAATCGCTCTCTGCTGGCTTGCATGAACAGGATGGGCAGAATGGCCCTTTGCACTATAGATTTCTACAATTCTATTGTCCAGCAATATGATTTCCACCTGGCTTCATTGATACACATTATGGATCAACTCCATTCAACATAAACCATGCATCTTTGGAACGACAGCTAGAATATTCATAACAGCATCATACTATGAACATCCTGTGTTAAGTTAATGGCATTTGTCCAAAAAAGTGCATATTTGGCTTCAAGTAGTTTGGTTTGCTGTTATTTTTTACCTTCATTGAGAACAACTCCAATTAATGTGCAGGTTTAAGAAGAGAAGTAGTGTTCATGGGTTCAATGTCCATTCAGAAATCAGATGGAAGAGGGGAAAAGGTTGTTCCTGAATTGTTGAGGGGTGCCTTCAGGCTTCTGTACCTCCTTCCTGATGGTAGCAATGTGAGCAAGGCAAGCCTTGGTCATTAATGATGGATGTCACCTCTTTGAGGCATCACTTCTTGAAGATCTCCTGGGTACTATAGAGGCTAGTGACCATGATGGAGCAGACTAAATTTACAAGTCTCTGCTCCCACTGTCCAAAAATGTAGCGGTTAGTTTGTTAATTTGTCCCGTGATTAGGCTAGGTTTAAATCCATGGTTGCTGGGCAGTGTAGGTCGAAACAAATAAACTAAATAAATGCACTTGCATGGAAAGAGAACTATCTCAGTCACCAATCATTCCAATTTACTAAGGCTCCTACACTTGCAGCTGCAACCTCAGATAACACTGCTTTCTGTTTTGTGGTGGAGGGGAAACGTAGTGGAGAGGAAGCAGGGAGCACTGAACACCTAGCTGGTCTAGGAATGGTAGATTAGATGCAAATGGAAGCTGTGTAAGGGCAGTGGATCCACAGAAACAAGTCACAAGGATCATTGGGAGTATTACAAAATTAAATCTAGTGTTAATTACAAATGTCTGATGAATGCTGAATCTGAATTAAGTGGGATGTTATAAACTTGGCAAGCAGGAGAGAACAACCAATTGCATTCCTCATTGGGCTTGTTCCATTTTATGGGGCCAGTGACTGAAGTGCCAATTGCACTTGACTGTAGGACACTTGAGGGTTATAACCATCAGTCATTGTATTTGTTCTCTGTCCCAACTTGATGACAAAAATGTGATTTATAACAAGCATTTGCAAACAGATTTCAGCACTGCCCATGTCTGCAGTGGATCTCTCAACACTGTGATGGAGATGCAACCTCAGTAAATGCCCTCAATGAATGCTTAAAACAAACAGCAATTGCAATACAACAGATTGCAAGAAATGCTGGTCAGAATCTGGCTGACAAAACTGTTTAAATATTGGATTTTCTCTCGGATCTGGGATTTGGACTTCAAATATATCTCAGTTGCCTAAATTATCCTCCTTATTTCAGTATATTCAACTATTCAAGGACTTTTTAACTCTCGTTGCTACAGTCAGAAGTTCCCACCTGCTTCAAAAGGGCAACAATTATACCGATGCCCAAGAAGAGAAGGGTGAGCTGCCCTAATGACTTACACCCAGTTTTATTCACATAGACGGTGACGAAGTGCTTTGAGAGGTTGGTTATGGCTAGTAATAACTCCTGTCTCAGCAAGGACCTGGACCCACTGCAATTGCATCTAATGCCACAATAGGTCTACGGCGGACATGATCTTATTGATACTTCACGAGGCCTTGGATCACCTGGACAATACAAATTCCGATGCCAGGATGCAGTTTATTGACTATAACTCAGCATTTAACACAAATATTCCTACAGTTCTAATTGAAAAGCCCCAGAACCTGGGCTTTTCTACCTTCCTCTGCAACTGGATCCTTAGTTTCCTAACTAGCACACCACAATTTGTGAAGATCAGCAACACCATCTCCACCTCACTGACAATCAACACTGGCACACCTCAGGGATGTGTGCTTAGCTTACCGCTCTACTCTCTCTACTCCCAAGACTCTTTGACCACACACAGCTCAAATGCCATCTATAAATTTGCTGATGATACAACCATTGTTAGCAGAATTTCAGATGTTGATGAGAGGGCATACAGAAGTGAGCTATACCAGCTAGTTGAGTGGTGTTGCAGCAACAACCTTACACACAATGTCAGCAAGACCAAATAATTGATTGTGGACTTCAGAATGGGTGAGATGAAGGATCACAGAAGTGGAAAGATTGAGCAATCTTAAGTTTGTGGGTGTCAATATCTCTGAGGATCTAACTTAGACCCAACATATTAATGCAGCTACAAAGAAGGTATAACAATGGCTATATTTCATTAGCAGTTTGAGAAGATTTGTTATGCCACCAAGAACACTGTCAAACTTCTACAGATGTTCCATGGAAAGTATTCTAATTGGCTGCATCACTATCTGGTATGGGGGGGGGGGAGGGAGGTGCTCATGCACAGGATCGAAATAAGTAGTAAAGAATTGTAAACTTAGTCCATCATGGGCACTAGCCTCCGTAGTGTCCAGGTCATCTTCAAGGAGCAATGCCTCATTAAAGATCCCATCACCCAGGTCATGCCTTGTTCTCATAAGGAAGGAGGTACAGGAGCCTGAAGCCTCACACTACGTGATTCAGGAACAGCTTTGTCCCCACTGCCATCTGATTTCTGAATGGACATTGAACTCATGTACACATCTCAATAACTTTTTTATTTCTATTTTTGCACTGCTTATTTAACCATTGAATATATATATATTTACTGTAATTCTTTTTTTCTCTCTACTATTATGTATTGCAATATACTGCTGCTGCAATTTCAATAAATTGCACCAAGTATGCCGGTGATGTTAAACCTGATTCTGATTCAGATTCCATGTGCAGCCCTGTGTGTACACGCACACGAGCGTGTTCCTGTGGAAATGCCAATATCTGTGTGTGCTTGTGTGATAAGTGTTTCTGTGTTTCGGTGTGCCTACATATGTTCTTGTGGTGACTGTGAATGAGCATATTTCTGTCTGTTTCTGTGTTAATACACTTGTGTGCATCCATGCACAGATTTGTGTCCGTGTGCTTCTTAGTGCTCTGGTGAATGTGTGTGTGTGCTCACGTGCATCTGTTCATATGTGACTCTCTCTCTCTGTGGGTATCTGTTCATGTGTGAGCCTTTGTATACGGACGTGAACACATATATCTGGTGTGTGTGTGTGGTTTAATGTGTTTGTGTGTGTGGGGCGTTTTAATGTGTTTCTGTGTGTGTTTTTGTGTGTGTGGGGGTGGTTTAATGTGCTTGTGTGTGTTTGTGTGTGTGGGGGGGTGGTTTAATGTGTTTGTGTGTGTGTGGGGGGTGGTTTAATGTGCTTGTGTGTGTGTCTGTGTGTGTGTGTGTCTGTGTTTGTGTGTGGGGGGGGTGGTTTAATGTGTTTGTGTGTGTGTGGGGGGGTGGTTTAATGTGCTTGTGTGTGTGTGTGTGTGTGTGTGTGTGTGTGTGTGGGGGGTGGTTTAATGTGTTTGTGTGTGTGTGTATGGGGGTGGTTTAATGTGTGTTTGTGTGTGTGGGGGGGGGTGGTTTAATGTGTTTGTGTGTGTGTGCTTCTGCCAATGTGTGTTTTATTTTAGAATCCTGTTGGGGGGGTTGGTATCGAGTCTGATGCCTCACTAAGAGCTGATTGATTTTGTTGTGTGGCTGTGGGCTGCAGTAAATCAGCCGCCTGTCACAGAGGTGTCTGGTGTTTGTGGTGAGAGGGCTGCCAGCAATTAATCGGCAGAAACCACTTGTGGTTCTTCCAGTGAAAACAAGGCTGGGGTCTGTCATTTAGCAACAAAGGCCAACTTGACCCGAGCAGAAGCTTCCTCACAAGAGTGTTAAAATGTCTTTTTTTCATCTTTAAGTGTTAATTACTACATTGAGAAACCAGCTTCTGCACCAGCCCAGTCTTCTGTCTGAACAGTTAGCAGAGTGAAACCTCTCTATGGATCGTCACCTTGCTGTTATGAATTCTTGATCCCGAGAGTGATGAGCTCTGGAGTTTAGCTCCTGGAAGGGTTGCCCATGGCTGTAAACTCAAGGGTGAAATTCCAGACAAAGAGCGATCCAAACAATACCTCAATGGTGGAGCTGGTGACACATCACAATGGCAGTGAAGGCGGGGGAAAGCCTGCAGATGTGAGGGGTCGCCAGTCGCTTTGATACGCTCCGGGGCCTGGGCCCCGCCGCCTTGAACCCCTCATGTTACACGCGCACGCAAACACATATCCATTCTTATTATTTTAATTTCTCGGTGTGAAACTGTTCCATAATATTACCGTTCTCTGCAAGAAGTGTCTCCTAAATTCCTCACTGAATTTATCCTATAATCATCACTTCTATCACTTCCTAGTTTTGGTCTTCCTCAAAGCCAGATTTTACTTTTACATCATTCTATTTAAAATCTTCTTCATTTTGAAGATCTCTACTAGTTTGCTGACTGTTCTTCTGTTTGGAATCACAACACCGCAGAACTCCTGAGAAATCTTCCAATTTCCTGCTCTTTTGCCATTTTAATTCTCTTTAAGTTCCTTTCCATTTGCCTCACTTGCCCCTGAATGATTTTGCTTCCACCCCCTGCGCAGGCTATAGTTTCTGGCCCATCAGCTCCCTCCACCTAAAGAAGCCTTTCCTCCACTGGCTCCATCTCAAATCCTTTGCCCATTACATTGAAGTTGTGATCTTCTTGTCCGTGAATCCTCACCAATATGCTTACCTACAGAACCGCTCTACAACAGATACCTGCATCTGTCATGCCCCAGGCCCTGGGACACCTAGAAAACAAGGACTCTTATGTCAGAATGTTGTTTCTCGATTTCAGTTCAGCATTCAAAGCTGTTGTCCCACAGTCCTTGGTGAACAAACTCCTATTCCTCAGTCTAAATACACAACTGTGCAAGTGGGCATCGGACTTCCTAACAAACAGACCTGATGTAGTCAGGATGTACAACTGCTCCGCCCTCCCCATCATCTTCAACATGGGGCTACGTTCTAAGTGCACAGCTGTACACTCACTCTGCTTACACACCTGAGTGATCACATTGTCAAGTTTGCCGATGACATACAGTGGTGAGATTCATCACCAACAAAGATGAGATTGTCTATAGGTAGGAGGTGGAAGAGCGTGAGGCCTGGCAAATGACCTCTTCCTCAATGTCAGCAAGAGGATGGGGATGGTTATCAGGTTCAGGAGAACTCACGCCACTCACACTCCGCTTTACATCAATGACACAGCAGTGAGCAGTTTCATACACCTGGGAGTGTACATCTCACACAACCTATCGTGGTCCCAGAACATATCCTACCTCACCAACACCTCTGCATCCTGAGGAGGCTGAAGAGAGCTGGACTATACACACCATATTCACTTTCTTCTACAGATGCCCGGTGGAGAGAATGCATCAAGCTGCATCACTGCATGGTACGGAAACTACTCTGTGGCAGACAGGAAGACCCTAGTCAAAATTGCCCAGTGGATCACTGGCACCTGCCTACATGCCATCAAGGGCATATGTAGGGAAAGGAGGCAGAAAAAAATGCAAACAACATCATGAAGGATCCCACCCACCCTGCTGATGGTCTGTTTGTCCCACTCCCATCAGGGAGGAGGCTATGCAGCATCCACACCAGGACCACCAGACAGAAAACCAGTCACTTCCTCCAAGCTGTAAGGCTGATCAAAACCTCCATCCACTAAACCACACCACCACAGCTTTATCATTTCCTGTCAGTGCCACCTGTCTAGGCACTCCTGTGCCTCGTGTCACTTTATGGACATACAATCTATGCATACAAGCATTTCAAAGGTTAACTTATTATCAATGGATACAGCTCTGAAATTCTTCTTCTCCAGATAGTCACAGAGCCAAGAAAGAAAAGAATGACAGCATAATGATCAACTTCCAAATCTCTCCTCCCCACACACAAAAAAACAAAAAATGGTGCAAGCACATTGAACTCCCCAAACCCCCTCCCCTGCACACAAAAATAATGAGAAAGTTTGGGTGAAAAACACAGAATATAAAAAACTTTAGACTGAAAAAAAAGTTGTTAGTCCAAGTCCATACCCAAAATGTAGAAAACCTGGATAACATTCTCTGGGCACAACGGTGGACCTTTTGCTCTCCAGCAGCAGAGAGATCCCATCAGCAATCAAAAGACTGTCTCCCTCTCTGTAGCAAAGCGATCACACCAGTAATCAAAAGACAGTTCCCCTCTCCGGTAGCAGAGTGATCCCCCTGCGGTCAAAAGGCTGTTTTCCCTCTCTGCAGCAGAGTGATCCCACAGCTGGCATTCACCTTCTGCATTTGCTCCGATGTTTCAATCTCACTCATCACTTTAACCAGTGAACAATGGAAGCTTTAATTGGTGAAATGGAGTCAAACATTGGCTCACACCCCATCCCACTGCTTTGTCACTACAAGGTTCATGTATGCTGCTTCTGCTCCCAGAATCCACTCGAAAACAGCCAAGTGCTGAAACACCCAAACGATCTCCAAAATGCAAATCACAGGCTCCAGAAAAGACATAAAAGAAGTGAAAAATATGGTTTCATGATCTATCCAGAAGATGTCAACTGAAGAAGCATTGTATGCAGGCACCATCTTGACTGGAAGTGACCGGAAGCGTCACTTATTTATTAAAATTATATTTATTGTGTTTAAAAATATATATTATTGTTCTTTATCATGGTGTGTTTATTGCGCTGCATCGAATCCAGAGAAACAATTATTTCAGTTTCCTATACATTTGTTTGCTAGAAATGACATTAAATAATCTTGAATCCTGAATTAATGACAACAGCACCATGTATCCTATCAACCCCTGTCATGATCTGCACATTCTCCCAAATCTCCTCACACACTTTTTGTTCCATATGAGAGCAATCCCAAATTCTGCAGTATGGATTCCATCAACCCCTGGTAATTATTTTCTGTGCCCTCTCTCGAAGCTTAACACTAGTTAGATGAGAGTAACTAGACTGGATACTCCACTTGAGAGCTCGTCAGCATTTTAGAAATCCTAACCTTCCTGCTTTTGTACTTTGTGCTTCTATTTATGAAGCCTAGGATCCCATAAATTTACTCACTACTCCTTCACAATGTCCTGCCCCTCTTTAGATGAAAGAGCCCTGTCCCAATTAGTCCTTAAGATGAGATAACATCAGGGTATCATATCTGTTACTGGGAGAAGTCTAAAAAGATGGTAAATTAACCTTAAGCAATATCTGGAATGGTGGAGGTGGGTGGTGTTGGGTTTTCCTAGCTGATCATTTTCCTCTTGAATCATTGAGAAAGGGTTAAACATTTGTCTGACTTTAGATTCACTTTGGTGCTGCCTTCACTTATCTGAGGCCTCAGTGAGCTATTTAAGGTTTCAAATAACACTCTTCACCGAACCTCACCACACAAAAATGCAAAGTATTTTTGTTCCAATTTCTGATATTTTAAAAATAATATTACCAAGAAAGCATTGCACTTCCATGTTGAACATGCAGAGTACCAGCCACCAACCTGTCCCATCAATGTTCAGACAGGAACCTGATGCAGGCTGCTGACTCTTTCCATAACTGCTCCTCCCTGGTACTTTGGAGCAGACGTGGGGGAGAACTGGGGATGTAAGAATTTTGACCTGCTGTTACTGAGGAAGTGGGGTCATTCCAGTGCCTGATAGCTTGTTCAGTGAGATAGGACCATGTTCTCACTGTTCCTTCAACATCAAAGCAGAGCTGAGGAGTGAGAGGGAGACATGGACCAAGACTTCAAGGGAGTCAGGACAGGAAAGGAAGCAAGATGGCGATGGTGACCAATGGCGATGTGTTGCAGGCAGCTCATAAAATGACTAGATAGACTAGCAGATATACTTCTGAACTGCGATCACTGCTATCTGCAACTGCAGTTTCTCTTTTAAAGATGTACTTTTTAACCAACTAACTGATCTGGTGTTTTGGGGGGATTTGGCGAACTGGACTCTTGGGAGTGCGGGTACGGTTGGGACGGCCATCACTGGGGTGGATGTTACATCAAGTCCTGATAACAGAAGGCAAACCCACGGTCGGCTTGATTACTCTGTACTGATTAAAGTATTGAGCAAGATTGAAATCGTCCGATGAGTGTGGAAAACAAACAGGTGTTCAGTGTTATCTGCCTGCGTCTCCCTCTCTTCTCGCTGCTTCCATTAGGTGTCTTAGGTTCTGTGCCACCAGGTTTGGGAGCAGTTATTGCCCTGCAGCCATCGGGCTCCTGGACTGGCTTCACTCACCTCAGCTCTGAATGTGCCCTGCAGCCTGTGGACTTACTTCCAAGGACTCTGTAGTTCATTTTCCTCGTGTTTTTGTTTACCTATTTGCATAATTTGTCCTCTTCTGCAAACTGGATATGTGGCAGTCTTGCTGTGTGTGATTATTCTAGTGAACTTAACTGTGTTTCTTTGCTTTGCGAGTGCCTGCAAGAAGATGAATCTCGAGGTTGTGCATGGTATACATAACCTGATAACAAATTTGAACTTTGAACATCATTTTGGAGCTTATACTGCAGGGTGTTCCACTGTGGAAATACCTCGGCAATACACCCATACAATTGGCAACATGTTTGGTATATGGAATGATCTCCACCACTTTATTCTCATCCTTGACCCTTCAACAGGAATGAAATGCAACCCAATGCTCTGCATCTGTGCCAGTCAACAGGTGGCAACTTGGCAGATATGAGTTTCCAAGGTTACCCCCTGACCCCCACTTCACCCAAATTGCTCTAATTTTCTCATCAAAGCAGTTCAGATAGTCATAGGGTACTACAGCTCAAAAACAGGTCCTTTGGCCCACCTCGTCTGTGCCAAGATCTCTCAGATATTCTCTTATTTAGGTCCGGGAGAGGAACTTCTGCTCCACATTCCGATTAAGCATCCGTAGAGTTGTTGCATATGTTTGGACAGCTTCATGTTTTCCATGTTTAATAAAATGATTGCACCTCAATACTTCCTTCTTTAGAGCAGGTAAGACTGTGACACCACACAGTGGCCACTCTGGTCAGTCACTGAGCAGTTATTGGCTATGACGGTTTAGTCATAGCGTCTGCAACAATGTGACCCCCTGATGGTTGCTAGCGACGCAATGATCCATCGAAGGACTTTCTTTGTCACTTCCATTTGAACTGTAACAGACTAGATCACAAGCAACACTCAGGAAAACTTGTACTGTTCACAATTGTTTTAACCACTTTTGCTGTCAGCTTGGAGTAAGAGAACAGATAAGGAGTTTGTTGTCCATCTGTGCCATTAGCCCTGCTGGTCTCTGCAGCGAGCCAAAGAATGTTGGGCTGCTAGGTTTCTTGAGCACCTGAATTTACTAATTGTTGTCTTCACTACAGCCATTAAGCCCTTGTGCTTCTTGTTTAATCTCGTCAAGTTAATTGTAACAGGCACGGATTTTCCACATTCTGTGATTATTTAAAGCGGACTCCTGATTAGCACTCATCAAGAGGTCCTTTCATTGAGAATGATTAGTTTCGCAGTGTTACTTGGTCATGTCACTAATATTCTGTAGGAATTCCAATGTAAAACTCTTGTTTCCGTCTCTACAGGGGAGGCCGTTATTCCTCCGAATCTGGGTTTGGTCATTACCAGTGCTCAATGTGACAGTCTGAGATTCTCTTCCAGGTCCTGGTCACGTTGTGAGTGTACCAGTTTAAAATGACCTATTGGAATGCACAGCAAGTCTCAGGTTCTGCACAAAGTGGAGAAAGGAGGCAGCCCTGTAGCAGTCATAGAAACACAACAGATAGAGCTATTGCTGCAAACACTAAAGATCAGGGCTCGGGGCTGATCTCGGGTGTAACCTGTGCGCAGTTCCAAATTCTTTCCGGAACCCTTTAGGGCTCTGCCAGGTGCTCCAGTTTCCTACAGCATTTCAAAGACATGTTGGGGTTGGTAGGTTAACTGTTGCCTGCTGTGCTCCCTGATGGCAGAATTTGGTGAGAGTTGATGGGAATGTGGCGGGCGGGGGGGGGGGGGGGGGGCGGGAAAATTAGAAGAAGAATAGCTTTATTAAGGATGAACATTTGTCACATTTATGTTGAAACACCCAGAGAAACGTGTTATTTGTATCAACAACCAACACAGTCCCGGGGTGAGCTGGGGCAGCCCGAAGGAGTTATCGTGCTTCCATAGCTTGCCTACAACTCGTAGCCACTATGTGTTTGGAATGTGGGAAGAAAGGAAACCTTTGCAGTCACGGGGAGAATGTAAACCTCTTTACAGACCGCGGCAGAATTGAACTCAGGTTGCTGACATTGCAAGTCTACATGCTGTGCTACTGTGCTGCTCTGTGGCCCAGCTGCATTTGATGGGCCAAATGGCCTTCTACATTTCAAAGAAGTTGGAAGCAGCCAGTCACAAGGCAAACGTTTCTTTTTTTGCACTGATGGTCCCGTTCCAACATACAATGAGTGACAGTAGAGTCACACCACCACATCACCAAGCTCCAGAGACTTGCCTGGTGATTCATGTCACCTGCCACATGTGAACTCTTGTCTGGGGGGAAGGGTGGTGGTGAAAGGAGATCATGTCAACGTAGCTCAGCAACACTATATTGAAGATCGAAACCAAGAAAGGAAAGCAGTCTGAGTAAAATAAATAAGTACAGTGGGGACATCCTAGGAAGGGCCTCCAAAATGTCTCTCTCCTTCCCCCACCTCCTGTTGCCAAAGTCCTCCTTCTTCAGCCACAGTGCAGACTCCATCCATTAGGTGACACATTAGCTGTGATCTTCATGGAGTTACCACTAAAACACGCAGCAATCGTTGTTTAACACTGTGCAGAATTTTATCCTCGCAAAAATCTCTGACTCAGTTTTAAGTGAGAGGATTTTTGGAGATTCCTTCTCAAATGTGACTGCCCAAAGAAATTTTTTATTTGCTGCATGTTAGCATGTAGGCTCTGATTCTCACCAATGGTTCCTCCAAGTACTCAATCTCAGTACAGACTGGGGTCAAGTAAGGCTGTGTCATTGTTCTTACCCTTTTAATCTTTCTTGTTGCAACAAGTTCCCCACCGGAATTAATGCACAGAACAATTAGGAAACCTTTCTCCCTTCAGAATCAGAATCAGGTTTAATATCACCAGCATATGTCGTGAAATTTGTTAACTTTGTGGCTGCAGTACAATGCAATATATGATAAACATAGAAAAAACTGAATCACATTAAGTATATATATGTATATTAAATAGTTAAATTAAGATAAATAGTGCAAAAACAGAAATCATCAAAAAGTAGTGAGTGTTCATGGTTCAATGTCCATTCAGAAATCGGATGGCAGAGGGGAAGAATCTGTTCCTGAATCATTGAGTGTGTGTCTTCAGGCTTCTGTACCTGCTTCCTGATGGGAGCAACGAGAAGAGGGCACGTCCTGGGTGGTTAGGGTCCTTGATGATGGAAGCCACTTTTCTAAAGATGAGGCGAGTACACATGATAGAGATAACTCATTTTATAACATTATCTTTAACTGTATAACTATTCATGTGCCTATATACACTTCTAGAAAAATCGTAGTACAAAGCCAAAATATTGTTATAAATTACAAATGAATAAATAATTTAAAAATAAAGGAACAATGAGGTAGTGTTCATGGATTCCTGGACCATCCAGAAATCTGATGGAGGTGGGGATCCAGGTACAATCTCTGGAAAGCCAAATCATAGGTGAAGTGGCAATTCTGGACTCATTTTGAATCAATGAAGGATGCTGGACTGCTGTGTCCGTGCTTGAATACTATCACCTTTTACAAAATGAAATCAAGTGATGTAAGTGACCAGAGGGTTTTGCTTCTTGCTGAGCTCAATGCCTTCAATGCTCACTTTGACCGTCTAAATATGGAGGAACCTTCATGAACTACCACAGCCCCACAGAATGAAGAGTCCTTGAAAGCCACTCCATAGGTTGTGGGAGCATTTTTATGATGGGTCAAGTGAAGTTGAGAGAAGTTATCCCCTTTGGTTCACTTCTCCCACTAACCCAGGTATTTCCTTATAACCCAGTCTTTACACATGCCTACCTACACTCCTCCAATTCTTCCACCACTCACCTACATTAGGGGTTAATTTGCAGTCGCCAATTAACCCAACAAGCACCGCATCTTTGTTATGGGGGAGAAAACTGCTGGGAAACTACTGGATCTGTTGGCTTTATGTGAATGTGTCTTGGCAAAGGTGCACAGTGAGACCTATGGAGACCAGAACATTGAACAGATATCCAGCTGATTGAACCTTCATTATCAATGGAGAAGACTAGTAGAGATTTGTTTTCTCGGCTGTGTCATGACGTGCTCTGGCAATATTGCCCAAGTGCAGAGGAAAGATAGACTCCGATGTAGAGACGGTGACGAGATTTTATTTGTAATAATTGCAAAAGACCATCAAAGGCTTGGTCGAGCGATGCCACAAGAAATAGCATTCTAAAAATGAGGACCCTGCAGTTAGTACTAATCGGGCATCCGTTTAAATAATACAAGTAACATGGAATCCCTGAGCCCATCAAAATAAACTTAACAAGCTTAAACAGAAGGCACCTGGAGACCACATTACAAAGAGCAAGTTGCTTGAGAAAAAAGCAAGGAGCTCTGAACGATTAATGACCGTCGTTAAACAACAATTTAACCAATTCAGGTGCCCTAAAAAACCTCAGAGCCCAACGCTCTCCATTGCTCCGCACAGGCCTGAAGGATTCATGACACCCACTGTTGCCCCGTCAGGAGTCAGTACACATGATGGAATTCAAAATGGTAAAATAGCCCCGTTCCCAACTTGTCATTCATAGAGAAAGGTATAGACGCAGTGGAGACACAAGAGACTGCAGATGCTGGAACCTGGAGCGACACAAAAAGCACCGGAGGAACTTGACTGGTCAAGCAGCATCAACAGAGGGATTTAATGTGACTGAGATGTCAATTACCCATATCTCTCTATAGGTGCTGCATGATCCTGTGCGTTTCTCTAGTGCTTTCTGTGTTGCTATGGATGCAGTGACCAGCATGCCTCATGCTGATCAAAATTACGGTGATACTCAGGGTGAGCTGAAGTCCAACACGCTGGTGACATACTGCCTCCCTGATTGAGTCCAGGATGCGTGGGGGTCACAATCAGTGCTGGTAGAAAGACTGGATGTGAAGAGGATGCGTGTGGAGCCTAGGTCTCGAGGGCACAGCCGCAGAATACAAGTACATCCTTTTAGACCAGAGATGAGGAGGAATTTCTTCAGCCAGATGGTGGTGAATCTGTAGTATTCATTGCCACAGCTGGCTGTAGAGGCCAAGACATTAGGTATATTTAAAGAGGAGGTTGGTAGGCTTTGATTATTGAAGGCATCAAAGGTTATGGGGAGAAGGCAGGAGAATGGGGTAGACAGGGATGATGAATCGGCCTTGATGGCCTGACAGAGCATGTCCAACTGGCCTAACTCTGATCCTATGTCTTATAGCAGGGGTGGGCAAACTTTTTGACTTGTGGGTCACAAAGGGTTCTAAAATTTGACAGTGGGGCCGGACCAGGAGCAGATGGACGGAGTGTTTTGGTAATACACCTCATAAGAGAAAATAAAATATCATGGGATATGTAGAAAACATGTGCTTTAATTTCAATTGAAAATGAACAAATGCATTACAACAAAATATCTGTCTTTGAAGTTCCATGGTATTTAGCTATTTATTGAAATGACTTTTAAAACACTGAAAATTAAATGAATAAAATACAGAATTTTTTAATAGTAACAGTTATTATTTTAAAGCAATGAAAATTCTGTTATCCTTCAAGATATTTTCATCAACACTCTCCTCCTGACTGTCTTTATTTCAAAAAACGGTAGGAGATGCAGGTCTACTTGTCCTGCTCCTTCTTATTCAATTGTCCCCTGTGCCAAAACTCAACAACGACCAGCACAAGGACAGAACAGTGACAGCGCGCCAGTATGCAGAATGCGTTATTTGATCTGGAGCGCATTTTTTATTTTGAGAACATACGTGCACCTGCACTCTACTCATGTCCATCACTTAACAGAAATGACATGTAACATGTAAGGCTTATTGAAAAAAATATTTTCAAATGCATTTTTTACATAACACAACGAAGAAACTTATTTTTAATTTCAGTGGGAACAGTGTTGTTGGTCTCCCTTTTTAGCCAGTGCATCAAAGTCTGGATTTAGTTTTGTTGTGGTGATTCTCAGGATGGATCTGAGGTGTTGGTCAGTTAACTTGGATCTGTGGCTGGCTTTGTTGATGTTCATGACGCTGTACGCCTGTTCACACAAATAGGTTGAGCCGAACAAAGTGTAAAGCGCAAATGTGGAGTAATACGCTGCACCTCAACAAAGGTCAATGTGTAGCGGTGTGCTATATGCAGCGCTAAAATTACGACACGGAGTCAGTAACTGCAGTTGAAGAGAAAAACTTTATTCGAAATCCCCAGCCTCACTTTTAAGCCTCCCTCAACCTGCCCCCTGTGGCGCAGAGGCTCCAAAGCTCTGTGCTCGCAAATCCCCGCAGGCTATCTACCTTAGCCGGAACGCTGGCTAATTGTGAGCCGGTTTGGATGTGCCACGAAGTGGGTCATCACAAATGTGTATAGAGTGCGTCATCTATTGGGAAAACGCCAGAATTGTGGGGGAAAACGTTAACAAGGTTTATTAATATAATTTCATCAAGTTCTGCGGGCCGGATTAAAAAGCTTAACGGGCTGCATATGGCCCGCGGGCCGTAGTTTGCCCATGCCTGTCTTATAGTCATAGGAGGTGCTCGGTGACGATGGGTGCCATACTGTGTAGTTTGGTGACTTGTTAGAAATAGCCAGTAGTTCACTGACTCCTCATCCTGACATCAGTGTGTGGTTGGTGCCAGGAGTCTGCAATGCACATCCAATACCACAGCTTACACAGGGCCGGCACTCAAATTTCAGCTGAACCGCTCCGAACGCCGTTTAAATTAACCTGCCCCTGGAAACTTGCATGTAACTCCTGCGGTGTCCACATTTTGACACAACATTGTGGCGACAGAGTAAATGATACTGAAGGAATTTAAGGCCGGTGTGTTACGAAGGCAGTGTTTCATTGAACATCATGATGCTACGTGATACCCTGTGAACTGCGCATTGTTAGCATAGACCTGTGAAAATACCCTGTGAAAGTATTCCTGCCCAGCGTTCATGTTTTTGTTTGTATAAATGCACTAGCAGGATTAAAACGGGCTTGAAGGAGTTAAATGTTACTGTAGAACACATGGGAATGGGAGTATGTTATTTAAAGGGTTAGAAAATATGTTTGGATTAAAAGTTTGGCTGAGGAATGCACTGATGATGGGCAGGTCAGGGCGAGTGAGAAGGTTTTGTAGTCCTCCTTTCCCATACTACAGTCTGATGGCTCCCAGATGCTGTTGTTAACTGGGCCTGCCTCTCAGAGTGGGGGCTGTGTGGAAGGAGTAAGAGCTCAGGTCAGGCCTCCTGTGGGTAATATAAGGTTTCAAAAGAATGAGGCCACCAGTATTAGCTGGCTTTGTGAAATAAGGGTGAGGGGGTGGGGGCAGATGAAGCGAGGTGTAGAGATCTCACAGTCTTATAAGTTCTTGAGCCTGGCCAACTGAGTGGTAAACTAGGGGGCACACTTACTGCAGGTTCATTCGCCATTAACCTGCTGCACCTCACCTTCCCAATTTTAATTTCCGTGCAGTGAACTTTGTGGAGGGAGTTTACAGTTAAGTAAATTCCGGTCACCGATCAAGATGGAAAAGAGTGAGCTCACCTGAGCAACAGGGCTGATCCCACACTCACATGGCCATCGCAGATGAGTTCCCGTGACATAGTGCAGTCATGGCGACGCGACCGTGCTGCCAGTGCAGCAACCGTCTCACACTGCCGAAGGCCCAGGTTTGACCCTGAGCCCGAGTCCTGCCTGTCTGGAGCTTGTGACAATTTCCCTGTGACCCTTTGGATTCTTCAGCTTTCCCCACCATCTGAAGATGTACGGATCAATCAGTTAGTTGGCCAATACAAATTGCTCATAGTGTATAAGAGAGGGGTAGAACCTGGGGAGAACAAAGAGAATGTCTTGAAAATGGAATTGATGTTTCTGAGTGAAGGTCCTCGCATTCGAGTGATCTCTCTCTCTCTCTCTCTCTCTCTCTCTCTCTCTCTCTCTCTCTCTCTCTCTCTCTCTCTCTCTCTCTCTCTCTCTCTCTCTCTCTCTCTCTCTCTCCCTCTCCCTCTCTCTCTCTCTCTCTCTCTCTCTCTCTCTCTCTCTCTCTCTCCCTCTCTCTCTCTCTCTCTCTCTCTCTCTCTCTCTCTCTCTCTCTCCTCTCCCTCTCTCTCTCTCTCTCTCTCTCTCTCTCTCTCTCTCTCTCCCCCTCTCAATGCTGTCAGCAGCAGATGATGCCAGAGTGAAGTTTAATCGATGCAGGTTGTAATTCTGGACTCTAATTCAAGTTTATGATGTGATCTAGTTTCTAATTCCAGTTCTTTTGGGCGATTTTTGAATTGGGGCAGCCTGTAGGTAACGAACGCTGAGCTAAACTGAACTGAAATATGCCTTTTGATTTTGTGTTTTATATTCTGTATTTTCACTCTTTTTTTTTGTTAAGTTTGTATGATTGTTTTTGCACATGGGGAAGTGGGGCTTGATGTTCTTCTTTGAACGGGTTGTCTTTGTGGTTCCTTGCTTCATGGCTGTCTGTGGGGAAGACAGATTTCAGGCTTGTATACTGCATACATCCTCTGATTATAAATATACTTGGATTCTTTGAATATAGGATTAATTTAAATGGATGGAATGATGGTCAGTGAGACTCGATGGGCTGAAGGGCCTGGTTTCCTGCTGTTTCTTCATATGCCTGGGCTGTATTTAAGATATCTCTTCAGATTTATTCAGCATTAAAATGAACCCAATAATCATTTCCCATTTTTCAGAGGCGCATTTTCTACCCTCTCTCCTACTTTCCTGTTGCATGCTCCTGACCTGCACGTCCGTAGTAAATCGATATGCATCGTGAGAAAGCAGCCATGCGAACTACAAATTGTCTGGGTCTGCTTGATGGTTGCAAGTGTAATATTGGAGGGCAGGTGATTGAACCAAGTGCTGAAAGCAGCCTATGAATCAAGGGCATGTTGTTAGTGAGATATTAGGATGGAATTATTCAAATATTGGAGGCACAGAGGGTTAGAAATTGGGCTGTGCCCTTCAGTCAGGGGTTCCCAACATTTTTGTTATGCCATGGACCCGTACCATTAACCAAAGGGTCCGTGGACCCCAGCTTGGCAACCAGTGTGCCTTAGAGGAATTAAACAGCAGTTAATCGGGTTCAGAGTGGGATCGGCCAGCTGCGTGAACAGCTGGACATTAGGATGTTATCAGTCAGGATTAGGAGTAAGATCAGAAGTTGGACTGTTGTCATTTGAGATTGGGAATACGGTTGGTTAGCAGGTCTTCTTCATTTTACAACTAGAATGACAATTCAATTCAAACTGCAAGAAAGCCTTCTGTTAGTTGAAATGAGATTATAGGAAACAGAAACAGAAATTGGCCAATTTGCCCCCTTGTTCTTGCTCTGCTATGCAACATAAGGTTATGTCTGATCCTTTCCCTCACTGTTACTTTTCCTGCACTAAACATTGTCCCTCGATTCCCTCTTGAATGTGCACAATGGCTGAGTCTCTGCGTTCCTCTCTTAGGTAGAGAAATCTAAAGATGCATTCCCCCTCTGAGTAAAGACATTGCTCCTCGACTCAGTCCCGCTTTCTGCCTGAGCAGATCCTCAGAGTTTGGAAGCTTTCAGGCCAGCTTCTGGTGGACTTGAGCCCACAGAACTCACCTGATCTTGCTTCAGTGTAAATCACTTGAGTGAACAATTTCATTTGAGGAGATTGTAAATAAAGATTGTGATTTAAAAATAAATCATCCTTGACTTTATGTGACAGAAGTAAATGCGGATGCTTCCTTATTGATTGCCTGTTATGCCCTCCGTCTCAGGTGGTGTTCAGGCCTTCCTTCATCGTATCAGTAGCTTCCTCTCAGTATCCACTACTGTCAGTCATGCAGGTTCAGGAATACCATCACACGCAGATGTAGAAGTACTCTACATTGCTGTTTCCGTAACAATTGTTCTTTGACTTGTCAAGGTTGTTGGCTCTGAGCCGAACCCTTGAACCTGCAGGACTGGTAGACTGCTCTTAGTCTGGCCTCTACCCTTTGACCTGCTTGTCATGGGTGACCCTACCGAGAGCCAATGCATAAAGTCCCGACTCCAGCAAACATAGTTCTCCGGGTCAATGATCAGAATCAGAATCAGGTTTATTATCACCGGCATGTGTTGTGAAATTTGTTTCGTGAATTGAAGCACGCAAGCCTCCAAACCCAATGTCAAGGTTGTGGTCCTCTTGGAGGACATAAATGTGGATAGATGCTAAACATTAAGAAAATCTGTTCCTGGCTTTAATTAATTTTATATGTGACTGTAACTTCATAATGGCATTGTGGAATCAAAGCTTTTTATCTGCTTGAAATGGCGACTGGCTTCATCTTGGATTAAATAAGTCCTTGCCCTCTAGTTGTTGATAAGGAAGCCTCCTGTGGTTTAACCCTGTGCTTTTTAACACAGGGTATGAAGTACACACCAATCTGGCAGTAACAGAGACCATATACTACATTGGCCAGACAGGACATAAACTCTCAACTCGGTTATGGCAGTACAAACTGGCAGCGCGTCGATATGATCTACAGCCGTTGAGCTCGCTGCACGCAGACCAAGGAGGCCATCACTTTAACTGTGCAGGTTCAGGACGGGCAAACACATGGCAAGCACGAGAATTTTTAGAACCCTAACGCCTGATGCGTAAACAAACATATTGAAATAGACACCATCTATGAACCCCAAGGAAACATGAGCCAATAGAGTTCAAAGGTCAACTGAAGGGGTAGCAATTCAGGAGCAAGGCAAGCAAGCAGGAGGGAGGGGTTGTATAAACACGATCACTCCCAGGGAGAAACACCTACGACTGCACACTGAGGATGTCACCTTGACTGGTGATGAAACACCTGCAGGCTAATTGCCTAGCTTGATGAACAATGCAACATCTAGAGACCACGTAGCTTAGGAAATGTTAAAGCCTGCTTGTTTCTTTGAAGGAAAATCCCTGTTGATAATGACAATGCATTTTCTGCCCTGCCACATCCCTGAATGTAAATATGTGTTCTTTCAGACTCAGGAGTTTGAATTCAAATTGGAGCAATGATGGAACAGCAGTCCCCTCCTTCCTGGTGTTGACATTGACTCTTTATATTGACAAATGTAATCAGTACTTGCAGCCAACAAGTTGTTAAGTAATTACTCTTGCTTTCACGCCAGTGTATTGCTTTTCATTGGCTGGATTTCAGAACTATAAACCAAACACATCTTGGAAGACGTTTCAATCTTTCAAAGAAAACCTCATTTCGTTGCTTTTCTATTTTTCTTCCGTCTCTCTGCTACGCCCATCTCAGAAAGCTTGGAATGCTATCCCAATCTGTCTGGTTTGCAGTTAGTGTGATTTGTGCAGTGATGGTCGGAATGAAATGCTGTGAATATCAGTTCTTTTTCCCCCCACTGAGATTGATTTTTCACCTGTTTGGAGTCTGATTGCTTTTCCATTGCAATTGAGACTGGTGGGGTTGAGATGGATATTGCAATGCCTAGATAGTTTGAGAGTTATTACACTCAGAATCCATGGGCTTGGGAGATAATGTGAAAGCTTGGAAGATTAAGAGACAACATTGAGTAAACACAGGTGTCTGACAGTATTTGAAGATTTGCAGAGAGTTGATCTGATCACTAATTCTCTCTCAACTAAAGTGCTTCCTTCCAAAAAAAGGCTAACTGGCCATTTAGCTAACTGATGTTTCCATTGTGCTGCATCTCAGCGAAGATTTAACCAAAAAAGAAAGAATGAAGTGCAGCTTCACTGGCACTTTTCCAGGGCTGAAGTGGTTAAATTATGAGATAAAACAGAAAAAGCTGGAAACACTCAGCAGATCACACTTAAATTATGAACACTGATTTCATAGCCAATGCTTGTATTGCCTTGCACATTGAATATCAAGGAGGGAACTCACTGAGGTGTTACAGATAACTGAAAGATTTGATAGCATCGATAGAGAAAGTATTTCCTGCGGTTGGTGAATACAAACCAGGGGTACAAACCATTGAATTAGATCTCTTCAGTGGAGATGCTGATTGGAGGGCAATGCTTTACACAGTGAATAGTGAATGTACAGAGCTCCCTCCTTCAGAAACAACAGAGGCAATGTCAATTAATATAACTGCAAAGCCGGGATTGTCAGGTCATTAATAGACAAGGGTATTAATAATTACAAAACCATGGCAGGGAGATGAGGTAAGATATTGCTCAAGCATGAACTAACTGGATGGTAGGAGAAGCTCAGGGATCCAAATGGTCAACTCTTCTTGTCAGAATCAGAATCATGTTTAATATCACTGGCATATGCCATGAAATTTGTTGTTTTGTGGCTGCAGTGCATTTCAATACATAAAAATACCATAAATTAAATTCTATAAATTACAATTTTATATATATACACACACATGTATTTATAGTGTAAAGAGAGAGCAAAGATAGTGAGGCAATGTTCACAGGTAGTTCATTGTCCATTCAGAAATCTGATGGAAGAGTGGAGGAAGTTGTTTCCAAAGCACTGAGTGTGTGACTTCAGGATCCCGTATTTCTTGTTTGACAGTAGTAATAAGACAAGAGCATGTCCTGGGTGACGGGGGTCCTTAATGACAGAAGTCGCCTTTTTGAGGCATCGCCTTTTGAAGATGTCCTCAATGCTGCAGAGGCTAGTACCCATGATGGAGCTGGCTGAGTTTGCAAACGTCTGCAGCTTTTCCTGATCCTGTGTTTTAGCAACCCCTCCCACCCCCATATCAAACGATGATCCCACTAGTTAGAATGCTCCCCACAGTATATCTGTAGAAACTTGCTAGGTTTTGGTGATGCACCAAATCTTCCCAAACTCCTACTGAAGTATATCCCCTGACATGCCTTATCTGTGTCCTGTATGTGGGATATTGTTGGTGCAGGTTAGCTGTTCCTTTTGCTTCCATAATCATAATGTGAACACTAGTAAGGTCAATAATTAAATGTTTCTCATGTTCAGCCACCCTACCTCTTCAAGCAGTTTTTATGGCAGAGGTATTCTTTGTTACCACAGAACCTTGTTACTATATCTACAGGTAAAAGGAAAACGGAAACCCATGGAAGAAATGACTGCTATTTCAGCTGATAAAAAGTCCATGAGGGAGGAAGGATCGGAGTCTACATAGGAATGAATGGCACATTATAAGAAAACTTTGCCCATTATGTTTAAACTGGTTAAAAAAGGGTGAATACAGTTAACACTATATCTGGACCAAAGCCTTACTGGCTATATAACACTGAATTTTTATTCTGATTTTGTTTTGATTGATGAAAAGGGCTTCTGCTTTATATTGTTTTTTTCTGACAGTAAGTACCAGGTAACCCTGCCAGTTTGGGTAAAAAATAACTGACTCCTAACCTTGCTGCCTTCACTCAGTGGCCACTTAATTAGGTACATCTGTACACCTGCTCACTAACGCAAGTATTTAATCGGGCAATCACGTGACAGCAACTCAACGCATAAAAGCATGGTCACGATGTTCACTTGTTGTTCAGATCAGACAGCGGAATAGGAGAGAAATATGGTCTACGTGACTTTGACCGTGGAATGATCGTTGGTGCCACATGGAATGGTTTGAGCATCCCAGGTACTGTTGATCTCCTGGGTTTTCACACACACAACAACCTCTGTAGTTAACAGAAAATTAACGAAAAACTTCCAGTGAGGGGCTGAGAGTGAAAACAAGCCTTGTTAATGAGGGACGTTAGAAGAGAATGGCCAGACTGGTTCATGTTGACAAGAAAGCAACAATAACTCAAATAGCCATGTGCTACAATGATGCAGAAGTGACCCACAGAAAATGCTGAAGGAATTCAGTAGGCCAGGCAGCATCTATGGAAAGGATTGAACAATCAATGTTAAAATCGACTGTTGATCCCTTTCCATTGATGCAGCCTGACCTGCTGAATTCCTCCAGCGTTTTGTGAGCGATGCTTTGGATTTCCAGCAGATTTTCTCAGGCTTGCGAACATTGAAAATTGGTTATATCAGCAGAAGACCATGAACATAAACTCAGTGACCACTTTATTATGAATAGGATTTACCTAATAAAGTGGCCATTGAGTGTATATTCTTAAATTAACGCCCTTGGTTAGGGGAGGTACTTTCCTCCGATTTACCCTGATCGTAACATTAGTCCCCAATGAAATCTTTCCTGAGTCAACTTTCTTCCACAGAAATAATCCTAGGCTAGTGAATCCCTTTCCATAATAAAGCATTCGTGCCATGGTAACATCCTTATTTATGTTAATTATAGATGTACTTGTGCTGATATATCTTTTCTGTACTCTGCTGACCACAACTATGCACAATGTTCCAGCTCTGGCCTTGCCCGTGATTTGTACTGGCATTGCAGGACCTCCCTGCTCTTGTGTACCATGTTGGCCTGTAAAGGAAAGTAGTCCAAGTGCCAGCAGTACAACGATATAGTTGAATGGGTGGGATGAGCTATAATCATTGCTAAGGACTAGTTCTGTCGAATATATTTTGCTCCTTTATTTAGAGTGGTAAATCTTGACTTCTCAAGTTCGAGCTACAAGATGGAATTGAACAATCTCAAAAAGACAGTGGTCAACCAAAGTTAAAGTGGCGGTTAGATGGTGGACACGCCTAGCCTACGGAAGATCCTCTGTATTTTCTGGCCAACAAAGACCTCCAACCAAGCCCTACTCCTTCAGTGTCGCAATAAACATGAGGAAACGTTGGAGACGAATTGGTCATGTAACAAGAAGAGAGGCCAACTCTATCATCAAGATAGCACTTCACTGGACTTCTGAAGGGTGGAGGAAGTGCAGGAGACCTAAGAAAACTTGACGCTGGATCGCAGAGGTAGAAATGAGGAGCCTGAACCACACCTGGGATACAATAAAGAAGATGGCCAAGAACAGACAGAGATGCAGGACCTTCATTGCCACAAACACCAGCAATGTAATAGGCAGTAACTAACTAAGCTTAGTCAAGGTCTGAGCAGAGACTGGTGGTGATAATATACAAGGGAAAAAGACCACCCAGGAAAAACCTGTCATCCCTACAAGTTGTGATATGATCAATGTCTTTTTACCTGGTCACTCTTTTCTCGTTGCTATTTTGGGGGATTTTTATTGGGGCAGGCCGGATCTGCAGCCTGCACATAATGGACGACACAGAGCTAGACTGAACTGAGCTAAATATGCCTGGATTCTTTCGATGACTTTGTAAATTGGTAATTTGTTCTTAAGCATTGGTGGTTTGATTCCTTGAATGGGTTCCTTGGTTTTCTTTGTTTCTTGGCTGTCTGTGGGATGACATATCTCAGGGTTGTATACTGCAGACATAATAAATAATCAATGTACTTTGAATCTTTGGTGTCAATTACTTGGAGTTAGAAGCTTTAACTATTCAAAGTTTTCTGGAACCGAGCATTGGAAGGATGCCTCACCAATGAAATAAGAATTTTGCTGATCACATTGACAGCAGCACTCTTTCATTCACTGACAATCAACATAAACCATTAACATTGGTCACGTACTGAAAGACGTCAATGACACTTTGAATTCTTGTTTCTTGCACTCCAGATTGTTTATATTGACGAAAGCTTGTGGAACTTTCTACCTCAAGACTGAAATTAGAGTAAGTGCCTTCATTAAAAGCTTTGCAGGAAAAAAATTAACATCCTTTTCTATTTTCTAAGGAGACAATGAGCCATATTGAAATATTTCTGAGGTTATGAAGTGGATAATGCTCCTGGTTATCCTAATTATTACTTCTCCTTCTCGAATCAGCTAAGCAATTTCTCCTTCTGAATGGTGCAACCAGAACTCTGCTGCACACAGGAACATTTATATGGACGACATGATAGAATTTAATTGGGAAATTGATCACTTAAATTGAATAGATTCTTACCGGATGTCTGATCAGCTGCATCAAATTGCTCTGGGTTCTCAATGTGTCTGACACATGCAGTTGAATTCTACAGTGTGCAACACCTCCTTAAAATCTACTTGTCCATGCGTGGTCGGCTGATCATGAGGCCCATTTCAGCAGAGCTTAAAGGGAACCTGTCAGATCATATCAGAGGCTGTACAGTTTGCGATTTAGAAGGTTGTATAGCCATGCACTCAAGTCTCAGTAAATGTCTTTGTCAGTGTCCTGACCATCGTTACCCTCATTTTTCACTATTCCAGTCCATCCCAATCTCCGAACAAATCAGGAATCTGATCAAAATTTCTCTATCCTAGGATCTCTCCAATATGAGGCTCCAAACCCAATCTGTGGACTGGTGAACAATAGAATGTAGAACTATAGAGCACAGGACAGGCCTTTTGGCCTACAATATTGTGCAGTACTATTTAACATAACGGCACTAATTAACTAACCCCTTCTGCCTGCACATTGTCCATATCTCTTCTCGTTCCGCACATTCATGTGACTATCTAAGAGCTTTTTAAATGCCTTTGTCGTATCTGCCTCCACCACCATCTCTGGCAGCACATTCCAGGCACCCACCACTCTCTGTATGAAAACCTTTGACAAACTTCCTGCAAATCTCCTTTGAAATTTCCCCTCCACGCCTCTGGTATGAGACAGTTCAATAAGATGGGAAAAATAAACTGGCAGCCTACATTTTCTATCCTGCAAGAGGACCGCAACCTTATTGTGTTTTGGGGGCTTGTGTGCCTCAACGACCTGGAGTGCGATGAGTCAGGGCTTTACGCTTTGGCTCTTGGTAGGGTCACCCATGGCAAAGAGGTCAAAGGGTAGAGGTCAGGTTCGGGGGCTCAGCTCAGGGCTAACAATCCTGACTGCTCAAAAAACAATTGTTACAGAACAGTAATCCTTCTACGTCTGAGTGTAACCGTATTCCTGAGTCTCAACCTAGGCCTTGCATGACTGACAATGGTGAAAACCGAGAGGAAAGTACTGACAAGATGAAGGAAGTTGCAAACACTGCCAGAGATGGAGACCTTCATTGCTGCCCTAAACGCCAGCGGTGTAACAGGCAGTAAGTAAGTAACTACTTAGTCTACATGCCTCATAGTTTGTAGATTTCTACCTGGTCTTGTCTCAGCCTCCAATACTATCCCACTTTTTTAACAAGCTTCACCTTTCAGGCACTGAATTTCTGGTTTAGTTCTTTGTTGTATCTGTGTTGAGAGAAGTGAGGGACCTTGGTGTGGGGGATTGTTGGAACACTCCCTTGTTTCGGGCACCTGTCCTCAGCATCACATGCTGCAACCCTTGAACCGTATCATCTCATCTACCCGGCCAGTTAGGAAGAGTAGACGTGCGCGTGAAAGATTCTGTTTCTCCGCCACAGCAGCGCGTCTCGAAGACTCCCTGCTGTGCCTGGGTGCTGCACTTTCTTTTCATACACTCAGCTGTCTTCTGATTGATCTCAAATTAGGGCTCATGGGCCATGAGCTCATCGTTTAGTCAGAGCAAAAATTTTCAAGCTCATTTTACACGGGATCTTTAAATCCATTTAAAAGGGCAGCTTTTCATTCCAGCATGAACTGATTGCGCACTTCTGTGTATTATTTTTACAAATGAATAAATAAATCTTTAATTTAAAGTGATTAGAAGTGTATGTTATCTGGTGCCAAGGCACTAAACAAGAAGGTAGTCATCCTATTCCCAAAAGGTATATTAGGGGTAACATTGAATTTTGGCAATGGAAAGAAGTAATGCTTAGATTTTCCGGCCTAGTGCCTGACTCATTTGGAGTTTTGTTTTCAGTCTTGGGAATCTACCTTGACATCAGTACTGGGAAATCTACCAAAATCAGAGTAATTGAGAACTTGGAAAGTTATATCTTGGTTCAGAGTCAGCAGAGTTCCATGAAAAGCAGACATCCCTGAATAACCAAGGAAAGACTTCTCAAGAAAAAAAAAGCATCAAGGTGATGGAGAGTGGAAGGAGTTCTTTCCACGATGTGGCAAGCTAAAACATGGATTAGAGTTAATCATGTTGCGTTGAATAAAACTGATCAGGGAAGTAAGAAGTATAGAAGTAAGATGAGTAGTTATTCTTGGAATACCAAACAGTAGCACATGAAGGCCCAGTCAGTGTTCTTCACTGTGTGGAGGCAGGTTTGTAGGTCAGTAATATGGGTTGAGGGGAGAGGAGATTGAGTGGGGGGTTGGAGTTATCTGCAAGTGGATAAACTACCTGACAGAATGGTGCCTTTCAGCAACGCAGGATGACAGAAGAGGATGAGATTTCACACCGAGAGCATGAGAAATAATGAAAGGAGTTTAGAAGTCCAGATGAAACCAGTTTTGAGATGAAGATGGAAATCAAGAAGCCTTAAACAAAAACAGACTATAATTGTAATTTAGAACATAAAAGAAAGAAGTTTGTACTTTATTTGTATCCATTATTCAGAATATTGCATTCTGTTTAGGATCTGCTGACTCATGGGCAGTAGGGTAGTGTAGTGGTTAGCACAATGCTTGACAGTACAGGCGACCCAGGTGCTTTCTATAAGGAATTTGCATGTTCTCCCTGTGACCACATGGGCTTCCTCCCACAGTCCAAAGATGTACCAGTTGGTAGGTTAATTAGTCAATGTAAATTGGCCCATGATTAAGCTGAGATTACATCGGGGGATTGCTGGGCGGCGTGGTTCGAAGGGCTAGAAGGGCCTATTTTGCACTGTATCGCAATAAATTTTTTTAAAGAAGTAAATTAAAAATAGGGATTGTTCCACTGAAGCTTCGCTGGATGATGGAGTAATATAAAGGGAGTGATAGAGTCACTGAGTCCCAGAGCACTATTGCTCAAAAACAGGCCCTTCTGCCCATCTATTCAGTGCTGGCCTGGTATTCTGCCTCGTTCCATCTATGGAGACCGTAGCTCTCCATACTGCACTCATCAATGGACCTACACAAACTTCTCTTAACGGTTACAATCGAACCTGCACCTATTGCTTCTGCTGGCAGCTCATTCTACACTCACACCACCTTCTGAGTGAAGAAGCTTCCCCTCAGATTCTCCTTAAACTTTCCATCTTTCAATCTAAGCCTGTGATCTCCAATGCCCTCACCCAGGCTGAGGGGAAGAAGTCTACATGCCTTCACCCTCTCTATACCTCTATATCTTGTATACCTCTATAACAGGGGTTCCTAACCACTTTTATGCCATGGACCCTTACCATTAACCAAGGGGTCTGCACACCCCGGTTGGTAATCCTGCTCTATATGATCTCCCTTCATTCTCCCGTGCTCCAGAGAATAAAGTCCTCACCTATTCAATCTTTCCTTATAGTGCAGGTTAGCAAGTCCCAGTAACATTGTGGTTTGTATTCTCTACACTTGTTCAAGCTTATTGATATCTTTCCAGAATTTAGATGACCAGAACTGCACACAGTACTCCTTATTTGGCTTCAACAATGCCTTATTCAACTTAAACATAACATCCCAGCTCCTGTACTCAGTGCCCTGATTTATGAAGGTCAATATGCCAAAAGCTCTGTTTACAACCCATTCTACCAATGCCGCACACACAAAATGCTGAAGGAACTCAGCAGGTCAGGCAGCATCTATAGAAACGAATTAATAGTTGAAAACTCATGCCGAGACCCTTCTTCAGGACAGAAAGAAAGGGGAAGATGTCAGAATAAAAAGGTGGGGGAGGGGGAAGAGGCTAGCTGGAAGGTGACAGGTGAAGCCAGAGGATTGGGAAAGTTCAAGAGCTGGAGAAGAAGGAATCTGATAGGAGAGGAGAGTGGCCCATAGGAGAAAGGGAGGTGGACACAGGTGGAAGTAAAAATAAGTAAAAGGTCTGAGTGAGGAATAGAGGGAGGAGGGAATTGTTTTACTGGAAGGAGAAACCAATATTCCTGTTGGGAATACTCAGCAGGTCAGGCAGCATCTGTGGAAAAAGGAACATATTTAATGTTTCAGGTTAATGACCTTTCATAAGCAAAAATGCATGTGTAGAACCAAAGGATGAGTATTGAGGAGGTGGATGTAAAAGGTCATACCAAGAGAGTGGAGAAGTTCAGAAACAATGGCAAAGCCATCGACTAAAATTTTGGCAAGGGGAACCCAAAGGTGAGATCCTTCTGCCAGACATCTATAAATCATAAGACCATGATAACAATCACATGCTTTAACGTAGACTCCAGATCACAAATGAACTTGCAAATTGCAGCAACAAGACTCTTACCTCAAGGTAAACCTATCCATGGAAACCACTTTGCCTCTTTAACCTTATCTGGCAAGAAAGAATTAGTTAGTGAAAGGAAAATGGAGAATGAGAGATCTAAAAGTTCAAAGTAAATTTATTAGCGAAGTACATATTTTTCACTATATACAACCTTGAGATTCATTTTCTTGTGGTCAATTAGGATCAATACAAGAAACAGAACAGAATCAATGGAAGGCCACATTCAACGGGATGGACAAACAACAAATGTGAAAAAATAAATAAACTGGGCAAATATAAAAAGAAATAATAATAATAGTAATAATAATTATTATCATCATCGTTATCATAATAAAGTGAAAACACCTTAAGTATGCTGAATTTAAAGAGAAAATTGAAAGATGGTGAAATATGAACAGAGCATACATTGTCCAAATGGTAATATCTACAACTGGTATCATCTCAAAGTCACTACACAAAGGCATTATACAGCAATATCTATGCAAATATCTCCAGAAAGCCACAATACCAAACACCATTAGAATAGTCCGAAAGTTCCTGGCAGTTGTGAAATGAGTGTGCTTGTCTATGCCCACACCTCATGTTTTACCAGGTTGAACTGAGAAACAATATAATAATAATAATAATCATCATCATCATCATCAATAAATAAATAAATAAATAAATAGATAGATAGATAGATAGATAGATAGATAGATAGATAAATAAATAAATAAATAGATAGATAGATAGATAGATAGATAAATAAGGAATAAATATTGTGAGCATGGGATGAAGAATCTTTGAAAGTGAGTCCTCTAGCTATAGGAAATTTTCAGTGATGGGATGAGTGAGATTGAGTGAAGTTATCTCCTCTGGTTCAAGATCCTGATAGTTCCTGGGTAGTAACTGTTCATGAACCTGGTGGTGCAGGTCCTGAGTCTCCTGTAACTTCTTCCTGATGGCTGCTGTGAGAAGAGAGCTTAGCCTGGGTGATGGGGGTCCTTGATGATGGATGCTGCTTTCCTGCAACAGTGCTCTATGTGCTCCATGCTCAATGGTGGTGAGAACTTTTCCCATAGTGGATTGGGCAATGTCCACTACTTTTGTAGGGTTTTCCAAATAAGAGCATTGGTGTTTCCACACCAGCTCGTGATACAAGTAGTCAATATACTCTCCACCGCACATCTATGGAGGTTTATCAAAGTGTTAGATGGCATCTTCACAAATCTTCAAATCTTCAAATCTTCACAAGCTTCTACAAAAGTAGAGGTGCTGCCATGCTTTCTTCATAATGGTACTTACATGCTGGGCCCAGGGCAGATCCACTGATACCAAATGATACCACTGAGCAATTTGAAGTTGCTTGCTCATTCACCTCTGATACCCTGATATAGACTGGTTCATGGACCTTCAGTTCCCTCTCATGAAGTCAATAATTAGTTTCTTGGTCTTATTGACATTGAGTGAGAGATTGTTGGTGTGGCACCTCTCGGTCAGATTTTCAATCTCCCTCCTTACACTGATTCATCATCCCCTTTGGTTCATCTAACAACATTGCGTCATAAGCAAACTTAAATTTAGCATTGGAGCTGAACTTAGTCTCACAGTCATAAGTATAAAGTGAGTAGACCAGGGGGCTAAGCACCTAATCTCCTGTGCTAATGGAGATTGTGGAGGAGATCTTGTTGCCAATCTGAACTGATTGGGGTCTACAAGTGGGGAAATCAAGGATTCAATTGCACAAGGAGGCATTGAGGCCTAGTTCTTGAAGCTTATTAATTGGTTTTTCAGAGAGAATTATCTTGAAAACCAACTACTCTCCAACACACACATTCACTATATTGGCACGTGCGTACCTTTAACCATCACTTAGAAGATAATGGGAACTACAGATATCAAGTTACAAATAAATAGAAATGGAATGGGAATTGGTTTATTATTGTCACATGTACAAAGATACAGTGAAAAGCTTCTCTCATGTGCTGTCCATACAGATCAGATCATTACACAGTGCATTGAGCTGAACAAGGTCAAACAAGAACAATGCAGAATAGAGTGTAACAACTACAGAGGAAATGTTCAATAACAGGGAAGTGTTCAATAACCTTATAACAGAAGCAGTCCTTGAGTGGGGTGCTATGTGCTTTTGGACCTTTTGATCTTCTGCCGATGGGAGGTGGGTGAGAGGTGAAGTGAGAATATCCAGGGTGGGTAGGATCATTGATTGTGCTGGCTGCTTTACTGAGGCAGCCAGAGAGACATAGACAGAGTCCAAAGAAGATATTTGTTTGAAATTGTTAACTTGCAAGATGGAAGACCTTGACTGTTATAGCACTTAAAAAAGACCACTTATAAAATTGATTAAAATAATCAGAGACTCCAACAAAGTTAAAACTCAATCCATGATGTGCCTGATAATGTCCTGTTTTAAGAGAACCAATTTATATTTTGATGTCAATACTATTCACATAAAATGGTCATGAAGCCAGCCCTTTTCCAACAGGTCCACAACAGACTAATGAGGTTTACATGTCGCTGACTTGGGAGGCAAGTTGTCAGGAAGTGCTTATCTTATTCAGTTGTCCTTATATCACATGGGAGTTATATAAACTACTCCACTGGTTTCTGGGAGTCCTCTTGCTGAGGTTGTTGTAGAAAGTCAGAAGGAGCTTCCACACAATAGGCCAAGATTACTATTGATTTGCACTGGTGTGTGTTTCTCAACCAATCGGAGACAGCGAGTTACGTTTGTAACTCACAGTGTCATAGGGATTGCATTGACACAACTTCCCCACACATCCATTGAAAGATTATTTTGTGACAAAGTGTGGGTTGGATTGTACGTGGCATGTTGACTATAAGAAGAGGACTCTGTATTTGCACCTCATTTCAACTTGGTCTATTTGCATGAAAAGAGTTTCATCCTCCCTCTGCCATTTATTGAACTTGCTCCCTCCCTACACTTGCAATATGGGAACAGAAGTGACCCCTCCCTCCCATTTGAATTGCTATGAAATAATCTCACCAATTTATTCCTAGATGTGCCTACCTACTCAAAGCCTTAAATGCCATTTCTAACTAGTGCCTTTTTGGAAGGGTCGGCACGGTGGCGTAGTGGTCAGCACAACACTTTTCAGTGCAGGCGACCCGGGTTCAATTCCGGCTGCCTGTAAGGAGTTTGTACGTTCTCCCTGTGACTGCATGGGTTTCCTCCGGGTGCTCCAGGTTCCTCCCACAGTCCAAAGACATACCATTTGGTGGGTTAATTGGTCATTGTAAATTGTCCCATGACTGGGCTAGGATTAAATTGGGGGTTGCTGGCCAGAATGGCTCAAAGGGCCGGAAGAGCCTATTCTGCGCTATAAATAAATAAGTAAATAAAACTCAGTCTTAAAACCGATCATTTGTTCTGTATGCTTAGTTTTGGAATATTCCATTTTGCACTTCTAAATAATTGCCTTTTTGTTGTTGGTCATCCAGTGAATGCAATCCACATCCAGACAAAAATTCTTCACTCCTAATAGTTTTGTTCAAATTCTAGACAGCATTTCCCTAGTTTTGGATACCTCCATGTAAGACTTCATCAAATCACTTATTGTCACTGGAAGAAGCTGGACCAGCCAAAAAAAAGGGCTGAAAAATAGCAGATGGAGTTTAATGCAGACAAGTGTGAAATGTTGCACTTTGAGAGGACAAACCAAAGTAAGGCTCACGGTGTGAATGGAGTACAGATCCATAATTGTTTGCAAGTACATCACAGGTGAATAGAAAATGTTTTTCCCTCCTCCTCCCCTCTTCTATTCCCAACTCTGAGCTTTTGCCTCTTCTTACCTACATATTACTACCCCCTGGGTACCCTCCTCTTTCCCTTTCTCCTATGGTCCATTCTCCTCTCCTATCTTGGCTTGAAACATGTTAAACAATGCCATAAATTTGTATTTTCTTCTGTGTCTGGGAAGAATGACTTAGAGATAATTTGTGAACCTTGACTTAACCGCAATGAAGATAAAAAAGGAAGGAAGTGACTGTAGGATGGGTTATTTGGAGCTTTAGAAGACCAAGGAAGTTGAAAATAAAATTGGCTCCAGCCGACAAGAAAGATAGTCTAGATAAAAAAGAGGGAGGGGTTAGCATGGAGGCTGAAGTGCGTCCAACCAACAAGAAAGATAGTCTACACAAAAAGTGGTGGGGGGGGAGGTGGAGATTAACATGGAGGCTGAAGTGTGAACAGCTGGCTCGGATCAGGATTGATTTGTGATGGTCTGGTGAATCTAGACACTCTCACTCTTACAAGTTTATAGGGTTGAATCATGCAAACTATGCCTCCGTGCATAATGCTACAGCTGAGTTGTAGTGACTGTGAGCAAATTGAGCTCCTGTTCTTTTCTGCTTTATCTCCAGAAGTCAAAAAGTCTTGTTAACCATTTGCAGAATAGGGAAGCTGGGGTCAGAGCGTCAGAATTCCACCTAGGTGTGAATCTCTACAAATGGCCTGCAGGCTAGTAAGATTCTTCACAGGGCAGCAGGTGACCAGTTTCACCATGCTGTATTTTTTTAAGTTATATTCTTATACTTAATTTTCTTTTCATCTTTGCTAATCTTTGCTGCCTTGGATTCCACAGAACCTCAGTTCGATTCAGTACCATTATCCTAATTCTCTCACTGGATTTTACCGGGGTGTGTGTGTGTGTGTGTGTGTGTGTGTGTGTGTGTGTGCGTGCGTGCGTGCGTGCGTGCGTGTGTGTGTGTGTGTGTGTGTACTCGCAAAACATTAATAGAATCAGAATCACAATCAGGTTTATTATTACTGATAAATCTTGTAAAATTTGCTGTTTTGCAGCAGTAGTATAGAGCAAGACGAACAATCACTATGAAATGCAATAATAAATAAATAATGGAAAAGACAGATAATGAGGCAGTGGTCATAGGCTGTTGAGAAATCTGATGGCAGAGATGGAGAGGCTGTTTTTAAAACATTGAATGTGGGTCTTCAGGCTCCTGTACCTCCTCTTGAGGCAACAAGCACTTGTGCTGGGTGGTGGCTCCAGGATTTTGACTGCATATTTCCAAGACAGGACGGTATGCCTCTCAAAGGGGAGCTCATATGCTTCATCCCTTGGGGTGGGGGGGGGGATGGGGTGAAAGTTACACGTTTGTGGGTGAACCTTGGATCTGAGTGTTTGCAATTTCTTTATTCGTGCAGGTATCAGAGTGATGCCCTGATTTCACTTTAACTCGGGCCACTGAGCTTAATTTTAGTGTCTTTATGAAGAACTTCACAGATCGAGGACAGAGGCAAAGATCACGCTACTGTGCACAGGACAGTATACTAGCCTCCAGACAGAAAAGGAGCCAATCTTAAAGGAAGTTTGAGATAGTAGAAAAATGATACCTAACCCGTGACAATCTCTTCTTGTAGTTTCTTGGCACTGGGCCAGCAAGAATAATGCATTCATTTTGTTCGTGAAAGATTGTGGTATGAAAGTATTGGTTTTCAAGTTGTCTGTTACAGGAATTTTTAGTAGATGCCAAGCTTTTGATTTCTCATGCTCATTTAAACAGGACAGGAGATTAGATTATTTGCACCCAGCCCCGTGCTCCAATAGTACATGGAAGATGTGCAGAAACATGTAATCAGCTTTGAGGGCTCAAATAAAACAGTTGGTTATTAGTGGTTTGTGAGTGATGATATCCCTGCACCCTCTGAGCTCAGGGTGACTGCATTGGCAGAGTTAATACCCAATCCACATTCCGGAGATGCCCAAGGCCTTGAATTGCACATTTCAAAGTTCCACATCCCACAGAGATTGTCGGGGATACCGATTATCAGAGGTCGGATCACCCACTGAAATGGACAATATAGTTGTCATTTAACTTTCTTTTAGCATAAGTGTTGCAAATTTTCTCTCACTGTCCCAGACGAACAGAAAAGTTGATTTCAGCATAGTTCTGTAGTCTGTTGAATGCCAAGGATTGCCACTTAGGTTGCTGGCTTAGTAAACCAAGTTCAGTAAAGTACATTCCAATCTACTGCTTTCCCAGTATCCACATTAATGGTTGGTGTAAAAGAGCTGGTGCTTGCTCTGTGTGCATTCTTAATGAACACATTAAAACATGAACAATCGAGCCAGATTTATGTGAATAAGCTAATGCATATCAATGAAAAGCCTTGCAAAAAGATTTTATTTTAATTAATGGTTTCCCCTACATTTGGTCAGGGAAAAAATTAAAGCTGCCTGAGGTTGTGTTTTAAGTTGAGCAATTTTCAGTGCTCTTTGTCAGCACTAAAGTTAAATATACATATTGGTGTTTGGCGCTGGGCTGTTCAGGGAAGCTTCATTTCACCAGATGTGACCTTTTTACAAAGTGCTGCAGAGGATCGTCAAGTTTGAGTGCTCTGGAAATGTGCTCACCTGCCAGTCCCAGTGGTGTGCAAGCTTTTCCTGCTGGTCAGGCTCACAGTGCAGCACGACACAATGATATCTTGCTATGCTTCAGAGGCAAGATGGCGCCAATGACCAACATGACCGACGGCGACGTCCTGCAGAGAGTTCACTAAACTACTTCTTCTTTTCTTAGCAACACACACAAAATGCTGGAGGACCTCAGCAGTCTCAGTCTGAAACACCGACTTTGTACCCGTTTCTAAAGATGCAGCCTGGCCTGCTGAGTTCCTTCAGCATTTTGTGTGAGCCACTTGGATTTCCAGCATCTGTGTGTTTTCTCCTGTTTGTGATTCTTCTTCTTTTAAATATACACCTACCACTAGCCATTGTGCAAGTGGAGCCTGTAATTTTACATCTTGATAATGTGTTTCTGGGCCGACTGAGTGACCTGGTGCTTTTGCTGTTCCCGGGGAAACTCGGTGCGGTTGAGAATGGAATGTGTGGCCTAATGGCGGAGTGTGAACCCATGATCGGCTCCATTTCTTACCAATCTTGCCAACTAAGGCATCAAGCAAGATTGAAATCAATGAGGACAAGAGCAAATGGTGAGCAGGTGTCCAGTGTCATCAGCCTGTATTTGACCAGTCTCCCTCTCCTTTTCACTCACTGTTGCCAGAGAAAGATGCAGGTGTCTTGGGTCTCAGGCAAGCTTTGATCAGTGCAGTTTGAGGATTGGGCTCATTTTTAAAGAAGTCTGCAGTTCATGTTATACGTGTTTCTGGTTCCTGATTACACCTTTTTTTATTGCAATTTTGCAAGATTTTGGTTGGGGCACCTGGACAATAACTGGCTCTGCAGCCTGGAGTCAACGAATGACGCATTGCTGAATTGAACTGAACTGAACTACACCAGACATTCCCAGACTGGCTGAAGGACTCTGCGGTTTGACATTTAACGTGTTGTGTGCAATTCACTCATACTTTGCCATTTGCATGTTGGGTCTTTGATGTTTTCTTTGAACAGTTCTATTGTGTTTCTTTGTTTCGTGTCTGCAGGAAGATGAATCTCAGTCTTGTTTCCTGTATATGTATCTTGATAATAAATGTACTTTAAATCTTTGCTTCCTGCTCTTCTGTTTACCGCAGTTTATCTATAATGCAAAGTGCTTTGGAAATGATCTTGAAACTATTGTCTTAAGATTCCATTTGGTTCCTTAAAATCACTTGCGAATGGAAATCTGACATCTGTATCAAGTCTGGTCTAACTCTGAGCAAGGCCACAAATGTGTTTCAGATTTTTTCGTCTTCTGGTATGGCCAAGCAAACTATTTAGTTCAATGGCTAATTAGGGAATGACTTTGACAATTATGCTCATATTGCATCAATAATTAAACATATATTTAAAGTGTATGCGTGTAAACTGGCCACATAGAAAGTAACCTGATGAAGCCATCTGAACCAATGGGCTGTGTAATAGACACTAAATTAATCTCAGGAAGGCTACCTGGTGCGTGATGTGGGAACTGGCTAGAGGCCACTTTTTG
The DNA here is from genome assembly GCF_030144855.1 of Hypanus sabinus. NCBI lineage: Eukaryota > Metazoa > Chordata > Chondrichthyes > Myliobatiformes > Dasyatidae > Hypanus > Hypanus sabinus. Next base: position 82,975,811 of record NC_082718.1, read on the forward strand.
GAGAGTGTGCTGTGAGGCAGTAGATAGGACTTCCCTTTGCACATTTTAACATGCAGAACTTGACTGTATAATATTAAAGGTCTGCCTTGCCTTGAACTGAACTCATGGAGCATTGTAATTTATGGTGCTTCTTGCTGCCCATTATGCATTTGGGGCAGCAGTGAAAGTCCTCTATCTCTGTCTCTCTTTGGCCACTCAGAAGTAGGAGGATCCTTCATTACTGTTCAGATGCAAAATGTCTCTTCTGTACAGGTCCAAACTACCCTGGAAGAGAGCCCAGTGATCCAAAACTTTGAAGCTCCACCCTCTCTCCTACACCAACTCCTTAGCCGTGTGTTAGACTATATGATCTTCCTTTTACCAGCCTCACTAGCATACGGCACAGGAAGGAATCCTGAGATCAAAACCCTGGAGGAGCTGTCCTTTAACTTAGCATCTAACTCCCTGAACTCACTTTCCTGAACCTTGTCTGTTTTCTTACTTACATCACTACTGCCTACATGGACCATGACCTCTGGCTGCTCACCTTCCCACTTAAGAATCCTGAGGACTTGAATAAAAATTTTCCCTGACCATGCACTGGGAGGCAACATATCATCCAGGAATCTCATTCTCACTCATAGAACCTCCTGTGCTCTCCCTAACTATGTAGTTCCCTGTTACCACAGCATGCCTCTTCCCCCACTTCCCTTCCGAGCCACAGAGACAACTCAGCACCAGAGGCCTGACCACTGTGACTTTCCTCTGGTAGATCTTCCTGCCCAACAGTGTTCTTGAGGACAAGGCCTCGGATGTACTCTGCACTGCCTGCTTAGCCCCTTTCACCGTCCTTTGTCACATAGATTCCTGTGTCCTGCACCTTGGGTGTAACTAGCTCTTTATCTATCCAACCTATTACCCCCTCAGCCTCCCGAAAGATCTGGAGTTCATCCAGTTCCAGCTCCAACTCCTTAACGCAGAGTGTTAGAAGCTGCGGCCGGATGCATCAGGGACACTGCCTTCCCACATCCCATTAGCAGAGCTTTGAATTATTCTGCTTGGCATCTTTACTGCTCTAACTGTGCAATTATAAAGAAGGAAACAATAAATAAACTGAAAAAAAACCTGTTACAGTTTTGCTTTACCAGTCAAGGTTGTTAGCCCTGAGCTGAACCCCTGAACCTGGAGGACTGGAGGATTCTTCGTCTGGCCTTTTCCCTTTGACCTGTTTGGCATGGGTGACCCTACCAAGGGACAAAGCATAAAGCCCCGATTCTAGCCAACATCGCTCCCTGGATCATTGAGGCAGCTGGTGCTTCTTTGCTCTTTCTAAGTTAAGGAAAGTTTGATAAGCCAGGGAGATTTCTTGGGCATTTTAAACAAGCTGTAACTGATTTGGGGTTGTACGAAGGAATGATGTAGAAGATTTGCTTTTTATATGACGCATGTGTTCTAAACCCGAGTGTTTTCGATGTGTACCAGATGCTTGCAACTGCAAAGCACTCGAGTTCATCTCTCATCTTGATAAAAGAAAGAAACATCAGCAAAAAACAGCCCAAAAAATTTGATGGTGATATGCAAAGAACAAATATAAACCGCTGGAGAAAACTTAGGTTGGATGGACTGTTTAAAGCTGGAAAGGGGCCAGCATTGTGTGTGAGATGGGGAGGGTAGAGCTTGTGTTGCTCATCATGGTACACTGACTGGTCTCTTCTCAATCCCACAGAATGTGTTGCACCCTCACTCTTTTGGAAGACAAAACGCATTGAGATAACAATCGTATTAAATTTATTGCTTCCCTCTGCAGACGAGGTTGAGCTTTAGAATCTGAAAAAGAATTTTGTGTGTGGTCTAACTCATTAATAAACATAAGTTTGCCTTCGTTGCTTGGGCCTCATGTGAAATAGGAGTGACTGCAATTACTTCACATGGAGAATTTTTAACCAGTTTCACTCCTATCAAACAGCATGAGTTCCCAGAGTCCATATGAAGACCTTAAGAACACAAATATATGAACAGAATTAGCCATTTCTGCTCTGCCATTCACTCGTGGCTGATCTTCTTTCAACTGCCTTCTCTTTCAAACACTTCACCTCTTTACTGACCAAGAACCTATCAGCTTCTGCTTTAATTATATACAGCCCTCTGTAGCAAGGAATTCTGACTGAAGAGATTTCTCAGCATCACTTTCTAAAGTCAGGGGTTCCAACTGATGCCCAAGATAATAGTTGATGGTAGGGGTCCATGGCATAAAATGGTTGGGAACCCCTGTTTTGAAGCGATGACCTTTTACTCTGAGGCGTTTTGCCCTTATATCCTGGACTCTCATACTATTGTGATCATCTCTTCCTTGTACACCCTATCCAGGCCTTTCAGTATTCGATAGGTTTCAATGAGATCCCCCCCTCCATCTTCTGAACTCCATTGTTCCATCAAACACTCATCACACATTAAGCCTTTCATTCCTGGAATCATTCTTGTGAATCTTGCCCGGACCTTTTCCAGGGCAAGCTGCCTTTGCCGTAAATCTGGGGCCTAAGATTACTCATATATTCCAAATGCAATGCCTTATAAAGCCGCCATGATAAAATGGAAAGAAGACATTTCAATATAATTATAGATTGTTATTTTACATAAGAGAATACAGAGTGTAAAACATAGAACAGTACAGCACACTGTAGGCCTTTGACCCACTATGTTCTGCCGACCTTTTAACCTATTCCAAGATCAATCAAGCACACCCCCCCCCCCCCCCCGCATAGCTCTCCATCTTTCTTTCATACATGTACCTATCTAAGAGACCTAGAATAGGCATGTTATAACCATAGTAATATACACAAACCACTGGATGAACCCAGCAGGCCGGGCAGCATTTATGGGAAAGATGTTTTGATGTTTTGGGCTGAGACCCTTTTCAGGACTGAAATGGGAGAGGGAAGGCGCCAGAATAAAAAGGTGGGGGAGGGGAAGGTGCCCAGCTGGAAGGGGATAGGTGAAGCCAGGTGGGTGGGAAAAGTCAAGGGCTGGAAAAGAAGGGATCTGATAGGAGAGGAGAGTGGACCATGGGACAAAGGGAAGGAGGAAGGGAACCAGGGGGAAGTAATAGGCAGGTGAGAAGAAGTGAAAGGTCAGAGTATGGAATAGAGGAAAGGAGGAGGGGAATTTGTTTACTGGAAGGAGAAATTGATAATCTTGCCATCAGGTTGGAGGTTACCCATACAATATATAAGGTGTTGCTCTGAGGATGGCCTCATCTTGGCACAAAAGGAGGCCAGAGATCGACATGTTGGAAAGGGAATGGGAATCAGAATTAAGACGTTTGACCACTGGGACGTCACGCTTCTGGCAGATAGTGCAGAGGTATTCGCTGAAGCTGTCCCCTAGCCTATGACAGGTCTCAGCATCGTTGAGGAGGCCACATCAGGAGAACCAGACGCAATAGTTTGCCCCAGCAGGTTTGCAGGTGAGGTGAAGGAACCATGTAAAACTCCAGTTTCATAACAGTAGAAAGACTAAAAAGGGTGTTTCAATTTGGTGGAGAACCAGAGGACAAAGGTGTCTCCTTCCTTTGAAAAAGGAAAGCTCCAAAATAGATAGAGAAGCGACTAATTAATGGTGTTTATTTGGAATTAGAGAAAGAGCAACAAAAACAAGGTTATCAGAAGGAATGGATCAATAGAAGGGGAAATAGAAAAAACTGTTTGGATAGATACAAGAAAACAAGATAAATACAAGGAAAGAATAAGTAGACACAAAGAGGATGGATGGGCAATATAGATAAATGTGTGGAGACAGAAATGCAGATTGGTAGATCAAAGAGAAGGAATCAATAGATACATGGGTATTGGTACAGAGGGAGAAAGAATTAATGTATTGGAGAGATAAGCCAGAAAAGAACTGAGAGACATTATATGTATACAGAGTTGGAGCTTCAGGGTTGGAGAGATGAAGAAGGAAAGATAAAAAATGAAAAACAAGAAAGAGGTAGAGGCAAGTCTGATGAAACACATACGGTAAATTACAATTCTCTGCAAGACTCTCAAGGCATCGGACTTAGGGACTTCATAGTGTAGTAGCTGTGATTTCTTTTGTACAAGTAAATTATTCCAATTCCGCTCTATGCCAAACGTTATCTCGTTTTCCTTCTCTTTTATGTGTGGAGTGACAAATGAATTTGAAGGTTGGTGCCAAGAAATTGCAATATGACAGAAAGATGTCAGTCAAATCAAAGTGCCTCATTTTGACAAGAGTGGTAAATGGGTTACTGAGGCCAAAATGGGCCACGATCCGCTGTTCCAGTCACAGAAAGCATTCACTTCGTGAAGGGTTCGTGTGAATGCTTTGGGGAAGATATTGGAGAATTTGCGGAGACGGTGACAGAGGGCATACTGATGATATAGAAGCAACAATGTCGAGGATCATAGAAATAATGACCCCTTGAACTTTGAGAACACTGGGTTGTAAGCAGTTACTTGAGGTGCAGGCAGATGATGACAACAGGTTTAAATATTAATGCGGCGGCATCAAATGATGAGAACAAATTAAAAAGTAGGACTACAAAAGTGCCAGTTGAGTAGCAGAAGTATGGTCTGGCAGATCACTCCTATAAGTATTCAAAAAGTCTTGTTCTATGCTAAAACTATTTACAAATGTTAGAAAAATAATTTTAAAAAATTCTCATTTACAGAGCTATAAAACTAATCAGAAGAATCAGAATCTCTGGAATAATATCACCGGAATATGCTGTGAAATTTATTGTCTTTGCAGCAGCGGTACATAATTATACAAAGAAAATGTGAATTACAGCAAGTATATCTACATAAAATAAATGAAATAAGTAGAGCAATAATAGAAATAAAAAAGTAGTGAGGTAGTTGAGTAATTAGGAGCCGAAGCCATTCTGTCCAAAGTGTTGTTGAAGGAGAAGATTGAGTTCTTCACTCAGATCCAGGTTTGAGTTGATGATGGAAAAGAATGGCAGCATTGCCAGGTCCGAACAAAACAGAGATAGATGTGATTAACAGAGTTGTATTCTGAGTAAAGTACTGATGTAACAACGATTGCCAGTTAGTATAATATGAGTAATGATAGAGTATATGAGGACATAGATTAATGGTATAGTTGTAGTCGTAGGAGTACACAGAGAAAGAAGTGACCTAACTGAGAGTCAGTGCCGTAAGCACTTTGATTGCTGTATCTTAGCTTGGGGTAATCAACCATTCATAAACAGAGGAAATTCTGCAGATGCTGGAAGTCCAGAGCAACACACACACAAAATGCTGGAGGAACTCAGCAGGCCATGTAGCATCTATGGAAGTGAATAAACAGTCAACGTTTTGGGCCAAGACCTTTCTTCAGGACTGGGAAGAAAGGGGGAAGATGCCAAAATGAAGCAGTGGGGGGGAGGGGAAGGGAAGGAGGATTAGCTTGAAGGTGATAGGTGAAACCAGGTAGGTGGGAAAGATAAAGAGCTGGAGAAGAAGGAATCAGGAGAGGAGAATGGACCATGGGCAAAAGGGATGAAGGAAGAGTCGCAGGGAGAATGGTGTGGAGAAGAGGTAAGAAACTAAAGTGGGAATAGAAGTGTGGGAATAGAAGTGAGGGGGGAGGGAAAAGGTTACTGGAAGGAGAAATTGATGTTCATGCTAACAGGTTGGAGGCTACCTAGGTAAGGTAGTTGATGCTCTTCCACCTTGAGAGTGGCCTCATAGTGCCAAAAGAGGAGGCATGGACCAACATGTCAGAACGGGAATGGGATTTGGAAATAAAGTGGTTGACCACCAAGAGACTGCAGTTTTGGTGGATGAAGCGGAGATGACTGACTAAGCAGATCCTAATTTATGTCAGAGACGCCCAAGGTGATGGAGGCCCCACTGGAGCACCGGATACAATAGATGACCCCAGTGGATTTGCAGGAGCAGTATTGTCTCACCTGGTAGGACTGTCTAGGGCCATGAATGGAGGTAAAAGAGGAGGTGAATGAGCAGGTCAGATCAAATCAAATCAAATTAAGTTTAATTAACATTCAAAACATACATAGATACAGCTGAAGAGAGAGCATTGCTCTGGGGCCAATGTGCAAAGCATTCAAAATAGCACACAAAAAAGGTGTAATGTTTCTGTCAATTGTAGAGATATTTGCAAGGAGGGAGATTAGTGGAGAAGGACAAATAGACAAGGGAATTGTGGAAGGAACAACCACCCCAGAAAATGGTGAGTTGAGGGGAGGTAAAGATGTATTTGGTGGTAGGATCCCTTTGAAGATGACGAAAGTTTCAGAGAATGATGTTTTGTATACAAGGCTCATGGGGTGGTAGGTCAGGACAAGAGGAAATCTGTCCCTGTTAAGCAGGTGGGAAGATGGAGTGAGCGTGGATGTTCTGGAAATGGAAGAGATGTAGGGGAGGGCAACATTAATGGTGAAGGAAATGGAGGCAGAGAGTTTGAGAAAGGGGAGAGAGGCGTCAGAAATGAACTAAATGAATTTGAGGGCAGGGTGGAAGTTGGAGGCAAAGTTGATGAAATTGATGAGCTTAGCATGAGTGCGTGAAGCAGCACCAATGGAGTCGTCAATGTAGCACGGGAAGAGTTGGGAAAGGGCTCGGAATGTGGACTGTTCTAGACAGTCAGTGAAAAGGCAGGAATAGCTGTGGTCCGTACGGATGACCATGGCTACCCCTTGAGTCTGGAAATAGTGGGAGGATCTGAAGGAGAAATTTTTGATGGTGAGGACCATTTTTGACAGTTGGAGCAGTGTGGTGGTTCATTCTTTTTTTTGAGAAAGTAGTGGAGAGCTTTAAGACCCATTTCATGGGGTTAAAAGTAAATAGGGACTGGACATCCATGGCGAAAAAGAGGTAGTCGGGCCGTGGAACTGAAAGCTGTTGAAGAGATTGACAGCATGTGAGTGTTGTGGATGTAGATGGGAAGGGACTGAACAAACCAGATTAGAAAAGAACCAAGGAGCAAGGAGGATAGAATGGAATATAGCCATCAGCGTTCACACTGCATATACTGACTTCAGTTCTGTAGTGGATAATGGAATGGCAGAGCAATTCAATGTGGCCTAATTCTGTTCCAATGACATATAGTCATATATAACTTTTTGAATCATAGGGTTCAACCAGGTAGCATTGGAAAAATGATGGAGTCAGTCATTGCTGAAGTGGGGAGGTAACTGACATCTGAGGTTGTCAGGGATTTAGGTACACGTATCACTTTACATAAGCATTGAAATTGCACCATCCTTGGTGGTTGAAATAATCAGACATTGTATGTTTGAGAATTGTGAAAGAAAATGGTTATAAGTGTTCCCTTGTTGGCCTCTTTTCTCACATACCCAGCAGAGAATCTCAGTTGTAAGCAATATGAGTATATCCAACCAGTACTCAGGCATGATGAAAGCTTCCACCAAGTATTTAGCAAAAGTGGAACCTGAACCTTTGTAAGAGCAAAAAAGAGAGTAAAAGGAAACACACCAAAAGAAGGACTCATTGTCATAGGAAAGTACAGCTCAGAAACAGGACCTTCGGCCCAACTAGTCCATTCTGAACCATTTAAACTGCCTACTCCCATCAACCTGCACCAGGACCATAGCCCTCGGTACCCCCACCATTGATGTACCTATTCAAACTTCTCTTACATGTTGGAAGAGAGTTGGTAGCTAGTCTTCAAATTACAGGAGATCGATTTATTTATTTATTAAGGCAAAGGAAGGAAAGGCGACAGTAGAGGTGTACGTTGAGAATGTAAATAGATTCACTCATTTCCAGAGACAATACCACCAGTATTGTAAGAAGGTAAAGCTAAGTAGTAGAAGACTGAAGGAATGTATTTTCAGCAGGCTGGGTTGGTCACAGAAGTAAAAGAGGAAGCAAAGCAATGGAGAATAAACCAGATGCAGAGGAGAACTCAATACAAAAAGATGGTGGAGGAAGCATGATTTCTGAAGGAAACTCTTTTCAGGAGACTGAAGGCACTTTTGCAGACAGTGCCATAGATATATAGGGTATTGAGGAGAGCTAGGTCTTAGGAAAAATCACACTGAACGGAACACTGACAGTCTTAATCAAAGTCTTGGCCTGAGTGGTTTGCTGGGGAAGGAGGGGATATTGGCGTTACAGTATGCACTCAACTGCGCTAGCCTCTGGGGTTTAGATGCTCTGACTCTCTAAACCCCATGTACGGATACTTTGTGCAGTCCCTTTAAAAATTATTCTGGTCTGCTCCGCTAATTAATGACCATGGTTTGGTACCAAGGTTTGGATATTTAAAGAGCACCTGAACTCAGGTTAGGTGCTCAGTTGTCAGCTGCGTTTGCATTTAGGATTTCTGCCTTTAAAAAAACGGTGACTTTTGTCACTAATGGTTGATGTGAAATAAGCAGCAAGGCCTTTAGAATTGTTATGCTTACTGCGCTTTCAAGCATTCACGCTTGGAAATGCCAGAAATGGCAGGGAGTGAAAAGCAAACTATTTCACTACTTCATCAAGTTTGGAACTACAAAGAATTCGAAGGGATCAACAATGATCTTGAATATTAGAAAGAAAATGAAGATTTGGAGCATGCAATCATAGAAACCATTGCATGATGTCAGACTGCGCTAATTTTGTTCATGTACAGTCAATCAAAAGAGCAGAGTAGCGTATTGGCTGTCCATCATATCTGATGATGACAGTGAATCCTGTGTGGGAGAGTTTTTAAAGTGGAAAAGCCATTGTACTGGGACAGTTCCACTCCTTCAATCTCAGAATTTTGGGTCCAGCGGTGCAATTAATTGTCGCGAACAGCAGTCTTCCTTGGTCGCAGTGGATAGCCATGACTCTGTGCTGTATCATGCCCTTTGCTCTCCACGAAGTGATACAGAACCACCTTCTTGGCCGTTTGAGCTCATCTGCCGAGTCTGACGGAGCTGACTTCACATGCAAGGACAGGCTAGCTCACCCGAGTACGAGGTCCGCTGACTACCCTCGTCTGGTTTTGCCCGCCTGTTGAAACGGGGTGTGGCCACTGTCGCTTACAAACAGCTACTTGGAGCCACAGGAGAGAGCTGAGGTTTCAGTGGGACCAAAGTCCCCAGAATGGATGGGACAAGCCCCTTCAGAAGGGGTGCTACCCCTCCCTGGACACCCCATTAACGGCGACGTATACTGGATGAATTCCTCTGTCGATAACACTGGAGAAGAAATTTTTTCAAAAGTGTTGCTTCCTCAGAATTTTTTTTTGTTTGTGATAAACTGCTTGAAGATGAACACAAATATAATTTCAGGCTACTTCTATCACGTAGGAATTTGGAGGAACAATTAATTAACTTTTTTGAATATAATGTGTTTGATTGCATAATGGTGCTGATGCTTTGCAATAGTTCAACTAAGTTAAAAATATTTTGTTAATGATTTTCATTTGTACTCAGTGTCTGAGGCTTCTCGCATAAGTGTCCAACAATAATTTGCCAACATTGATGGATTCCAGTTGCCCTGGAATTTTTTCTCCATGACCGCAATGTCCTGGTGAAACCTTTCACCATGCTGATCACTAACAGCACCAAGATTTGCAGGGAAGAAGTCTAAACGGGAATGCAGAAAATGAATCTTTAGTGTCAAGTTGCATTTCATGGTTTTATATGCTTGAAGTATGCTTTCAACCAGCTGCATGTAGTTTGGTGCTCTGTAGATGCCGAGAAAAATTTCAACAACTTCCTTGAATGCTTTCGATGTGATTTTCTCCGGTCCCACTAGAAATTCTTCAAATTGCCTGTCATTGATGACCTGTTTGATTTGTGGACCAACAAAAATGCTTTCCTGAATCTTGGCATCAGTTATTCTGGGAAGCATCTGTCTCAAATATCAAAGTCCTTCAGAGAAATTTTTGTGCCTGGTGATTCCATCCTTACAGTCCTGAACCCAGTAATTATTACTAAAACCCACCCAAGCATGCCTGGACAAGATAGGAAACTCTCCAGCTTACATTGTAGGCAACATTTTAATTGACTTGAATTATGAATTGAAATAATAAACAGAAGGTTATTAAAAATGTTGCATGATAGGGAAATTTCATGGTGATTTTCATGATCAGTAGCCCAAAATTCATAAGATACACCTAAAGATATTCAAAAAGCAAAATCTTTGTTGTCCAGTGATTAGGAACTAATATACTGTTTATAGTACTGTAGTAGCAATTTGTTCTATATTTTATTTAAGTATGCAAGTTGTCATTCAGTTAAACAGTAGTTTGTGTTTTTTACACCTTTTCATTTATTTCCATTAAACTTCTGCTACATGGGGCAGCAGTTTAAGTGGGCCAAAACGTACTGGGCCTGATGTATCTCAATTAACCAGAATCCACTGTAATAAATAAATGTGGTGTCCTTTTCAGAGAAGGAAATCTCGCATCCTTGCCTATGTGTACTCCCTTGGATCACTCTGTTGTACTGCATAATAATGTGCTCTTCAGATCTCTATGTTTGTCAAACTTTTCGCTCATCAGCAATAATCCCTTTTGCATCCATTAGCACTACAACTTTCTATCGCTTTCTTATTTAAATGACTGTCTAAATGACTCTTAAATATAGAAATTCTATCCAATTTCACTGTTTCCTCTGGTAATGTGTTCCAGTCATAAACCACTCTCATGTCAGACACATACTGATCCCCTGACATCTCTTGTAAAATTCCTACTTTTCACCTGCCTTTCCCTGATAACTCTTGGTAGTTCATTGTGTGTCGTGTCACATGAAGGGGGCGATCTTGGAATTATCCATCACCATGATTGTTCTTGGTAGATTTTTTTTCACAGAAGTGGTTTGCCATTGCCTTCTTCTGGACAGTCCCTTTACAAGAAGGGTAACTTCATCCATTATCAATACTCTTCAGAGATTGTCCACTTGGAGACAGTGGTCAAATTACCAGGTCTTGTGACATGCACCAGCTGCTCATACGGCCATCCACCACCTGCTCCCATTGCTTCATGTGACCCTGATTGGGGCTAAGCAAATGCTACACCTTGCTCAAGGTGTAACCTGCAGGCTAGCGGAGGGAAAGAGTACCTTATATCTCCTTTGGTAGAGATGCATCTCCACCCCACCACCCCACCACCCATAAACATCTCTACCATGCAAAAAGGAAAATGCTGATGCAAACAACCAGAATCAGAATCAGGTTTATTATCACCGGCAAGTGTCGCGAAATTTGTTAACTTAGCAGCAGCAATTCAATGCAATACATAATCTAGAAGAAAAAAAATAAACTGAGTTTGTTTCAGAAGTTACTGAAGATCTGACACACTTGATGCTGGGTCAGTTTATTCTTACTATGGCCTCTTACCTGACCATTCAATTCATTCACCAGTTGTCATGTATGACCAACATATGATCAGCAATCAAGTGCAGCTTAATTTGCATCATAAAAGGAACAGCACGCAAAGTTCTGTCTGTATCATGGGGGTAACTGTAACAATCTAAACGAGGCCACCTGAAATTGGCATCGTGCGCGCCCTTTGGAAAGGAGTGCCATCCCCTCCTTGTCGGCTTTATTTCACAAAGGCATCCTTTGAACGGAGGTTACCCTGCTGCATTGAGAAATTATTACTGAACAATGACCTGGTGCTCTGTCGTTGGCACCAGTCCACGTATGGGTGGCACAGTAGCGTAATGGTTAGCACAACTCTTTACAGTACCAGCAGCCTGGGTTCAATTCCTGCCGCTGTCTGTAAGGAGTTTGTACGTTTTTGGGTTTTCTCCATGTGCTCCTGTTTCCCCGCATGGTCAAAAGATGTACCGGTAGGTAGGTTAATTGGCTATTGTAAATCGTCCTGTGATTAGGCTAGAATTAAATCAGAGGATTGCTGGGTGGCACGGCTTGAGGAGCCTATTCTGCAATGTGTCTCAATAAATAAACAAACAAGTAAAATAATCTATCTCAATAAATAAGTAAATGTCAGCTCTAAATTTCATAATCCTTAAGCATCCTTTTAAAAAATTTGAAAGTTCACAGTAAATTTATTATCAAAGTATATATATTTAACCATATACAACCCTGAGATTCATTTTCTTGCAGGCATATTCAATAAATCCATAATAGAATAATAATTACAATAGAATCAATCAAAGACCACAGTGAGAGTGCAAAGAAAAAAATAACAAACTGTGCAAAAAATACAGAAAGAAATAATAACTAATAAATAAGCAATAAATATTGAGAACATGAGATGAGGAGTCCTTGAATGTGAGTCCATAAGTTGTGGGAACAGTTCAGCGATGGGGAAAGTGAAGTTGAGTGAAGTTATCCCCTTTGGTTCAAGAGCCTGATGGTTGAGGGGTAGTAACTGAGCAAATCTGGGCGGCAGTGTTAGCTGTGAGGAGGATGCTAAGAGGATGCAGGGTGACTTGGAGAGGTTAGGTGAGTGGCCAAATTCATGGCAGATGCAATTTAATGTAGATAAATGTGAGGTTATCAACTTTGGTTGCAAGAACAGGGAAACAGATTATTATCTGAATGGTGACCGATTAGGAAAAGGGGAGGTGCAACGAGACCTGGGTGTCATTGTACACCAGTCATTGAAAGTGGGCATGCAGGTACAGCAGGGGGTGAAAAAGGCAAATGGTATGTAGGCATTCATAGCAAGAGTACAGGAGCAGGGAGGTTCTACTGCAGTTGTACAAGGCCTTGGTGAGACCACAGCTGGAGTATTGTGTGCAGTTTTGGTCCCCTAATCTGAGGAAAGACATTCTTGCCATAGAGGGAATACAAGGAAGGTTCACCAGATTAATTCCTGGGATGGCAGGACTTTCATATGAAGAAAGACTGGATCGACTAGACTTATACTCACTGTAATTTAGAAGATTGAGGGGGGATCTTTTTGAAATGTATAAGATTCTAAAAGGATTGGACAGGCTAGATGCAGGAAGATTGTTTCCGATGTTGGGGGGGTCCAGAATGAGGGGTCACATTTTAAGGATAAAGGAGAAGCCTTTTAGGACCGAGATGAGGAAAAACTTCTTCACACAGAGAGTGGTGAATCTGTGGAATTCTCTGCCACAGGAAACAGTTGAGGCCAGTTCATTGGCTATATTTAAGAGGAAGTTAGATATGGCCCTTGTGGCTAAAGGGATCAGGGGGTATGGAGAGAAAGCAGGTACAGGGTTTTGAGTTGGATGATCAGCCATGATCATACTGAATGGTGGTGCAGGCTCGAAGGGCCGAATGGCCTACTCCTTCTCCTATTTTCTATGTTTTTATGTTTCTAACTGTTCCTGAACCTGGTGGTGTGAGTCCTGAGGCTCCTGTACCTTCTACCTGATGGCAGCAGCGAGAAGAGAACATGTCCTGGGTGATGGTGGTGGTGGGGGCTGGGGAGTCACTAATGTTGGATGCTGCTTTCCCGTGACATTGCTCTGTGTAAATGTACTCAGTAGTGGGGAGGGCTTTACCCATGATGGACTGGGCCATATCCACTACTTTTTGCAGGATTTTCTATTCAAGGACACTGGTGTTTCCATACCAGGCTGTGATACAGCCAGTCAATATACTCTTCACTACATACCTACAGAAGTTTGTCAAAGTTTTAGATGTCATGCCGAATCTTTGCAAACTCCTAATGAAGTAGAGGCACTGTCATACTTTATTCATAATTGCACTTACGTGCTAGGCCCAGGACAGGTCCTCTGAAATGCTACACAGAGGAATTGAAGGTCGCTGACCCTCTCCACCTCTGATTCTCCTGTGCCTTCTGTTTGCTTTGAAGATTGCAGCTGTTGTCCGATTTGCTGAACAATGGCTCAATCTAGAACAAATCTTCCCTTGAAACAGCACATAAAGTTTTAGTAGCAAATAATATGCTTTTTCTTAATTCTAGTGGCTTTGATGTTACACCACGTTTTCTGGTATTGAATCAAGGCTGATGTAACAAATTATTTAATTTTCTCCTTCTGGTAAAAAAAAATCCTTCTCCCTCCCCTTTTCTGTTCCATATTCTGACCTCTTAGCTCTTCTCATCTATCACCTCCCCCTGGGCCCCCTCCTCCTTCCCTTTCTCCAATGGTCCACTCTTTTCTCCTATCAGATTCCTTCTGCCCCAACCCTTTACCTTTCCCATCCACCTGGCTTCACCTATCACCTTCTAGTTATCCTCCTTCCCTTCCCCCTCCACCCACCTTTTCATTCTGGCATCTTCCCCCTTCCTTTGTAGTCCTGAAGAAGGTTCTTGGCCCGAGATGTCAACCGTTTATTCTTTTCCATAGATGCTACCTGACCTGCTGAGTTCCTCCAGCATTTTGTGTGTGTTGCTTGGGATTTCTAATTAAGTGAAGTTTATTTAACTCAAAAGGTCCAAAGCATGCTAAAAATGGGCAGAGATGACCTCAAACATAGTGAAGGAATTAGAGAGATGAGGTATTAGCTTCACTTGTCACAAATGCTTTGAAACATACAGTGAAATACAACACTTGCGTCAGATCAAATCGGCGAGGATTATACTGGGCATCTTTCAAGTGTCAGCATGCTTCTGGTGCCAACGTAGTACGCCCCCAGCTTACCAACTGTGCATCTGTGTAATGTGGGAGCAAACCAGAGCACCCGGAGGAAACCCACACAGTCATGTGGAAAATGGACAAACTCCTTACAGACAGCAGCGGGAATTGAACCAGAATCAGGTTTAATATCACCAGCATATATTGTGAAATTTGTTAATTTTGCGGCAACTGTACAATGCAATACATAAAGCATATAGAAAAACATGGAATTAGAGTAATTATATATATATGTACAAACATTTGTATATTAAACAGTTAAGATACAATAAGTAGTGCAAAAACAAATAATAAAAGGTAGTAAGGTAGTGTTCATGGGTTCAATGTCCATTTAGAAATCCGATGGCAGAGGGGAAGAAGATGTTCTTGAATGGTTGAGAGTGTGTCCTCAGGCTCCTGAACCTCCATCCTAATCATAACAATGAGAAGAGGGCATGTCCTGGTTGGTGGGGGCCCTTAATGATTGGCCCCACCCTCCTGGTCTTCCTGAATCCTGATTGGTGATTGTTGGCGCTGTAAAGTGATGCGCTAACCATTCTGCTACCTTGCTCCTCATTAAGGCTTACAGAGCTAAAATTGTGGGAGGCTCTAATCCTCCCTGTCTGAGGTACACCACTGAATTCCCAGCAGCTGTGATGTGAGCCAGGGTAGGAAAAAAAGACATCAGCAAGGACCTTGTGACTGCAAGTGTTAAATACAACAACTCACCAAGAAATGCTTTGTGAAATAAATGACCCCCGTCAGGATAATCAGGCCTCTGTAGGTTTGTTAAACATTATTGACTGTGTGCTCAATATGCCACAGAATCCAATAGCATATAATTTAATTATTTTGCTTCAATCTATGCCATTGTATTGTGTAAGAATCAAGTTTTTTGGATTGGACGAATCTCCAGGGCAGGTTGTTCATTCCTTTATAAGGAGTCAAACACCTTAGAAGACATTACTGATGACTAACTGACTAATATCTGTGATATTGCCACTTACAAGTTTATACATACCTGTGATCAAAAGGAGGACTGATGTTTATCTTTAGAAATATAATTTAAAATTTGTCAGACTGAGTTTACGGTTCAGGGACACAATGCCACTGTTATCCATAGCTTACTATCTAGAAAATCCCAAACTTTGATGGTGGAATTGAATCGTACAGATGCTGAAAATTTCTTGATGGGGAAAGAAAATCAAAAGCAAGCAAACTGCTCGAGTCTGCCTCCTGTTGCAAATCATAGAACAATGTTGGTAAACTCGAAGCTCTCTCTCTCTTTCTCTCTCTCTGTCTCACTATCTATCTCTCTCTATATATATCTCTCTTCCATTTCTCCCCCTCTCACCACCCTCTCTCTCTCTCTCTCTCTCCTTTTGCCCTCTATCTCTCTCAGAATCAGAATCACTTTATTGCCAGCCTGTGAAACAGACCAGAATTGATTGTGGTTCAGTGCCAAGCATAAAACACATGACAACACCTTAACAGACAACACAATAGCAGCCACCAATTTACAAGACAACAGCGCAAACATCCATGAGCAATCTACAATTAGCAGAACGGTCACATGCGTAAGTATCAACAATCAAACTTAAATAAATATGAACATATGAACAGACTCAATAATTATCAACAGAAGAAGGAGACCTCTTCACAGATGTTCTATAGGGACAGTGAGGGTATTACACCTGAGAGAATTTTGTTGAGAAGCTGGATAGCTAGAACAAAGAATCTTCGGAGATGATGCGTAGTCCTGGTGGTGATGGACGTTGTGTCTCCTTGGTGGCGATATGGTGAATAGGTGACTGTAGAGTGGCTGGAGTCAGCAGGAATTTTTTCAGCTCTTTTCTTTGCTCTGGCAATGAACAGGTCTTTAATCTCCCTCTCCCTCTCCCCTCCGTCACTGTCCATCCCCTTTCCTACCTCTGTCTCTCTTGTGCCATCACTGCCCATCCATCTGTTTCTAGTTGGACATCTCTTCCCTGATTAGAATTTCCAAACGGTTTGCTTCTCCTGTAGGTTGTATTTTACTCTAGCTGCTGTGCCTGGCCTGAAAATGCCATTTGTCCGTGACATCTGTAAAGATGAACATCATTCATCCCGTCACCTCCTGCTCCTGATTCTATCTGGGCAGAGGTGTCTTGTTTCACTCTATTATGCTAGTCTTGTTGTGGGGCCAATGCTCTCACCACATGAAAGACAGCACCTACCAACACTGTGCATGTTTGTTTTAGACATAGTAATTAGATTAGCTTCTAATACACTTAATATAAATGCCTTAATCTCTCCCCAAAGCTGCTTTGAACTATCTAGATGTAAGGTATGCAGTCAGAGGTTTGTTACTATGATTTTTCACCCATAAATTCATAGAAGGATCGCTGGAATCATATATCCAAGTGAGCTAGAGGCTCAAGGGACATTGACTCACCATTACAAGAGTCAGCGAGTCTGGAGTTTGAGGAACTGTTTTTGGCAAGTTTGGAGTTTGAGGCCTGAAGTTCAGGATATAAGAACATAAGAAGTAGGAGCAGGAGTAGGCCATCCGGCCCATCCAGCCTGCCCCGCCATTCAATAAGATCATGGCTGATCTGTTTGTAAACTCAGCTCCATCTACCCCATAACTCTTAATTCCCTTACTATTTAAAAACCTATCTAACTGTTTCTTAAATATATTTAGTGAAGAAGCCTCAACTGTTTCCCCAGGCAGAGAATGCCACAGATTCACCACTCTCTGGGAAAAACCATTTCTCCTCATCTCCATCCTAAATCTTCTTCCCTGAATCTTGAGGCAATGTCCCCAGTTCTAGTCTCACCCACCAATGGAAACAACTTTCCTACTTCTATCTTATCTATCCCTTTCAGAATTTTGTATGCCTCTATAAGATCCCGTCTCATTCTTCTGAACTCCAGAAAGTATGGTCCCAGGTGACTCAATCTCTCCTACTAGGTTAACCCCTTCATCCCTCAGGTAGTCCTGAGACTGATACCAAAGAATGAAGCCTGGATTTTGAACTGAAGTCCGGACTTTGAAACCAGATGGTGAAACCCCCGGGTCTATGACGATGTAGTCCAATATGGAAGTTGGAGGCCATTGTGTGTGTGTTGTCTCCTGCCACTCACTGGAGGTCTGTCCTAAGTTTTGATGTACTTGTGATGAATAAATTAATCTGAATCAGTTAGGGATGATGGATTCTACTAAGTCCAGAATGGCTGTGATGCCTGATTCATAAAAGGGGCAGTTTTATTCCATGCCACTCTGTACCTGTGGAGAAGTTTACAGGTAGAGTGCAGTGGCAGATTTTAATTGATCATTAACAGGTAGTGTGAGTAGCAAGAAAACACCTATGATGTAGTGCATTGCTGAATTCCTGGTCTCAGGTGTACACCTCTGGGGAGAACATGCACACGTTAGAAAATTTCCTGACTTAGAGAATGAGATATCCCTAGGTTAATTGCACAAACCAATACCTACACCATTCCCTGGGGGTACTTGCAGAAACCTTGGCTACAGATATCAGGATACTTAACATTCAAATTCAAGTTCAAGTTCAAGTTTATTACATACATACAACCAAATGAAACAAGGTTCCTCTGGACCACGGTGCACCCAAAATACATATATCACACACAGCACATCAAACCAAATATTACCACAAATAAGTTAATAAAATATAATTTAAAATGCATGTGAAGTGTGCAGCACAGGTAAAGAGTGAGCGACTCACCGTCCTAATGACAAGACTTTGGTGGTGGCTGGGTATTTATTCATCTAACAGACTGGTAGGAAGCTATTACTCAGTCTGGCCACCCTAGTCCTGATGCTCCTGTACCTCCTTCCTGATGGCAGTGGGTCAAAGAAATTGTGGGATGGATGGTAGGAATCCTCAAGAATGCTTCAAACCCTTCCTTTCAGTCTTCAGCAAATGGTTACATCCAGAAATTTGGAAGTAGACCTGAGTATACCGATATGCATCTCCATCCCTCTTTAGGATGTGGGTTTGTTTCTTGTCCTCATTAAAGTCTCCGTAACTACTTTGCCTGGAGGCACCATTAAGAAGAGGGACGCCTCACGTCTTAATAAGCTGGTAAGGAAGGCGGGCTCTGTCGTGGGCACAGAACTGGAGAGTATGACATCGGTGGCAGAGTGGAGGGCGCTGAGTAGGCTACGGTCAATCATGGAAAACCCTGAACATCCTCTGCACAGCACCATCCAGAGACAGAGAAGCAGCTTCAGTGGCAGGTTGCTGTCAATGCAATGCTCCTCAGACAGGATGAAGAGATCTTTACTCCCCAACGCCATTCGGCTCTACAATTCAACCACCAGGGGCAAGACATGTTAAAGTGCCGGGGTTAGGACTGAGCTTAAGTTACCACTCAATGCACTTTAGTAAACTATTTAAGAACTTTTTAAAAGCTATTTATTAATGCTTTTTGGGAGGGTGATTTTAGATGCATATCATATTTATACTGAGTTAAATACTGTATGTAATTAATTTTGCTATAATAAGTGTATGGATTACTGGAAAAATGTTGAATTTCCCCTTGGGGATGAATAAATTATCTATCTATCTATCTATCTATCTAAATGGCTGCAGATGCTGGAATCTAGAGGAGAAACAAACTGCTGGAAGAGCTCAGAGGGTCAAGCAGCATCCGTGGAAGCAAATAGACAGTTGATACTTTAGTCCAGGATTCTTCATCTGGGCCTGGTCCCAACCCAAAACATTGATCGTCCATTTCTCACCACAAATTCTACATAACCTGCTGAGTTTCTCCGGCAGTTTGGTTTTATTTCTGTGAGTTTGAATGTGAGTTTTTGAGACTTAGTCGGGATGCGATTCTCTGCAATCCAGCCTCTTGCGATTTGGTTCTATCTGCTTCTGCTGCTCTAACAGGACACAAAAGTGCTCCATTTGCTACTGGGTTATTAGGGTGCAATTGCTTGAGGTGGAAATTAACACTTGCTCAGCTAGATTTCACCAAGCAAATTCTGTGGCACCAGCACTTTCTATCTTTCCTTTTAAACTCTCTTTCGAACAAGGGTTCCCAACCTGAGGTCCATGGACCCTTTAGTTAATGGTATGGACCCATGGCATAAAAAAGCTTGGGTATCCCTGGTCTAATTCTTTCTTATCCATGTACATGTTTAAATAGAACACCGAACAGCACAATTTGGCAAACTTTTTTATGCCATGGAACCTTTCCATCAACTGAGGGGTTGGTGGACCCCAGCATAGGAACCCCTGCTTTAGAAGCACACTGATGATGCCCCAGCAGGATGACTGTAGGAAGATAAGGGATGATGCAAGTAGATAAAGGAATGGAAGCATCCCAATAAGCTATTGGACTGCACTTATGCTGTCTCAAATATGTTCGGTTCTAGGTCTCCACAAAGCCATTACCCACTGCAACATTTCTCATGACCAAGTTAACCAGCAGAGGCATGGGTGAACAGGAGTGGAGTCCACTCAGGATCATAGAAAAATAAGAAATAAAAGCAGTCGAAGACTATTCTGCCCCTCATGCCTTCATGCAATGACAACGTGGCTGATTTTATGCCTCATTGCTAATTTCCTGCACTAAGCTCTACCACTGGATTCATTTAATATCTGAATGTGCCTTGGTCTCTTTTGGGGGCTTTGCTATGGCTTGCTTGGTGGGTGGGGGGAGCTGATCGATTTTGCTGAAAAAGTTGGGGAGTGGTTAATGCTTCGCTGCTGCTTGTGCATGGGAGGGGGAAAGTGAGCTTTGGGAGGATCTATCATTTTACTGTCATTCATTCTCTGGGGTTCTCTTCTGCTTTTCATAGAGATCTGCAAAGAGTAAGAATTTTAGATTGTATATTGTATATGCTCTCTTATATTAAATGGAACCACTGAAATATTGAATATTCTCGGTGACTGAGCCTCCATCCCTTGAGTAGAAAATTCCAAAGATTCACTATTCTCTGGGTGCCACAATTTCTTTACACATTTGCCTTGAATAGCTGACTCCATTGAGGACCTGAAAGTGAGAGGGAAAGGAGTGATTATTCCCAACAGAGAGTGAGGGAAGTGCAGGCTAACCACTTGACTCGATGGAAGACTAACCTTGCAGAAACCGTTGCCATTTTCCTGGATTTTGGAGTGTGCAGATGAATGAGAATCAGTTTGAAGAAACAAGGAGACTGAGGTTCAGTTTAATAAGTGTTTTCACAACAAGATTTCCCGTCCTTCTAAAATATGAATGGCCCAGAATTTTGTCCAATGTCAATATTACTGATAAAACCTATAAGAATTCAACCATCAAGGTTCTTGATTCTTTAGAGTTTAATTTCTGTGAAGGTTTGTAGGAGAATTGCTTAGAATATGCCGCAGGTTTGAGTCAGAATTATACCATCAATTGATTGTTCTAGTAACTGGATAATATGTAAAAGTCAAGTCAAGTTTATTGTCAATTAACAATATACATGTATATCATTAAATGAGACATTTCTCGACCAGGATGTAAAGCACAGTAGTACACGCAGCACACATATAACACACAATAACCTAGGAAAGTAAGAATTAAGTCCACAAGTATATTATGCATAAATAAACAAAGTAAAATGCATAATTTAAATATTGTAGGGTATAGAAGTCGGAGGTGGAGCAAAGTCACCATGGTGCTAAACAGCGACTCCCTTGCTTGCATCTTCGGAAACAGCTCTGGTTCTATCTTTGATATCTCTTTTCTCCCTTTGTAAGGATCTTTTGAAGACCCTGACCTGGAGTTACAATTTGATTTTGATTCTTTGCGGGAATGGGACCCGCTTTTAGGACCTCACAACCGGCCGCTTTTTGATATTCCAAGGACGCGGCCTGGAAGACTAGCGCGCCTTCAGGGTGCCGGATTTTTGTGGTTCTGGAGATGGGCTGATTCATGGTCGGTGCCCCTGACTGAGGCATCGCGGGAGAACATGGAACATCAGAGAGAGTGGGCGAGCTGCGTCGCGGGAGAACATGGAACATCAGAGAGAGTGGGCGAGCTGCGTCGCGGGAGAACATGGAACATCAGAGAGAGTGGGCGAGCTGCGTCGCGGGAGAACATGGAACATCAGAGAGAGTGGGCGAGCTGCGTCGCGGGAGAACATGGAACATCAGAGAGAGTGGGCGAGCTGCGTCGCGGGAGAACATGGAACATCAGAGAGAGTGGGCGAGCTGCGTCGCGGGAGAACATGGAACATCAGAGAGAGTGGGCGAGCTGCGTCGCGGGAGAACATGGAACATCAGAGAGAGTGGGCGAGCTGCGTCGCGGGAGAACATGGAACATCAGAGAGAGTGGGCGAGCTGCGTCGCGGGAGAACATGGAACATCAGAGAGAGTGGGCGAGCTGCGTCGCGGGAGAACATGGAACATCAGAGAGAGTGGGTGAGCTGCTGGCTGTGTGTTCAGAGACCTGAGCCCTCTGGGTGCAGAGCTTGAAAAAAGCGACGCGACAGACTTCTAACACCATAAGTCAGAGAGTTGTTTGTTATGCCTCCCCTCTCACTGTGAAGCGGGGACACCTCTTTTTCCCTTATTAGGGAGAGCAAGTATGTCGATTTACTGGGTGAACAAGTTGTCTTCGGGTACTGCAAGTCTGTGTCTTTATTGCTGCTTTTCTGCACTCTTGAGTGCTCGGTGGAGGGTGCAGATGCTTTTTTGCTGTGGGGGGGGGGGTCGTTGCTTTCCTGCTGCTTGTGCACAGGAGGTGGTAGCCAGGCAGAGGCCTTGAACTTCTATAATTTAACTGTCATTCACTTGTTTTGGGCATTCCTCTTTTCCCAACGGTGTTTGCAAAGGAAAAGAATTTCAGGATGTATACATTTCTCTGACATTAAATGTACCTATTGAACAAATCAACTTTGAATGTGATGTAGCAGGGAGTTCGGAATCCTACTGGCCTGAGGGAAGAAGCTGTTTCCCAGCCTGACTGCTCTTGTATTTCTGCATCAGAGTCTCCTGACTGATGATAGGTGTTGCTGGATGGATGAGTGGAATCCTTGATAACTCTAAGGGCACCGCGTACGCAGTGTTCCTGGTAAATGTCCCTATTGGATAGTAGGGAGACCCCTATGATCCTCTCAGGAACAGGAATTTCCATTTGTACAAAATTGCAAAATGTCCCAGGCACATCAAAAACTAACGTGAAGCCACATGAAATGTGAAGGTAGATAATCAAAATCTTGGTCATATTTAGTTGTTTGCCTGTTCTCCATCTCCCTCTGGTGCTCCCCCACCTCCTTTCTTTCTCCTGAGGCCTCCCGTCCCATGATTCTTTCCCTTCTCCAGCTCTGTATCACTTTCCAGCTCTTAGCTTCATCCCACCCCCTCCGGTCTTCTCCTATCATTTCGCATTCCCCCCCTCCTACTTTCATATATCTTACTATCTTTCCTTTCGGTTAGTCCTGACAAAGGGTCTCGGCCTGAAATGTCGACAGTGCTTCTCCCTATAGATGCTGCCTGGCCTGCTGTGTTCCACCAGCATTTTGTGTGTTTTATCCTTTCTCTGTCATGGGGGTCGCTGGCACCGATGCAGCCCAGGAGCTCCGGAAGGCAGGCTCATGCCTCGACCCAGGAGCAAAGGAATGGTAGGATCCTCAGGAGGAGACGGAAGAAAGACATAATAACTCCAACGAGCCTCGGAGGAGCGTCTGAGTGACACCATGAGACAAATCATTCTCTCCCACACAATGACTCCGCTAAGACACTGAATGAGATTCCTCTTTAAAAAATCATAGAATGTGGGAAGCTCGTGCCAGCCAGAATGTACTTGACAAAATTAAACCAAAAGTACACGGGCTCAATGGCTCTAGTTAAGATAACGATTAGTAAATACAAGTGCTCAGAAACCCAAGAAGCTCAACGCTCTACGGCAAGTCCCAGAGGCCGCAGGATCATATCAATTTATTCTCTGCAGCTCTGGGCATCTTTTTGCCTGTTGATTTCCACAGGATGTTCACACTAATGTATTTTTTTTACATTATCTGACTGAAATAAAAATAAGAAGTTCCTCAGCAGGTCAGACAGCATCTGTGGCGAGACTAAAGGAGCTGATGTTTTGCGTCAATGAAATTTCATCAGAAGTAGAAAAACAAGACAAGAGGCAAGTGTAATGAGGGGTGAAATGGAAGTGGAATGTGTGTGACAGGGTGGAGACTGAGGTTGTCATGGTGATGCAGTTACTTTCAGTGTTATGTGAAATAAAGATGCTGGAAGGACTCAGCAGCTGGACAGTTCTAAAATTAATAAAAATGGAACAGGAGGCTGTCTAAAATCTCCAGTTATTTCAGAGCATCAAGAGGGCAGATCGATCATTAAGGACCCTTATTCCTGCCGCTGCCATGTGTGTTTCTTCCAGGTGCTCCAGTTTCCTCCCACAACCCAAAAATGTACCGATTAGTAGGTTAATTGGTCATTGTAAATTGTCCAGCGATTAGGCTAGGATTAAATCAGGAGATTGCCGGGCAGGGCAGCTCGAAGGGGCCAGAATGGCCTATTCTGTGGTGCATCTCAATAAATAAACAAAAATTATTGGGAACATCACTACCATTCAAGAGGAGGTACCTAAACACAACATTTTAGGAACAGCTTCTTTGCCTCTCCACCATCAGATTTTTGAACAGTTCATGAACCCACTAACAATATCTTCTTATTCCTTTATTGGACTATTTATTTACTTTCATACCTTCTAGTAATTTTTATGTCTTGCACCGTACTGCTGCCACAAAAAAAAACAAATTTCATGACGCATGTCACTAGACCTGATCCTGATTTTGATTCTCAGACACCACTTGACCCATTGGAGATCCTCAGCGTTTCCTGCTTTTAATTCAGATTCCTAACATCTGTGATTGTTTACTGTTCAATATCGTGTATTGTCTAAGCCAGCAAAGCACAACTGATTAATTCAGAGCTGAATATATCCATACCGTGAATAATTAATGTCACAGTTTTATTTTGGTTGCTGACTTGTGATTTGCATCTGAGAAAAGTAGAAACCAAGGCAGCAGAAACGTCCTTTCCCTCTTCGATTCTTCCTTGTGCTCAATCTTGTGAGCTGCAACTGGGTTCCGGCAAGCTAATCCACATTCGTGAGAAGAAATAATATCCACTGCTACTACATGCAGAACGACAGTCCTGTCGTAAAAATGTCCCCTTAGATCCACGAGTGAAATAGCTCTCCTTAGGATCCACAAAATCTGCCTGGCATGCAAGGAGTATGCAGAACGGAGATGGGGAGGAATTTCTTTACCCAGAGGGGGGTGAATCTGTGGGATTTGTTACCACAGGCAGCTGTGGAGGGCAAGCCTTTATGTATATTTAAGGCAGAGGTTGACAGGTTCTTGATTAGCCAGGGCATGAAGGGGTTGGGGGAGAAGGCAGGAGATTGGTGCTGAGAGGGAAGTTGATCAAGGTGGGGCAGACTTGATGAACCGAGTGGTCTAATTCAGGTCCTTATGGTCTTATGGAATAAGTGTATTCTTTTAATCCTCTGAAGTATTAAATCAATGCACAGCCACATTCATTACCTGAGAGGATTTGAGCAGTTTGTTGGTGTGTTCCATTTACCTCTGGATCAAACCTACACCTTTCTGAAGTCTCACCACATCTTAAATATGTTATATTCTTATCTTGCTGAAATAAAACAAATGTATCTCATTTTAATAGAGGTCCTTAGTGAACAGAGGACTGATTCCTTTTTATAAAGAGAAAGGTAATTGATTCATTCAGTTGATCCTATGAAGTGTTATATGTAATTAAAGGTTAAACACACAGCAGAATGAAAATAATTGAAATGAAATAGCAATAGAAATTTAAATTAGGAAGCCCAGCAGTGCCACTCTTTAACAGTCTAAGTGGTGGTGACAATTACAAAGACTTCAGTTCAATAAACTCACAACTGCTGGTGATTTTTAAAAGGGCCAAGTTTTGAAAAGAGCTGTTCACCTACACTCAGTGGCCACTTTATTAGGTGTGTTCACCTAATTACCCACTGAGTGTATGTTCATGGTCTTCTGCTGCTGTAATCCATCTGCTTCAAGGTTTGATGTGTAGTACGTTTAGAGATGCTCGTCTGCACACCACTACTGTGGTGGTCTGTCTCGAAGGACAATGGGTGTTGATCCTCATCATCATAAGCCTGGGCGGAAGGTACGGAGATCCCGAAATGCCCAGTTGTCAAGATCCCCCTCTCCGCCTCACCAGTGTTGTCCAAAGGAAAGCTTACGAAGCAATACATTTGGCATCAGCTTGGTTGCAGAAGCTGCGGAAGGATGTTCAATGACATCCAGCCACCTTAGGGGCTCCACTCCGGATTTGATGTCTAGGTTTTCTCCCATAGCCCTCTCCCATGGCTGCCCACAATGCATTGGGGCAGTTTACCCATAGCTGGGGATCTGGTTCATGAGAACCACACACTGGTGGGCCTGTGTGCTACGGGTGCAGGGGCCAGACCTCCTCCCCATCCTGTGTAGTTCATCCTGAGTCCAAAAGGAGTTCAGTTTCCATGTGTCACCAGTGAGGAGGCACTACATGAGGCTTGCTGTTGGAGAGGCTATCTAGTGGCAGGGACTTACACATTCAGCTCTCTTTTCTGCGAGACAGTTAGCCAGCGGTGGAAGCTGAAAGTGAGAGCAACATGTACTACTCACTACACTGAAACACTAGACACGTCACAACGACCATTTTGACACTGCTGGTTATTTGAATTATTGTCACCTCCTGTCAGCTTCAGGCAGCCTGGCCAGCTTCGTAGAAACATAGAAAACCTACAGCACAATACAGGTCGTTCAGCCCACAAAGTTGTGCCGAACACGTCCCTACCTTAGAAATTACTAGGCTTACCCATAGCCCTCTATTTTACAAAGCTCCATGTACCTATATAAAGTCTTTTAAAAGACCTATCACATCTGCCTCCACCACCGTTGCCGGGAGACCATTCCACACATTCACCACTCTCTGAGTAAAAAACTTACCCCTGACGTCTTCTCTGTACCTACTCCCCAGCACCTTAAACCTGTATCCGCTTGTATAACCATTTCAGCCCTGGGAAAAAGCCTCCAACTATCCACACGATCAATGCCTCTCATCATCTTGTACACCTCTATCAGGCCACCTCTCATCCTCCATCGCTCCAAGGAGAAAAGGCTGAGTTCACTCAACCTATTCTCATAAGACATGCTCCCCAATCCAGGCAACATCCTTGTAAATCTCGTCTGCACCCTTTCTATGGCTTCCACATCCCTCCTGTAGAGAGGCGACCAGAAGTGAGCACAGTACTCCAAGTGGGGTCTGGCCAGGGTACTACATAGCTGCAACATTACCTCTTGGCTCCTAAATTCAATTCCACGATTGATGAAGGCCAATACACCGTACTCCTTCTTAACCACAGGGTCAAACTGCACAGCTGCTTTGAGCATCCTACGGACTCAGATCCTCTAACCTTTCTCATTCACAAGATGTTTTTACCAATAGAACTGCTGCTGATCTGATTTTTTTTGTGCATCTTGCACCTTTCTCTTTAAACTCTAGGAGATCAGCCGTTTCTGAGATTCTCAAACCACCCCATCTGGAAACAGCTATCATGCCACAGTCAAAGTCGCTTATAACAGAATTCTTCCCCATGCTTTTATGCATTGAATTGCTGCCACATGATTGGCTGATTGGAGATCTGTATTAAGAGGTATATATAGAGTAGTGGCCACTGAGTGTATATTGGCAAATGAAAAGGGGCATAACTCCTGAGCAACAATGGGATGGGATTGGGAATTTACAGTGATTCAATGGTACAGTTTAATGTCAGAGAAAGTATACAGTATACAGACTGAAATGCTTACACTTCGCAGACATCCGTGAAACAGAGAGGGGAAAAACACTGTTGTTACCTGGGGTTTTGTGGTGACGATGCAGACTTGGTTCGGCAGATGCACCATCACAGATGTGAGCTTCCTGAAGACATTAAGCCCCTGTGTTTGGCTGCCTGAGTACCCAAGTGGCTCCTGATTTTAGTATGTCTGCCCAAACGATTGCCTTGGTTGTGTTGTTGTACCTTGTAATTGTGCTGTTATGCTTCAGCATTTTCATCACCTTCCAAATTTGGCAGATAAAGAATTTGCGATCCCTTGTCCCTGCCCTCAAGCTAATGCCAATATAAAACTTCTATTCAACTGTTCTTTCTCCAGCTGGAAGAGGAAATAATGCTTATGGTGAGTGCAGGAGTTAATTAGCTTCTCTTCCAAAGTCTATCAATAATAGATCTAGCGGAGGCTGTTGATTAGCAGGCACAGTGGGTGGGCAGATCCTCGGACGACAGTGTGATTGATTGCTAATCGCTCCAGCTTTCCTAACATTTCGTTAAAGCAAATTAAAGCGCCTTTTATGCTCCCCTCCTCCTGTAAATTAACAAGGTAAACAGCAACAGGGCTGTCTGTTTGCCAAACAGCACTGTCTATGGACAGCGCCGGGCCATGTGCTCTGGGGCAGAGGATGGCATCTAAGGGAAATGAAAGATGGGTAAATTACAATAAACGAATTGCACTCTCGCCTTCAAGACTGGACTGAATGAATCCCAGTGGTGGTCAGTACCAGTCACTACATTATCCCTAACTGGGGATAAAAAAGCTACTATTAACTCCACATTGTTAGTGTTCGCTTAAAGGAAGATTCAAATTTTCTTCATGCATTTTCTTCGCAGTTAATCAGAGTCAACATAGGTTGCTGTAACTATTTAAAAAACATTGATGTAGTGCAAATAAATTCCTGAACTCCTGTTGTCCATAGAACACTGCAACAGATACCGACAATCTATCTTGAACGCAGATACCGACAATCCCTCCTGACCATGGAGAAAGTGACAATCCCTCCTGACCGTGGAGATACCGACAATCACTCCAGACCGTGGAGATAGTGACAATCCCTCCTGACCGTGGAGGTAGTGACAATCACTCCAGACCGTGGAGATAGTGACAATCCCTCCTGACCATGGAGAAACTGACAATCCCTCCTGACCGTGGAGGTAGTGACAATCACTCCAGACCGCGGAGATAGTGACAATCCCTCCTGACTATGGAGAAAGTGACAATCCCTCCTGACCGTGGAGATACCGACAATCACTCCAGACCGTGGAGAAAGTGACAATCCCTCCTGACCGTGGAGGTAGTGACAATCACTCCAGACCGTGGAGATAGTGACAATCCCTCCTGACCATGGAGAAAGTGACAGTCCCTCCTGACCGTGGAGATACCGACAATCACTCCAGACCGTGGAGATAGTGACAATCCCTCCTGACCGTGGAGATACCGACAATCCCTCCTGACCGTGGAGATACCGACAATCCCTCCTGACCGTGGAGATACCGACAATCCCTCCCGACTGTGAGATGGTGACAATCACTCCTGAGCACAGAGATACCAAGAATCCCTCCTGACCGTGGAGATACCGACAATCCCTCCTGACCACGGAGATACCGACAATCCTTCCTGACCGTGGAGATACCGACAATCCCTCCCGACCACAGAGATACTGACAATCCCTCCCGACCACAGAGATACTGACAATCCCTCCTGACCGTGGAAATACCGACAATCCCTCCTGACCGTGGAGATAGTGACAATCCCTCCTGACCATGGAGATACCGACAATCCCTCCTGACCGTGGAGATATCGACAATCCCTCCTGACCACAGAGATACTGACAATCCCTCCTGACCGTGGAGATACCGACAATCCCTCCTGACCGTGGAGATACCGACAATCCCTCCTGACCGTGGAGGTAGTGACAATCCCTCCTGACCGTGGAGATAGTGACAATCCCTCCTGACCGTGGAGATAGTGACAATCCCTCCTGACCATGGAGGTAGTGACAATCCCTCCTGACCGTGGAGATAGTGACAATCCCTCCTGACCATGGAGGTAGTGACAATCCCTCCTGACCGTGGAGATAGTGACAATCCCTCCTGACCGTGGAGATAGTGACAATCCCTCCTGACCTTGGAGATAGTGAAAATCCCTCCTGACCATGGAGGTAGTGACAATCCCTCCTGACCGTGGAGATACCGACAATCCCTCCCGACTGTGGAGATGGTGACAATCACTCCTGAGCACAGAGATACCAAGAATCCCTCCTGACTGTGGAGATACCGACAATCCCTCCTGACCACGGAGATACCGACAATCCTTCCTGACCGTGGAGATACCGACAATCCCTCCCGACCACAGAGATACTGACAATCCCTCCCGACCACAGAGATACTGACAATCCCTCCTGACCGTGGAAATACCGACAATCCCTCCTGACCGTGGAGATAGTGAAAATCCCTCCTGACCATGGAGGTAGTGACAATCCCTCCTGACCGTGGAGATAGTGACAATCCCTCCTGACCGTGGAGATAGTGAAAATCCCTCCTGACCATGGAGGTAGTGACAATCCCTCCTGACCATGGAGGTAGTGACAATCCCTCCTGACCATGGAGGTAGTGACAATCCCTCCTGACCGTGGAGATACCGACAATCCCTCCTGACCGTGGAGATACCGACAATCCCTCCTGACCGTGGAGGTAGTGACAATCCCTCCTGACCGTGGAGATACTGACAATCCCTCCTGACCATGGAGGTAGTGACAATCCCTCCTGACCGTGGAGATAGTGACAATCCCTCCTGACCATGGAGGTAGTGACAATCCCTCCTGACCGTGGAGATAGTGACAATCCCTCCTGACCGTGGAGATAGTGACAATCCCTCCTGACCGTGGAGATAGTGAAAATCCCTCCTGACCATGGAGGTAGTGACAATCCCTCCTGACCGTGGAGATAGTGACAATCCCTCCTGACCGTGGAGATAGTGAAAATCACTCCAGACCGTGGAGATAGTGACAATCCCTCCTGACCGTGGAGGTAGTGACAATCACTCCAGACCGTGGAGATAGTGACAATCCCTCCTGACCATGGAGAAACTGACAATCCCTCCTGACCGTGGAGGTAGTGACAATCACTCCAGACCGTGGAGATAGTGACAATCCCTCCTGACTATGGAGAAAGTGACAATCCCTCCTGACCGTGGAGATACCGACAATCACTCCAGACCGTGGAGAAAGTGACAATCCCTCCTGACCGTGGAGGTAGTGACAATCACTCCAGACCGTGGAGATAGTGACAATCCCTCCTGACCATGGAGAAAGTGACAGTCCCTCCTGACCGTGGAGATACCGACAATCACTCCAGACCGTGGAGATAGTGACAATCCCTCCTGACCGTGGAGAAAGTGACAATCCCTCCTGACCGTGGAGATACCGACAATCACTCCAGACCGTGGAGAAAGTGACAATCCCTCCTGACCGTGGAGGTAGTGACAATCACTCCAGACCGTGGAGATAGTGACAATCCCTCCTGACCATGGAGAAAGTGACAGTCCCTCCTGACCGTGGAGATACCGACAATCACTCCAGACCGTGGAGATAGTGACAATCCCTCCTGACCGTGGAGATACCGACAATCCCTCCTGACCGTGGAGATACCGACAATCCCTCCTGACCGTGGAGATACCGACAATCCCTCCCGACTGTGAGATGGTGACAATCACTCCTGAGCACAGAGATACCAAGAATCCCTCCTGACCGTGGAGATACCGACAATCCCTCCTGACCACGGAGATACCGACAATCCTTCCTGACCGTGGAGATACCGACAATCCCTCCCGACCACAGAGATACTGACAATCCCTCCCGACCACAGAGATACTGACAATCCCTCCTGACCGTGGAAATACCGACAATCCCTCCTGACCGTGGAGATAGTGACAATCCCTCCTGACCATGGAGATACCGACAATCCCTCCTGACCGTGGAGATATCGACAATCCCTCCCGACCACAGAGATACTGACAATCCCTCCTGACCGTGGAGATACCGACAATCCCTCCTGACCGTGGAGATACCGACAATCCCTCCTGACCGTGGAGGTAGTGACAATCCCTCCTGACCGTGGAGATAGTGACAATCCCTCCTGACCGTGGAGATAGTGACAATCCCTCCTGACCATGGAGGTAGTGACAATCCCTCCTGACCGTGGAGATAGTGACAATCCCTCCTGACCATGGAGGTAGTGACAATCCCTCCTGACCGTGGAGATAGTGACAATCCCTCCTGACCGTGGAGATAGTGACAATCCCTCCTGACCTTGGAGATAGTGAAAATCCCTCCTGACCATGGAGGTAGTGACAATCCCTCCTGACCGTGGAGATACCGACAATCCCTCCCGACTGTGGAGATGGTGACAATCACTCCTGAGCACAGAGATACCAAGAATCCCTCCTGACTGTGGAGATACCGACAATCCCTCCTGACCACGGAGATACCGACAATCCTTCCTGACCGTGGAGATACCGACAATCCCTCCCGACCACAGAGATACTGACAATCCCTCCCGACCACAGAGATACCGACAATCCCTCCTGACCGTGGAAATACCGACAATCCCTCCTGACCGTGGAGATAGTGACAATCCCTCCTGACCATGGAGATACCGACAATCCCTCCTGACCGTGGAGATATCGACAATCCCTCCCGACCACAGAGATACTGACAATCCCTCCTGACCGTGGAGATACCGACAATCCCTCCTGACCGTGGAGATACCGACAATCCCTCCTGACCGTGGAGGTAGTGACAATCCCTCCTGACCGTGGAGATACTGACAATCCCTCCTGACCATGGAGGTAGTGACAATCCCTCCTGACCGTGGAGATAGTGACAATCCCTCCTGACCATGGAGGTAGTGACAATCCCTCCTGACCGTGGAGATAGTGACAATCCCTCCTGACCGTGGAGATAGTGACAATCCCTCCTGACCGTGGAGATAGTGAAAATCCCTCCTGACCATGGAGGTAGTGACAATCCCTCCTGACCGTGGAGATAGTGACAATCCCTCCTGACCGTGGAGATAGTGAAAATCCCTCCTGACCATGGAGGTAGTGACAATCCCTCCTGACCATGGAGGTAGTGACAATCCCTCCTGACCATGGAGGTAGTGACAATCCCTCCTGACCGTGGAGATAGTGACAATCCCTCCTGACCGTGGAGATAGTGACAATCCCTCCTGACCATGGAGGTAGTGACAATCCCTCCTGACCGTGGAGATAGTGACAATCCCTCCTGACCATGGAGATACCGACAATCCCTCCAGACCGTGGAGATATCGACAATCCCTCCTGACCGTGGAGATAGTGACAATCCCTCCTGACCATGGAGATACCGACAATCCCTCCTGACCATGGAGATAGTGACAATCCCTCCAGACCGTGGAGATACTGACAATCCCTCCTGACCGTGGAGATACCGACAATCCCTCCTGACCGTGGAGATACTGACAATCCCTCCTGACCGTGGAGATAGTGACAATCCCTCCTGACCGTGGAGATACCGACAATCCCTCCTGACCGTGGAGATACCGACAATCCCTCCAGACCGTGGAGATAGTGACAATCCCTCCTGACCACGGAGATACTGACAATCCCTCCAGACCGTGGAGATGGTGACAATCCTTCCTGACCGTGGAGATACTGAAAATCCCTCCTGACCACGGAGATACCGACAATCCCTCCAGACCACGGAGATACTGAAAATCCCTCCTGACCGTGGAGATACTGACAATCCCTCCTGACCGTGGAGATACTGACAATCCCTCCAGACCGTGGAGATAGTGACAATCCCTCCAGACCGTGGAGATACTGACAATCCCTCCTGACCGTGGAGATACTGACAATCCCTCCTGACCATGGAGTTAGTGACAATCCCTCCTGACCACGGAGATATTGACAATCCCTCTTCACCATGGAGATACTGAATATCCCTCCTGACCATGGAGATACTGAAAATCCCTCCAGACCGTGGTGATATTGGCAATCCCTCCTGACTGCGGAGATAGTGACAATCCCTCCTGACCATGGAGATACTGAAAATACCTCCTGACCGCAGAAATATTGACAATCCCTCCTGACCATGGAGATACCAACAATCCCTCCTGACCATGGAGATAGTGACAATCCCTCCTGACCACGGAGATACCAACAATCCCTCCTGACCGTGGAGATCGTGACAATCCCTCCTGACTGTGGAGATAGCGACAATCCCTCCTGACCGTGGAGATAGTGACAATCCCTCCTGACCACGGAGATACCAACAATCCCTCCTGACCGTGGAGATCGTAACAATCCCTCCTGACTGTGGAGATAGCGACAATCCCTCCTGACCGCAGAGATAATGACAATTCCTCCTGACCACGAAGATATTGACAATCCCTCCTGACCATGGAGATACTGAAAATTCCTCCTGACCATGGAGATATTGACAATCCCTCCTGACCATGGAGATATTGACAATCCCTCCTGACCATGGAGGTATTGACAATCCCTCCTGACCACAGAGATACTGACAATCCCTCCTGACCATGGAGATGCTGATAATACTTTCTGACTGTGGAGATAGTGACAATCCCTCCTGACCTAGAATCTTTCCTGACCGCAGAGAGTAGTCATCTTTCACAAATTAACTCAAATGTTTTGGCCAGTCTACAATACAGACAACGGTATTAAGAATATCACCATAGAGTTCAATCATTTGTTCATTATTTGCTATGTTGCATAATGTGGATGATAATGGTCTTTCCATGACCATGATTGGTCATGGCAAATTTTTTGATAGAACTGGTTTGTCATTGCCTTGTTTTGGGCAGTGTCTTTACAGGACTGGTTACCCCAGCCATTATCAGTACTCTTCAGAGGTTGTCTGCCTGGTGTCAATGGTCACCAAAACAGGACGTGATATGACCATCCACCATCTGCTCCTATGGCTTCATGTGACGCTGATCCGGGGCTAAGAAGGTGCTACAGATTGCCGAAGCGTGGACTGCAGTCTAAAGGAGGGCAGGAATGCCTTACTCCTCCATTATTAGAGATGTATCTCCAGCCTGCATTTATACAGTATTTTTTAATATCCCTTAGCATTCCAGGAGGATTATCAATCAAAAGTTAAAATCAAGCCAATAAGCGATAAAAGACTTGATCAGGGAAATAAGTTTCAAAATGCACTTTAAAAGTGGAAGGAAGACTGGAGAACTGCTCAGATTCCAATGGTTTGCCTCTACTAACTGCAGTCATGGCCATTCACAACAGAACTATTAAAAACAAGGATCTTAATTACAGTCATCTTGTAATAGATTGCAGACGTTTTGCAGCATATTGGGCTGGTTGAAAATAGTATAGTAAAATTGGATACCCTTTTCTCTTGGTATTTGTATACTTTTGTAATCATGAGCATTGATATCGAAGGCAAGTAAGTAACATTTGTTGGTTATTAATATCTCATGGGTAAGGGCACTAAAACCTCATGAAGTAACTCAGTTAGAGCATCCACAAAGATTATCCAACAAAATACTGATTGGAGAGGAAATGAAGAGCCTTTGACATGGTGTAACTCAGCTTAGATTCTCACCACTTACTGTACTGACTGGATCCTCTCCAAGGATCATCACCTTGTCATGGTAGAGAGGCTCATGAGTTCCTGAGACCCCAAGAGCAATGCCAACTGGAGTTTAGCCATCTGATGCTTGGTTCCTCCGCCAAGAGGACCACAACCTTGCTGTGGTTTGGAGGCTTGCCTGCCTTAATGACTTGGAGAGCTATGTTGGCTGGATTCTGGGCTTTATGCCAGAACTTTTAATAGGGTCACCCATGTCAGTCAGGTCAAAGTGTAGAAGCAAGATTAAGTATAGTCCGAAGCTGCAGCAGTGAAGGTTCCTCAGCTGTCTTGCATGTTATTGTGAGGGATATTCATTGAGCTGTTATTTTCAGTAGGGTAAACATACAACTAATACTCTTTATTTAGCTTCTTGTTGTAAACGGGAGCCAGTCTTCAGTTCTTAACATAAATGGAAAGCAGTAATCTGTCTGAAGTTAAAAGGAGAGCTTTGCAAACAATCAGCATTGTCAATAGAACACAGGATGTTGGCCCACAGCATGGGGCCATTTGCTCAAGAGAAGCAGTGTAAAAGTTATGTTATTTGGGCTTGTATCAAGCCAGACTACAGTGGTTGAGTTATTTCGTTCAAGTCTGTTTGCAGACCAGATTGATACTATCATTTAGTGCATCAAATAGCTGGTCTATTAATAGTTGGAAGATTTATATACTCAAATGGCCAACATTCACAGAATTAGTTGTGGGTATCTGGAAACTCAATCACCAGAAACTTCCAGACCAGCAGTGTGAAAAGGTACTGAATTCTATCACATGCCTGTGAAGTCACCCAGGTGGCAGAGAAACAGTATAAATGTAAGCGAACAGTATAGCTTTTTAGGAATGCTCCAGGAACATCAAGAAGAATGACGGAAAGATAGGGTGAAATGGAATCCATTCCTCTACCCTCGATTTCTGTGACAGAAGACTCATTCATCCGCTATTCACTGGTAGGTATTTTTAGCTTTTAGGAATTGTACCTGTGTTTTGGAAATCCTTTGTGTTTTAGAAATCATTTGTAATTTGGAAATCTTTTATAAGATAGAACTCCTCTGTAAGTTTTAAGAATTTTGTCTGGATTTAAACGTGTGTCACTAAAAATAAATTTACTGCATTGAAACTATCTTGTTAAATGGAAGCATCTCCTCCTCGGCAGGGAAGGCAGTCGCCGCCCTAATAGAGGGTATTACCAGCTAAGCTCACCGTGGAGGATAAACAAGGAAGTGGACCAGTCAGTGAAGATCGGGTAGTTGTATAACCTCGTACCCGTAGCTATCTATATTGGATCGGGCTTAAGACCTTGGTTTCAGTTAAGAACTTCACGCTCAGCAGATCCAATACTATCACACCATGATGGTATCCTGACCCCGATCTGCCATGGGTTGCGCAGTGGCTACCGATGCATCAGCCTCCCCATGGTAAACAAAGTCGCACACAGACGTTCTCCCTGACATCCCAGTGATGTGGATCGGACTCTACAGCCATGTGAGGGCCCACCAATAAACTGCCCCTTATGAGAACATCATTCTCGACTCAAGTGATCGCATTGCTGTTACTACTAGCAAATGGATAACATCGTGTTCCTTTGCACTGGTTATTAATAAGAAATATTTACCATCGGGCATTTCATGCTCCGATTTGTTTGCTCTCAATCAGAATTCTTTTATTTTTTTTAGAGATACAGAACAGTTAAATGTCCTTCCAGCCCAAATGAGCACCCGCCACCTAATTACACCCACGTGACCAATGAACCTACCCCCACGGTCGCGGGGAGAATGCGAAAATTCCTTACAGGCAGCGGCGGGAATTGAACCCGTGTTGCCGGCACGTTAGCGTTATGCTAACCGCTATGCAATTTGACAAATACGCCGCAACAAAATAACACAGAGCTTCAACAGCTCTCGACTTCGGAATCACTTTTGCATAATTCTTGACCAATTACAGTGAATGTTCAGCTGTGATCATCCTGTTGTGCGTCAGTGTAGGGTCACCTCAACTTCCTCATATTACTGTGAAGGGAGAGGGCAGAAGATTGCTTATTAAATCCAAACAGGTCAAAATTCTTCAAATCCTGCTTCCTCCAAATGACTTCAGACCATTCTTTTTAACAATATAAGGTGACAGAAATAGTAAACTATCAGGAAAGAATTCAGTCATTTAAAAAAATCTCAAAATATTTGCATTTATATAGAACTGTTCATAACCCCTGAACATTGCAAAGAATTCTGACAATATATGCCAGCAATGCTCATGACGTCCACATCCCATGAATGAATTTAATTACAAAAATTTTTTTTAACAGCCAATGAAGTAGTTTTGAATTGTATTCATGTTTGAAAAAGTGACAATTAATTTGTACACAACAAAGTCTAACGAACAGGAATGTGACAGTGGCCAGATTATCTAGTGTAGCGATGTTGATTGATGAATAACATCATGAATATTTCCTCTTCACTTCTCTGAAGTAGTGTCATGCGATCTTTCACACCCTCCCGAGAAAGCCTCGGGTTTAAATATTGCATCCAACAGACAACACCTTTGACTGAGTAACACTCCCTGTGTATAGCACTGGAATTTATGTCACTATATTTAAACCGAGCATGAAGCCTCAGCTCGTGTATGAACGGCTTCAGGTACCAGGCCGGTAATACGGCTGAACCATGAGCCCCCGAACCCCCCACCCCGGGTCGGGGTTATCTCAATGTGCAGCTCCATAGTGCCAAGTTCCACATGAACTTCGCCTCATCGGAACAGGCTGTGAAGAAGAAAAATAAATATAGATTATTTTCGAAAGAACACAGCTCGGAGTCCCCGGGTGCGGCTCCAATTAGTCTGAGCGACTGGAACATTAAGGAAGACCCTAATCGAGGATTATGGAACGAATAATAGATATCGAATGGAAGGAGGCTGTTGCGTTAAGCCTAGACCAGCTCCGCAACTTTGGTTGAAAATAGAAAAATCAAGTCGGCTTTCTAGATTTGACTGGCGATGCCATGTTTTGACTTGACTGCGGCTTGCTGTAGAGCGTTGAGTTTTCAGCGTTCTTGAGCACCGATATTCTCTCATTGTTATCTTAACTAGGGTTGTTAATCCCTTGTGTTTTTGGTTTAATCTTGTCACGTTAATTGTGACTGGCACGTGCTTCCCGCTTCTATGATTATTTGAAGAGGACTCTCATTCAGCGTCTTAGCGGAGTCATTGTGTTGGTGAGAATGAATTGTCCCGTGGTGTCGCTTTCCTCCCCGAGGCTCTGTTGGTGTTCCAATGTCTAGCTTCTTGTTTCTCCCCCTCTCTCCGTGAGGGATCTGTCACTCTCCGCTCCTGGGCTCCAGTCGTTGTTAGCGCTTCCCGTGACTGAGCGCTTGCCGTTCCTCCGAACTTGCGTCCAACCCCCCCGAGACCACACCGTGACAAGTGATCAGTCATGGAAGCCTAAATCCTTGAATATGAGAACATAGACAAGATTTAGTTTCATTGCACTATCTTAATGGCTGAGCATTTAAATAGCATTCACAGCCGTGTGTCCGGGGTTGATCACACTACATCGACAAGGAAGCTCCTTCAATTCGGTAAACCCCGCCGGTTCCATACATTCCATCGCGTCAAAGTGCTGATTCTTTGCGACGGGCTTTCCACCATTGCGCTGAGCAATCCATCAACTCTACGCCTTGTGCCGGGCATTCTGTCGAGTCGGCTCCCTGCGCCGGGCATTCCATCAACTCTACACCTTGGGCCGGGCATTCCGTCGAGTCGGCTCCTTGGTTCTCGCTTTCCACTTCCATTCCAGTGATGTCAAGTTGCCTGCTGATATGCTGAGGGGCAGACAAGGGCTGGAGACTGCAGTGCCCAAAAAAAAGCTCAGCTTCTTCGGAAAGGAATGGAGTCATCAGTGAAGAAGTGACATTTTCAACGTGAGTGAGGGATCTTGCCCTGGACCCGGCACATGCATACAGTCACAAAGAAGGCAGCCAGCACCTCGACTCAGAAGCTTAAGAATAACAGCCATGCCACCAAATACTCTCAAAAACCTTTACAGATGGACTGTTGAAGATAGGTCAATTGGTTGCATCATGACCTGAAACAGCAGCTCCAACACACAGGAGGCTGCAGAGGGCAATGGGTGTAGCCTGAACCATCAAGGGCACAGCCCTTACCAGGGTGGTAGGCATCTACAGGGAGTGCTGGCTGAAGGCAGCATCTGTCATCAAAAATCCTCAAGGTCTGTCTGAATCATGCTCACTCCTCTCAGCCACCTGGGATCCCGCACTACCAGTTTCAGGAGCAGCTATTTTCCTATGGCCACCGGGTTCTTGAACTGCCCTGCACAACCCTAATCTTCAGCAAGGGAACACCGTGAACCACCTCTTGTACTGCTATGGATGTGCCTCTGATTTGTTTTGCACTAATTTCCTACTTTGCTCAGATTTTCTTCACCATCCTACATAATGTATACTTAATTTGTTTATATCCTGTGCCCTGTGTTGGTGGGTTAATCTGTTCCTGTGAAGCCATTGCAACTGTTGTTCATCGAACCTGTGCCTCGCTGTTCATAACAATAAAAACAACAAAGTTCTTGTTTTTGCAACTGAATTGGGGTTGTGAATGTTGGCTGCTCTTGTTGATAAGTCCAGAGTCAGGGCATGGTTCAACTCAAACCTCCTGGGGTTAACTGTTCCATTCTAGCAGTGTTTACCACTCTGCTGAAATGAGTTCAGACTCACAACTTGTGTCTCAGGAGTCCTCCAAAGTCAAACAGATTACTCATGAAGTCACAAAAAGCTAAAAGGATTCTGCAAAATTGCTACATTCCATTTGTTCAATCAATGGGGTTTCATCTGAACAGATGCAACATTTCTGTTTTGTTTTATTTTGGAAGAAAATTACTTGACTTCAGCCCAGTTAAATGCAGGCTCTAATTATAAAAGAGTAAGGCTAGAGGGAGATCTGATTCATTCACCAAGGGACAGATGACATGAGCTTCATTCTATTGCCAGACCAGCAAACAGTTATTAAGTTCTGTGATGCACAATTGACAGCCAAGGCTCTCTGTCAGTCCCCGGGTTATGTTAAGACGACTAGTTTCAACTGGAACAGCAGTTGGAGCACTGCAAATGCCCTCCAGGACTGGAGTTGGGGAATGGGTTCCACAGCCAATAGTTCTCTTGTGAGCTCTTCTGGAAAGCACAACATCTGTGGATGCCAGTTGTAGACATGGTGGGCTCAGCTGGAGTAGGCTGCTGAAACACACTCTGTGGGCTCGCTCATGAAGGATAACCAAGCCGGCCCAGCACTAAAACATAACAGCAGTATCCAGGGAGAACTGTGCTAAATACACACACAAACAGCACGGGTTACAGATGAGATTATTGACTGTGGCAGTCATAGCCACTCAGCTTAACAGAATTACCACCCTGACAAAAAGTGTAATATTGGGAGAGTGGAAGAGATTACAAAATAAAACTACCATCCAGAACATGACCTCTTCTCATTCCTACAGGAGTCTGAAGAAGCACACTTAGTGTTTTAGAAAGAGCTTCTTTCCCCTTGGCAAACTGGATTTCTGAACAGTTCATGCACCCATGAACACTCCCTCACTTTTTTTTTGCAATATTTATTTTTCAGATCTCTTATTGTAACTTGTAGTTTTCTATGTATAGCATTGTACTGATACTACAGCAGAAAAAAGCAATTTCACAATATACAGTGTATCAGTGATTCTGAATCTTGAAAAAAAAAGTACTGCAGTTGGCTTTTCCATGGAAAAGATCAAATATTTAGTTCATTACGGATTTTGCTATCAGGGTGTTTGTTTGAATGGCTGATGTACAATGGGACCATTCAGGAGTACCTCTCCTTTTGTAGCCGGGAGCTTCATCTAACTTTACTCTCTGTTGAAGAAGTTCCTGCATCATTTCTATTCAATCCCACATGCAGTCTGGTTAAAATGCCGATTTCATTTCTCTCAGCCTCAGTGGGCTCCTTCAATCACGGACACTGGGAGATGCTACCTGTAAGAAATCGAACTCAGCCACACATTTACCAATTCATCACATTGAGTGATTCAAAATAATCTGGAAGAAATGAGAGAGTGAAATCAAAGACAGTTCTATAATTTATGAAGTGGTTAATATTCTTTGTATTGTGTGCCCAGTAATGTTATGGTTGCACATACTGTGATTTAACTGAAGATTTCATTTTCTGGTATGAAGAATCAGTGGATCACACAAACTTCCACTCTTCCCATCAGGCTAGCACTAGGACCACTAGATTCAAAAACAGTTACTTCCAGCAAACTGTCAGGCTGATCAACATCGCCAACCGTTAACCCACCCCATGCACATCACTTGGTTTCTCAATGTACATAACAGTTATACATTGTGTTTTATAGAATTGCTTTATATTTATATTTATGTTGTGAGTTTTTTTAGTTTTTATTATGTTTATTATGCTTATTATGTTTTTTATACAACATTGGATCCGGAGTAGCAATTATTTCATTCTCCTTAATACTCATATACTGTAGAATGACAATAAACAATCTTGAATCTTGAGTCTTGAAAAGGAGGCAGAAGGATCTATTCCAATCAGACCAGTGATTTAATTGAAGTATGTATTGAACTGTAAATCTTAATCTTTGTACAATTACTGAGGTTACCGCAATTAAGGGCTTACATTTCCTGCCTCTTTCAGTCCCCATTACCTGACACATATCAAACCTGACTCACCTGTACATTCCACAGCTATTGCCTCTGGTGAGAGAGAAGCTATCCTCAGGAAATGATGCTTCAGAAACCTTCCTGTAGACAACAGATGAAATTGTTTGTGACACATGCTTTCGGTAATGTTCCTTGCATTCTTTCTTCACACGGCGAGGACTTCATGAGATGTTTAACATTTATTGCAGTCTATTTGAAGCACTTATATCTCCGCAGGAGATTTGGAGCCATTATTTTTAATTTTCGTCATCTGTGTAAAGGGTCCAAGATGGTGGTATAGGATAACACCTTGAGAATTAGTTCTTAAGCAACATGTCCAAATGAAAACTTTTGGAGCAGAATCAGATTTTGCCATCAAACTTATGAGACTGATTAAAACTCCATTAGACTATTAACCATAATATAATTTTCAGAGGCATAAAATTCATTATGCTGGGCTTGTGGATACATTTTGATGTATGCCACTTCATCCAATCATCTTTCTAAGATGCCTTTCCTCCTTTTCCTCAATATCAATTTCTCCTTTCTTCTCCAGTGCAGTCATGGACCCTTATATCCTAGGTCTTTGACTTCACTATTCTTTATTCAGTGGATACATTTTGATGTATGCCACTTTAACCAATCATCGGAGTGAAAGCAGATATGGATTCAAGTTCTATTCCGAAAACCTGGGACACACCGTTGGAGTGTCTATCTTTTGTTTCATTAGGATCCCAGTTCTCACTGGATGTAAAGGATCTCATGACACATTTTCACTAACAATTATCCTCAATCGATGCTGCAAAATAATCTGATGTTCAGTTCGTTGTTCTTTGTCAGTTACCATGCTACATACCCCACCGTTTGCAAATGTAACTCCAGCTGACCAATTGGCTTTAAAATTCACCGAGATTCCCTTCCTTTTTTCCCCCTTTCTTTTCATTTTGTTCCCCCTCCCTTTCCTTCTCTCCTCACTTTCCTTCTTCCCTCCCCCTCCCACTCCCCCTCCCCTTTCCTTCCCCTTCCTTCTTGCCCCTCATTTCTTCAGCAAGGCACGGGACCCTGTTCAGCGTTTGCAGTCTTCCTGCTAAAGAAGCTCATACATGGGATATTTGGCACAGAAGAAAATGTCTTGTTGGTGGGGTAGACAAGCAGACAGAGATAGTTTTAATCTTGATAAGAACGAAGTTCACAAGCTCAGAATTTGTTGGAGGTGATGGTGGTGGTGGGGTGGAGATATGTCTCTACCAAAGGGAGTATAAGGCGTTCGTTCTCTCTGCTAGCCTGCAGATCACCCTTGCCTGCTCAGCTGCCTGAAGCCATGGGAGCAGGTGGTGCATATCACAAGTCCTGGTTATAC
Source organism: Hypanus sabinus (assembly GCF_030144855.1). NCBI lineage: Eukaryota > Metazoa > Chordata > Chondrichthyes > Myliobatiformes > Dasyatidae > Hypanus > Hypanus sabinus. Next base: position 83,018,858 of record NC_082718.1, read on the forward strand.
AATCTGACACCAGGCAGAAAATACTCTAAAGAGAATTGATAATAGCTGGGGGTCACCCGTCTTGTAAAGACACTGCCCAGAAGAAGGCAATGGCAAGCCACTTCCGTAGAAAGAATTGCCAATAACAATCATGATCATTGAAAGACCATGATCGCCTACATCATATAACACGGCACATAACAAAGGAATGATAGTGATGAAGAAATGGGTCTAATGATATAATTGTAAAGGAACCGAGGCAGCCAGGAGTCATCATTCCTCTCCAGGATGAACATGGACTCGTCAATAAATTTAGTGAAAAAATGAGGTCCGATAACTCTTGGTATATTTTAGCCACCACAGATTAAATTTAATCAGAGTCTTACATAAAGAAGCCAAAATAATGCATGAACAGGGGTTCAGCCAGAGTGAGAGACAGTGGAGGTCTTTATCACTTACCATTCCACAACCACCATTGAGTGAAAGACAATGGTATTCCTGCTCGGGCTCCCAATCAAATATGGGTCCATTGTATAGTCTATCAACTTGCAGAGAAATGTGCACCATTGCTAGTGTACTCTCCTTTAAGGGTAGAATATATAATCTATTCTTATTTGTTCTTGGGATGTGGCTGTGAGCTGCGTTCTCGAACCCCTGTGGAAGTGCTGTCGCAGGGTTGTAATTCCAACAGTCTGGTCAGGCAGTGAAGGAACAGTGAAGAGATGAGGTAAAAACCCGGGTGGGAAACACTCCTGTGGTGGGATTCCTAATCTTGTTGCCCTTTCGGTAATCATAAGCACGAGATTCTGCAGATGCCGGAAATCTAGAGTGATACGTAGGAAGTGCTGGAGGACCTCTACAGGTCAAGCCTAGGCTCAAAACATCAACTCTTTATTCCTCTGCATGGGTGTTGCTGAACTCCTCCAGCGTTCTGCATCCATTGCCTTTCAGGTGATAAAGGTTGTGCATTTAAGCTTAAAGAGCTCAAGTGCTTACAGCCACATTTGATGCAAATATTAATCTTAAATTTCAAACTGCTGGCACACAGATAGAGCTCACAAGACCAGAATGGACAAATCACACGAACACCAGCAGTTCCAATGATTCAATGGTTCCAGTTCATATCAGAGAACAACCTGAAATTCTCACTCGTCGCAGAAATCCGTGAAAACAGAAGACCCCAAAGAATGAGTGAGTGAAAAATGTTAGAATCCCAAAACCCCTCTCCCCCTTCAACACACAATAAGTGGCAAGGCATCAACCCTCCCCCACCCATCACATGTTCCAGCACCCTCTCCACCCACCAAGCAAGCAATGACAAAGCCCCCAAAGAGACCATGATCTAAAGTCCATCAAAATCTACTGTCCATAAGCCAACCTTTCAACATGCCACAGGCTCGCTTTCTCTCTCTCACTAAGAAGGGACAGAGAGGTGTCACTTCTTCCACAGTGAGAGTGTGCATCGCTCTTCGATGCTGCAGTCTGAAGCAACAATTTGATAAGTTTCTTGTTTAGATAGGTAGAAGGGCTTGGCAACTAAGGCTGGCATGATTAGCTTCTCCATAAAGCTAGGTAGACATCCATTTGGCTGTGGTTGGTAATTCCAAAACCGATATAGCCGCAGACTTGTGTTATTATGCGTCTGCAATATTAGAGGCTCTCAGTAGGAGAACTCCTGCCAAATTAAGCAATAGCAAGGCAGAAATTGCCTGCTTTGTGAATGAATACATGTTTTTTTTAAAACAGGAGGTTCCCTCAGAAATTTAATTGTGATTCGAAGGGCTGGATGAAGTAGCTCAGTTGATCAAATATAAGGAAAGATTGAATAGGTTAGGACCTTATTCCTTGGAACGTAAAAGATAGGAGATTTGATACAAAATGATGAGGGGGATAGATACGGTAAATTCAAGCAGGCTTTTTCCACTGAGATTGGGTGGAACTGCTATCAGAAGTCAAGTGTTAAGAGTGAAAGGTGAGAAGTTTAAGGGGAACATGAGGAGGAACTTTTTTATTCTGAGGGTCATGAGAGTGTGGAACAGCCTGCCAGCACAAGAGGTGCCTGTGAGCTCGATTTCAACGTTCAAGAGAAGATTGAATGGATACATGGATGGTAGGAGTTCCGAGGGCTATGGGCCTGTGCAGGACGCTGGGAGTAGGCAGTTTAAATGGTTCAGTATGGACGAGATGAGTTGAAGGGCCTGTTTCTGTGCTGTACCTTTCTATGACTCTATGACTAAATGTTTCTGCTTTACATATTTAGAGCAATAGGATGATCCACTCAGCGTTTACTGCTTCTTTGGCCTTTGAGTAAAACCATGTCTGATTGGTAGTTTAACTCCACCTCATCTCCTTATTGTCCTTGACCTTGTAAAAATATGTTCCCAATGTCCCAAAAACAAAGGAGCTGGTCGTGGACGACAGGAGGAATGGAGGTGGGCTAACCCCTGTTGACATCAATGGATCTGGGGTTGGGAGGGTGAACAGCTTTAAGTTCCTCGGTATACACATCACTGAGGACCTCACTTGCTCTGTACACACCGGCTGTGTGGTGAATGAAGCACAACAGTGCCTCTTTCACCTCAGACAGTTGAAGAAGTTTGGCATGAGTCCCCAAATCCTAAAGACTTCCTACAGGGGCAGAAATGACTGGCTGCATCAGTGCTTTGTGTGGGAATGATAGAACTCTGCAGAGAGTGTTGAGGACAGCCCAGCGTATCTGTTGATGTAAACTTCCCACTATTTGGGACATTTACAAAGGTGGGTGTGTAAAAAGGGCCTGAAAGATCACTGGGGACCCGAGACACCCATACCACTAATTGTTCCAGCTACTACCTTCCGGGAAATTATACTGCAGCATAAAAGCCAGGGCTAACAGACTCCTGGACAGCTTCTTCCAGCAGGCTATCAGACTGATCAATTCACACTGATACAATGGTATTCAAGTTATATTGACAGTACATACTATTTATTACTAATTGCCGTAATTTGCACATTGCACATTCAGACAGAGACGTAACATAAAGGTTTTACTCTTCATGTATGTGAAGGATGTAAGAAATCAATTTAATTCAATCAACTCTTTGGATGGGAGCTTTTGAGTTTCACTGATATTGTTCACACCTTAACAGATAAGTTACCTTGCAACTTCTTTTCAAACATATTCCAAGATCCTGTCAAGGAGAATTAATTTCCAATTCCAAATAAATCAATGTCATGATATTGTGCTGTGCGAGTTTTGGCTGACTGTACATTTCTTGGAGGAGTTATCAGGACTCACCTTGGTCTGCTGTGCACTACTAATTAGAAGCATTTCTTATACAACACTTGATAAATAATTGTTCCTTAAAATAGCCAAAGGCCCTTGTTATTTCCAAATTGATGTTGTTTCCACCTAATGGATTATTCCACAACTGTGACTGCCATTGGAAATGCTAAAGAGAAGTGTCAAATTAAAAATTAGCAACACACTAATGCAATAACATCAGAAGAAAAGTTGAAGTTTCTAGCCAAGCTAAGAAAAATTGATGTCACTTCCCAAAAGATGCATTGGCGCCCACACTAGGTGTGGGTGAGTATATCAGTAAGAAGTGGAATTAGAGCCAGGATGAAAATAATTCATATTTTTTGCCAATATGGTCGTATTTCTAAAGTCACAGAGTTAACTCATTTTTATTGTACCACTACAAACTTGGATCTTTAATTCATCTTTACCCATTCTAGTATGTATGTGCTTTTCATGTGATTGACATCAAAGCCATTAAGTTCATTGGGCAACTAGGAATAGACAATAAGTGTTGACTTTGGAGATGACCTCACCTATTGGAAAGAGCTTTGCTATTTGCTGTATTCCCAGTTTAAATAAACTTTGTGAGGACGATTACAGTCCTCACAACGTTGACAGTTCACATCCCTGTGATGAGCTGTTAGAGAACAGATCAGCCTGTTCTCTATATGCCAATCCCTATCCAGTGGTTTCAAAGGACCCTCGGATGGAAGAGCTCACCGCAGCTCCGCTGTTCTTTTTGACTGTGAGATTGTATATCCACTTCACCCTCCATATTTAAAGAACATTTTCAAGGCTTCTCGACATACTACTGGATTTCCCTCTTTGTGCCCAGTCCTGACTGGCCATTACATAATGCTAAATTGGAAATACTGTCACTCCTCAGGGAGACTCAGACACATTTGGTGGAAGGGGGGAGTTTAACTGGAGCAGCGTTTGCCTGAATGGCTCCCGATACCAACTGCAATGAATTGGTAAGAGCCCTGGAACAGAATTATCTCAAATTATAAAGCTGGAGTGGCTGCCTGAGGCCTCTGCGCTCATTGATCGATTGCTCTCTCCCTCTCTCTCTCTCTCTCGCAATGGAGAGTGAGACTTTGCTGCCAGTTCTTGAGTTGGGGAACTTGATTTAAAAAGCAAAGCTTCAGACTGTGACTAACATCGTTACAGCGACTGTTTGTCTCCCCTCTCGCTGTGGAAGTGATATCCGTCCCTCCCTTGTTGGTGAGAGCAAGAGAGAGCTTGTGGGGTGTTGAGTTGCTGGAATTAACAGTTAGTTTTTGATGTACTATAACGATGGTCTTTCTTGGTGGGTCTGAGAACGCTGATGCTTTATGTTAGAATAAGCAGGGAGAGGGGAAGGGTTGGTGTTGCTTGTGTAGTGGGGGGCAGGGGACCATGGGGTTCTTACATTTTTTCTCTGTCATTCATTCGTTGGTGTTTTCCTTCTGTTTTAAAGATGTCAGTGGAGAGTAAGAATTTCAGGTTGTATATTGTATACATTCTCTGATATTAAATGGCACCAATGAACTGTTGAAATAGAATTTCAGGTGCATAATTCATATCAAAGGTGTGTGTGTGTGTGTGTGTGTGCAAATAGGCCATTAAAACATTAACCTCAGTGAGAATGAGATTATTAAATGTGTCACATTTGTCAGGAATGAGTTTTCAGCACAGTCCATATCAGGTGGTTGTATCACTGATTTCAGGATTCTAAGTAAAGAATGTTGCATCTCAGGGGTGGTGGGAATGATAACTGGCTAGCTGAACAGAGCTGATAAAGTCATAAACGGCACACACAATGCTGGAGGAACACCAGGCAGCATCTATGGGATGGAAGGAAGAAAGAGTTGATGTTTTGGGCCACGACCCCTCACTGGGATTGCAAAGGAAGGGGAAGAAGGCAGAATGCAATGGAGTGAGAGAGTGAAGGAGTACTAGAAGGTGGTAGGTGAGGAGCAAAGTAACTGATTTGTGGGGGGGAAGGGGATGAAGTGAGAAGCTGGTAAACAGGTGTGGTTTGCTATACATGCTTATCAATATGGCCCAGCAAATAGGCAGCAATACCTCTATCTTATCCCCTTTTACCCTGTCTCTTTTTGTTTCTTTCTCCTTTTCTTCTTTCTCTTCTTGACATGGAGTCACCGTGCGCTAGGGCAGTGGATACCAAGAGTACTTCAGACAACAGAGTGATGATGTGGAATCCAACGGTACCCGGTGAGACATGTTTGGCTGAGATCTGGTGGAGTAGAGCAAAGTTAGGCAATTTTGATGGATCTGCACTGACAGACTAGGCCTGGTAAGATGGCGGTGTGTTCAGTCACAGTGGCTTCCAGGGGGTCAATAAAAGGTGCTGATGTCCTATTTAAGTGTGTTTTTAATGGTTGCAAGTCCCTGCTATACATTAAGAACTTAATGCACTGCAGGTCTACCCCATCAGCGAGTTGCTCGCTGATGGAGAAAATGAAGGAGCTGCGCAATGTGCTGCTGCCTGAGTTGATGGAAGCTTACAGTCAAATAGCGAGTGGTCTTGGTCGCTTTCCTTGTGATCACAAGACCCTTCTGGACATTGTTAATGTGGAATGTCACAAGTTCTATTTAGAGATTGACTGGCAGAGTACAGGGGCGGATGGCAGGGGAGCTCCCTGGCCTCAGTAGTAGCGAGGTCTAGGCCTCAGGCCTGCTTGCAGCCACCAGAAGAGAGGCATCAAAGCCAGTTCGCTCCACCAGGGGGGCAGTGTGGCACGACATCCAGGCCGGATTTGGTGCTGCCCTCCCAGTGTTCGTTCAGTAGTAGACAACCTATGGTTGACTGCAGGTTTCAGCAGCACTCAATAGAGTCAGGGCCTCAAACTATGGTGTTGCCTGAGAGACACCAGTACGCTCTACAGGGGTGGGGGGAGACAGTGTGGCACAGCATCTAGGCTGGCATCAGTACAGACACCCCCTCACCCCCAGAGTACTTGCTTGGAAGAAGACAAGCTCTACTGTGGTCAACTGTAGATGGATGGTTTAAGTTTGGACTCTATTTCATGGCTGTGATAGATCAGGTAGAGGCAGGAAAGTTGTTTCCACTGGTAAGTGAGACTAGAACTAGATGAAATAGCCTCAAGGTTTGGGGGAGTAGATTTAGGACAGAGGAGGAATTGCTTTTCTCAGAGATTGGTGAATCTGTGGAATTCTCTGCCCAATGAAGCAGTGGAGGCAACCTCAGTAAATATATTTAAGACAAGGTTGGATAGATTTTTGCATAGTAGGGGAATTAAGGGTTATGGGGAAAAGGCAGATAGGTGGAGGTGAGTCCATGGCCAGATCAGCCATGATCTTATTGAATGGTGGAGAAGGCTCAATGGGCCAGATGGCCTACTCCTGCTCCTACTTCTTATGTTCTAATCTGTGCTTGCTATCTTGTATGTGCTATGTGTGCTTTGACCATTGGTACTATGTTTTGCACCTTGGTCCGGGAGTTACATAGTCTCATTTGGCTGCATTCATAAGTGTTCATCTGTGGTTGAATGACAATTAAAACTGAATTGAACTGAACTGAATTAAATTACTGGTCACAGTAGATGACACACCCACGTGCGATCATCTTGAAGGATGACGAATTTGTTGGATGTGTTGGAAAATGGCAGTTTGAATTTATATAGGGTTTCATATAGTCTCCCTCTCAGCCTCAGGGTGAATGACTTTGCCATGAAGTAGAAGGGAAATTTCTCAAAACCGTGCTCTGCAACCTGGCCCATGAATTGGTCCCCGACACTGCTGAACAGACTGTTAAGAATGGCAACAGGATGGAGATGTGTGAGAAGCAAAAGATCATCCTGGGCTGAGTTGTTCTCCAGTCTTGGCAATCTACTTGCCAACATTTTGTCACCATGCAAGGTGTCTTCAGAATGCTTGGCCTTTATATACTTCTCAGTCAGCCGAGTGGGCATCATTTCAGAAACTCATTTGTGATGTGGGGAGGAATTCTCGTAGCCCATTGGCTGTGTGGCGAACTTAGTGCATTGTGGTCAGGAATTTTGTCCACATCGGCTCATAAATCACCCCACGAAGATCAAAAGGGGCACAAATTCGACAGGGCATCATTGAAAATTATGGCACAAGTGAACGTGTGGGATGCACGCAAACACCTAGAAACGTAGTTTTCTGTGAACAATTCTGAAAACAAACACCTAGACCTCGATCCTGTTCAGAGCCGAAGCAGGAACAGTTGCTGACCACAAGGCACGAAGTTCGCCACACAGCCAATCAGTGACGAGATTTCCTCCCCAGATCACAACTGAGTTTCCGAAATGATGTCCAATTCAGCTGATTGAAAAGTATATGAAGGTCAAACATTCGGAGGACACACCAAAATTCACAGCGCACTGACGATGTCTCCTAGCATAGTGATGAAATGCTTGCAAGAAAATTGCCAAGATCAGAGAGCAACTCGACCACCCATGCTGCACATCTTCCAAACTATTTCCAGCTCATCTTCTTACCTGAGCACTGGTAAATTACCATGGCCGCCTGAGTAGATGGTGGGACCCTGCTGTTGAGCGTTACTTGAGAGGGACCAACCATTAGGGAGGGTAAGAGGACTCACAGATTGTCAGCCGCGATACATGACAGCATATCTTTAATAAATGTTAACTGCTCACAGCAACCGTCAAATGGATTTCTTTCTATTTAATAAGGAAGGTGAAAGGGAGTATTGCTTCATTAAAAAGTCCAGTGTCATAATCAGAATGTGAATCAGAATCAGGTTTAATATCGTCAGCATATGTCGTGAAATTTGTAAACTTTGTGGCAGCAATACAATGCAATACATGATAATAGAGAAAATCGGTGAATTGTAGTAAGTATACATAGTAATTAAATTAAATAAGTAGTGCAAAAAATAGAAAATATCAAGTAGTGAGGTAGTGTTCATATCTATTCAGAAATCGGATGGCAGAGGGGAAGAAGCTGTTCCTGAATCATTGAGCGTGTGCCTTCAGGCTTCTGTACCTCCTTCCTGGGAAGGAGAAGAGGGCATGTCTGGAGTTTGAGGGGGTTGGTATGTCATCAAGGGGGTCCTTAGTGATAGTATCTGCCTGTCTGAGGTACTGCTCCTTGAAGATGTTCTGGATTCTATGGAGACTAGTGCCCATGATGGAGCTGACCAATCGTACAACTCCCTGCAGTTTACTGCGAACCTGTGCAGTAGCCCCCTCATACCAGGTGGTGATGCAGCCAGATAGAAAGCTCTACATGATAATCCGTAGAAATTTGAGAGTGCCTTTGTTGACATACAAAATCCACTCAAACTCTTAATGAAATATAGCTGCTGTTTTGCCTTCTTCATAGCTGCATCGATATGTTGGGTCCAGGTCAGATCCTCAGTGATATTGACACCCGGGAACTTGAAATTGCTCCCTCATTGTTGAGTGAACTCGGTCTTTTTGACCATTCTTCCCAGATCCTTCTTCCTATATCTTCTCTCTCAAGCTGTTGTTTCACAATGGTACAATCCAGAGGTATCATTTACCATCACCACTTAAAATTAGGCTCTGGGAGCTGCCCTAGAATGGAGCCAGTCACTTCCTGTTGGTATGCAGCTCTGATTACTTAGCCTACTATCTTATCAGTCTAAGAGCGTACTTCCACATCCCCAACCCATGGGCCACCCCATGGGGCTTGAAAAGGAATAAACAAGGTGTAAATATTTAACAATGGATTTATCTGAGTAGTTTATCTCTATATGACAGGGATGCCCCCTACTGGCTTGGTAGTGAATTAATGAAACCAATTTCCTCCTGTGACTCAGCTTTGAATCAAGTCTGTGGATATTCAGAGTGCGAATTAATCATTGAGGGAAGAGGGAGGCCCATGGATTTGGATTATGGAGTGGTGTTGGTTTCTTTGCTAGCTCTTAGCATGCTGAGATAGGAACGGGTCTAACTGAAAGTCACTCAGCCCGTGAAAACATACAGATTTTTAAAAGAATTATCATTTCCAATGCACATATGTCCAATCAGAGTATGCCTAATCAGCAAAGCATATTCAAGTACATGAGCTCCCATAAGATGAAAGGTTTAATTGCCAAAGTGTATTTAGTTAGTTTGGGGGATCTGTAGTGCTGCTATAATTTGTCTTCATGCTGGGTTAATGAAAGGTCGATATGGAGAAGTGTCAAACCCATCACTATCCAGTTATCAACATATGGGCAGGATGCGCTTTGCTTTATAGTTATATACTCACTTCATTAGGTACACCTCTACATCTGCTCATTGATGCAAATATCTAATCAGCCAATCATATGGCAGCAACTCAAGACATAAAAATGTGCAGACGTGACCAAGAGGTTCAGTTGTTGTTCAGACCAGACATCAGAACGTGGAAGAACTGTGATCTAAGTGACTTTTTGACTATGGATAATTGCTGGTGCCAGATGGGGTGGTTTGAGTATTTCAGAAAGTGCTGATCTCTTGAGAGTTTCGAGCACAGCAGTCTCCAGAGCAGGGGCTCCCAACCTGGTTCCACGGACCCCACTTGGTTAATGGTTGGGGTCCATGGCATTAAAAAAGGTTGGGAACCCCTGCTCTAGACTTTACAGAGAATGGTGCAACAAACAAAAAAAAATCCAGTGAGTGTCAGCTCTGTGGGGCAAAAACACCTTGTTAATGAGGGAAGTCAGAAGAGAATGGTGGGAATGGTTCAAGCTGACAGGAAGGCAACAGTAACTCTTATAACCACACGTTACAATAGTGGTGTGCAGAAGAGCATCTCTGAATGCACAACACATCAAAACATTGAAGTAGATGGGCTAAAACAGCATAAACCACACCAGATCCCACTCCTGTACCTAATAAAGTGATGCGGGGTGCATAATTTTATGGTTATGTAGTCTGCCAGATTTTGTTTTCCATGCCTACAATTGCTGAGCATCTATTCACAGGGGCAGGTTTATTGGAATTGGCTGTGTCACATACCAAGGAATGTTTTGCAGGTGAAACTGAGCGGACAAATATGCAATTGCAATGTGTTCTAGCAGCTGGATGAATGATTTCATTATTGAAGCATTCTGTGACTTTATCTGTGGAGCAGTTACGTAAAATGTACATGTTTACACCAGTACCAGTTTGGAAGGGTGGACCAAGATATCCAGATAGCACTGGTGAGATAGTTAGCAACATATGACTCATCTGTGCCCCTGACGTGCTCCAACACCCAGGTGCAATTACTATTCCTCTTCTACCGCTTCTGTAAATTTTCACAGAACTTTCAATAGGAAATAAAAAATTTTGAGGGGGTTGGGGTTCTATGTTCTTGTAGCGTTTCTGTTAATTGTATTTGTGTAAGGAGAGGGGGGATTTGGGGGCTATTGTTCTCTTGTTGTGTTTTGTGCAGGAGGGGGTGCTTGGGGAGTTCATGATCAGGTTGGTGGGTTTGCTGTTTCTCCCTGAACTGATTCCCATGGTTTTTCTTTGTTTCATGGCAATCTGGAGAAGATGAATCTCAGAGTTGTATCCTGCACATATACTTTGATAATAAATGAATCTTTAAACTTTGAAAATCACAATGACTGGAAAATAAGACACAAATTCAGCAGAAAGTGAACATAGCCTTGTACCACTCTTGTTTCTTGTGTTTATTTTTCAAACTTATGTAATCACTTGGAGTTGCCATTTACTCACCATCATAAGGGTTGTTGGTTAATAAGCAGTACAGGAGTTGCTGGCTATGTGACAAGTTTGACTTCTTGTTTATTCTGTGTAGAAAGGGTCATTTACTGTGTAAATTTTCTACAGCCTGGCATAGTGGATAGGGCCAAGCTTTTACATTTGGCATTTTACTATCCTTTTCTGTGGATTATGGACAGAGCTGCCAATGCAATATAGGCAGGTATCAGGTGTGAGATAAATACAGTTCGGATACCACTGTATCTGGACACCAGCTACAAACATTTCACTAAGATGGCTTGTTAGATGAGAAGGCAGGCAGGTTCCTTTCGTGAACTAAACCAGTTGGATTTTTGCTATTTTCGGATCTCCTTGTTTAGTGTATGGTATCTGCTCACAGACCTTCTTTTTCTTCTTCTCCTGGAGCTTGTCAGGATCCAGGATGTCTTGTTTCCATTGGATTCTGAGGTGACTGATGAGACCAGAATGGGAAGAGCCTCTGTCTCTTTTGACTAGGTTCTATCATGACACTGGAAAGAACTATTATGAATGAACGGCAGGCAAGCAATTCGCTGTCTCCAAATCTAGATTGACTGAATGTAATTATGGTCCTGGATTCTAGGAATGTTGACTTGGGAGGAGACACTTATTTCCTTATCCTTCCAGTGAATTTGAAGGATATCGTGGACATAGTATCGAGCAACCTCAGTCCAAAGGCATAGCGGGTAGGTTAATTGGTCATTGTAAATTGTCCTGTGATTAGGTTGGGGTTAATCAGGATTGTGGGGTTGCTGGGGTGGATGTGGCCCAAAGGCCTGGAGGGGCCTACTCCACACTGCATCATGAAATAATTAAATAAAACCAAACCAGCAGAAATATCCATGAATATAACTTACATGTTGCTTTTTTGCTGACCTTCGACAGAACCTCACCAGCTTCTCCAATTAAACCCAAATATCCTTACTTATTTAAAAAAAGGTAGGCTTATAAATGCTTTTCAGAGCAAACTGACCAAACCAAAGGATACTTAATCTCTTAAATATTAATCTCTTCTCTTTCAAACTCAAAGAAAACTGCCTATCCAATTTATATATAAACTAAACTTGCAAGATGCTTGCATACATATTGAATGGCTTGCTTCAGCCAGCTGAACAGAAGGAGAAACCCTATATTCTTTGGCTTTGTGTATGATGATGTAAACTGGGTTACTTTGGGTAAATGAATCCATTTTGAAGGCCCCCCCCCCCCCCGGTGCATACTGCGAGAAAGAGACGGAAGCCAATCTCATGATTGATCTTCATCAAGATTAGTGGTGGTTGCAGAGATTGAATGAATAATTAACTTCTTGGATTATTATAATTTAAATAGCAGCCTGGACAAGTCACAATGGTCTTAAGTACCGGAATTAGAACCCCTGTGAGGCCAATCTTTCATTTAAGTGGGAAATCAATCAGTACAGAATTTGGAATTGGTTCCTTATTCTGACCAGGCTTGTTTGCATCCAGATTTACTCACCTCTGACTGGGTACGTCACTGCACTGGAAGGGAGGAAGTGGCTCCTTGAAGTAAGTATGTTATGGTTTTGGAATCAGAAATTACTGAAAAAATTCAAGGTTCTGAAAATTAAACATGTGGTGATTTTAACAAATCTGCTGTAATCTTCCCACCTGTTGCAGCTTAGTTCATGGAGCTTAACCTACTTAACTCATTCTCTCAGTGTTATTTATTTTTCTATTTGTGCAGGTTGTCTCCTGTCGCACATTGGTTGTTTGTCAGTCTGTGTTTGTGTGTAGCTTTTCATTGACCCTATTGTGCTTCTCTGTTGCACTGTGAATGCCTGCAAGAAAATGAATCTCAGGGTAGTATATAATGATGTACGTGTACTTTGACGGTATGTTTACTTTGAACTTTGGAACACTGCTAAAGCAAAATCTGAGACTACTGGAAAGACTCAATGGGTCAGGCAATGTGTGTGGAGAGAAACAGATATTTTCATAAGACCATAAGACATATGAGAAGAATGACACCATTCGGCCCATTGATTCTGCTCTGCCATTTTATCATGACTGATATACTTCTCAACCCCATTCTCTTACCTTCTCCCCATAACCTTTGATGCCTTTATTAATCAATATCTCATCTGCTTTAAATATACCCAATGACTTAACCTCCACAGCCGTGTCAAAGGATACCCTCTGGCTAAAGAAATTCCTTCTCATCTCTGTTCTAAAGAGATGTTCTTGTATTCTGAAGCTATGCCCTCTGGTCTTAGATTTCCCCCAGTATAGAAAACACCCTCTCCACATTCTCTCTATCTAGGCCTTTCAACATTCAATAGGTTTCAATGAGATTCCCCCCTCCCCCCTTATTCTGGTTTTAGGTTTTCAGGTCAAAGACCTTTCATCATATCTTTTCTACTGAAAAGACAGTGGACTGAAATGTTATCACTGTTCTCTTCACAGAGTTCTCTGAACATTAATTCCCCATCCCACCCCCACTCTGACTTAACTTCCTGTGGCCTCTTGTGTACTGAGACTGGTTTTAAACCTGAGGAGCACCACTCCTGTTCTGCCTGGGCAGGTTGCAGCCTTCTGGACTCACAATCAAATGCTATAATTGCAGGTAACTTGCTTTCTCCACCTGTATCAGAACTGACCAGTTTGCAGTAATTTGATCTTGAGGCTGGCTCTGTTTTACTCACTCTGTCAGCACAGACCGATCTTGCAGTCTTGCATTTTGCAAGATTTGCACTCTTTTGACAAAAGAGATTCTGCAGATACTAGAAATCTTGAATAACACAGACATACACACACACACACACACACACACACACACAAAAACAAAGTGCTGCTCAGCAGGTCAGGCAGCATCTATGGAGGGAAAATTACAGTTGCTATTTTAGGTTGAGGCCTTTCATCAGGACTGGTTCATGCTTGTTTTTGCTTACTTCAGGTACAGAAGGTTAGAGCACCTTTCAATTGTCAGAAGAAGAAGGGCTGATGGTTGATGTTACCTGCTGGAATTCCTGCTGGTTGCACTTGCTGTCCCGTCATCTGTTGTTAGAACCTGATTCCAGAGAAGGTGGGAGCTGATATAGGATGGTACCATTGTGACAATTTACAGCAAATGGAGACCATGCCAACCAGAAATAGACACAGCTCTTCAGTTGAACATCCACGTACTTTTTAATAGTGAGCTCTCGACTTCCATTACTCATTGAGTGGAAACCATCTCCTTAACTCCCCTGCTAAAGGGAATAGGGTATTCCAGTTCAGCCTGCCCAGGCTTATCTTAAGTTTGTTTGTTTATTTACTGAGATATAGCAGTGGTCCCCAACCACCGGGCCACAAAGCAAGGCTACCGGGCCATGAGGAAACAATATGATTTGTCGATATGGGATGATATGAGTCAGCTGCACCTTTCCTCATTCCCTGTCACGCCCACTGTTGAACTTCAACGCACGCGTGGTCATTACCCATGCGAGGTCATCAGTCGCCTAAACGCAGTGATACCCTCGCGCCAGAGATCACTGGCATGACCTCGTGCAGCCGGTGAGGAGTGCTGTTGCTACTGGCCTGGAGCGCGGACAGATGGGCGCCGCCTCTAAACCTGTTTACCACACCGAATGTTGGTGGGGAACCCGGTGCTAAAATATTCACAGATGACCTAATTCGGGCTCAGGGTTTCGTAAGTAGCAGAGCAGCTACCTCGTTGCGATCTACTGAAAGTCATCACTCCAACCAAACTTTTGTCGGCCAATAGATCCTACAAAGGGGGCGGGCACACACCCTGTCACACTCCTCGCTTGGTCAGTCGCTCTCACTGGACTGTGACCGCCGTGGCACCGGCACGGAGACCTCAGTCTCTTAACTTGTCCTCTCACCCCACCCATGACCAGTCGCACCTGGCCAAAGCGTCTGGCGGCGGGCAGGCGGGAAGCTGAAGAGACTGTCTAATGAGGCAATGAAGCCCTCAAAACTGCTTCGGTACCCTGAGTCCAAGCACCCTGCACTTAAAGACAAACACATTGAGTTCTTTGAGCAGAAAAAACGTGAGCAAGTGGGTCAGAAGCAAGTACTGATAGCCACGTAAAATAAATTGCGGAATAGACCGGACATAAGGAACCTCCTTCGAGTATCGCTGTATTCCCGTCATGTTTAACACCCCCCTCCCCCTGCCATTGGCCGGTCCACAAGAATATTGTCAATATTAAACCGGTCCGCAGTGCAGAAAAGGTTGCTGACCCTTGAGATACAGTCTGGACCTTCAATCAGTGCCGCCCAGCAATCCCCTGATAAATCTAATGACAGGACAATTTACAACGATCAATTAACCTGCCAACTGGTATGTCTTTGGACTGTGGGAGGAAACCCACAGAGGAAACCCATGCGGTATCAGGGAGAACGTACAAACTCCTTTTAGGCAGCGGCGGGATGGAATCTCATAAATTTATGTATGTCAATCAACTGCCAGCTAGTATTCCTTCCCCTCCTTCCACCTTCGTTTCTGGGCTTTTGTCCCCTTCCTTTCCCAGCCAGATGATGTCTTGGCCAGAAATATGGACTGCTTATTCTTCTCCATAGATGCTGCCTGGCTTGCTGATCTCCTCCAACATTTTGTGCGTATTGTTCTCTTTCTTTCTCTGTTCTGACCTGAAATCTGAGCTCTTTTCACAGATTCTTCTGGGCCTGGAGAGAGTTTCCAGCATTTCCTGGTTTTGGTTTCAGTTTCTAGCCTCGGCAGGGTTTCTGATTTTCAACCTTGTTGGTGGTCTGAGGTTGCACAAAGCTCAGGCCAGACATGGATGGGAGACTTCTTTCCCCGTTAGATGTGTAATAAATCTAGCTATTTTGATACAGAAGTCTGGTAGCTCATTGCATCCAGTACTCATATGGATTTTTACTCTAGATGTACTTAATTGCTTGACTTTAAATTTGCCAGCTGTCAAATGGATATAGTCCCATTGGAAGTGGTCCAAGACAGATTCACCACATTAATTCCTGGGGTGAGTGAATTGTTCTTTTAAAAGGGGCTAAACAGGTTGGATCTGTATAGTTTGGAATTTAGAAGAAAGAAGGATGATCTCACTGAAACATTCGATCTTAAGAGAGCATGGCTGGCTAGGTATAGAGCTATTTTAACTAGTGGAAGAGTGTTTAATGAGAGGGCATTGCACCTAAATCATGAAACAATCATTTAAGCTAGAAGTACATAGAAATCTCTTCTCACAAAAATCTCCGAAACTCTGTGTCATAGAGTTGCAGAGGCAAGATCATTGGAAATACTTAAAATGGAGGTCATCATCATCAACATCATCATTATGTGCCGTACCATATAATTGGGTGATCATGGTCTTTCCATGACCATGATTGTTCTTGGCAAATTTTTTGAAAGAAGTGGTTTGCTATTGCCTTCTTCTGGGCAGTGTCTTCACAAGATGGGTGCTAAGTAGGTGCTAAACCTCTCCCAAGGGTGATCTGCAGGCTAGCAAAGTGAAGGAGTGCCTCAGACCTCTTATGGCAGAGATGTATCTCTGTATATTTTAAATACCCTGAAATTACTACAGTGCTGTGCAAAGGTTTTTGGCACCCTAGCTATATTTATGTATCTAAGATACGTGTACCATATTGAATAGGAGTGATCTTTTATCTGAATGCACAATTCCTAGAGAATGGTCAGCTGATTGAAAAAGATCAATGGATTGTTCATTGGCTTTTAGGATTTGGTGTAAGGAAAAGCAGAATATTTGGTTCTAAGAATTAACTCAAGATGTAATGTAAAAAAAAGTAAATCTTATGTTTGCAGGAAACTGGACAATATTTTCTGGGAATTACAGTTTCCAGAGGATGATTTTCAATAAGATAAGAATAAGAACCGTCACATGTCCTGCAGCAGATTATGAAGGAACACACAACCATGTCCCTAAGGGTAGTTATGGATGGACAGTATGCAAGACCTTGTGAGTGATGTCAGTAGGAATAAAAAAGTAAATTACAGTGGATTCTGGTTAATTGGGACACTTTGGGACCAGTATATTTTGGCCCAATTAGGCGGCTGCCCCAATGAGTTGAATTTTCATGGATATAGTTAAAAAGGTATAAAAAAAGACCAACTACTGTTTAACTGAGTAACAAATTATGTATTTAAATGAATCACACATTAGAACATTGCCAATACTACAACAGAACTATAAAACTATGTATTGCTTCCTAATAATTATCGATGGGGAAATTAATCCAGTGCATGCTGCCTTAAACTGAATTGTAAATAAACAAAATCAGCACAGACACCTTGTGCAGATGACGGACTAACTTCATACATGAAGTTATACAAGTCATACAGATGATGGACTAACTTCTAGCTTTTGATGATTGCATTATCCAAATCTTCATTTTCTGTGTAATATTTAAGATGATTGTCAACACTTGCAAATTCTTTGTAGGTTCTAACTTGTTGAAACAGTGAAATTGTTTCAGTTTCACTCCCAGCCATTTCTGGCATCTTCAAGCCTGAATGCTTAAAACCACAGTGAACAAAACAGTTCTAAATTGTCTTATTGCTTATACCTTGCCAATTATTAGTGACAAAAATCACTGCTTTTTGAACATAAGCACACAAAGCTGACACTATATAAAAGTGTTTGCTCTAAGCGCAGAGTAGTGTCCAACGGTCTTGCAAGTGCACCAAAATGATAGTAGTTAGAAGCTGTTCGGCAGCAGTCTCCTGCCCCAATAAGGCGCCATAGTGCCCCAAACAAACAAGGGAAATCCTGGCTGTTTTCTCGATTAATTTTTGTTCTTTAAGAGTTGCCCCAAATAAGTAGCTGCCCTAATTAACCGATAGCCTGATTAACTGAATCCACTGTATCTGAGTTGTTTGCACCAGATCTGCTAAAGAAATATGTAAATTGGTTTGGGCACAGCATACTATTTATTTCATTTGGACACAACAAGGCCACCAGCTTAAGGGCATCTTCTATGATGCTATTATCAGATTCTAGAAGGGACCACTTGCCTCGTGAAAAATTACCTTGGACATCCCTCTATACTTCCATCCAATCACCTTAAAATTATGCTCTCTTGTATTACCCTTTTCCAGCCTAGGAAAAAGCTGCAGGCAGTCCACTTTTTTGCTGCCCCTTTATCATCTTAGACACCTTCACCAAGTCACCTCTCATTCTCCTTTGCTCCAAAGAGAGAAGACCCTAGCTCACTCGAATTATCCTTATAAGACATGTACTCTTATTTGGGCAGCATCCTGGTAAATCTCCTCTGCACCCTCTCTAATGCTTGCACATTCTTTCCATATTGTGGCAATCAGGAATGAATACAATACTCCAAGTGTGGTCTAGTTAGGTAGATACTGCCTGTTACACTACTGGAGTTTAGGGCAGGAATGAAGAAGGTCTTTCATCTCTGTCTATCCTAGGCCAACTTCTTTCCTGTGCCCCGGGTGTGGTTCAGAGTCCTCATTTCTGCCTCCACAGTATGGAGCCAAGTAACCTTTGGTCTCCTGTGTTTCCTCCATCCTTCAGGGATCCAATGAAATGCTGTCTTCTGATGGAGTTGGTCTCTCTTCTCATCACGTTCCCAATCCATCTCCAACATTTCCTCATGATGATTGTGCCCATGCTGTCTTGATGACACTGAAGGAGTAGGGCATGGCTGGAGCTCTTTCTTGGCCAGAAAATATGGAGGATCTTCCAGAAGCTCGTGGTGTGGAACGATGACAGCTTGCCAAGTTCCCCCTTTGTCATAGACCACCATAGAAGAGTGTGGACAGAACACAGCTGGGGTACAGCTTCACCTTGGTGTGGATGCTGCACTTGTTTGATCCCCAGATGGTGCTCATTGGTCTGAAGACACTTCTAGCTTTACTGAGTCTGCACCGGACATTGACCTTGGTCCCTCCACCCTGCCGAATGATGCTGCCCAGGTAGGTCAAACCGGTGGTGCTGGGTAAGTTGATGCCATATGCCTTGATGGGAGGAGGAACATTGGGGATCATGGTCTCAGCCTTTCTCTGTAACTCTGAGTCCAACCTGTCTTCCAAAGGTACACAGGCTCTGAGTTCTCTCTTGCATGTGCTGGTGTGTATATGATAGTAATGCGAGGTCATCTGTGAAGTCAAGATTCTGGTTGAGGGAGATAGCTGTGCACAGCAGAGAATAGAGTACATCTAACTCCTCTGTGCTTATCTTTTGTTGTTTGCCTAACCCAGTCAATCCCCAGCTTAAATAATATCATTGATATCACACAGCCTTGACTGACTCATATCTTGACTTCAAAGCTCAAATTTCAGTCCCCAACTGTGCAGGTGAAGTTAGCATAGAAACTCTGGATAAGCTGGACAGTTTTGGAAGGGATCCCGTATGATCTGAGAATTTGCCAGAGGCTCTCCCCCATGGATGTTATCAAAAGCCTTTTCAAAATCTGCAAAGTTCACCTAGTTGTCTCTGCCACTCTGTGCACTGTTCTATTATGTTAAGCAGCGTGAAGATCAGGTCAATACAGCCTCTGTTTCTCCTCAAGCCAGTTTGCTCTGACCTCAAGCACGCATAGACAGCAAAATGTGGTCTAAGCAGACCTTTATAGATATTCACTTGTATGACTAACCTCTTATAGACAATAGGTGCAGAAGTAGACCATTCGGCCCTTTGAGCCTGCACCACCATTTTGAGATCATCGCTGATCATCTACTATCAATACCTGGTTTCTGCCTTGTCCCCATATCCCTTGATTCCCCTATCCATAAGATACCTATCTAGCTCCTTCTTGAAAGCATCCAGAGAATTGGCCTCCACTGCCTTCTGAGGCAGTGCATTCCAGACCCCAACTCTCTGGGAGAAGAAGTTTTTCCTTAACTCTGTCCTAAATGACCTACCCCTTATTCTCAAACCATGCCCTCTGGTACTGGACTCTCCCAGCATCTGGAACATATTTCCTGCCTCTATCTTGTCCAATCCCTTAATAATCTTAACTGTTTCAATCAGATCCCCTCTCAATCTTCTTAATTCCAGCGTGTACAAGCCCAGTCTCTCTAATCTCTCTGCGTAAGACAGTCCAGACATCCCAGGAATTAACCTCGTGAATCTACGCTGCACTTCCTCTATAGCCAGGATGTCCTTCCTTAACCCTGGAGACCAAAACTGTACACAATACTCCAGGTGTGGTCTCACCAGGGCTCTGTACAAATGCAAGAGGATTTCCTTGCTCTGGTACTCAATTCCCTTTGTAATAAAGGCCAACATTCCATTAGCTTTCTTCACTGCCTGCTGCACTTGCTCATTCACCTTCAGTGACTGATGAACAAGGATTCCTAGATCTCTTTGTATTTCTCCCTTACCCAACTCTACAACATTCAGATAATAATCTGCCTTCCTATTCTTACTCCTAAAGTGGATAACCTCACACTTATTCACTTTAAACGTCATCTGCCAAGTATCTGCCCACTCACCCAGTCTATCCAAGTCACCCTGAATTCCCCTAACATCCTCATCACATGTCACCCTGCCACCTAGCTTAGTATCATCAGCAAACTTGCTGATGTTATTCTCAATGCCTTCATCTAAGTTGTTGACTTAAATTGTAAACAGCTGTGGTCCCATTACCGAGCCCTGTGGTACCCCACTAGTCACCACCTGCCATCCTGAGAAACACCCATTCACCGCTACCCTTTGCTTTCTATCTGCCAACCAGTTGTCTATCCATGTCGATGTCTTCCCCCCAATGCCATGAGCTTTGATTTTACCCACCAATCTCCTATGTGGGACCTTATCAAATGCCTTCTGAAAATCGAGGTACACTACATCCACTGGATCTCCCCTGTCTAACTTCCTGGTTACATCTTCGAAAAACTCCAACAGATTAGTCAAGCATGATTTACCCTTGGTAAATCCACACTGGCTTGGCCCAATCCTATCACTGTTATCTAGATATATCACTATATCATCCTTAATAATGGACTCTAGCATCTTCCCCACCACCGATGTCAGGCTGACAGGTCGATAGTTCTCTGTTTTCTCCCTCCCTCCTTTCTTCAAAAGTGGGATAACATTAGCCATTCTCCAATCCTCAGGAACTGATCCTGAATCTAAGGAACATTGGAAAATGATTACCTATGCATCCGGAATTTTCAGGGCCACCTCCTTTAGTACCCTAGGATGCAGACCATCTGGACCTGGGGATTTGTCAGCCTTCAGTCTCATCAGTCTACTCATCACCGTTTCCTTCCTAATGTCAATCTGTTTCATTTCCTCTGAGTCCTTGGCTCATCCATACATCTGGGAGATTGCTTGTGTCTTCCTTAGTGAAGACAGATCTAAAGTACTCATTAAATTCTTCTAACATTTCTCTATTTCCCATAACAATTTCACCCAATTCATTCTTCAAGGGCCCAACATTGTTTTTAACTATCTTCTTTCTCTTCACATACCTAAAAAAGCTTTTGCTTTTCTCCTTTATATTCCTGGCTAGTTTGTGTTTGTACCTCATTTTTTCTCCCCGTATTGCCTTTTTAGTTAAGTTCTGTTGATCCTTAAAAACTTCCCAATCATCTGTCCTCCCATTCACCTTAGCTCTGTCATACTTCCTTTTTTTTAATGCTATGCAATCTCTGACTTCCTTTGTCTACCA
Organism: Hypanus sabinus; assembly: GCF_030144855.1. Classification (NCBI taxonomy): domain Eukaryota; kingdom Metazoa; phylum Chordata; class Chondrichthyes; order Myliobatiformes; family Dasyatidae; genus Hypanus; species Hypanus sabinus. Next base: position 83,040,406 of record NC_082718.1, read on the forward strand.
CTGTGGCCCCTTTCCCCCCTTTGAATCCTTCCTTGTCCGGGGGATAAACTGATTTTGCACCTTGTGCATTATTCCCAAGAATACCTGCCATTGCTGTTCCACTGTCTTTTCTGCTAGGCTATCCGTCCAATCAACTTTGGCCAGCTCCTCCCTCATGGCTCCATAGTTTCCCTTGTTCAACTGCAACACTGACACCTCCGAGCTGCCCTTATCCTTCTCAAATTGCAGATAAAAACTTACCATATTATGATCACCACCTCCTAATTGCTCCTTTACTGCAAGATCGCTTATCAAATCCTGTTCATTACATAACATTAAATCCAGAATAGTCTTGTCCCTGGTCGGCTCTCGTACAATCTGTTCCAAGAATGCATCCCGTAGGCACTCTACAAACTCCCTATCCTGTGGTCCAGCACCAACCTGATTCTCCCAGTTCACCTGCATGTTGAAATCCCCCATAACTACTGCGACATTACCTTTGCCACATGCCAATGTTAACTCCCTATTCAACTTGCACCCAATATCCATGCTACTGTTTGGTGGCCTGTAGACAACACCCATTTGGGTCCTTTTGCCCTTACTGTTCCTCAGTTCTATCCACACAGACTCTACTTCTCCTGATCCTATGTCCCCCCTTGCAAAGGACTGAATCTCATTCCTCACCAACAGAGCCAGCCCACCCCCTCTGCTCACATTTCTGTCTCTACGATAGCACGAATACCCTTGAATATTCATTTCCCAGATCTGATCTCCCTGCAGCCATGTCTCCATTATCCCAACAACATCATAGTTACCCATTCGCACCTGAGCTTCAAGCTCATCCGCCTTATTTCTGACACTTGGTGCATTCAGATATAGAATTTTTAGCCCATTTCTCTTCTCTCTGTTTGAAACGCTGCCTATTGTGCTTAACCCAGCTCCCCGAACTCCCATTGGGCTATACGCCCCTAGAATTTTGTTGTCCTTCCTAAATTTACTTATTCTTTCAACACATTTAACTCCATGTTCTGTCAGACCATCCCTCTGTACATGAGTCCTCCTTATCACTTGTTCCGCCTCACCTTTCTCTTAATATTCCGGAACCGTGTAGTCCCCACCTGTCCTTTATTCTTCCTCTCGCTATCCTCTCTCACATTCTGGATCCCCGCCCCCTGCAAATTTAGTTTAAACCCCCCCCAAGAAGCACTAGCAAACTTCCCTGCAATGATGTTAGTACTGCTCCAGTTCAGGTGTAAACCGTCCCATCGGAACAGATCCCACCTTCCCTGGAACAAAGCCCAATTATCTAAAAACCTGAAGCCCTCCCTCTTGCATCATCCTCTCAGCCACGTATTAATCTGTATGATCTTGTACAATAAGATAGACTCTTGACCTCACAATCTAGTTGTTGTGAACTTGCACTTTATTATTTACCTGCACTGCACTTTCTGCACTTTCTTTGTAGCTTTTACACTTTATTCTCTGTTGTTACTGTTTTACCTTGTCCTATCTCTTGATTAGTCAGGGCATGAAGGGATATGTGGAGAAGGCAGGAGACTGAGGCTGAGAGGGAAATTAGGTCAACAATGATGAAATGGTGGAACAGACTCAATGGGCCAAGTGGCCTAATTCTGCTCCTATATCATGGTCTTATGATCTGAAGTGCAACACAAGCACTTCATCACATCTTTGTACCAGTGAAAATAATAGATTAATTGGAATACCAGGGCAACTGATGTTGGTTAAATCAATGTAATGTATTGAAATTACCAGGGATCATTCCTAATCTGTTAAAACTGAGTCACTTCAGACATGCACAGAATTCTGGGAAACTTTTAATCCAGCAGTAGAGGGAAATGGGATGAATTGCTGGTGTTAGAGGGAGATACATCCATTGTGAATTTGTAGTACAATAATAGCTTAAGAATCTGGCCTGTAATGGTCTCATAATTTTGGCACATTTTTAGGTGTGATATGTGAAATAGAGCATCAGCCTAAACTGGAAGGCCTAAGATGAGTTGGAAATGGGACCTATGGTTTAATTTACATTGTTTTGCTGTATCCATAGACATTTAAAACATTTTATAAACCTGAATGATTAATTGCTTGTCTCACTGCCAATCCTCGGTGGTTTGATGGATGCCTTCGGAGTCAAGTGAGCACCTCTTTATTGAAAAATTCCAACCCAGTAACCCAATGGGGCAGGGTGTTGGCTAAAACGCAGCAGAATGGATTCGATATATGAACTTGTGAAGTTCTTCACCTTTGGACCCTGTTAAAGTAGACTCTTCATCAGGAACTTGGGCAAGGTTTTTTGATAATTGTGAATGATTATACTTGGTGTTGTGTACCTGAACTTGCAAAAAGAAAGAATGGCAGAGATGGAAATATTAAATTGTGAATTATTGAGAAATGATGGGTTTGCCACTCTTTGTGGGGGAGAAAATCATTTCCATACAGAGCAGAGTTTCCCGATCTTTTTGATACTATGGACCCACGCAATAAGGTGAGGGTTAACCAAAGGATCCATGGACCCCGGGTTGGGACTTTTTGTAAGATGTGGCAACGTGGACCTTAGCCATCTCCTGGAGCTTGTGGAGTCAGACAGGAGCTTCCTCTCTTCCTGAGCTGGTCTCAGTTCCTATTTCCTCCTTTCCTTTTCTCTCATTTCCAAGAAGTAGCAGGGTTGGAGGAAAGCTATGTATCAGGATGGGAAAGAACTTATGAACGCCAAAGATGTTTTAAAGTTTTTGTTTTGTGCGTTGCCATGTTTACTTTATACAGACTGAGGAGCCAGAGGACATTACTCTGAACGCCCAGTCTTCTGGAAGGATGTAGGATGAAGAGCTGATATCAATGCACAGCTGCTAGAAGGCAGACTGCTTCCTAACAGCAACACGTCAACATCACTGTCTGCATGCAGCCTTCAAGCACTTCCTGTCTATATTCAGATGCAAACTCCTTTGTCTTGAGGTTAATGCTTCTCTTCATCTACAGCTGGAAGGTTGATAAGCCTCCAAGCGATTATACAAGAAGCGACTGGGAATGAAGTTGCATTCTCTCCTCCCTGCCATTGACTCTCAGCGTGAAGGATTCATTTCTGTTCACCTTCTTCACAAGCAGCATCAGGTTTAATATCACTGGCATATGTCATGAAATTTGTTGTTATGCCGGAGTACATTCGAGGAGTGGAGGATTGGCATAATCAAGAGATGAAAGCAAAAGGTTAGGCATAGGACCTCAGAGAGACGATAGAACGACATTCTGAGACAAATCATTCTCTCTAACACAGTTTGTAAATACTGGTGCTTGAAAAACCCAGAAGGTCAACTGTCTGCAGCAAGTAGCAGGCTCCTATAGGGCTCATGACACACGTATATACATTAAAAATGTTACATTCCATATATGGTACAAAAAGAGAGAAAACAGATTCCTGAGGCGGTGCTCATGGGTTCAATGTCCATTCAGAGATCTGATGGCAGGAAGGGAGAAGCTGTTCCTGAATCATTGCATCTTCTTGCAATTGGCTGAACGACAAAAGAGTCCTGGTATGAGTTAAAGGAAAGGTGGCCTCTTAAACGGAGTCAGCAAAATTGCCACAGGCTACAGACACAGTGAAGGTGAGTTACTTCTTTTAAATGCAGCTAGTTTTGCAATAGAGAGAGAAAAAACATAGGAATTGATCTGTGCACAGCTATCTCCCTCAACCAGGAGTGTGGTACGTTCACTGGCTCTGGGAGCATGATTGAAAACGGAAGGTATAAGAAATAAGGAGGGAGCTCAGGTGAAATTTGTTTCATATTCCAGCTGTAACTGAGTTGTCAAAAAATATACCAGGGAAGATAAGTTCACAAGACCACAGGATGCCTGTTTGGAGAGAGAAGGAAAGGGAGAGAGGATGAGGGTGACAAAGGTTGCGAAGAAAAGATGAGCAAGATTACTTTTGGAACATTCAAACAAAGTACCAACATGATCATTATAAATTGAACTGTTGTCTTCAGTGGAGAAAATGCCTCTGATCCTAACTCGACTAGGTGAAGACATGAGAGAATGAGAAACATGGTTCAATTCCTGTTGTTGCCTGTAAGGAGTTTGTATGTTGTCCCTGTGACCATGTGGGTTTCCTCCAGGTGATCCAGTTTCCTCCCACAGTCCAGAAACATGCAGCTTGATTGGCCATTGTAAATTGTCCCATGATCGGGCTAGGATTAAAATGGAGGATGAATAGGCAGTGTGGCTGGAAGCGCCTATTCTGTGCTTTATCTCAATGAAAAAAAAAATTAATTAAAAAAAACTTGCCTTTTTATAGCACCTTTCTCAACCCCAGGACTCTGCAAATTGCACCATGAGCTACGTCTGCAAAATGTAGTTTTTTGCAATAGGGGAAAAGATGGCAGTTGATCAGCATACAGTAGGATTTTGCTGGCTTCCTCTTCAGTGAAAAGAGTTGAAACAGCCAGCCTTGGCCGACTGAGCATAATAAACCATAGGCTAATGCGTCCGACACTCGAGGTGGAACACGACCATTCACAGTCTGATGGTGAAGACAATGGACCAGTTTAGGATTGCCACAATTACTTCAATTTGACTCTAGCGCCACTAATGTGCTCCACTGTAATCATGGCCAACTCCAAAGTGAAAAAGGAGCCCAAACACTTGTGTTCTGCTTTCAAAATGGAGGAGTGCAAAGGGCCACAGCTTTGGAATGGTCTGATGGCCTCTGACCCAAAGTGAAAAGGTTTAAGTAAATTAATTATCAAAGTACATATATGTCAGCATATATAACCCTGAGATTCATTTTCTTGTGAGCATACTCAATACATCAATAGAATAATAACCATGACAGAATCAATAAAAGACTGCCCAATTTGGCCATTCAACCAGAGTGCAAAAGACTGTGCAACTACAAAAAGAAGAAATAATAATAATAAATAAGCAATAAATATTGAGAACATGAGATGAAGAGTGCTTGAAAATGAGTCCATTGATTGTGGGAACATTTTGATGACGGGCAAGTGAAGTTGAATGAAGTTATCTCCTTTGATACAAGAGCCTTTATGGCTGAGGGGTAGTAATGAACCTGGTGGTGTGAGACTTGAGGCTCAAGTCTGTTCTTCCTGATGGCAGCCGAGAGAAGTGAGCAGCCCTGGGTCGTGGGGGTCCCTGATGATGGGTGGCTCTTTCCTGTGACAGTGTTTCATGTAGATGTGCTCAGTGGTTGGGAAGGTTCTGGTATTCTGGAATAAAATATTCACAGGAATCTTGGCCACAAGTCTCTCCCTTAAACTCAATTAGAATCCAAAATGTGATCTTCAGTGGTTGGCGAATCATTGAGCACTCTCCCTTCTCTCCCAACCACATCCACCATCCATATCCTCCCCCACTTCGGCATAAAAGGCAGGAAATCTCAAGTGTCATACATCACCCAAGTCTGTGTGTTTGGTTTGCATTCCTGGAGCATACAGTTCCTGGCTGGAGCAGTGAGCAGGGAAATTAGCCACTCTTAGCCATCAGTCTGTGTGTCTCTGATCACAGAGTGATGTCCCATGACATCAGGCTACCCTTCCATTGTACCTATTATAATGATTACAGTTAATACTGCTGCAGGTGCACACAAATACATAGCCGTTGGTGTAGCAGCAAAAGATCCAAAATGATAACAAAACAATTGGCACCAGCCTGTGACCCCATGGAGTTGTTAAATTTGTGTGATACACCCACAGCAACAATGATTACTCCAAAGAATCAAATTCCTTGTTTGGAACCATTTTTTTTAGTAGTTAGCAAACATACAATTAAGCATTATAAAACCATAAGGCCTTAAGATATAGGAACAGAAGAAGGCCATTTGGCCCATCAAATTTGCTCCACCATTTCATCACAGCTGATCCACTTTCCCTCTCAGCTCCCATCTCCTGCCTTCTCCCCTTATCCCTTTATGCCTCGACCAATCAAGAATCGATCAACCTCTGCTTTAAATATTTGTAAAGACTTGGCCTCCACCGCTGACTGTGGCAAAAAATTCCACAGAATCACCAGTCTCTGAGTAAAGAAATTTCTCAATTTCTCATCATCTTCATTCTAAAAGGATGCTGCTCTATTCTGAAGGATACTCTGATCGTAGACTCTCCCACCATAGGAAACATCCTCTCCACATAGACTCTACTGAGGCCTTTCGCCTTTCACCATTTGATAGGTTTCAATTCGGTCACCCCCCCCCCCCCACTGAGCATTATCTCAGCGGTTGGCAAAGAGATGACTTCCGCGGTCCCAAGCTACAAACTGGCATGAAATAAATGTGAATACAGAACTTATTCCCTTTGCTTTTACCACGCCCCCACTGATGTGGCTAGTTACTGCAATACACCTAATAAACTCGCAACACAGAATGCATGGCTACTAAAATTGGAATTCATGACTAGATATTGGAGCATTCCCTGAACTGTACACACAGCAAGATGCTGGGGAAAATCTTTCTGGCTGAATAAAATGAAGGCTTTTCTCCGTCTGGCTATTAGAGGCAAACTTGTCCATTCAAGCTTCTCCCTCTCTACAAAAACTGTGAGGGAAAGTGAAGACAAGTGTGAACTTGTTAACTCTTCCCAATAGATATTTGTGTGGTAATGGTTCACTTTTCAGATTATTTCAGTGTTTCTGTCAGGTCCTGTAGAAATGTTGATGTATTTTATCTCTTAAATCTGCAAGGCAGATGATGGAGAATTCTTTTTTCAGGGCTCTTTTTCATTTCCTCGGGTTACTAAGAAAGCTTTATTTACATTCTGAGGCTTCCAGCTCATTTCCATGTTGCAGATTCCAGTACCGTTGTGTTTTCTTTGTTGCAACAAATCATAGAATATTAACAACTCTCCTTTCTCAACCAACAGACTGTCTGCCACACAGCCTGGAGGCTGCATATTTCCAGGCACGAAGCTTGCTTTCTATTCGGAGATTCCCAGGAATTCAATTCATCTAACCCTCTCTTGGCTGGCACAGTCCTTCGTCTCTTAAGGGATGATTCTGGGAATATTGACTTCTATCATTGCCTCAGTAGGGATGAGACTCAGCAGATGACAGGTTGCAATGACAGTCAGTCTGTAGATGATATCTTCCAAGAAGACCATAACCTTGTCATAGGGTTTGGAGGCTTGTGTGCCTCAATTACCCAGAGAGCTTTTTGGCCTTGTGCTTTGGCTCTTGGTAGGGTCACCTTTGCCAAACAGGTCAAAGGGTAGAGGCCAGACTGCAGAGGTCCAGTCGTCCTCCAGGTTCAGGGGTTCAGCTCTGGGCTAACGACCTGACTTGTAAAACAAATCTGTGATGGAAACAGCAATGAAGAATGCTTCCATATGAACAGAGATGCAGGAGCTTCATTGCCACCCTAAACGAGCAGTAACTAATAGATGATACGGTTTTGCACAGTTCCACCTGCGATCACTCCATGTGTTCATGTGATCCTGGACTTTGTTCAATCATCACAAGGATTTGGAGTGGAATTATTCAGTGTTCTGTACCAAAACACAGAAGACAATGGAGGCACTCGGCCTCATCTGTATCTATGGAGGGAAACAAATACGAGATTGCTCAGTTTTTGCTCAAGAATTCCAGCATCTGCATTCTCTTTTGTGCATCCAGTGTTCTGTACTGTTTATCACCATTTGTCTTTGTACCCCTCCTGGGAGCCTAACACGGTCAGGGGTTCTTGTTGTCCTGAAGTACTAGCCATCACAGTATGGGGCCGATTTTCCCAACTGTCAGTTTTATATGCTCATATTATTTTACCAAAGATGTGCCTTGTTAGCCCTTTGTCCATTAATAGAGTAATAGTTTCAAAACAATGTTGAAAGCAGTGCTGACAAGGGCAGCAACATTGTATGGTTCAAAACGTTAACATTTAAAAATTCTGTAAACTGATCCTGTGGGACATGGGTTATTGCTCTTCTGGACAAATTCCCTGTTGCATACATACTGTAGACAGTCTGTTATTGTAAACACGGGGCGCGTAATTAAAGACACAAAAGCCAACAATGTGAGTGAGTTTATTGCCCTTGGTGTAAATGACTCATTTTATTTATTTGGGATCTATGTGTCATTGGCAAGGGCAGCTTTGATTGCCCATCTTTAATTGCCCTTAAGGAGGTGCTGGTGAGCTGCCTTCTTGGACTGCTGCAGTCCTTATAGTGCAGGCGTTCCCTCAGAGTTGTTGGGAAGACAGTTCTGTGATTTAGGCGTGGAGATGGAAAGGAGCTGGTGATGTATTTACAGGTGAGGTCGGTGGGTGACTTGAGTGGGAACTACGGGTGGTGGTGTTCAGATATGCCTGTAGAACTTGCTATAGTCATAGAGTTACACGGTGTGGAATTATAAGAACATCAAATATTGAAGCAGAATTAGGCCATTTGGCCCATCGACCGCTCCGCCGTTTCACCCTGGCTGATCCAATATTCCTCTCAGCACCAATTTCCTGTTTTCTCCCTGTCTCCTTTCATGTCTTGACCAATCAAGAATCTATCAACCTCTGCCTTTAAAATATATAAAGAATTGGCCTCCACAGCTGCCTGTGGCAAAGAATTCCACAGATGCACCACTCTTGAGCTAAGGAAATTCTTCCTCATCCCCATTCTAAAAGGACACCCCTCTATTCTGAGGCTGTACACTCTGGTCTTATACTCCCCCACCATAGGAAATATCCTAGCCACATCTACTGTATCAAGACATTTTAATTTTCAATAGGTTTCAGTGAGGACATTCATCATTCTTTTGAATTCTAGTGAATACAAGACAGGAGCTATCAAACACTCTTCATATGACAAGCCATTCAAACCTGGAATCATTTCTGAACCCCCTTTAAAACTTCTCCAGTTTCAGCATGTCATTTCTAAGATAAGGGGCCCGAAACTGCTCACAATACTCCAAGTGAGGCCACGCTAGCACTTTTATGTTCTAGTCCTCCTGGCACTTGCCTTCCTCACCACAGACTCAACCTGCAAAGTAACCTTTAGGGAATCTGGACAAGGACTCCCAGTTTTTTGTATTTCCTGTCCACTTAGAAAACAGTCAACCCTTTTATTTCTTCTAATAAAGTGCATGACCACATAATTCTTGATTCTTTATTCCATCTGCCATTTCTTTGCCCATTCTCCTAATCTGTCTAAGTCCTTCTGGAGCCTCTCTATTTCCTCAACACTACATGCCCTTCCACCTATCTTCATAAAGTCTGCAAACTTTGCAACAACACCATCAATTCCAGCATCCAAATCATTGACATATAACATAAAAAGAATCGGTCCCAACACAGACCCCTGTGGAACACCACTAGTCACCAGCGGCCAACCAGAATAGACTCCCTTTATTCCCACTCTTTGCCTCTTGCCCACCAGCCACCATTTTACCCATGCTAGAATATTTCCTGTAATACCATGGGCCTGTAGCTTATGAAGCAGCCTCATATATGGCACCTTGGCAAAGACCTTCTGAAAATCTCAGTATACAACATCAATGATTCTCCTTTGTATATTCTGCTTGTTATTTCTTTGAAGAATAATTATGTCCTATGGCTGACCATGCCACTGTCAACATTATTAAACTTATTTGCCCACTTGTGGTCAGTACCTTTCTATGCCTTGACTACTTAAGTTTCTGTCTAAGTGCTTTGCGTATATCACCTTGATATAAACATTTACCCCTTGATTAGAGAGGCACAGACAGAATCTTTATTTACTGACAAGTAACCTTTATTGGCACATGTGTTCACACCCATTAGAATTCCCTGACCTCCCATGAAGAGTCAATGAAGAGACAAGGTATTATCTAGGAAATGAGTCTATGCTGACCTGGAGTCTCTCATGGCCCCAATCTCCACGTTGCCATGGGGTCCTCCACATCCGTGATGGTTGATCTCTAAAGAGTTGTCACTCCATTGCACTTGAATGCCTTAACTCTGACAGTGTTCCTCATCAGTTTAAATTATGCACTTTCATCCCATTGGCTCAAGGTCATCTGCCCTACCTGGATCACCTTCTTATTGGCTCTGGTCCATGGCTATATCAAATATGAGGCCCTTACCCTCGTACTTTTGTTCTTTCCAACTCTCAAACAAGAGAAAATCTGCAGATTCTGGAAATCAAAGCAATACACATAGAATGCTGGATAAACTCAGCAAGCAGGCAGCATCTATGAAAAAAAGTAAACTGTTGATGTTTCAGGCCAAGACCCTTCATCCCTCTGTTCATTGTTTCTGGCACTTTCTTAACTCCTCTTATTGGTAGCTTTATACAACTGGGATTCCTTCCTTTAATCTCCCAATCTCCCCCTTCTCTTTTAGTAAAAGTTCCTTAAAAACCATGATGATCTATCACACATCTCCTTTTCAGTCTTAACTCTACCATCAATAGTCATCTTCCAATGCTTCCATCAAGAGTTTAAGATATTTTTCTAGATGATTGTATGAGTATCCGGTGCATATCACAAGTCCTGGTCATGTGACCACTGAGACCATGGATCTGCACCTGGAAAGTCTTCTCCAGGGCACAGGCCTGGGCAAGGTTGTATGGAAGACCAGCAGTTGTCCAAGCTGCAAGTCTCCCCTCTCCACGCCACCGATGTTGTCCAAGGGAAGGGCAAGGGCCGATACAGCTTGGCACCAGTGTTGTCGCAGGAGTTGCCAGAGCAAGGCTGAAGGCAACGGCAGACTGCCTTAGGGACTCCAGCAGGGATTTAGCAAATCCTTAGGGATTTGTCTTCAGGGTTCACTCCCGAAGCCTTTCCCATGAGTAGGTGTGCCTGCAAGGCAGCGGAGGTTTGAAGTCAGAGTTTTCCCTCTCTCAGATGGATTGCCTTCCCAGGCTGACGAGCTCCATCTACCCGAAATACTTACTGTAAAAAAAAAGTATTGAGGTAGTGTTTATGGGTTCAATGTCCATTCAGAAATCAGGTGGCAGAGGGGAAGAAGCTGTTCCTGAATCGCTGAGTGTGCGCCTTCAGGCTTCTGTACCTCCTACCTGATGGTGACAATGAGAAAAGTGCATATCCTGGGTAGTGGGGGTCCTTAATGATGGATCTGTCTTTTTGAGCATGATGGAACTGACTAATTCTCCAACTCTTTGCAACTTACTTCAATTCTGTGCAGTAGTCCCTACCCACCCACCCCCAAACCAGACGATAATGCAACCAGTTAGAACGCTCTCCACAGAACAACTGTAGAAATTAGTGTTTTAGGTGATGTACCAAATCTCCTCATACTCCTAATGAATGAAGAGTAAATGATTGAAGTAAAGGCACTGCCCAGAAAAAGGCAATGGCAAGCCACTTTTGTAGAAAAAATTGCCGAGAACAATCATGGTCACAGAAAGACTATTAACAACCATGTCAAAAGACGTAGCACATAACAAATGAATGAACAAATATATCTCTCCGTGGCTTTCTGACAATAGTGAATGTTGGTGGAATGCATTCAGTTCAATTCCCATTCAACTAAGTATATATCTGCCTGTGGTGTTTATCCCAGAAGATGCCATTGGAAAGTTGTTTTCCTTCATTTGACAATCACTAAACTGTCACTTGTTTTTGTTGGTACTCCTCTCTGTTCAAAAATGATCCCCCCTCTGCACTTAATATTCCACAGTCAAACAAATGGGTGTGTTTATTAGCTGCTTTCATCTAACACTAATTTTAAGTGGCGCAATACCAACTAATTGTGAATCCTCTTCAAAAGTATTAGCTGAGCAATTCCTGGAAAACTAGGTTGTCTGGTAATCTCAATAAACCTGGAACGGTTCATTTGCCCAGCTGTGGAGGGTGCAATATTTAGTGGAGATGGCCTAGTGATGATTTCATGGAGCATATTTCACAGATTAGAACACAGAGGTCCCAGTAGACAGCATAGCTGAAATATGTTAGATTCAGTTCCTATTTACAATGTGAACAAGATACCGATTCTGACCACCCAGCCAACCACCCCTGACCTGAATTCATTGGAATGTTTAAATATAAGAGCTTGTATTTAGTAAGTCAATCACTTTAAATAAGGGCTAGATGGATATGCCTGAGTAATAATGCTTTACTATTTGTTCAGTGTATGAGTATTTTATTTCCACCACCTGTAACTTTAATAACTATCCTGGTGTGTGATGGATCTGATGGATGGAGGGGAGGTGGGTTGGCAGTGGAATTGGGTGTGTTCGTGGCTCTGTTGTACTGTAAATAAAGTCACTGGAGGGATGCTGAAGCGAGTAGATATAGAAATGTTTTATTTAACAACAATGAGCAGCAGGCATCAAATTGAGACACGTTTGGAGGAAGAGGCCTGCTGAGACCCAGTATGACTTTTTGTATGCTAAAGGTCAAAGGTAACAGCAGGGCAATTCTATAGTTACAATGTATCTACAGTGCTTCCTTTGAATTACATATATTTTTCAAACACACTCTTTGCACCCACACTCCAGACCCCCAAAATGAATGTTAATCTGTATTGTCTGGTTTGCAATCAATTCTGGCCCACAGGTCCGGAAAAACTATTGTTCAGGGCTGCAGTTTAAATTCAATCTACAGTCTGAAGATTGGTTGCTGGTAAAGTAAATGTTTGCAATACACCCTAATTCCAGATTATGCCCTAACAGGCTGTTGGTGGGAGTTAGTCACTGAACCTCTAACTCTGATGGGGCCACCATTTGGAGTGCAAATGGGGTCACTTTTAGGTTCTTAATAAAATACAGATTAAGATGACGATATAGTTGGTTCAATTAGCAATTACAACAAAATTTGGGTTAGTAAAGAACGTACAACTACAAATGTCAACCCTTGGCCTAAATTCACTTGCTCTTTGATACATCCAAAACTTGTTCTCCTTTTGCACACATCAAACTGATTCCTAATGAGACACAAAACTTCAGGAAAATCCAACAGGTCGGGAAGCATCTATAGAGGGACTGAATAGTTGATGTTTTGGGCCAAAACCCTTCATTATGACTGGAAAGGAAAAGGGCAGGAGCCAGAATAAAAAAGGTGTTGGAGAGCAAGCAGGTAGCTGATAAGCGTGTCCAGGTGAGAGAGAAGATAGTTGCATGGGGAAGAGGGTGAAAGGGAATAAATCGAAAAGCTGGGACGTAATCGATGGAAGACACAAAGGGCTGAAGAAGGAGGAACCTGGTTGGAGAGTAGACCGGGAATAAAGGAGATGGGGAACTACAGGGAAGAGATGCACTGTCCTTGCTGAGCTCCTCCAGCACTTTGTGTCTGTTGCTCAAGACATCCAGTATCTGCAGTTTCACTTGTGTCTCAGATTTCAAATTACATCTTTGAGTTTTGTTTCTACTTTTCTCCTTCCAAACTTAATGATGATCAGTTTCAAAAAGACCCCAGTTTCGTAAATAGAAGTCTCCTAGGGTTCAGCTGCTTTATGTTGTGAGGTAGAGAGCAGGAGTAGAAAGGGATTTCTTTTCACACACCTTCACTTTCTCATTTTGCTGTACTCCACAGCCCTCCCCCAGCTCCAGAGGGAAATAGATACACAATGTAGTTTTAGACTTACACAATATTCTCTAGGCATGTACAAGTTGAGCACAAATTTCCTCAACTCCCCCCCGCGATCTATTCAATGTCGAACACTCTCACAGTGGTGATTCCTGTTGCCAAAATGAAGGCGCATTACTCCTCACCACATTGGTCCTGAGTGCAGATTGCAGTTCTGCATATTTGGTCTTTTGTTTGTGTGTGTGTGTGTGTTAACTGCTTTTACCTTATTCTCAGAGACCACTGTTTCACTCATTATCTCTGTCAACTACAACGATACATGTGCTTTCTTAAGGATTGAAAGATTTGGCAGAGCCTGTTTATCACATCTTCATCAAGTAGAGCAAAGACCTTAGTACTGATAAAAAAATAATGACCATTGTATGCAGGGAAGCCATTGCACTGGATGATACACCAATTCTCTTGTGGAAATTACATTTAATGGGAGCACTGTGTAAACAGGGCCCTAGTTTCCATAAATGATAAGTATATAAAGGCCAAGCATTTGGAGGACACACCACAATTACCAGCACACCAATGATGTCTCCTCTTATGGTGGTGAAACATTTGCAAATGGATTGCCAAGGTCAGAGAACAACTAAACCTAACCAGAGCCCTTAGATTTATCAAGGATCCCACCCATCCCTCCAGCATCCTCTTTGACTTTCCACCATGAGGCAGGAGACTCCCATGCATAAAAACAATAATGGTCAGGATGGGAAACAATTTCTACTCTCACCCTTAGGCTTCTGAACTCCCTGCTGCATCACACCTGAAGTGTCCCTTGTTTTGTATCTTACAATATTTGATTTATGCACTTTATTTTGTTTATTTTTGTGTAATTCATCCGTAGATTTTATCCTTACTTTCCGGAGTTATTGTGTGTTGTATGTGTGTTATGTGACACTACTGTGCTTTACACCCTGGTTTGGAGAAACATTGTCTTGTTTGACAGCATACATGCAAATAGTTAGATGGCATTAAAATTGACTTGATAATACTGAAGTGAGATTGGCAGTCAAGGTTAGTTCATCCTTGTTTGAGGAAGTTGCTGTTATAGGGAGGAGTGATTTATTTTAGTTGTACGAGGAAGCAGATTTGGCATTATACAGGAGTCAAATTATTTGCTTTGTTTATCTGGTGTTTTATTTGCAGTAACGATGACTATGAGTATATTGGTCTTTCAATTCCTTTACCTGTTATGTTAGACCTGCAGAGGAAATTTCTGAGAACCACTGAAATAAAATGAAAGCAACTTTAATTCCCAGTGTGCTTGCTGTCTGAAGCTGGTAGACTTTGCCCTGTGGCAAGAGGAATGAAGCTGCTGAGATTAAGTGGAGGGCCTTTAGAACAGAGCAGACCTTCTGCCTTTCCAGTTATAAACAATAAAGGAGAATAAGAGCTCGCAAAGATCATGAAGCTTATCAAACTAGACACTGGACAACTGCATTTAAGACTTGCCCATTCTCTAAACATGGCAACTCCCACGAGGAGGAAAAGTACTGAGGAGAGTAGTGACAAATTCTGAGAAATTCCTTTCTGACTCCCCAAGGTGGTGAGGTGAGTTCAGAAGTTGGCACCAGTCCACGACTTCTCAAATCAGAACTAGCAACTTTTTTAAAATAACCAGAAATCTGCCCTTCAGTCAGACACTTCAAATTCTCTTTCGAAGGATTGTGGAAAGTCAAAAATCTCTGAACCTGATTTCCTGAGTTTAGTCTCCAGAATAGCTCGCATCCTGCCACACTCTCTACGAACCTTGTAAGTCTGATCTCTAGCCCTCCAATCCTATCCATCTGAAATGATCTAACTGGTGCAAGACCAAACCTGGCTTGCCAATCTTCCAACAAAGCCTGAATTTCTCCAACCATTGGAATCTTCCTCATATGAAAGGTGCCATAGGAACAGGTGTCTCCCTCTATTGCCTCTCGTCTCCCATGGTGGGCTGAGTCATGAGATATTTCTTTTACTGGTGCTACCAAATTTGCCACAATCTAAAGAAATACTCTATAGCGTTATTGAGTAGAGTCATAGAAGACTATAGCAATGAAACAGGCCCTTTGGCCCATCAGGTCCTTACCTAACCATTTAAACTGCCTACTTCCATCGACCCAGACCATAGCCCTCCATACCCGTACCATCCATACACTTATCCAAAGTTTGCCACAGGCACCCATGGAGGCCAAGTCTTAATATATATTTAAGACAGATGTTGATAGATTCTTGATTGGTCAGGGCATGAAGTGATATGAGGAAAAGGCAGGACATTGGGGCTGAGAGGAAAATTGGATCAGGCATGATGAAATGGTGGAGCAGACTCGATGGACCAAATGGCCTAATTCTGCTCTTATGGCCTTAAACATTGAAATCGAGCTTGCATGCGCCCTGCTTGTGCTGGCAGCTCATTGCATACTGTCATGACCCTCTGAATGAAGAAGTTTCCCCTCATGTTCCCCTTAAACTTCTTACCTTTCACCCTTAACCCATGATCTTTGGTTGTAGTCCTACCCAACTGCAGTGGAAAAAGCCTGCTTGCATTTACCCTATCGATATGCCTCTATTAAATGTCCTCTCAAACTTCTACACTCTAGGAAATAAAGTCCTAACCTATTCAATCTTTCCTTACAACCCAGGTCTTCCAGAGTAAATCCTTGTAAATTTTCTCTGTACTCTTTCAACTCACAGGTGTATGAGGCAAACCATTCCTGCCCATTCTATTCACATGTATTTGTTTCCATTCCTCTTTCTAGAAGATCAATACACAAATTGATTATAGTTTGTTTGATGACTGATTTCCCAATAAGAGTGACCTTCCTTTCATTGGCTTAAACCCTTGTGTTCTGGTTACACCCCTTTTGTATAACTAAAGATACTATTCTGAGCAACACACACAAAATGCTGGTGGAACACAGCAGGCCAGGCAGCATCTATAGGAAGAAGCACTGTCGACGTTTCGGGCCGAGACCCTTCATCAGGACGAAGGATCTCGGCCCAAAACATCAACTGTGCTTCTCTCTATAGATGCTGCCTGGCCTGCTGCATTCCACCAGCATTTTGTGTGTGTCGCTTCAATTTCCAGCATCTGCAGGTTTCCTCATGGATACTATTTTGAGTGTCTTTTTCTCATTCCCTTAAAAATGAGACCTGTAGATTTTAGTTCATTTGGGAAGTGCTGTTTTCTGTAATATTACTTTAATTTTCTTCACAATCTTAACTTTTGGCTCTTCTCCAACTGCCTTCGAGTTTGTCCTTTTCTCGGTGAACAACAACCAACCTAGATTTCAGGAAGCTGCCCAAATTAATCCACGCTCCCTCTAAATTCCTCTGTTTTAGAAACATTACTTCAAATATTAAGGCCCGCTGGCTATCGGTGAGCTAGGGGCATGGCCGTGCTAGCATGTGAACTTAGCTCCAGCAGTCTGGGAAAGTAAGACCTACAGTGAGATCCAATGGCCAGGAAGGCTGCTCTGCAATGTTTTGTGTGAGTGAAGAGCATAATGAGGCACAAAATAAATCATGGTCATCCACTGCAACCAACAAAATCCCCTGCTTGTGAGGACTACTCGTACTACAGGACCCAAACTTCCGAGGTCGAGAAGGTGGAACTGCCTCAGTGAAAAGGCTTTTCTGGTTTAAAGACTCCTCTGTCCAGGTTTCATGTTCATCAGCAGATATAATGGGCGACCACTGCATCTACTGCTGCACTCAAACAGGGTTTTCTCCATGGCGAAGGGTCCCACTCTTGGAGCTTGCCAAGCGGCCTAGAATTTTCGATATGTCCAAGAGCAGCCTGGAAGTCAGGCCCTGACTACCTTGGTAAGGTAAAATGCAAAACTTGCAGTGTCTATATATTTTGGGTTTAACATAGGCACAAGGAGGATTATTTTACATGTTTTAATTTATTTACATATTGATCCAATTTATTCTGCATTTCATTTCTGATTCCATTGCTTCTCATGTTCCAAGTTCACAATGAAGAGCAGTTTTGTGAATTGAGGCAATAATGGTGCTTTCAGACATCTCAGCCACAATTTATTCCCACTCCAACAATGAACTATTTTTACACATTCACACTGTTCTCTGAAATGCAATTGATTTCTTAACTGCTCCCCGAGTTTTTCCCAGCTCCTTGAGGCCTTGTATATCTTCCAGTCGGTTCTCCAGCTGCTGAAGTCAGGCACGATGTTTGTCATGGATTGGAGGCCAAGCACTCAACAATGGCAGCAAGAAGATTCTCAACTTGATGGTTGGGGCTGTATTGTAATTCAGGTCCTTGATCACTGTCGTAATGTTGTATATGATTCTACAGATCGGGCAATGAGTTCATATGCATTGCTTACAAGCAACCTAGGATAATATTGTTGCTTTTATTAAATGTAGGGCCCTGTGAAGTCTGAATCTCTTTGCTTTGCCTTGGACCTCCCTGGACAAGAAGGCACAGTGGCGTCTCCGCTTCCTGAGGAGGTTGAGGAAAGCGAGCCCCTCTCCCCCATCTTATCTGCATTTTGTAGGAGCACCATTGAGAGCATCCTGACAAGTTGCATCTCCATCTGGTATGGGAGCAGCTGAGTATCAGATCAGAATTCCCTACAAAGGACTGTGAGAATAGCTGAGAGGATTGTAGGGGTCTCTCTACCATCCACTGGGAACAACTATTAGAAGTGCTGCAAACACAGGACCCTTAGTATTATTAGGGATCCCACCCATCCATCCAGCACCCTCTTTGACTTTCTACCATCAGGCAGGGGACTCCGATGCATAAAGCAAGAACGGTCAGGATGTGAAACAGTTTCTTCCCTCAGACCATTAGGCTCCTGAACTCCCTGGCACATCCCATTCAAAGCATTACCGTTTTGTACCTTCTGATATTTAATTTATGCACTTCAGTTTATTTATTTATGTCTAATCCATCTGTAGATTTTATCCTCATTTTCCAAAGCTAAGGCTTGACACCCTGGTTCGGAGAAAAATCGTCTCATTTGGCAGCATACATGTATAGTAGTTAAATGACAATAATCTTGACTTGAACTTGAGGAAGTACATCAGTGGGTTCTTGTATCATTGCATACTGCCCCTGCTCTCTCACCACTAGTTAATTGTTTGATTTTGCCTGGCCTGGGGCACACTCCAGAACACTTTGCTTCATCTTCTTGAGGACAAATGTCCAGTGTTGGTGCTTTGGACAGGGTAGGTTTCCCATCCATTGTCTTCATGAACACTGGGGCCTATGGGAATCGAGCACATCAAAGGAAGATTGATGTAGGCTGACTGCATGGCTTCCATTCAAACAGTACCCCTCTGGTCAATGCATTAGGACATGTCTGACTAAATTGGTGATTGGATAACAAGAGAAGGAAAACACTAATTGGTAACATTTCAAGATAAAGCTCACACAACCCCCTTGGGTCCCAAGATTTCGAAAATAATCAGTTCAAACTAAAAATGAAGGGGGCCTTGCATGGTTTTTGAACTCTCTTCAATCCATTGCCTGAAATTGAGATTCTGGAGGCTTCAGAGTAAAGAACATTCAGCTTTAGATTCATTTGTTTATCATGTGCACATTGAAACGTGGTGAAATATGTTGCTTGCATTAAGAACCAACACACCCTATGGTTGTGCTGAGGACGGTGAGCCACACATTCCGACACTGACCTATCATAGAACATTCAGCACAGGAACAGGCCATTCGGCCCACCATGTCATGCCAAACCTGCTATAAAGCCAATCAAAAGCACCCAGATGCTAATCCCTTCTATCTACAGCATGTCCACATCCCTCCATCTTCCTTACATCCATGTGCCTATCCAAACATCTCTTAAAAGCTCCTAATGTGTTTGCCTCTACCACCATACCAGGCAGTGCATTCCAGGCATCCACCACACTCTGTGTTACAAACCTACCCCCACATCCCCCTTGAACCTAACCCCTCTCACCTTCAATGCGTACCCTCTGGTATTCGACATTTCAACCCTTGGAAACAGATCCTCTCTGTCCACTCAATTTATGCCTCTCATAATCTTATCAGCTCCCTTCAGATTCTGCTCTCCAGAGAATGCAGCCCAAGTTTATCCAGCCTCTCGTGATAATACACGCCTTCTAAACCAGGCAGCAACCCCACAGAGCAACACGCGCAAAATGCAGGCAGCATTTATGAAAATGAGAAAAAAACAGTTGATACTTGGGGCTGAGGCCCTTCTTCAGGACTGAATGCTCTATCTTGCTTATCTGCTTATGTGTAAATAAATTAACATGAGCCTTGAATGTTGCTTATTTGTGCAGTCACGTCTTCAGTAAGGTGAAATCACTTCCAGGTTTGGATGGCAGGGTGGGAATGCGCCTTGCTACAGCACTGACATGTGCTTCTGAAGTCTGGAAGAGACTGCCTTGTTGCAGCCTCAGTTATAGATTGGCAAAATGTGAGGAAACAGGCTCCCAGCTAAGGAGAGTGAAATACTACAGTGTTTAGCTTTGGGACACAGCACATCCCAAATCTGTCAGCCCTTTCTAAGTAGGCTTTGTGCTGCTCATTTGCAGACATTACACGCCAGGTTCCAAACAGAGTAAACCTAGCCGAGTCACTGTGTTTGCAGCAATGGAAAATGGAAAAGATACTTCCTTTTCCAGCCCTTGACCATTCCCACCCACTTGGCTTCCTCTATTGCTTTCCCTCTAGCCTTTTCCTCCTTTCCCCACCTTTTTTGGTCAAGCGTCTCCTCCCTTCCTTCTCAGTCCTGAAGAAGGGCCTCGGCCCGAAATGTCAACTGCTCGTTCTTTTACATAGATACTGCCTGGCCTGGAAGAGTTCCTCCAGCATTTTGTGTGTGCTGCTTTGAAAATGGAGGTACATTGTATTGTTTTTTCTGAATTTATTTTGAGTAGAAGTCACTAAATTTCTGCTGCAATCATAAAGAGTCAAGGCTCAGTGATGAACCCAGACAAAGTTCTTACTGAAAGTACCCATCAAGCTGGTGGGATGTGGTTGAAGAAAATCAGTCCCTTAATCTGCCGTAGACTCAGGGCTTTGTGTTGCAACCCTCAAATCCCCCTTTCTATCTTTGTTCCAATGGTTATGGGGAAGTGCTTTCAAAGAGCAAGAAAGACAAGAATATTTACCCACTCTTTCCACTTTTGGCCAAACATAGAGTAAGTCACCAGTTTGTCAGCAGTGAAGGTGTCATGATGTGTTCTGGTAATATTGGAACCCAAGTGCAGAGGGTCGACAGAGGCAGTGACAGAAGTTTATTCATAATAATTCCAAATGAACGTGGGTGTCTTGGCTGAGTGACACTGTGAGAAGTAACATTCTCAAAACCAGGACCCTGTGATTAGCGCTAATCGGACATCCACTTAAATAATACAAATAACACGGAATCCCCGTGCCTGTCAAAATAAACATCACAAACTTAAACAGGAGGCACCAGGAGACCACATTGCTAAGAGCGAGTCACCTCAGAGAACACAAGGAACTCTGAACAATTAACAACTGTTGCTAATCAACAACTAACCAATTCTAAAAACCTTGGAGCCCAACAGTCCCCGGCGCTTTGCACAGCCCCAAGCAACTCATTACAAAAGGGGTGACTTCATCAATCCAAGTGTTAGGGCAGGATGATGACGTAGTGGTTAGCACAACGCTTTACAGTACAGGCAACCAGGGTTCAATTTCCACCACCGTCTGTATGTTCTCCCCATGACCGCGTGGGTTTCTACTCGGTGCTGCGGTTTGCTCCCGCTGTCCAAAGATGTACCGGTCGGTAAGTTAATTGGTCATAGAAAATTACCCTGCCGTTAGGCTAGGGTTAAGTCAGGGGATTGCTGGGAGGCATGGCTTGAAACATTGGAAGGACCTGTTCCTCACTGTGTCTAAATAAATAAATAACATTGTTCTGGAAACTCTTCATGAGCTAAAGTGTTAAAGGCAATAAATGGTTAAAGGAAAACTTTTAGAATTTCTGCTACAAATCTGAATCCGCCTTCTTTGTGTAGAGATAGGAGAACTCAGCTCGATTAGTGTGGGGGGGGGGGGGGAAAGGGTGGAAAGTGAGTCTGGCCCTTCCTCCCCCTCCCTAGGTCAACGGCTGCAAATTGGTGAAGGCTTTTTTTTCTCTGTGAGAGCAAAGGGAAAAATACAGAAATGTTTGCCAAAGAAAACAATGGGCCCTTCCAGTGCTGGCTGCGTCCAGACTGTCTGGGCCTGGCTCCAGATTTCAAGCACCTCTTGAGCCCCTGAAAGTGCTGGAATAAGCAGAGGCACAGCCTGGGCTGTAGACGACCTCGACAGAAGGCAAAGTAGGTGCAGCAACGACTAATCAAACAGCCCAACATCACTGACATTTAGCAAAGGAAAAGTAGCAAGCCTTCAAGCTTGCTGAAAGACTTATTGGGTTCGCCTGAGGGCTGAGTTTCCTGAAGGCCTCAAAGAATGGTTTTGAAATGCTCAAGACAGCATCTGATAGGCGCTTTGTTGAACTGCAAATTCTTTTGTTTGCTTCCTCAGTCTTGGATACCTTAAAGGATTTTAATTATTAGTTTAATCTTGGCTTTGAGAGAGACATACACATTCTCTGTTTAAAAAAGTTAATTTCAGATTCATAAATTCTGCATATCTTCTAAGGAATGGGGGTTTAATTTCTTCTGTCAGTGCACATTTGTGTAAAATTTCAGTTTGTGCTCGACTAACACAGTCATTAGCTCGAATGAAAATAATTACAGAGTCCAGGATGGCAGAAGAATAAGCAGAATTCAGACACTTCTCATTTTTCCCTTTTGCTCTCCTGATAGAAGTACATTCATAAGGGGCTCTGTCTGATTATAACTAAGGATCACCTAGAATTTATGTTAGAGTAAATTGTGCATGATCGGTGGAAAATGTGGTATTTACACAACCGAGTTCCCTTTCCTTGTTCCCTTCCTACCTTAATGCTATTTTTTACTTCCAATCATCACCGTGCAAGCTGTTGGTCATTCCTTTTCTTTGACTGTGCTAGTTAGACTGCATCAAATTCCCTTTCTTCACCCTGTTGGTTAACATACAGTATACCTGATCGACAGCTCTTTGCTTTCTCAAGGTAAAGCAAACCTTAGACTGTCAGTTGAAGGCAAAGGTGGAATATCAGAAGAAGAAAGGAATACTTTTTAAATTTCTTTCTATGAAGAAGGGGTCTCCCCCCATCTATTTCAGTCCTGAAGAAGGGTCTTGGCCTGCAACATCAACAGTTTATTCATTTCCATAGATGCTGCCTGACCTGCTGAGTTCCTCCAGAAGTGTGTGTGTGTGTGTGTGTGTGTGCGTGCGTGCGTGCGTGCGTGCGTGCGTGCGTGCGTGTGTGTGTGTGTGTACTTTCTCTATCTTTGGAAGTCAATGTAGCTAAAGTTCAAGATATTAGTCTAAAGTCAGAACTTGTGAACCATCCGAACACACAAGAATTCCTTTAGTCGTAAAGTCAGCACTTTAGCCTCTCAACCTTGGCCAATTACAGCAAAAATTTACCCTCGTACCTCAAATCCTTTGCTCAATTACCTCTTTGTTTGAGTTTAATCCCTTTTCTTCCTGTTCCTAACCCAAGATAGCTAAGGTCATCTGTGGCCAATTAATGCACAAAGCAGGATTTGAACTTTGGGCATGTACTGAAGGTGGATGTTGAATTCCTCTGAATTTGGTTCCACTGATACCAATCAGCCAAACCTAAAAAGCAAAGTACACTGTGAATTTGGGAGCATGTTATGTTTTTAACACATAAAACATGGAATGAGTAAAATCTCTTTCCAGATGTTCAGGTTTCAGGGTCTCTTACTTCTGGGATTCATGTTCCTGTCAGATGAAAAACAGTGTCGTTTGGATGCCAGTGAGTTGAGAATCTGCTTTACTGGCTTAGTGGGAACTTTATAAGGTACACCTGTACACCTGCTCGTTAATGCAAATATCTAATCAGACAATCATGTGGCAGCAACTCAATGCGTAAAAATGTGCAGACATGGTCAAGAGATTCGGTTGCTGTTCAGAACAAATAACAGAATGGGGAAGAAACATGATCAAAGTGCCTTCGACCGTGGAATGATTGTTGGTGCCAGATGGGGTGGTTTGAGTATCTCAGAAACTGCTGATCTCCTGGGATTTTCATGCACATGACTCTTTAGAGTTTACAGAGAATGGAACGAAAAACAAAGAACATCTGGTGAGCAGCAGTTCTGTGGGCAAAAATGCCTTGTTACTGAGAGAGGTCAGAGAAAAGTGGCCAGGCTGGTTCAAGTTGACAGGAAGGCGATAGTAACTCATATAACCAGGCATTACAACAGTGGTGTGAAGCAGAGCATCTCTGAATTCCCAACAGGTTGAAGTTTGAAGTGGACAGGCTACAACAGCAGAAGACAATGAAGGTACACTCATTAGCCCACCTAATAATGTGGAGATCAAGTGTATATTCATAGCTGTGAAATAATGCAGTATTGCGGGCAAATTGACCGGATAATGTGGCTATAGGCTGAACATTTGGTAGGGGGCGACATAGAGGCGGCTTTTGCAGAGAAGTAAATGCAGGCAACATCCTGTCCAGTTGTTGGACTGACGTTATTTCCAAAGAGTGAATGCTGGGAAATGGCATCAAAAGAGAGCAGTGTCAATGCCACAATGGTTACCCTTTACATCTACTGGAAACTTTAATGATCTCACCAGGGCGTTAGTATGAAGCATGCTTTTATAGTGCTCTTATATTCTGCTCTACATTGCCATCAGCCTACCAATATTTCCCTTGACTCCACATGTCAAATGTTCCAGAATTTTATTTCAAAAATAAGGGCGTCTTATTTGCACCCTGTCCCACCCACCTCCCCAAGTTGCTAAAAATAATTTCCTCACATCTGGAAGGAGAACTTTTATGTTTTTTTTTACTATACTTGTCAACTCTCAGCTTTCTTTATAAAGAGCTGAAGAACTCTTTGCAAGATTGACAAAGAAGGCCAATTTTCAGGCTTAGTATAGCCCTTGTTAAATGGGACCATGACAATACTGTCTAGATAAGCCTTCAACATCAGATTACACCAGCACAAGAAAATCTGAAGATCCTGGAAATCCAGAGCAACACACACAAAATGCTGGAGGAACTTGGCAGGCCAGACACCATCACTGGAAAAGAGTAAACAGTCAATGTTTCAGCCAAGTCCTTTCATCAGGAATGGAATACTGTAACTTCTCACCATTTTCCCTCCAGTCCTGTTGAAGGGTCTTGGTCTGAGGTGTTGACTGTTTACTCTTTTCCATAGATGCCGCTTGGCCTCCTGAGTTCCTCCAGCACTTGTGTGTGTTGGTACGATTACACCATCTCTTACTTCGCTTGCAGACTCTGCAACCACTCATCCCAACATCCAGTGGCCTTCTTCTCAACATGTGCACGGCGCTAGGCTGGGTTTGAAACTTTCAGTAGTCCGTTCCCATGCTTGGGCAAGGTGGAGCACAAGAGGTGAAGATTAGAGAAGGTTTATATCATTGTAAGTGCTCAGATAAACAATAGAATCCACAGTTGATCATGCTAACAGAGAGAAGTGTTGCATTTTGAACATCGCAAGACTGGAGGATTATGTCAAGTCATCCATTTTTCTTCCTCTCTCCAGTATTAACTCTCTCTTACAGTACATGGTCTGTGTGACGTGCTACAAAACCTTCAACTGCTACATTTTACATATGTCATTATACCCCAGCATTTGTCTCGTTCTTCTCCTCCCAGATATGTCAGATCTCTTGGACCAGTAGATGCTGAGGGATAAAGTTTTCTTCAACATGTAACAGTGCTACTGGCAGCCTCCATTGCAATTGAGAACCCCTGCCATAACATGGTGAATAAGAGGGCAAATCACCATTTATAAGTGAAGGTCAGCACATGGAGCAGATGGGTTTGGTCTGGATAGAATGGGTTTCCCAGGACCAAGTGACAAATACTCCTGGGTAGGTTCAAGGTGGTGTGAGGGGTAAGATTTTTACTCAGAGAGTCATAGATGCCATGTGCTGCCTGGTATGGTGGTAGAGGCAGATACATTAGAGGCTTTTAAGTGACCCATAAGATAAGATAAGATATGGAAGATGGAGAGATATGGATATGGTGTAGGTAGGAGGGATTAGTGTTTGGGTGCTTTTTGATTTGTTCCTTACCTGGTTTTGCACAACATTATAGGCCAAAAGGCCTCTTCCTGTGCCGTAATCTTCTATGTTCTATGGTACATAATACGTAGATAAAGGACTATTTCTCCCAACGGAGTCCATTCTGAACTTGAGATGATTTTTCTGTGTGTCATTGATATATTGCATTCTCTCTGTTAATTGTGCTTGCTCACCTGATGCTTTTAGACTGACTTCTTGGGTTTAAGACATATACATGTAGTAATTGACTTCGGCCACCAGTCTTCACATCTGAAAATGTATTGCGCTTTAATTTGGAATGCAGCTCTGAACAGTGTGTTCCTAAAAGCTGTGAATCCCAGTCCAGACAATGCTGATTAAAATTCATTTGGATGTCTCTAGTGTGGTTATGAATCAGGAGGTGTGAAGTTTGTATGTGGTTTCAATATCCATACGTTGCAAGTATATGGAGTTGTCTTTTTCCCTCGGAGTAACGGAGGATGAGAGGTGACCTGATAGAGGTGTATAAGATGATGAGAGGCATTGACCATGTGGATAGTCAGAGGCTTTTTTCCAGGGCTGAAAGGGCTAGCACAAGAGGGCATAATTTTAAGGTGCTGGGGAATAGGTACAGAGGTGATGTCAGGGCTAAGTTTTTTACGCAGAGAGTGGTGCATGCATGGAATGGGCTACCAGCAACAGTGGTGGAGGTGGATATGATAGGGTCTTTTAAGAGACTCCTGGATAGGGACGTGGAGATCCGAAAAATAGAGGGCTAGGTAATTTCTAAGGTAGGGACATGTTCGGCACAGCTTTGTGGGCCTAAGGGCCTGAATTGTGCTGTAAGTTTTCTATGTTTTTATGTCATTTGATGTTTGGCACATAAAATATCGAGCCGCACATTGGGCCAGCAGACCTTTCCAGCTAAAGTGTGTCCATATGATGCCTGCTGTACCTTGTTTTGTCGAATAAAGAAGCTGCTTTGTATCTAGCAGTAATTTTCTCCGGTGACTTCATTCACACAACAAGATGAGAGATATGGATGTGGTGTAGGTAGGAGGGATTAGTGCCTCAAATGTGACCTCCTTCCTGATGCCTGAAATACCAATAATTGCGTTTCTGTGCCGTGTTAATGCAGGCTCTGGGTTCTCCGGACAAATCTACTTTTAACCGTGCTGCTTTGGATCAAGTCAAGTCAGTCCATTAAAGTGCCAGGAGACTGCTGGGGAAAGATGTGCCATATACTCTTGTGAAGAGTCAGCATGGAGGCAGTTCACCTCAGTACTTCTTCCTCCAGCCAAACCAGTGTTAACCCAATGGTCCAGATCATGGATTCTGTGCACGTGGCACAGGACGAATGCATCACAATGGTTAACAGTTAAAAACCCGCTCCAATTGTTTTCCATTTTTACAGCATCCAGTGTTTGATTTCCTCTTGGAAGAAAAGAGCATTACATAATGCCTTTAATGTAACATAATTCCCAAGACAGGGATGTAATCAAAAATGGTTGATACCAATCTACACAAGATATTAAAGCAGATGGCGAGAAACTTGGCCAAAGAGTGAGGTCTTTAAGGAGTGTATAACAGGAAAGAGAAATTGAGAAGCAGAGAGGTCTAGAGAGGGAATTCCAGAACACAGGGCTTTGGCAGTTAAATGCACAACTTCTGATGGCAGTTAAATTAAAAATAAAGGCAGTGAAACTTGTTGTAAATTGGGGGACCACTTCGTTGAACACCTCTGCTCCACCAGCCAAAAATGGAACTTCCTGGTGGCCAAACAGTTTAATTCTGATTCCTAATCCTGTTCTGACATGTTGGTCTATGGCCTCCTCTTGTGCAAAGATGAGGCTACCCTCAGGGTGGAGGAGAAAAAGCTTATATTCTGCCTGGGTAGCTTCCAACCAGATGGCGTGAATACCAATTTCTCCTTCTGGTAAAAATATTCACCCTCTAACCCCACCCGCCCCTTCCCTTTCTCCTATGATCCACTCTCCTCTCCAATCAGATTCCTTCTTCTTGAATCCTTTACCTCTCCAACCCACCTGGCTTCACCTATCACCTTCTAGCTACCCTCCTTCCACTCCCCCCACCTTTTTACGATGGCTTCTTCCCTTTTCCCAAAATGTCGACTGTTTATTCAGTTCCATAGATACTGCCTGACCTGCTGAGCTCCTCCAGCATTTTGTGTGTGTTGCTGTGAAAGTCTTTTGCCAGTTTACCCTTTAGAACTGAGGCAATGATTGGACTCCTTGTCCACTCCATCCATTTCCCTCACCAGCTCTCCGGAACTAAACCGAAAGCCTCAGTAGCTGAGTCGCCAAAACGTGTATAGGTCTTGATTAAAGAATAGAGTTGGAAGTGCCATCCTATAGGATGGTAGTCTGCCTTTTCTTGGGCCATACTCTTCAGGAGCCCTTTGGCTTCACTTCACAACAGTCCTACCCTGTTCTGAGTGTGAATGGGCCCTGCTCTAATGGGCTTCCTTTCACTTTCACAGGCTGGGTAATTCCTACCTCGCACTCACAGACTCAGTGACTCCTTGGTTCCTGATTGTTTGATGCTCTCATTACCACACATGTGATTTCAACAGAAAACATTCTGAAAACCGAGCAGAAATTCATGGAAATAAATTGAAGCATTTCAAAATGAATTAATGTTGTTGGTGGCTTTTGACTTCTGGCAGCAGTCCTGCTGGTGGAGCTCCTTCTCTGAAACAAATGAACTTGAATCAAGTGAAAATTTTACAACCCTTGTGCATAGACCTTTTGATGCTTAATAGCTATGATATAAGCTGTCTGTTGTTCTGTCACGAACTGGAGTGAATTCCAAGCCCCCCCAACCCCCTAGATCTTAGTTAGTACCTCAGCAAGATTGAGGAGCTACCATTTGTAGCACACTTTGGTTCTGGTTAAGAGAAGCTTTTTAACTTTTACCTGGTGCTGTAAAAAGAGGAATAGAGCCTGCTTTGGATTTTTCAAAGGGAAACAAGTATCAAGTGAGATGGAAAACATACTACCGATTTTCTATCACTGTTCAAAGCGTACCCCAAGTGATCGCCCAGCTGCAGACAGGCATCTGATCTTCGCTTCAGAAGTCAGCTGAACCAGGTTACCGGTAATGATGAAGAATCACTATGTGGAACATTTTATATTTGCATTTCATCGTTGGGTGGCACTGTCCCTTTGGAATCCCCATCTCAATCCTTTTCACAAAATGTGGCACGTGTTAGCGAACAGAGAGCAGCATTCATGCCAGCCATGCAGATGTCCCTGGTCTCGGAGATCTTTGTGAAGCTGAAGTGTGCATGCTCTCTGGAGAATACAGCCTGCACATTCCAGGGGAATGAGGGCAGCTCTCAGATTGCACTTGGTGTGAAATCTGCAGAACTATATAAAAAAAAATCAGCTTCTCAAGTGATGGAGCTTTAAATCGCCCAGGAGCTGTGTAGGAAACTGAGTTAACTTATGGCATTGTAATGCTCTGTAGTGTAAACATAGAACGAGGCTGTCTACCTCCTGGGAGAGTACTGGAATGCTGAACACTGAGTGTTCTAATGGTTTGCATGTGTCTCGATTACTATTGTAAACTTGCCCTGGCTGAAGGTTTTTCTCTCTGTTGTGATTCAGGTTTCCTCATGGCTTTATGCAATTGAGGTTAAGAAGTTCCCTCCAGACTAGTGCCTCCCCACCAATATTAAAGGCTCATATACTGGGAAGAACAAGAATGGAGAATAATCCTGGTCAACAATAGATACGCCAAACTTTAATTTCTTTTTGTTGTCTTTATAATGGGCTTCTTATAATGAAAAATTAAGAGAAGAACTTTGACCTGGTGCAGCTTGCAATGTACCAGACAAAAATGAGCATTACAGTCATACTGTTTCCAGGCAAACCCCAAACTAGTGCTGAAGAATTAAGACTTAAATTACAGATGCATCTGCAGCTCTCCTAAAAGTAAATCTGAGCTTGCGTTCAAATCTTGTAGACCTGAGGCCTTGCAACACAAGGTTACTGGTGAACATAGAACATAGAATGTAGAGTGGTACAGCACTGGCCATTTGGCCCACAGTGTTGAGATGAACCAACTAAAAAAGCAAACCAAAAACAACCAAACACTAACTCTCCTTACACCGTCCATATCCCTCCATTTTCCTTACGTCCATGTGCCTATCCCAAAGTCCCTTAAAAATTTCTAATGTATTTGCTTCTACCACTATACTAGGCAGTGCATATCCCCCTTGAATCTACCCATTTCAATGCATGCCCTCTGCTTTAGAAGTTTCAACCCTGGGAAACAGGAACCCTCTGTCCACTCTATCTATGCCTCTCACCTTGTAAACCTCTAGCAGAGGTCTCCTCTCAGCCTCTGGTGCTCCAGAGAAAACAACCAAAGTTTTTTTTTCCGGCCTTGCTTGATAGCACATGCCCTCAAAAACAAGGCAGGAACCTGCTAATCCTCTTCTGTACCCTCTCCAAACCTCAACATCCTTCCTGTAGTGGGACAAACAGAAATGTACGCAATAGTCCAGATGTGGCTGAACCAGAGTTTTATAAATTTGCTACGTGACCTCTTGTCTTTCAAACTCAATGCCTCGACTAATAAAAGCAAGCATTCCATAAGCCTTCTTAACCAGCTTATCAACCTGCTTGATGAGAAGCTGGAGAGATCTGTGATGTGGGTGATCCTATGGTTTTACACGAAGAAGAGTCCTAACATTCCCCTAAGATTTATCGCACTGCTTTATCCCTCATTTTCACCCACATAAGTTAGTTATTGCTGATTGATGCAGGTTACTCTGCAGCTAAGTTGAGAAATCCAATAAGGGACTGTCAAAACGGAAGTTTTTGATTTGGTTAATCAATCTCCTGTACAGGACAAAACATTTCTTTTCGAGTTAAAGCAGAATAAATAGAACAAGAGTGAACTTGGCTAAAATAGTGAGTATTCAAAGGGTTAATGCTCTCTAAAACTTGTTAATTGGTCTTCAAATGCATTATCCGCCCAAAGCAAAATACAGCAGATATTGGAAATGCAAAATGAAAAGGCAGAATGTTTGAAATGTTTGGGTGGCACAGAAGCATAGTGGTTAGCACAATGCTTTACAGTGTCAGTGACCCAGGTTCAATTCCTGCCGTTACCTGTAAGGAGTCTATATGATTCATTCCCACGAGCATCCTCCCAATGTTCTGGTTTCCTCCCGCAGTCCAATGATGTACCAGTTGGTAGGTTAATTGGTTGTAGATTGTCCCATAGTTGCCTAGGGTTAAATCAGGGCTTGCTGGGCAGCATGACTCGAAGGGCTGGAATGGCCCATTCCACGTTGCATCTCAGTAAATAAATAAAATAAAATACTTGGCAGGCCAGACAGCCTCTATGCAGAGAGAAATAATCTCAAAAAAGCAAAATGCCATTCTGCTGAAAGGTCATCAGTCTGACAGGATAGCACTTTCTCTTTGCTGAGCTGTTGTATAACTTTCTCTTTGCTGAGCCGTTGTATAACTTGCTGGATGCTTCCGAAATGCTACTACACCACTGAGCTTGAATTGAGAAGCATCAGTCATCGGGAGCATGTCTTGATCATGGGCTCTGGGATTGGACCTGAGGCTGGCCAGGGACCATAGACAATGGGGTTGCTGGAAGTCCAGTTGAAGCCTGGAGCAAGTGTACAGTGTTGGGTAACACCCTGACCTTAAAAATGTCTCCAGATGCATTGGATCAGAGGTATCTGGGTGTAGGCATGCATTGCTCCCCTTCTACTGACACCACTCAGCAAAGAGCTGACAAGGGGTGATTATTCAGCAATCACTCGTAGATTTTTATAAGAACACATGACCAGAAAATATAGGAGCAGTAATAGGCCCATCAAATTGGCTCCACCATTTCATCATGGCTGATTCATTATCCCTCTCAGCCCCATCCTCCTGCCTTGTCCCTGTATCCCTTTATGCCCTGACCAATCTAGAATCTATCAACCTCTGCTTTAAATATACTAAATGACTTGGACTCCAAAGCTGCCTGAGGCAACTAATTCCACAGTTCCACCATGCTCTCCTTCAAGAAATTCCTCCTCATCTCCGTTCTAAAAGGATGTCCCTCTACCTTGAGACTGTGTCCTCCACCATTGAAACATCCTCTTCTCAAACACTCTTTTGAGACCTTTTAACATTCAATAGGTTTCAATGAGGTCATCCCTCATTCTTCTCAATTCCAGTGCTCCTCAAATGACAAGCCTTTCAATCCTGGAATAATTTTTGTGAACTTGCTTTGAAACTTCTCCAATGATAGCAAATCCTTTGAACACACACAAAAAAGAGTACTGCCGGCATTTTAGTCCTGCTGAAGGGTTTCAACTGTACTCTTTTCCATAGGTCCTGCCTGGACTGCTGAGTTCCTCCACTATTTTGTGTGTGTTACTTGGATTTCCAGCATCTGCAGATTTTCTCTTGTTAGCAAATTCTTTCTTTGATTTTTGTTATACTACAGAGGGACTCTTGGGTAACTTCTCTCCTTCAGCTCCCAATTTCACCCCCCACATGTTACCCCCCCAGTCTGGCTAAAAGCTCACAGAGTAGAATGTCCTATTCATGTTCAACAAAAAATCAGGTAGAAGAACTCAGCGGGTCCAGCAGAAACTGTGGAAGGAAAGGAATTGTCTATGTTTTGTGGGTCAATGCGTTTGGAGCTGAAGTACTGATAATTCCTCTCCTCCCACAACAAAGCTGCTTGACCTGATAAGTACTTCCGCAAATTGTTTGTAGATCCAGAGTTCAACATTTGCAGTCTCTTGGTCTTCAGCTAGACATTTTGATTTTCTGAATTCACCTTAAGCTGCACTATTGCTTGGTTACAGCCACCAGGAAAGAGAGGTTTTGGAGTTGGTGCACTCCACCGCGGGAAGAGTGGTGTGGCATCCGGACTGGTGTTTGTTTGTCAGAAAACAAGCTCTATGGTGGTCATCTGCAGATTTCGGTGGTGTTTACTGAGTGACTGTTTCTTTCTATCTTATATGTGCTATGTGTGCTTCATACTGTGAGTGACAGTTAGTACTGTGTTTTGAACATTGACCCCAGAATAATGCTGTCTTGTTTGACTGTTATCATGAGTATTCATGTATGGTTGAATGACATTAGAACTGGAATTGAATTGATATTCCATTTTGCATCATTCTTACTAACTTACTTACTACCCGTTACACCACTAAAGGGAATTAAAGAGGCATGAGAGAGGAGTTGGTGAGAATTGATTGGGAAAGAACACTGGCAGGGAAGATGGCAGAGCAACAATGGCTGGAATTTCTGGAAGCAATTTCACAGGATATACACATCCCAAAGAAGAAGAAGTATTCGAAAGGAAAGTTGACACAACCGTGGCTATCAAGAGAAATCAAAGCCAACATAAAAGCTAAAGAGCATATAATAGAGCAAAAGTTAATGGGAAGTTAGAGGATTGGGAAGCTTATAAAAATGATCAAAGGCAACAAAAAAATCTCTAAAAAGGTAAAGATGAAGTACGAAAGTAAGCTAACCAATAATATTAAAGAGGATACCAAAAGTTTCTTCAGATGCATATTGTAAAGGAAAGGTAAGAGTAGATATCGGACAGCTAGGAAACGATGCTGGAGAGATAATAATGGGCGACAATGAAATGGCAGACAAACTGAAATAGTATTTTGTATCAGTCTTCATGGTGGAAGGCTTTAGCAGTATGGTGGAAGTTTCAAGTGTCAGGGAGCATGAAGTATGTGAAGTTACCATAACCAGAGAGAAAGTTCTTGGGAAACTCAAAAGTCTGAAGGTGGATAAGTCATCTGGACCAGATGGTGTACACCCCAGAGTTCTGAAAGAGGTGGTTGAAGAGATCGTACAGGCATTAGTAATGATCTTTCAAGAATGTCACACCATTTTTCAAGAAGAGAGAGAGGCGGAAGAAAGGAAATTACAGACAAGTTAGTCTGACCTTAATGGTTGGGAAGATGTTGGAGTTGATTATTAAGGATGAGGTCTCAGGGTACTTGGAGGCACATGATAAAATAGGTCGTAGTCAGTATGACTTCATCAAGGGAAAGTCTTGCCTGAAATATCTGTTGGAATTCTTTGAAGAAATAACAAGCAGGATAGACAAAGGAGAATTGGTTAATGTTGTCTACTTTAATTTTCAGAAGGCCTTTGACAAGTGCCACACAGGAGGCTGCTTAACAAGCTATGAGCCCATGCTATTACAGGAAAGATTCTAGTTTGGATAAAGCATTGGCTGATTGGCAGGAGGCAAAAAGTGGGAAGTTGGCTGCCAGTGATTAATGGTATTCCATAAGTGTCTGTGATGGGATCGATTCTTTTAACATTTTATGTCAATGATTTGAATGATAGAATTGATGGCTTTGTTGCAAAGTTTGCAGACAATATGAATGTAGGTGGAGGGCAGGTAGCTTTGAGGAAGTAAAGGGGCTACAGAAGCATTTAAATAGATTAGGAGAATGGGTGAAGAAATAGCAGATGGAATACAGTATCGGGAATTGTATGGTCATGCATTTTGGTAGGAGAAATGAAAGGGTTGACCATTTACTAAATGGAGAGAAAATACAAAAAAACTGAGGTGCAAAAGGGACTAGGAAGTCCTTGTGCAGGATCCCTAAAGATAAATTTGCAGGTTGAGCTTGTGGTGAGGAAGGCAAAAGCAATGTTAGCATTCATTTCGAGAGTACTAGAATATAAAAGCAAGGATGTGATGCAGAGACTTTATAAAGCACTGGTGAGGCCTCACTGGTGTATTGTGAGCAGGTTGGGGCCCCTTATCTTAGAAAATATGTACTGATATTGGAGTGGGCTCAGAGGAGGTTCATGAAAATAATTCCAGGATTGAATGACTTGTCATATCAAGAGTGTTTGATGGCTCTGGGCCTGTATTCGCTAGAATCCAGGTGAGTGAGGGTGACCTCAGTGAAAACTATCGAATGGTGAAGGGCCTTGATCTAAAGGTGTCCTTTTAGAACAGAGATGAGGAGAATTTTTTTTAGCCAGAGAGTGGACAGTCTGTGGAATCCTTTGGCACTGGCAGCTGTGGAGGCAAAGTCTCTGGCAATGTTCTGAGCTTCCTTCATCAGGTCAATAGCTTCCTCTCAGTTTTCACTGCCGACAGTCATGCAAGTCATGGTTAGAGACTCAGTAATACCATTCCCTCAGATGAAGAAGGATTCTTCATTGCTGTTCCCATAACGCTTTTGAATTGAATTGAATTCTTTATTACTTACATCCTTCACATACATGAGGAGTAAAAACCTTTATGTTGTGCCTCTGTCTAAATATTCAATGTGCAACTATAGTAATTTATAATAAATATTATGTACAACAGGATAATCAATATAACAGAAATACAGCTGAGTCAGCATGCATTAATCAGTCTGATGGCCTGGTGGAAGAAGCTGTCCTGGAGCTTGTTGGTCCTGGTTTTTATGTTGCGGTACCGCTTCCCGGATGGTAGCAGCTGGAACAGTTTGTAGTTGGGGTGGTTCAGTTCCTTAATGATCCTTCAGGTCCTTTTTACACACCTGTCTTTGTAAATGTCCTGAATAGTGGGAAGTTCACATCTACAGATGCGCTGGGCTGTCCGCACCTCTCCCTGCAGAGTCCTGTGATTGAGGGAGGTACAGTTCCCATACCAGGCAGTGATGCAGCCAGTCAGGATGCTCTCAATTGTGCCCCGAAAGAAAGTTCTTAGAATTTAGGGGGCCATGCCAAACTTCAATCATCTGAGGTGGAAGAGGTGCTGTTGTGCTTTTTTCACCACACAGCCGGTATGTACAGACCACGTGATGTTTATGCCAAGGAACTTGAAGCTGTTCACCCTCTCAACCCCAGATCCATTGATCTCTATAGGGGTGAGCCTGTCTCCATTCCTCCTGTAGTCCACAGCCAGCTCCTTTGTTTTTGTGATTTTGAGGGAGAGTTTATTTTCTTGACACCACTGTGTCAGGGTGATGACTTCCTCTCTGTAGGCTGTCAGTCAGCGTTTTACCAGTCAAGGTTGTTCATCTTGAGCTGAACCCCCAAACCTGGTGGACTGGTGGGCCACTCTTAGTCCGGTCTTGAACCATCGACATTACCAAGGACCAAAGCATAAAGCCTTGACTTCAGCCAGCATAGCTCTCCAGGTCATTGAGGCACACAAGCCTCCAAACCCTACAACAAGGTTGTGGACCCCTTGGAGGTTTGCATTATTCTAGTAGTCATTTTGCTTTATCATGGTCAGTAAAGCTGATATTCTACCTACTGTGAGCTAAAAGATACACCCTGGACACAAAAAATATGCTAATGTCATTAATAAGATGACCCTTTTGACAAAATGACTGTGCTGTTAATGCTCATACTTCTGTGGAAAGCATGTGAAATAGACAGACTTCCTGGCAAAATAAGAGCAGAGATTAGCAAGAAAAATAAATAAATAAACATTTATATTTAGGTCAAAAGCTCCACATGTTTTTCTTTGTGTCTTGCTTCAGTCTTTTGTCTAATCTGCTTTGGGAGCAACATGAAGCCTCAGACAAGAGCAGGAAGGAAGTCTAAGAATTGTAATTAAATTTCACTCTAACTTAGCACGTAAAGGCAGCCCTGCTTTTGCACTGTGGCATTAAAACCACTTGGCTTCCAAAGTTCAAACCTCACATTAGCTGATATCAAATGAGAGGTGGCAAGACTCAGCAAATGGGTTCAGCATCCCTGGGCTGGGGAAGTGGCAAATTAGGGTTAGGAGTTCTTGTAGACACAAGAATTTCTGCAGGTGCTGGAAATCCAGAGCAACATAGACAAAGGGTTGGAGGAACTCAGCAGGCCGGGCAGCATCCTGAGACCTCCATTGGTCGTGGTCGGCCATGGATGTTGCGTCCTAGCTCCCTAGATACACAGACCAGGGCAGTACAATATGGAAAGAAAGCAATTGCCCATGTAGCGAGCTTCCCCTCTCCACACATCTGATGAACCCAAAGGAACGGCAGAGACTGATACAGTTTAGCACAAGAAGCATCGCAGGAGTTGCCATTCAGTGTTGAACTTAAGGTAAGACTGCCTTAGGGACTCCAACTCTGGATTTTTCCCTTGGGGTTTATTCCTGAAGCCTTACCCATGAGTGAGTATAGCTGCAAAGCAGCAGAAATTTCAGATCAGAGTTTCCTTCTCCTAGATGAGCTCCCAGCCACAGCTAACAAGTCCCATCTGCCCGAAGCGACTGGTTTTAAGGTGCCAATAACCTGCATTTGCCTCTTTTCCTGTCAGTAGAAATGGTTCTGCCAGGCTCAGTTGCTAAGGCTCACATGAAGGCCAGTAGCTGGACTTAGTTGCCAGAGGCTATTTGAGGTGCACTTAATCGATAGTGGGAGCTTATTGCGACTGCTACCCCCCGGCTATAACAACCTTAAGGAACCAGGTAGCATGAATGGAGAGGAATAAACAGTTGCTCTTGCAGGCCAAGAGACTTCATCAGGAGTTCTTGTACTTCTCAAAATTAAATCCATTGCAAAAATTACACAGTCAGTTTATTGCCACTTATGGATTCTGAAGACACGCACTCTGCTCTCTTTTGAGCAATGGGGTAAGGCCAGGGGCTGGGAATGGTATAGTTTTCTTGGTGCATGGAAGAAGAAAGGTTTCAAAGCTGTTGAAAGAATCAAGATCTGAGATCATGTAGTGAGGAGTATAATTAAAATGGATGGCGATCCCTTTAACTGAAGGCCACAGACCATGGCACTGACCCACCACTAGCCAATTGAAGCTGTTGTTTTTACCACTTAGAGACCATGAGTAAATATATACACAGTACAATGCAAAAGTCTTAGGCACATAGCTAAGGTGCCTAAGACTTTTGCACAGTACTATAGTAATTATATGCATTACACTGTACTGCTGCCGCAAAATTAAAAAAAAACTATTTCCATAGCATATATGAGTGATGATAAACCTGATTCTGATTTGGGTCTCTATTCTGGACTGAGAGTGGGAAGGGGGTAGGGAGAGGGAAAGCATGACTGGGAAAAAGGGAAGGGAGAGGGGAGGGAGTGGCAGCACCAGAGAGACATTCTGTGATGTTCAATAAACCAGTCGTTTGGAATCAAATCACATTGCTTGGTGTCTCAGGATAGGGTATTCCTGCAACCACCCTACCCTGCCCTGGCATTTCTCTGCCACCTGTCCGACACACCTCCTGTGGCGCTCCACTCTCACCATTCCCAACATCCTTTGCTCCTGCCGGATTTACAAACCCGCTCTCCACTCCATGTTGACAAATACAGTGCTGGGCAGTAGTCTTCGGCACACTAGCTATATATATGTTCAGTTCAAGTTTAATTGTCATTCAACCATACAGGAGTACTCATGAATACAGCCAAATGAGACAGCGTTACTCTGGGCCAAGGTGCAAAACACAGTACAAAGCACATATAAGATCGTAAGATACAGCTACAAAATAAAAGAGCCATCCACTGCTGCAGAGATCTGCAGTCAACAACAACAGAACGTCTCCTGCTGAGCAAACGTAGGGGGAGGCGGGCCAACATGGACTCCAGCCTGGACGCAGCTCCCCCGCGGGAGCAAACCAATTCTTCAGCCTCTCTCCTGGCTGCTGTAAACAGGTGATGTCGTTGCTCATGGCCTAGTCCTCGCTACGACGGAAGCCACGCAGCTCCATTGCCACCCGCCTGCTCTCCGTCAATAAATCAGGGAATCAAACTCACAGCGTACCACATTAACAATGTCCAAAATGGCTCTTGCAATACAATGAAAGTGACCAAAGCAGTTACTCACTACTAAACTGTCAGCCTCCTTCAACTAAGGCTGCAGCACGTTGCACAGCTCCTTCATTTTCCCCGCCAGCGAGCAACTCGCTGATGGGGTAGACCTGCAGTACTTAATGTATAGTAGGATCTAGCGATCATTAGAGTGCATTTAAATAGGGCAGTAGCACCTTTCGTTGACCCTGTGGAAGCCACTGCAACCGTATCTGCCGCCAACTTACTAGAAAGACGTGCCTAAGAATTTTGCGCAGGGCTGTAAAATGAAAGATTATAAAATGAAAGATGAGTGTGGGGGAGTTCATTACCAGGAAAGGTTGCGTGTTCCCAGCACCGCAAAACAAGGCAGGTAGCCGTTTGAAAAGAATATTGATCCCGTATCATGTGATTGATTGATAAGAGGCAGGTTTATGGAGTGCTGTGAGCTGATAACATTTTGCAGGTTCTAAGGTACCATTCCAGTTACTATAATGGCACAGCAAGCTTGCAGGTTTTTATATATGACTCTTTTTTATGGAGTGCTTTTTACTGCCTCTGGCAGTGCAGAGTATGGGTCTCTAATATTGAGGTTTTCAGCTATTAGTGGTGCTACTGATATAAAGCTGTGGGAGCGGCAGGTCTCCCAGTGTTTAATATACCTCTGCCAGAGTGTCTGTTAGCTATAATCAAAGGTTACGACAGGCAGGTACTTTCGAGCTCACATGAAGTTGTTATGTAATTTATCCTGATAAGCAGCCATCACACAATACTTGCAGTTGAGCAGAATTGGCAACCAGGGTGGTCGCCCTCCTATTTGAGGATCAAGCAGTCTGGTACTTGAGCTGGCTGTCTGGCCCCATTCAAAGAGCTAGGGCAGGCACCGAGGCACTTAATTGCCCCTGTGTGCACCTGCTTGTGTGCTTCTGCATTGACAGGTACAGAGAAGAAATTTCCCTGAATTCTGTAATCCGCATGTCAAAGTGAAAGATGAACGTCCACCGGTACTAAAACAGCCATATGGTTGCACTCCCTTTGTCTCTGGTTTCAGGCTTGCCATAAAAGGGTTGGTCAACTGGCCCAGGAGATACTGAACTGAAACACTTTTCACACTGAGCTGTTACTTCCCCCCCCCCTCCAAATCATGCTTCTTGTGTTAACCTTCACCCCGAATCCTGGAAGCTCAGAAGGCCTCTCAGCCTCAGTCTCAGGGGATGTGGATGAGGAAGCCAGTACCAACATGCCAGTGATTCTGTAAGGCCTAGGAGCAGAATTAAATCTGCTCTATATTCCATCAAGGCTAATTTATTATCCTTCTCAACTCCATTGTCTGGCCTTCTCCCCATGACCTTTTACACCATTGCTAAGAACTTACCAAACTCCACTTTAAATATGCCGAAGGACTTGATCTCCGCAGTTGGCTGTGGCAATGAATTCCACAATTTCATCACTCTCTGGCTAAAGAATTGGGTGGCAGTGTGGAGATACGTCTCAACCAAAGGAGGTGTAAGGTGCTCCTTCCCTCTGCTAGCCAGCAGGTCCTTCTTTGGCAAGGTGTAGTAACTGCTTGGACCCCCCGATCAGGGTCACATGAAGTCATGGACACAGGTTGTATGAGCAGCTGCTGCATATCACAAGTCCTGGCTATACGACCACTGACGCAGACAGTATCTGAAGAGTATCGATAATGGCTGGAGTCAGCCATCTTGTAAAGACACTGCCCAGAAGAAGGCAATGGCAAACCACTTCTGTAGAAAATTTTGCAAAGAACAATCCTGGTCATGGAAAGACCATGATCACCCATGTCATATGATACAGCACATAACAATGATGATAATGTTGATGATTGGCTAAAGAAATTTCTCCACTCTCGTTCTAGAGGGACACTCTTGTATTCTGAGGCCATGACCTTTGATCCATTACTCCCACACTACAGGACACATCTTCTCCACACCCGCTTCATCTAGGCCTTTCCTAGATGCTCTTCTTTGAGTTATGCTGTGCAAAGGACAGATTAGACAGGCACAAGGGCACTGTGATAGCTCCCGAGTTAGCCTCATAAAGTTAGGTGAATTAGTTAAAAGATTGTAAGACCTCAGTACAGAATGGCTTCTTCTGGCTCTCAGCTTACCCTGAGGAAGCAACTTAATCATCCAAAGTTGTAGAAGCAAAGGGTGGGGGTCACTTTTCGAAAACCTGTCTTGACTTTTCATCAATGTTGCTGATATATGATTGCATTTTGCTTCCTGCAGAAACTTCTGTTGTGCAAAGTGGAGATCTGCATCCTTTGAGCTTTATTTGTCATAGCAGCCATTAGATTTGTAAAAACTGGAGCACTAGTTAAGTCATTAGGTTTATTGAAAGCAGAGGTTGGTAGGTTCTTGAAGAGTCAAAGCATCAATAGTTATGGAGAGAAGGCAGGAGAATGGAGCTGAGAGGGAAAATAGATCAGCCTTGACTGAATGGTGGAGCAAACTTGATGAGCTAAATAGCATATTTCTGCTCCTGTGTCTAATGGAAATTAAGGAGGAGAGGTCCTTTGGAGAATCCTGTCAAATTCTATGAAGAAGAGGAATTATTCTGCATGTAACATAATCTGAGGCAATATACCCATGTTTGTTGTTATCCACTGTATCGTTGGAGCGCTATCATCTATAACCCATGGAAGAACAACACAATAGCCATCTCCATGTAGTCAGAGCATCCCCTCCAGTAGGTACAGAGGAGATGTCAGGGCTAAGTTTTTTACACAGAGAGTGGTGAATGTATGGAATGGGCTGCCAGCGATGGTGGTGGAGGCAGAATAGGGTCTTTTAAGAGTCTCCTGGATGGCTACATGCAGCTTAGAAAAATAGAGGGCTAAGGGGAAAGCCTAGGTAGTTCTAAGTTAGGGATATGTCCGGCCCAGCTTTGTGAGCCGAAGGGCCTGTTTTGTGCTGTATGTTTTCTATGTTTCTAACATTACTACGCAAAATATTTGGCGCGGAGCCACAGAAGAGCTGCCTGAGTTGATGGTCGAAGTCCAAGCTCAAAGAGAGAAGTCTTAAAGAGTGTTTGAAATCAGTGAGGTGCCGAGGTGTAGGGAGGAAATTCCGGAGAACAGCATCTTAACTTCTGCCATTTCCAATGGGATCCCACCACCAAGCACCTCTTTCCCTCCCACCCCCGCCACTTTCTGCTTTCCGCAGGGATCGCTCCCTGTGCGACTCCCTTGTCCATTCATTCCTCCCCACTGATCTCCCTCCTGGCACTTATCCTTGCAAGTGGAACAAGTGCTACACCTGTCCCTAACCTCCTCCCTCACTACTATTCAGGGCCCTAAACAGTCCTTCCAGGTGAGGCAACACTTCACCTGTGAGTCTGTTGGGGGTCACCTATTGCATCCGATGCTTCCACTGTGGCGTCTTGTATATTGGTGAGACTCAACGTAGATTGGGAGACCGCTTCGTCGAACACCTACCAGAAAATGCCAGAAAATGTAGGACCTCCCAGTGGCCACCCATATAACCATATAACAATTACAGCACGGAAATAGGCCACCTCGGCCCTTCTAGTCTGTGCTGACACTTAAACTCACCTAGTCCCAGTGGCCTGCACTCAGCCCATAACCCTCCTTTTCTTTCCTGTCCATATACCTATCCAATTTTACTTTAAATGACAATACCAAACCTGCCTCTACCACTTCTACTGGAAGCTCATTCCACACAGCTACCACTCTGAGTAAAGAAATTCCCCCTCTTGCTACCCTTAAACTTTTGCCCCCTAACACTCAACTCAAGTCCTCTTGTTTGAATCTCCCCTATTCTCAATGGAAAAAGCCTATCCACATCAACTCGATCTATCCCTCTCATTATTTTAAATACCTCTATCAAGTTCCCCCTCAACCTTCTACGCTCCAAAGAATAAAGACCTAACTTGTTCAGCCTTTCCCTGTAACAGGTGCTGAAACCCAGGTAACATTCTGGTAAATCTATTTTAATCCCACTTCCTATTCCCATTCTGACATGTCAGCTCATAGCCTCCTCTACTGTGGCTACTCTTGGAGGGAGGAGCAACAGCCTAGGTAGCCTCCAACCTGATGGCATGAACATAGATTTCTCAAACTTCCGATTATGCCTCCCCCTTCACCATCCCCCATTCCCATTTCCCTCTCTCAATTTATTTCCTTACCTGTCCTTCACCTCCCTCTGGAGCTCCTCCCCCTTTTCTTTCTTCCATGACCATTTTTCCTCTCCTGTCAGATTCCAACTTCTCCAGCCCTGTATCTCTTTCGCCAATCAACTTCCCAGCTCTTTACTTCACCCCTTCCCCACGGGTTTCACCCTTCTCCTTGTGTTTCTTGCTCTCCTCTCTCCCACCTTTTACATCTACTCCTCGAGTCCTGATGAAGGTGTCTCGGCCTGAAATATTAACTGTACTCTTCTCCATAGTTGCTGCCTGGCCTGCTGAGTTCCTCCAACATTTTGTGTGTGCTGCTTAGCATACGAAGGATGGCTACTGTAGAGCAGTAATTCATTTGAGAGATGTGCAAGGGTCCAGACTGGTTCAACACATCCATCTGGTAATCTTACATTGCTGCGGGGGATGACAGTGCAAGGGAAAGGTGAGACCTTGAAAAGTTTTCAAAAAATAACAAGATTTATAACTGAAATATTAGAGAAGTCAAAATTAGTGCGGTTACACAAGAATCAAAGCGATAAGTGAAGAGGCGCTGGTGATAATTAGGGTATGAGAGAAAGTATCTCAGTGGTTAGCACAGTGCTTTACAGTACAGGCAACCCGGGTTCAATTCCTGCCGCTGCCTGGAGGGAGTTTGTATGTTCTTCCCATGACCGTGTGGGTTTCCTCCTGGGGCTCTGGTTTCCTCCCACAGTCCAAATACCGGTTGGCAGGTTACTTGCGATTGTAAATTGTCCCATGATTAGGCTAGGGTTAAATTTGACGGTTGCTGGGTGGCGTGGCTCAAAGTGCTGGAAGGTCCCTGTATCTCAATAAATAAATTTAGACTGGATGGAGACTGAACTGTGGGAGTTTAATGAGGAGTGAAATAAATATAGAAAATATTAGACAGACTCTGCAGGTTTGGCAGCATCTGTGATCAGGTTAGATGAGATCTCTCAGAAAAAACAATTTAAAATTACTGAAATTCACTTTTAAAACCTTTATGAATCTATTTTCTGGTTACAGTGGAGTGTCTTTGACAGTTCCTTGGTAAACTAAAATGAAAATTACATTTAAGACCTTTTAAAATGACCTTTTAGCGTCCTTCAGCCCCAAAGCACAAGCTTATGCTTCGATCCTCCTCAAAGACTCGCAAGTAAGGCCCATTAGCAGTCCAGTGTTGTGGGTGAAGCCTACACTGGCATAATGTTTAAAAAAAACAAATGTCTGAAATGCATTGTTCTCACCTTTACATCAATTACACAGAGCTCGGCAAATTGCTCTGAAGAAAGATACACAAGCACGTGGGAGCCCCAGATCAATTCTGCTTTCTTCTCTATTTCTTACTTTATTCACCCATGTGAAATCTATCCCATCCAACCACCCCACCACCAGTCATTGCTGCTGGAATTTAGAGTGATCAGGGTCACACGCAAAATCACTCTCCTGCTGACTTCCTCATTGGCTGGTCCTTCACTTTCTGTTGCCTTTCAGCTTGCCATCATTCAGCTGTCACCAAACCAAGCATGTTTTGGCTAGCCTGGCCTGCTGAACAAGGCATCGATGGGGAGTGAGGTGTCTGATTCCATCGGGGGGGGGGCTTGGAGGGGGTTATTTATTTATTGAGATGCAGTGTTTAATACCTCCCAGCCCTTCGAGACATGCTGCCCAGTAACCCCCCCCCCCCCCCATTTAATGTTAGCCTAATCATGGGACAACTTACAGCGACCAATTATCCCAGTAACTGGTATGTCTTTGGACAGTGGGAGGAAACCAGAGCACCTGGAGGAAACCCATGTGGTCACAAGGAGAACGTACGAGCTCCTTACAGACAGTGGAAGGCATTGAACCCAGACCGCCTGTACTATAGAGCGTTGGTAAACTGTAGAACCTTTTGTGGAGCTTTAAAGGAGTACCCCTGTTATACAACATTACAACAGACGTGTAAAACCTTTATTTTCATTGATCTAGTAAAACCAGTTTGACATTATTCTACCTCATTCAGTCCTTGATTCTGGTTATGTAATCCGAATGCAAAGTGTCGGCAGCTGCTCTACTTGTGCCCTTTGCTTTCTCACTCTTGATCTTGTATGGCTCATCCTTTCATGTGATTATCTTTTCAACCATTCAGTGTTCTTTGATATCAAGGGAGTAATCTATCTGTG
This sequence comes from Hypanus sabinus, assembly GCF_030144855.1. NCBI lineage: Eukaryota > Metazoa > Chordata > Chondrichthyes > Myliobatiformes > Dasyatidae > Hypanus > Hypanus sabinus. The sequence continues at coordinate 83,085,080 of NC_082718.1, forward strand.
GATCCCTTTGCCCAGTGGGAACATCAAACTATAACAAATCAGCAGATCACAATTTGAGGAGATGGAACCAAGTAGCAAAGCCTTTTTATTGTGAACAAACTGATTAATGCCTCCAGAAGTAGGGGCAGTTTCAGATTCAGTTTATTGTCATTTAGAAACCACAAATGCAATGCAGTTAAAAAATGAGACAACGTTCCTCCAGAATGATATCACAAAAGCATATGACAAAACAGACTACACTAGAAAATCCATATAACGTTTGGCAATCCCCAATCCAGAGTCCGGAGAGGCTGCTGCATATTAATATCGCACTAACGTCTTCCGCATTACCCGGAAAGGAGCTCCGAATCCACCAGACAAACAAGACCTAAAACTAAAGCTACAAGACCTGCACAAAACCACATAGTTACAACAGTGCAAACAATAGCATAATTGATAAAAAAACAGACCATGGGCACAGTAAAAATAGTCCAAAGATGTTAAAGGACTATAAGTTCAAAGGAAATCACCACAGAGTTTCCACAAGTCCCCAGGGTCCCAACAGACTCGCCATCCCATGCCGGCAGCATAAGGGAATACCCCCGCTATGGACTTCCACGGCGCCGCCTGACTCAGCCTCGCAGATGCAGCACACACCGAAAGCGACCTGACCGCAGCGGACTCCGAGTCTGTTGAACCTCTGAGCCGATGACCATCCCTTCTGGCACAGCTTCTCCGAGCACCATCCTCTGCCGAGCGTAGTAAGACGGCCCCGCCAACGGCCATCGGCAACGCGACCCCGAGGACTGGAGGCCTATTCTTCCCAGCAGAGACCCGGACCTCACAGCAGCAGCAGCAATGACGGTCTTTCTGGAGATTTCCCGATGTTCCTCCGTGCTCCCACGTCCGTTTTCAATCGATTATGATTGCGCACGACACCCCACTTCACAAATAACAGATAATTAACTCCGGAGTGGCCGCCGCCATCTTGGATTTGCAAACCAATGATGAGTGATTTATGAATGATTTTAGTTTTCCTTTATTGGAATACCTATAACACTCAGGGAAGTGTTTGAGTTGCACAGGGAATGTCCAAGTCAAAGTCACTCATCAGGCTTCTTTGCTCCAAGCTATCCAATCCCTTCCTCTGTAACAAAATCTCTCTATTCGGAATCTTAGTGAATCTCCTCTGCACTCTCAAGATATGGTCATCAGTGCAACCATGTTTTTCTTTTATGGTTGTGTCCAGAAATCGTCCATAGTTCAAAGTAAATTTTCTTACCAAAGTACATATATGTCACCATATACAACCCTGAGATTCATTTTCCTCTGGGCAGACTCAGCCAATCTGTAGAACAGTAGCTATAACAGGATAAATGAAAGATCAACCAGCTTGCAGAGAACAAAAAAACTGTACAAATGCAAATATAAATAAATAGTAACAAATAACGAGAACAATGAGATAAGAGTCCTTAAAAATCATTGGTTATGGTAACATTTAAATGATGAGGCAAGTGAAGTTGTGTGTAGTTATCTCCTTTAATTCCAGTGTCCGATGATTGAGGGGTGGGAATTTTCCTTGTTCCTCGTGGTGCGAGTCATGACTCTCTTGTACGTTCTATCCCATGGCAGCAACAAGAAGAGAGCATGGCCTGGGTGGTGGGCTGCTGAAACAAAACCTACATAATATTACTAGCAAATCCCTTGTTGTGTGTCTCTCTCAGTTCTCTGTGTAGAGAAAGTGGCCAATAACCACACCATCAGCACACTGAAAGGCCAGTCTTCTTGTTCTCAGCACGTGCCAATAACATCTGTCGAGTTCAACATTCACCACATATTAAATGATGATAAAATGCTGAAATCTATTAGGAATGTGGCAAGGTTGTGTTGCTGTAACCACATGGAAAACAGCTGGTGAGAAATAGGTCAGGTGGAGTAATTGTTGGTGCGTCAAGTGGAGAGAGAAAAGTCTAGATCTCAAAGAGAGAGCGCTCTCATTTCCACGGATGCGTTAAACTGGTTAACATTGGCATATATTGTGTATCCCACTGTTTAAGTGGTGTTATCCTGCAGTGCAATACCACAGTAAATCCATGAAAGTGTGCAGACATCCCACTAACACGCATCGTGAATGAAACATTTCCTCAACTCTCAGTGGCGGGGTTGGAGCCCAGATAGCGTTATGCAACATTGGGTGGGACTGCCGCTTGAGGTATTGGGTTAAGGGTGAAAGGTGAAAAGTTTAAGGGGAACATGTGGGGAAATTTCTTCTCTCAGAAGGTCATGAGAGTGTGGAAAGAGCTGCATGAAAGCTCAGTTTCAACATTTGAGAGAAGTTTAGATAGGTACATGGATGGTTGGGGTACAGAGGGCTGTGGTCCCAGAGAAGGTAGATGGGAGTAGGCAGTTTAACTGGCTTGGCATGGACAAGAGGGGCTGAAGGGCCTGTTTCTGTGGTAAAGTCTTAATAATCCTGGCCTTCTCCTGGTTAGGCCTTTCACGGAACATACATTGAATTCTGTGACCTCTGCATGTAGCATACTTCTGGCCACTCTGAAAACCATGAATTATTCTTCAGCTCTGGAAAACTGGAGTTAGCAGTCCCATTACTACCAGGGCCTGTATTGTCACCAGCAGTGAGTCAGAGCTTCAAATAAGTCTAACTTTGCAAGACAGAATCGTTTCTCAGTTTGTCAGTTTGGCTCTGAGAGGAAGAATATTTATTTACTTTGGGGAATGGAGTGACATAACTGAGGGCTCAGGTTCTGATGAAAGGGCAGAGGATGATTTGGGACCTCTGGAGACCAAAACCTTACTCCAACTAAAAGTCACACATATTTCCAATCTGGGGCTTGATACCATTACTAGCATGGAATAACTGTCTTGACGCTAGAGTCATGTCAACCTATCATAGTTTAAGTTGCTGTATAGTTATACTTTCAATACAGTCGCACAAGGGGAATATCACAGAAGACCCACATTTAATTCCTGCCTCGCAAGCCAGGCATTAATATTTAGTTAATTAAACAAATCCAGAATTAAAAAGATAGCATCAGTAATGGTGAACACTGCACCAGTTTGTTGTAAAAGTCTATCTAGTTCACTGATATCATTCATGGAATGAAATCTGCATCCTTCCCCATTCTGTCCTGTAAATGCAACCAGTTCCACAGCAATAGGTTAACTCTTTACATGGTCTCTGGGGCTCTCCTCACTGGAATTCGGAAGAATGAGGGATGACCTCTTTGAAACCTATCGAATGTTGAAGGGCCTCAACAGAGTGGCTGTGGAGAGGATGTTTCCTGTGGTGGGAGAGTCCAAGACCAGAGGACACAGCCTTAGAATGGAGGGAGCAACCATTGACAATGGAGATGAGGAGGAACTTCTTCAGCCAAACAGTAGTGTCTCTGTGGAATACGTTGCCAAATGTGGCTGTGGATGCCAAGTCATTGAGTATATTTAAGGCAGAGGTTGATAGATTCTTAATTGGTCAGGGCATGAAGGCAGACGACGAAAGAAGATTGGGGCTGAGAGGGAAATGGACCAGCCATGATGGAATGATGGAGAAGACACAATGGGCCAAGTGTCCCAATTCTGCTCCTATATCTCATTGTCTGATGGTCATCCATCTGAAATGGACCAATGAAACTCTCGATCAAGGGCAAATATAAATGCTGCCATACACATAACGTGAAAGGAGAAAGAAGATCACTTTCTAGTTGAATATTTGCGTTTCAGCTGTCCTCTCCCAAAGCCTGAGACCAGGGTCTGGATGCACTGGAGAGAAAGGGAGTGCTACCTGTGAGTATGGTACAGTTTGGTTCTGTTCTTCTGAGTACCTCCTATCTACTTGTAGATACATGAAACCCATCTGGTAGCCAGAGTGAAGGAAAATAGCAGTCTCAGAGTCTGAATTGCAACATGCAGCTTGAAATTAGAGTTCTCCTCCCATTTTTAAATCATTCATTCCAAGTACTGGAACTTGGAAATTAATTAAATGGCGTCCTCCATTTTATATCACTAGGACGGCAATCAAACCGAGCATTCTGCAAAGTACTTTGTAACTAAACCAAATTAAACATTAAGGAGTGAAAGCACCATTGGGTTTGCACAGTGGTGTACAAAATGTACAGGGCTACACATTGAGATTGAATAAATACATTTGAAGAGAGTTAATTGGGAACAATGAGCGTAAAGGAAAGCCATCATAGGCTGAACACCGACAGAGCTTCATAGCAGAATTTTCCTCTTGTACGAAATGAAGAACATAAGTCTTAATACTCACACAGAATCTCTCATGAGGCCCAAAGCGTTCATGGTTCTGTTGAAATGTAAAGGCTGTAAGCTTGCAATCTCAGCTGGAATTTCAATAGAGTGCTGCCGTCTGAATGAAACGTTAGATCGCTCGAATTGGGTGGAAAGTTTCAATGATGGTAAGGTTGGAGGGTCCTGGTCTGAACCCCAAACCCGACCCCTGACAGTGAATGACAAACTGACTGTAGAGATCCGTGCTGCACTTAGGGATCAGGTCGCTGCCTTCAGATCAGGGGACAGGACGACTCTCAGGTCAGTAAGAGCCACACTCTCCTGTGCCATCAGGAGAGCAAAGCGTGAGCACGCAAAGGAAACCCGCGGACACGTTTGTGACACCGGGGACACGTGACACATGTGGCAAGGCATGCAAACCATAACCGATTACAAGTCCACCCTGCACCAATGACAGCGACACCTCCCTTCCTGATAGGCTCAATGCTTTCTATGCACGACTTGATTAATTGAATGATATGACCGAGAGGAAAGGCCACTTTTTTTCTGAGGAACAGGCACCCTGCCTGGCTGCAGCCAAGGTGAGAAGGACCCTAGCCAGGGTAAACTCACGCAAAGCTGCAGGGCCAGACAGCACGCCTGGTCAGGTGCTGAGGGATGGTGTATCCAAGCTGATGGAGGTCTTAACAGAGATCTCAACAGAGGTCTCTCAGAAACAGTCCACTGTTCCTGCAGTCTTCAAGGCAGTCACCATTATTCTGGTATCCAAGGGTATAATGGTAACTGGCCTAAATGATCACCGTTCAATGGTGTGGACTTCAGCAATCATGAAGTTCTTTGAGCAGCTGGTAGTGGATCATATAAAATCCCACTTCCAGCTACTTTGGACCCTTCCCAGTTCGCCTATCGCTCAAACTGGTCCACTGATGGTCCTATAGCCCTGGCGCTCCACTCTGTACTGTCCCACCTGAATAACGATGCCTCATTATTCATTAATTTCAGCTCAGCGTTTAACCTGATAATCCCTCAGAAGCTGGTGAGTTAGCTGTCCTCATTGTGCCTCTGGACCTTGAACTTTGTGATGGGAAGACCCGATTCGGCAGCAATATCTCAATCTCCATCTCGCTGAGCACTGGTGCCCCCCAGCGGTGTGTGCTCCGTTCACTGCTGCTCACGCAGCTGACTTCAGACTCCACCACCAGACTCAGCTCAATCCACACCAGGTTCGCTGATGATACTACAGTGGTTGGTCTCATCGGCAACAGTGATTAGTCGGCATATAGAGAGGAAGTAGCGAGGCTTGTCAAATGGTGCAAGAACAACTCGTGGCTAGAGCAGCTCGTGGTTAAGCCAACTAGGGGATCAGCTATTCCAGATTGGGTGTTGTGAAATGAACCAGAATTGATTAGAGACCTGAAGATAAAAGAACCTTTAGGAGCAAGTGATCATAATGTGATCAAATCCACCCTGAAATTTGATAAGGAAAAGCTAAAGTCAGATGTATCAGCTTTACAATGGAGTAAAGGGAATTACAGAGGAGCTGGCCAGAACTGATTGGAACAGGACTCTGGCAGGGATGATGGCAGAGAAGCAGTGGTTGGAATTTCAGGAGCCAGTATGGAAGGCATAGGACATACACATCCCAAAGAGGAAGGGGTATTCTAAAGGAAATTAACACAATAATGGGTATCACAAGAAGTCAAAACCAATATAAAAGCCAAAGAGAGAGCATATAATAGAGCAAAAATTAGTGGGAAGTTACAGGATTGGGAAGCTTTTAAAAACAAACAGAGGGCAACTAAAAAAGTTATTAAGACGGTAAAGATGGAATATGAAAGTAAGCTAGCCAATAATATTAAAAAGGATACCAAAAATTTCTTCACATAAGGTATAAAAGAGGGGTGAAAGTGGATATTGGACTGTTGGAAAACGATGTAATTGGTGACAACAAAATAGTGGATGAACTGAATAAGTATTTTTCATCACTCTTCAGGGTGGAAGGATTAGCAGTACAGTGGAAGTTCCAGGTGACAGTGGGCATGAAGAGTAAAAAGTTACCATAACTAGAACAAAGTTTCTTGGGAAACTGAAAGTTCTGAAGGTGGATAGGTTACCTGGACCAGATGGTGTACACCCCAGAGTTCTGAAAGAGGTGGCTGAAGAGATTGTTGAGGTATTAGTAATGATCTTTCAAGAATCAGTAGATTCTGTAATGGTTCTGGAAGACTGGAAAATTGCAAATGTCACTCCACTCTTCAAAAACGGAGAGAGGCAGAAGAAAGGAACTTATAAGCTAGATAGTCTGACCTCAGTAGTTGGGAAGATGTTGGAGTATATTATTAAGGAAGAGGTCTCAGGGTACTTTGAGACACATGATAAAATAGGCTGTAGTCAGCATGGTTTCCTCAAGGAAAAATCTTGCCTGACAATTCATGAAGAAATAACAAGCAGGATAGACAAAGAAGAATCCGTTGATATTGTGTACTTTGGTTTTCAGAAGGCCTTTGACAAGGTGTCACACATGAGGCTGCTTAACAAGCTACAAGCCCATGGTATTACAGGAAAGATTCTAGCATGGATAAAGCAGTGGCTGATTGGCAGGAGGCAAAGAGTGGGGATAAAGGGAGCCTTTTCTGGTTGGTTGCCCCTGACTGGTGGTGTTCCACAGGGGTCTGTGTTGGGACTGATTCTTTTATGTTAGGTGTCAATGATTTGGATGATGGAACTGAAAGCTTTGTTGCAAAGCACATAGATGATACAAAAATAGGTGGAGGGGTAAATAGTTTTGAAGAAGTAGAGAGGCTACAGAAGGACTTAGAGAGATTAGGAGAATGGGCAAAAAATGGCAGATGGAATATATTGTCAGTAAGTGTATGGTCAAGCACTTTGGTAAAAGAAATGAGTGAGTTGATGGTCTTCTAAATGGAAAGAAAATACACAACACTGAGCTGAAAAGGACTTGAGAGTCCTTGCCTAAGGTTCTCTAAAGGTCACTTTGCAGGTTGAGTCATTGGCGAGGAAGGCAAATGCAACGTTAACATTCATTTCAAGGGGAATGTAAGAGCAAGGATGTAATATAGAGACTTTATAAAGCACTGGTGAGGCCTTACTTGGGGTATTGTGAGCACTTCTGGGCCCCCTTTCTTAGAAAGGCTGTGCTCACATTGGAGAGGGTTCAAAGGAGGTTCACAACAATGATTCCAGGATGGAATGGCTTGTCATATGAAGAGTTTGTTTGATGGCTCTGGGCCTGTATTCACTGGAATTCAGAAGAATCAGGACTCACCTTATTGAAACATATCAAATGGTGAAAGGCCTTAATAGAGTGGATGTGGAGAGGATGCTTCCTATGGTGGGAGTGTCTGAGGACACAGCCTCAGAATAGAGGGGTGTCCTTTTGTAATAGAGATTAGGAGTAATATCATTAGACAGAGAGGTGAATCTGTAGAATTCTTTGCCACAGACAGCTATGGAGGTCAAGTCTTTATATATGTTTAAGGCAGTAGTTGATAGATTCTTGATTGGTCAGGGCATGAAGGGATACAAGTAGAAGGCAGAAGATTGGGGCTGAGAGGAAAATTGGATCAGCCATGGTGAAATGATGGAGCACACTCGATGGGTCAAATAACCTAATTCTTCTCGTATATCTTATGGTCTTAAGATCTGATGGGTTCCCAACCTTTTTTATGCCATGGACCAACACCATTAAGCATAGGATGTGTGGATCCCAGGCTGGGAACCCCTTCTTTAATGTCTTTCCAAGGGTGACGCCACTAACCAATGTAATTTTGTCAGTGTAGAATATGAGGTGAATAAAACATTCGTAGAGCATAGAAGAATACAGCACTCTACAGGCACTTTGGCCCATGATGTTGTGCCAATCTATTAACTTACTCTAAGATCAGTCTAACCCACCACCTCTACAGAACTCTCTGTTTTTCTATCATTCATGTACCTATCCAAGAGTTCCTTCAATTCCTCGAATGTATCACTCTTTAAGTCCACCACTGGCAGGGAATTCCATGCATTGACCAACCTGTGTATAAAACCTGCCTCTGATACATCCCCCTACACTTTCCTTCAATTTACTAAATAATGCTCCCCCATATTAGTCATTAGCCCTGGGAGGAAGTCTCTGGCTATCTGCTTGATGTCAGACTCATCATCTTCTACACCTCTATCAAGTCAGGTTTCATCCTATTTTGCTCCAAAGGGAAAACTCTACTTTCTCAGCCTCTGGCTTTGGCATCAGTGCCAGATCTTTGGCTAGGTTTACAAACTTCGATTACAGAATTGTAATTGTCACTTGGACAAGGGAGGCAAAGTTCCATCTCCTGCTTTACTTACTGCCTGCAACACCATTGGCATTTAGGGTAGTAATTAATATCCTTAATCTCTGGCAGCGTTCAGGGTTTCCTTCATCATGTCAGTAGTTTCTTCTTGGTTTTCACTACCATCAGTCATGCAAAGCAGGCAGAGACCCAGGAATACTATTGCACTCAGATGTAGAAGGATTCTTCATTGCTGTTTCTGTAACAATTTTGTTTTACCAGTCAGGGTTTCTAGCCTTGAGCTGAAACCCTGAATCTGAAGGACCAGTGAGCTACTCAATCTGTCCTCTAGCCTCTGACTTGTTTGGCATTGGTCATCCTACCAAGAGCCAAAGCAAAAAGCTCTGACTCCAGCCAACATAGCTCCCTGGGTCGTGGAGGCATGGAAGCTTCCAAAACATGACAAGGTCATGGTCCTCTTGTAGGATTTCCTGCTTTGCATGGGACATTAAGCTGCAAGGTTTAATGAGTAGAAAGCTGCAAAATACTAGGTGGGTGAACTTGATTGTGGCGAGAAATCCAATGCTGGGAAGTGTGAGATCATCTACTTTGTCCCTAAGGAAGTTGCAAGGGAATAGCTTCTCAGAGCAGAAGACTTAAGAGTGTGGAGGAGCAAAGAGATTTATGTGCCCATGTACGAAAATCATTAAAAGCTACTCAGAGACAGAACCTGGTAGTAGGCTTTTCAAAGCTGAAGGTTGCAAAGCGTCATATTCTGGGAATAAACGGTTAGCAATGTAATTGCACAGTTAGAAGTCATTTTGTTTAAATCAAGTAAGTTGTTATGGGGAAGGATGGTGTGTTTTTTATTTTGAATTATTGCACAGAAACAACATTTACTGATTGAATTACTCTCCTGTATGTTTACAATACTGTGAAGTAAAGCAACTTATTGATTTGTATGTAGCCTTGCTGGAACAAGTTTCTGAGATTTTGAAGAAGGGCACTTACCGAAGACACAAATACACTGACATCAACATTCAACAGCACATTCTGTTGGAAGACACTGCCAGTATTGGCTGAGGTTGTTTTTTGCCTGGTCACTAAGGAAAAATAAACAGAAAAAAAAACACCCTCTCTATTCTTGATGGTTCCAGTGTGGACAAGTGACCCAGTCAACAATGGTCTGTTGTTGAGCTCATTGTCATATCCACAAATACATGTTTGCTCAAGTGCAATGAAAGACTTTCTTGCAGTGGTACCATAGGCACATAGCATCAAATAAGCAACATTCACAAGAAAAGCATAAATTAAATGTAAATTGTTATGATACTGGGAAGCTGGGTGGCTGTAAAGAATAGACACACAAGAAACGGAGAGGTGAGGAACAAAATGTGCTGCTGTTTACTCGCATGTAAGAAGAAAGGTGGCATCCATCATGAAGGACAACCATGCCCTCTTCTCACGGTTACCATCAATGGAGGTACAGAAGCCTAAAGACACACACTCAATGACTCAGGAACAGTTTCTTCCCATCTGCCATCCAATTTGTGAATGGACATTGAACCTACGAACAATACCTCACCACTTTTTTTTGCTCTACTTATTTAATTTAACTTTTTGAATATATATACTCCTTACTGTAATCTACAGTTTTTTATAATTATGTATTGCATTGTACTGCTGCCGCATGACAATAAATTTCACGTGTCGGTGTTATTAAACCTAATGCAGATTCTGAAGTCATCTACCCAGAATTCCCTCTCAGATTACCTTCAGAACATAACGCACATGGAAAACTGACAGCAGCCTGTGAGGGTCAAAATACACATGAATACATAACATAAATGATATATAATTTTTACAAAAAAGAACACAATTAAAATAAAAAAGTCTATTTTAGTGCAAAGTGATCAAACCCTATTGATTTGGGTTTAGGTGATTGGTTCAAGAACTGAGTGGTTGAACCAGCTGTTCCTGAACCTGGTCGTGAGGGGCTTCAGGCTTCTCTACCTCTGCCCGATTGCAGGTGTAAGAAGGCGGCATGACTCGGATGGTGGGGACCATAGACTATGGATGTTTAATCTCAACCACTTGCCCACGTCTCCATGGGGGGGGGGGGGGGGGGTGGTCAGATTTAAAATCACCCCTTTATGTTTCTGTTGGCCAAATCAATCTTGGGAGGATAGAACACAGAACGTCCTCTCTTTAGTGTTCATTAAAGTTTTTTGACAACAATCTGAAAGCAAACCCCTTGTTGCGACAATAAATGTCCCTGCTGGCTTTCGAAGAGTTAATGGTGCCAAAAGTTTTATTAATTCTTTTATATGTATAACAGCGATGTTTAGAAATATTTGGATTTGTTGTAGCAACCACGCTTCTTTCCATAGTTGGAAACCCTTTATTTAAACAAACATGGATGCAGTGCCCAGTCTAAATGTGTCATTTATTAAATCCTTGGCAACGTGCAAGCTTCTCCTCAAAGAAAAATGAAGTCTCTCTCGTAGATTTGGTAAAAGAGACAAAAATCACCCTTTTTCCTCTGCCTGTCTAGACTCCATTTCAGATCTGTCACAAGTAAAAATTTCACAAAAAAAATCAAGTTTTCTCAACATAGCTTTCCAGCGATCTCACTTCTGAGCATGTAAAAAATTATTATTTTTTTTGTTAGGCTGTCTCTCTGCATTTTTTGCCTGATTCCCTCTCTGCCATTCTCCCTTAAATCACAGGCTCCTACTCCTTTACTGAGCCAAACCATTCATCTCTTCCTTTCTGTCCAACGTCAATGATCTTCACAGCCTATCTGATAGTGAGAGCACAAGAGATTAGCTAGATGGAGGGTTGAAAGATGGTTTCTGATGAAGCTGGTTCTGAGGGGCCAGTAAGTGCAAAATGACTGCACAGCTTCCCGATATTAATGATGTCTTTTGCAGACAATTCTGTTGCTCATTAGCTGCTCAAAGTGAAGTTCTCGCTGGTTCAGAAGCGACAGAATGACAGTGTGTGATCTGACAGCAACAGGGATAGAGCATGCAATGCATGTTGTACTGACAGGTGCAAACAGGTAATGTGTTGGAAATAAAGTAGCTCATGTATTGAGATAGGAACCATAGCAACTCATGTGTATCTGGATAGTAAATAAGCAAAATATGAAGTATAATATAATCAGTGTTGCGAGTGAGACCTCCATCGTTCAGGGTTAACCATGGATATTGTGTCCTAGTTTCGAGATACGCAAGCTAGATCAGTATGATATGGAGAGCAAGCTGTTCCCCATGCAGCAAGCTCCCCCTCTCCACACAGCTGATGAATCCAAACGAACAGCAGAGACCGATACAGTTTGGCACCAGCAGCATCGCAGGAGTTGCCAGTCAGCACTGAACTCAACGTAGGACTGCCTTAGGGACTCCAGCTCTGGATTTTTTACTCCCAAAGCCAAGAGTGGATACTGCCACAAGGCAGCGGAAGTTTGAGATTGAAGTTTTCCTTCTCCTAAATGAGCTGTCAACTACAGCTGACGAGTCCCATCTGTCCGAAGCGACTGGTTTTAAGGAAACTGCCTCTGCCCTTTCTCCTGTCAGTAGAAATGGTCAGTAGGTACATTTAAGGCAGAGATGGATAAATCCTTGATTTGTCAGAATATGAAGGGATACATGGAGAAGGTTGGAGATATGGGGCTGAGTGGGAAATGGATCAACCATGATGAAATGGCAAAGTAGACTCGATGGGCCAAGTGGCCTAATTTTGCTCCTATATCTTATGGTCTTATATGCAGCAGTATTGACCTGACATTAGTTTGCTGGATCTGGTCCATTTCTGACTATTCCTGCCTCTCCCATATTCACGGAGCTGACCTTATGCATTTGGTTCATGTGACTGGAAGCCCTGATAAATACTGAATGTGTAAATGTCAAGGATTATGTGGGAACAAATAAAGTTTTGGAGATGCATCAAGAACTGTAAGAAACAAAGGCTCAGCTGAGTCAAAATGCTTCCCAATGACATTCAGTGTTTGTGGAATGAAGCCACTGGAATACATGGAGCGCGAGACTGCTCTACTTCTATCATGAATCCTTTGGGTCTCTGCAGCTTATTGTCAAGTGCCAGGCTTCCAGGTTTCTCCAGCACCCACTTTTACTAATTGTTGTATTAACTAGAGATATTAAGCCCTTGTGCTTTTTGTTTAGCCCTCTCAAGTTAATTGTGACGGGCACGGGTTTTCAGCATTCTATGATTATTTAATTTGGACTTTTGGCTGGCGCAGAAATCAGAGTCCTTGTGTTTGTGGAGAATGATTTGAGTCGCAGTGTTGCTCAGTCCGATGCTCTGTATTCCTATGCCTTCCTCTTGTTTCTATCTCTTCATGGGGAGTCTGCCATTCCTCTGCCCCCTGGATTGAGTCATTGCCAGCGCTCACCGTGACAGAATCTGCTGTTCCTCCGCACCTGGCTCCAGTCCTGCCAGTGACTACTGTGACAATTTCTCAGCTCGGAGTTATACTGTCGGACCCAGGATTAGAAGGCAGTGATACATTCACAATCTAAAAGATCCCTCCTTGTGCCATATTCTTTAAACCCTCAGGTTTGGCTAGCAGCTCAATCTAGGGGAAGACATGCAATTAAATGATTGAGCTTCATAATTCTTAATTTGACTATAGGCTTAGTAAAGAAACAAAAAAGGAAAACAGTCTAATGTACAACGTTGGAGTCACGGTTCCGTCCATTCGTTTCTCGCTGACCTCACTCCAAGTCCACTCTGTCTGGCAACTCTCTCCATTCAAGTCTTCTTTCTTCATCTCTCTCCGACAAATGACCGCAAATTCCTTCTCTCAGCCCCACAAGAAAGAAATGACACGCCTCTCAACGCCTCTCATTGGATGGTACACATTCCAAAGCCCCCGTTATCTCGAATCATAACCCAAACATTGCTGCTACAGAGAAACCATTACATTAGCAGTGAAACCTCAAAGCGCATTACACTCTTCACCCACCCCCCCCCCCACCAAATTTAGTCATAACCTCATGACGTTGAGATAATTCGCCAACCCTTCCTGCAAAACACAAAGTCCAGCCCAGGTGTAAAAGTCAGTGACATAGCTCCCCAAAACAGTAGAGGTCACACTCCGTTCCCCTGGTGCTATGCAGGCCAGCCTATCCAGTGGCCTCCTAATTCTCTGAGACCTCCATACCTCCTCACCTAACTCTGCAGGTTCCGACATGACCGGGGATACTTCTGGTCTACCTGGCGAGGCCTTCCCTTGGCCTCTCACTCATGCCCATCGGCAACTTGGAGCCCTCTGTCCCGTGGTCAAGCCCCACTTCCTCCCCTGCAGAGTCCAGCTGTAACCTAGGCTGCCCATGGATAACCCACCCCTCCCAATTTCACCTGACTCAGCAGGAGAAAGGCTGTGAGTCTCTTCTTCAATCAACGGGGAGCTAGCAAAGGGCAGCATAAACTACACATCCAGGTCCTCATCTTCTGAATCAGTATTCCTCTCAGGGGTGGGGGCTGGCCTAACCTCGCCGGCCGTGGGCCCTGCAGTTGCCTGTGTTTTCGCTGAGTCCTCTTACTAGGTGTAGGCTCCAAGTCGGGCTCTGGGTCTACCTGCACCTCTTGTCCCGGGGCAGCAGGTGGTTCAGATGGAGAAACTTGACAGGCCCAATCCCATCCTCTGGTTTCACCCGGAAAACTGGTAGGTTTGGCATCTGACTCTCCACCACATAGGGCGTAGCCAGCCAGCGGTTAGCCAACTTATGCTTTCCAGGTAGCCCCAAATTCCTGATGAGGACTCGGTCTTCAGACAGGAGTTGGGAGAACCTCACCTTTTGATCGTACCTCCTCTCATTTCCTTGATTCTGCTTGGCAGCCGCGACCCCCAGATAATTCATAAGCCCGTTTCAGCTCTCTTCTCATATCAGACGCATACTTCAGATAAGTCTTCGGTGGTAAATCGTCCTCCTCAGTCCCAAAACAAAGGTCAATAGGCAACCTCGCCACGCACCCAAACATCAGATAGTATGGTGAGTACCCGGTAGCTTTCAGGTATAGTTGTATCTGTGAACCAGATGTCCAATAGGTTGACTCCACCTGATCTTCCTGCTGATCTCCGAGCACCCGAGCATGTCTAGCAAGGTCAGATTAATCCTTTTGGGCTGGGGATAACCCTGCAGATGATGGGGTGTGGTACTCAACTTCTCAACTCCAAAACATGCCCAGTAACCCATGGATGAGTCTGCTCTCGAAATCCCATCCTTGGTCACCATGTACCCACTTGCGGAGTCCATATTAAATGAAATACTTCTCCCATTACACTTTGGATACCATGGACTCCCTCGGTAGGAAAAGTCTGAGCATATCTGGTGTAGTGGTCCGTAACTTCCAAGACATACGCCATGTTCCTTTCATCGAGTTCTATGGACAGGAAATCCATACACACCAGGTCCAGGGGCCCCACACTCTGCAAGTGGGACAAGGGAGCTGCCCGTGTAGGCAGTGTCTTCCGCCGTATGCATTGACTGCACGTATTCTTGCAGTATTCTTCGACCTCCGTCTTCATTCGAGACCAATAAAACCGGTCTCTGAGCAATCCATTGGTCTTTTCCACCCTCAAATGTCTAGAATCATGGTAAAGTAACTTCAACACAATCCTCTAATACTTCTCCAGCAGAACCACCTGGCAAAGCCAAGGTCGGTCTGGGGGTGACGTGACCTGGTACAAGATCTGGTTCTGCAACTCCAACCGAGGCCATTATCTCATTAATGGGGGCACTGCTGCGTGTTTCGTCTTCTCTGCCTGAGCCCTGTCTCTCTTTTCGACCGCTGACCAATCGGTGCCAATGCCCAGGTCATCTCGCCGAGCAGCTGCTGCTTCCCCAGAACTCAATTCCGGCAGCTGATTTGTCTTCAGAGCAATCAGGTTGCAGTAACCTTGGGGAATGGCGTCATCAGAAGGTCCCAATTGATCCAACACTCAATCCTGTCCCTCCTTTCCCTCTGCCTTTACGGTGTTGGCAAACTGACTCAGGACCTTTACCTCTGGGGCAGGAATACTCTTCCACTCCTCGTCCCTGTCCAGTCTCTCATGCACCTGTTGGGACAGAGCATCTGCATCAACGTTCCTGCTTCCCGGCTGGTACTTCAGGCTGAAATCATAGGCGGACAATGACACCACCACCCATGGCCTGTGGCATCCAGTTTCGCTGAAGCCTGGATATAATTAAAGGATTGTTGTCCGTCCTCACCTCAGACTTGTCCCCCTAGAGGTAGTCACTCAGCTTATCCACCACCATCTATTTCAACGCCAGAAATTCCAACTTGTGCGTGAGATAATTTTTCTAGGAGGGTGACAGACTCCAGCTGAAAAACACAGGGGGTTTCAACCCAATTCCCTGATCCTGTTACAGAATGCCCTTAACCCGTCTTGGCTGGCATCCGTGTGCAGTACATATGGCAATTGGGGGTCCACAAAAACCAGCACTGCCGCCTGGGTCAGCAGCTCCTTCAGTGACTGAAAGACCTCCTCACATTTTGCATCCCACCTCTGTCCAAAGGGCTCTGATGGGCTAATATACTTTCCATCCACCTGTCCTTTTCTGCCCCTCCCTTTCTTCCCCAAGCGAGGGTAACTGCACAGAAGCTGATCCAATGGATGACTCACTTCTGTGTAGCCTTTCACGAACCTCCAATTGTACGCACAAAATCAGAGGAACCAGTGCAGTGTCCTCACAGTTTGGGGTCTTCACCAAGTGGTAACCACCTTTATCTTAGCCGGATCTGTGGTTTTGAGTCCAAGCCTTAATAGATCTGTACTCCTTCCCATGAGACTATGTACCCAACATAGCTAACAGACATTTTGTAGAACTGATATTTGTCCAGGCAAAGTTTTAACCCTTCAGCTTTCAGCCAGCCCAGCATCTTCAGTAGCCTCACTTCAGGTTCTTCCAAGGTGAATCCAAACTCTATGAGGCATCCAGATACACCAAGCGAGTTTATATCTCCCATCGTCTTCTCCATGACCTGCTGTAAGGTTGCAGGGGCGCGCGATACGCCTTGGGGCATCCTTTCGAACTGGAAAAATCCCAGGGGACATATAAGTGACATCTTCTCTTTGTTAGCCTCAATCATGGGGATCCACTCCTCAAGCCCAGAAACCACTTTGCACCACTCAGGCAGGCCAGTGCATCTTCAATCCTCAGGACAGTATACTGGTCGGGGACGGTGCGCCTATTCAGAGTCCTATAGTCCACACACATCCATTCTTCTTTCTGGCTAAGCATGGGGATGCATAGGGGCTTCAGGAATCGGTGATGATCCCAGCTTCCTTCAACTTACACAAATGCTGCTCAACGTCTTCCATCACAGCAGGGGCCAGTCTCCGCAACCTCTCTCTAAATGTGGTGTCCTCGATCACCTGGATAGTATGACGAGTGCTCTTGGAAAAACCCACATTAAACTTGTCAGTAGGCAAGGCACCTTCCAGCTTCAACAACTTCTCTACCAGCCTCCCCTTCCAACCCACAGGAACCGACCGGGGAGTCCCCGAAGTTGAATGATTCAGTGGTCAACTTACCCCCTTTTTCCAATAGTTTCTTTCTGGCTTGTCTCACAGGGACACTAGACATTACCATCACCGGGAACAGATGCACCAGGGCATCCCCCACTTGAAGGTGACCTCCCTCTTCGTAGAGTCCCTGACAACCACTGCCATCCTGCTCGCCTCTACAACCAGGGAGCTTCTGCAATTCGGGCCTCACCGGTACCCCAGCATGAAGTCCCAATTCCCCCTTGTGGTCTTCCGGAGTGTCCACTAAGAGGGCCTTGTCTTCAGGCTCTTCGGAAAATTTGGGGGTCCCCCTCACTCTCGCTACTTCCA
Organism: Hypanus sabinus; assembly: GCF_030144855.1. Taxonomy (NCBI): domain Eukaryota; kingdom Metazoa; phylum Chordata; class Chondrichthyes; order Myliobatiformes; family Dasyatidae; genus Hypanus; species Hypanus sabinus. The sequence continues at coordinate 83,102,468 of NC_082718.1, forward strand.
TGGGCCGTACTACCATTGGCTTCAACTGGGTGAACTGCACAGTCCCTTGTCTAAGTTCTGTATCTGGCCCAATGCAGCCACGCACTTCCTCAACAGCAGCTCAAAACACTGGATGCATGGACAATATCCCCAGAAAGCTCTCACCAACATTCTCCTTGCAGGTCCCCATGAGCCGTCTCACAAGAGGGGTGTGGGTCCCCACCAGAAACGTTGCCTGGACAAACCAGCACTAACATATCAAGGACATCAGACACTCCCACGTCGGCCTCCGAGACCTCCAGCTTCACTGACAAATAACCGTCATATGGACAATCACCAGCACTAAGACCCCAGATCTCCAGTGCCCTAGCTACCGCTACATCAGCACTGGTCTGCCCTTAAGATTAGAGCTGCACCCCCCATTTTATCAAACCTCCACCCACAATTGCAACTTTAACAGTTCTTAACAGGGGATTAACAATTCATCCGGAGTACAAATATCTACCCCACTGGTTCAATGCTTAGGGTCACATAACATCCAATAAAGTTAATTCCGAACGATGCCCACAATTGTAACCCTCAAGTTCAGCCAGCAGCTTAATCTATGGGAGGACAGCCTCCTATACTTGAGAAATCTTGTTTGGGTGATGCTACGCGATGTGCCCCTATTATAAATCAGTACCACGAAATGCAGACAGTACACAATTTGCAATTAAACGATTGAGCTTTATAATTCCTAATTTGACTATATGCTTAGTAAAGAAACAAAAAAGGAAAAGAGCCCCTTTCTTATGAAACAGTCTAACGCGCAACGTTGGAGCTCACGGTTCCATCCATTCGTTCCCAGTCGACCTCCTCCGAACGTCACCGACCCTCGGACCCTCGCTCCAAGTCCACTCTGTCCGGCAGTCTACCAACTCTCTCCATTCATGACTTCTTTCTTCATCTCTCGCCGACAAAAAACCGCGAATCCCTTCCCTCAGCCCCACAAGAAAGAAACAACATGCCTCTCATTGGATGGCATATATTCCAAAGCCCCCATTATCTCTAGTCATTAACCAAACATTGCTGCTACAGAGAAACCATTACATTATCAGCGAATCCTCAAAGCGCATTACATTGTGTTAAGCCTTTGACTTAAAACAAGGTAGTGGGATGTGGCGGAAGGGATTTTCCTACTGAGATAAGCAGAGAGGAGCAAAGCCTTTGGGATAAAGGTTTTAGCCTGGAAAGTTGACAGTTCATTCGTTTCCATAGATGTTTCCTGACCTGCTGAGTTCCTCCAGTATTTTGCGTGTGTTACTCAGGATTCTCAGCATTTGTAGAATTGTTCTTCTGTTCATTGGACCAGAGGTGCAATGATGGTGCAGAGGGTGAGCAACTGGAGCAGTCGCCCAGCTGCCTGGATTAGCAACCCAGAGACCAGAGTTCAAATCCCAGGGTGGTAGTTGTTGAATAGAAAATCCATGGGGATAAGATGGATGGTAGAAAGCCAGCTGGAGAGATATATGAGTTCACCAATGCAATGTATGGCATGGGAAAATTACAGATTTCAAAAAGTGATTGAGTCAGATGTGATTTTCAGCACATGTTCTTCACCTGTGAGGCAGAGAATTGGCCATGACATTTAAAAATAAAACTTGAGCTGAGTATGATGTTCTCCAAAGTGGTTGTCGATTGATGGGTCTTCAGGTGGTGGTTGAGATCGATCCTGGAACCACATAACTGAGACGTTAGGGCGGATGTCCTTAATGAAGAATGCCTAATCTGTGACTTTAACTAGAGGTGGCTGATGCATGGGCAGCCTCCACCTGGTACTTGACATCTGGGGTTCTGGGTCCAGTGGCATAGAGTGCAAGTCGACTGGGAACCCTTCACAGCTACGGCCTTGCTCTGCCTTCACTGCCATTGTGATGTGTCAGCATCTACTGTTAGCTTCACAGTTGAGGTCTTGGTTGGATTGTTCTTTGCCTGGAACATCCCCCTTGATTATACCACCATGATTGGCCCTAACAGGAGCTAAGCTCCAGGTGATTAAACTGCACGTGGCATCGCTCTCGAGATCCTAGGGACTCATAAGCCTTTCCTCCATGGCAAGGTGAGGATTATCAGAGGGATGTGTATCAGATGGTTAAAGCTACTAAAGGATATCACTTACACTTGAACTGGTGAGGGTCATACAATGATAATACTTCCACAATTTTGTTAGGCTGAAAGTTCCATGCTTCTGACCCAAAAAGATAAACTTCATGTAGGAAGTTCTCGTAGGGAACTTGGAGATGGAGGTATCTTCCAATATTGGTGCTCCTGTCTTCTTGTGTTGGAGATCTTTGATTTCATTCATCAAATTCTTTGTTATTGTAAGTGTGCTGTATTGCCACTGTAATTGAGCCTTGTCCTTCTGAAATGGTGAACGTGAAGTATCGCATGACATTATGTACCAGGAATAAGGGAATTCACTCTGTGTACTAGGAGTCATTTAAGTATCAATTAACAACATCAAAACAAATTCGCTACCTGTGAGATTTTGCTGTGTGTAAATTGGCTGCGGCTGTATATCTGCCAACATCACAATAATCATCCTTCAAAATTCATTAATTAGGCTGAGGTCCTCTGAGAAACTATAGGATACGTACCTGGATGGTACAAATGGCAGGTTATTCATTCATTAATTGTAGCATGCTACCGTGGTGGTTAGCACAATGCTTTACAGTACCAGTGAGCCGGGTTCAATTCCTGCCGCTGCATGTTCTCTACGTGACTGCATCAGCTTCCTCTTGGTTCTCTAGTTTCCTCCCACTGTCTAAAGATGTACTGATTGGTAGGTTAAATTGTCCTGTGATTTGGCTAGGGTTAAATGCTAGGCAGCCTGTTCTGTGCTGTGTCTCAATAAAAATAAAATATTTAACAAAACATGTTAAACATATTAGCAATTCATTCATTTGTTAGGCACTGTGTCGTATGACATGGGCGATCGTGGTCTTGATCCATGGATCATTCTTGGCAAAATTTTCTACAGAAGTGGTTTGCCATTGCCTTCTTCTGGGCAGTGTCTTTAGAAGACGGGTGATCCCAGCCATTATCAATACTCTTCAGAGATTGTCTGCCTGCCATCAGTGGTCAAATAACCAGGACATGAAATATGCACCAGCTGCTCATAAGATCATCCACCAACTGCTCCCATGGCTTCACATCACCCTGATCGGGGTCTGATCAGGTGCTACACCTCACCCAAGGGTGACCAGCAGGCTAGTGGAAGGAAGGAATGCCTTACACCTCTTTTGGTAGAGAAGTATCTCCATCCCACCACCCAATATTGACAATATAATAATACTAAACATATTAATAACATAGAAAATACTTAAGAGACTAGGATATAAATCCCCATCAATGGAACCCATGCTAATGATTAGACTCATGGTACATGAATGGATTTCAGAATTTAATCGCCATAAGTTTCATTTCAGAGAGGGTTGAAACAAATTTCTTTCCTGCCCTGCATTGTGTTACTTTGTGTGCAGGAATCTCAATAATTTATAACATCGGTGGGGAATTTTCCAAGCAGCCTTGTACTGTGTACACAACCTGGGCAGAATTAGATTAAAGCTACTCAAACACATTTTTTGAATAGTCAATATAGGAAAGTATGGGCTGGGTTCAAACAGAAAAGAACAATGGACAATTTTGCTGCACCACCTATTTCCTAGGAATCTGCTCTTCCTCTTGCTCCACCCCAATTGAACTCAACCTCTCATCCTCACTGACTCACTCACTTTCACCATTCTTTTCTGTCAATTGTATAATATCTTCCAGAGTTCATCGAATTGAGAGGGGCAGGAAAGTCTGTGCCTGGCAAATGGTTCTGTCTCCATTTTAAGTGAGCCATTTGTGCTCAAGTGCAGAGCCTTCAGCAGAGGAACGCCTGACCAATGCAGCTTGCTGTCCTTTGAACCAGGGATCAATCCAAATGATCCAATGCCCAGGAAAAAGCATTGCTGACTGTAAGAGAGGCGCAGGCTCCATGGGGCGATAATAGTTCTTGTGCAGTCGCCCTGGAACGACAGGGATATGAGGGTAGATGAAAATTTCAAGGTTGATTTCCTGAATAGAGGAATATCTATTCCAAATTGCCAAAGGCAAAGATAAAGGGGACAGTATTTCCTTCAACTTTCTGAAGGCTTGCTTTTGGAACATGTAAGATAGGAAAGAGACAGAGACCACAAGCTGGCCAGTACTTACCCAAAACCATTAACATGGTTGTTTAACATCAGTCTGAAACATCGACGATCCGTTTGCCTCCACACATGCTGCTTGACCTGCTGAGTTGCAACTGTAGTTGCTTTTTACTCTTGATTCTAGCACACGTAGTCTCTCTTGTCTCTTTCCTAGGCAGTTATGGTGATGGGTTCCCACATGCAAAAGTACCTCACTTAGGTAATCTGAATAAAAATCAGGTTTAATGTCACTGGCCTATGTCATGAATTTGTTGTCATGCTGTAGCAGTACAATGTAGAGAGATATATTCAGGGGTTCAATGTCCATTCAGTAATCTGATGGCAAAGGGGAAGAAGCCATTCCCAAGTCATCGAGTGTGTGCTTTCAGGCTCCTGTACCTTCTCCCAGATGATAGCAATGAGAAGAGGGCATGTCCTGGGCAATGGGATGCTGCCTCTTTGAGGCATCGCTCCTTGAAGCTGTCCTGGATGCTGGGGAGGCTAATGCTCATGAACAAACTGACCTCACAGCTTTCAGCAGCTTATTTTGATCCTGCACAGTGGTTGCCCCCCACCCAACTCCATACCAGACGGTGATGCGGCCGGTTAGAATGTTCTCCATGGTACGTCTGTAGAAATTTGTGAGTGTCTTTGGTGACATACCAAAACCTCCTGTTCTCCTTATGTTAAAGAGTCTGAAGTAGACTGCAAGGTTGATTTTCCTTTGTCATAGAAGTAACTATGATCAAAATATCTTGTTATTCCACAGTTACTGAACCATGTTAAGAGTTTTGGATAAATAATTTTCTGCATCTGTTTTTGTACGTGGCCTGCCAGCCACTGGGGTAGGTTCAGCCATTGGCATTCTGAGGAGTAGGGTGGTAGGTGTATGGAGGGCTATGGTCCGGGTGCAGGTCAATGGCAGTAGGATTTTAATTGGCTCAGCAAGTACAAGATTGGCCAAAGAGCCTGCTTCTGTGTTGTATTTTTCTATGATTCTACAACGTTCATTCCAGAGAAAAGAGCTCCCAGAAAAATTAACTCCCTTACATTTTTATCCGGTTGATTTTGATAATTAGGAAGTACTTGTATTTAATGTTCAAAGAAAAAGTATGGAAGAGAACCCAAGATCTGATGTACTTGGACCTCAAATTAATTTTCTTATAGCTCGTGAAAGTAAACAAAAAAAGGATATGTTTGGACAAAACAACTATACTTCTTTCGAAAGTTTTACATTAAACAACTTAATGCAAACGGATTTTTCAAACATATTGACAGACTTTACCTAGGTGTTTAAAGCTTCCTTTCGGGTAAGGAAATCATTGTTTTGCTCTGTATTGCCTTATCAATAAAGACAAATCGTTTTGCTGACTCTGCATCTGAAGAGTCAGCCCTTTGTCAATTTTTTAAAAAATTGTATGATCTATTTTGTTGGTGACTATTCTTGATTCATTGCTGTTTCAAGGTATTTGAAGATGGGTAACTCACATCTCAAGAGTTAAATAGCTCACTGCCATTAGATGAATGATTACACTGGACCTGTTAATTTTTTCAAACGTGTTGATTCCTCAGAGATTCTTTTTGTTTGTGATAGCCCGTTTGAAACTGAATGCAAATATAATTTCGGACTATTTGTATCATGTTGGAATTTGGGGAAATAAAATATTAACTTTTATTGAATATAATGAGTTTAATTGCATAACTGTGCTGATGCTTTGCAATCATACAACTAAGCTAAAAATGTTTTGTTGATGATTTTCATTTATAGTCAGTACCTGAAGCTTCTCACTTAAGTGTCCAACAATAATCAGCCACCATTGATGGATTCCAGTTGCCCTGATACCATTTCTCCATGATCTTAATATTCTGGTGAAATCTTTCACCATGTTCGTCATTGACAGCACCAAGATTTTCCACAGAGAGTGGGAATAAAGGGATCCTATTCTGGTTGGCTGCCGGTTTACCAGTGGAGTCCCACAGAGGTCAGTGTTGGGACCGCTGCTTTTTACGATTATGTCAATGATTTGGACTATGTGATTACTGAATTTATGGCTAAATTTGCCGATGATACAAAGATAGGTGAAGGAGCAGGTAGTTTTGAGGAAACAGAGAGCCTGAAGAGAGACTTAGATAGTTTAGGGGAATGGGCAAAAATATGGCACATGAAATACAATGTTCGAAAGTATATGGTCATGCACTTTGGTGGAAGAGATAAATGGGGCAGACTAATATTTAGATGGGGAGAGAATTCAAAATGTAGAGATACAAAGGGACTTGGGAGTCATCGTGCAGGATACCCTAAAGGTTAACCTCCAGGTTGAGTTGGTGGTGAAGAAGGCAAATGCAATGTTGGCTTTCATTTCTAGAGGTATACAATATAAGAGCAGGGTTGTGATGTTGAGGCTCTATAAAACACTTATGAGAGCACTCTTGTAGTATTGTGTGCAGTTTTGGGCTTATTTTAGAAAGGATATACTGATATTGGAGAGGGTTCAGAGAAGATTCACGAGATTCCAGGAATGAAAGGATTACTGTGGTGAACTACATATACCTGTCTGGACACGCACCCTGCTGACTGCTCCTGTGGCTCCTCCCATGGAACCCGGTATAAAGGCGATTGGAGACACAGCCCTGGCCTCAGTCTCCAGGATGTAGTGTGGTGGTCATTTGCTGCTTGTTCTTTCTTCCAGCCAATAAAAGCCTATATCTCGCCTCACGTTTCCGAGAGTTATTGATGGTGCATCAATTACCTTATGAGGAACATCTGGCAGCTCCTGGGCTGTATTCCCTGGAGTTCAGGAGAATCAGGGGATCTCATAGAAACATTCTGACTGTTAAAAGGGCTGAACAGATTAGATATGACAAAGTTATTTCCCATGGTAGGGGAGTCCAGGACAAGAGGGCACGACTTCAGGATTGAAGGACTTCCATTCAGAACAGAGATGTGGAGAAATTACTTTAGTCAGAGGGTGGTAAATCTGTGGAATTTGTTGCCACGAGTGGCTGTGGAGGCCAAGTCATTGAGTGCATTGAAGGCAGAGATAGATAGGTTCTTGATTAGCCAGGGCACCAAAGGGTATGGGGAGAAGGCAGAGGAATGGGGGTGACTGGAAGAACTGGATCAGACCATGGCGGAGCAGAATTGATGGGCCAAATGGCCTACTTCTGCTCTTATATCTAATGGTCTTAAGATTTGCAGGGAAGAAATCTAAATGGGAATGCAGAAGATGAATCTTCAATGACATCTTTCTCTTCATGCTAGGATCATGGTGTCAACCAACTGCACATATTTTGGTGCTCTGTAGATACCAAGAAAATTTTCAACATCCTTGAACGCCTTCCATGTGATTTTCTATGGTCTCACTAGGAGCTTTTCAAACTGCCTGTCTTTGATGACCTGCTTGAGGTGTGGGCCAAGAAAAATGGCTTCTTTAATCTTGGCATCAGTTATTCTGCCTTGAATTATGAATTAAGATAACAAATATAGGCAATTTAAAAAAATGATGTGGTAAGGAAATTTCATGGTAATTTTCATGATGAGCAGCCCAAAATCTATAAGATACACCACAAACGATTCAGGAAGCAAAATCCTTGTTGACCAGTGTTATCAGCGTTTTAGTCTGTTTTCCTCTTTTGGATTAGCCAATTGTAAGTGATTGTTTCTGAAAATTAGCTTGCACTCACTACTTAGGTGATAGAAGGCCTTTTTCCATGCTGAGCTTGGCTCTGTGTCTGGAATTCTGTGTGTGACATGCAATAGTCAGTATTTGAATATCTCAAGATTCAGACTGAAGTAGCCTGTATACTCTGTTGTTCTGGCAGCTCATCTTCGCAGAAGGATAAGTCTAATTCAAACCTCCGCTGCCTTGCAGATGTATCCACTCATGGATTAGGCTTCGGGAGTAAACCCTGGAGGAAAAATCCAGAGCTGGAGTCCGTAAGCTGTGCTACATTGAGCTCAGATGCTGACTGGCCCTCCTGCGATACAGCTGGTGCCAAACTCTATCGGTCTCTGCCATTCCTTTGCATTCATCAGATGCATGGAGAGGGGAAGCTCGCTACATGGGCCACAGCTTGTGCTCTATATTGTAGTGCCCTGGCTTATGTGCCAAGACAGATAGGACAAAACATCCATAGCCAACTCTGACCAAAGTAGGCCTCCAACTCTGTTGTTATTGATGCACCATCAATAACTCACACTGAGACGTAAGGCGAGATATCGGCTTTTATTGACTGGAGGAAGGAACCAGGAGTGAGTGTCTATCATACAATGTCCTGGAGACTGAGGCCGAGCGTCAGGCCTCAGATCTCCTTTATACAGGGGCCTGTGGGAGGAGCCACAGGAGCAGTCAGCAGGGGGCGTGTCCCGACAGGCACATAGTTCACCACAGTTATACAGCCATTTTCTTTGTTTAAAATGATAATTTTTCTTTACTGTATAACCACAGTTACAGCTTAATGAGCAGCATGAGGTATTTTCACCGTATTGCTGTGGAGGTGCTAGAATTAGTTTTTCTGTGATCGGTACCTTATTTGTGTTTGTAACATATTTCTAGTTCTTTCTATCCCATGTTCTTCCACAACTGCAGTCTTTACAACCTTGGCTCAGGCCCTTTTACGGTTGGCGGTTAGCAGCTTGTTGTGTTTTAGTGGCAGGCCAGCGATCAGCAGGGACCTTCAGATCTCCAAAAGCAATGAGCCAAAGCCAAGCCAATATCCAGATTCTGGGTTTTTAGTGCCTGATGCAGAAAGGACTGCACTGGGAACTGACTGATCCTTGGCAATGACCAGACTGTTCATATTTAGAATCATAGTATTAGATTTCTTGAGTCATGCAGAACAGGACCTTGGGAATATTGAGTCTATGTAACTATCAAGCATCCATTCACTCTAATACTACACTAGGCACTTTTTATCCTCTCGCCAATTCCCCCAAGATTCTTATACACTAGGGGGCATTTACCCTGCACAATTAACTTTTTAATCTCCTCATATTACGAATGTGGCAGAAACCAGAGCACCCGGGTGCAACCCACTACGTAACTGGAAGAACATGCAAGCTCCACACAGACAAAGTTCAGAAATGAACTTTGAACTGCACCTCTGAACTTAACTTGGCAACATCCAAACAGTTGGGATGTGGGTGGAAAGGGGACCACCCGAAGAAAACTTCCCTCTCCTGACCTTTTTATTCCAGCATCCTCTACCTTCCTTTCCTATCCTGAAGAAGGATCTCGGGCCAAAACATCAACTGTTTATTCATTTCCATAGATGCTGCCTGACCTTCTGAGTTCCTCCAGCATTTTGTATGTGTAGCTGCATACTCTGTCTAGGTGGCCCCCAACTTGATGCATGGACATTGATTTCTCCTTCCGGTAATTTTTTTTCCTTTTTTCTTTTCCCCTTCCCTCTTCTATTCCCCACTCTGGTCTCTTAACTCTTCTCCTCACCTGCCTATCACCTCCCCCTGGTGTCCCTCCTACTTCCCTTTTTCCCATGGTCTACTCTCCTCTCCTATCAGATTCACAGGAAGAATATATAAGCAACATATGGACAACAACGGAGGTCAGAATTCAGCCTGAGTTACCAGAACTTTGGCACTCATAAGAACATAATTTAAGAATATAAGAGCATAAGCACATAGGATAATAGGAACAGTAGTAGGCCATTCAGCCCCTCTGTCTCAATTTATCTTCTGTGTCAGTTCCAGGTAGATCTCAACTTCCTGATCTCTGAAAAAAAGATCTATCTCCATTTCAATTACACCCAATGATCCAGCCACAAAAGCCCTTCAGGGTAGAGAAGTCCAAAAATCCAACCTGCTCCTCAAGAGAAAGTTCCAACACATTTTGGCTCCCAATCTCGTAGTTTTGTCTGCTCATTTGAGATTGTCCCTCCTCAGCGCCTGTCTTGTAATATTTTTTATATTACAATAAGATCATTTCTCATTCTTCTAAACACCAAAGAATATAGGTCATACTCTTTCATTGCTCCTGATAGGATAGCTCTCTCATCCAAATAATTAGTGGAGTAAAATTATTTTGGACCACCTCCAGTGCCATCATATACAGGCACAGGAGACAGTCCAAAAGAGATGCACTCAGATGAGATGATTATTCTATCATGAACATCTAAAGATCCTTAAAATATATCATCATCATCATCATTATGTGCCGTTTCATATGATGTGAGCAATCATAGTTTCCATGACCATGACTGTTGTTGGCAAATTTTTTTCTGCATTGCCTTCTTCTGGGCAGTGTCCTTACAAGATGGGTGACCCCAACCATTATCAATACTCTTGAGATTGTCTGCCTGGTGTCACTGGACGCAGAACCATGACTTGTGGTCACATAACAGCTGCTCAAACACTCATCCATCACCTGTTCCTGTGCTTCACGTGACTCCGATCAGATGTCTAAGCAGGGGCTACACCTTGTCCAAGAGTGATCTGCAGGCTAGCAAAGAGAAGAAGCATCTTATACTTCCTTTGGTAGAGATGTATATCCACCCCACTACCCACTGGGCCATTTAGTTACATTTTTTGTAATAAAGGCTCTGATTACAAATCGTCCAGAAAATTTATCCTCTTTTCATTCAATGAGGTATGTAGTCTGGTTAAGCTAGAATATAAATCAGGACTGAAGTGGAATGTTATTCAGGATGGCAGTTACTGGGAACATACCAGCTGTAAAAAAATCCCAATTAGTTGACTAATGAGGAGCCTTGACTTGAGAATATTGCCTCTTGTAGGAGAATTTAGAACCAGGAGTCAGTGTTTAAAAGACAGGTCCTGGCCATATGGTGTATAGATGAGAAAGATAATTTTCTTTCTAACAAATAGAGCTTATCAAACTCTTCATCAAAGGCCAATGAAGAGTCCTTAAAAACTTCTAAGGCAGAAGTGGATGGGTTCTTGGTAAGCAAAGGTGTACATGATTTCCATAGGTCAGATGGAAATGTAAGAGTTGAGGTTAGAGTCAGGATCTTATTAAATACCTGAGCAGGGTCAATGGTCTGATTTGTGTCTAATATGTGTGTTACGTGAACTACTGTGATTTACATCGTGTTCCAGAGAAACATTGCCTCATTTGGCGGTGTACATGTACATAGTTAAACGACTGTAAACTTGGCATGACTTGACTGAAAGAACTACTCATGCTCCTAATGTGTATAATCATATGCAGATGAACTTGATAGTGGTTTATCATTCAAGCCTCCAAGCAGACCACAACCTTGTCATAGGGTTTGGAGGATCGTGTGCCTCAATGACTTGTTGCTTGGAATCAGAGCTCTATGCTTTGGCTCTTGGTAGGGTCACCCTTGACAAACAGGTCAAAGGGTAGAGGACAGGTTCATGGGTTCAGCTCAGAGCTAACAAACCTGACTGGACAAAAACCAAGTTACAGAAACAGCAACGAAGAATCCTTTCATACAGACAGAGATGGAGGACCTTCATTGCTGCCCTAAATGCCAGCGGTGTAATGGGGAGTAAGTAAGTTATTACACAAGGAACTGTGAAAAACATCTTGAGCAAATATTAAACATTACAGTATATGACATTTATTGTAATATTACTCTATTTTTGGTAACAATCAGATTAATTCTTTTAATCCTGCATAGTAAATCAATACAGGAAAGCAAAGTTAATTTGTTCTTAGATCAAGTATTAATTATTTGTGTATTTCAAATCAACCTTTTTGGCTCTGTTCTCTTTCTGTCACCCTTGAGTGCTTTTTTAAGTGATCTGTCTCTTTACATAAGCTTGGAAAATAAATATTCACCATCTGTTGTGTTCCAATGGAGTTACATAATCATTTTAGAAGAGCATGATCAGGCCATGTAACATAAAGTGTATTACCAAAATCTGGACCAAAAATGAGAATAAATGGGGAAGTGGACCAAAGAATTTAACTTGGACAAGTGCAAGCAAGGTGTTACATTTTGCTAAATTAAGCCAGGGCAGAACTTATACAGGAAATGGCAGGGTCCTGGAGAGTGTTCTAAAATGTTGAGCTTCTTCACTGCTGCTACATTTCTGAATGGACAATGAATGGACCCCTGAACATGACCTTATTATTTTTGCGCACTTGTTGCACTACTTACTAGATTTAAATTATATATATATATATAGTCTTTTATATATTGCATTGTGCTGCTGCTTTTGTAAAATGGCAAATTTCAGGACATATGTCAGTGATATTGAACTTGATTCTGATTTTATTGTGCAAGAGAGGCGAGGGGTATAGCAACATGATAGCATAGTGGCTAGCACAACACTTTACAGTACCAGCAACCAGGGTTCAATTCCCACTGCTGCCTGTAAGGAGTTTGGATGCTCTCCTTCCTTCCAGAATCCAAAGATGTACCACTCGGTAGGTTAATTGGTTATTGTAAATTGTCCTATGGTTAGGCTAGGGTTAAATCGAGGGTTGTAGGGTCAGAAGGACCTATTCCATGCTGTATCTCAGTGAAAATCCCTGTAAGTGGCAAAGAAAGGAGAGAGGGTGGACAAGAAGGTGTTTGGCACATTTGCTTTCATTGGACAGGTCACTGAGTACAAGCCTTTGTGAGACTGCACTTGGAGTAATATACACAGACACAGTTCCAGTCGCCCAGACATCCATAAAAGGATATCCTTTAGCTGGAAAAGATGCAGAAACTCCTGTAGAACTTTGTAAAAGTCTTTGTAGGCATGCCAAATCTTTAATTCAACATTCACATGGATGTTGCTGGGACTGGAGGATTTGAGTTATAAAGAGAGGCCGAATAGGCTGAGGTGTTTCCCCCAGGAGTGCAGGAGGCTGAGGGGTGAATTTATAGAATCATGAGAGGTCAAGATAAGCTGGGTGGTCACATTCTTTTTTTTTTGCAGAGTAGGGGAATCTAAAACTAGAGGACTCAGATTTAAGGTGAAATGGGAAAGATGTAAAAAAGGACTGGACAGGAACTTGTTTCGAAGAACAGTGGTGGGTATGCAGAACAAGCTGCCAGAGGAAGCCATAGAGATGGGTGCAATCACAGAGTTTAACCAACATTTAGACAGGTACATTGATGAGTTAAGGTTTTGGTGCTGTATCACACTTGACTCGATCACTTAATAACAAGGATTGAAGATGCATTTTATCGAAGAAAAGAGTTGTGGAGAAATGGAAATGTATCGAAAAGGATTAGCAGAGTATAGGTCCTTAGTTACCAAAAGCATGGCTTCCAGTTGTGAAATAATTAAATTCATATCTGATCAAGAGGCCAGAATTTGAACAGCACCGATATATTTACTCAGTGGGTGAGGGCATTGCTGACAAAACAACATTGATTGTCTAGTGTTAAGTACCATTGAAGGCATTAAGGTCAAAATTCAAAGTAAATTTATTTGATAAATATAACTAAACTGCTCAAATTCTGGTCTTATAATATATGGACGCTGCTCTGTGACCAGGACATTTGCTCCCCTTGGTGCCACACTAAGGCTGAGGCTGAGGGCCTGGTCTGGCTGCTCTGGGCTTCATGTCTGTGAGCTTCACAATGTTCTGCACCGCTGTGTGAGGAACTGAGGCTGTGGGCCTGCTGTGACTGCTCTGGGTTTCATGTCTATGTGCTTCACAATGTTCTGCTCCACTGTGTGAGGAACTGAGGCTGCGGGCCTGCTGTGACTGCTCTGGGTTTCATGTCTATGTGCTTCACAATGTTCTGCTCCGCTGTGTGAGGAACTGAGGCTGCGGGCCTGCTGTGACTGCTCTGGGTTTCATGTCTATGTGCTTCACAATGTTCTGCTCCGCTGTGTGAGGAACTGAGGCTGCGGGCCTGCTCTGGGCTTCGTGTCCATAGACTCAACTTCATTCTGGATGCCGTTTGCTTGCTTTTGTTGTTTTCATGATTTGTGCTTTTTTCCTTCTCTGCGCGTTGGGTGTAGGTTGCTTTTTTTTAAAATGTGTTCTTCTGGGTTTCTTGTTTCCTGGCTTCCTGTAAGGAGATGAATCTTAAGCTTGTATAATATATACAAACTTTGACAATAAATGTACCTTGCACCCTGAATTTTTTGAACTTTCTGCATTTGTTTATTTCATAATTGGAGGCCATGATTTCGGTTATGATGACTGCCCCAGTTTTGGACCTGTATTTATACCAGCTAAAGTCATTGATTTTTCTCCCTGTGTTAATGATACCCTGTTACAGTAACCTAGTCAATTCATATGGCTGTCCTTGATCTAAGTTACACACTGTATTTTAACACTTGAATTTGTGTTTCATAGGTAGCACCACAGTAGATGGTTACTAGGAGAGTTTGGGGATGTTTATCTGCGACTCCCTTGTCAAGCTTTCCACAGGGATTGCTCCCAGTTCAGTTCAGTTTCAGTTTATTGTCATTTAGAAACCACAAATGCAATGCAGTTAAAAAATGAGACAACGTTCTCCAGAATGATATCACAAAAGCATATGACAAAACAGACTACACCAGAAAATCTACATAACGTTTAGTAATCCCCAAGTCCAGAGTCCGGAGAGGCTGCTGCATATTATTATCACGCTTCCATCTTAGCGCGTTCCCCGGAAAGGAGCTCCAAATCCACCAAACAACACAAGACTACCCAGACACACCAAGTGAGGAGACCAACTCTACCACCCAACAAACCAAAAACTAAAGCTACAAGACCTACACAAAACCACATAGTTACATATAGTTTTAGTTAACATATAGCTTCAACAGTGCTGACAATACCATAATTGATAAAAAACAGACCATGGGCACAGTAAAAATAGTCCAAAGATGCTAAAAGACTATAAGTTTGAAAGAAACCATCACACAGTTTCCACAAGTCCTCAGGGTTCCAATAGACTCATCATCCCACTCAGGCGGCAGAAGGGAATACCCACGTTATGGACTTCCATTGCGCCAGACTCAGCCTCACAGATGCAGCACACAGTGAAAGTGCCCCGACCGCAGCTGACTCCGAGTCCGTCGAAACTCCGAGCTTCCGACTATCCCCTCTGGCACAACCTCTCTGAGCACCATCCTCTGCCGAGCGCACTACGACGCCCTCGCCAACGGCCAACGGCAACGCAACCTGGAGGACTGGGGGCCTGTTCTTCTCAGCAGAGCCCCAGACCTCACAGCAGCAGTAGCAATGAAGAAGGCCTTCCTGGAGATTTCCAGATGTTCTTCCGTGCTTCCAAGTCTGTTTTTCATCAGATTAGGATTTTGCACAGCACCCCGCTTAACAAATAACAGATATCAGCTCCAGAGTGGTCGCTGCAAACTGCATCGCGCTGCCATCTTGGTCACATGTGATATTCTCTTACCCTTTCATCCCTGCTGGCACTTATACCTGCAAGCAGCCAAAGCCCCTCACCGTCCTTCCGGGTGAGGCAACATTTCACCTGTGAATCTGTTGGGTTTGTCTGTTGCTTCCGGTGCTCCTGGTGTGGCCTCCTCAAGCAGGCCCACTCCATCTACCAAAAGCAGAACTTCCCAGTAGACCAACATTTTAATTCTAATTCTCATTCCTTTTCTGACATGAGGGTCCATGGCCTCCTCTTGTGTCGAGATGAGGCCACCTTCAGGGTGGAGGAGCAACTCCTTATATTCTGTTTGGGTAGCCTCCAACCTGATGGCATGGATATTGATTTCTCTTTCTGGTTCTCAATCCCTCTTCTTCTATTCCCCACTCTTGCCTATAACTCTTTTCACCTGCCTGTCACCTCTGCTGGGATCCCTTCTTCTATGGTTCACTCTCCAATCCTATCAGATTCCTCCCTCTCCAGCCTTTTACCTTTCCCATCCACCTGGCTTCATCCTTCACCTACTAGCTATCCTCCTGCCCCTCCCCCCATCTTTTTATTCTGGTGTCTTCCTTTCCAATCCTGATGAAGGGTCTCGGACCGAGGGCCCAAGGGCCATAGACTGTTTGTTCAGTTCCATAGATGCTGCCTGACCTGCTGAGTTCCTCCAGCATTTTGTGTGAGTTGCTCTGGATTTTCAGCATCTGCAGAATCTCTTGTGTTTATGTAACAGAATAGGTTCAGAGAAATAATTGGAGGAATGGACTTGGTCTAAAAGCTACTAGATTCAAATACAGTTACTTCCCCCAAGCTCTGAGGCGATTAACACCTCCACCCGTTAACCCACCTCCACTACATACACCTTATTTAACATCATTCTATGTACATAAAATCCCCAGGTCCAGGTGGTCTGCATCCTAGGGTACTAAAGGAGGTGGCTCTGGAAATTGTGGATGAATTGGTAATCATTTTCCAATGTTCCTTAGATTCAGGGTCAGTTCCTGAGGATTGGAGAATGGCTAATGTTATCCCACTTTTTAAGAAAGGACGGAGGGAGAAAACAGAGAACTATCGTCCTGTCAGCCTAGCATCAGTAGTGGGGAAGATGATAGAGTCCATTATTAAAGATGATATAGTGGCATATCTAGATAGCAGTGATAGGATTGGGCCAAGCCAGCATGGATTTACCCAGGGCAAATCATGCTTGACTAATCTATTGGAGTTTTTCGAGGATGTAACCAGGAAGTTAGACAAGGGAGATCCAGTGGATGTAGTGTACCTCGATTTTCAGAAGGCATTTGATAAGGTCCCACATAGGAGATTGGTGGGTAAAATCAGAGCTCATGGCATTGGGGGGAAGATATTGACATGGATAGAAAAC
Source organism: Hypanus sabinus (assembly GCF_030144855.1). Classification (NCBI taxonomy): domain Eukaryota; kingdom Metazoa; phylum Chordata; class Chondrichthyes; order Myliobatiformes; family Dasyatidae; genus Hypanus; species Hypanus sabinus. The sequence continues at coordinate 83,119,322 of NC_082718.1, forward strand.
TGGTTGGCAGATAGAAAGCAAAGGGTAGCGGTGAATGGGTGTTTCTTGGAATGGCAGGTGGTGACTAGAGGGGTGCCACAGGGCTCGGTATTGGGACCACAGCTGTTTACGATTTATATCAACAACTTAGATGAAGGCATTGAGAATAACATCAGCAAGTTTGCTGATGATACTAAGCTGGGTGGTAGTGTGACGTGATGAGGATGTTAGGAGAATTCAGGGTGACTTGGGTAGGCTGGGTGAGTGGGTAGATACTTGGCAGATGATGTTTAATGTGAATAAGTGTGAGGTTATCCACTTTTGGAGTAAGAACAGGAAGGCAGATTATTATCTGAACGGTGTAGAGTTAGGTAAGGGAGAAATACAAAGAGATCTAAGAGTCCTTGTTCATCAGTCACTGACGGTGAATGAGCAAGTGCAGCAGGCAGTGAAGAAGGCTAATGGAATGTTGGCCTTTATTACAAGGGGAATTGAGTACAAGATCAAGGAAATCCTCTTGCATTTGTACACGGCCCTGGTGAGACCACACCTGGAGTATTGTGTACAGTCTTGGTCTCCAGGGTTAAGGAAGGACATCCTGGCTGCAGAGGAAGTGCAGTGTAGATTCACAAGGTTAATTCCTGGGATGTCTGGACTGTCTTACGGAGAGAGGTTAGAGAGACTGGGCCTGTATACGCTGGAATTAAGGAGATTGAGAAGGGATCTGATTGCAACATATAAGAATATAAAGGGATTGGACAAGATAGAGGCAGGAAATATGTTCCAGATGCTGGGAGAGTCCAGTACCAGAGGGCATGGTTTAAGAATAAGGGGTAGGTCATTTAGGACAGAGTTAAGGAAAAACTTCTTCTCCCAGAGAGTTGTGGGGGTGTGGAATGCACTGCCTCAGAAGGCAGTGGAGGCCAATTCTCTGGATGCTTTCAAGAAGGAGCTAGATAGGTATCTTATGGATAGGGGAATCAAGGGATATGGGGACAAGGCAGGAACTGGGTATTGATAGTAGATGATCAGCCATGATCTCAGAATGGTGGTGCAGGCTCGAAGGGCTGAATGGTCTACTTCGGCACCTATTGTTTATTGTCTATCTATGGATATAACAGTTATTTCTACATTGTTTTTATAGGATTGCATTTATACTTATATGTTTTTTGTTTTTTTATTGTGTTCTTTATGCTTCTCGTGCTTTTCATGCTGCATTGGATCTGGAGCAACAATCATTTTGTTCTTCTTTACAGTCATGTACTGAAGAAAGACGATAAACAATCCTGAACCTTGAAGGATTTCTTGGGCCAGCGATCGAAGACAGTTCTTTGCCAAAAAAGTGATTCTTGCAACTTAAAAAAAATGGACTAATTGGAGGCCCTGTCATTAGAGCTAAAATTACTTCTGTACTTTACAGAACTGGAAACACTCAACTCACTTTTCTGGACTATGTACAACAGGAAGGATGCTGGAGCAAGCAAAACCATGGGAAAAACTCAATGTGCCAGGCATTAGTGGAGGCAAAGGGATAGTCAACATCTCTCAGGTCAACACACTGCATCAGGGCTGAGCGCAGACAATGTAAAGAGCTGAGGGGCAGGGTGAGGCAAGGATTGGCAGGTCGTAGGGGGAACCGGGTGATGAAGGAGATGATGAACAGCTGAAACCAGCTGTGGTGAGAGGGAGGGTTGAGTCAAGAGAGAGTGGGTTGTGATTGACTGTATTATAGTCAGATTATAGTCATAGTCATAGAAAACTACAGCACAGAAACAGGCCATTGGTTCATCTAGTCCGTGCGGAACCATTTAAACTGCCTACTTCCATTGGCCTGCACCGGGACCATAGACCTCCGCCCCTACCATCCGTGTACCTATCCAAACTTCTCTTAAGCTTTGAAATCGAGCTCACACTCACCATTTGTTCTGGCAGCTCATTCCACACTCTCACCATCCTCTGAGTGAAGAAGTTTCCCCTCAAGTTCCTTTTAATCTTTTCATCTTTCTCCACTAACCGATGACCTGTGGTTGTAGTCCCACCAAACGTCAGTGGAAAAAGTCTGCTTGCATTTACCCTGTCTATACCCCTCATAATTTTGTATACCTCTATCAAATCTCTCAACCTTCTACGTTCAGTTTTGGAAGATAAAATCTACTGGGTGTCTGCTTGCTAACCACCTCCTATCATGGATCTGCTGTGGAGCATTGTCTATGGGTGGAATTTCTCAATAGATGGCTGAACAGCACACTCACGATCCAGATGAGCAGATGAAGGTGAGGTTTGTGAGGATGCTTGGTCTTAGCAGAACCAAAGCTGAACATGAATTAACACCTTCACTAAGTGAGAGGGAAAACAAAATCAGAGACTGAAATAATAAAAGCTTTTCAGTAACACAGGAGCAATCCAGAAAGACAGCTGGAAGAGAGGGAAAAAGCATCATAAAACTGTTTAGAAAATGAAATGATAACCATATAGCTGGGAGCAGAGCAGCACTGGAGAGAGTTAATGGCTCCAAATGGTCAATAGACAAATGTGCATTTTATATAACACAAAAAAAAGGCAGTGGTTACCATGGGAACTGGAGGAAGTAGATCTCATTACCAGGGTAGGTTGCATTATCCTCTCTGAGGACTTCCTCCTTTCCATTATTTTTTACAAAAGGTCAGATGTCCTTCGAGGGGGCCGGGATAAGTCTGGAAAAGGTGAAACATATTCATGAATGAATTCCCTGGCTGACGTCAGGAATAATTCTTCATCTATTTTTCTTTCCTTTACACCAATGTGCTTAGAAATAAAAAAAAATCTTCAACCAAATCTGCTCTTCAGAAAACAGATTCCTCAGCTCACAGTAACCAAGCTGCTCAGTGCAAAAAAAAAACTTTTCACTTGGTTTCAAAACATCTTTGGCTGCTCCCCCCCTCACCCCCCCCCCCCAACACTGCATGTTCTAGAAATGTGTGTGGTATTTAAATGGGGTGGAAGTGATTGAATGCACAAGGTCTTTTTTTGGTTGTTGGGGGGGGGTATTGGCTGGCTTTAAGTTGGGTTCTCTCCCTTTTTCACCCTGCTTCTTGATTCTAGCCAGAGCGTCACCACGGATACGCATCACCTCTATCAGCACTATTCATTCTACGAAAGCAGCACACTTATTACTCACAGGAGTCACCAGCGAGAATTGTCAAGGAACTGATTTTCCTCTGAGCATTTGAAAAGCCTAAGGCTGGCATTGTCCCTTAAACAGTCCATGAACCCATGAACACCATCTCCCTATTTTGCTCTCTTTCTGCACAATTTTTATACATTTCTTGTAACTTATAGTACTTTTTATATATTGCACTGCACTGCTGCCACAAAGCAACAAACTTCATGACTTAGTCAGTGATATTTCTGTTGTGAGCACTGTTTGGATTTTTGGAGCGATGGATTGAACAACCTATGACTGTTGTGGATTATATTCAAGCCAACTGATTGATTGTCCGTCGTATCCGAGGATGACAGTTTGATTTGTGCAGTTCCGTTTTGTGTTCGCAGGTGGCCATTGAGTCCGAGTTGTGAGCGACATAGATGTCAAACATCAAAAGTACAAAGTACATTTATTATCAGAGTATATATGCACTATACAACCCTGAGGTTTGTCTTCCCACAGACAGTCATGAAACAAAGAACCATGGAACCAGCCCATTTGAAGGAAATCTCCCCCTAATGTGCAAACAAAAATCATGCAAATAGCAACATTGAAAACACAGAATATAAAACATGAAAGGCATATTTCAGTTCAGCTCAGTGTTCGTTATCCGCAGGCCGCCCAATTCAAAAATCTCCCAAAAGTAGTAACAAAAAAAGAGCAACTAGAACTAAAACTAGAAATCGAACGCATCATAAAAAAACTGAATCAGAGTCCAAACCTACAATCCTCTTCGATTAAACTTTACTCTGGCCCCATCCGCTGACATCATCAAGGGAGAGAAAGCGAGAGATCACTCGTATGCAAGGTTCTTCCCTTGAGAGCTGTGAGACAGAGCGACTGGTCGACGGTGCTGAACACTCGCTCACCTTCCACACTCACCTCGATCTTGCTCGGTGCTTTAAACAATGAGATTGGTGAGAGATGGAGTCAATCACAGGCTTGTGACCTGCTTCAGGCCTCCATGCCACAGGCTTTGCTCACAGCCTCGTGAAACCCTCTTGGAGACAGCAAAGTGGTGGACTGCCTGGTTGCCCTGTGATCTCACCACCAGAATGTAGGTGACAGGCTCTAACAGCAGTAGATCCATATCTGAAATTAAAAGACGTAGAAGAATTGCCTCATGGCCCATCTTGAGGACATTGCATTTGGTAACGATGTTCATTGGCGCCATCTTCTTCCAGAGTCCACAACAAGGACAGGAAAATGGTGCTGGGTCTGGAAGTGGAGCTGCTGTAATAGTTTTCCTTTGTTAGACAGTGACTGGTCTGTGTCTCTTCTTCGGGTTGTGAACAATAATTAGGGTCATGGTGCATGTGGGAAATACAGAGGATATGGGATAAAACAGGTGGGAAGTACGTCGGGCATATCTTCTGTGAAAAAGAGTATTTATCAAATTACGAAAAGCATAGCTAGACAAAAACTTGTTCCCAGGGTGGGAATTCATTTAAGGTGAGGGGGGCAGGGTTTAAAGCAGAAGTGTGAGGCAAGGTTTTTATTACTTAGCGCGTGGTGTGTGCCTAGGATATCATGTAGCATTTAAGACAGTGTTAGACTGAACCATGAAGACGTGGAGATTTGAGAGATATAGAACAGGCAGAAGAGATGTAGTTTACTTTGAGTTCAGTACAGACATTGTGGGCTGAAAGGCCTATTTTATGTTCTACAGTAAGGGGTGCGAGAATATCAATTGAGACATTATAGCAGGGCATTTACAAAGATTTAAGGCAATCAGGAAAAGTCAACACGATCTTGTTTGACTAACGTATTGGTGATCTTCAGAATCAGGTTTAATATCACTGGCACACAGTATGCCATGAGATTTGTTGTCTTTGCAGCAATGGTACAAGACACTACATAATAATAGGAAAAAACTGTGAATTACAGTGAGTGTATATGTATTAAACAGTTAGATTAAATATGTAGTGCAAAAATAGAAATAAAAAAGTAGTAAGGTGGTGTTCATGGGTTCAATGTCCATTCAGAAATCGGATGGCAGAGGGGAAGAAGCTGTTTCTGAATCACTGAGTGTGTGCCTTCAAGCTTCTGTACCTCCTCCCTGATGGTAGCAGTGAGAACAAGGCATGACCTGGGTGATGGGGGTCCTTAATGATGGATGCCTCCTTTTTAAGGCATCACTCCTTGAATATGTCCTGGGTACAACAGAGGCTAGTGCTCATGATGGAGCTGACTACTTTTACAATTCTCTGCAGCTTACTTGGATCCCGTTCAGGAGCACCCCCCCACCCCCATATCGAATGCTCTCCTTGCCTCACACTTCTGCTTTAAACCCTGCCCCCCTCACCTTAAATGAATTCCCACCCTGGGAACAAGTTTCTGTCTAGCTATGCTTTTCGTAATTTGATAGAAATTTGCGAGAGTTTTAAGTGACAAACCAAATCTCCTCAAATTCCGAATGAAATAATGAACCTTTGAAGAAAAAATGTATGGACAAGCAACATTTGAAAAAGAACAGTGCAGCGCAATGTTACAGCTAGCAGTTTCAGTCTTGTGGTCCCAGTGACACAGGGTCAATCCTGATCTCTGGCCCAGTTTGTGAAGAATTTATACGTTTCTCCTTGTGGCCTTTTGCAAGTCCGCTGGATATTCTAGTTTTCCACCAACTTTCAAAAGACATGCTCATCTGTAAGTTAGTTAGCTGCTTTTAAATATTCCTAGTGCGTAGGTAAATGGTTGGATTTAAGGTAGGTTGATGGGAACATGAAGTCAAGAAAATTGGGATTCATGCAGGATTTATTTATGGGTCAGCACAGAGTCAGTGAGCTGAAGGGTCATTTTCTGAGCTCTATTGCTTTACACAATGGATAAAAGGGAACCACCAGATGTACTACACTTAGATTTCCAAAGGCCTTTGATAAGGTGCAACATCATAGGTCATTACAGAAAATAAAAGTTTGCCCTGTATGTGATAATATACTGTTGCGTTCCAAAATGGCAACAATGACTGATGCGCCGAATGCCGTTGTCCTGCAGACAGTTCACGAAGCTAGTTACTCTTCTTTTAAATATGTTTCTACTACAAAACTGCGTGTCATTGGAGCTTGTAATTGATATTTTTGGGTCAACTGAGTGACCTGGTACCTTTGCTGTCTCCAGGGGAATTCAGCGAGGCTATGAGTGGAGTGTACAGCCTAAAGACCCATCATTGGTTCTACTACTCCATGACGATGAAAGCGTCGAGTGGGTGTTTGCTGCCATCTGCCTGCCCTTGACTGGTCTCCCTGCCCCTCTCGCTCACAGCTGCTGGAGTCCTCCTCACACTGCAAGGTTCGAGTGGTATAGCTCATGGCTGTGGATGGTTCGGAGGACTCTACAGTTCATGTTACATGTGCTTCTGGTTTCTGGTTACTCTTTTATTGCTACTGGCCTGAGTCAGCGGACGACACAGCGCTCGACGGAACTAAACTGAACTAAACGGAATGCCCTTAGACCATTTTGAGGACTCTGCCGTTTGATGGTTAATATCGTGTTACTCATTTGCTTTTTGCCGCTTGCGTGATTCATTCTTATTCTTTGTGCGTTGGGTGTTGGATGTTTTCCTTGAACAGCTTAGATGATGTTTCTTTGTTCTGAAGCTGCCTGTGGAAGAATGAATCTCAGGGTTATACACTGCATACATACTTTGATAACAAACATACCTTAAATCTTTGAATCTTTGATGTGGATTGAAGAATTGCTGGCAAGGAGGAAATGGAATGTAAGCATCAATGAAAACCATAAGCCTACTTTGCAGGAAATCTAAAATTTAAAAAAAACAAAAATGTTGGAAACACTTACCAAGCCAGGCAGCATTTGTGAAAGGAATATCTGACTAAACGTTTCTGTTCCAAGTCCCTTTGTCAGAACTTGATGAAGAGATTTCAATCAGAAATGTTAATTTCGCTTCTCTTTCCATAGACATTGCCTAATCTGCGAAATGCTTCAGAACTTTCTGCCTTTAATTTAGTAGGCATTAATGAATTATTTTCTGAGTTGGTAAGATGTAATAGGATGCAACAGCGATCAGCGCTGGGATCTCGGCTTTTTTTATAATTCATGTCTATACTACAACACGATAGTAAACCATTATTAAAGACATAGAAAAGTACAGCACAGAAACAGTCCCTTCAGCCCATCTAGTTCATGCCAAATGATATAAACTGCCTACTCCCATTGACCTGCACTGGGAACAAGGTGCTCCATACCTCTACGATCCATGTAACTGACAGCTCATTCTACACTCTCACAGCACTCTGAGTGAAGAAGTTTCCCCTCATATTTCCCTTAAACTTTTCATATTTCACCCTTAACCCATGACCTCCAGTTGTTGTCCCACCCAACCTCAGTAGAAAAAGCCTATTTGCATTTAACCTATCTATATCCCACATAATTTTGTATACCTTTATCAAATCTCCTCCCGATCTATGTTCCAAGTAATAAAGTCCTAATCATTCAATCTTTCCTCCAGACCTTGCAACACCCTTGTATTTTTTTCTCTGTTCACTTTCGACCTCAGTTACGTCTTTCCTCTAGCTAAGTGACCAAAATGGCACACGATACTCCACCATAGGCCTCACCAATGTCTTACACAGCTTGAACATAACATCCCGATTCCTGTACTCAATACTTTGATTTATGAAGATGACTGTGCCAAAATCTGTCATTACAACCCTATCTATATTTGCCCCTTAGTGTCTGTACCATCTCCAAGGAAGTCAAAGTAAATTTATTGCTAAAGCACTGTATGTCCATGCTACCGCATACTACCTTGAGATTCATTTCCTTGCAGGCATTTACAGGAGAATAAAGAAATACAACGGTATTTATGTGCAGTTTTGGGCTCCTTATTTTAGAAAGGATATACTGACATTGGAGAGGGTTCAAAGAAGATTCACGAGAATGATTCCAGGAATTAAAGGGTTATCGTATGAGGAACATTTGGCAGCTCTTGGGCTGTATTCCCTGGAGTTCAGGAGAAAGAGTGGGGATCTCATAGAAACATTCCGAATGTTAAAAAGCCTGAACAGATTCGATACGGCAAAGTTATTTCCCGTGGTAGAGGAGTCTAGGACAAGAGGACACGACTTCAAGGTTGAAGGATCTCCATTTAGAGCAGAGATGAGGAGAAATGTTGAGCAGTTTGTGGAAGTCGGTCATTTTCTTTGGCAGTTTAACGGGGGCACGACTGAGCAAGCGCTTGTAAGTCGGACCGTGAGGCAGCAGGAGAATTTAAAGGGAGCAGTTAGACGAAGCGGGCGACGTTGTAGCAGGCGACGAAGTAGATGGAGACAGAGTAGGAAGGCTTTGTCTCGAGAGGCTTCAAAGAGCAGAGGCTGAGGACGAGCTTCACTCCAAGTGAGGAGAACATTTCAAAAGTTGAAGCAAGTATTGGGTTGGTCATGACAGCTGAGATCGGCCCCGTGGTTTGTTCATCCTGCAGCATGTGGGAAATCAGGGATACTTCCAGTGTCCCTGACGACTATGTGTGCAGGAAATGTGTCCAGCTACAACTTTTGGCAGACCACATTGAGCGTCTGGCGCTGTGACTAGATTCATACTGGAGCATCCGCGATGCTGAGAAAGTCGTGAATAGCACGTTCAGTGAGTTGGCCACACCGCAGGTAAAGGCTACACAGGCAGAAAGGCCACTAGACTGCGTAGCAGTAGGCAGGCAGTGCAGGAGTCCCCTGAGGTCATCTCCCTCCTAAACAGATATACTGTTTTGGATACTGTTGGGGGAGATGTCTCATCAGGGGAAGAAACAGCAGCCGAGTTCATTGCACCATGGGTGGCTCTGCGGCACAGGAGGGAAGGAAAAGGAGTGGGAGCGCTATAGTGATAGGTGATTTGACTGTAAGGGGAAAAGTTAGGCGTTTCTGCGGCCGCAAACAAGACTCCAGGATGGTATGTTGCCTCCCTGGTGCAAGGGTCAAGGATGTCTCTGAGTGGCTGCAGGACATTCTGGAGTGGGAGGGTGAACAGCCAGTGGTCGTGGTGCACATAGGTACCAACGATATAGGTAAAAAAACGGGACGAGGTCCTACAAGGTGAATTTAGGGAGTTAGGAGATAAACTGAAAAGTAGGACCACAAAGGTAATAATCTCTGGATTACTACCAGTGCCATGTGCTAGTCAGAGTAGAAATAGGAGGATATTTCAGTTGAATATGTGGCTTGAAAAATGGTGCAAGGGGGAGGGATTCAAATTTCTGGGGCATTGGAACCAGTTCTGGAGGAGGTGGGACTGGTATAAACAGGACGGTCTGCACCTGGGCTGGACTGGAACCAATGTCCTAGGGGGAGCATTTGCTACTGCTGTTCAGGAGGCTTTAAACTAATGTGGCAGGGGAATGGGAACAAGTGCAGAGAGACAGAGGGGTGTAAAATGAGGGTAGAAGCAAAAAGTAGTAAGGTGAAAAGTAAAAGTGGCAGGCAGGCAAATCCAGGGCAAAAAGCAAAAAGAGCCACTTTTCAACATAATTGTATAAGGGCTAAGAGTGTTGTAAAAACAAGCCTGAAGGCTTTGTGTGTCAATGCGAGGAGCATTCATAACAAGGTGGGTGAATTGAATGTGCAGATAGTTATTAATGAATATGATATAGTTGGGATTACAGAGACATGGCTCCAGGGTGACCAAGGATGGGAGCTCAACATCCAGGGATATTCAATATTCAGGGGGGGGGATAGACAGGAAAGAAAAGGAGGCCGGGTAGTGTTGCTGGTTAGAGAAGAGATGAACGCAATAGAAAGGAAGGACATTAGCCAGGAGGATGTGGAATCGATATGGGTAGAGCTGCATAATACTCAGGGGCAGAAAACGCTGGTGCGAGTTGTGTACAGGCCACCTAACAGTAGTAGTGAGGTTGGGGATGGCATTAAACAGGAAATTAGAGATGTGTGCAATAAAGGATCAGTAGTTATAATGGGTGACTTCAATCTACATATAGATTGGGTGAACCAAATTGGTAAGGGTGCTGAGGAAGAGGATTTCTTGGAATGTATGCAGGATGGTTTTCTGAACCAACATGTCAAGGAACCAACAAGAGAGCAGGCCATTCTAGAGTGGGTATTGAGCAATGAGGAAGGGTTAGTTAGCAATCTTGTTGTGCGAGGCCCCTTGGGTAAGAGTGATCATAAAATGGTGGAATTCTTCATTAATATGGAGAGTGACATAGTTAATTCAGAAACAAAGGTTCTGAACTTAAAGAAGGGTAACTTTGAAGGTATGAGACATGAATTAGCTAAGATAGACTGGCAAATGATACTTAAAGGGTTGACAGTGGATATGCAATGGCAAGCATTTAAAGATCGCATGGATGAACTACAACAAGTGTTCATCCCAGTTTGGCAAAAGAATAAACCAGGGAAGGTAGTGCACCCATGGCTGACAAGAGAAATTAGGGATAGTATCAATTCCAAGGAAGAAACATACAAATTAGCCAGAAAAAGCGGCACACCTGAGGACTGGGAGAAATTCAGAGTCCAACAGAGGAGAACAAAGGGCTTAATTAGGAAAGGGAAAAAAGATTATGAGAAAAAGCTGGCAGGGAACATAAAAACTGACAGTAAAAGCTTTTATAGTTATGTGAAAAGCAAAAGATTGGTTAAGACAAATGTAGGTCCCTTACAGTCAGAAACAGGTAAATTGATCATGGGGAACAAGGACATGGCAGACCAATTGAATAACTACTTTGGTTCTGTCTTCACTAAGGAGGACATAAATAATCTTCCGGAAATAGTAGAGGGCTGAGGGTCTAGTGAGATGGAGGAACTGAGGGAAATAGGGAAGTGGTGTCAGGTAAATTGAAGGGATTAAAGGCAGATAAATCCCCAGGGCCAGATGGTTCGTGCATCCCAGAGTGCTTAAGGAAGTAGCCGAAGAAATAGTGGATGCATTAGTGATAATTTTTCAAAACTCCTTAGATTCTGGATTAGTTCCTGAGGATTGGAGCGTGGCTAATGTAACCCCACTTTTTAAAAAAGGAGGGAGAGAGAAACTGGGGAATTATAGACCAGTTAGTCTGACATCGGTAGTGGGGAAAATGCTAGAGTTGATTATCAAAGATGTGATAACAGCACATTTGGAAAGAAGTGAAATCATCTGACAAAGTCAGCATGGATTTGTGAAAGGAAAATCATGTCTGACGAATCTTATAGAATTTTTTGAGGTTGTAACTGGTAGAGTGGATAGGGGAGAACCAGTGGATGTGGTATATTTAGATTTTCAAAAGGCTTTTGACAAGGTCCCACACAGGAGATTAGTGTGCAAACTTAAAGCACACAGTATTGGGGGTATGGTATTGATGTAGATAGAGAATTGGTTGGCAAACAGGAAGCAAAGAGTGGGAATAAACGGGACCTTTTCACATTGGCAGGCAGTGAATAGTGGGGTACCGCAAGGCTCAGTGCTGAGACCCCATGTTATTTACAATATATATTAATGATTTAGACGAGGGAATTAAATACAGCATCTCCAAGTTTGTTGATGACATGAAGCTGGGCCGTGGTGTTAGCTGTGAGGAGGATGCTAAGAGGATGCAGGGTGACATGGATAGGTTAGGTGAGTGGGCAAATTCATGGCAGGCGCAATTTAATGTGGATAAACGTAAGGTTATCCACTTTGGTTGCAAGAACAGGAAAACAGATTATTATCTGAATGGTGACCGATTAGGAAAAGGGGAGGTGCAACGAGACCTGGGTGTCATTGTACACCAGTCATTGAAGGTGGGCATGCAGATACAGCAGGCGGTGAAAAAGGCAAATGGTATGTTGGCATTCAAAGCAAGAGGATTCGAGTACAGGAGCAAGGAGGTTCTACTGCAGTTGTACAAGGCCTTGGTGAGACCACAGCTGTGTGCAGTTTGTGTGCAGTTTTGGTCCCCTAATCTGAGGAAAGACATTCTTGCCGTAGAGGGAGTACAGATTGATTCCTGGGATGGCAGGACTTGCATATGAAGAAAGACTAGATCGACTAGGCTTATAGTCACTGGAATTTAGAAAATTGAGGGGGGATCTTATTGAAACATATAAAATTCTGAAGAGATTGGACAGGCTAGATGCAGGAAGATTGTTTCCAATGTTGGGGGAGTCCAGAACGAGGGGTCACAGTTTAAGGATAAAGGGGAAGCCTATTAGGACCGAGATGAGGAAAAACTTCTTCACACAGAGAGTGGTGAATCTGTGGAATTCTCTGCCACAGGAAACAGTTGAGGCCAGTTCATTGGCTATATTTAAGAGGGAGTTAGATATGGCCCTTGTGGCTAAAGGGATCGGGGGTATGGAGAGAAAGCAGGTACAGGGTTCTGAGTTGGATGATCAGCCATGATCATACTGAATGGCGGTACAGGCTTGACAGGCCAAATGGCCTACTCCTGCACCTATTTTCTATGTTTCCAAATTACTTTAGTTAGAGGGTGGTAAATCTGTGGAACTTGTTGTCACAAGTGGCTGTGGAGGCCAAGTGATTGGGTGCATTTAAGGCAGCGATAGGTTCTTAATTGGCCAGGGCATCAAAGGGTATGGGGAGAAGGCTGGGGAGTGGGGATGACTGGAAGTAAAGGATCAGCCCATGATTGAATGGTGCAGCATACTTGATGGGCCAAATTGCCTACTTCTGCTCCTATATCTTATGGTCTTATGGTCTTATAAACAAAGACTGACAAACTGCCTATTTGCAAAAGAGGTCAAATTGTGAAAATAAAGAAATTAAATAATACTGAGAACATGAGTCTGAATGTGAGTCCGTAGAATGTTGAATCAGTTCCGAGTTGAGCTAAGTGAAGTTGTCCACGCTGGTTCAGGAGCCTGATGGTTGTAGGCTAATAACTGATCCTTATCCTGGTGGTGTGGGTGCAAGGCAAGGCCATTTGACCCATTTTCCCCTGTTCTGTACCTTCTTCCACTGCAGTTTATTTCTTCACACACCTGTCTAGAACCACCACCCCCATGGTTCTTTTCACCGCTAACCTACCCTAAGGGATAATCTGCAGCAGCTATTAGCACATCTTCAGGGTGTAGGAGGCAACTAGAGTACTGTACTCTGAGAAATGCTACATGGTCATAGAAAAATAAACTAAACACAAACTTGGCTTATTTTCAGTCATTTTGCGAAAACTTTCAGAAATAGAAAACACTTCAAAACATGTTTTCCAGCACTTCACAACTGAACATTGATGGTTTGCGTGCTTCGTAAAAACATTCCATTGCTCATCATTAAATCTGGAAAGCTCCATACATTTGGAGAAGAACTGTCTCTGCCAGCAGAAGAGGGAAGATCTAAGTACAATTTTGCATAAATCACCAGGCCAGATAATTAAAGTGATTCTGCTCAGTGACAACTCTATTCAAAGATGAATAAAGGAAATGTATGAGAATGTGGAAGACACATAGTGCAACATACTTGTTGTTGCTTTCCATGCCTTGTGGCAAATTGAGCAGCAACCTGGCCATTTCTTTACCATTTTATTGCCTGTTTTTTGCCAGACTCAGTTGCTAGCTTGAAGCTCAAACCAACGTGGTAAGAAAGCATGCAAGGAGCTGGCTGGATTCAAACCCGAGACCACTTGTCTTGATGTCCGGTGTAGATGCCACTATGCCACTGGTTTTCTACAACATACTTAAGACAGCTGAATTTGCTCTGCAGTTGGACAAGTCAGCTTTGCCAGGCACCAAACCTTTGCTTCTTTCATAAAGGATGTCAGGATTATTCACAAGTTGTTATTTGCAAGGGGGCTAGAAACAGATACAAAAGAGGAGTCAATATTTTGGGTTGTTGAACAATTTTTCAACAAGTAAGACTCACCAACATCCTTGCTTGTCTAACAGATGGGGCATCATCAATAATAGGACATGACTGTGGAGTTGTTACTTTCTTGGAAAATCTGTGCCTAATATATTTACCATTCACTGTGTATTTCAGAGACACCATCTTGTTGCAAAAAAAACTTAAGTGATTGGCTGCACAAATCATTCAATATTGTTATCACAGTGGTAAATAAAATCAGGTGCCATTCCCGGCTATTTCGAGAGCTTTGTTTTGAGAATGATGAACAGCTTGAACGCTTGCTGTTGCACACAAAAATCTGATGGCTCTCAAAAGGAAACAGCCTGAGATGTTTTAATGCGCTTTCTGAAACTGTGATAAAATTCTTTGAAGACTCTAATGCTTCGTTCAGTGGCAACTCATAAATATTAGGCATGAAGTTGATTTTTTGATGACACTATAAATGTAAAGGAGGACATGTACTAATTGCATTATACTTCCTGTATATATTTTTAAGAAACATAAAACTTATTCCACAGTGTGGATAATATCTGTCGTTGAGATGGTTTGTGGAAATCAGAATCAGGTTTAATATCACCAGCATATGTCGTGAAATCTGTTAACTTTGTGGCAGCAGTACCATGTAATACATGATAAATATAGGAAAAAAATCTGAATTACTGTAAGTATATACAGTATATATCTATTAAATAGCTCAGTTAAAATAAGTAGTGCAGAAAAGCAGAAATAAAAAAAAAGGTAGTGAGGTAGAGTTCATGGGTTCAGTGTCCATTTAGAAATTGGATATGTAAAATAATCCAGAGAATCTTACAATGGTGTCTATAGGACATTAAACCATAAGATATAGGAACAGAATTAGGCAATTTGGCCCATCAAGTGTGCTCCACCATTTCATCATAGCTGACACAATTTTCCTCTCATCCCCAATCTCCTGCCTTCTTCCTGTAATCCCTTACGCCCTGGTCATTCAAGAATCTATCAGCTTCTGCATGAAATGTACCCAATGATTTGGCCTTCAAAGCCACCTGTGTCAAAGAATTACACAGATTCACTATGCTCTAGCTAAAGAAATTCCTCCCCATCATATTCTATTGCCCGAGGAAGTCAAACTTATAAAGCATACAGATTCCTGGGGTGCAATTTTTTTCAGACCCTATGTATTTGTGGGGTTCATTAACACTAGTACTTCTTGTGAGCGCTCAACTGCTTTTTTAAAAATTTTCTAAATTTCTCTTGGTGCTCACTCCATAGATCTGACTGATGACAGAAGCTTAGTTTCACTTTTCTCCGCTTGATATAACTGTTAAAAGAATCAGTGTCAGATGTTAACCACACGGTGTAGTAAGTTTTATGTTTCATAAGAATATATACAGGAAGTACAATACAATCAGTACATGTCTTTCTTTACATTTATGGTGTCGTCAACTAATGCATTCATAATGTCGTCAACCATTCTATTAATTCTATTTACAAAGTACCAATTTTGTTCTTGTGGCCTCCTTGAACAGTGCATCCAGCAAGTGTTTTGTGTGTGTTCCTGTGGATGTCCAGCATCTGCAGACTTTGTGTCTCTGATTTGCAGCTCCACTGCAAAGTCCCTTTGAGAGATACTTGCCCTGAAGAAGTTTAAATCTTTCTTTGATGGGAGTTTAGTGAAACCCTCTCTCATTACATCTCTGTTGCTCTCCGATTCTTCAACCCTGTATTCACTCAGAATCGCTACCACAGCCATATATCCTTCCCGGGAGCTTGTCTTCACCACCATCTTGTTCCACATGACTTATCAGATTCCTTCGTTTCCAGCCTTTGACTCTTCTCACCCACCTGGCTGCACCCATCATTTTCCAGTTAGCTTCCTTCTTCTCCCTGCTTCTTCTTATTCAGGCATCTTCCCCATCCTTCTCAGTCCTGAAGAAAGGTCTCAGCCCAAGACATTGACTTAATTCATTTCCATAGATGCTGCCTCAGCTGCTGAGTCCCTCCAGCATTTTGTATAAGTGTTTGAGAAGATGGTATACAGTACCCAACTCTTCAATGTCCAGGGACAGCAGAACCTTAGAATATCGTCCTTCTCCTCAAAGCCTTTGTGGTATCAGCACTGAGCTTCAGGACATCCTTTAGCATGTATTCTTGCCACCTGGAATATGCCAGTTGCCAACACCATTTATCCTGTGCAGTAAGTTATATTTTCCTAGGCCAAACACACTGAGGTGTTTTATGGATGTAGCCCCATTCTGCATAGGGACTTTGAAGGAAATATATGGTAGTTATGTGAGGTAGTTATGTGAGGTGAGGTGAGGTGAGAAGTTGGAAGGAACTTCTTATCCTGTGTGAATTTTGATTTCCTTCGCTGACCATCCAGGAGATGGACGGTGTAATGTGACTAGGTGTCATTACTGCTTCTGTCAGATATTATTTTCTGGTGTCTCTCATAAGGCAGATAAAGGCAATGGAACGTGTCAGGACCACATCCAACTGATGGAAGAGATCCATTTAGGGGAAGTTAGTGCCTGAGCAACTTGTGTACATGTTTCCATTGTCTGATATTTCAGAATTGTTTAGTCTCTTGTGGGGCTGCTAAGCTGTGTCTTAAATTGCGTTATTGAGAAACACTGTGGCCATGCAAGAACGATCATTCATTCTCACATGAAAGCCTTTTTACACAGCAGCCAAACTCTTCAGTTCAAACCTACATCTTTCCTGTTCCCTTTCTGCCAGTTTGACATACCAGAACAGGAAGGTCAAGTCATAGAGATCTGGGTGACATTTCCTGATCTCAGATTTTAAGCTTTGGAAGGTCATGTAAATGTTTTGGTCCCACTTTTAACCCACGGACTTGTGATTTGATTTTTGCTGTCCAGACTTCCAAACCTTTCTTTTTACCTTCTCTTGTTGGAACCTAAACAGAATCTTCCCAAGCTCAAGGGGCTCCCACACACCCCTTCCAGGCATCCCTTGGATATTGTGAGACATCTGTGGGAACAAAATAAAACAGTCCAACAACAACATCTCTTGGAACATTCCTAAACCCAATAGGAAAACTGCCTCCCAATTATCAGTGCACAGCTGACATATTTGGGGTAATTTAATAAAATTGTGAAGGGATTTGATAAACACAAAAAAAATGCCTGTACATGGGAAACACCTGGTCACACGGGGAAAGCGTAAAAATCTTCAATAACGAGTGTGCTGTCTTTACGACAGTTATTTAGTTTATAATATTTTCGCTTAGTAATTCATTCAATAGTATTTTCTAGTTAGAATTAGAAGTGTTTAAAGTGTATTCATTGCATGTAAAATATATCGGCATGCGATGACGTCACATCCGGTTTCGCCGCGTCTTGTGGGAAAACACCGGTTTGAAATTAGCGCGAGGGTGGGGGCTTTCCACGAGGCTCACCTGAGCACAAGCAGTTTTGCAGGCATGAGAAATCACAGTGAGAGCAACGCTGTAAGTTAATAGATAATCGATATATTGAACTAAGATGTTAATGCTGATCCTGTTAGAGGTAACGACGGTAGATAATGTTTATGCTTTCGTTAGTTAAAGAGTCGCGGATAGTTTGCATGGAAGTGTATTTAAAGTAGTCAATGGAGCAGGTAAACTCTCCCTGTATACTGCACCTTAGTGTAATGTAGTTATAGTCACCTTTGCAAGTATTTACACTTGAAATGTGATATTAAGGAAGGAACAAATACTGTATCAATCTTGTATTGTTTTATCAACAGTTTTCACCATATGTTAATGTGAAGAGTGAACAGTAAATGGTTAATCTTACTGCAATCTGGTTCTTATTAACTGTGGTTTATCCGGACGTTAAATTCGGCGTTTCGTTACACCCGAAGGAGAACGTGACAGTGAAAAAGCGGCATTATCAGGTGTTTCAAGTGCTGCAATGTCAGCTCAATCCAGCATCAAGTCGACGCCGCCCAGCGACAGGGGCAGTAAACCGACATCAAGTAAGCCCACCCAGGCGTTATCAGGTGTTCCAAGTGCTGCAATGTCAGCTCGATCCGGGATCAAGTCGATGGCGCCTTGCGACAAGGGCAGTAGAACAACATCAAGTAAGTCCTCACAGGCAAGAGCCAAGGCAGAAGCCGCCAAGATGCGACTGCATTACGCCAAACAAGAAGCAGTTTTGAAAATGAAACAGGCCACCAGAGAAGTCGAAATCCGGAAAGAAAAGGCCGCCAGAGAAGCCGAAAGGGCCGCCAGACAAAGAGAAGAGGCTGCCAGAGAAGCCGAAATCCAGAAAGAAAGGGCCGCCAGACAAAGAGAAGAGGCTGCCAGAGAAGCCGAAATCCAGAAAGAAAGGGCCGCCAGAGAAGCCGAAGAGGCTGCCAGACAAAGAGAAGAGGCTGCCAGAGAAGCCGAAACCCAGTTGGAAATGACAAAAATATCGACAGAGTTGCATGTGCTGCAGCTAGAAAGAGAAGGAGAAGCTGCCATGGCGGAAGCAAAGTACATAGAACAAGCTGAAGGGTCGCGTGATCTGACCGAAGTAAGATCTACTTTAGAAAGGACCAGACTGGAACGCACAAGCGACTATGTACAATATCAAATAGACAGGCAGGCTCGTCTCCCCTCTCCATACGTATTCGATAACTTCCCCAGCTACGAGGAACCTCAGAGAGTCACGATTGCATCACATCCATACGAGGAAGGAAATTTACCCTCACGGCTCCGTGATGAAGTCAAGAATGAAAGAACCGACAACGCTCCTTCACCCCCACAACAGGACGGCGGGGAGGGAGAGGTTCACTCCAGGACAACAATTGTCAGCTCGAACTGTACAGAAGTTTGCGGTCAAACTCAGTCAAGCCGTTCTTGTTCCGAGATCTGCCTCACTGAGGTGTACCCTAAAGAAGCACAACAAGACATTACCAAGCGTAAAGTAACCGAAGAGACGCTAGGTCAGTCAGTTTTCGTTCAAACCGAGCACGGAAACAAACTTGCACAATCAGCTCAAGATACCATTTCTTTAAAACCCAAAGACACCAAGGTCTTCAGAGATGAAGCAAATAATGGGGTTGCCCCGTTGCCTTTCAGAGAACCACGCCAGCGCTCACCAGATAACAAAGAGCAGGCAGTCAAACGGTTCACGTCCTTACGGAAAACCCAGAAAAGGAAACCTGAGATGCAGCAACACACCCGATTGGCCCACGAGGTACTGTGCACCCTAATGGCAGAGGTCACAGCCATTATAAACGCACAATCATTCCTACCTGTGTCTTCTGACCCAGAAAACCCCTTTATACTTTCGCCATCAACGCTCCTTATGCAGAAGGCAGGAGCACCTCCTCCACCAGGAGACTTCTCAGACAAGAATTTGTACACAAGGCAATGGAGACAAGTCCAGGCTCTGGCAAATCAGTTCTGACCTCGCTGGAGACAAAAATATCTACCTTTGTTGCAACAGAGACAAAAGTGGACAGAACCCCGAAGGAATCTTCAAGTTGAAGACTTAGTCCTGCTCAGGGACAAGCAAGCCACCCGCAACAGCTGGCCAATGGCCAGAATCACTGCTACATTCCCTAGCGAGGATGGACATGTCAGGAAGATCGAATTGAAGACTACCGACCAAGGCGATGTGAAAATTTACCAAGGGCCAGTTACAGAAGTTATTCTACTTCTACCCAATGACTGATTAAGAGACTAAGTTTTGTACTCTGCTCATTGTGACCTTACGAAGGTCAAGCGGGGAGTGTGCTGTCTTTACGACAGTTATTTAGTTTATAATATTTTCGCTTAGTAATTCATTCAATAGTATTTTCTAGTTAGAATTAGAAGTGTTTAAAGTGTATTCATTGCATGTAAAATATATCGGCATGCGATGACGTCACATCCGGTTTCGCCGCGTCTTGTGGGAAAACACCGGTTTGAAATTAGCGCGAGGGTGGGGGCTTTCCACGAGGCTCACCTGAGCACAAGCAGTTTTGCAGGCATGAGAAATCACAGTGAGAGCAACGCTGTAAGTTAATAGATAATCGATATATTGAACTAAGATGTTAATGCTGATCCTGTTAGAGGTAACGACGGTAGATAATGTTTATGCTTTCGTTAGTTAAAGAGTCGCGGATAGTTTGCATGGAAGTGTATTTAAAGTAGTCAATGGAGCAGGTAAACTCTCCCTGTATACTGCACCTTAGTGTAATGTAGTTATAGTCACCTTTGCAAGTATTTACACTTGAAATGTGATATTAAGGAAGGAACAAATACTGTATCAATCTTGTATTGTTTTATCAACAGTTTTCACCATATGTTAATGTGAAGAGTGAACAGTAAATGGTTAATCTTACTGCGATCTGGTTCTTATTAACTGTGGTTTATCCGGACGTTAAATTCGGCGTTTCGTTACACCCGAAGGAGAACGTTACAACGAGAGCAATATGCTGGAGGAACTCAGCAGATCAGGCAGCATCTCTGGAAAAGAACAGATAGTTGACATTTTGGCCTGAGGCCCTTTTTCAGGACAGAGAAGGGAGCAGGAAGGTGCCAGAACAATAAGGTGGGGGGGAGGGGAGGGGAAGAGAGCTCGCTGGAAATTGATAGGTGAAGCCAGCTGGGCAGAAAAGGTGAAGGGCTGGAGAAGGAGGAATCTGATAGGAGAGGAGAGAAAGAGAAGAAGGAGGGGAATAATAGGCAGATGAGAAGAGGAGAAAGGTCAGAAAGGGGAATAGAGGAAGCTTGGTGGGGGGGGGGGGAATTTGTTTACTGGAAGGTGAAATCAATATCCATGTCATCAGATTATAGGCTACCCAGACAAAATATTCAGTGCTACTCATGTTTATGATTTAATAAGGAGAAGTTTCTTTAACCAGAGAACAGTTAAAATTTAATCCTCTCACCACAGGGAATAGTTAAGGAAGGGGAATAGTTGAAGAAATGGTATACCTACAAGTATAGGTGGATAAAAGCATGTGGGATAAAGGAACAGCTGGTTCTGCCAAGGGGGTTAGATGAAAGGGTGTGAGAGGAAGATTGTGTGGAGCCTAAGCAACTAACTGGACCAAAACAGAAGACCCTTGAAGTACTGTCCCTCTTTACTACTGGGCCATTTGTGACACTGCAGTTCCACATGGCACAGAAGACAAAAGCAACGAGTATTTCAGGGGAGTGAGGTACTGCACAGCGAAGGGCTTCAATGGGAAGTTTCCAAAAACGCTCAGAGAAGAGTTAGAGCTATTCATATGAGGAATGACAACACAAACATCTGGAGTTCCTTCGGAATTCTGCTCAGAATGGAGGGCTGTAGTTGTAACAAGAGATTGGATAGGATGTTTTGTTTTAGGACCAGAGGGCATAGCCTCAGATTAGAGGGATGTCCATTTAGAATGGAGATGAGGAGGAATTTCTTTAACCAGAGGCTGGTGAATCTACAGAATCCATTGCCACAGGCGGCTGTGGAGGTCAAGTCATTGGTATATTTAAGGCAGAGGGTGATAGATTCTTGATAAGTTAGGGCGTTCAAAGTTATTGGGAGAAGACAAGAGAAGGTTGAGATCAAATGACAGAGCAGACTCAATGGGCCAAATGGCCTAATTCTACCCATTGTCTTATGGATTTCTCACTGGCAGCAGAGTAGTGACTTTACAAAGGCTTACAAAATTATAAGAGGCAGAAATAGGATAGGCGGAATCTTTTTCCTTTGGCAGGAGAGACTGCGACTAGAGGACATAGGTTTAGAGTGAGGGGGAAAAGCTTAGAGGAGATTGAAAGACTAAGGTTTCACGCAGAGAGTGACAGTTATCTAGAATGAGCTCCCAGAGGTGGTACAGCCAGATGTGATTACAGCACTGAGAAAGATTCTGGACAGGTTCTTAACAGAAAAGGTATAGTAGAACACTGGCCTAAGGCAGGCAACTGGAATTTGAGTAAATAAGCATTGCAGTCAGTATGGAGAAGATGTGTTGGAGTGGACTATCATCATTCCATGATTTGATAATTCTATGATCACTGTCCCTATTCTTGGATAAATTTAGCATGTTTGACTTACCTACCTGATCTTTCCCCGTCTTTCTGCAAATTTGCTATTCCTTTCAAGTAGTCCTTTCCTTTCAAGAATACAGAGAAAATTTACAAGGACGTTGTTGGGTCTTTCCTGTTTTGTGATATGTTAGTTTTTTTTGTGTGGGTTTTGATGTTCTTGTTGTTTGCATGATTTGTTCTTCTGTGTTGGTGGGGGGGGGTTGACATTGCCATTTGTGTGGGGTGGGGTTGATGTTTATCAATGATTTTCATTCTTTTGTGGCTATCTGGAGAAGATGAATCTCAGAGTTTTATAATGTGTATATACTTTGATAATAAATAAACCTTTGAACCTTTGGGTCTGGATGACCTGGCTTATAAGGAAAGATTGAATAGGTTAAGACTTTATTCCCCCAAATGTGGAAGATTGAGAGGAGATTTGACAGAGGTATACAAAATTATGAAGGGTATAGGTAGGGTAAATGCAAGCAGGCTTTTTTCACTGAGGTTGGGTGAGACTACAACTAGAGGTCTTGGGTCAAGGTTAAAGGTGATAATTTTAAGGAGTACATGAGGGGAAACTTCACTCAGAGGATGGTGGGAGTGTGGACTGAGCTGCTAGTGCAAGTGTTACATGTGGGCTCAATTTCGATATTTAGGAGAAGTTTGGATGGGAGGGGTATGGAGAGCGTTGGTCCAGGAGTAGGCAGTTTTAGTGCTTCGGCAAAGACTAGATGAGGCAAAAGGCCTGTATCTGTGCTGTACTTTTCTATTACTCTATGACTCTAGTTTTCAGATCTTCCTTTAAAAGTCTCTACTGCTTCTTCCTTCACCACTTATCTGGCAGTACATTCCTGACCACAGCAGCCTGCTGCATCCAAAAAATCTGTTTCCTTATGTTCCTTTGGTTCCTCACCCAGTCACCTGTGTTCTCTGGCAGCCAACACTTCTCTCATTAGAAACAGATTCTCTTTACCCGCTTGAGCACGGCCACACTGGATTTTGCAGACTGCGATCAAATAGCCTTGAAGAGGAGTGCTCTGAATACATTTAAAAAGTGAAAGTGATCTTCAGATGTCAAATTGGACATTCACCAGCCCTCATACGGTCACAGAGTTGTACAGCACAAAGAGAGGCTCTTCGGCCCAACTCATCCCTGCCGACCGAGTTCTACTTTGCTATCTGAGCAAGTTCCATTTGCCTGCTTTTGGCCCATATCCATCTCATTCTTTTCTATCCATATGTCACAAGCAGGGCTCATTAAAAAAAAAGATGATTTCCCAGTTAGTATATGGACTGTAATTTCTCAGTGTCACCTCGTGGATATGTTTACCGTTATGTCCAATTGTTTGTCTTTGGTTTTCACTTTGTGTCTCATTTGGGATCATGGGGATTGTTAAGCCCTCTTTGTACTTATCACTTTTATTCAATTTGGGATAAATCAGTTTGCAAGATATTTCCAACGTCTTATGATATTAGTTGTTGGCTTTGGGGGTTATTGCTTCGACTGAACACCTATGTGGTCTGATAGGCCCGGAATTCCTGAACTCCTGTTTCATGGGGGCATTCCTTGGTCGTTGTGGCTCCTTGCCTGGTGAAACTCAAGCTGAGTTCTTCTGCGTATCATGAGTGATTTCAGTCCTTCAAGATCCTGTATGCTTTGCCTAAGCACTTGTTAGTTCTTTTGGTTAATTTATGTAATGAACCTTCTGTTTTGTTTGAATTGCTGATGTCTCTGTGATTCCTGAACTTGGTTCACTAGTGCCGCTCACATCACTTGCCTGTCCAAGCATTGCAATTGTATTTGCCTCTATGGGGCACTTTACTTACTTTGCCCTGTTGCTAGATAATGAGAGAGTTAAAAGTAAAATGTACATTTGCAGGGATATTTTCTAATGCACATTGCAGCCATTGAAATGCTTCCAGAAGTGTAGATTGTTTCAGAATTGAAAGAGCTGCAACGAAAATATCACAATAAATTTCCACTGACAAATTTTATTTATTTTATTTATTGTGGAACAGTGCAGGTTAGGCCCTTTTAGCCCTGATTTAATCCTAGCCTAATCACGGGACAATTTAAAATGACCGTGGTACATCTTTGGACTGCAGGAAGAAAGCGGAGCACTGGGAGGAAACCCCCACGGTCCCAGGGATAGTATGCAAACCCCTTACAGACAGCGGTGGGAATTGAACCTGGGTTGCTTGTACTGTAAAGCACTGTGCACTACACTACCGTGCTGCCCATGTCATCACAATGAACTTGGAGCCAGTGTTTGTGATGTTGGTTAAAAGTTAAATATTGGCTCCAGCACACTAAAAGAAGCTGCGTACTCGACACCAAAGATGTGCCACAGGGTACTTTACCTCCACTTGAGAGAGTGGACAGGGTCTCCATCAAAATATTCCTGACAGTGAAGCACTCCTTCAGTATTGCAGTGGAGAATCAGATGCATTTTAGCACTTATCTCTTTTAAACCACATTTGTTGAACACAGGGATGAGAATGCTTCCACTGAGCCAACACTTCAGTGACAACACCACTTACCTTTGTGAGGCTCTTGTGACCTCATTCAGTGGCATCTTTCTTTAAGAATCCACAAAGCATTCACTCAGGTGGGAATTGCCCAAATGTGTCTGTAAGTCTGCATGCACAAAACTCTAGATTTATGACTATTTTCGATCACTTGCCTCAGACAGTGCATGTGAAACGCGACGATTGGCAAAGCCTCAATGAAGCCTTATGTTAAGATGTCCTTGCACTTGATTATTCTCACAGAGACTGTGGGAAAGCACAGTCAGAAACTTATTAAACATTATATTACAACAGAATTTTATACACTGTCACAACACATTCCTTTGAAGCTGCAGTGTTCCACTTCACTAATTGTGAGCTAATAGCACAATTTACCTGTGGGTGAAGATTCCTGTCCTTGAGCACTGCTGCAGTGTGAATGGATAACTGGTAGATAACTGGGTCATAGGGGTTGACCAAGCTATTTGCTATTGTATTGAGAGATCTTTTAACTCTGCAGAGATCACCACCGTGAACAGCAGGCACCTTCAAATTTAAGACCGATTTGAGGAACAACTTTTTCACCAGAGCTTGCTTGGAATCTGAATGCACTGCCTGCAGATCAAGGTTCAAGGTTCAAAGTACATTTATTATTTAAGTATACAACTCTGAGATTCATCTTCTCCAGACAGCCATGAATCAAAAAAAGAACTATGGAAGCTGTTCAAAAATAAACTTGTGGTGCCAGGAGATGGAATGGAGACCTGGTGTAGAGATAGTGTAGATTTTCCGAGAAGCTGACACCCAGGAACTTAAAGTTGCTTACACTTTTTACTTCTCATATCTTGATGGTGTGTGTTCTTGTTGGCAAGTGTTCTCTTTCCTGAAGTCCACAATGAATTATTTGATTATAATGTGATTAATAATGAATATAATGTGAGTAACTTTGAGAAAAAAAATCACTTAACCATCATATATAGGTTGTATCAGTGGCCAGTTTATTAGGTACCCCTACACAACTGCTATCAAAGCAAATATCTAATCAGCCAATCACATTGCAGCAACTCAATGTATAAAAGCATGCAGACATGGTCAAGAGATTCATTTATTGTTCTGACTAAACTTTAGAATGGGTGAGAAATGTGATATAAATGTCTTTGGCTGTGGAATGATTGTCGGTGCCAGATAGGGTGGTTTGAGTATCTCAGAAATGGCTGATCTCTGGGATTTTCATGCACAACAGTCTCTAGAGTTCATAAAACATAGGGCAAAAAATAACAAAAAAAATCCAGAGAGTGGCAGTTCTGTGGGTGAAACTGCCTTGTTAATAAGAGAGGAGAATGGACAGATTGCTTCAAGCTGACAGGAAGGCAAAAGTAACTCAAGCAACCGGGCATTACAATAGTGGCATGCAGAAGAGCATCACTGAATGCATTATACGTTGTACTGGATGGGCTACAGCAGTAGAATACCACAGACATAAACTCAGGAGGTAATTTTTTAAGTTTTGGAAATTTGTCTTTAGCATTTAATAATTTGAATGGGTAACTGGCAGATCCTGTTCTGATTGAGGGTCTTGGCCCAAAATGTTGACTGTTTAGTCCTTTCCATAGATGCTGCCTGGCTCGCTGCGTTCCTCCAGTATCTTATGTGCATGTCGGCAGATCACATGGTACATTTTCATCTTCTTCTTATACTAATTAACACCATTCCATGCAAAGTTCACAGTTACAGGAGGTAGTTTGGCCCATCAAGCCTGTGCTGTTCTTGGGGGCCTTTTACACAGTTTGCCTTGTTTTTCCAACCCACTACCATAACATGGTTCTTTCCCAATAAGCTGAAACCACAACTGATCCATAAATACTGGAATGCAATGTTGGCAATTTTACCCTACAACCTTCTGCTCATCCACACATCTGTAATATCAGAAGAATTTATATTAAGGTTTATATTAAGAACTTATATTAAAACATTGCTTTGAAAGGAGTTTGCATGAAAAGAAATATCATGCAGTGCAGCATTTGGTGGCCGCAGTTTGCTAGATTTATGTGGGACTTTGGGAACACGTTTCTAAGCCAACAACAACGTTGCAGCACACGTGCAGACATGGTTATGTGCATCCAAGTCTGCCCTTGCAACTTGCCTCAGTGAAGCAGTGCCAAAGGGAGACTGAACTTCTGCTGAAATTCATCGTAAAACCGGACTCTAAAAATAGGCTGAGTGTGGATACTGCTATGTTGGCAATCGTCCTGAAACAACGAGACTTCCTGCTCTTCAGTTACTACATCGGACAGACATCGGACCCTACATTATTGCTGGCATCCAGATTCCTTCCCACCAAAAGCTCATAGTTGATCTTCTGTTAAATGGAAATGTGTATCTTTTCTCTAAATATAATTCAGTCCTCAAGATCGTTGCTAATGTAACTATTTGTAATATTTTCTTATTGTTGAGTATGAGCTGAATGTTTTCTGGATAATGCAATAAATTCATTATAAATATTTGGTCTGTTCGCTGACTATTGTTATTGAAAATGCTGTACGTATGATAAAACTTTTGATGGCATTTATCATGAATCGAGCAAATAGAAATCAATTTTTCAGCTGCATGGTTACAGAAGGGAAACAACAAAGATGTCATAGCTCTGTGACAACTGCAAGGTTCTGGCTGAACAATAAAACTAATGTTCAGTTGTAGTAAGTTTAAGTAAGTTAAGATCAGCAATGGTTTTATGGGACAATAATAGTTAATAAGTGTAACAGCCAGAGATTCAGTCATATGGTTCATATCTCACCATGGCAGTTCAGGAATTTAAACTTGATGAAATTAAGATTGTTTCATTAATAGTAACCATGAAAACACTGGATTGTTTCTCAAAACCAAAGTGGTTCACTTTTGTCTTTTAGGGATAGAAATTTGCCACCCAGATCCCATCTGCTCTTTATCTGGCTTCAGACTCACTAAGGTGATCGGCTGTGAATTGTCTTCATAGTTCGTGGATAGATGTGGTTAGGCAATAAATGCTGGTATTATCAGTGATGCTTGTGTTCTGTTTATAAATCAAACTGCTTTGTGTAGAGGGCTGCTGGAGTAGAACTGATCAGAATCAGGTTTAATATCACCAGCATATGTCTTGAAATTGAGGGTCATAGAGAAGCACGGAAGCAGGCACTTTGGCCCATCTAGTCTATGTCAAAACCATTTCAACTGCCTACTCCCTTTGACCTGCATCAGGATGAAGATCCCTCCATACCCCTACTAACCAAACTTCTCTTAAACATTGCAATCGAGCTCGCATTCACCACTTGTGCTGGTAGCTCATTCCATACTCTCACAAAGCACTGAGTGAAGAAGTTTCCCCTCATGTTCCCCTTAAACTTCTCACCTTTTCCTTCTAACCCATGCCCTCTGGTTGTAGTCCCACCCAATCTCAGTGCAAAAACCTGCTTGCATTTATCCTATCTATACCCATCATAATTTTGTATACCTCTATCAAATTTCCTCTCAATTTTCTACATTCTAAGGAATGCCGTGCAAACCTATTCAAACTTCCCTTACAACCCAGATCCTCCTGACCCGGCAACATCCTTGTAAATTTTCTCTGTACTCTTTCAACCTTGTTTACATCTTTTCTGTAGGTAGGTGACCATTCATTTGTCTTTCTGGAGGCAGCACAATGATGGAGGAAAAAAACATGAATTACAGCAAACTCAAGGACAGTGAGTATATATAATAGTTAAATAAAACAAATAATGCAAAAATATAAATTTTAAGAAGTAGTGAGGTATTTATTGTTCATGGGTTCAATGTCCATTCAGAAATTGGATGGCAGATGGGAAGAACCTGTTCCTAAGTCATTGAGTGTGTGTCTTCAGGCTCTTCCATCTTCTCCCTGTTGGGAGCAATGAGATGACCTGAGTGATAGGGATCCTTAATGATGGATCCCACCTTTCTGAGGTATCACTCCTTGAAGATTTCCTGGATACTACAGAGGCTGATAGTATGATGGAGCTGACTAAGTTTACAACTCTCTGCAGCTTATTTCCATCCCGTACAGTAGCCGCCCCACATACATGATGCAGCCAGTTAAAACGCTCTCCACGTACTGGTGATGTTGGGACTACAGATGCCCACATTAACCCCAAATTAAGGCTGGGCAGCATCTATGGAAAGGAGTAAAGAGTCAATGTTTCCAGCCGAGACTCTTTAGCAGGACTGAAATGTCGACTGTACTCTTTTCCATAGACGCTGCCTGGCCAGCTGAGTTCCTCCAGCATTTTGTGTGTGCTACTTGGATTTTCAGCATCTGCAGATTTTCTCTGCTTTTTTAAGGAAGAGAGAAAGGTTTGTAGTTCTATAAGACTTTCTTGTCTATAGCAAATGAAGGACTGACACTTGCAATGCAAGAAATATGATGTCAGTTTTCCCACAGCAAACTCCCAAGAATATCAGCGTAATTAACCTTTATCATCATCATATAGAGGCAAAGAGTCATAGAATTATATTGCATGAAAAGGGGATCTGATGTCCAAATTGACCCTGCTGACCAAGATGCCTTCCTCATCTTGTCTGCTTTAACGCCATAAATCGGCGAGTTGTTTTGTTATGTCTCCCCTCTTGCTGTGAAACGGTGACACCTCTTTTTCCTGTATTAGGGAGAGAGAGAGAGAGAGCCTGTGGTCTGTCGAATTACCAGGTGAACGAGTAGTCTTTGGGGTACTGTACGTCTGTGTCTTTATTGATGCTTTGCTGCATGCTTGAGTGCTCGGTGGAGGGTGCAGATGCTTTTTTGCTGGTGGGGGAGCGGGGTCATTGCTGCTGGTCACATGTGGGAGGGGTGAGCTGGGGGGGCTTTGGGTTCTAACATTTAACTGTCATTCATTCTTTGAGGGCATTTCTCTGTTTTTGTGGATGATTGTGAAGAATAAGAATTTCAGGATGTATATTGTATACATTTCTCTACATTAAAAGTGCCTATTGAAACCTATTGAAATTGGCCTGAATTTGGTGTATATCCCTCTAAACCAAGGCTTCCAAACTTGGGGGACCATGGACCGCTCCATTAATGGTAGGAGTCCATGGCATAAAAAAGGCTGGGAACCCCTGCTCTAAACATTTTCTATCCAGGTATCCCTCTCAATGTGTTTTAAATGTTGTAATTATTACCCACCTCTACCATCTCCTCTGGAAGCCTGGACCACATGTCAAAGTGAATAACTTTAATCAGCTTCACTTGCCCCATCATTGAAATGTTCCCACCAACTGTGGATCGCTTTCAAAGAGTCTTTATATCACGTTCTTGATATTTATTTCTCATTTACTTATTATTATTTATTTCTTTTCGTACTTGCACAGTTTGCTGCCTTGTGCACACTGGTTGAACGTACAAGTTGGTGTGGTCTTCCATTGATTCTACTACACTTATTATTTAGTTGCGGATGTGTGCAAGAAAATGAATCTTAGTGTTGTATATGGGGGTATATATGTACTTTGGTAATAAATTTACTTTGGACTTTGAACATACCCACAGTCCTCTGTGTTTCCCTTGAGTCCCTTTTAAATTTATCTCCTCCCACCTTAAATATAGCCTTTGACTTTTAGACTCTTCCACCCTGGGAAGCAACCTATCTGAGTTATGATTGTATATTCCTCACACGCTTATACTCCAAGGAAAAATGCCCCAGACTATCCGGTCTCTTCTGAGAACTCAAGCCCTCTATTCCTGGTAACGTTGTTGTGAATCTTTTCTGCACCTTTTCCAGTTGAATCAGACACTTTCTTTAACTAGGTGACTAGAAGTGAACACGCTGCTCCAAGTATCGTCTCAATGTCACTTCAAGTTGTAAAATTATGTCCCAAATCTTGTATGCAGTGCCCTGATTGATGGAGACCAGCGTACCAAATATCTTCTTTAATGTTAGCATTAATTTCAAGAGGACTAGAATATAAAAGCAAGGATGAAATGTTCAGACTTTATAAAGCACTGGTGAGGCCTCACTTGGAATAGTTCTGTGAGCAGTTTTGGGCCCTTATATTAGGACATGCTGAATCTGGAGAGGGTTCAAAGGAAGTTTACGAAAATATGTCCAGGATTGAACAACTTGTCATATGAAGAGCATTTGATGGCTCTGGGCCTGAATTCACTGGAATTCAGAAGAATAGGGGATGATCTCATTGAAACTTATCGAATGGTCAAAGTCCTTGACAGAGTGGATGTGGAAAAGATGTTTCCGATGTTGGGAGAGTCTATGACCGGAGGACACAGACTCAGAATAGATGGGTATCCTTTTAGAATAGAAATGGGGGGAATTTCTTTTGCCAGAGAGTGGTGAATATGTGGAATTCATTGCTACAGGCAACTGTGGAGGACAAGTCTTTATGTATATTGAAAGCAGAGATTGATAGAGTCTTGATTAGTCAGGTCATCAGGGATACAGGGAGAAGGCAGGAGTTTGGGGCTGAGAGAAAAATATGAATCTGCCATGATGAAATGGGAGAGCAGATTTGACAGGCCAAATGGCCTAATTCTGCTCCCATGTCTCATGGTCTTATGGCCTTTACCCTACGGTCTTCTTGTGTCACAAGCATACACAGACTAAGCCCTCTGTTTTTCTTTGTAATGCTGCAAAACTATCTTTTATCTCCACTGGGGAGGATGTACATATTACGTTTAACACTTAAGACAGCCATGCACTTGAGTGCCAGCATTGATTTGTGTGGTCAGGTCTATAAAATGGCATTTGAAACCATTATCTTCTGAATGAATGACAAATTCCATCTATTACATCATAACTGGATGGACCATAATTCCCACTCCCTGTTATCATCCATAACCTTTGCTGGAAAGATGCCTTCTGCAAGCATGAAACCGCTAGGTAATGATACACAACATGGATAAATGATCCATTGGTACCAACTGTCTAAATCGACTGCCGAAGCACAGACATGATCCACTGTTACTGTACAAAAAGACCAAGGAGGACACCACTTTAACTGGGATGCTGCAGAGATTCTGGTGCAGGTAAACATGAAGCAGGCACAGAATTCTTAGAACCGTGGTTCTCTTCTGATAACTCCGTAAACTTTTCTTATCTACTTACTGCCCGTTATGGCATTTAGGGCTGCAAGAAAGGTCCTCCATCTCTGGTCATGTTCAGAGCCTACTTCATTGGGCCAGTAGCTTCTTTTCAGTTGTCGCTACTGTCAGTCATGCAAGTCCCGTGTGGAGACTCAGGAATACCGTCACACTCAGATGTAGAAGGATTCTTCATTGCTGTTTCCATAACAATTTTGTTTTCCCAGTCAGGGTTGTTAGCACTGAGATGAACCCCTGACCTTGGATAACCACTGGACCACTTTTAGTCTGGCCTTCAACCTGTTTGGCATGGGTGACCCTACAAAGAGCTGAAGTGTAAAGCCCTGACTGGCATGCTAGGCTCCAAATCAAGACAAGTTTGTGGAGCTCTTGGAGGAACTCTGTAAGCAGATATATCAAAATAAAAACACCATCTATGAACCCCTAAGAGCCAAAGAAAATGTGAGCCGATAGAGTTCAAAGGTCAACTGAAGGGGTAGCCAATAATAATCAATGCAAGCGAATGGGGGGGGGGGAGGGTGCTATTTAAACACGAACTCTCCCTGACAGAAACACCAATGACTGCACACTGAGTATATCACCTCAAGTGATCTGCAAGCTACTTGCCACACTTGGCTAACACCATCGCATCAAATAATCATTTCCAGATAACTTCCTGCCATCCAAGGAATTCCAGTGAGTAGAGGCTCAGGGCCATCAAATACTCTTCATATGTCAAGCCTTTCAATCCTTGAATCATATTCGTGAGCCTCCTTTGAACCCCCTCCTATGTCAGCACACTATCTCTTGGGTAAAGGGTCCAAAACAGCTCACAAGACTCCAGGTGATGCGGCACTAGTGTGAACACTACATCCTTGCTTTTATATTCTCGTCCTCTTGAATTGAATGCTAGTGTGGCATTTGCCTTCTTCACCTTGAGCTCGGCTTCCAAATTAACCTTTAGGAAATCCTGCATGAGGACTCCCAAATTCTGTGCAATTCAGATTTTAGGATTTTTTTCTCCATTTAGAAAATAGTCTACCCTTCAATTTCTTCTATAGAAGTTCATGATCATACACTTTCTGATACTGTATTCCATCTTTCACTTCTTTGCCCATTCTCCTAATCTGTCTAAGTCCTTCTGTAGCCTCTCTACTTCCTCAAAACTACCTGCCCCAGTTGCTGGTCATTGCCAGGAAGTGCTTTAACTTATAAATGAGACATGGGGAAGAATTCTTTCCAGCTGGACTGGAGCCAGGATATCTGGATTTCTGAAACTGGAGATTTCCACGGGGTCGACTAGACGTAAAGGTAGGAACTTACATCAGCCAGATGGGAAAATGACCTAGAGAACCTGACAAATCTGACAACAACAGCTGGACCTCTTTAACAAAGTTCTAACATTCTCCACCTAAAGCAAAAGGTGCACTCCTGGGATGGAGAGGAATTTGGGAGACAGGAAGAAAGCTCCCCACTGAGCCAATTTTGGATTTTAAGAGGCTGGGGTTGAGGATAACTCCACGTTAGGAGAGTCTTGCATTTCCCTTCAGGATTAATGTGGCATTTGCTAACATACGTACCTCTCCTGAATGAGGCTGCCACCTGTTTTGCCTGAGAAATGAGGCATGATGATATCAGAGGGGAAGAGGTACAGAAAGAGACCCACCCCATTTTACAGAATTATTTCTTCAGGGCAAGAGCTAACATTAGAAGTCATAGAGTTATGGAGATATGCATCACAGAAGCAGGCTCTTCTACCCATCATGCTCATGGTAGCTTGTTTGCCCATCTACTCTAATCTAATCTGTTTGCATTTAGACTGCATATAGGTATCAGCCACCATGTGTAAAAACATACACCTCAGCTTCCTTATAAAACTGCCTCTCACCTTAATGTTATGCCCCTTTGTTTTTGATGCTCCTGCATTACAAAAAGATTTTAGCAATCTCATTATCATCATCATCACCATTACGTGCCGTGTTGTATGACGTAGGCGGCCATGGTCTTTCCATGACCATGATTGCTCTTGGAAAATTTTTCTGCAGAAGTGGTTTGCCATTGCCTTCTTCTGGGCAGTGTCTTTACAAGGCGGGTGACCCCAGCCATTATCTATACTTTTCAGGGATTGTCAGCCTGGCGTCAGTGGTCGCATAACCAGGACTTGTGATAGGCACCAGCTGCTCATACGACCATCCACCACCTGCTCCCATGGCTTCATGTGACCCTGATTGGGGGTGCTGAGCAGATGCTACACCTCACCCAAGGGTGACCTGCACACTAGCAAAGGGAAGGAGCACCTTACACCTCCTTTGGTATTGATGTATCTCCACCTCGTTACCTTTTTAAACACCTATTAATTTATCTCATAATCTGAAATATTCCTATCAGGTCAGCCCAAAGCCATTTTCACTGCCAGTTCAGCATTCTCGTCCAGGCATCAGGAGTGAACCTCTTCTGTCTCCTAAGCACAATCACAACCTTCCTCCACTGTGGCAACCAGAACTGCACACTGTACCCTCAGTATGGACTAACCAGTGTTGGAATACTATGTCTGAACTCTTCTACTCAACTCCCCAATGATAAAGAGAAATGTATGCTATTTTCCTTCTTCACCAGCCTGCCTGCCTGTGTTGCAAAGGCTTTCACTTTTTCAACTACATCTCTACTTCTACTCTCACAACCTGATCCAGTGATATTAGAAGAGTTCGCTTACAGTCAGAATAGATTTGCATTACATACTTAGCATTAAAAAAGCAAGGTTATATCTGCATGATTCATACCCTGTTTAAAATTGAGGAAAGGAGAACCTAATTTAAAATGGTGAACCTAAACAGTGGAGAAAGAAAATCCAGCAAGCCGATCAAACTGAGTAATCCAATTTCTGAACTAAATACTGTTAGAAACAGAAGGCAAACTAGAGATCTGAAACCTCTACCCTGTGGCTCTGGATGTGCTGAGGATTTATTCACTACAGCCATTCATTGGAAATGCTTGGTGAATGTGGGGCTAACCGTTAAGAGTATATAGGGAGGGGTGAGTATATAGGGAGGGGTGATTATGGGACAGTGAGAGTGGGGGCAGACTCTATGGACAGGGTGTGTATGGGACAGTGAGAGTGGGGGCAGACTCTATGGGGAGGGGTGTGTATGGGACAGTGAGAGTGGGGGCAGACTCTATGGGGAGGGTGTGTATGGGACAGTGAGAGTGGGGGCAGACTCTATGGGGAGGGGTGTGTATGGGACAGTGAGAGTGGGGGCAGACTCTATGGACAGGGTGTGTATGGGACAGTGAGAGTGGGGGCAGACTCTATGGGGAGGGGTGTGTATGGGACAGTGAGAGTGGGGGCAGACTCTATGGGGAGGGTGTGTATGAGACAGTGAGAGTGGGGGCAGACTCTATGGGGCAGGGTGTGTATGGGACAGTGAGAGTGGGGGCAGACTCTATGGGGAGGGGTGTGTATGGGACAGTGAGAGTGGGGGCAGTCTCTATGGACAGGGTGTGTATGGGACAGTGAGAGTGGGGCAGACTCTATGGGGAGGGGTGTGTATGGGACAGTGAGAGTGGGGGCAGACTCTATGGACAGGGTGTGTATGGGACAGTGAGAGTGGGGGCAGACTCTATGGACAGGGTGTGTATGGGACAGTGAGAGTGGGGGCAGACTCTATGGTGTGTATGGGACAGTGAGAGTGGGGCAGACTCTATGGACAGGGTGTGTATGAGACAGTGAGAGTGGGGGCAGACTCTATGGGGAGGGGTGTGTATGAGACAGTGAGAGTGGGGGCAGACTCTATGGGGAGGGGAGTGTATGAGACAGTGAGAGTGGGGGCAGACTCTATGGGGAGGGGTGTGTATGGGACAGTGAGAGTGGGGGCAGACTCTATGGACAGGGTGTGTATGGGACAGTGAGAGTGGGGGCAGACTCTATGGGGAGGGGTGTGTATGGGACAGTGAGAGTGGGGGCAGACTCTATGGGGCAGGGTGTGTATGGGACAGTGAGAGTGAGGGTAGACTCTATGGACAGGGTGTGTATGGGACAGTGAGAGTGGGGGCAGACTCTATGGACAGGGAGTGTATGGGACAGTGAGAGTGGGGGCAGACTCTATGGGGAGGGGTGTGTATGGGACAGTGAGAGTGGGGGCAGACTCTATGGACAGGGTGTGTATGGGACAGTGAGAGTGGGGGCAGTCTCTATGGACAGGGTGTGTATGGGACAGTGAGAGTGGGGGCAGACTCTATGGACAGGGTGTGTATGGGACAGTGAGAGTGGGGGCAGACTCTATGGGGAGGGGTGTGTATGGGACAGTGAGAGTGGGGGCAGACTCTATGGGGAGGGGTGTGTATGAGACAGTGAGAGTGGGGGCAGACTCTATGGTGTGTATGGGACTGTGAGAGTGGGGGCAGACTCTATGGTGTGTATGAGACAGTGAGAGTGGGGGCAGACTCTATGGGGAGGGGTGTGTATGGGACAGTGAGAGTGGGGGCAGACTCTATGGGGAGGGGTGTGTATGGGACAGTGAGAGTGGGGGCAGACTCTATGGTGTGTATGAGACAGTGAGAGTGGGGGCAGACTCTATGGGGAAGGGTGTGTATGGGACAGTGAGAGTGAGGGCAGACTCTATGGGGAGGGGTGTGTATGAGAGTGAGAGTGGGGGCAGACTCTATGGACAGGGTTGTGTATGGGACAGTGAGAGTGGGGGCAGACTCTATGGTGTGTATGGGAGAGTGAGAGTGGGGGCAGACTCTATGGGGAGGGGTGTGTATGAGAGTGAGAGTGGGGGCAGACTCTATGGACAGGGTTGTGTATGGGACAGTGAGAGTGGGGGCAGACTCTATGGGGAGGGGTGTGTATGAGACAGTGAGAGTGGGGGCAGACTATGGGGAGGGGTGTGTATGGGACAGTGAGAGTGGGGGCAGACTCTATGGGGAGGGGTGTGTATGAGAGTGAGAGTGGGGGCAGACTCTATGGGGAGGGGTGTGTATGAGACAGTGAGAGTGGGGGCAGACTCTATGGGGAGGGGTGTGTATGGGACAGTGAGAGTGGGGGCAGACTCTATGGACAGGGTGTGTATGGGACAGTGAGAGTGGGGGCAGACTCTATGGTGTGTATGGGACAGTGAGAGTGGGGGCAGACTCTATGGGGAGGGGTGTGTATGGGACAGTGAGAGTGGGGGCAGACTCTATGGGGCAGGGTGTGTATGGGACAGTGAGAGTGGGGGCAGACTCTATGGACAGGGTGTGTATGGGACAGTGAGAGTGGGGGCAGACTCTATGGTGTGTATGGGACAGTGAGAGTGGGGGCAGACTCTATGGGGAGGGGTGTGTATGAGACAGTGAGAGTGGGGGCAGACTCTATGGGGAGGGGTGTGTATGGGACAGTGAGAGTGGGGCAGTCTCTATGGGGAGGGGTGTGTATGAGACAGTGAGAGTGGGGGCAGACTCTATGGGGAGGGGTGTGTATGGGACAGTGAGAGTGGGGGCAGACTCTATGGGGAGGGGTGTGTATGGGACAGTGAGAGTGGGGGCAGACTCTATGGTGTGTATGGGACAGTGAGAGTGGGGGCAGACTCTATGGGGAGGGGTGTGTATGAGACAGTGAGAGAGGGGGCAGACTCTATGGGGAGGGGTGTGTATGGGACAGTGAGAGTGAGGGCAGACTATGGGGAGGGGTGTGTATGAGAGTGAGAGTGGGGGCAGACTCTATGGACAGGGTTGTGTATGGGACAGTGAGAGTGGGGGCAGACTCTATGGTGTGTATGGGACAGTGAGAGTGGGGGCAGACTCTATGGACAGGGTGTGTATGGGACAGTGAGAGTGGGGGCAGACTCTATGGACAGGGTTGTGTATGGGACAGTGAGAGTGGGGGCAGACTCTATGGGGAGGGGTGTGTATGAGAGTGAGAGTGGGGGCAGACTCTATGGACAGGGTGTGTATGGGACAGTGAGAGTCGGGGCAGACTCTATGGGGAGGGGTGTGTATGGGACAGTGAGAGTGGGGGCAGACTCTATGGGGAGGGGTGTGTATGGGACAGTGAGAGTGGGGGCAGACTCTATGGGGAGGGGTGTGTATGGGACAGTGAGAGTGGGGGCAGACTCTATGGTGTGTATGGGACAGTGAGAGTGGGGGCAGACTCTATGGGGAGGGGTGTGTATGGGACAGTGAGAGTGGGGGCAGACTCTATGGGGAGGGGTGTGTATGAGACAGTGAGAGTGGGGGCAGACTCTATGGGGAGGGGTGTGTATGGGACAGTGAGAGTGGGGGCAGACTCTATGGGGAGGGGTGTGTATGGGACAGTGAGAGTGGGGGCAGACTCTATGGACAGGGTGTGTATGGGACAGTGAGAGTGGGGGCAGACTCTATGGTGTGTATGGGACAGTGAGAGTGGGGGCAGACTCTATGGTGTGTATGGGACAGTGAGAGTGGGGGCAGACTCTATGGACAGGGTGTGTATGGGACAGTGAGAGTGGGGCAGACTCTATGGACAGGGTGTGTATGGGACAGTGAGAGTGGGGGCAGACTCTATGGACAGGGTTGTGTATGGGACAGTGAGAGTGGGGGCAGACTCTATGGGGAGGGGTGTGTATGGGACAGTGAGAGTGGGGGCAGACTCTATGGGGAGGGGTGTGTATGAGAGTGAGAGTGGGGGCAGACTCTATGGACAGGGTTGTGTATGGGACAGTGAGAGTGGGGGCAGACTCTATGGGGAGGGGTGTGTATGAGACAGTGAGAGTGGGGGCAGACTCTATGGGGAGGGGTGTGTATGGGACAGTGAGAGTGGGGGCAGACTCTATGGGGAGGGGTGTGTATGAGAGTGAGAGTGGGGGCAGACACTATGGGGAGGGGTGTGTATGAGACAGTGAGAGTGGGGGCAGACTCTATGGGGAGGGGTGTGTATGGGACAGTGAGAGTGGGGGCAGACTCTATGGACAGGGTGTGTATGGGACAGTGAGAGTGGGGGCAGACTCTATGGTGTGTATGGGACAGTGAGAGTGGGGGCAGACTCTATGGGGAGGGGTGTGTATGGGACAGTGAGAGTGGGGGCAGACTCTATGGGGCAGGGTGTGTATGGGACAGTGAGAGTGGGGGCAGACTCTATGGACAGGGTCTGTATGGGACAGTGAGAGTGGGGGCAGACTCTATGGTGTGTATGGGACAGTGAGAGTGGGGGCAGACTCTATGGGGAGGGGTGTGTATGAGACAGTGAGAGTGGGGGCAGACTCTATGGGGAGGGGTGTGTATGGGACAGTGAGAGTGGGGCAGTCTCTATGGGGAGGGGTGTGTATGAGACAGTGAGAGTGGGGGCAGACTCTATGGGGAGGGGTGTGTATGGGACAGTGAGAGTGGGGGCAGACTCTATGGGGAGGGGTGTGTATGGGACAGTGAGAGTGGGGGCAGACTCTATGGTGTGTATGGGACAGTGAGAGTGGGGGCAGACTCTATGGGGAGGGGTGTGTATGAGACAGTGAGAGAGGGGGCAGACTCTATGGGGAGGGGTGTGTATGGGACAGTGAGAGTGAGGGCAGACTCTATGGGGAGGGGTGTGTATGAGAGTGAGAGTGGGGGCAGACTCTATGGACAGGGTTGTGTATGGGACAGTGAGAGTGGGGGCAGACTCTATGGTGTGTATGGGACAGTGAGAGTGGGGGCAGACTCTATGGACAGGGTGTGTATGGGACAGTGAGAGTGGGGGCAGACTCTATGGACAGGGTTGTGTATGGGACAGTGAGAGTGGGGGCAGACTCTATGGGGAGGGGTGTGTATGAGAGTGAGAGTGGGGGCAGACTCTATGGACAGGGTGTGTATGGGACAGTGAGAGTCGGGGCAGACTCTATGGGGAGGGGTGTGTATGGGACAGTGAGAGTGGGGGCAGACTCTATGGGGAGGGGTGTGTATGGGACAGTGAGAGTGGGGGCAGACTCTATGGGGAGGGGTGTGTATGGGACAGTGAGAGTGGGGGCAGACTCTATGGTGTGTATGGGACAGTGAGAGTGGGGGCAGACTCTACGGGGAGGGGTGTGTATGGGACAGTGAGAGTGGGGGCAGACTCTATGGGGAGGGGTGTGTATGAGACAGTGAGAGTGGGGGCAGACACTATGGGGAGGGGTGTGTATGGGACAGTGAGAGTGGGGGCAGACTCTATGGGGAGGGGTGTGTATGGGACAGTGAGAGTGGGGGCAGACTCTATGGACAGGGTGTGTATGGGACAGTGAGAGTGGGGGCAGACTCTATGGTGTGTATGGGACAGTGAGAGTGGGGGCAGACTCTATGGGGAGGGGTGTGTATGGGACAGTGAGAGTGGGGGCAGACTCTATGGACAGGGTGTGTATGGGACAGTGAGAGTGGGGGCAGACTCTATGGGGAGGGGTGTGTATGGGACAGTGAGAGTGGGGCAGACTCTATGGACAGGGTTGTGTATGGGACAGTGAGAGTGGGGGCAGACTCTATGGTGTGTATGGGACAGTGAGAGTGGGGGCAGACACTATGGTGTGTATGGGACAGTGAGAGTGGGGGCAGACTCTATGGACAGGGTTGTGTATGAGACAGTGAGAGTGGGGGCAGACTCTATGGTGTGTATGGGACAGTGAGAGTGGGGGCAGACTCTATGGTGTGTATGGGACAGTGAGAGTGGGGGCAGACTCTATGGACAGGGTGTGTATGGGACAGTGAGAGTGGGGCAGACTCTATGGACAGGGTGTGTATGGGACAGTGAGAGTGGGGGCAGACTCTATGGGGAGGGGTGTGTATGGGACAGTGAGAGTGGGGGCAGACTCTATGGACAGGGTGTGTATGGGACAGTGAGAGTGGGGGCAGACTCTATGGACAGGGTTGTGTATGGGACAGTGAGAGTGGGGGCAGTCTCTATGGTGTGTATGGGACAGTGAGAGTGGGGGCAGACTCTATGGGGAGGGGTGTGTATGGGACAGTGAGAGTGGGGGCAGACACTATGGACAGGGTGTGTATGGGACAGTGAGAGTGGGGGCAGACTCTATGGACAGGGTGTGTATGGGACAGTGAGAGTGG
Source organism: Hypanus sabinus (assembly GCF_030144855.1). Taxonomy (NCBI): domain Eukaryota; kingdom Metazoa; phylum Chordata; class Chondrichthyes; order Myliobatiformes; family Dasyatidae; genus Hypanus; species Hypanus sabinus. The sequence goes on from NC_082718.1 coordinate 83,159,840, forward strand.
GGGCAGACTCTATGGTGTGTATGGGACAGTGAGAGTGGGGGCAGACTCTATGGGGAGGGGTGTGTATGGGACAGTGAGAGTGAGGGCAGACTCTATGGTGTGTATGGGAAAGTGAGAGTGGGGGCAGACTCTATGGTGTGTATGGGACAGTGAGAGTGGGGGCAGACTCTATGGGGAGGGGTGTGTATGGGACAGTGAGAGTGAGGGCAGACTCTATGGGGAGGGGTGTGTATGAGACAGTGAGAGTGGGGGCAGACTCTATGGACAGGGTGTGTATGGGACAGTGAGAGTGGGGGCAGACTCTATGGTGTGTATGGGGCAGTGAGAGTGGGGGCAGACTCTATGGGGAGGGGTGTGTATGAGACAGTGAGAGTGGGGGCAGACTCTATGGACAGGGTGTGTATGGGACAGTGAGAGTGAGGGCAGACTCTATGGGGAGGGGTGTGTATGGGACAGTGAGAGTGGGGGCAGACTCTATGGTGTGTATGGGACAGTGAGAGTGGGGGCAGACTCTATGGACAGGGTGTGTATGGGACAGTGAGAGTGGGGGCAGACTCTATGGACAGGGTGTGTATGGGACAGTGAGAGTGGGGGCAGACTCTATGGGGAGGGGTGTGTATGGGACAGTGAGAGTGGGGGCAGACTCTATGGGGAGGGGTGTGTATGGGACAGTGAGAGTGAGGGCAGACTCTATGGGGAGGGGTGTGTATGAGACAGTGAGAGTGGGGGCAGACTCTATGGACAGGGTGTGTATGGGACAGTGAGAGTGGGGGCAGACTCTATGGTGTGTATGGGGCAGTGAGAGTGGGGGCAGACTCTATGGGGAGGGGTGTGTATGAGACAGTGAGAGTGGGGGCAGACTCTATGGACAGGGTGTGTATGGGACAGTGAGAGTGAGGGCAGACTCTATGGGGAGGGGTGTGTATGGGACAGTGAGAGTGGGGGCAGACTCTATGGTGTGTATGGGACAGTGAGAGTGGGGGCAGACTCTATGGACAGGGTGTGTATGGGACAGTGAGAGTGGGGGCAGACTCTATGGACAGGGTGTGTATGGGACAGTGAGAGTGGGGGCAGACTCTATGGGGAGGGGTGTGTATGGGACAGTGAGAGTGGGGCAGACTCTATGGTGTGTATGGGACAGTGAGAGTGGGGGCAGACTCTATGGACAGGGTGTGTATGGGACAGTGAGAGTGGGGGCAGACTCTATGGACAGGGTGTGTATGGGACAGTGAGAGTGGGGGCAGACTCTATGGGGAGGGGTGTGTATGGGGCAGTGAGAGTGGGGGCAGACTCTATGGGGAGGGGTGTGTATGAGACAGTGAGAGTGGGGGCAGACTCTATGGACAGGGTGTGTATGGGACAGTGAGAGTGGGGGCAGACTCTATGGGGAGGGGTGTGTATGGGACAGTGAGAGTGGGGGCAGACTCTATGGTGTGTATGGGACAGTGAGAGTGGGGGCAGACTCTATGGACAGGGTGTGTATGGGACAGTGAGAGTGGGGGCAGACTCTATGGACAGGGTGTGTATGGGACAGTGAGAGTGGGGGCAGACTCTATGGGGAGGGGTGTGTATGGGACAGTGAGAGTGGGGGCAGACTCTATGGGGAGGGGTGTGTATGGGACAGTGAGAGTGAGGGCAGACTCTATGGGGAGGGGTGTGTATGAGACAGTGAGAGTGGGGGCAGACTCTATGGACAGGGTGTGTATGGGACAGTGAGAGTGGGGGCAGACTCTATGGTGTGTATGGGGCAGTGAGAGTGGGGGCAGACTCTATGGGGAGGGGTGTGTATGAGACAGTGAGAGTGGGGGCAGACTCTATGGACAGGGTGTGTATGGGACAGTGAGAGTGAGGGCAGACTCTATGGGGAGGGGTGTGTATGGGACAGTGAGAGTGGGGGCAGACTCTATGGTGTGTATGGGACAGTGAGAGTGGGGGCAGACTCTATGGACAGGGTGTGTATGGGACAGTGAGAGTGGGGGCAGACTCTATGGACAGGGTGTGTATGGGACAGTGAGAGTGGGGGCAGACTCTATGGGGAGGGGTGTGTATGGGACAGTGAGAGTGGGGCAGACTCTATGGACAGGGTGTGTATGGGACAGTGAGAGTGGGGGCAGACTCTATGGGGAGGGGTGTGTATGGGACAGTGAGAGTGGGGGCAGACTCTATGGTGTGTATGGGACAGTGAGAGTGGGGGCAGACTCTATGGGGCAGGGTGTGTATGGGACAGTGAGAGTGGGGGCAGACTCTATGGACAGGGTGTGTATGGGACAGTGAGAGTGGGGCAGTCTCTATGGGGAGGGGTGTGTATGGGACAGTGAGAGTGGGGGCAGACTCTATGGGGAGGGGTGTGTATGAGACAGTGAGAGTGGGGGCAGACTCTATGGACAGGGTGTGTATGGGACAGTGAGAGTGAGGGCAGACTCTATGGGGAGGGGTGTGTATGAGACAGTGAGAGTGGGGGCAGACTCTATGGGGAGGGGTGTGTATGGGACAGTGAGAGTGAGGGCAGACTCTATGGGGAGGGGTGTGTATGGGACAGTGAGAGTGAGGGCAGACTCTATGGACAGGGTGTGTATGGGACAGTGAGAGTGGGGGCAGACTCTATGGTGTGTATGGGACAGTGAGAGTGGGGGCAGACTCTATGGTGTGTATGGGACAGTGAGAGTGGGGGCAGACTCTATGGGGAGGGGTGTGTATGGGATAGTGAGAGTGGGGGCAGACTCTATGGACAGGGTGTGTATGGGACAGTGAGAGTGAGGGCAGACTCTATGGGGATGGGTGTGTATGAGACAGTGAGAGTGGGGGCAGACTCTATGGTGTGTATGGGACAGTGAGAGTGGGGGCAGACTCTATGGACAGGGTGTGTATGAGACAGTGAGAGTGGGGCAGACTCTATGGACAGGGTGTGTATGGGACAGTGAGAGTGGGGGCAGACTCTATGGGGAGGGGTGTGTATGGGACAGTGAGAGTGGGGCAGACTCTATGGACAGGGTGTGTATGGGACAGTGAGAGTGGGGGCAGACTCTATGGGGAGGGGTGTGTATGGGACAGTGAGAGTGGGGGCAGACTCTATGGTGTGTATGGGACAGTGAGAGTGGGGGCAGACTCTATGGGGCAGGGTGTGTATGGGACAGTGAGAGTGGGGGCAGACTCTATGGACAGGGTGTGTATGGGACAGTGAGAGTGGGGCAGTCTCTATGGGGAGGGGTGTGTATGGGACAGTGAGAGTGGGGGCAGACTCTATGGGGAGGGGTGTGTATGAGACAGTGAGAGTGGGGGCAGACTCTATGGACAGGGTGTGTATGGGACAGTGAGAGTGAGGGCAGACTCTATGGGGAGGGGTGTGTATGAGACAGTGAGAGTGGGGGCAGACTCTATGGGGAGGGGTGTGTATGGGACAGTGAGAGTGAGGGCAGACTCTATGGGGAGCGGTGTGTATGGGACAGTGAGAGTGAGGGCAGACTCTATGGACAGGGTGTGTATGGGACAGTGAGAGTGGGGGCAGACTCTATGGTGTGTATGGGACAGTGAGAGTGGGGGCAGACTCTATGGTGTGTATGGGACAGTGAGAGTGGGGGCAGACTCTATGGGGAGGGGTGTGTATGGGATAGTGAGAGTGGGGGCAGACTCTATGGACAGGGTGTGTATGGGACAGTGAGAGTGAGGGCAGACTCTATGGGGATGGGTGTGTATGAGACAGTGAGAGTGGGGGCAGACTCTATGGTGTGTATGGGACAGTGAGAGTGGGGGCAGACTCTATGGACAGGGTGTGTATGAGACAGTGAGAGTGGGGGCAGACTCTATGGACAGGGTGTGTATGGGACAGTGAGAGTGGGGGCAGACTCTATGGGGAGGGGTGTGTATGGGACAGTGAGAGTGGGGGCAGACTCTATGGACAGGGTGTGTATGGGACAGTGAGAGTGGGGGCAGACTCTATGGGGCAGGGTGTGTATGGGACAGTGAGAGTGGGGGCAGACTCTATGGACAGGGTGTGTATGGGACAGTGAGAGTGGGGGCAGACTCTATGGTGTGTATGGGACAGTGAGAGTGGGGGCAGACTCTATGGGGAGGGGTGCGTATGAGACAGTGAGAGTGGGGGCAGACTCTATGGGGAGGGGTGTGTATGGGACAGTGAGAGTGGGGCAGTCTCTATGGGGAGGGGTGTGTATGGGACAGTGAGAGTGGGGGCAGACTCTATGGACAGGGTGTGTATGGGACAGTGAGAGTGAGGGCAGACTCTATGGGGAGGGGTGTGTATGAGACAGTGAGAGTGGGGGCAGACTCTATGGGGAGGGGTGTGTATGGGACAGTGAGAGTGGGGGCAGACTCTATGGACAGGGTGTGTATGGGACAGTGAGAGTGAGGGCAGACTCTATGGACAGGGTTGTGTATGGGACAGTGAGAGTGGGGGCAGACTCTATGGTGTGTATGGGGCAGTGAGAGTGAGGGCAGACTCTATGGTGTGTATGGGACAGTGAGAGTGGGGGCAGACTCTATGGGGAGGGGTGTGTATGAGACAGTGAGAGTGGGTGCAGTCTCTATGGACAGGGTGTGTATGGGACAGTGAGAGTGGGGGCAGACTCTATGGTGTGTATGAGACAGTGAGAGTGGGGGCAGACTCTATGGTGTGTATGGGACAGTGAGAGTGGGGGCAGTCTCTATGGTGTGTATGGGACAGTGAGAGTGGGGGCAGACTCTATGGACAGGGTGTGTATGGGACAGTGAGAGTGGGGGCAGACTCTATGGGGAGGGGTGTGTATGGGACAGTGAGAGTGGGGGCAGACTCTATGGACAGGGTGTGTATGGGACAGTGAGAGTGGGGCAGTCTCTATGGACAGGGTGTGTATGGGACAGTGAGAGTGGGGGCAGACTCTATGGACAGGGTTGTGTATGGGACAGTGAGAGTGGGGGCAGACTCTATGGGGAGGGGTGTGTATGGGACAGTGAGAGTGGGGGCAGACTCTATGGACAGGGTGTGTATGGGACAGTGAGAGTGGGGCAGACTCTATGGACAGGGTGTGTATGGGACAGTGAGAGTGGGGGCAGACTCTATGGGGAGGGGTGTGTATGGGACAGTGAGAGTGGGGGCATACTCTATGGACAGGGTGTGTATGGGACAGTGAGAGTGGGGGCAGACTCTATGGGGAGGGGTGTGTATGAGACAGTGAGAGTGGGGGCAGACTCTATGGGGAGGGGTGTGTATGGGACAGTGAGAGTGGGGGCATACTCTATGGACAGGGTGTGTATGGGACAGTGAGAGTGGGGGCAGACTCTATGGGGAGGGGTGTGTATGAGACAGTGAGAGTGGGGGCAGACTCTATGGGGCAGGGTGTGTATGGGACAGTGAGAGTGGGGGCAAACTCTATGGGGAGGGGTGTGTATGGGACAGTGAGAGTGAGGGCAGACTCTATGGACAGGGTGTGTATGGGACAGTGAGAGTGGGGGCAGACTCTATGGGGAGGGGTGTGTATGGGACAGTGAGAGTGGGGGCAGACTCTATGGACAGGGTGTGTATGGGACAGTGAGAGTGGGGGCAGACTCTATGGTGTGTATGGGACAGTGAGAGTGGGGGCAGACTCTATGGACAGGGGTGTGTATGAGACAGTGAGAGTGGGGGCAGACTCTATGGGGCAGGGTGTGTATGGGACAGTGAGAGTGGGGGCAGACTCTATGGTGTGTATGGGACAGTGAGAGTGGGGGCATACTCTATGGACAGGGTGTGTATGGGACAGTGAGAGTGGGGCAGACTCTATGGGGAGGGGTGTGTATGGGACAGTGAGAGTGGGGGCAGACTCTATGGACAGGGTGTGTATGGGACAGTGAGAGTGAGGGCAGACTCTATGGGGAGGGGTGTGTATGAGACAGTGAGAGTGGGGGCAGACTCTATGGTGTGTATGGGACAGTGAGAGTGGGGGCAGACTCTATGGACAGGGTGTGTATGAGATAGTGAGAGTGGGGGCAGAGTCTATGGACAGGGTGTGTATGGGACAGTGAGAGTGGGGGCAGACTCTATGGGGAGGGGTGTGTATGGGACAGTGAGAGTGGGGGCAGACTCTATGGACAGGGTGTGTATGGGACAGTGAGAGTGGGGGCTGACTCTATGGGGCAGGGTGTGTATGGGACAGTGAGAGTGTGGGCAGACTCTATGGACAGGGTGTGTATGGGACAGTGAGAGTGGGGGCAGACTCTATGGTGTGTATAGGACAGTGAGAGTGGGGGCAGACTCTATGGGGAGGGGTGTGTATGAGACAGTGAGAGTGGGGGCAGACTCTATGGGGAGGGGTGTGTATGGGACAGTGAGAGTGGGGCAGTCTCTATGGGGAGGGGTGTGTATGGGACAGTGAGAGTGGGGGCAGACTCTATGGACAGGGTGTGTATGGGACAGTGAGAGTGAGGGCAGACTCTATGGGGAGGGGTGTGTATGAGACAGTGAGAGTGGGGGCAGACTCTATGGGGAGGGGTGTGTATGGGACAGTGAGAGTGGGGGCAGACTCTATGGACAGGGTGTGTATGGGACAGTGAGAGTGAGGGCAGACTCTATGGACAGGGTTGTGTATGGGACAGTGAGAGTGGGGGCAGACTCTATGGTGTGTATGGGACAGTGAGAGTGAGGGCAGACTCTATGGTGTGTATGGGACAGTGAGAGTGGGGGCAGACTCTATGGGGAGGGGTGTGTATGAGACAGTGAGAGTGGGGGCAGTCTCTATGGACAGGGTGTGTATGGGACAGTGAGAGTGGGGGCAGACTCTATGGTGTGTATGAGACAGTGAGAGTGGGGGCAGACTCTATGGTGTGTATGGGACAGTGAGAGTGGGGGCAGTCTCTATGGTGTGTATGGGACAGTGAGAGTGGGGGCAGACTCTATGGACAGGGTGTGTATGGGATAGTGAGAGTGGGGGCAGACTCTATGGGGAGGGGTGTGTATGGGACAGTGAGAGTGGGGGCAGTCTCTATGGACAGGGTGTGTATGGGACAGTGAGAGTGGGGGCAGACTCTATGGACAGGGTTGTGTATGGGACAGTGAGAGTGGGGGCAGACTCTATGGGGAGGGGTGTGTATGGGACAGTGAGAGTGGGGGCAGACTCTATGGACAGGGTGTGTATGGGACAGTGAGAGTGGGGCAGACTCTATGGACAGGGTGTGTATGGGACAGTGAGAGTGGGGGCAGACTCTATGGGGAGGGGTGTGTATGGGACAGTGAGAGTGGGGGCATACTCTATGGACAGGGTGTGTATGGGACAGTTAGAGTGGGGGCAGACTCTATGTGGAGGGGTGTGTATGAGACAGTGAGAGTGGGGGCAGACTCTATGGGGAGGGGTGTGTATGGGACAGTGAGAGTGGGGGCATACTCTATGGACAGGGTGTGTATGGGACAGTGAGAGTGGGGGCAGACTCTATGGGGAGGGGTGTGTATGAGACAGTGAGAGTGGGGGCAGACTCTATGGGGCAGGGTGTGTATGGGACAGTGAGAGTGGGGGCAAACTCTATGGGGAGGGGTGTGTATGGGACAGTGAGAGTGAGGGCAGACTCTATGGACAGGGTGTGTATGGGACAGTGAGAGTGGGGGCAGACTCTATGGGGAGGGGTGTGTATGGGACAGTGAGAGTGGGGGCAGACTCTATGGACAGGGTGTGTATGGGACAGTGAGAGTGGGGGCAGACTCTATGGTGTGTATGGGACAGTGAGAGTGGGGGCAGACTCTATGGACAGGGGTGTGTATGAGACAGTGAGAGTGGGGGCAGACTCTATGGGGCAGGGTGTGTATGGGACAGTGAGAGTGGGGGCAGACTCTATGGTGTGTATGGGACAGTGAGAGTGGGGGCATACTCTATGGACAGGGTGTGTATGGGACAGTGAGAGTGGGGCAGACTCTATGGACAGGGTTGTGTATGGGACAGTGAGAGTGGGGGCAGACTCTATGGGGAGGGGTGTGTATGGGACAGTGAGAGTGGGGGCAGACTCTATGGACAGGGTGTGTATGGGACAGTGAGAGTGGGGGCAGACTCTATGGGGAGGGGTGTGTATGAGACAGTGAGAGTGGGGGCAGACTCTATGGGGCAGGGTGTGTATGGGACAGTGAGAGTGGGGGCAGACTCTATGGACAGGGTGTGTATGGGACAGTGAGAGTGGGGCACACTCTATGGACAGGGTTGTGTATGGGACAGTGAGAGTGGGGGCAGACTCTATGGACAGGATGTGTATGAGACAGTGAGAGTGGGGGCAGACTCTATGGTGTGTATGGGACAGTGAGAGTGGGGGCAGACTCTATGGGGAGGGGTGTGTATGGGACAGTGAGAGTGGGGGCAGACTCTATGGACAGGGTGTGTATGGGACAGTGAGAGTGGGGCAGACTCTATGGACAGGGTTGTGTATGGGACAGTGAGAGTGGGGGCAGACTCTATGGACAGGGTGTGTATGGGACAGTGAGAGTGGGGGCAGACTCTATGGGGAGGGGTGTGTATGGGACAGTGAGAGTGGGGGCAGACTCTATGGACAGGGTGTGTATGGGACAGTGAGAGTGGGGGCAGACTCTATGGGGAGGGCTGTGTATGGGACAGTGAGAGTGGGGGCAGACTCTATGGACAGGGTGTGTATGGGACAGTGAGAGTGGGGGCAGACTCTATGGGGAGGGGTGTGTATGAGACAGTGAGAGTGGGGGCAGACTCTATGGGGAGGGGTGTGTATGGGACAGTGAGAGTGGGGGCATACTCTATGGACAGGGTGTGTATGGGACAGTGAGAGTGGGGGCAGACTCTATGGGGAGGGGTGTGTATGGGACAGTGAGAGTGGGGGCAAACTCTATGTGGAGGGGTGTGTATGGGACAGTGAGAGTGAGGGCAGACTCTAATGACAGGGTGTGTATGGGACAGTGAGAGTGGGGGCAGACTCTATGGGGAGGGGTGTGTATGGGACAGTGAGAGTGGGGGCAGACTCTATGGACAGGGTGTGTATGGGACAGTGAGAGTGGGGGCAGACTCTATGCTGTGTATGGGACAGTGAGAGTGGGGGCAGACTCTATGGGGAGGGGTGTGTATGAGACAGTGAGAGTGGGGGCAGACTCTATGGGGCAGGGTGTGTATGAGACAGTGAGAGTGGGGGCAGACTCTATGGGGCAGGGTGTGTATGAGACAGTGAGAGTGGGGGCAGACTCTATGGGGCAGGGTTTGTATGAGACAGTGAGAGTGGGGGCAGACTCTATGGGGAGGGGTGTGTATGAGACAGTGAGAGTGGGGGCAGACTCTATGGGGAGGGGTGTGTATGGGACAGTGAGAGTGGGGGCAGACTCTATGGGGAGGGGTGTGTATGGGACAGTGAGAGTGGGGGCAAACTCTATGGGGAGGGGTGTGTATGGGACAGTGAGAGTGAGGGCAGACTCTAATGACAGGGTGTGTATGGGACAGTGAGAGTGGGGGCAGACTCTATGGGGAGGGGTGTGTATGGGACAGTGAGAGTGAGGGCAGACTCTATGGGGAGGGGTGTGTATGGGACAGTGAGAGTGGGGGCAGACTCTATGGTGTGTATGGGACAGTGAGAGTGGGGGCAGACTCTATGGACAGGGTGTGTATGAGACAGTGAGAGTGGGGCAGACTCTATGGACAGGGTGTGTATGGGACAGTGAGAGTGGGGGCAGACTCTATGGGGAGGGGTGTGTATGGGACAGTGAGAGTGGGGCAGACTCTATGGACAGGGTGTGTATGGGACAGTGAGAGTGGGGGCAGACTCTATGGGGAGGGGTGTGTATGGGACAGTGAGAGTGGGGGCAGACTCTATGGTGTGTATGGGACAGTGAGAGTGGGGGCAGACTCTATGGGGCAGGGTGTGTATGGGACAGTGAGAGTGGGGGCAGACGCTATGGACAGGGTGTGTATGGGACAGTGAGAGTGGGGCAGTCTCTATGGGGAGGGGTGTGTATGGGACAGTGAGAGTGGGGGCAGACTCTATGGTGTGTATGGGACAGTGAGAGTGGGGGCAGACTCTATGGACAGGGTGTGTATGGGACAGTGAGAGTGAGGGCAGACTCTATGGGGAGGGGTGTGTATGAGACAGTGAGAGTGGGGGCAGACTCTATGGGGAGGGGTGTGTATGGGACAGTGAGAGTGAGGGCAGACTCTATGGGGAGGGGTGTGTATGGGACAGTGAGAGTGAGGGCAGACTCTATGGACAGGGTGTGTATGGGACAGTGAGAGTGGGGGCAGACTCTATGGTGTGCATGGGACAGTGAGAGTGGGGGCAGACTCTATGGTGTGTATGGGACAGTGAGAGTGGGGGCAGACTCTATGGGGAGGGGTGTGTATGGGACAGTGAGAGTGGGGGCAGACTCTATGGACAGGGTGTGTATGGGACAGTGAGAGTGAGGGCAGACTCTATGGGGAGGGGTGTGTATGAGACAGTGAGAGTGGGGGCAGACTCTATGGTGTGTATGGGACAGTGAGAGTGGGGGCAGACTCTATGGACAGGGTGTGTATGAGATAGTGAGAGTGGGGGCAGAGTCTATGGACAGGGTGTGTATGGGACAGTGAGAGTGGGGGCAGACTCTATGGGGAGGGGTGTGTATGGGACAGTGAGAGTGGGGGCAGACTCTATGGACAGGGTGTGTATGGGACAGTGAGAGTGGGGGCTGACTCTATGGGGCAGGGTGTGTATGGGACAGTGAGAGTGCGGGCAGACTCTATGGACAGGGTGTGTATGGGACAGTGAGAGTGGGGGCAGACTCTATGGTGTGTATAGGACAGTGAGAGTGGGGGCAGACTCTATGGGGAGGGGTGTGTATGAGACAGTGAGAGTGGGGGCAGACTCTATGGGGAGGGGTGTGTATGGGACAGTGAGAGTGGGGCAGTCTCTATGGGGAGGGGTGTGTATGGGACAGTGAGAGTGGGGGCAGACTCTATGGACAGGGTGTGTATGGGACAGTGAGAGTGAGGGCAGACTCTATGGGGAGGGGTGTGTATGAGACAGTGAGAGTGGGGGCAGACTCTATGGGGAGGGGTGTGTATGGGACAGTGAGAGTGGGGGCAGACTCTATGGACAGGGTGTGTATGGGACAGTGAGAGTGAGGGCAGACTCTATGGACAGGGTTGTGTATGGGACAGTGAGAGTGGGGGCAGACTCTATGGTGTGTATGGGACAGTGAGAGTGAGGGCAGACTCTATGGTGTGTATGGGACAGTGAGAGTGGGGGCAGACTCTATGGGGAGGGGTGTGTATGAGATAGTGAGAGTGGGGGCAGTCTCTATGGACAGGGTGTGTATGGGACAGTGAGAGTGGGGGCAGACTCTATGGTGTGTATGAGACAGTGAGAGTGGGGGCAGACTCTATGGTGTGTATGGGACAGTGAGAGTGGGGGCAGTCTCTATGGTGTGTATGGGACAGTGAGAGTGGGGGCAGACTCTATGGACAGGGTGTGTATGGGACAGTGAGAGTGGGGGCAGACTCTATGGGGAGGGGTGTGTATGGGACAGTGAGAGTGGGGGCAGTCTCTATGGACAGGGTGTGTATGGGACAGTGAGAGTGGGGGCAGACTCTATGGACAGGGTTGTGTATGGGACAGTGAGAGTGGGGGCAGACTCTATGGGGAGGGGTGTGTATGGGACAGTGAGAGTGGGGGCAGACTCTATGGACAGGGTGTGTATGGGACAGTGAGAGTGGGGCAGACTCTATGGACAGGGTGTGTATGGGACAGTGAGAGTGGGGGCAGACTCTATGGGGAGGGGTGTGTATGGGACAGTGAGAGTGGGGGCATACTCTATGGACAGGGTGTGTATGGGACAGTTAGAGTGGGGGCAGACTCTATGTGGAGGGGTGTGTATGAGACAGTGAGAGTGGGGGCAGACTCTATGGGGAGGGGTGTGTATGGGACAGTGAGAGTGGGGGCATACTCTATGGACAGGGTGTGTATGGGACAGTGAGAGTGGGGGCAGACTCTATGGGGAGGGGTGTGTATGAGACAGTGAGAGTGGGGGCAGACTCTATGGGGCAGGGTGTGTATGGGACAGTGAGAGTGGGGGCAAACTCTATGGGGAGGGGTGTGTATGGGACAGTGAGAGTGAGGGCAGACTCTATGGACAGGGTGTGTATGGGACAGTGAGAGTGGGGGCAGAGTCTATGGGGAGGGGTGTGTATGGGACAGTGAGAGTGGGGGCAGACTCTATGGACAGGGTGTGTATGGGACAGTGAGAGTGGGGGCAGACTCTATGGTGTGTATGGGACAGTGAGAGTGGGGGCAGACTCTATGGACAGGGGTGTGTATGAGACAGTGAGAGTGGGGGCAGACTCTATGGGGCAGGGTGTGTATGGGACAGTGAGAGTGGGGGCAGACTCTATGGTGTGTATGGGACAGTGAGAGTGGGGGCATACTCTATGGACAGGGTGTGTATGGGACAGTGAGAGTGGGGCAGACTCTATGGACAGGGTTGTGTATGGGACAGTGAGAGTGGGGGCAGACTCTATGGGGAGGGGTGTGTATGGGACAGTGAGAGTGGGGGCAGACTCTATGGACAGGGTGTGTATGGGACAGTGAGAGTGGGGGCAGACTCTATGGGGAGGGGTGTGTATGAGACAGTGAGAGTGGGGGCAGACTCTATGGGGCAGGGTGTGTATGGGACAGTGAGAGTGGGGGCAGACTCTATGGACAGGGTGTGTATGGGACAGTGAGAGTGGGGCAGACTCTATGGACAGGGTTGTGTATGGGACAGTGAGAGTGGGGGCAGACTCTATGGACAGGATGTGTATGAGACAGTGAGAGTGGGGGCAGACTCTATGGTGTGTATGGGACAGTGAGAGTGGGGGCAGACTATGGGGAGGGGTGTGTATGGGACAGTGAGAGTGGGGGCAGACTCTATGGACAGGGTGTGTATGGGACAGTGAGAGTGGGGCAGACTCTATGGACAGGGTTGTGTATGGGACAGTGAGAGTGGGGGCAGACTCTATGGACAGGGTGTGTATGGGACAGTGAGAGTGGGGGCAGACTCTATGGGGAGGGGTGTGTATGGGACAGTGAGAGTGGGGGCAGACTCTATGGACAGGGTGTGTATGGGACAGTGAGAGTGGGGGCAGACTCTATGGGGAGGGCTGTGTATGGGACAGTGAGAGTGGGGGCAGACTCTATGGACAGGGTGTGTATGGGACAGTGAGAGTGGGGGCAGACTCTATGGGGAGGGGTGTGTATGAGACAGTGAGAGTGGGGGCAGACTCTATGGGGAGGGGTGTGTATGGGACAGTGAGAGTGGGGGCATACTCTATGGACAGGGTGTGTATGGGACAGTGAGAGTGGGGGCAGACTCTATGGGGAGGGGTGTGTATGGGACAGTGAGAGTGGGGGCAAACTCTATGGGGAGGGGTGTGTATGGGACAGTGAGAGTGAGGGCAGACTCTAATGACAGGGTGTGTATGGGACAGTGAGAGTGGGGGCAGACTCTATGGGGAGGGGTGTGTATGGGACAGTGAGAGTGGGGGCAGACTCTATGGACAGGGTGTGTATGGGACAGTGAGAGTGGGGGCAGACTCTATGCTGTGTATGGGACAGTGAGAGTGGGGGCAGACTCTATGGGGAGGGGTGTGTATGAGACAGTGAGAGTGGGGGCAGACTCTATGGGGCAGGGTGTGTATGAGACAGTGAGAGTGGGGGCAGACTCTATGGGGCAGGGTGTGTATGAGACAGTGAGAGTGGGGGCAGACTCTATGGGGCAGGGTGTGTATGAGACAGTGAGAGTGGGGGCAGACTCTATGGGGAGGGGTGTGTATGAGACAGTGAGAGTGGGGGCAGACTCTATGGGGAGGGGTGTGTATGGGACAGTGAGAGTGGGGGCAGACTCTATGGGGCAGGGTGTGTATTGGACTGTGAGAGTGGGGGCAGACTCTATGGGGAGGGGTGTGTATGGGACAGTGAGAGTGGGGGCAGACTCTATGGGGAGGGGTGTGTATGGGACAGTGAGAGTGGGGCAGACTCTATGGGGAGGGTGTGTATGGGACAGTGAGAGTGGGGGCAGACTCTATGGGGAGGGGTGTGTATGGGACAGTGAGAGTGGGGCAGACTCTATGGTGTGTATGGGACAGTGAGAGTGGGGGCAGACTCTATGGGGAGGGGTGTGTATGGGACAGTGAGAGTGGGGGCAGACTCTATGGGGAGGGTGTGTATGAGACAGTGAGAGTGGGGGCAGACTCTATGGGGAGGGGTGTGTATGAGACAGTGAGAGTGGGGGCAGACTCTATGGGGAGGGGTGTGTATGAGTCAGTGAGAGTGGGGGCAGACTCTATGGACAGGGTGTGTATGAGACAGTGAGAGTGGGGGCAGACTCTATGGGGAGGGGTGTGTATGAGACAGTGAGAGTGGGGGCAGACTCTATGGGGAGGGGTGTGTATGAGACAGTGAGAGTGGGGGCAGACTCTATGGGGAGGGGTGTGTATGAGACAGTGAGAGTGGGGGCAGACTCTATGGGGAGGGGTGTGTATGAGACAGTGAGAGTGGGGGCAGACTCTATGGGGAGTGGTGTGTATGAGACAGTGAGAGTGGCGGCAGACTCTATGGGGAGGGGTGTGTATGGGACAGAGAGTGAGGGCAGACTCTATGGACAGGGTTGTGTATGAGACAGTGAGAGTGGGGGCAGACTCTATGGTGTGTATGGGACAGTGAGAGTGGGGGCAGACTCTATGGTGTGTATGAGACAGTGAGAGTGGGGGCAGACTCTATGGTGTGTATGAGACAGTGAGAGTGGGGGCAGACTCTATGGGGAGGGGTGTGTATGGGACAGTGAGAGTGGGGGCAGACTCTATGGTGTGTATGAGACAGTGAGAGTGGGGGCAGACTCTATGGGGAGGGGTGTGTATGGGACAGTGAGAGTGGGGGCAGACTCTATGGACAGGGTGTGTATGGGACAGTGAGAGTGGGGCAGACTCTATGGGGAGGGGTGTGTATGGGACAGTGAGAGTGGGGGCAGGCTCTATGGTGTGTATGGGACTGTGAGAGTGGGGGCAGACTCTATGGGGAGGGGTGTGTATGGGACAGTGAGAGTGGGGGCAGACTCTATGGGGAGGGGTGTGTATGGGACAGTGAGAGTGGGGCAGACTATGGGCAGGGTGAGTATAGGGCAGTGAGAAGACAGGGCAGACTATATTGACAGAGGTATGTATTGGGCAGTGAGGGGACAGGGCCTACTATATGTGCAGGTGAGTGCATGAGGCAGTGTGAGTGTGGGCTGACTATATGGCTGAGGTGTGCGTGGGGCAGTGAATCTATCATGGTGGATTATGTGCTTTTGCGTGCAAAAAAGTGCAAGTGATCCCATGGGACTGTAAAAATATTCTTTTCTAGCCTCACATCGATTCATGTATGAGATGGTGACTGCAGTGTTATTAGGATTCTGCAGAAACTCTGGCATTTTCAAAGTTTTGAGTTATGTTCAGCAGATTTATCAGTGATGTCGTGAGAAAATGAAAAGGTTGCTCCTCTCATTGTTGGGTCGAGTGCTTTCAGAAGTGAGTGGGGCAGAAGGATACACAACTGTAGTGTTTGAATCTCCACTGTCTGACTATGCTCATGTCTAGTGAGCCTTCAGACTGCCAGCTGAACTTCACAATGCTTAATGTTCATGCCAGCAGTAGCGCTGCTTGGAAAAAATGATCTCATAATGTTTGCACAATGTACTAGTGTGCAGCCGACTTCGTGTATAAGCTTAGAGAGTCTTCATGGGATTTTCCAAGAGGGACATCACAGCTAAGTATAATCATTCATTCGCCTTTGAACTCTGCATTTCAGTTTTCGTTCTGCCCATATAGAGATAAAAACTTCAAAATAAGAACACCTTCAATTACGCACTCTCTTTTACTGAAAGATTGCAAAGATATCAGTACTGGGCCAGATAATGAGACATCATTGCAGGGACTTTAAGGAGATTCTGACAGAACAAGAGGGAGGAAGCACCAAGGAGAACCTGGCCAGCTAAAGCCACTTCACTGAGAGTAGACCATTTGGAGCAGGGGTTCCCAACCTTTTTTATGCCATGGACTATTAACACTAACCGAAGGACCCGTGGACCGCAGCTTGGAAACTGCTGATACAGAGTCAGAAAGTGACCAGCGTCCGAGACTTTGGGGATCACAGACTGCTCTGGGAATGGAGAAGAGTTCAGAGGTGGGGTTAATTGAGAGCAAGGACGGATTTGAAATCAGGATGAAAATTGACAAATTGCTGAACATCAGGGAGTATGCAGAGGAGGGTGAATGGGTTGGGAAGCGGGCAGCAGAACTTCAGTCAAACAGATTACAAACAGTAGATGGCTGGAGAAAATCGGAGTGTTTGAGCAGATAAAAGGGATACATGGGAAAAGCAGAGGTCGGCATGGAACTGAGAGATGTTACAGGGTTCTTAGTGAGCAACTGTACTTCCGATGTGAAAATGTGATTAAAGGTTTGCCAGGCTGAAGACTGGCTACAATCTTAAACACGGATGTTTTAATCTTGAGCAATACACACATAACGCTGAAGGAACTCAGCAAGTCAGGCAGCATCGATGAAGAAGAATAAACAGTTAACGTTTTGGGCCAAGACATCAGTACTAGAAAGGATGAGAGAAGAAGCCAGATTAAGAACGTGGAGGGAGGGGGAGGTGCTGGCAGGTGATTGGTGAGACTAAGTGAGCAGAAGGAGGAGAGTGAAGTAAGAAGTTAGAAGGTGATAGGTGGAATATATAAAGTGCTGAAGAAGAAGGAATATAACAGGAGAGGACAGTGAACCATGCAATAATGGGAAGGAGGAAGTTAACCAGAGGGGTTGTTGGGCAGTTGAGAAGAAAAGGGGTAAGAGGGTAACCAGAATGGGGAATGAAAAAAGAAGGGGTTTGCTATGATCTTCTCCATGGTAGATTACGTTGCTATGTTTTATTGATATTTCATCCTATTGAGATTAAAAACCAACTGCATCTTAATTATTTAAAGGTACGTTATAATCCATTCTAGGGAAGGGTAAAGAACAGGGAGATGGTAGGTACAGAGGTAAGTTTTTTTTTACGCAGAGAGTGGTGAGTGCGTGGAATTAGCTGCCAGTGATGGTGGTGGAGGCAGATACGATAGGGTCTTTTGAGAGACTCCTGGACAGGTACATGGAGCTTAGAAAAATAGAGGGCTATGGGTAACCCGAGGTAATTTCTATGTAAGTACATGTTCCGCACAGCATTGTGGGCCAAAGGGCCTGTATTGTGCTGCAGTTTTTCTATGTTTCTATATAAAAGCAGAACAGTAGGATTGCTGGCAACCAGCATGGTCATGAACTAGATGGGCTGAATAGATGTCAACTGTGTTGCAATCGGTAGGTAATTATTAAAATTATTTCTCACCCAGAACTGGTTGTCAGAGTCCAAATTGAGAATTGAACATGGGTAATTAGATTATTGGTGAGTGATTAACACCTTCTAGAATGGTGCTGATAATTGTGAATTGTGCATAGACTTTTGGGGCCAGGTAGGATTGTTCCAGTTTGCTGTGGACGAGGGCATGCAGGACAGTACTTCACATCTCCAGGTGGATGCTCAGCTTCATGCTCCATGCGTTTACCGAAGATCTTCAGCTCTATTTCACCCGCATCTTTCAAGGTCCCCTCCACCATTTGGCCCCATTGTGACGCCTGTGTGACACCCAGACGTGGAAGAATAAGTGTGAGGGACGTGAAAGTGAAGGAGACAGGTATTCAGCACAGGATCAAGAGCAAGTTAATAACAGTGGAAGCAATCTGGACATTTTGGCAAGTTGAACATCGTGGACTAGAACGTCTTGAAGCAATGAATATATTAAGATACGCAGCTCAGCCAGGAACGTGTAAAGCAGAGTATGTGATGTGCGTGGTCCGTCGCCAGTTCCGGTCACTGAGGCAGTGAAGCTTCAAAGACTACAGAAGCAGAAAGAAAGACTGGAGACACTTGGGATTTTCAGTTTTGGAAGGCAGAATAGAAAATAGAGTTGACGGTAAGTCCCAAACTTCAATCAAAGACTGAACAGTAGCAGATGAGGCCTGAAGTTCAAAGCAGTTAAAATGAGGAGGAGGTATCTCAACTGAACAAAATAACATGGAGTAGTAGTTGGATTTGTTCTGGTGGAAATTATTTTGGCATTGAAATTTATGTTCTTACGTACTTCCTGTAGATTATACTTTCATTCCGAATTAAATCTCTGGTTGTTATAAGATGGAAGTTTTATCTTTGAAAGAACGTTTTATTTAAAATACATTAGTTAAAAAAAAAGAAAAATGAGCTTAACTTTGCTGACTACTGAGGGAAAGCTGCTGAGCTGGAACCCCCTCAGATGATGTATCTGAAGAGTTGCTAGGAAGCAAACTCTTCCAAGAAAGTAACACTGGTGGGGTTAAAGGAGAGCCCGAAGATGAGCCCAGGAAGAGTCACAAAACCAGTACCCACCCACAGACTCTGCCAACACCCCCTGAGACCCAGCTGCAGAATAAAAACAAGAGAGAGAGAAAACTAGGAGCAAGCGCAGAGCTGCACTCCAGCACAGTAAGTGACCAGCCAGGGAGGATGTAATACACAGATGGTTTCACTTAATGAAAACTGGCAGACAGTTAGAATGACTAGACCCAGAGGTACAGCGTGGTCACTCTGCTGTTCAGGCAGGATGCAAGCATTTCCCATAACATTGCTGATGGGTTTTTAAATCACAAAAGCTTAGGATTTTTCACTGACTCATATGAAACTGTGGGTGCTAAGCGAAGAGGCAAGTCCTGTAGAACGTCGACCAATTTGTGTGTTTCCTGGAGTAAAGATCAGTCTCACTGACGCTGAAGCTGCAGAAGTACTCTGTAATTGAGGAAGGAACTATTTTGGTGCCTTTGGGCTGATCCAATATGACATCATCACAGAGTACTAATAGAATAATGTAGATAAGTTACTCGCAAAAACGCCAGTTCTTGTTAAATGCTGGTATTGCATAACCTCTTTGATTGGATTGAGTATATTACATAATCTGGACACTATGCATAGTTAAAGAAAGACTGACTTGCATTTATAAAGCATTTTTCACATAGTCAATACAACGTAAGGTATGTAAATCCCAATAAAGTTCTTTGCGAAAGTGTCACAGCTCGTGTAGGGTGTATGGAAGTGACTATGTGTAGGAAGAGCTGCCACAAAGAGCAATGTGATAATGAGCAGATAATTTGAATGTACTTTCATCATAAACAAAAGCTAAAACCAGGTATAAATAGTTAGAAAAACACAGCAGGCCAGGCAGCATCTGTGGACAGAGAAATAGTTAGCATTCTAAATAAACTCTTCTCGGGCTTCCAGCCAGGTACAGGATATCGACTTTAAACGATGTTACGATGACAAACTCCACCATCCTCATCAGGGATGATGTTTAGGCATGTCTAGTCTGGTGGTATATAGATCCCCGATGTCCATCCCTCCTGACTGGTTACTCCTCAACCTATCAGGTTTCCACTGTTCCACCTTGATTACAACCAAATTCCAGTTCTTACTGAGAGCCAGACTTTCATCTTTGTGTCAGACCAGCATTTCAATTCAAAGACAGAACTGAAAATATTTCTAACCCATGTGCATCTATAACCCATCTAGGTGACTAGTTTTCTCCAACTTTATTTCCTTTACATTCTTTTATTTAGTCACATTGTTCAGGATACTGAGGAGAAATCTTCCACTCCGTTTCAAAATACCGCCAAGAGAACTTTCACTTTGATCTGAAAGCAGGGGGAATCATGGAAAAGTATGTAATATTTGAGTAATCTATATATGTAGTTTGATTAAACATTCTTGTTCTTTTCAATAATTCATTACGGGTTATATGTATAAATACATGAATTGTAAATGACATCATGCTACCACATGATCCATGTACGCCTTGCTTAAAGTGTCATAAACTAAAAGTTAGACTCGCATTCTTGGACTCCTGTGTCTTCCTTCAAATTAGCTTAATGTTTTGGAGTTAAAAAACATAACAATCTTGGTTAAGTAGCCATTCCAAAAAGTCACCATCTCCAACAAAGAAACACTGCCTCAATATGACGCAGGAACTTCATGGATCTTCAATCCCAGTCCTTTTGTTATGGCTTCCTTGATTTGGATTGTTACTTTATTTCTAATGACTACATCTCACTGCTTACCAGTGGGTTCATGGCTGTTTTTTTATTTATTGCTCTTTATCGCATTGTTAAGCATTTAGCTTTCATCATAAGTTGGCCATTTTATATGCTTGTACATTTCATTTAGTAGTTAGAAGCACTTGTTAGAAGCTGAAGGAATTTCAAGGAGTATTTGAATCTGTCTTTCGTTAGAATGCTGAGAAGCACTGTCTTTTTACATTGGCTCCTTGCGTAATGCAACACATTGATGAATAATAAAGCTGCCTTCAAACTACAAATGCACTGGAACTGAAGTTTACCTATCTGTCGAGCTTAAGAAAATTGTGAAAAGAAAAGAGGACCACCACTGAACTAAAACCAAAATATTGAGCACTAAATTCCAGAAATTAGAATTAACGAAAAGAATAGTGGAACCATAATGTTATAAGTGATACCTTTAACTGTAACCATAATTGTTACCTTAAGTTATTTACCATTTTTCCCATTTTTTTTCTTGCTTAATCTATTTAACTGAGTCAAAACTATCATGAGGTCATAGACCATATCCAGATCATAGAACGAGAGGTGCTTGTTGTCTTGAGGTAATTTAGGATGAAAAATTCCCCAAGGCTGATGACATGTCCCATTGGAACTTCTGGAAACATAGTGCGGAAGTTGCAGGGGCCCTGACAAATGTCTTTAATCAAGGGTGAGGTGCTATAGGACTGGTGGAAATGTAATGTTGCTTTGCTGTTCAAGAAAGGCTCTAGAATAAAATGGGGAATTGGGCCGATAAATCTGATGTCAATAGTGGCTAAATTATTGCAAGGCATTCTAAGGGACAGGATAAGTAAGTATTTGGGTAGACTGTCTGATTAGGGATAGTCAACATGGCTTAGAGAGTTTTTCTGAAGAGATTACCAGGAAAGTTGATGAAGGAAATGCATAAGCCTTATTCAGCAAGGTCTTTGACAAAGGTCCACATGGGAGGTTGGTCCAGAAGGTTCCATTACTTGGCATTCAGGAGGAGGTAGTAAATTGGATTCAACATCGGTTTAGCCAGAGAATGGTAGTAGAAGGTTGCTTCTCTGATTGAAGGCTCTTGAGTAGTGGCATGCTGCAGGGATTGGTGCTGGCTCTGTCATTGTTTGTCATCCATATTTATGATTTGGATGATATTGTGATAAACTAGAGTAGCGAATTTGCAGATGACACCAAGATTGGGGGTGTTATGGACAACAAGGAAGGTTGAGGTGTTTCACTTTGGGAGTACAAACCAGGGTAGGACTTATACCCAGTGCAGTAGAACTGGGAGTATGGATCCATAATTTCTTGAAAATGGAGTTGAAAGGAGATAGGGTTGTAAAGAGAACTTTGACACATTGGCCTTCATAAATCAGAGTACTGAGCACAGGATGTTTGGGATGTTATGTTGAAGACATTGGACTCAAATTTGGAGTATTGTGTGAAGTTCTGGTAATCTACCTCCAAGAAAGATATCAATAAGATTGAGTAGCACAGAGAAAATTTACAAGTATGTTGCTTGGACTTGAGTTATAGGGAAAGGTTGAACAGGTTAGGATTCTTTAATCTCTGGACCATAGGAGAATGAAGGTAGATTTGATAGAAGTTCTACAAAATTTTGAGGAGTGAATGTAGACAGGCTTTTCTCACCGAGGTTGGATCATAGATTAAATTTGAAAGGTGACATATTTAAGAGGAACTCGATGGAGAACTTCTTCACTCAGAGGGTGGTGCGAGTGTGGAATGAATTGCCAATAGAAGTGGTGGGTGTGGATTTGATTGCGACATTCAAAAGATTGGGAGGGCTATGGAGGACCGTGGGCCAGGTATATGTCAATGCAACTAGGCGGAATAAGAGCCTGGCCTGGACTAGAGGTACCAAAGGCCTTGTTTCTGTGCTTCAGCACTCTATGAAAGTTATATATCAATCCACAATTACTTTTCTAAGTGCCTTGACATGAATTCCAACTACATGAAGGAACTCGTGGCTAAATCTGCGACAATTTCATTTGGGTGGTGCCAGTAAGGACACACCCCGCAGCTGAATAAGCAAACCTCCTGCATTGTCAGTGCCACTGGCTATCTGACAGCTTGGAATGTGGTTCAGGCGTCAGCAAAGCATTATGGGAAACTGTTCATTGTTTATTACCAGTAATAAAACTTACATTTGCCTTGGCAAATTCTCACATCCCAATTACAAAGTTGTGAAAAGAACAGCACATTGGAGAAGCCCTCTGTATATCAGCAAAGCTGTTCTAAAACCAAACATTGGCTCACAGACCCCTCAATGCTATGGGAATGAGAAGTTGCTGAGAATATAATGCTTGCTCAGTTCTAACCCATGTACTTCTCTTGTCCGGTAAGGTGACTAGATGCCTTCTCCTAGTTTTCTTTACTTCACTGAAACAACCAGTTTGGTTTTTAAAGATGCACTTCCTCGCTCTCAACTAGGCAGAATAAGAGTGTGGCCTGGACTAGAGGTACCAAAGGCCCTGTTTCTCTGCTTCAGCACTCTTTGCCTCCAGCAGAATGAAAGTTATATATCCATCCACAATTACTTTCCTAAGTGTGACCATTCATATGACCTCACCTAGTCCCTCAATATTACCTCCCTGAATAAGAAGCCACTGTAGTGCCTCCTCTTCCTCAGGAGATTGAGGCAAGCGAGGCTGATCTCCCCACCATCAATCTTAACTGAATTTTACAGAAGCACTATTGAGAGTGTCCTGACAAGCTGCATCTCCATCTGATATGGGAGCAGCAGGGCATCGGACTGGAATTCCCTGCAAAAGGTTGTAAGAACAGCTGAGAGGATCAAAGGGTTCTCCCTACCATCTATGGGGGACATATATCAGAATCACTGTGTACTCCAGGCCCTTAGTATTATCAAGGATTCCACCTACACATCCAGCATCCTCTTTGACTTTCTGCCAACAGACAGGAGACTCCATTGCATGAAGTCAATAATGGTCAGAATGGGGAACGGCTTCTTCCTTCAAGCCATTGGGCTTCTGAACTCCTTTCAGCATTGCTTATGAACTATCATCAGTTAATTTATCTATAGCCTACAATATTTAATTTATCCACTTTGTTTATTTATGTGAAGTCCATTAGTAGATATTGTTCTTAACTTTCCAAAGTTGTTGTGTTATATGTGCTACTGTGCTTTACACCCTGGTCCAGAGAAACACTGTCTCATTTGACAGTATACATGCTTATAGTTAGATGACAATACACTTGACTTGACGACTTGAACTGTGACTACTGTTGGTCCTCTCTATTTGTGAAGTATTAGCCTCACTCAGAGCCTCCATCCTATGCCAATGTGGTTTCTGTATGTACCATATTCACAGGGAAACTGGAGATTTGAATTAAATTCTTGTCTGGCTAGGGATCTGTGCATGAGGGAAGGAATGAAGAAGTGTTCTGATTAATGTTCATGCTGATGGAGATCCAAGTGTCAGTTACCCCACAAGCATCGTATCCAACTACTGTTCCTTCAGCTGGAGGGAAAAAGTGTTCAGTGGCCAGCAGTTGTCTGGGATTGTGTCTGGCTGCTCACTACAACTGGGCAAGCATTCGAGTGTCTGATTCTCCATCGGGAGGGCATGTCAGAGTGTCTGCAACTCTGAGTGAGTTTATCAGAGCGCCTACTGCTCCAAGTTAGTGTGTCAGTGAATGGAGCTGTGCACAACTGTGTGTGAGTGTGTCAATGTCTGTCACAGCCGACAAGATAACTTCTTCACACTGAATAGTGGTGAACCCAATTGCAGAGAGAAGTCACACAACATTAGCGGACAAGTCCAACAAGGCTTTACTGGATTCCTTCACAGGCAAGGTATAGGCCAAGGGTCCACAAGACTCACAGGCAAAGTCAAAATCAAATAAAAATATTAACTAGAGTTTCTGAAATTAGAGATTCCCACAAACAAAGGCAAGTGCTCACAAAGGATGATCCAAGGCCAAGGACAGGGAACTTGTATAGGGCTACAAACAAGGCACAGGTTATAACAATGAACTAGTAATTAACCTAATAGGCAGGAGAGCAGGAAGAGGTCAGCCCTGTCATCCACGTCTCCCTCTGGAGACCAGTATGAGGTATGACAGTGTCTGGAGTTGTGATTGGCTGTGTCAGAGGGTTTAGAGCTCTGGTATTGGTTGATTGGGTTTGAATTTGGGGCTGGGTGTACAGTGTGCTCCAGACCTTCCCTACATTTATTGCCATAGGAGCAGCTGCCCTCAGCCGAAGCTCAGTCCTTACCTCCAAACTTCGTCTTTTCTTCAGGTGGCGGGGTCAGAGTTGATCTGAACCACAACTAACATCATTACCAGAGGCAAAATACACCCAGGACTTCCTAATTAAATCAACAAGCATCCCTGACTCTTCAGTTTAAAAAGTTATCTTACAAATATACAGAAAAGAAAGGCTGTTTCTCTTAGCCTCCTTCCTTTCTCACCTTACACGGATATATTTCCACATGGCTCTGATTGTCTGCAAAGCTCGTGTTATTTTGTCCATTCTAATGACCTTAGAGGACATTGAAGGACAGTGTGATGCATGCTGGTCTATTCTATCCCCAAGTATAGGTCTGTACTGACCATGGCTAGATCACATGACTATTCCATGTCTAAATCTTCCAGAGGGGGCGGACATTAGGCAGAGGTGAATTCTATTTATCTGTTTATTGAGATACAATAAATAAGGCCCTTCCAGCCCTTTGAGCCACGCTGCCCAACTTAATCCTGGTTTAATCATGGGACAATTTACAATGACCAATTAACCTACCAACTGGTACGCCTTTGGACTGTGGGAGGAAACCGGAGAAACCGGAGGAAACACACATTGTTATTGAGAGAAAGTACAATCTTTTAAAGGCAGAGGCAGGACTTTCACCCCTCTCACTATCGGTGGCAACTGCAGACTCAAACTGGCTGGCTGACCTTTGCCCTGGAAGCCATCCTAGTCCTGCCAGTTCAAGGGCAGGCGTGAAGGAAATGGAGGTCTTGGTGGGAAATCTCTGGCAGCCAGCTGGTTAACTCGGTCATTCCTTGTCCATTACCTCAGCTGTGGACTCTGGCAGGCTCACCTGAAACTAATTTTCTCTTTTCTGATGGGATTCCTGGCGAAGGCAGATTGAATGACCCAGCTCTCAGTATCATGGAAGGGGCTTGAATATTTATCATGCCCATCTGTTCGTTTTATCACTAAATTAAAAGAATTATGCCTAACCTTTTCAAGCAGGCCTGCAGAGGACTGTAGTCCAAAAACCAGGTGTAGAGGGGGCGGGTTAGGGTCTAGCCGGTCACTATCTGTTATGATGAGCCTGCTGAGCCAGACCCATGCAGGCTTGCCAGAAAAAATTATTGGCGCTCTCACAGCTCTTGTTGTGACAAGGGCCAGAAGCTGCTGATATGATGTGCAAACCAGATGCTGCATTGAACAAGCAGCGGGAGGAAGAGGTCTGTTGGCGATTATTCCTAATTTTCAGTCAGGACTTCGAGGTGGGAACACCGACTTGAAAGAAAGAGTAAGAGAAGGGGACAAGCCCAGTGCTTGCTGTATGAAAGCCAGTGACATGTTATATGCATTAAAGTAACACATGGAAGTACTTTGGATGCATTTTGATGTTTGGCGATTCCTTTGAGCTTTTTCAGAAGTCCTTTGAGCAGGTTTAAGTGCTGTGAATGATGCTGATCATTGATCAGCAGGCGTGGGGAAGGTGCATATTAGTATCTCAGGGTGAGTACCACTTTTACATCTTTCCAGTTGGAATCAACAGTTGAATCGCTCCCCTTTCTTCAGGACCAGTGCGATACGTGCTCCTGTAGGGATTATCAGGGTTTATTCAATTAGTTTGTGGCCCGAAATGTTAACTGCTTGTTCATTTCCATAGATACTGTCCTGATCTGCTGAGTTCCTCTGGCATTTTGTTTGCATTGATCTCCAGAACGGCTGCTGTCTTAAAAAAATATAACCACATGATCCTCTGGTATTCTTTCTGACAACTGACTGAACAAATGGTATCTCTCCTGATATTTGTCTTGGGCTTCCAAGTCCAGAACATGAACCTATCTGGCTTAGCACTTTGAAGCATCCAGGACCGTTAAATACCTTTCTTCATTGGGTTAACATTTTGCAGTGCAAACTGTACTAAACTTTAATTCTTCAATGTAATTTCAAGCTCAGAACCTGGACTCCAGTGCTCTTAATAGACCTTGTAATGGGGAAGTGGGTCTTCATTCTGTGGAACTTGAAAACTGCAAATGTTACTCCACTCTTCAAGAAGGGAGAGAGGCAGAAGAAATTAAGCTATGGGTCAGTTAGTCTGACCTCAATGTTTGGGAAGATGTTGGAGTTGATTATTAAGATGAGGTTTCAGGGTACTTGGAGGCACATGAGAAAATGGACCGTAGTCGGCATGGTTTCCTGAAGAGACAATCTTGCCTGGCAAATCTGTTGGATTTCTTTGAAGAAATAACAAGCAGGATAGACAAAGGAGAATTGGTTCATGTTGCCTACTTAGATTTTCAAAAGGCCTTTGACAAGGTGTCACACATAGAACATAGAACATGGAGATCTACAGCATATTACAGGCCCTTCGGCCCACAATGCGATGACTGTAGAAACTGCCTAGGATTTTCCTACCACATAGCCTTCTATTTTTCTCAGCTTCATGTACCTATCTAAGAGGCTGCTTAACAAGCTACGGTCCCTTGGTATTACATTGAAGATTCTAGCAGGAGGCAAAGAAGGGGTATAAAGCGAGCCTTTTCTGGTTGTCTGCCGGTGACTAGCGGTGTTCCACAGGAGTCTGTGTTGGGACCAATTCTTTTTATGTTATAGGTCAATGATTTGGATGATGGAATTGATGGCTTTGTTGCAAAGCTTGCAGATGCTATGAAGATAGGTGGAGGAACAAGTAGTTTTGAGGAAGTAGAGAGGGTACAGAAGGCATTAGATAGATTAGAAGAATGGGCAAAGAAGTAGCAGATGGAATACAGTATCAGGAAGTGTATGGTCATTCACGTTGGTAGACGAATTGGAAGTTGACTATTTTCTAAATGGAGAGAAAGTACAAAAGGCTGGGTTGCAAAGGGATTTGGGAGTCTTTGTGCAGGATTGCCTAAAAGTTAATTTGCAGGTTGAGTCTATGGTGAGGAAGGCAAATGCGATGTTAGCATTCATTTCAGCTGCTCTAGAATATAACAGTAAGTATGTAATGTTGACCACTGGTGAGGCCTCACTTGGAGAACTGTGAGGAGCTTTGGGCCTCATATCTTAGAAAGGATGTGCTGAAACTTCAAAGGAGGTCCACAAAAATGATTCCAGGATTGAATGGCTTGTCATATGAAGAGCATTTGATCGCTTTAGGCTTGTATTCACTAGAATTCAGAAGAATTAGGGGTGACCTCATTGAAACCTATCGAATGGTGAAAGACCATGTTAGAATGGATGTGGAGGGAATGTCTTCTATTTTGGGAGAGTCCAAGACCAGAGGACTCAGTATAGAGGGGCGTCCTTTGAGAATGGAGATGAGGAGAAAATTCTTTAGCCAGAGAATGGTGAATCTATGGAATTCTTTGCTTTAGGCAGCAGTGGAGGCCAAGTCTTTATGTACTGGTATATCAAAGGCAAAGGATGATAGATTCTTGATTGGCCAGGGCATGAAGGGATATGGGGAAAATGCAGCAAATTGGGACTGAGAGGAAAATTGGATCAGCCACAATGAAATGGCAGCGTGACTCAATGGACTAAATAGCTTAATTCTGCTCCTATGTCTAATGGTCTTATAACTAATGTAACAAATAGACTTTTACAGATGAAGGTCATTGGAGTCCCTAGGTTTTGTATTATCATATCACTCAAGTGATAAGATTCAGCTATTCTGTGTTAACAATAATTGTCAACTTTAGATAGTTGTTTAAATGCAAGTTCAAGTTTATTTTAGTAATAGGCATTTATACAGAGGGTATAAATGCCATGAAAATTCTTTTTTCTCTTGCAGCAGGACAGTACATTACAAACATAAGTTATCATAAACTTAAATTAACTTGGGTTAATTGGCAAGTCTCAGAACTAAATTACTTATAATGAACATCAGAATCAGGTTTAATATCACAGGCATATGTCATGAAATTTGTCATTACATGGGAGCAGTATATTGCAATACATAATAATAATAAAATCTGTAAATTACAGTAAGAAATATATATACTATATATATTTAAAATTGAGTTACATATGTAGTGCAAAAAGAGAATAAAAGGAAGTACTGAATGACAGTAATTAAATATATATGTATATTAAATAGTTAAGTTGAAATAAGTAGTGCAAAAACGGAAATAAATAAAAAAAGTAGGGAGGTAGTTTTCAATGTCCATTCCGAAATCAAAAGGCAGAGGGGTAGAAGATGTTCCTGAATCATTGTGTGTGCCTTCAGGCTTCTGTACCCACTTTCTGATGGTAACAATGAGAAGAGGGCATGTCCTGGGTGATGGGGGTCCTTAATGATGGATGCCGCCTTTTTGAAGCAACTCTCCTTGAAGAGGTTCTGGATGCTGGCGAGGCGAGTGAGTTAATTTCTTTTTTTTATTTAGAGATGCAGCACGGTAACAGGCTCTTTCAGCCCAATGACATCGCGGTGCCCAAATATCTCCATATGAAAAATTAAACTAGTAACCCATACATCTCTGGGATGTGGGAGGAAACTGGAGCACCCAGAGGAAAGCCATGTAGTCACGGGGATAACGTACAAACTCCTCACAGACAGTAGCGGAATTGCTTGATAACGTTGACTTTCCTGTTACTTGTTGGAGCTTCACAGGTCCAAGTTGAAAGTTCAAAGTACTTACGTTATTAAAGTATGTATACAGAATACAACTCTGAGATTCATCTAGGTAAGGATGTTCCATCATCATCCCAACATATGTCCTGTAGTCGAGAAAAGATTTAGAGAAAACAGGTTAACGACTTTTCATAAAATGACTAGTCTCTGACCTACTCACTTAGCTGTAACTTCTATTCAGATTTTCAAGTTTTATTCTGAGTCATTTATAACCCCCTTAATAAGGTGACGATGCTATAGTAAAGCCGGGGAACGTTTTAGGAATGCAGTTACACTCTTGTTAGAGATGCGGACTGTCTGACCCTTGTGTGGGATGAATACTAATTGTCACCTCTCAGCGTATGCCTGGGCACTGTTCAGGCTTTGCTATGTGCTGGCTTGGACTGATTCATTACGTGAGGAACTGGGAATGAAACTGAACATTAGAAAACTCATGCTCAGTGACTTTGGACTTTAGGACTTTCTGAGCATTTCTGAAGATAGTTGATCCTGAACTACAACCCCTGGAACCACAAGCTGGCACCCAACAATGAAACCACTTCCCTTTATACCAGTAACGATTGGAGAGTTCTCACCTGATTATCATTAATTTCAGTTTTATCATGGTTATTTTGATTTGATTAGTTGGAGCTTTGATGTCAAGTCAGGACAGATTCATCACACTTTCAGACACAAGCTATAATGAGATCTGGGGCCAAGATGGCCTCACAGAACCCAAAATGAGTATGTAATTGATGCATAGCTGCAGGAGTTTCCACAGATGCTGGAAAGCCAAAGCAACACACACAAAATGCTGGAAGAATTCCACAGGTCAGGCAGCATCAGTGGAAGGGAATCAACAATCAACGTTTTGGGCTGAGACCCTTCATCAGGACTGGAAAGGAAGGGGGCAGAAGTCAAACTAAGAAGGTGGGGAGAAGGGACAGAGTAAGGAGGGAGGGAGAGAAGTTACTGGAAGATAGAGAAACGGATGTTCATGCCGCTAAGTTGGAGGTTAACATAGAACATAGAATAGTACAGCACATTACAGGCCCTTCGGCCCAAAATGTTGGGCCGACCCTCAAACCCTGCCTCCCATATAACTCCCAACCTTAAATTCCTCCATATACTTATCTAGTAAATTAACCAGATGGAATATGAGGTGTTACTCCTCCAGCTGATGAATTTGTGCTTCTTAATATGACTGAGAGTGGGGAGGAAGAAAACAGAAAATAATGGGAAGTGTCCCTTCCCCTAACTGATCCTATCACTCTGCTTGTATCAAGAAATGGCTTTTCTTAAAAACTGAGCAGCGGAGACAATTTAGTATTAAACAATAACTTTAGTAATAGACCACAAAATACATGCCATGAGGGGTCACAAAAAAAGAGAGAACATAAACTAAACACAAGAGTCAACAGGGTAAACTTTAGGCAGGGAGAGTGAAGGCTAGGTGCAATGGGTTGAGGCCGGCTGGGTTGATATATGAACAAGGACTGTGGCTGAGATTTGGGGCTAAGTAGGCTGCAGGTGGCCAGTCTTGAATGGGTGACAGGTGAATCCTATTATCTGGGTAGAGACTGGCGGGTGTATACATGTGCAGGTTGGGAGGTGTCAGCAGAAGCAGGCCTGACAACTTGGACCTCTCTTGGCCACCTTGTCCCTGCCCACAATTGGGGAGTAAGGATAGGTAACACAGCTTCTTTGTCTGCCCAAGTTATCTTCAGTTCCTTGGTTATAAGAAAATAAAAACCTCAGGAAGCGCTCAGTGGTGGGATAAATGTGCTTTCAGGAAAGGGCTTTCCAACTCTAAAGTAACAGCAGCTGTGCAATCACTTGAGTCGAGTGTGATGTTCTCCTTAGTGGTTGTCTGTTGGGGGGACCTCAGGTGGCCGTAGAGTCTGAGCTGGGATCTACATAACCAGGACGTTAGGGGTGAATTCCCTTAATGGAGAATGACTGCGTGTGACTTTGTTTACGGTGGGGAGCCTGATACATGGTCCTTGGCGTGGAGTCAGGGTCCAATGGCATGGGATGCAAGACAACTGAGCACCCTTCACTGCCGCAGCTTTCCCCCACCTTCACTGCCATTCTGATGCGCCATTATCTCCTGCCACCTTCACCATTGAGGTCTCAGTTGGATGGCCCTTTGTCTGGAACCTCCACCTTGACCTTACTGCCATGGATGATCTTCTGAGGAGCCAAATGCCAGCCGGCATTGCTCTTAGGTTCTCAAGGGCCCACAAACCTCTCCACCACGACAAGATGACGACCCTCAGAGAAGACACCCATGCCAGCTGGAGTTCCCTAGCAAGACTGTATGGAACAGATCTACCCTTTTAATACTATTCTCAACTTCAGTAGCACTGCAGAGAGGATTCCAATGCTTGAAAACCTTGGGGTCCTTGAAACACCTTGAGTGTTTTTATTATTGTCCTGTCAAAGAAGCGCAGCTGGGGTGGACTCACAAAGTTTCAATTCACGAAGTTTCACGAAGTTTCCCCGGCTCAATGCTTTATTTTAAAAATTTTATTTTAGTTCAAGAAACAGCATGGAACAGGTCCTTCCGGCCCAACAGGTTGCACCACCCGGCAACCCACCTACTTAACACAAGCCTAATCACAGGACAATTTCAATGGCTAATTAACCTACTAACTGGTACATCTTTGAACTGTGGTGGGGGGAAAGCCGGATTTGAACTCTGAACTCTGACACCCCGAGCTGTTAAAGCGTCGCGCTGACTGCTACACTGTCATTTCTCTAGCAAAGATCAGAGCCTTGGAATGTTCTTTGGCAGAAGCACATACCATGAACCAAGCAGGAGGAAGCTGTTACTAAGGGATGGAGTACATAGGCCTGAAATTGCTGTTGAATTTCCTTGGATGCTCTCCTGCAACAGCACAACAGAGAGGTTTCATGTGAAAATAACATTCATTGAAAACTGAACGAGTGTTAAAAGGTAAACGTTCATTCATTGCAAAATAAGCCGGTTGTGGCCAGAAGTCTGGGGCCTAAAGGGTAGTGATTCTATGGCACATGTACCCAAGATGCCACATGTAAAAATCCTGTTGGCACACGGCATACAATGCTGCTCTTCAATTCTTTAAATCCTTCCCATAATAAAGAGATACATAATGATTATCCTTACTGCCAAATGAAGCAGAAAATGATTCTTTACAACCAAAGAGCAGTGAGGTTCTTCATTTATTTAGAAATACAACGTAAAATAGGCCCTTCCAGCACTTCAAGCCAAGTAGCCCTGCAAAGCCTAGTTTAATCCAAGCCTAACCACAGGATAATTATACAATGACCTCTTAACTTACCAGTTAATCTTTGGACTGCTGGAGGAAACTGGAGCACTCGAAGATAACCCATCCCCTGCACTGGGCCGATGTTCAGACTCCTTACAGATGACGTCAGATTTTAACTGCGAACTCTGACACTCCAAGCTGTAATAATGTCCTGCCAAACGCCATTCACAGGAAAGCTCTCATGCCAGCTTAGCTGTTTGTGAGAACACGTAACATTGGAATTTATAGATGCTGCCTGACCTGCTGAGAGGCTCCAGAACATTTTGTGTGCATTGCTCTAGATTTCCAGCATCTGCAGTGACTCTTGTGTCTGTGATACTGGATGATAAGCTTTGAAATCCTTACAGTCCCAGTGTACACATCAGTATTTGGATCATAAGTGAATACAACAACAATATTATTTAGAAATAGTGTTATTTCTCAATTGCCTTTTGTAAAAGATTAATATTAATAATAGTAGAAGTTTTCTAAAACGCTTCATTTATTTCAGTCTATATCTGCTATGGTTTTATTAATAGTAAAACAATGAATACACATTGAATAAACAACTGGCCTCATCCTTTTACCTTCATAATAATTGTTACTAATTCATTAATCAATGATAACCTCTGCTCAGGATTACTGCTGCACATGAGAGAATTTTTAAGAATATTGCCAATATGGGCACAAAGGTTTGTCAGCCTAGACTCTAGGCCAGGGGTCAGCAACCTTTACCACTGAAAGAGCCACTTGGACCCGTTTCCCACAGAAAAGAAAACACTGGGAGCCGCAAAACCCGTTTGACATTTAAAATTAAATAACACTGCATACAACGTTTTTTTTGCCTTTATGCTATGTATAAACAAACTATAATGTGTTGCATTTATGAAATTGATGAACTCCTGCAGAGAAAACGAAATTACTTTTCTGCATGCAACAAAAACATTTTGAACTCCGAAAAAAAGACGTTGGGTTGAAAGTTACTTTTAAGTAAAATACTCAATGTCTATTTGAGTCCTTCTTGTATTTATGAAAAACGCCGAACTTAAATTTTCCGCCAGCAGCAAACCAAAAATAACATCAGCCAGCTGTCAGCCTGAAAAATAAAAGGACTATTTCACTGAACAATGAAAAAATATGAATATACATAAAACAATAGGCAATTAAAATATTTATCATACTTGGTTAATGGGATTTCTGCTCCTGGACCTCAGCGCACAGCGTCTGCACATCAGGGCTGTATGACGTCACCTTCATCTTTGCACAGGATCGCAAGCTGTCATCTGTGAGGCGTGCGCGATGTTTGTTTTTAATAAAGTTCATGTTGGAGAACACCTGCTCACATACATATGTGGATCCAAAGATCGACAGGACTCCAAGCGCATACTTTTTCATGTTTACATAAATGTCGGGCATAGGATTCCATGTTTCGAACACAAGTTTGTCCGGTTTTGGAAGGTTTTCAATATCACTCCATTTGTGATTCTGAGCAAGAACGGCCTTCTGACGAGCAACATCTTCAAAGTCTGCTGTCAAGCGTCTAAACTTGGACATCCATATGTCTTTGTCGGCTATGTCGGCCAGTTCCATCTCAAGATCAGGTTGACTCACACCTGCCAATGCAGTCGTATTCAGTAGGGAAGGATCGATGCTTAAGGGAGTGACCGGGAAGGATAATGTGTTTTTTTCCTCTCTGAACTCACAGAAGCGTTTCCCAAACGATGTTTGCATTGCGATGATTGCAGAATGTAAATACTCCGAAATTATCATGTCGTGACCTTGTTTGAACTCTCTCAAATTGGGGAAGTGAGACAAAGTGCCTTTCTGTAAATCTCTGGCAAGCACTGTCAACTTGCGCTCGAATGCCAAGACATCCTCCAACATGTGCAGGGCTGTGCGTCCTTTCCCCTGAAGAGCTGTGTTCAGCGTGTTCAGGTGCGCTGTCATGTCTACCATGAAGTGTAGCTTTTCCAGCCACTTTGGCTGTTCCAGCTCAGGAAAGGTGAGCCCTTTGCTGCCCAGGAAAGTTTTCACTTCTTCCAGACACGCGACAAAGTGTTTCAGCACCTCCCCTTTGGACAGCCACCGGACTTTGTTGTGCAGCAGGAGATCAGCTCGTCCAGTAACAAACGGAATTGACGGTGATTTAAACTTTTTGCCATTATTTTATTGACAATCTGAATGACAACATCCATTACTTCTGTGCATTCCGGAGGAAATGTTTGAGCGCACAGTGCCTCTTGGTGCAAGATGCAGTGAAAAGTCAGCAGCTTTCTGTCCAGCGACTTCTGCAGTAAAGCCACAATTCCCTTGTGCATTCCCGTCATATTCGGTGCCCCATCAGTAGCTACTGACACCAGATGGGTGGTCTTTATTCCTTTGGCTCTTAAACAATTCAAGACAGCCTCACAGATGTCCTCCCCCCGTGTTTGGTCTTTTAGAGGTATCAACTCAATCAGTTCTTCCTGTGGCCCGGCAGAGTTTACATACCGGCAGAACAACGCTATTTGTTCAATATCACCTTTGTCTTGAGACTCGTCACAGGCAATCGAGTAGGCCACAGCTGAATTGATGTCTTTAATTTGCTGTCTTGTGATGTCTTCTGCCATTTTTATGGTTCTGTCTTTGACAGTCTTTGCAGAGAGGGGCATATCCCTGATTTTCTGCACAATTTCACTCTTGTTTTTAAAGTCCGTGAATAGATGTTCTGAAATCTTAATGAAAGATTCTTTTATATATTCACCATCTGTAAACTGCTTCCCGTGCCTGACTATTTCCTGAGCGGCAATATAACTGGCGTATGTCGTTGATTTTCCAGACTTCATCCATTTCTGGAAATGATTTTTGCTCAGATCAACCTTCCGCATCAGTTCCGAAACGGCTTTTTTTCTCTCATCTCCATCCGGATATTTTTGAGCAAAGGCTGCGTGTTTATTCTGGAAATGCCTTGCGACATTTGACTTTTTGTTGTTTGCTAGTTTCTCATTGCATATTAAGCATACCGGTAAACCAGTCTCGTCAACAGTGAAAGCAAATGAATCTGCCCACGTATCATTAAACGTTCTGTTTTCTTCAGTCACTTTTCTTTTTTTAGAATTCTCCATAGTTGGCTTACCTTGGATCGAAAAATTAAAGAAATCGCGCACTGGCGGGTGTCAGGTATTGGCAGTGGTGACGTATATTAATAGCGATAAAAACACGTTGTAGCGGTGTGCTCACGCAGTCAGTAAACTGCAGTCGAATAACTTTATTCGAACTAAACAGCCTTGCTTTTAAGCCTCCCTCAACCCAGCCCCCATGGACGCAGATGCTGCAAAAGACGCGTACTCACAAACCCCCGTAGGCTATCTCCCCTAGCCGGAATGCTGGCTAATTGTGAGCCGTTTCGGATGTGCCAGGAAATGTGTCGCCACATTTAGATTGTACAAGATCACCATAATCTTCAAATTTAGAATTACATTTCAAAAGCTAACAAACTAACATAAAATACATTTTAATTAAATACTGACCAATTATTTCCCAAAGCCACAGGGAGCCGCAGCACAGAGGTGAAAGAGCCACAAATGGCTCGGGAGCCGCAGGTTGCCGACCCCCGCTCTAGGCCAAAGGTTCCAACTTGGGGTCCATGGGACCCTTGCTAAATGGTGTTGGTCCATGGCATAAAAAAAAGGTTGGAAACCCCTGCACTAGGCACAACCCCTAAAAAAATCTGAGATTCTATCTGGAGTGCCCATTTAAAAGCCTTTGAGATAGTGATCAGGATCTGAGTTGAACTGGATTTCAATAGATGAAATCACACTATTAGGCCTGGTATAAAACCTTGGCTAGCCAGTCAGGATGAAGGGTCACAGCCTGAAATGAAAACTCCTTCCTTTCCATAGATACTACCTGACCTGTTGAGTTCCACCAGCATTTTGTGTGTGTAATTAAAATTGTTTATGAACTGTAATGAGTCCATTTTTATTGCATCAATGTATTGTACCAGATCATCATTCTTAAACATATCAAGAAAAGATTTTTAATGAATATGTTTTTAAAAGTTTTTACATTCTAAAAATGTCTGCTGTTTGCCTTGGTTCATAATTGAAATCCTTGGCCAATACATAAATGGCAATTCATCGAATTTTAACTGCATTTTCGGTCAATGTTATCATTCGCAGTCAAAGCAGAAACTAACCTCTGTGGTATCTTCTACCTTGGAGAACATTTTTGAGTTTTTTTAAAGCTAAGATTGATGGATTTTTGGATATATATATGTATATGTGCATGTATGTGTGTGTTTCTGAGAATTGGGTGGAAAAGTGGATGAAGTTAGCTCCAACCACGATATTTCTGAATGGCAAAGTAGGCTAAAGGGTTGATAATAGTCAGCCCTGCTTCTATTATATTCTTTATTGAACTAACTCTGTGTAGATATAGCTATTATTTCAAAGAGAATGTTATAGTTTAATGTGCTACCTAACATTTTTAAATTTACAGATGAGAGAACTTGGCAGTATAGTCAACTACAAAGAAAATAGTGCAAAATTGCAGCAAAATATAAAAGCTTGCATGGAATATTCAGACGTAAGGCAGATGAGGTTTAATGCAGAGAAAAAGGTGTACTTTAGTAGAAGTAACAAGGAGAGACAATATTGATGCAAAGAAACTGTTCTGGAAGGGGTGCCGGAATAGAGGAATCTGGGAGTATGCATACATAAATCCCTGAAATCAGCAGAGCATAGAGTATAAATCTATAGAATAATAACCATAACAGAATCAATGAATGATCAGGCAACTAGGGCGTTCAACCAGAGTGCAGAAGACAACAAACTGTGCAAATGCAAAAAGAGGAAACAGTAATATAAATAAATAAGCAATAAATATTGAGAACATGAGATGAAGAGTCCTTGAAAATGAGTCCATTGGTTGTGCTGAAAGACAGGGATTTTAGTTTGCACTCATTATGTAAATCTTGTGTATCAATGCGAGAGGGACTGGGTCCTCGAGTGAGAAACGACCCACTGTTTGGGTGGTTTAAATGGTGGGCTGGATGGATTGGAAAGGCAGGGTTTGGGACTGGAGGTGAGGGTTGGGCCAATTCTGCTTGCTGGTCCGCGATGTTCGCTTCGCTCTTTGCTGCACTGAGGCTGCTCTGGGCTTTGCATGTGTGAGCTCCACAACGTTTTGCAACACTGTGTGATGAACTGCGACTGAGGCTGTGGGCCTGCATCTGGTGCTCCAGGCTTCCCGTCTATGGATACACTCTCGTTCTGAATGCTGTTGCTTGCTTTTATTGTTTGCACGATTTGTTTTTTCCCCCCTCTCTCTCTCTCTCTCTCTCTCTCTCTCTCTCTCTCTCTCGCTCTCTGTCCATTGGATATTTGTTGGTCCTTCTTTTAATAGGCTTCTTTGGGTTTCTTTGTTTTGTGCCTGTCTGTAGGAAGATGCATCTCAAGGTTGTATAATGTATACATATTTTGATAATAAATATACTTTGAACTTTAAAAGCACTTTGAACTACATAATTAAGGACTATAGATTTTGCAGATGCTAGAAATCAAAAGCAGCACACACAAACCTACATCAGCATGAATGATACTTCACTGGCATTTATAACATATAACAATTACAGCATGGAAACAGGCCATCTCGGCCCTTCTAGTCCGTGCCGAATGCTTACTCTCACCTAGTCCCACCTACCTGCACTCAGCCCATAACACCCCATTCTTTTCCTGTCCATATACCTATCCAATATTTTTTTAAATGTCAAAATTAAATCTGCCTCTACCACTTCTACTGGAAGCTCGTTCCACACAACTACCACTCTCTGAGTAAAGAAGTTCCCCCTCATGTTACCCCTAAACTCTCAACTCATGTCCTCTTGTTTGAATCTCCCCTACTTTCAATGGAAAAGCCTATCCACGTCAACTCTGTCTATCCCCCTCATAATTTTAAATACCTCTATCAAGTCCCCCCTCAGCCTTCTATGCTCCAAAGAATAAAGACCTAACTTGTTCAACCTTTTTCTGTAACTTAGGTGCTGAAACCCAGGTGACTAGTAAATCTCCTCTGTACTCTCTCTACTTTGTTGACATCTTTCCTGTAATTCAGTGACCAGAACTGTACACAATACTCCAAATTTGGCCTCACCAATGCCTTGTACAATTTTAACATTACATCCCAACTCCTATACTCTATGCTCTGATTTATAAAGGCCAGCATACCAAAAACTTTCTTCACCACCCTATCCACATGAGACTCCACCTGCAGGAAACTATGCACCATTATTCCTAGATCACTTTGTTCTACTGCATTCTTCAATGTATATGACAAACAGCGTTGGACCCAGTGCAGATCCCTAAGGCACACCACTAGCCACCGGCCTCCAACCCGACAAACAGTTATCCAGCACTACTCTCAGGCATCTCCCATCCAGCCACTGTTGAACCCATTTTACTACTTCAATATTAATACCTAACGATTGAACCTTCCTAACTAACATCCACTGCTTTACCCTCGTCAACTTTCCTAGTAACCTCTTCAAAAAATTCAATAAGATTTGTCAAACATGACCTTCCCTGCACAAATCCATGTTGACTGTTCCTAATCAGACCCTGTCTATCCAGTTAATTATATATACCATTTCTAAGAATACTTTCTATTAATTTACCCACCACTGACATCAAACTGACAGACCTGTAATTGCTCGGTTTACTCTTAGAACCCTTTTTAAACAATGGAACCACATGAGCAATATGACAATCCTCTGGCACCATCCCTGTCTCTAATGACATTTGAAATATTTCTGTCAGAGCCCCTGCTATTTCTACACTAACTTCCCTCAAGGTCCTAGGGAATATCTTGTCAGGACTTGGAGACTTATCCAGTTTTATGTTCTTTAAAAGCGCTAGTACTTCCTCTTCTTTAATCATTATATTTTCCATAACAACCCTACTTGTTTCCCTTGCCTTACACAATTCAATATCCTTCTCCTTAGTGAATACCAAAGAAAAGAAATTGTTCAAAACCTCCCCCATCTCTTTTGACTCCGCACATAGCTGTCCCCTCTGATTCTCTAATTGAACCAATTTTATCCCTCACTATCCTTTTGCTATTAATATAACTGTTGAAACCCTTTAGATTTATTTTCACCTTACTTGCCAAAACAACCTCACATCTTCTTTTAGCTTTCCTAATTTCTTTCTTAAGATTCTGTTTATATTCTTTGCATTCCTCAAGCGCCTCATTTATTCCATGCTGCCTATATTTACTGTAGATCTCCCTCTTTTTCCGAACCAAGTTTCCAATATCCCTTGAAAACCATGGCTCTCTCAAACTTTTAACCTTACCTTTCAACCTAACAGGAACATAGAGATTTCATTTCTATGACCTCCATTTCTCTATTACATCCTTCGCATAAAACAAGTTGTCACAATCCACTCTTTCTAAATCCTTTTGCATCTCCTCAAAGTTAGCCTTTCTCCAATAAAAAATCTCTAC
Organism: Hypanus sabinus; assembly: GCF_030144855.1. Taxonomy (NCBI): domain Eukaryota; kingdom Metazoa; phylum Chordata; class Chondrichthyes; order Myliobatiformes; family Dasyatidae; genus Hypanus; species Hypanus sabinus. Next base: position 83,199,536 of record NC_082718.1, read on the forward strand.
TCTGGGTCCAGTTCTATCCTTCTCCATAATTATATTGAAACTAATGGCATTGTGATCACTGGACCCAAAGTACTCCCCAACACATACCTCCGTCACCTGACCTATCTCATTCCCTAACAGGAGATCCAACACTGCCCCTCCTCTAGTTGGTACCTCTATGTATTGCTGCAAAAAACTATCCTGCACACATTTTACAATCTCCAAACCATCCAATCCTTTTTCAGAATGGGCTTCCCAGTCTATGTGTGGAAAATTAAAATCTCCCACAATCACAACCTTGTGCTTACTACAAATATCTGCCATCTCCCTATAAATTTGCTCCTCCAATTCTTGCTCTCCATTAGGTGGTCTATAATACACCCCTATAAGTTTTACTGCACCTTTCTCATTCCTCAATTCCACCCAAATTGGCTCCCTAGATGAGCCCTCTAATCTATCCTGCCAAAGCATCGCTGTAATATTTTCTCTGACAAGCAATGCAACACCTCCCCCTCTTGCCCCTCCAATTGTATCACACCTGAAGCAACAAAATCCAAGAATATTTAGTTGCCAATCACACCCCTCCTGCAACCATGTTTCACTAATAGCTACAACATCATATTTCCAGGTATCAATCCATGCTCTAAGCTCATCCACCTTTCTTATAATGCTCCTAGCCTTAAAACAGATGCATTTAATAAACTCTCCACCTCTTACTCTCTGTTTATCCCTAAAGGCACAAACATCTTTATTATCTTTTTCTTCCTTCTCCCCTACATCTTTGGTCTATGCGCTCCCTTTCTCTATCACCTGCCTATCCTCCCTCACACACTGTCTTCTAGCTTTCTCTATTTGTGAACTAACCTCCTCTCTCCTAATCTCTTGATTCTCACCCCCCCCCCCCGCAACCATTCTAGTTTAAAGTCTCTCCGGTAGCCTTCAGAAATCTCCCCACCAGGATATTGGTCCCCCTGGGATTCAAGTGCAACCCATCCTTTTTGTACAGGTCACACCTGCCCCAAAAGAGGTCCCAATGATCCAGAAACTTGAATCCCTGCCCCCTGCTCCAATCCCTCAGCCACTCATTTATCCTCCACCTCATTCCATTCCTACTCTCACTGTCGCGTGGCACAGGCAATAATCCTGAGATTACCACCTTTGCGGTCCTTCTTCTCAACTCCCTTTTGTGTTGTTACTGTCCACGCTTTGTGGTGCATCAGGTGGCAACGAAGTTTCTTTAGCATTTGTTTTTAATGAGGCCAATTTGCTAGCTTGATGCTCAACCCAGCATGGATGGAAAGCGTCCAAGGAGCTGGCTGGATTCCAACCCAGAGCCACTTGCCTCAAAGTCCAGTGTGGATGCCACCACACCGTCGGCCGGTGAACATGTGACAGAGCATGGGATTTATGTTACAACTCAACCTGCGACACATGAAAAGCCATGAACCAAAGAATTGAATTCCAAGACTATGGCATTTCATTTCTTTTCCCCATAGCACATCCTTTACATTGGATTTGTCTGCTTAAGGTCAAGTTGTTCTTGTATATAGTGGTGTTTTGGTTTGAATTGATACAATTTGAAGGACCTGCAATGGAACGGGTCCACTTGCTGCTTTGTTGGTGATTTATTCTTAAATTCTAAAACTGGGTATATTGCTCCTGCCTGACTCCTGACATTATGGTCTTTAATATGTGATCTTAGCAAAAGCATAAACCATATTGCCAATTGGATCCTTCAGATAAGCTCAGGTCGTCTGACCTGCTGTAGTCACATGCTGCAAACTTAAATATCTTTGCTGCATACCATTCTATTCTATCAGATACTACTGGGAATTTCTGGACTCTCACAATCCTGATAAAACATCGTAACTGTGCAAATGATATTCATTTGGGAATGGACTGGAACCGCCAGAAGTTATGTTTCATGAAAGTTTTAAGAGGAAGCAAAGGTTTTATTGTATTTATCTTTGATTCTGGCTCCCCTTTTGGGTGTGTAGATCTCTACCTCTTTCTTCTCATGCTTTCTTCAGTATTTTACAATGTCTGCTTATTTCTGAATACCTTCTGCAATATCTCTGGGCACATGTACCTCTCTTCCTTTCTCTTTCCTTCTCCCTCTCTATTATCTATTTATCTCTGTATTTTCCTGTCACTGTCTCTGTGTGTCTGTCTCTGTTTACCTGCTTCAAATGATCTTTTTGACCCATCTCTCTCTTTATTCCCCTGTACATTATTTGGTCTGTCTCACTTTGACCAAGTCTCTGTCCATAAGCTGATTTGTGACGGACAGCACTCTCCCTACCCATGTGTATTTACACACACACACACACACACACACACACACACACACACACATCACCTTGTCATTCTGCTGTTGTTGCACCGATTGTGCGCACTTTAATGTCTTCCCCCAGTATATTCTTATAATGACTCAAAGTTTCAAATGGTTCAATTTGATATCAAAGAATATATACTGCCTACAACCTGGAATTCTTACTCTTCGCGGACATCCACAAAACAGAGAGAAAAAGAACAAACCTCAAAAGAACAACCTTCCCACACACAAGCAGCAACAAAAGCATCAACTCTCGCCCCACCCTCCACTTGGCTGTAGCAAAGGTACTGACCCCTTCACAACCCACCACACAAGGAATAGCAAGCCCGCAAAGATCATGATCTAGAGTCCAACAGAAACGACTGTCCATCTCAACATTTTGACAACAGGCTGTCTCTCTCCTACCACAGCGAGAGGGGAGACCAACAGCTCACTAATTCGATGTTACAATCTACAGGTTACTCGAGTTCCCTCAACTTGGAGTCAATAGGCTCTCACTCACAATCAGGAGAGAGAGATTGCTCAAGTATAGAAGCCCCAGACAGCTGCACCCACTGTCTCAATGCTTTGATCTCCTGCATTGCTTCAGTCAGCGACATCCGCGAGGAAGCAGTTTGTCCACAGGATCACACCGCAAAGGCATATGTCTTCCAAGCTGTTCCTGGAGATAGTGTAGTGCAAGCTGCTCAGCAAGTTCCAAAGAGCAAGAACCCATTGCCCATGAAGAACGTGGCTCGAGCGCGGCTGTAGTTCACGGACTCTGACAGAACACCGGCCACCTTGAACAGGGGGGAAGAAAAGATATTAGAACAGGAGATTTAAATTGTCCCACAGATGAACTGAAAGAAGTCACTCGGGTCCGTAAAAACTTCTGGCACCATCTTCAGCTCCGGATTTGGTAGCCTTTCTCGCCATACATGGTGTAATATTCCATTTCTTTAGTTATGGGGATGTGTAAATATCTACATATTGTTTGTATACTGTATTTAATGTGGATCTGTTCATTTTGTAACATGATTGTAACTACATTGTGGAGTGCATCAGATTCTAATCCATGTGTAGCCTTAAGTTAACTTTGTGGGTCATTAAAGAAAGTGCGTCCTGTTGCCGAATTAAGGAAGTGAATCATTCTCATTGAGAGAGGGCGATCCAGCTGCCAGCAGCTCACACAGGACAAAAATAGTCTGGAGCTATCATTATGGTTTCTGGTAGATATCTTTTTTGTAAATATTGGTAATCTTCTTGTACTATTTTCACAAATTTTTGGAAGTTTTAATTTTGACACACTTAGTAAATGAACTTTCACTAAAGCACTAAGCAAGTCTAGTTGTTTTTCCTTTGATTGTAACCCACAATCTAAACAATTTCTCTCTACGTTTTTCCACCTTTCTCTTCCTTGGCCTGATATAACAGAAGATGAATGGACACGATGTGATAACATACCTTGTCTCCCATTCACTTTTCATTAGATCATCCCGGTTGAAAACCAAAGATTAACCTTAATCCTGGTTTAATTTTGACTCTACTCTGAAAACTCCCAAATGTGCATTTAAGGGGTTAATCATCCCCTGCAGTTCCGATAATGTCTATTTTATGAAAGGCTGTAACTGGATCATTATATTCAATTTTTACACATGTGGTCTGTAATGCAGTTGATTCCTCTCAAATCTATAACCTATTAACTGTGGAATTCTAGACTGATTCAAAACATACTCCCTGTGCTCACAGTGCAGACTTGTATCTGTGTAACAGTTTTGAAATACAACAATAAACACACTGAACACCTCCAAGAGGACCACAAACTGCTGTACTATTCTATTCTATGATCTGGAGGCTTGTGTGCCTCAGTGACCCGGAGAGCTACGTTGGCTGGAGTCAGGGCTTTATGCTTAGAGTTTTGGTAGGGTCACCCATGCCAAACTGGTCAAAGGGTAGAGGCCAGACTATTAGTGATTCATCGGTCCTTCTAGTTCAGGATTCAGCTCAGGACTAACAACTCTGACTGGTAAAACAAAAATGTTACAGAGACAGCAATGAAGAATCCTTCTATGTCCGAGTGCGACAGTGTTCCTGAGTCTCCACCCGGGACTTGCATGACTGACAGTAGTGAAAACCACGAGGAAGCTACTGACATGATGAAGGAAGCCCTGAACACCACCAGAAATGGAGGACTTTCATTATTGCCCTAAATGCCAGTGGGGTAAAGGGTGGAAGAGAGAGAGTGCACTGTTGAGCATGGGACTGCCAGAGCTGCTGCAAGCACGCGTCATCTTTCCTCTTTCTTTGCGAGGGGTAGCTGAGAAACATGGGTGATAAGCTAAAGCTACCAATGCAAGCTACTGTTTGGAATGGATGGGAGTGGTGGATGAACTAAGCCTAACTGAGAAAAGTTGGGGGAGTTTTATTGGGAGATGCTGGAATGCCAACAGTCTCTCAAGGATCTGGCCAATGTGTCATTCTGGTGGACTGCGGTTCTCCTGACTCATCGTGTTGCTCAGTAGTTATTGTAGGACCACCATGAGTGGGTGACCAACTTGGCTCCTACAGATGGGTGAGCTTCTCCCAGTGGGTCAGAGGGACATACCGATTTCCTACTACAGGATGACATCCTGGCATCTCAATAGTTGGAGAGCTCCTGATGATGGAAGTGGTTGCTGTCTGGCCCTTGGTGGAACTCTCCTCCAATTCCTGATAGAATTCTCTCCAGCTCCTGGTCAAAGATGAGTCACGGAGCCTGATTTTGGGCAGAGAACGTATTACCCACTCACCTGCATAGTTCTCCTTGCACCTATCATTGAGCAAGCTGGCACAGCCCCATTAAAGACTCAGGTCCTCCCAGCTAATTGGCAGCCATGATTTGGTGCTAGGATTTTAATATTTAAAGAGCACCTGAACTGAGGGTTCGTACTCAATTGTCAACTCAACTTTGGATTCTCATCAAATGTCGAGCTTAGAACCCTGTCCTTGTTTCAGTCTTGTATCGTGTCTTGATTCTAGTTTCACATACTCCAGCACTGGTCCTAGCTTAAGTCTCTTGCCACAGCAACATATCATCAGCATCATCATTGTGTTGTTATGAGTGTTATCTAGAGCACAGGCTAGATATAGATTAAAGAACTCTCTAAACACTACATTTCAGGCTGGATATCTCCCTTTAGTTTGCATTATTTGGGGACATTCACCTTTAAGAGTTCAATGGTTCAAAGGTTTCATTTAATATCAGAGAATGTATACTATATACAACCTGAAATTCTTACTCTCCGCAAAACAGAAGAAAAACCCCAAAGAATGAATGATAGAAAAAAGTTAGAACTCCAAAGTCCCCCCACCGCATCCCATGCACAAGCAGTAGCATCAGCCGTTCCCCCCTCTACCTCAGCAAAAGCACCGGCCTCCCACCACCTGCCTGCAACCAATAGTGAGCCCCAAAGAGACCATGATCCAGAGTCCATCAAAAAAAAATCCATTGTCCATCCCAACACTTTGACGTGCCACAGATTCTCACTAACGAGGAAGAGCGAGGTATTGGTCCTGCTGCAGCAAGAGGGGAGGCCAAAAGCTCGCTGTTCTGATGTTACAATCCGTAGCATCGCTTATTTCAACGGCAGCGAACACTGCTGTCTCAAGGTACTGATCTCTCGCAATGCTTCAATCGGCGACGCCGCTGAGGAATCAGGATGTCCGCAGGGCCGCAGGCCCACACCCCAAAGGCCCACGTCTTCCAGGCTGCTCCTGGAGACATCAAAATTGCGAGGCCATTTGCCGAGCTCCAAGAGCAGGAACCCATCGCCGGGGAGAACCACAATTTGAGTACGACCGGTCCTGGTTTCACCCTCACCATTTTTCACTCAGTCATCTCTCTGAGTAAAATTACCTCTTAATATTGGATTACCTCCAAGACGACCACAACCTTGTCATTGTTTGGAGGCTTGGGTGCATGACTGCCCTAAAATATCAGCAGCATAACTGGTGGAAAGTAAATTAATGCTGGATTAAGAGAACCTTTTGTGTGGCCTTGCCCCTTTGAATCAGCATATGTCGTGAAATTTGTTGACTTTGTGGCAGCAGTACACTATATAACAATAGAAAAAAGAGAACTGTGAATTACAGTAAAATGATATATATTTATATATATATATATATCAAATAGTTAAATAAGGAGTGCAAAATATAGGAAATAAAAAAAGTAATGAGGTAGTGTTGATGGGTTCAATGTTTATTCAGAAATCCGATGGCAGAGGGGAAGAAGCCATTCCTGAATCGCTGAGTGTGTGCCTTCAGACTTCTGACCTTTTCCCAGATGGTAGCAATGAGAAGAGGGCAGGTCCTAGGTAGTGGGTGTCCTTAATGATGGACTTTCTCAGCTCAAGTGAAATTTGTGTTGGTGGACTGACAAAAGGAGAAGGCAGTCAGGTCATTCCTTCCGTGGGCTGGAGCCCAGGTCCCAGTGGTGAAAGGCAAGAGTCTGACTCATTGCACCACCCTTACCCCCACAATGGCAATATTAACTCCAGTGCAAAGGAATTGCTTTGCTGGCTTCCACATGGCTGCCTGATCTGCAAAATTAATGCCAGATTCTCAAACGGCTTCACTCTCTTGGTCAGGATTCTGGCTCTTTTGTGTTGTGGCAGTGTCTCGTGTTTTGGAATTGCGGAATGCAAATTATTAACCATGTTGCAACGCCAGGAAATAAACTGGAAAAATCCCATAACCGTTTCTTTTTGACAACATCCTTATGTGGCTCACAAATGGGGCATGTCCATAACTTGTGCAGAGCAGTGGAAATATAAGAAAGCATGAACTGAGAAGATGTCATTTTATCTATTAAAATCACACCTTACCCCAGCTGTGTTCAATCCCTCTGCACATCTCATCACCAAGGTCACAAAAGCACAAAGCAATAGGAAGAGCTGTTCTGTGCCCATCTGAGTCCCTCATGGATGCCTCTGGAAATTTTGACTTTCCAGGTATTAATCTCTCTCTCTGGATTGATCTTGGAGTGAGACAATTAGAAATTAAAAATGTAGAAATAAACAAGCTTGGATGGATGCAAAACTAGGTTGCCAATTACAGCATAATAGAACAGTGGAATAGTGGTTAGCACAATGCTTTACAGTAACAACAACCCAGGTTCATTTCCACTGCTGCTGGTGAGGAGTTTGTACACTCTCTCCGTGACAGTGTGGGTTTCTTCTGGTTGCTTTGGTTTCCTCCACAGTCAACAGATGTACCGGATGGTAGGTTAATTGGCCGTTGTGAGTCGTACCGTGATTAAGCTAAGATTAAATTGAGGGGGTTGCTGGGCAGCACTGCTCAAAGGGTCTATTCTGTGCTGTAGCTCTTTAAATAAATAAATAAAATTCTAATAGGAGAAGATTTCCCAATGTTAGCTCTAAACCAGGGGTTCCCAACCCTTTTTATGCCACGGAGCTTTACCATCAGCCGAGGAACCCCTGCTCTAAGTTCAATTTTTAAACACCTCGTAATACTGCATTCATGTTCAGCTTGAAACAGATTGCTTAACTTCCACTTCATTTTTCATTCAGACACTCAGTGGCCGCTTTGTTAGGTACACGTGCAACCTGCTCCTTAATACAAATATCTAATCAGCCAATCATGTGGCAGCAACTCAATGCATAAGAGATTCAGTGGTCAAGAGTTTCAGTTGTTGTTCAGACCAAATATCAGAATGGTGAAGAACTGTGATCTAAGTGACTTTGACTGTGGAATGATTGTTGGTGCCAGATGGGTTGGTTTGAGTATCTCAGAAACTGGTGCTCTATGATGATTTTTTTGCACAACAGTCACTAGATTTTACAGAGAATGGTGCTGAAAACGAAAAGGAAAGCATCCAACGAGCGGCAGTTCTGTGGGCAAAAATGCATTGTTAATGGGAGAGGTCAGAGGGAGATGACCAGAGTGATTTAAGCTGACAGAAATGAGAGAGCAATGAAACCAACCACATGTTACAACAGGGATGTGCAGAAGAGATCTCTGAATGCACAGGACTTTGCATATTGAAGTGGATGGCCATATGTACATTCAGTGGCCACTTTATTGGATACAGGAGGTACCTAATAAAGTGCCTAGTGAGTGTGTGTTGCTGTTTTAGGGCAATTCCGTCAGATTCCCAAGGAAAATGGAACATTACTTTAGGAAACGCTACATTCTGACAATTCTTACACTGAACATGTTCTCCATGGATGTGTCGCATCCGGATACTAGGAGAACACAATTCCTTTTTCCCAATGGGACATTAGATTGCCTAAATATAAACTCATCCTCACAATCTTTAATTTAATTCCCACTCTGATATGCAACCAGTTCATTTTTGAAATGTTGATGTTCTCAATGTTATTGGCGTTGGGGTCTATTTCACGTCATCCCGTGCATATTGAATGCTTTATCCCAGGACCAGGAATTACTGCAACATTCTAAACTTAATGGGTTCATTGGACATTCTTCTGCTGTTGTAAGCTAATGTAACTAAAATTAATATCTAAGTTCCAATCTCCAGACTGCCTTGAGGACCATCAGTCTGTGTTCAATGGTTATATCAAATGTCCCACTCACAAAGAGTCACATTGAAATTGCAATTTGTAAAATCGATATTCAACCCAACCAGCTTGTAATTGGGTCTATACTGTACAACAGCAAACCTGTGTTCATGTGCTAGCTGATTCGCACAGCAAGTAAGTAAGGGGGGGGGGGGGAAGTAAAATAGTTTCTACAGAGACAATAAACTTTAGGCCACAGCTTCTACCAGATTCATATTCTTCATCACATGAAGCATACTACTGGAGGCAGAGGGATGGTAGACCTTTCAGGTCCTGATGCAGGGTCTCGATCCAAAACACATCCATCCCTCTGCCTCTGTAGATGCTTGCTTGACCTGCTGATTTTCTCCAGTTTTGTCATCTGCAATCTTCTTTGTCTCATTTTTCTATTCTCTGCATTTCTGACCCTCATGGACAATGATCTTATTATCTCCACATACTGCAAGCTAGTATGATCACTTCAATGTGGCCATAACCAGCAATGAGTTGGGGCCCCTGTAGAGTCTGACTTACCTCCAAGTGGTCTTTATGGTGGTGATGTAATGGCTGCCAAAAGAAAATGCACAGCTGACGTTTCTGCACATGATCCTAATGTTCCTTTTCACGCCTTGTTGCGCAACAGGCGGCAAGCTTGCCATTTCTTTACCATTGTTTTTGTCTGTTTTTTATGAGGCCAAGTTGCTAGCTCGACGCTCAACCCAGTGTGGATGGAAAGTGTGCAAGGAGCCAGCCGAATTCATACCCAGGACCAGTCACCTTGAAGTCTGGTGCATATGCACCGACCAACTTTATAATCCTAATGGTTTCTCTTTTATTTATAATCAAACAATACAGAGTTCTGCAGTCTTGCCACATCCAGTTGTAGCAGTGCGATCTCTTAAGTTGAGTACGATGTTCTTCGAAGGGGTGGATTAGCTTAATAGAGAATGCCTGTGTGTGATTTTGTTCAATGTGGAGAAACTGACACATGGGCAGTCACCACAAGGTCCTTGATAGATCATACTCAGAGTCCAGTGGCATGAAATTCAAGACGAATGGAGGACCTTCATTGCCATTGTGATGTATCATCATTTTCTGTCAGCTGAGGTCTAGGTTGGATTGCTCTTTGTCTGAAATCTCTCCTTTGACCTTACTGCCATGGGTGACACTATCCGGAGCTAAGCTAAACTCCAGGCATCACTACTCTTGGGATCGCAGGAACTCACAATACTTTCCATCATGTCAAGATCCTCGGAAAAGACCCTACCACATCTACAGTTCTGCTCAAAGTTCTTAGGCCTAAATATATATAGCTGGATTGCCTAAGACTTTGGCACAGTACTGTAGTAATTTTATGTACTGCACTGTACTGCTGCTGCAAACAATAAAACTAATTTCATGAGATATGTGAGTGATGATAAACCTGATTCTGATATGGGTCTCCGTTGTGGACCAAGAGTGGAAAGGGGGCAGGGAGAGGGGAATCATAATTGGGGAAAGCAAAAAGGAGAGACAAGGGAACGTGAAGCACCAGAAAGACAGTCTGTAGTGATCAATAAACCAATTGTTTGGAATCAAATGACTTTATCTAGTGTCTCAGGGCTGGGTGTGTCTGCACCCGCACCACCCTGTGCCCCTGGCTATTCTTCTCTAGCAACTTTCTCACATACCTCTCGTGAAGCTCGACCCTCGCCATTCCCAACATCCTTTGCTCCTGTCAGATTTATAACCTTGCTCCCCACTCCACTTTGACAAATACAGTACTGTCCAAAGTACAGTACAGCACCCTAGCAATACACGTGTCTAAGAATTCTGCACAGTACTGTACTGACAAATGCCAGTAGATAATTTAACAGATAAGTGGGACAGGAAACTTCATAGGTCCCTGCATCCTGATCGATAATTGCACATTGAAGGTGAGTAATAATGTCATGGCTCCTAACATGCCATATGGATAATCTAACTCTGACTCAGACTGACATCCACATAGAAAACAATCTCCAAATCATATGTCATAAAGAAATGGCTGAGGATACTGGATATAGAGTAGACAATGTGACATGACAATATCTCAGAGCTGCTGGAGACTTGCCCTTCAGAACCAACTGCCCCCTTAGCCAAGTTGTTCCAGGACAATTGTAACACTATCTGAGAAAGTGTGAAACTGGAAAAATTCAGATGGTCAGGCAGCATCTGTGGAAAGAGCAACAGCTTTTTAATTCTGCATGTGTTTTTTTTCCACAGTTTGCTGCCTAACTTTTGAGTTTTTATCCACCAGTATTTTTTGATTTTGTTTCAGGTTTTCAGCATCTATGGTTTTCCTTTGTTCTTCAATGTGGAAAATTGCCCAGGTACAAAAATCTGCTGGAATAACTCAGTGGGTTGAACAGCACCTGAGGAGGGGGGGGGGGAAGGAATTGTCGACATTACAACATTCAGATTAAATGCCTGCATCAGTTCTGAAGGACAGTTACTATCCAATCAATCTGTTGTTAATCATCAACAAGGTACGGAACTTGTTGTTGATAGTGCATAAAGGGAATAACTCATTTATCAGTAGTTGGCATAGGTTCAGATTTCCTTGGTTTTCACCTTCTGGAAAAAATAATTCCTCTCCCCCACCTTCACCCCCACCCTTCTTCTAATCCCTAATATGGCCTCTTTCCTCTTCTCACCTGTCTATCACCTCCTCCTTCCCTTTCTCCTATGGTCCACTCTCCTCTCCTGTCAGATTCCTTCCTCTCCAACCCTTTACCTTTCCTACCCACCTGGCTTCATCTATCACCTTCTAGCCATCCTCCTTCCCCTCCCCCACCTTCTTATTCTGGTGTCTTCGCCCTTCTTTTCCAGTCCTGAAGAAGAGTCTTGCCGGAAATGTCAATTGCTTATTCATTTCCATAGATGATGCCTGACCTCCTGAGTTCCCCCAACATTTTGTGTGTCTTACTTTTCATTACAACTGTTCAAATGGTCAAGGCCTCAGTTTTTGACACTTATATGGGGGTATCAACAGGAGGATGAATGGAAATAAACAATATACTGACTTTTGTTATATCTTACACTAAAGAAGTCAATTATCTTAATCAAGAAAGTGTCTGATACCCAAACATCTTCAGCTGCTTTGTTAATGACTTCTCCCATTGTAAGCTCAGAAGTAAGTTGTTCTCTTATGATTGCATTATGCCCAGTTTAGTCTGAAACTCCTCAAGTAACTAGGGATGCCAAGACCAGATATAGCATGTCCTGGACAATGTCAGACATAGAGCTGATAAATGGAAAATTAAATTTATCCATTCCTAGAGCATTGTTGGTAGAATCTCAGGTGGTGACGAGAGGGCGTACAGGAATGAGATATGCCAACTAGCAGAGTGATGCCACAGCAACAACCCCAGAACTCAACATCAGTAAGATGGACGAGCTGATTGTGGACTTCAGGAAGGGTAGGACGAAGGAACTCATATCAATCCTCATAGAGGGATCGGAAGTGGAGAGAGTGAGCTGATTCAAGTCCCTAGGTGTTAAGATCTCTGAGGATCTAACCTGGTCTCAATGTATTGATGTAGTTATAAAGAAGGCAAGACAATGGCTATACTTTATTAGGAGTTTGAAGAGATCTAACAAATACACTCAAAAACTTCTATAGTTGTAACATGGAGAACATTCTGACAGGCTGTGTCACTATCTGGTATGGAGGGACTACTGCACAGGACCGAAAGAAGCTGCAGAAGGCTATAAATCTAGTCAGCTCCATCTTGGGTACTTGCCTACAAAGTACCCAGGACATCTTTAGGGAACGGTGTCTCAGAAAGGCAGTGTCCATTATTAAGGACTTCCAGCACCCAGGACATGCCCTTTTCTCACTGTCACCATCAGGGAGGAGATACAGAAGCCTGAAGGCACACACTCAGTGATTCAGGAACAGTTCCTTCCCCTCTGCCATCCGATTTCTAAATGGACATTGAATCATTGGACACTGAATCACTTTGTTTTAGTTTACTGTACAGTATTTCTGTTTTTGCACTTTTTAAAATCTATTCAATATATGTAATTGATTTACTTGTTTATTTATTATTATTTTAAATTGAATTTATTATTACTATTTTCTCTGCTAGATTATGTATTACATTGAACTGCTGCTGCTAAGTTAACAAATTTCACGTCACATGCCAGTGATGATAAATCTGATTCTGATTCTGAATGATCAATGACCAAATTCAACACCAGGACGTCTAACCTCCTCTTGTTAACGTTCAACTAAATCATTGTCAGTGAACCTTGTCATCACTAATAATATGAAGGTACTATTATCCAGACTGACAGCATGGAGATACGTCTCTACCAAAGGAGGTGTAAGGTGCTCCTTCCATCCACTAGCCTGCAGATCACCCTTGGGAAAGGTGTAGCACCTGCTTAGCACACCGATCAGCGTCACGTGAAGCCATGGGAGCAGGTGGTGGATGGTCGTATGAGCAGCTGGTGCATATCACAAGTCCAGGTTATGTGGCCACTGACTCCAGGCAGAGAATCTCTGAAGAGTATTGATAATAACTGGGGATGCCTGTCTTGTAACAACACTGCCCAGAAGATGGCAATGGCAAACTACTTCTTTAGAAAAAATTGCCAAGAACAGTTATGGTTTTGAGTCCGTGATCACCTATGTAATACCACATGGCAAATAATGATGATGATGATGATTGACCACAAACTTACCTTCTGATTCCAACGTAGCAAATCCAGCTTCCTGTGTGATTATAGCTCCAACAATACAGAGGAATCTCAACTCTATCCAGGATAATACAACTCACTACAACACACATAATATACTGGAGTAGTTCAGCAGGCCAGGTAGCATCTATGGAAAAGAGTACAGTCGATGTCTCAGGCCCAGGCCTGTCATCAGGACTCCTTTCCAGAGATGGCCTGCTGAGTTCCTCCAGCATTTTGTCTGTGTCGCTTGGATTTCCGGCATCTGCTGATTTTCTCTTGTTGGTAACGCAACTCGTTGGTTTGTTTTCCTATTAAACTTCAAACTTAAACTCCCCCCACCACCACACATGCTGATTGGATTGTGAGCCATCTGTGAAACACACTGCAGTTCTTTGGCAACAGCTCTATAACCCACAACTCCCACCACCAAAAAGAACAAGAGGTACAGACGTACCCACTACTTGCAGGCTCACCTCCCGATCGCATGGACAGATATCACTGTTCCTTCATTGGCATTGGTCAGTATCCAAGAACTTCTTGCCTGACAGCAGCATGGCAGCATCTTCACAAATCTAATTGCAACATTTCAAGAAGATAATTCATTTGAAGACGTATAAAAAAGCTGGATGAACTCAGCAGGTCGGGCAGCATCCGTTGAAAGAAGCAGTCAACGTTTTGGGTCGAGACCCTTCATCAGGACTAAAGAAGGAGGGGGCAGGGGCCCTATAAAGAAGGTGGGAGTGGGTGGAAGGTGCCAGGTGAAAAACCAACCAGAGGAAAGATCAGGGGGTGGGGGAGAGGAAGCAGGGAGGGGATAGGCAGGAGAGGTGAAGAAGGAATCTAAGGGGAAAGCACTATGGGTAGTAGAAGGAGGCAGAGTCATGAGAGGTGATCGGCAGCTAGAAGAGGAGACAGAGTGAAGGTGGGATGGGGGAAGGGAGAGGGAGGGGTTTACCGGAGGTTGGAGAATTCAATGTTCTTACCAAAGGGCTGGAGACTACCCAGACAGTATATGAGATGTCTTGACCCGAAACGTTGGCTGCTTCTTTCAACGGATGCTGTCCGACCTGCTGAGTTCATCCAGCTTTTTTGTACGTCTTGATTTGACCACAGCATCTGTAGTGTACTTTGTGTTGACAATTCATTTGAACCTTCTCAAGGGTGACTAGGAATTGGCAATAAAACTGACTTGATGAATTAATCCAACACTTCATGAATGATCAAAAAACAGAAAAAGGAAATAATTTGTTTTTCTTTTACATAGCACCTTTCACTTGACACAATGCCTCATGACTGTGAAGTATTTTCAAAGTGCACAATGGATACAAAATACAGGAGGCTAATATGTTACTGTAGTGCTTTATATTTCATGTGGAGTAACTATTGTTGTTAGACATTTAGACATATCGGACAATTAGAATCAAGTTTAACATCACCAGCATGTCGTGAGATTTGTTGTCTTTGCGGAAGCTGTGCAATGCAATACATAATATTAGAAAACTATGTGAATTCCAATGAGAAAATGTATATTCAATAGTTAAATAAGCAGTGCAAAAATAGAACTAAAAAAATTAGTGAGATAGTATTCATGGGTTCAATAGCCATTCAGAAATGGGATGGCTGAGGGGAAGAAGCTGTCCTGTATCACTGAGTAGCAATGTGAAGAGGGTTATTTCTTCAGCGGTTTGAACGGGGCATGACTGTGCAAGTGCGTGGAGGTTGGCCAGTGAGAACAGCGGGCAGAGTTTAAAAGGAAGATAGATTTACAGAGCAGGCGACGGAGTAGAGGGAGACAAAGTAGGAAGGCTTTGGCTCAACGGGGCTTTGGTGATAATGGGTCGAGGCCAGGCAGGTTATCAGTTTAAAATAAAGACAAAGTATGTGCGTGAGGCCAGTTTTCAATGCTCGGTGTCAGATGTGGGAGGTCCTGAAGACTCACGGCCTCCCGGATGGCCACATGCACCAGGTGTGTCGAGCTGCAGCTCCTTAGGGACCGTATTAGGGAACTGGAGCTGCAGTTCGATGAACTTCGTCTGGTCAGGGAAAGTGAGGAGGTGATAGAGAGGAGTTATAAGCAGGTAGTCACTCTGGAGCCACAGGAGACAGAGAAGTGGTTAACAGTCAGGAGAGGGAAGGTCAAGAAGCAGGTACTAGTGAGTACCCCAGTAGCTGTCCCCCTTAACAATAAGAACTCCTGTTTGAGTACTGTTGGAGGGGACGGCCTACTTGAGGGAAGCAAAAGTGGTCGCGCCTCTGGCATGGAGTCTGGCCCTGTGGCTCTGAAGGGTAGGGAAAGGAAGAGGATGGCAGCAGTGATAGGGAACTCTATAGTTAGGGCGATTTTGTGGATGCAGGAAAGAAACTCGGATGGTAGTTTGCCCCCCAGGTGCCAGGGTCCGGGATGTTTCTGATTGCGTCCACGATATCCTGAAGTGGGAAGGAGAACAGCCAGAGGTCGTGGTACATATTGGTGCCAACGACATAGGTAGGAAAAGGGAGGAGGTCCTGAAAAAAAACTACAGGGAGTGAGGAAAGAAGTTGAGAAGCAGGACCTCAAAGTAATCTCGGGATTACTGCCTGTGCCACTTGACAGAGAGTATAGGAATAGAATGAGGTGGAGGATAAATGCGTGGCTGAGGGATTGGAGCAGGGGGCAGGGATTCAGATTTCTGGCTCATTGGGACCTCTTCTGGAGCAGGTGTGACCTGTATAAAAAGGATGGGTTGCACTTGAATCCGAGAGGGGCCAATATCCTGGTGGGAAGATTTGCTAAGGCTATTGGGGAGAGTTTAAACTAGAGTTGCTGGGGGTGGGAACTGAACTGAAATGATGGAGGAAAAGGAGATTGGCTCACAAATAGAGGAAGTTTGGAGATAATCCAAAAGGGAGGATAGGCAGGTGATAGAGAAGGGTTGCACTTAGTCCGATGGTTTGTAATGTGTTAACTTTAATGCGAGGAGTATCATGAATAAAGCGGATGAGCTTAGAGCGTGGGTCAGCACTTGGAGCTATGATGTTGTGGCCATTACAGAGACTTGGATGGTGCAGGGGCAGGAATGGTTACTTCAAGTGCCAGGCTTTAGATGTTTCAGAAAGGACAGGGAGGGTGTAAAAGAGGTGGGGGCGTGGCACTGTTGATCGGAGATAGTGTCATGGCTGTAGAAAAGGAGGAAGTCATGGAGGGGTTGTCTACGGAGTCTCTGTGGGTGGAAATCAGGAATAGGAAGAGGTCAATAACTCTTGGGTGTTTTTTATAGACCACCCAATTGTAACGGGGACATCGAGGAGCAGATAGGGAGACGTTTTCTGGAAAGGAGTAATAATAACAGGGATGTTGTGGTGGAAGATTTTAATTTCCCAAATATTGATTGGCATGTCCCTAGAGTGAGGGGAGTGGAGTTAGATGGGGTGGAGTTTGCTGAGTGTGCTCAGGAAGGTTTCCTGCCATAATATGTAGATAAGCCTACAGGAGGAGAGGCTATACTTGATCTGGTATTGGGAAATGAACCTGGTCAGGTGTCAGGTCTCTCAGTGGGAGAGCATTTTGGAGATGGTGATCACAATTCTATCTCTTTTACCATAGCATTGGAGAGGGATAGGAACAGACAAGTTAGGGAAATGTTTAATTGGAGTAAGGGAAAATACGAAGAGATCAGGCAGGAACTTGGAAGCATAAAATGGAAACAGATATTCTCGGAAACATATGGTAAAAATGTGGCAAATGTTCAGGGGATATTTGTGTGGGGTTCTGAGTAGGTATGTTCCAATGAGACAGGGAATGAATGGTACGGTACAAGATCCGTGGTGTACAAAGGCTGCTATAAATCTAGTCAAGAAGAAAAGAAGATCTTACAAAAGGTTCATAAAACTAGGTAATGATATGAATCCAGAAGATTATAAGGCCAGTAGGAAGGAGCTTAAGAATGAAATTATAAGAGCCAGAAGGGACCATGAGAAGGCATTGGTGGACAGGATTAAGGAAAACTCCAAGGCATTCTACAAATATGTGAAGAGCAAGAGGATAAGATGAGAGCGAATAGGATTTTAACAAGGCATTTGATAAGGTACCCCATGCAAGACTTATTGACAAAGTAAGAAGGCATGAGATCTAAGGGGACATTGCTTTGTAGATCCAGAACTGGCTTTCCCACAGAAGGCAAAGAGCAGTTGTAGACGGGTCGTATTCTGCATGGAGGTCGGTGATTAGTGGAGTGCCTCAGGGATGTGTCCTGGGACCCTTACTCTTCGTGATTTTTATAAATGACCTGGATGAGGGATGGATTAGTAAGTTTGCTGATGACACAGAGGTTGGGGGTGTTGTGGATAGTGTGGAGGGCTGTCAAACATTACAGTGGGACATTGATAGGGTGCATAACTGGACTGATAAGTGACAGATGGAGTTCAACCCAGGTAAGTGTGAGGTGGTTCATTTTGGTAGGTCAAATATGATGGCAGAATATAGTATTAATGGTAAGACTCTTGGCAGTGTGGAGGATCAGAGGGATCTTGGGGTCTGAGTCCATAGGACACTCAAGGCTGCTGTGCAAGTTGACTGTGTGGTTAAGAAGGCTTACAGTGCATTGGCCTTCATCAACCATGGGATTGAGTTTAAGAGCCGAGAGGTAATGTTGCAGCTATATAGGACCCTGGTCAGACCCCACATGGAGTACTGTGCTGAATTCTGGTCACCTCATTATAGTAAGGACATGGAAACCATAGAAAGGGTGCAGAGGTGTTTTACAAGGATGTTGCATGGATTTGGGAGCATTCCTTACGAGAATAGGTTGAGTGAACTCGGCCTTTTCTCCTTGGAACGGCGGAGGATGAGAGGTGGCCTGATAGAAGTGTACAAGAAGATGAAAGGCATTGATCATGTGGATAGTCAGAGGCTTTTTCCCAGGGCTGAAATGGCTAGCACTAGAAGGCATAGTTTTAAGATGCATAGAAGTAGGTACAGAGGAGATGTCAGGGGTAAGTTTTTTTACACAGAAAGTGGTGAGTGTAATGGGCTGCCAGCGGCGGTGGTGGAGACGGAAATGATAGGGTCTTTTAAGAGACTCCTGGATGGCTACATGGAGCTTAGATAAATAGAGGGCTGAGTAAGTCTAGTCATTTCTAAGTAGGGACTTGTTTGGCACACCTTTGTGGGCTGAAGGCCCTGTACTGTGCTGTATGTTTTCTGTGTTTCCATGTTTCTATGTCCTGGTGAAGGGGATCCTTAATGATGGGTGCTGCCTTTCTAAAGTATCGCTCCTTGAAGATGTCCTGGATACTATGGAGGCTAGTGCCCATGATGCAGATAACTGTGGAGTCCACAACTCTTTGCAGTTTATTTCGATTCTGTGCAGTAGCAACACCCGCCCACCCCCCTAAAACCAGACGGTGATTCAGCCAGTTAGAACAATCACCCAGTGTTTTGCCTTAGCAACTTCAAGGATGAATAATCTCAAACAATGCCAGGCACATGCTGAAATATGCTCGGAAATGCTAATCTAGCATAAGGACAGATGTTTAGAAATATTTTCTCAACCATCAGACTTTTGTATTAGAGGCAGAAGAGGTACCACTGGAGTAATTAAATGGCACATGTCAGTTATATGTTAATGCATTGCCGACATGCCCAGGGTCTATTGCCCATCTGGAAATGCCTCGAGTGTATGGGTAAGCCACCTTCTCAAGTTGCTGCAGTCCTGAGGAATGTAAGACCTAAGACCAGATATGCTCCGCCATGTGATCACAACTGATTTATTTTCTATCTGATTCCCATTCCCCTCGCTTTTCCCTACAATCTATGATGCTCTTACTAATCAGTCCAATTTGTGAAGGTGCTCTTGCAGTGTTGTCAGCCCAGGCCAACTTACCTGCAAACCTCTAAGTTTCTGATATCTTCAGCAGCTGTGCAGCCCTGCAGCCCCGTGGAAGATTGGATTCTTCGTTGGTGTCACTGGCTGAAGCATCGCGGGAGACTGGAATAGCAAGGCAGCAGTGCATGCTGCTATCGAAATAAGCGATGGTGAAAACTGTAAGATTGAAACAGCCAGCTGTTCGCCTCCTCTCTAGGCGTGGCAGGAGCAATATCTCTCCCTCCCTCGCTAGTGAGAGAGAGAGAGCGGTGGGATGTTGAAGTTTTGGGATGGACAGTAGTTTCTGATGGACACTAGATCATGCTTGCTTTGGGAGCTTTGCTGTTGCTTGCATCGTGGGTGCTGGTGCTTTTGCTGAGGGAGTTCAGGGGGGCAAGTTTGATGCTTTTGCTGCTGCTTGTGTGTGCAAGGGGGGAGGAACGCTTTGGGGGTTTTAACATATTTTCTGGCATTCCTTCTCTGGGGCTTTTATTCTGTTTCGTGGACATCTGTGATGAGGAAGAATTTCAGGTTGTGTACTATACACATGCTCTGATAGTAAATTGAGCCATTGAACTATTGAACAAGAGTTGGGTAGAATTGCATCCCTAAGGTTTTGACATAACGTACACAGATCTTTACAAAGTAAGAGCTACTCCGCTTTAGCAGGTTTTTTTTCTGTGGGAGCCAACACAAGGGATCAATTCATTTTGTTTATTGATTCCCTCTGAGGCAGTTACAGGTGCTGGCAAATCAACAGAGAGTGGAGATCTCGCCCCCGCATGTTCCTACTGCTGGAAGGTTAAAGAACTTACACAGCAGGTCAGGTAAGCCAGGCTGTTAGCTGGAAGAAAGCAGAATCATGCTGAATAAACATCAACTCTGTAAAGTCACAAGTACTCGTAGAGGGGACAAACAAAGAAATTGTTTGGAGATTTAAGCACAGCAAATCACTTACTGAGTTATTGCAAGCAGTCTCTGTGCACGGATCTGCCTGGGCTCCGCGCTTTCTCTTTGTCACGTCTCTGCGAGCAGACTCATTTTGCCCCTCTGAGATTGCACAAAGGTCTTTGAGGTTGTTTCTGGGTATGTCGCATCAGTACATTTTCCCCTTTTGCTTAAGGTCTAACTGGCTGCAATAGAAGATGTTTTCCAGATACTGATTGTGTTGTGAAATACTACGGAGCTTTCTGTGTTTTTTTTTCATGGCAGTCTCTCTGTGGGGAGCGGACTGAGTGTCCTACACCTAATTCAGCTGATCAGTGGCCAGACTGCTGGGCCTAGCAGGCAGCGGCTGCTTAGGGTAGGCCACATTCTTCAGGAGCTTACCGCTTCCGTTTTTACTTGGGTTTCATGCTGACTTTGAGCGGCAAAGAAAACAGTCTGTAAAGCCATCCAGGCCATGCCGGTGTATTTATTTCACCTGGTCGAAGTCTTGTGGTAATTCCCTCACTGAAAGTGAATCCAGATCAGACTGGGCCAGGAGTTGTGACATAAATATGGTTCACATTATACAATAATGTGGTATTAAAACACAGACCCTCCTGTCTTTCTCCATAAACACTCCAATAACACATTTCTATGCATTGCCTGCCCTCCCCCTTCACCCAGGCAGATCCATATGCTCCATGGCTACTGAATCACTATAAATAAAACCATGTTTCATTAATATTGTGCGGGGTTAAAACTTCACATTTCTGAGTGCCAGTGCTCAGAGAAAAAAATGCATTGTCAGATGCAGAAGTTTGCAATGAGAGCAAGAAGAGGTGATTCTTGATCCATCATCCTGTCTCCCTTTCTCTTTACCATCTACACCTCGGACTTCAACTACTGCACAGAGTCTTGCCACCTTCAGAAGTTTTCTGATGACTCTGCCATAGTTGGATGCTTCATTAAGGGAGATGAGGCTGAGTACAGGGCTATGGTGGGAAACTGTCACATGGTGTGAGCAGAATCATCTGCAGCTTAATGTGAAAAAGACTAAGGAGCTGGTGGTGGACCTGAGGAGGGCTAAGGTACCGATGACCCCTGTTTCCATCCAAGGAGTCAGTGTGGGCATAGTGGAGGATTACAAATACCTGGGGATACTAATTGACAATAAACTGGACTGGTCAAAGAACACTGAGGCTGTCTACAAGAACGATCAGAGCCAACTCTATTTCCTGAGGAGACTGAGGTCCTTTAACATCTGCTGGACGATGCTGAGGGTGTTCTACGAGTCTGTGGTGGCCAGTGCTATCATGTTTGCTGTTGTGTGCTGGGGCAGCAGGCTGTGGGTAGCAGACACCAACAGAATCAACAAACTCATTTGTAAGGCCAGTGATGTTGTGGGAGTGGAACTGGACTCTCTGACAGTGGTGTCTGAAAAGAGGATGCTGTCCAAGTTGCATGCCATCTTGGACAATGACTCCCATCCACTCCATATTGTACTGGGTAGGCACAGGAGTACATTCAGCCAGAGACTCATTCCACCGAGATGTAACACTGAGCGTCATAGGAAGTCATTCCTGCCTGTGGCCATCAAACTTTACAACTCCTCCCTTGGAGTGTCAGACACCCTGAGCCAGTAGGCTGTCCTGGACTTATTTCCACTTGGCATGATTATCTTATTTTTCTTTAATTATTTATGGTTTTATATTGCTATATTTCTACACTATTCTTGGTTGGTGCGGCTGTAACGAAACCCAATTTCCCTCGGGATCAATAAAGTATGTCTGTCTGTCTATCATCCATATTGTGCTCTCTTCTCTCTGCTGCCATCAGTGAGAAGGTCCAAAGAGCCTCAAGACTCGCACCACCAGGTTCAAGAACAGTTACTACCCATCAACCAGCAGGCTCTTGATAAAAGGGGATAATCACACTCAACTTCTCTTGCCTCATCATTGTAATGTTCCCACAAACAATGATCTCACTTTAAGGTGTCTTTATATCATTATGTCATGTTCTCGTTATTTATTGCTATCTCTTTATGTTTGCATCCTTGTTGATCTTTCATCGATCCTGTTACAAGTTGTATTCTGTAATTTAGTGAGTATGCCCACAAGAAAATTAACTGGTTTTGAGTTCAGGCTGCTTTTGTCAGCTCAGTCTGGTTGAAATTGGCAGACGGGGCATAAAAGATGACAGAAGTTCAGTTAGGAGCTATGCTAAGCTGGAATTGACTCACCACAAATCTTCAGACTGATTTAAAACCAATTTTGCCTGAAGCCACACCTGCCCATTGAACTGGCCATGGATCTAATCACATAATTCAGCAGAGGGAGTTTTCCTGTTCAGTCTTCAAAGCTTGTAGATGGTTGTCAGGTTGAACTCCTTTCCTTGAGGTTCCGCATTGACTGGGTACATGCTAAGTTGTTTCAGCATGTAAAAATATGTAATATACCACAGGTTTCATTTTGAAATCAAATTATTGCAAATCTGTTTACTTCTGGGGAGCCAGATAACCTTACTTTAAGTACCTTTTTAGACAACAACACCATAAACATAGGAGGAAATTAGGCCATTTGGCCCATTCTGTCTGCTCTGCTATTCAATCATTCCTGATTTATTTTCCTTCTCAACCCCATTCTCCTACCATCTTCCCAAAACCTTTGATGCCCTTATTAGTCAAGAATACTTTAAGTGTACCCAATAACTTGGCCTCCATAGCCACCTGTGGCAATGAATTCTGCAGATTCACCATCCTCTAGCTGAAGAAGTTACTCCTTATCTCTGTACTAAAGGGATGTCCTTCTACTCTAATGCCATGCCCTATGGTTCTAGACTTCCCCAATACTGGAAACGTTCTTTCCATGTCCTTTCAATTAATATTCAGCAGGTTTCAATGAGATCCCCTTCATTCTTTTAAGCTGCAAAGAGTACAGGCCTAGAGCTGTCAAACAATTCTAATATACGATATTAACACTTGCATTCCCGGGATCATTTTTGTAAATCTGATTTTGTGATTAGCACATTATAAGCTATTTAAATAAAACTGCTCCAAAATCATCATAGAGTCATAGAACACTACAGCACAGAAACAGGCCATTCAACCCATCTAGTCTGTGCCAAAACATAAATCTGCCTAGTCACATTGACATAACATTCTCATCCATGTACCGATTCAAATTTCTCTTAAATGTTGAAATCGACCCTGCATCTACCACTTGGCCTGGCAGCTCATTCCTCACTCTCACCACCCTCTGAGTGAAGAAGCTCACCCTCATGTTCCACTTAAACATTTCATCTTTCACCCTTAATCCATGACCTCTCGCTGTGGTCCCACCCAATCTCAGTGGAAAAAGCCTGCTTGTATTTACTCTATCTATACCATTCATAATTTTGTCTACCTCTATCAAATCTCTCCTCAATCTTCTACATTCTAGGGAATAAAGTCAACCTTTTCAACCTTTTCCTATAACTCAGGTTCTCAAGTCCCAGTAACATCCTTGTAAATTTTTTTGCAATCTTTCTGTCCTATTTACATCTTTCCTGTAGGTGGGTGACCGAAACTCCACACAACATTTCAACTTAGGCCTCAGCAACCTCTTATCCAATTTCAACATAATATCCCAGCTCCTGTACTCAATACATTGTTTTATGAAGGCCAATGTGCCAAAAGCTTTCTTTACAACCCTATCTAACTGTGATACCATTTTCAAGGAATTATGGATCTATATTCCCAGATCCCTCTGTTCGACTGAACAAAGTACAACATCTCACACTTGTCTGCATTAAATTGCACCTGGCATTTTCAGTCCATTTTTCCTGCTGGTCCAGAACCACTGCAAGCTTTGATAGTCTTTCTCGCTATCCACTACATCCCCAGGCTCGGTGCCATCTGCAAATATGCTGATCCAGCTTACCACATTATCACCTGGATCATTGATATAGATGACAATCAGCACCAGTCCCTGTACCACACCACTAGTGATAGGCCTCCAGTCAGAGAAGCAACCATCTGCAACCACTCTCTGGCTTCTTCTGTGAAGCCAATGTCTAATCCAATTTTCTACCTCATCTTGAATGAATGCAAGTGACTGAACGTTCTTGACCAACCTCCCAAGTGGGACCTTGTCAAAGAACATGCTAAAGTATACGTAGAAAACATTTTGCTTTCATCACCTTTCCTGGTACTTGCTCAAAAAACACTATACGATTGATCAGACGTGACTCACTACTCAAAAAGCCATATTAACTATTCCTAGTCTGTCCCTGTCAATCCAAGTTCTTTAGAATACCTTCCAATAACTTTCCAACTACTCATGTAAGGCTCACTGGCCTATAATTTCCTGGCTTATTCTTAGAGGTTTTCTTAAACAACTGGAAAATTTTAGCATATCCACCATTTCTTTAGCATCACACCTGTGGCTAAGGATGTTTTAAATATCTCTGACAAGGCCCCTGCAATTTCTGCACTAACCTCCCAAGGGGTCCATGAGAGCATCTTGTCAGGCCCTAGGGATTTACCCATCCTAATTTGCCTCAACATAACAAATGCCTCTTCCTCTGTAATCTGTCCATGACCTCACTGCTGCCTTCCTCACACCTATTGACTATGTGTCTGTTTCCAGAGTAAAAGCAGATGCAAAAAAATCCATTTAAGATCTCCCCAGTCCTTTTTAGCTCCACTCACAGTTTACCACTCTGATCTTCCAGAGGACCTTGCTATCCTTTTGCTCTTAATATATCTGTAGAAGCCCTTATGGCCCTCCTTCACCTTGTCTGCTAGAACAACCTCGTATCTTTTTTTTCATCCCTCCTGATCTCCTTCTTAAATGTTCTCTTGCATTTCTTATACTCCTCAAGTACCTGACTTGTTCTTGCACGCCATACCTCCAATGCACCTCCTTTTTTTAAATCAGGGTCTCGATGTGTTTTGATAACCAAGGTTTCCTAATTCTGTTATCCTTGCCTTTAATTCTGACAGGAATATACAAATTCTGTAATCCTAAAATTTCACTTTTGAAGGCCTTCCATTTACCGAGCATCCCTTTGCCAGAAAACAACCCGTCTCAATCCACACTTGACAGATCCTTTCTGATACTATCAAAATTGGCCTTTCTCCAATTTAGTATCTCAACCTGAGGGCCAGACCCGTCCTTCTGCATAGTTACTTTAAAACTAATGGCATTATGATCACTAGATGCAAAGTGGTCCTCTACACAAACTTCTGTCATCTAACTCGTCTCATTCCCTAATAGAAGATCAAGTAATGCATTCTCTCTAGTTGGGACTTCTATGTACTGAACACACTTGACAACCTCTTTCCCATCTATTCCTTTTACAGTATGGGAGTCCCATTCAATATGAGGAAAGTTAAAATCACCTACCATACCAACTTTATGTTTCCTGCAGCAGTCTGAGATCTCCCTACTATTTGCTCCTCAAAATCCCACAGACTGTTGGGTACCTTGTATTGTAATCCCAATAACATGACCATACTTTTCTTAATCCTCAGTTCTTCCCAAAAAGTCTCACTGGATGAGTTCTCCAGTCTGTCCTGACTGAGCACTGCCATGATATTTTCACTACTTAGTAAAACCACCCCTCCCCCTTTAGTCCCTCCCACTGTCACATCTAAAGCAACTGGAATCCTGGAACATTGAGCGGCCAGTCCTGCCCTTTCAGTGACCAAGTCTCAGTTACGGCTACCAGGTCATAATTCCACATGCTGATCCATGCCTTAAGCTCATCCACTTTCCCTACAATACTCCTTGCATGGAAATATACAATGTTGTGCATTAAATATTTCAATAATATTTGAGTAATCTTGTGTGTGTGTATATATATATATATATATATATATATATATATATATATATATATATATATATCTATATTGGTTGATGAAGCATTCCTGTCTCTTTAAATAATTCATACAGATAGATGAATAGCATATGTTATCACACCACCACATGCAATGTGTGCACCTTTCTTAAAGTAAAGTCAAAGATAGACCTGTTTTTCAGACTCCCGTGTCTTTCTTTGAATTAGTTAAATGTTTTAAAGTTAGAAAACATATCATATGCAGCTCAAAATGTTAGTTGCACCATGCTCAACCTTTTTGATTTCTAACCTTGTATTAGACTTAGCAACATCTTTCTCCACAACCTCTCCACTATCTGTTCGGTACGCTGGTTCCCAACCCCCTGCAACTCTAGTTTAACCCCCCCCCCCCCAAACAGCACCAACAACACTTCCCTCTAGGATGTCATCAGCAGCAGAAATGTAACATCACAATCTGAAACCATGTGGCTTTCCGTATCCCTCATTCCACAGTCATGAAGGGGCCAGAGGATCAAGTCTAGGAGGTACACGGACAAGCAGGTTGGGAGCATCCTTGCGACTGCTGAGGTGTCAGTGAAGCTGCAGCACAGGAGTAAAGTGAAGCGATCTCACAAGCATCGGGTTAGATTGAAGAACTGCAGTCCTGAATGTTGGAAAAGGAGGAGGTTTCAATAATGACCAATTCTGAACTCTGGTGAGACGCAACATGTCAGTGGCAAGGACAGGGGACAAGGTGAAAACATTTATATCCATTTTCAGCCAGAAGTGCCTAATGGTGTTGCACCTCGACTTTTTCTCATTGTCACCAAGAAGCATTGAGCACAAGAGCTTGGAGGTTCTGCAGCAGTTTGTCCCACCTAGAGGACACACTGCAACAACTCACCAGAACTCCTTGGCTCTGGGCCTATACTTGCTGAAGTTTAGAAGAAAGAGGGAGATCTCTTTGAAGCCTATCAAATTTTGAAAGGCTGAGTAGAGTGACTGTGGAGAGGACATTTCCAGTCATGGAAGAGCTTAGGATCAGAGGGAACTGCCTTGGAATAGAAGGAGATCCCTTTAGAACAGACATGAGGAGGAATCTGTGGAATTCATTACCACACACAGCCATGGAGGCCAAGTCAGTGGGCATATTTAAAACAGAGGTTAACAAGTTATTTATTATTAATGACATGAAAGATTACTGGAAGGAGTGCATAAGACCAAAAAGTCTGTAAGATGTAGGAGTAGAGTCAGGCTGTTTGGCCCATCGAGTCAGGAGTTGAGAGAGAAAATAAATCATCCATGATTGAATGACAGAGAAGATGGGCTGAATAAACGAATTATACCCCACTGATTTATGGTCTTAGACCACACCATCCAAACCCACCACCTCTACCAACTGGAGAAAGGAGTGAAGCAGAACATGAGTCACCACCAGCAGGAAGTTACCCTCCAAGCCACACACCATCCTGACTTGGAAGTAGATCTCTGCTCCTTCACCATTATTGTTTTAAATTCCTGTGACTCTCACTCAGGCATCATTTGGGTGTATCCACCTTGCAGGGACTGCAGTGGCTCGAGAACTGCAAGGTCGACATCCCTTGAATGAACATAAAATATGCTCCAATTTTATATAATGTAGGTCAGACCTCAGCTGGATTACTGCATGCAGTTCTGATCAGGACAGTATAGGAAAGAAGTGTTGGAGAGGGTGCAGTGTAGCTTTCATTAAACCATACATCACAGGAGCAGAGATAGGCCATTCAATCTTTCGCGTCTGCTGCACCATTCCATCATAGCTGGTTAAATTTTCCTCTCAACCCCATTCTCCTCCCTTTTCTCTGTAATATTTGACACCCTTCATTCACCAAGAATTTGCCTTGCATTGAGCTTTCTGGGATGACCAATGAGGCTAGATCTTCTTTCCTTGGAACAGGAAGGTTAAGGTGGGACATAATTGAGATATTTAAAATTATGAGGGATATAGAAAGAGTAGACTGCTTGAAACCATCCCCCTTACTGGAAGTGAAAAGAACTAATACACTGCCCAAGAAAGAGGTTGAAGCCGAATTGCTGACGTCATTTAAGAAATGTCTGGAAAAATACTTGAATAGCCTAGTCTTTGTGGGCCATCTCCCTCCTTGCTGATAATCAACACAGGTGCATGTCAAGGATATCTACTCCTTTACCTTCTTTTGCTCAGCCCAGCTCAATAGGCATCTATAAATTTGACCAGGACACGACTGTCATTGTAAACTCTAGGATGGCAACAAGGAGACATACAAGAGTGTGATAGATAGGCCGGTTGAGTGGTGACACAACAACAATCTCCAACTCAACTTCAGCAAGACCAGTGAATTGACTCTGGACTTCATGAAAGGGAAGTTGGAAAATCACAAAGGAGTTCTCATTGAGGAGGGGTCGGCAGTGGAAAGGATGAACTGCTTCAAATTCATGAAAATGAACGTTCCAGATCTATCCTGAGTCCAACTCAATGATACAATCTCATAGAAGAAACAACAGCAGCTCTACTTCATTTGGAATTTGAGGAATACACACGCACACACACAATGGAATATGTAATGGATATTGGGAATGGTGGGGTGGAGTGCTGTGGGGAAGATGTGGGACAGGTGGCAGAGAAGGAGTGAAGGAATGCCAAGGCAGGGGGTTGGTGCGGGTGCAGAAACATCCAGTGCTAAGACACTAGGGAAGGTCATATGATTCCAAACAATTAGTTTATTGATCATCGCAGAATGCTTCTCTGGTGTTTCCCACTCTCCTCGCTCCCTTCCCCTTTTTTTTCAACCATGATTTCCCTCTTCCTGCCCCTTCCCACTCTCAATCCATGATGGAGACCCATATCAGAATCAGGATATTATCATCACTCACATATGTCATGAATTTTTTTTTTGCAGCAATACATAAAATTATGACAGTGTTGTGCAAAAGTCTTGGGCAATCTAGCTATAGATGTGTGTGTGTGTGTGTGTCTCAGACTTTTGCAAAGTGCTAGGTGAATAATGGTGGAGAACATTCTGACAGGTTGCATCACAGCCTGGTGTGGAGGTTCCAGTGCAAGGCTCACAAGGGGCTGTCGAGGCTTCTAGACTCAGCCAGCTTCATCAGAGGCATAACACTCAACATCATTTAGAACGTCTTCAAAGCGTGGTGTCTTAAGTAGATAACATCCATCGCTAAGGACTCTCACCATCTGGTGCATGCCATCTACTTAATACCATTGGGGCAGGGGTACAGGAACTTGTAGACCCACACTCAGTGATTCAGAAACAGCCTCTTTCCCTCCACCATCAGAGTGCATGGACCGATGAACTGCACATCATTTGTTATATTTCGCACTATTTCTTTAATTTTGTAATTTATGACAATTTTAATGTCTTTGCAGAATACAGCAGGTGCAAAACAACAGATATCATGCCATCTAAGTCAGTGACATTAAAACTGATTCTGATTCTGAAAAACAGCCCTCTGCTGATGCCTGAAATCTGAAATATTAACAGAAGGTGCTGGAAGTTCTATGTTAGTGGCCATTGACCTGAAACTGTTACTCTCTTCACATCTAAAGCCCTACCTGCTGAGGAT
The DNA here is from genome assembly GCF_030144855.1 of Hypanus sabinus. NCBI lineage: Eukaryota > Metazoa > Chordata > Chondrichthyes > Myliobatiformes > Dasyatidae > Hypanus > Hypanus sabinus. The sequence continues at coordinate 83,229,286 of NC_082718.1, forward strand.
TTTCAGCAACCTGCGTTTATACCTCAAAGTACATTAATTATCAAAGTATGCATAAATTATGCAACCTTAAGATTCATCTGCAGCCTCAGAGCAAGAAACTGGAAAGAACTCTATTTAAAACAAAGACCAAAGCCCAATACACAGAAAGAAAGAGACAAAAAACAAATCATGCAAACAATAAAGCAAGCGTCAGCATTCAGAGCAAAACGGAGTCCATAAACCCAAAGCCAGTAGGCCCATAATCCCAGTCTCAGTTCATCACGCGGCGGGACAAATCATCATGATACTAAGGCCAGAGCAGTCGGGGCATGACACAGCCTCAGCTTCAGTGCTGAGGAGGGCGGATTAAAGTGAAGAAGACATATAGATCTGAGTTTGAATTTTTGTCAACACTCAATGACCTTGCTTCAAACCGAAAATACCAACTTGGCAGCTTGGATAGTTTTTGATCAAGAGTGCTGTGTTCCCGATTGGTTGGAAAATATATAAGACAGTAGAAGTTATGGGAGAGGGAAGTATTCCAGTCTCCATCATAGTGAACCATAATCCATCCAAATGGCAAGATTATCTCAATATGGAATATCATTCCCTCCAATGTACTCATTCCGGACAGCCCCGGGCACATTGCAATGAACTCTCTGTCCAATATTTGGAGATCAAACAGACTCAAAGAACAGCTTGTTTTACAGTGATAACACAAGATCATTCTGAATCTGCTCAGATGTTCTGCTTACGAGGATCAGTATCAAGCTGTACCTCAGGGTCCTCACGATTATGTGCAAAATCTTGTGCTAATCTAGCTATAAGTCCTGCATTTTTAGTTCAGATTTTTAGTGCCTACATTTTTCTCAAATTAACTTTTCCAAATAATTATTGTGCTCTACAAAAGAGTTAGTCTTACTATTACTTTTCTCTCGTCTGTTCTGGTCACTCATGTGCCCTTTGCAGCACTTGAGAATCTGAAAAAGGAGTTAAAATTCTTCTGTCTTTCTGCTGCATGTATAGCTACATAAAGACAAGGACACAAGAGACAACAGGATAGGAAAAGGAGAACAGGAATCAAAATCATTTTTAAAAAATTGAAAGGCACGACATCAAGGTCAGAAACAGAATCAGGATCAGGTTTAACATCACCAACATATGTTGTCTTTTTTTTGCTTTTCGGCAACAGTGCAAAGGTTCAAAAGTTTCAAAAGTTTATTTACTATCAAAGTATGTATGCTGTATACAACTCTGAGATTTGTCTTCTTCAGATAGCCAAGAAACAAAGAAAACCTTGGAAATCAGTTCAAAGAGCAACAACAAACCCCACCTCCCCACACAAAAAGTAACAAAACATTAAAATGCATAATAATAAAAACTGTAAACTGCAGTAGGAAGTGTGTGTGTGTGTGTGTGTGTGTGTGTGTGGTGTGTGTGTGTGTGTGTGTGTGTGTGTGGTGTGTGTGTGTGTGTGTGTGTGTGTGTGTGTGTGTATACATAAACATAAAGTTAAGTAAGTACTGCAAAAAGAGGGAAAAAAAGAAAAAGTAGTGAGGTAGTGTTCATGGGTTCAATATCCATTCAGAAATTAGATGGCAGAGGGGAAAAAGCTGTTCCTGAATCACTGAGTGTGTACCTTCAGGTTCTAGTACCTCCTTCCCGATGGCAGCAATTATTGTGTATTTAATATTTCAGTAATATATGAGTAATCTTGTATATGTATGTATGTGTCGGTTAAGTGTTCTCGTTCATTTATATAATTCATTATGGTTAGAGTTGTGAATTGCATTTGTCATGACACAACCGCACTTAAAGTAAACTTGAAGTAAGACTTGCATCTCTCAGCTCTATTGTCTTCCTTTGAATTAATTTAATGTTTTGAAGTTACAGAATATAACAGCAATGAGAACAAGGCATATCCTGGGTGATGGGGGTCCTTAATGATGGATGCTGCCTTTTTGAGGTATCACTTCTTGAAGATGTCCCGTATACTATGAAGGCTATGAGTCCTGACGAAGGGTCTCGGCCCGAAACGTCAACAGCGCTTCTCCCTATTGGTGCTGCCTGACCTGCTGTGTTCCACCAGCATTTTGTGTGTGTTACTATGAAGACTGATGCCTATGATGGAGCTGAATGAGCACAACTTTCTGCATCTTATTTTGATCGTGGGATGAGATGACATGTTAATTGAAAGGTAGAAGTTATAGATTCATAGAGCTGTATAGCAAAGAGGCAGGGTCTTCGACCGTGATGCTATCTACCTTATTACCATTTGCCTGAGTTAACTTCATATCTGTTATGCCTTGCTCATTGAAGTACCATGGAATGTCTATAGTGTCACAAAACCTTTTGTGCAGAGATGTATGTAGGAGCCATGTATCTATTTTCTGTCTGTATTGTATTTTTGTGTTGCACATTTTAAGAATGAGGGGTGATCTCATGGAAACCTATTGAATGTTGAAAGGCCTCAATGGAGTAGATTTGGAAATGATGGGGGGCGGGGGGGAGAACCAGAGCACGCAGCCTCAGAATAGAGGCATATCCATTTAGAATGGAGATGGGGAGGAATATCTTCAGCCAGGGTGTGGTGAATCTGTGGAATTCATTGTCCGGGTGGCTGTGGAGGCCAAGTTATAGGTATATTTAAGGTAGCAGTGATAGATTCTTGATTAAACAGGGCATGAAGGGTTACAGGGAGAGGGCAGGAGATTGCGGCTGAGAGGGAAATGGATCAGCCATGATGAAATGGTAGGGCAGACTTCATGGGCCAAATGATCTAATTCTGCTACTATATCTTATGGTCTTATGTTCTTCTTTAGCACGTGGGTTGAGGCATGGAAGAAATGAATGAGTATAGTCACATATTCACCCTTTGTGTTGTTAGTTTTGTCAGAGAAAGAGACTGAGCAGGGTTTGGAGCAAACAAGAGAAAATCTGCAGATGTTGGAAATCCGAGCAACACACACAAAATCCTGAAGAAACTCAGCAGGGTTTGGATATTTTTTATTGACTGCTAACTTCATTTATTTTGGTTATTATGCTAATTACAACTATTTTGCTTATATCATTAATATCATCAATTTTACTGTAGCTACATTACTTTTGTTAATATCGCCAGATTTGATCTCTCAACTTTGCTAGTTATTTGGAAGCATGTCATACAGTCCCTCACTCAGTCTCTCAGCTGTTCTGGCTTGTTTTGCTAAAATGTCCTTTCAGGCATCATCCACTGACCATTCAAACTTGAAATCAAAATGTGTTTTTCACTCAAAGGTCTGTGAAATCTGAACATTTTCTGGTGGATTTGATTTGCTGAGTGAGGATAGGTGGCTATGCATTCGGAGGACACACCGCATTCAACACTGTACTGACAATGTCTCCTTGCATGCTGATGAAACGTTTGCAAGTAAATTGCCAAGCTCGGAGAACCACTCAACCCAGCTCATAACCAACCTGCAACCACTTTACGTCTGCATTCAGCACTATTATGTTAATTATGTATGGTTGTCTGTGTCTCAGCCAGTCCCTGTGAGAAAACGTTTGCACTGAAGAAGTTGTTCTTAATTTTGCACTTTTTAACAAGAAATTACTTCTGTTCCTGCCTGCTATCTTTCTATTTTGTTAACTCACTTATCGTCATTTTGGACACTCCCTCCCCCCATCATTTGCCAAATCCCACATTGTAAAAGTCAGTGTCATTCTTCACTCAGAAATTTTTATTAACATAAGATCAAATGAAAAAAATAACAGGCATATGTCATTACATTCCCTACTCTCACTTTGCAATTCAATACAATCATGGCTGAACGTTTATCTCACCACTACTTTCCTGCTCTAAACCAATCCTTACTTTCCTTAATATTCAAAAAAATCTTTATTTTGAATGTACCCCATGACCAAACCTCCATATCCTCTTGTGCAGAGAATTTCAAAGATTCACTGTTCTTCGGGTGACTGAAAGTCTTCTCATCCTTTTCCGGAATGGACTGCAAACTCCTCGCTCTAGGTACCCCAGCCAGTAAACATGCCAGGTTCAAAATTACATTTATTATCAAAGTATGTATGCATTATATAACCTTGTGGTTCACCTCCTAACCGGCAGCCAAGAAACAAAGAACTCTAAAAGAACCCAATTAAAAACAGAAGGCCATCAAACACTTAATGTACAGAGAAAAAAAGTTGACCTAAGCAAATAGAAAGGTCCACAAAGAGATTTTATTCACGTAAGTGGTTTCTAAGTTTTAGTGTGATATCACCTTTCACTTCCCTAAACGCAGAAGCTTAGACCCAGCGTGCTTAGTTTTTCCACCCAGAACAATACTTGAATCCCACGAATCAATCTGATGAGCCTTAATTGTTTCATCTCTGTCACAGATATATCCTTACTTAAGAAGAGAGATCAGTTCTGTTCACAGTGCCCTAAGAGTAAACTCACCAGGCCTGATACATTTGCAGGAATATATCTTCATTCTTGCACTAGATCTACTTGCATAAGGGCCAATGTTTCAAATAAAGTCTCTGTAAACATATTTCAAACACGCTCCTGTGAACATATGTCAAAGACTCTTTTAGAACACGTTTAAAAGATACTCCTTGTAAAGCATTTCCAACAAACTGTGTAAACATATTTCAACTAGATTCCCTGCAAGTGCATTTCAAATACATTCTGTGTAAACACATTTCAAAAACACCTCTTGTAAAATACATTTCAAATACACTGTTTGTAAAGACATTTCAAGTAGGCAGCACAGAAGCATAGTGGTTTGCACAACGCTTTATAATACAGGCGACCAGGCTTCAATTCCCACCACTGTCTATAAGGAGTGTGTACACTCTCCCCATGACCGTATGGGTTTCTTCCTGGTGCTCCAGTTTCCTCCCACAGTCCAAAGACATACCGGTTGGTCAGTTGATTGGTCATTGTAAATTGTCCCATGATTAGACTAGCATTGAATTGTGGGATTGCTGAGTGGTGTGGCTCAGAAGACCTCAGAAGGGCCTAATCCACACTGTATCTCAATAAATAAATATGTAGATAGATAGATGCTATTCCAAACACAGTCCCAGTAAGCCCATTCTAAACATACTCCTAGAAACCCACTCCATACACACTCCTTTAATACATTACAAACACACTCCTTATTCAACATTTCAAAAGCAACTTGTGAACATAAGTAAGCTCCTGTGATGAACAGAAAACATCCTGAAAGCACTCAACAGATCAGGCAGCATCTGTGGAGAGAGAAAGAGAGGGAGCATTTCAGGTCGATGACCTTTCACCAGAACTAGAAAAGAGAGAAAACGTTCTTTGTCAGCCGTTACAAGTACTCACACTGTAAACACATTTCAGTCTCAATACTTGTTCTAGGCTTCAAGTACTCTCTTAGTTTTAGTAATGATTTCATCAGCCAGCTCATGGCATTCTTCTCATACTCTGAGTTAGAACCATAGACCCATAAAACATTACAGCACAGAAACAGGCCTTTTGGCCCTTCTTAGTTGTGCCGAACCCTTTTTCTGCCTAGTCCCACTGACCTGCATCTGGACCATATCCCTCCATACACCTCTCATCCATGTACCTGTCCAAGTTTTTCTTAAATATTAAAAGTGTGCCCGCATTTACCTCTTCATCTGGCAGCTCATTCCACAGTCCCACCACTCTGTTTAGAAGCTCCCCCAATGTTCCCTTTAAACTTTTCCCCTTTCACCCTTAACCCATGTCCTCTGGATTTTTTCTCACCTAGCCTCAGTGGAAAAAGCCTGCTTGCTTTCACCCTGTCTATACCCATCATCATTTTATATACCTCTTTCAAATCTCTCCTCATTCTTCTACGCTCCAGGGAATAAAGCCCTAACCTATTCAACCTTTCTCTGTAACTCAGTTTCTCAAGTCCTGGCAACATCCTTGTAAACCTTCTCTGCACTCTTTCAAACTCATTAATATCCTTGCTGCAATTTGGTGACCAAAACTGTACACAATACTCCAAATTCGGCCTCACCAATGCCTTATACAACCTCACCATAACATTCCAACTCTTATACTCAAAACAGTCGGCCCTCCTTATCTGCAAATTCAACCAACCACGAATCGAGAAAGCCCGTAAGTGCTCTTCCATCAGTTGTTGCTCGAGCATGTAGAGACTTTTTTCCTTGTCATTATTCCCTAAACAATGTAGTATAACCACTATTTTACATAGCATTTACATTGTATTAGGTATTATAAGTAATCTAGAGATGCTTTAAAGTATACTGGAGGATGTGCGTAGGTTATTGTGGATCGGGATCGAAAAAAAATCAAATTCTCTTACTAAGTAAATTGGAACAGGTACATCCGATATTATTTAGCGTCAGTTAGTCAAACGTTTGTCTTAGTATATAGTATATATTTTACCTTTCTATGCATATAAAATGTATGTTTCAGTGCCAGCTCGGGAATGGAAGTTCCTGAGTTCGATCCAGTGACAGACCACTCCCGAGTGCACTCTCCACCATGCCGGGTTGATGTGGAGGATCAAAAACTCAAAACCTGAAAACCCAATAATTAAACCACTGCATTGCTTAGTAATAATTGTAGCTTTCATCGGGGCAGAGCCTTTCTCACTTCATCCTTTAAAGTTATTCCAATCATTGACCAACGTAGCCTAACACTTTTCCAATGAACGATGGTGTTTCACCTTTTTCCGATTGCTTTATTTTCAATCGTGATCATAATTATTTTCGTGAACAGAAACACTGTGGATTCAGAGCCCAATGCCGGGTAATGTCCACCACACTGAGACAGGTTAAATAAGGTCTGGGGTTCTGCTGGGTCCTAAGGACCACCGCATTAAGACAGGTTGAATAAGAGACTTGAGCATCCGCGATATTTGGTATCTGCGAGGGGTCCCGGAACCAATCCCTTGCAGATAAGGAGGACTGACTGTACTTCGATTTATAAAGGCCATTATACCAAAAGCTCTCTTTACTACCCTATCTACCTTTGACGCCACTTTTAGGGAATTTTGTATCTGTATTTCTGGATCCCTCTGTTCTACTGCACTCCTCAGTGTCCTACCATTTACCTTGTATGTTCTACCTTGGTTTGTCCTTCCAAAGTGCAATATCTTACACTTTTCTGTATTATACTCCATCTGCCATTTTTCAGCCCATTTTTCCAGGTCGTCCAGATCCCTCTGCAAGCTTTGAACACCTTCCTCACTGTCCACTACACCTCCAATCTTGGTATCATCAGCAAATTTGCTGATCCAATTTACCACATTGTCATCCAGATCATTGAAATAGATGACAAATAACAATGGACCCAGCACTGATCCCTGTTGCACACCACTAGTCACTGTCCTCCATTCAGAGAAGCAATCCTCCACTACCACTCTCTAGCTTCTCCCATTGAGCCAATGTCTAATCCAATTTACTACCTCACCATGTATACATAGCGACTGAATCTTCCTAGCTAACTAAGTTAGTTGTGCAATGTTTCCTAGTTATTGATCGTAAAAGCATGAGAGATAGAGGCAGGGACAGGTATCTGTGGAGGCCATGTCTTTCTGCATATTTAAGGCAGAAGTTGATAGATTCTTGATTATTCGGGGCTTGAAGGGATATGAGGAGAAGGCAGGAGATTGGGGCTGAGAGGGAAATGGTTCTGCCATGATGAAGTGGCGGAGCAGACTCATTGGGACAAATGACTGCTCCTGTATCTTACGGTCTTCGGGTTGTCTGACCACTCCACTGTGCATTAATGTCATCCCTGATCTCTAACTCAGTGCTACTCCCATTCAAGAACTGAAGTAAGCCCTTTAGGAAGCCATGGTGGCACAGTAAATCATTGCTTTACTGCTCCAAAGACACAGGTTCAATGCTGATCATCAATGGCGTCTGAGTGGAACTTACACCTTCTCCCTGTGACCACATAGGCTCCTTCCACATTCCAAAGGTAGGTGGAGTGATTTGCTGATTGGCTAATGCAAGTTGTCCCTGGTGTGTTGGTGAGTAGTGGAATCTAGGGAGATGATCCATCCACATGTGTGCATACATGGCTTCCCTGTAAGTGCACCAAGTTCCTGGGAGTTCACATCATGGATGACTTCACCTGTCCCTCAATGTCATCTCCCCTGAATAAGAAAGCAGAGCAGCGCCTCCACTTCCCCCAACATCGTAACTACATTAGACAGGAGCGCCATTGAGAGCGTATTGACGAGCTGCGTCTCCACCTGGTATGGGGAAGCCGACCACTGGACAACCAAAAGTCCCTACAAAAGCACTGTTAGAACAGCTGAGAGGATCGTAGGGGTCTGCCTACCATCCACTTATCAGGAGCACTGCATACATGGGGCCCTTAATATTATCAAAGGTCCTGCACACCCATCCAATGTCTTCTTTGACTTTCTCCATCAGGCAGGAGGCTCCGATGCATAAAGCAAGAACGGTCAGGATGGGAAACAGTTTCTTCCCCCAGACCATTAGGCTTCTGAACTCCCTGCCGCATCACATTTGAAGTGTCACCGGCTAATCTGTTCTATACCTTACAATTTGTGCACTTGTTTTATTTCTGTGTATTTCACTTGTAGATCTAATTCTTAAGTTATTGTGTGTTATTTGTGTTATGTGGACCACTCTGCCTTAAACACTGGTCCAGAGAAAAGTTTTCTTGTTTGACAGTATACATGTATATAGTTAAATGCCAGTAAACCTGACTTGAATTCACTTGAATTGAATTGATGGGCATGTTGGGAAATTTAAAAAGAATTTGTGTAAATGGGCCAGTGCGCTTTGGGAATGGGTTTCCTCTACCTGGAATTTCTGTGTGTGGTGGAGTGCTGACTATTTCAAGAAACCCACTGTCGTTATGTTACAGACCACATATGGAGAGCAGAAGAGGATGTGGTCTCCAGTCTCCTTCTCCCCACCCCCAGCTTCGAGAGCTGAAACGTTTGCAAGGAACTTGGAAGATTTGCAATGAAAATAGCAGCAGGTCTGTTTTGTTCATGGATGACTTGACACATATTCACACAAACTGTTGGAAGTCCAAAATTTGCGGTCCTTGCATAAAATTTCCCTCTATTGTTTCAACGCTCCTTCTCCAATAAGAAGCACACTTGAAATGTGTCCTGATACAATGCTGTTTCTTTAACTACTCCAGTTAGCACTTTGGAATTACCCAAGTGCCTAACATAACAGGCTGTAGTTTGTAGGGGCTAATTTTTCATTCCTTCCTTATTCACCTCGACTTTCTTATTTGCATTGGGTGTCACTGTACGGTTGGATCAGAATTGGCTCCAATGTGAACGTTATAATCCAGTCGATCTTGCCTGTAATATGCTGAAAAAAATTGCAGCTATTTTGTTATCGTAGTTTACTTTGGCAACAGAGTATGACTCACATTCCAATTTCAGTGTTCTGTTTTCCTTGTTCTAGGTGGGTAATATTTAAGTAAATAGAAACTTTTAAGTTAATAGAGCTGAGCAGCTTGGAATTACCTAACTCAAGCTGGCATAAGAATTACATCACCAGCTCACTTAAAGGGTCCCTGCTCTTGTCTTATGATATCATAAGTCCATTGAAAGATTGAATAGGTTAGGGCTTCATTCCTTAGAATGTAGAAGACTGAGAGGAAATTTGATAGATATATACAACATTATGAAGGGTATATTTAGGGTAAACGTAAGCAGGCTTTTTTCCATTGAGGTTGGGTGGGACTGCAACCAGTGGTCATGGGTTAAGGGTGAAAAGTGAAATATTTAAAGGAAACGAGGGGAAACTTCTTCACTCAAAGGGTTATGAGAGTCTGGAATGAGCTGCCAGTGCAAGTAGTGCATGCAAGCTCGACTCCAACGGTTAAGCAAAGTTTGGATAGGTACTTGGGTAGCAGGGATATGGAGGCCTATGGTCCTGATGCATTTTGATGGGATTAGAGAGTTTAAATGGTTTTAGTATGAACTACATGGGCAAAATGGCCTGTTTCTGTGTTATACTTTTCTGTAACTCTGTGGCTCTATTGAAATCACAGTCAGCTTTTAACCCTTTAAGAATCAGAACAGAACCTGTGAAATGATAGGTACGAACCGAGCTCCCCTGGATTACATCATTCAGGCCTCAATAATTCTGATCAAACAAGGCAGCGCATCCTTAAATTATTTAAGATCATTGGACGGTTGCAGCTCAGGAAGGGATCTGGCTTCATTTCTCAGCTCATTAATCCCAGGAGTACTCCGTATTGCAGAAGGGAGTGCCTCCCTTCCAGTCCAGTCAAGGAATGATGCCAAAAATGCGCTGTAAGGAGAAGCACGTGAGCTATTTCAAAAAATTGTCTTCACGGATTGAGCGTTCATCAGTGTGACGGTTGTTTGTGCCAATGCCTGCTTCGTGAGAGCAAGAGCCACATCCTCAAGCCGTAACATGGCAATTAGATCCACAGATCCTCATCCCAGACTGCTGCATCATGGCTGCCGATCTGGGCATAGGACAGCATGATAGGGTCGTGGGTAGCGCTGCACTTTACAGTGCAGATGACCCAAGTTCAATTCATCCAAACATAGAAAAATCTACAGCACAATACAGGCCCTTTGGCCCACAATGCTGTGTCGAACATGTACGTAATTTAGAAATTACCTAGGGTTACCCACAGCCCTCTATTTTTCTAAACTCCATGTACCTCTCCAGGAGTCTCTAAAAAGGCCCTATTATATCCACCTCCACCACCGTCATCGGCAGCCCATTCCACGCACTCACCACTCTCTGCGTAAAAAATTTACGCCTGACTTCTCCTCTGTACCTACTCCCAAGCACCTTAAAACTGTGCCCTCTCATGTTAGCTGGTTCCGCCCTGGGAAAAAGCCTCTGACTATTCACATGACAAATGCCTCTCATCATCTTATACACCTCTATCAGGTCACCTCTTATCCTCTGTCGCTCCAAGGAGAAAAGGCTGAGTTCACTTAACCTATTCTCATAAGGAATGCTCCCCAATCCAGGCAACGTTCTTGTAAATCTCCTCTGCACCCTTTCTATGATTTCCACATCCTTCCTGTAGTGAGGTGACCAGCACAGTACTCCAAATGGGGTTTGACCAGGGTTCTACACAGCTGAACATTACCTCTCGGCTCTTGAACAATCCCATAGTTGATGAAGGCCAATGCACCATATGCCTTCTTAACCACAGAGTCAACCTGTGCAGCAGCTCTGAGTGTCCTATGGACTCAGACCCCAAGATCCCACTGATCCTCCACACTGCCATTAATACTATATCCTATCATCATATTTGACCTACCAAAATGAGCCACCTCTCACTTATCTGGGTTGAGCTCCATCTGCCACTTCTCAGTCAAGTTTTGCATCCTATGTCCCACTGTAACCTCTGACAGCCCTCCACACTATCCACAACACCCCCAACCTTTGTGTCATCAACAGATTTAGTAACCCATCCCTCCACTTCCTCATTCAGGTCATTTATAAATAATCACAAAGAGAAGGGAACTCCTGTAAGGAGTTTGTACTTTCTTCCCTTGACCAGTGGGGTTTCCCTCCAGGTTCTCCGGTTTCCTTCCACAGTCCAAAGACATACGGGTTGGTATCTCAATTGGCCACTGTAAATTGTCCTGTGATTAGGCTACGGTTACATCAGGGGATTGCTGGGTGGAATGGCTCGAAGGGCTCAAAGAGCCGCACTGGCTCTCAATAAGTAAATCAATAAGAATCATTTTGGGATTGTTCTGGCTTATTTACAAAGAGCCTGGGTCACCTTTGATCATGCCTCATCCTTAGTCTGCAATGAGCAAATATGAAGGAGTACCCTTTCCTGTGATTTCAAGCCAGAGCTACAATGGATGCTGTCTGAAACACAATGAATGGGTTAGGGGATACAAGTGCTTCGTTAAACAGCAATAAAAAGAATCACCCACAAGCTGAGAATTCTGGGAATGGTGCTCACCAGGAACTTGAAAGAACCTTGATGGAGGTACCTTGGTCCAGTGTTCGACTGTCTGCTCTGAAATAGTGAGTTCAGGTAGGACACTTTGGAATGGACCTTCATTTCACCAAGTGATGTCACATCTGGAAAGAATATGAATGTAAAGGGTTTCCTAATAACTCTCTCTAAGGTTTGGTCTTCAGTTCCATCCAGGTAACTCTTCTGTGAGGTACCTAGAGACAGTTATATATTCTAAAGGTGTTGTTACAAGAATCTACCCCTTAGTAAAAATGATCAGAGAGACACAAGAGAGAACTTGTAATTACCGACAAGTGCCTTTATTGTCTCAATGGAAGAACACATCAATTTGCACATCTGAGCACAGCTACTAAGTTTTCCTGACCCTCCATGAGCATGATTCAAGACCTACACAACTTCACACCTTAAGTGACTTTTGTCCTCTTCAACTCTGGTTCAAACCAGTCAAACCAGGTCACTCAAACACTGGACCAAGGTAACAGGATTACCTCTGCAAACCTGCTGTTGTACGCAACACACAGCTTATCTGAGAATGATCTCAGGTTTAACAGGTCAATAGCAGAAATTCCTTATGAAAAATGTTCAATTGCTCTGATTGGATTATCCCGGAGCAAGAATCAATTCTCAAACAGTTCACAAGATGGAGGCTAGAGAGCAGCTTCACAAAATGGCAGTCTCCATCTCTTTCAGGCATGTGGCTTGTGCAAAGACAATTGGTTTGTCTACTTCCATTGTCCTTGATTCATTTGAATTCACTGATTTGTAAACAGTAATTCTTTCTGGCCGACAGTGTTATGTAAATATTAACTATTTTTATTGATGTTTAGAACTAATGAAGCAGAATATTTGAGAGATAATTGAACATTGTCCTGTCATCAAGAACATGTCAAGATTTGTTTGCCAGAATCAGTCTCAAACCTCAAATGTTAACACTGACTTAGTGCATCACTCTTTATTATTGATTAAATTCAAGTGGTATAAATTGGAATATTGATCAAATGTTCCTGGTCCTTGACTTTTCCAGTGGTATGTGTGAAATTCTTATCCAAATTGCCACAGGTGGCATTGGTCAAGAAAGGAACAGATTAGGAGCTGGCCTTTAGAGGATTAGCTGGCTTTCATTGAAAAGCCTCCATGGCTAGAAACATCTTTTCTGTCATGCCAACTTAGGTCGGGGGTTCCCAAGCTGGGGTCCAGGAACCCGTTGGACCTGGCATAGAATAGGTTAGGGACCCTTGGGTTAGGCTTCTTATCTGGAGTATGATCCTGCTCAGTGGAGTCTGACCACTGAGCCGAAAGACAAAGGTGTTACCACTGGCACAGGGCCAACAGGCCACAAAGCCAATTAATGATTAAGGAGAGCCACACACATCACCCAGGAGATAAGCTAGTCGGCTCTCTCCACTTGTACATTTGTCCAGCCAACTCCTTCATTGGCAATAGGTTCTGACAGGCAGCCTTATCCTCCCCTCCCCTCACCTTCCTGTGAGAATCCTTGGATAATTATCAGGGGTTCCAAATAATATACACCTATTTTTTTCCTTCTAGTTACCGAGGGAAGCTGAGGACAGCTGTAACATCATTACTCCTACCCCTGCTGGAGATTAGCTCAAACATGATTGATATGTCTGCAGGACTTAGCAACAGTGACCAAAAAATACTGATCTGCTTTGTTTAAACATTTATAAATTATTTATATCTACCATATTAGAATTGCACCTTACTGGTGGCTTCAGCCTGGGCGTGTCAGTCTGAGCAGGTGGCTCCATCCAGGTACAGTAAGGGATCCATTACCTACGTTGTCATTGCTGGAGAGATCCAATTATCCTGTGCCACAGCCTGAGGAAATGATCGGATTATTCCATGATGGCGACACTTTACCAGGGGCCAAGTCCTGGCCTGCAGCTCAAATATTGGTTAATGGTGTAGGATCAGCTAATTGCCTCTTGGAAATGTCCTGAAGTAGCCAGAGACTGAAAGCAGCATCTCGGTACAAGTAACCCTTGCCCTGCTGAATCGGTGCTAACTCTCCATAGTTACACAGCGCTCTGGTTGCACAGTTACACTTCATCTTCTTCTTTAAGTCGACCATCAGATCTGCTCTCCCTGCACACTGCCACTGATCTCTGTCACTTCTCCCTCAGCCTCCTGACCTTTTGGTGACCTTTGACATAACCTGTCATCCCATTCCATTCTGCACCACTTCTCCATTGTCCAGCTCACAGCCACTCTTCTCACTCTCAGCAATCCAGTCATAGCTCAGAACAAAAACTGACAAGGGCTGCTCTAGCCAGTCCTTATGAATCGGTCTGTCCTGCAGAATCGGTCGGCCCTAAATGTCGACTGTTGACCCTTTTCCATAGATGCGGCCTGGCCTGCAGAGTTCCTCCAGCGTTCTGTGTGTGTTGCATCTGTAGACTTTCTCATGTTTGTGAATCAATCTGATATCATCCACGTGTGAATTCTTGGCCAATTCTCATTTGTCTGTCGCCTGGTCTGTGACATCCTATGAAGTGATGGGCCAGCTTCCAGCTCACCCTGTCCTCCACCTTTCTGAATACTCCTCTTCCCACTGAGCATTTCCACTTCCCAAAGAGCCCTCATATTCAATGTGTCTCAATATACCATCATAATAATGATAATATTAAAGATCACTTATCAATTACACACACAATGAAATTTTTTATTTAGAGATACAGCTCTGTAACTGGCCTTACAGGTCCATTGAGCCCGCTCTGCCCAAATACACCCAAGTGACCAATTAACCTGTATGCCTTTGGACTGTGGGAGGAAACCAGAGCACCCAGAGGAAACCTACACGTCACAGAAAGAACAAACAAACTCCTTCCAGACAGCAGTGGGCATTGAACCTGGGTTGCTGGCATTGCAATGCATTACGCTAACTGCATTATTCTTTCTTTATAAACAAAGTATCCCTCACATAATCAATTTCCTATAAGGGAAGTGAACACTACTACGTCAGTCAGAGCCGATAGAAAGCAATGGTGAGACCGCTTTATAAACGAGAGTGATAACAACGGTAGTTAACTTGCAGGTTGAGGATGGCAAATGCAATGTTAGTATTCATTTTGAGAAGAGCAGAATATAAAAGCAAGTATCTAATGCTGAGGCTTTACATATAAAGCATTGGTCAGACTGCAGTTGGAGTATTGTGAGCAGTTTTCGCCCTCTTATCCAAGAAAGGTTGTTCTGGCATTGCAGAGGTCCAGAGGAGGTTCACGAGAATGATTCCAGCAATGAAAAGATTTCCATGTGAGGAGTGTTTGATGGCTCTGGGCTTGTACTCACTGGAGTTTAGAAGGATTAAGAGGGGATATCTTTGAAACCCTTTGAATATTGAAATGCCTAGATAGAGTGGATGCGGAGAGAATGTTGCCTACAGTGGGAGAGTCTAAGACTAGAGGGCACAGCCTCAGAATAAAAAAACATCCCTCTATAACAGAGATAAGAAAGAGTTTCTTTAGCCAGAGGGTGGTGAATTGGTGAATTCATTGCTACAGTTGGCTGTGGAGGCCAAGACATTGGACACATTTAAAGCGGAGATTGACAGGTTCTTGCTTAATAAGGAGGTCAAAGGTTATAAAACGATACCGGGAGAAGACAGGAGATTGGGGCTGAGAGGGAAAATGGATCAGCCATAATGAATTGGTGGAGCAGACTTGATGGGCCAGATGGCCTAATTCTGCTCCCATATCTTATGATCTTATGGTCTCATGTTTATGGGGAGAAGGGAGGAGAGTGGGGTTGAGAAGGATAATAAGTCAGTCATGATGGAATGGCAGTGTAGACTTGATGAGTCAAATGGCCTTATTCAGCTCCTATGTCTTATAATTTTATGGAAGATCCAGTGGAATCAGGAAAGAAGCAAAAGGACACTCAACCGAGGAAGCTGATTTACAGCAATCCCTTAATATTGTTCCAAAGTAACAATTCTGTTGCAAATGGAAATTGTAGCCTTCAGACCAAGAGGCGTAATTACAATCAAGTATGTCAGCGATATACTTACTCCAGGATTGCTGGTAGAATTTTGGTGTTAGGTGACACATTCTGATTGAAGGAATCTGTTTGAGAGAGCAAGCCACGGATAAAGTATCCCACCATTGATGCTCTACTTAACAAGGTTACAAGTTGTACCGTTCTCTTGGTTACAATTTGATTCCATTACCTTGCGATGCAGTAATATTGAGTTGCGCAATCAGGGGTGGAGGGATCTAACTTGTCAAATGTTGAGTAAGGTCATGTAAGAATGGTCAGTGTTTAACCCTGAGCACTCTATTTAAATTCTTTAATACTGTACCACTTAAAACACAAATTAAGCAGCCTTATTGCTTGAGAAAGTGATTTTTACAGATGGCCTGTGTCAGAATTAACCGTAGCTTTGTCTGAAATGGCCCCAGTGTGGCTAGTTAGTGAAGATGAGGAATGTCTCTTGGTGGCTCCACTGCTGCTAATTAAATTGAATGCATGCAACCCAGGCAAGGAACAGAACTGCATTCCGTTTTATTTTTGCGTCCCACTCGCTGTTGTGCAGCTTTATCAATCCCATGCGGGTCTTGGAGCTGATTTCCCTGCGCAGCCTCTGAAAATAAACAAACAAACATGGCTCGAAGGCCATTCTCAATGGGGTAGGGAGGTGCAGCTGACATAAGGCTCAGATGCTAAAACTATCTGTTTGAAGTTCAGGCGCGTGACTCCCAGCTGTCAGCTGGGTTTGTTTAATTTTTTTTTGTAGGGGGAGTTTATTTGGCCTCTCTGTTATTTTCAGTTCCATTGCATTCAGTCCAGGTGGGATTCACCAAATCTGCACCTATATGAGAGTCTTGTCAGGCTCCTTTCAGTGGCAGTTTGTTTCCACTGAGGCAGGGGCACTCACTGGCCATCAGAGTGTGAGAAAGGGTCCATTCATGGTCACATTGAAGTTCATGAGGAGTTACATTTGCCCACAGGAAACTCCAGAATGGTACTCAGGTTCCACCGGTGAGGAGAGTAGGCACAATATATTAACAAAGTGAGACACCATGTTAATAGGCCGTAAAACAGTACAGCACAGGAAAAGGCTATTCAGCCCACAATGTTGTGCTGAACCAGCAAATCAAAAACACCCTAACACTAATTCCTCTACCTACACCATTTCCATATCCTTCCACCTCCCTTACATCCATGTGCCTATCCAAACGTCTCTTAAAAGCCTCTATCAGATTTCCCCTCAGAGAAAACAACCCAAGTTTATCCTGCCTCTCATGAAAGCACATAAACCAGGCAGCATCCTGGTAAACCTCTTCTGCACCCTCTCCAAAGCCCTGAAAGAGACAAAGTATTTCTGCTGATGGATTCCACACTAAAGGGAATAATCTAAAAATTAGTGCTGGGATATTCAGGAGTGAGTAAAGAGGCATTTCAACATGCAACGTGAGAGAGGTAGGAATTATGTTTTGGAAAAGGCAATTGATAAGTGTTATCTCTGAGATTTATAGGCACTCATTAACTAAAAATAACTGAGAGATCAATAGCAATTACGGAGAAATAAGTCCCATCCTTCAAGCTCTCATGTACTTGATCAGTTGAGAGTAGACTAGGATTTCCACTCAGTGGCCGTTTTATTAGGCGTACCTGATAAAATGGCCATTGAGTGTATGTTCATGGACTTCTGCAGCTGTGGCCCATCCGCTTCAACGTTCAACATTTTGAGCATTCAGAGATGCTCTTCTGCACACCACTGGTGCAACACGTTGTTATTTGAGTTCCTGCTGCCTTCCTGTTAGCTTGAACAGATCTAGCCAACCTCCTCTAACCTCTCTCGTTGACAAGGCATTTTCACACAACTGCTGTTCACTGGATTTATTTTTGTTTTTCACACCAGTCTCCGTAAACTCTAGGGACATTTGTGCATGAAAATCCCAGGTGGTCAGCAGTTTTTGAGATGCACAAGCCACCCCATCTGGCACCAACAATCATTTCATGGTTAAAGTTACTTAGATCTCATTTCTTCCCCATTCTGATGTCTGGTCTGAAAAACAACTGAACCTCTCAACCATGTCTGCACGTTTTTATGCCTTGAGTTGCTGCCACATGATTGGCCGATTATATATTTGCATTAATGAGCAGGTGTACAAGTGTATATAGTAAGGTAGCCACTGAGTATATCTAACACCCAATGTAATGGTTCCTACAAAAAGTAGTGGATATGGCCCATTCCATCATGGCTAAATCCCTCCCCATGAGTGAGCATATTGTCATAGTCCCATTGCAGGAAAGCAGCATCCATCAGTAAGGACCCCCACCACCCAGGTCATGCTCTCTTCTCACTGCTGCCAACAGGTAGAAGGTACAGATACCACAGTACCCCATATCACCAGGTTCAGGAACTGTTATTAACCTTCAACCATCAAACTCTTGAACCATTAGGGAGAACTTCACACATCTTCACTCACCATCACTGAACTGTTCCCACAACCTATGGACTCACATTCTGAAACTCTTCATCTCATATTCTCAATATTTATTACTTACTTATTTATTATTTTTTCCTTTGGCATTTACACAGATTGTTGACTTTTGCACATTGCTTGTTTGATTCTATTTTGTTTCTTGGATTTACTGAGAATGCCTGCAAAGGGTTGCAAAGATGACATGAACAGTATGTACTTTGATAATAAATTTACTTTGAACTTTACCACATTTACTCCCCCTTGGACAACCCACTTGAGGGATTTATTTGCGTAATTATCAGGTCATAATTTCTACCTTACCCATCTGAGCTGCCTGCTGCTTCCTCAGTATCAGTCACGAGAGAATCTTCTGTGCTCGCAGAAGCTAATACAATTCCTCCAGAGCCCCAGGGTGGTAAAGGCCTTTGAGAAATTGACCATTTGGAGAACCTTCGGAGACCTTTCCTGCAGAAGTTTAAACACTGGGATGGTGAGTGCAATAGATCCAGTCAGCAAAAGAACTGAGTTTGCTTTGTCAATGGCCTTAACTTGTACCACTTTGTGATAAAGCTGACAGGGTCACAGTCGGTAACACACCATCGTCTAAATCAGTTGGCCCTAATTTCAAACACATTCCTGAAGCTTGAGCACAGAATTTTAAGGAGGCCCTTCAAAGCTGTACTGAGAGAGCCATGCTTTGTTAAAGGTGCAATTTTTCAGATGAGATATCAAATAATGTGTAAGGAATGTAATGGTGACGATTTGGTTATTGGGCTTGCAGCTACAGCTCTGGACTACTGATCCAGGACTTGGAGTCGTTTAAGGCGGGGCACTGTCAAGTGAAGTCCTTAAATAAATTCGAAATTCAAAACCTGCTGGACTCCATCATTCTGTTTTTGTAAAATGTAACTGCTTTATTAATACTTTGCTGGAAAAGAGGAAATGTGGCAGGAAAAAAATTACAGTTCAGAGTTCAAAGTAAATTTGCTATCAAAGTATGTCACCATATACAGCCCTGAGGTATGTCTTCTTGCAGACATACTCAGTCAATCCAAGAAACATAATGGAATCAATGAAAGACCTCACCCAACAGGAGGGGCATTGGAGATTGAGATGAAAAGTCCTTGAAATTGAGTCCATAGGATGTGGCAATAGTTCAGTGATGCAGTAAGAATTGTTCCTAAACCTGATTATGTA
The DNA here is from genome assembly GCF_030144855.1 of Hypanus sabinus. Taxonomy (NCBI): domain Eukaryota; kingdom Metazoa; phylum Chordata; class Chondrichthyes; order Myliobatiformes; family Dasyatidae; genus Hypanus; species Hypanus sabinus. The sequence goes on from NC_082718.1 coordinate 83,248,858, forward strand.
TAGTCCTTACCCCTGGTCCAAGCTATGTATTATCCTGTTTGGCACTTTTGGCATTAGCACATAGAGCAATTTATTTCAGCAAATAATTTCAGCCATTAATCTTCAGATCTGAATATGGGCTGTAGATTAAATTTAAAATGCAGCTCTGAACAGTGGGTTCCTAAGAGTTGTGAACACAGTTAACTGGAAGATCAAAAAATGCTGACTTAACTTCATTTAGCAGCCTGTGATGTGGGTGCGAAGAGGGGGGTGTGAAGGTTGTATGTGGTTCACAGAAAGCAAAGTGGATCATGGTAAAAATGGAACTGTAGTTTGATCTTTGGCATATAAAATATCATATAGTGTGGGGTCAAACACGCCTCTTGCTCTGAAAAGGGTCTCAATATGATGCCTGCTGTGTCTCATTTTGTTGAATAAAGAGACTACTTCATCTCTACCAGTACTTCCCTCTGGTGATGTTGTTCACTCAACAATTCCAAGCTTACCAGCCAACTCGCAATTACTTTCTCAGTTCAAGGTAATCACAGATGAATAATACAGTTCTCAAATACTAAGTCAAAGTGTGGTGGAGGAGATATTCCAATTTTCCTGGCAATACCTAATTCTCGAACAGCATAACAAAAACATATCTGTTTAACATTCGCAGAATTCTTCTGTGCAGAAATAAACTACTGCGTTTCTTACATCAAAGTGACGACACTTCATTGGCTGTAAAATATTCGGGAATTTCTAAAAATGAATGTGAAACATGGCATGAAGTACAAATCTATTATGTGCTGAAGTAAACCGCAATTTTGGAAATGGTATTGAAGGTTGAAGAGTAAGCAGCTGGGTGCTCAAAGATTTGAAGACTCAAAGTAAATTTATTATCAAAATATGCATACAGTATACAATCCTGAGATTAGTCTTCCACAAGCTCATTGCTATAAATAGTTCAGTAAGCCGGACTATTATGAGCAAATTTTCAATTCCTGAAGAAGGGTTTTGGTCCAAAATGTTGACTATTTGCTCTTTCGCATAGATGCTGTCTGACCTGCTAGTTCCTCCAGTGTTTAATGTGTGTTGCTTTGGATTTCCAGCACCAGCAGATTTTCTCATGTTTTAGTTCTATATGACTCTTCAGTCAACCTTTTTTTAAAAACTGAGAGCATTCATGTTGTAATCAACAATTTGAAGTGGTTCTCTTGAATTTTATTTCTAATGGCAAAATTCTGGGCACTGTCAACTGTCTTCTGTGCTGAAAGAGTCCTTGAAGAGCTTTGTATGGGCTGGGGTGGCATATTTCCAAGTCAGGACTCTGAAGACAAAAGGTTGTTATATTTCACTTAAATGTTATTAAATATTTTCCTCACAAGAGTTTTAATTTCTTTTTGAAACAGAGAATGCAGACTCGTATAAATAATTTATTGCAGCTCTTAGACAGTTAATAAATTATGCAAATTCTGATTCCATTGATTTCCTTGATGAGAGGGGTCACTGGTGCTTGGACTGAATTAACTATATGGATTAACTTGGCTCACAGACAATCTCCACAAAGCCTCTCAGAACACACTGCAGTTTTGTCGGAGAGCATGGTTCTGAGAGAGCAAGGTTGCCATGGCTCAGAGCTTACGTTGTCAAGGGGGTCTCCGGCCAAATACCAAATTGCCCGAGGTTCAGTTAATGCTGATGTGCTGCTTAGATTAGCACCATGTTTGTTTTATGAAGTTAGCCTTTTGTTTTTGTTTGGGCAGAGCTCCGAGCCATTCACTGAAACTTCAAAAGAAAGAGGGAACGAGCAAGGAGGCATTCAGGGTAAAGGCCTTGCCTGACTTCTGTGAAAGCAATATAGTATGGAGCTTCCTCAAGGCATCTTTGAATATTCCCCTTGTTATGAAATCAGTGTGACTCCTGTCTATCTCTGTTCAACATATGTCAGAGCTCTGTGCTCCTCTCTGACCTGGATCTTGCCTCCACTTCTCTACCTTCCATCTACACCAGCTTGTGTGAATCTTTGCTCTGTATAATCTTCTCAATGTAAAAACCTGTCACTCCCCTGCAGGCTGACCTTGCTGTCTACCTCTCCTCCGATGCATAGCTTTCAAAATCTTTCTCCTTGTATCTTACTAGGAGTTCAAGACCTAAAGGCAAGTGCCTGGGGACAACCCTTGGAATTTTCATGCCGTGAGGTATCTCAATACAATCAGAGCAGGAATGCGAAGTGGAGAACAGGAGAAGATAGAGGTGGCTTAAGCAGTGTGAGTGTGGAACAGCAACTTATACAGGGCTTGGTACAACCTATCCAGGACTTCACACAGGACATATAAAAGATGTCAGTGCACAGATGCACAGTGAGAAGCAGCAGAAAAATATGATGGCAGAATATAGTATTAATGGTAAGACTCTTGGCAGTGTGGAGGATCAGAGGGATCTTGGGGTCTGAGTCCATAGGACACTCAAGGCTACTGTGCAGGTTGACTCTGTGGTTAAGAAGGCGTACGGTGCATTGACCCTCATCAACTATAGGATTGAGTTTAGGAGCCGAGAGGTGATGTTGCAGCTATATAGGACCCTGGTCAGACCCCACTTGGAGTACTGTGCTCAGTTCTGGTCACTTCAATTACAGGAAGGATGTGGAAACCATAGAAAGGAAACAGAGGAGATTTACAAGAATCTTGTCTGGATTGGAGAGCATGCCTTATGAGAATGGATTGAGTGAACTCGGCCTTTTCTCCTTGGAGCGACAGAGGATGAGAGGTGACCTGATAGAGGTGTATAAGATGATGTAATTGATCATGTGGATAGTCAGAGGCTTTTTCCCAGGGCTGAAATGGCTAGCATGAGAGGGCACAGTTTTAAGGTGCTTCGAAGCAGGTGCAGAGGAGATGTCAGGGGTAATTTTTTTTACACAGAGAGTGGTGAATACATGGAATTGCTGTCGGAGATGGTGGTGGAGGCGGATACGATAAGGTCTTTTAAGAGACTCCTGGACAGGTACATGGAGCTTAGAAAAAGAAGGCTGTGGGTAACCCGAGGTAATTTCTAAGGTAAGGACATGTTCAGCACAGCGTTGTAGTCTGAAGGGCCTGTATTTTGCTGTAGGTTTTCCAAGTTTTCTCTTCTAGAAAGAGATGAAAGTACAAGACCTGGTGGGGTGGGGGGGGGGGGAAGGAAGACTAATCCATTATAGACAATCAGACACATCCTCTCCATGACCTACCGAATAAGCAGCGGAGCACCCTTTTGAACAGATTCATTCAGCTCTGCTGTCACAAGGACTGTTACAGAAAATCTTCCCTACCAAATGCAATAAGCATGTACAACAGTTCATCTCTGTGTGTCAGGAGAACAGACATCATCATACAACAGTCTCTGTTTTAGTATATCACACATTATTGTTGCACATTGGTAAATTATTATTGTGTATATTATTATTATGTACATTAGTTATTATTATTATATTTATTGTTAAGTGTGTTTTCAAATAATGCTGCAGTAACAAAATAATTTCCCACTGAGAATCAATAAAGTACTTACTATTATTACTAAATCAAGTAGATGACAGATTAGCCAAAATGGTGTCCTTCCTTGGATGTCTCAAGTACCATTTCTGCATTGAAGAGGATTCAATGAATAAATCTTTCTCGCTTTGGGTTTGCCCAGAATTACCTCTGCCAACCCTTCTCTCCACTCTGCCCCTCTGTATCCTCAGCTCTTTTGTTTACATTACTATTTTCCATTCAACCAAATACCAAATTTCCTCCATCCACCTCACTCCCTATCCTAATCGCCAATGCTTTTCTCTACATCTTTGCAAATCTCTTCAATACCGATCCTGAAAGAAGTAGACCATTGATCACCCTTTGGTATTTCCTGTTTTGCCTTGGCATCCCTTTCAATTCAATTCAAGTTTAATTGTCATTCAACCATACAGGAATACTCATGAATACGGCCAAACGAGACAATGTTACTCCAGGGTCAAGATGCAAAATACAGTGCCAACGGTCTCACACAGCACAAAGCACACATGGCATGTATAAAGTAGAAAGATACCACCACTCAACAAAAGAGACCAAACTCAAGCCATCCAACACTGCCCCAATCTGGAGACGACCACAACTTCTGCCAGCGCACACTGGGGGTGGGGGGGAAGGCAGAACCACATCACCCCTGATGCCGCTCCCTAGCAGCTGAAAACAGGCAACACTCTGGCCTGATGCCCAGTCATCGCACATACAAGCTAGCAAGCACATATAGGATCTCAGTAAAATACAATCACGCAAAATATGTATGTTTATTGTCCAGACCCTGACTCCATTGTTCTGCCGAGTGGACAGCACCATTCCAGCCCGAATGCTGCACAACACCACCGTCCGCGGTGGAGCACACTGGGGTTAGCGTGATGCTTATTTGTAAATTCTTGATCCCTATGTGTGAGTTATCCTGAAATAGCTTCTTGTAACGAAGAGGCTGCAGAAAATGTAGTTGTCATCATCAACTTCAAGCAAATTAAGTGTCTTAACAACAGGAAATGATCTATATGACCTTCAGTTAGAAGTGCGAAGATTTCATGGACACAATAGCTAAATAACCCACACCGATTTCATTAAAGTACGAGCAACAGATTTCGGAATAGGATCTAACAGGCTTTTGGCTCTAGGATGTACAGTAATTTATAGACTATTAGAATTGTACCAGTATGTGAATTCGTTTGTTCATCTGTCTGTGTCAATCTACCTTTCCATCTGTTCATGCTACCTATACCTCAATGTAACCTTTGTTTCTTCCAGAGTTGACAATCACAGCAAATCTCAGGTCGCAATAGCTGGTGAGGCACGAGGATGCCATCAGAAGCGTGGAACCAGGGCTCCGGGCCCCGAGCCATGGGAGAGGGGTATCTGTTAACCTGGGGTCTCAGAATCCCTGCATTTTCCAGGCAGTCCAATTGATCTTTTGCTGGATTAGAAATCATTAACAAGACCATCACTTACTAACTTTGAACTGAGTGACTCATTTCAAAAGTTAAATTGTGGGTATGGAGTCACATATAGACCAGACTGAGTAGGGTGATTTCCAGCCACAATGAACAATAGTAAACTAAATAGACTTTTTCCTTCCACCTTGCTGTTTACAAATACAAACTTTCTATTCCAGTTCATTTAACTGTGTATAATCTCCCCCAGCTGGTAGGAGGGATTTGAACTCAGGCCCTTGATTCATTAGACTAGACCTTTGAACTGACAGTCCAGTAATCCATTGTGTTGTTGTACTGAGACTGAATGGAATTAAATGGGAACTGCAATGATCAGGCATTATGTGCAGCCATAATTCTTAGAGACAGGTCTAGCATCAGAAGATGCCAGAGCACCGACAGGATGGACAAATAACCAATGGGCAAACGACAACTGTGCATGTGCAAAAGAAAAAAAAGAAATAATCATCATCGCCATCATATTAATAAATAATTAAGCAATAAATATCAAGAACATGAGTTGAAGAGTCCTTGAAAGTGAGTCCATTGGTTGTGGAAACAGTTCAGTGATGGGGCAAATTAAATTGAGTGAAGTTATCCCCTCTGGTTCAGGAACCTGATGGCTGAGGGGTAGGAACTGTTCCTGATCCTGGTGGTGTGGGTCCTGAGGCTCCTGTACCTTCTTCCTGATGGCAGCAGCCAAGAAGAGAACATGTCCTGGATGGTGGAGGTCCTTGATGATGGATACTGCTTTCATGCAACAACGCTCTCTATAAATGTCCTCAGTGGTGAAGAAGGGTTTTACCTGTGATGGATTGGGCCATATCCACTACCTTTTGTAGGATTTTCCTTTCAAGGGCATTGGTGTTTCTGTACCAGGTTGTGACACAACCAGTCACACATCTATAAGAAGTGTGTAAAAGTTTTAGATTGGCATCTGCTGCGGACCTGTTTTACCAGTAGGTAAATTGGAGAAGATCCAAGTTGCTTCACAGACAGGGGTTGATATTGTGGTGAGCATTTGGTCCATAATGACAAATGGGGAAGCTCTTTAACTCAACAACTATTTTATTGTAATCGACACAAAACAGACCAGACACCATGACCCGGAGAGTGAGCCCAACCAGTCTCACACAGACAGGGGAAGTGACCATCACACACCCCAGTTACAGTGAGGATGACCCACAAATACACAAGCAAATAACTGCATAATATATGCTAAAATGTAACAATAAATGAACTGGAACTTCCCACCATAATCCCACAAAAGCATTTTAACACAAGAACAATAAACAGTACTGCTCATTAGAAATTCAGGGGCAGGCTGTCGACCAGACCCCCACCCAGAACATCACAATATGTTTCATCACCAGCTTCTCAAAGAACTTCAGCACAAGTTCTCTTGGATGATAGTCATTGAGACAGGTTGCCATGCTCTTCTTAGACACTAGTATAATTGAAACCTGCTTGAAACAGGTAGGTAGAAGTGAGAGTTAAAGATACCAGCCATCTTTATTACTCAGCCAGGTAGCCCGCCTGGGCTAGATGCTTTCCCTGGGTCACCCACCTGAAGGATGCTTTCACATCAGCGTCAGAAACTGAAGGTCTCTTAACGCACTTCTCAGAGAAGTCCAAGTAGTTGTTCTCTTCTCTTGGAATGGGAAGTTCTCTGCAATTTATTTATGTATTTATTGAGAAGTAGCATGGAATAGGAGTTCCAGCCCTTCAAGCCAGGCTGCCCAGCAACCCCCAATTCAATCCGATCCTAATCACGGGACAACTTAAAATGACCAATTAACCTACCGACCAGTATGTCTTTGCACCGTGGGAGGAAACTGGAACACCTGGAGGAAAACCACATGATCATAGGGAGAATGTACAATCTCCTGACAGGCATCGCCAAGACTTGAACCTAGGTTGCCTGTAATGTGAGGTGTTGTGCTAATCACTACACTACTGTGCCTGCTCCAATGCTTCTGCCTATTGGTTCTGATTGCAGCAGTCCTCTCTTTGTATTGTGGCATCGAGCTTCTGCTACTGAACATCCTCCCCTTGTTAACTATAGATGGGCATACATAGTGACAATATGGCCAGTGCTGTTGAGAGACTGAAATGTTCTACAGACGCTTTGTCAATCACTTAATTGGTCAAGCAGAGATATTAAAAAAAGATAAAATGCCTTATGTGAGTGAAGTATAGATTTATTCACATACCACTGGAAGTAGCTGTGTTAAATCTCCACATATGCCTTATGGTACATTGATCAGCTGGTAGTTGGTTTTAGGCAATCCTTCAGGACTTAGAATGACTTACTTCCAATCAGGTTTTGTGGGTTCTGAGGAACTTGGACATGCACACTTCCATGGGTCAGTTTGGAATAGATGGGTGGGTAGTTTGTGAGGTAGTCCACTTCTGCTGCTGACTCAGTTTCTACGTGTTACTAATGTATGGATTCAAGACTCTCAATATCATCTGAAAGGTCCTCTTGCACTTTGATGGGATAAGGACCAAGAGATCCCAAAAGCCAGTTGGTGTAGCTTTTTTTTAAGGATTATTTGAACACAACCTTGAATCCCTTCCTCCATTCCCAAGACAGAGCTCAGGAGAGAGCATCTGTTTCAGAAATCAAGCATTAAGCATGCAAGTGATCTGGGCTAATGGGTGCAATTAGGAACCATGGAAAATCTGCAGATGCTGGTAATCTAAGGCTACATCCACCACTAGACCGGATAATTCTGAAAACACCAGTTTCATGTAAAAACGATAGACATCCACACTATGTGTTTTTAAAAATATCTCCATCTACATTGAAACGGATATTTTGGCGAATCTCCTCCTACTGCGCATGTGTAGGACACATCTGCGGAAAACAAGCGACGAATCTTGGTGTCGAATTTCGCTGTGAAAGTGCACGTTTGTGTAGTTACAGACTAGAAAAACTTAAAACGACGGACAGCTGTTGGCTTTCACGCAGGAGAACTTAAAACCAAAAAAAAACAAATACTGGATTGTACGGAGGCAACCGACAGGGAGTTCACGGACAGTTTGACCTGGCTGATGACGAACATTGAAAAACTGACTAACTCTGTTGCATTAATAAAGCACCTTGTTAAATGTATAAAACATGTCTGCATCAGTGTTATCTTGTATTTCCATACAATATTACATTAGGCTGTTACACAGCTATTGTCAGAGAAGTATTTGCATAAATAGGTAAACCACCTTCATATGAGCAAGGACAGAAAACAGGGCAAAGTGAGTACACTTATTTATTCAGTAAGTTCTGGGTCAAAGTATTTGGTGAGTACATTTCTAACTCTTCTGGCTTCAGTCTCATTGCCGTCTGTTCTGAAATTGTTAGGTTGCGTTCAAGAAAACAATGAAATAGCGCATTGCCGTCTGTTTGCGTTTTCAGAAGTCTCCGGTTACCCTATCCTCACTGACCTGGTCAATCCGGCGTTTTCAAAAATACACACCTTGAACAGTGTTTCTGAAAAGCTCCGGTTTTGGGGGACGAAAACACTGTTTTAGTGTGGAATGAGGGTGAAAATGAAGAGAAAAGGCTTCGGTTATGGATTTATCTGGTGTAGTGTGGATGTAGCCACACATAAAATGCTGGAGGGACTTATCAGGCCAGACAGTATCTATGGAAAAGAATATTGTTGGTTTCTAACTCCTCATCTTTATTCTAGTCCTGATGAAGGGTCTTGGTCTGAAGCGTTGTCTGAACTCTTTGCTATAGACGCTACCTGGTCTGTTGAGCTCTTCCAGCATTTTGTGTGTGTTGCTTGGGTGCAATTAGGTCTTAACTCTGAAGATGTTGATTTGATCTTGGTTCATATGACCTTCAAACAAATTTGAAAGACTCTGTGAAGAGAGTGTCAGTAGAATTTTCCAAGCAGCTTGAAACCACCGCTCTGGGAGGTTGATATCTCAAAAGCATTTTGCAAAGTAGAGATTGTTGATGCTTGGTAGTATACGAGTTTATGCCAGGTTTGAGGTCTTCAACTTCAAATAACCTCTCCTTGACTGACCAAAGATTTATGTATTCAAGGTAATGGTGAATTTCGTCAGTGAAGACCTCAGGTGATTGCTCTTAAATTAAGAGAAGTGGTCCCAGTTTTCCTACATCTTACTTTAGGCGACTGTAGTTGGAGGGCAGGGTATTGCACTGGGACAGGTTGATAAAGAACCTTTATCACGTGGCTATTGAGTGCAAGGCCCACCTTATGATGTCTTCAGTGAACAAAAATTGGCAATGGTTTGGAGCTTGGCCTCTGTGTATGTATGTACACTAGTACCACTTTATTTCTGGAATGCTGTAACTTCAGATCAAGCAGTTTCTGAATGGTAACTCCACTCTTAAGGAAAATTGGTGAGGAATCTCATTGGAGACAAGGTGAAACACTGCTTTAAGGAAACGACGCAGCATTGTCTGATTCCAGTCTTCGCTGAGCCTGGCTTTGTTACTGATTAGTTTCATAGATCACATGCCTTCCTGAAACCAATGGCAAATGGGTATCAGTGAGTAGCTGATTTTGCGGAGAGTGTTCCACAGTCAATGAAGTCAAAGGCTTTAATGGTCAAAAAATGTTTAATTCAGTATGTGCCATGCGTATAACATAGGCCATCATGTTCTTATTCTTGGAAAATTTTCTGCAGAATTGATTTGCCATTGCGGGTGACCCCAGCCATGATCAATACTCTTCAGAGATTGTCTGCCTGGTGTCAGTGGTCACGTAACCAGGACTTGAGATCAGCACCAGCTGCTCATACTTCTAGATACTAGATACTTAGATACTAGAAACTTTATTGTCACCAAACAATTGATACTAGAGCGTACAATTTTCACAGTGATATTTGTTTCTGCGCTTCGCGCTCCCTGAAGTACAAATCAAAGTAAATATAATAAAAATTTAAATTATAAATCATAATTAGAAAATAGAAAAGGGAAAGTAAGGTAGTGCAAATCAGGTCCAGATATTTGGAAGGTATGGCCATCCACCGCCGGTTTCCATGGATGGCTTCACGTTACCCTGATCGGGTGGTGCTAAGCATATGCTACACTGTGCCCATGGGTGACCTTCAGACTATTGGAGGGAATGGAACATTTTATACCTCCTTTTGTAGTGTCCCCCTATCTGCACCCTGCCACCCCAGTCTAGAGTGGCCGCTCCATTTGCCCTTTAAGCAGGACAGTAACAAGGTGAGAGTTGGATCTGAGTGTACAACAGAAGAGGTGATTATCTCCTGTTACATAGTGGACTAGAATCGTCTGTCTAAGTAACAGCAGGGCTAACGAGGTTCAATGTTATTTATGAATAAATGATACAGCAGCGATAGGCTTCATAGTTAAATGTGAATATCAAAGGTTCCCTTCTGGTTTGCATGACTGTTGTGCTAGCTTTGTTAGAATAGTCGCTTGGTGCTTTTTTTGAGGAACTTGCTGTACTTTCCCACTCATTTTCCGTCAAACAATTGTTCTCATTATAAGTGTCCTCATACTTTTAATGGCATTAGAAGTGACAGCTGTGTGTCACTGCTAACACTCTGCATCTGATTCAGAAAAAGAAATAGTTTAAATTCTACTTCAGGGACTGGATGATAAAAATCCATCCTGGCACTCTGGTGCCCACCTGAAGGAGTGATGCACTCTGGAGATTGCCATCTATCAGATGAGAAGTAAAATCAACTGTCCCAGGATGATATCAGTAATTTCGTACATCATTTTGAAGAAGAGTAGACCAATCACCCTCACCAATATTAACATCTCAATTAACAGCTCTAAAACGGGTTCTTTCATTGGCTCACCAGCATTTTGTTGTTTGTGGGATCTCGTAAATAGGCTGCCGTGCTCTTTGAAATGCAGCGAGGACTGTTCTTCAATGCTTCACAGACTGTGACACGTTTGGGGGCCTCCAGAAAGGGACGTGACTGATTTTGTATTAATGGAACTCTTACTTCATGTCTCCAAAATCTACCAAAAAATAAAAGTGGAGTTTTACCCCTTAAATTTTTTGGAATCGTTTTTAAAAGTTGATCTTCTGCTTTTCTCTCATATTCTTCTTTCCCTCTTTCTTTCTTTTCAAACTGAAACTTTCCTCCAACATCTCTGATCCCTTTTCTATCTTTATTTCAAAGGTTTCAAAGGCACACTTAATGTCAGAGAAATGTATACAATATATATCCTGAAATGCTTTTTCTTTCCAACCATCCATGAAAACAGAAGAGTTCACCCAAAGAATGAGTAACAGTTAAATGTTAGAAGCCCAAAGCCCCTCCCCAGCTCTTTCCTGCTCATAAGCAGCAGCAAGCAACAATTCTTCCCTCCCCCCAGCAAAAAAAAGGAATTGGCGCCCCCCCCCCCCCACGGAGCACTCAGGCTTGTAGCAAAGCAACAGTAAAAAACACAGACTTGCAGTCCCCCAAAGATGACTTGTTCACCCAGTACTTGGCATACCACAGGTTCTCTCTCTCTCCCTAATCAGGGAGAAAGAGGGGTCCCTGTTTCACAGCAAGAGGGGAGATATAACAATCAACTCACTGGTTTACGATGTTAAAAGTCTGTTGTGTCGTTTTTTCCGAGCTTTGGTCGCAAAGATCTCGGGTCTCTGAGCGTACAGCCAAGGATCTTCTGACTCCCATGACACAGCGATTTCCTGCTGGGACACTGACCTTCAATCCATCTCCAGAGCCATGAGATCCCGTGCCTCTGAAGGCAGTCTAAGCTTTTAGGCCGCATCCTTGACGTGTCGAATAATGGCCAGTCATGAACCCCTGAGAGCGGGTCCCATTCCTGCAAAGAAACGAAGTCAGTGTGTAACTCCAGGTCAGGGTCTTCAATAGAACCCTGAAAAGGAAAAATAGAGATATTAAAGATAGATAGATAGATAGATAGATAGATAGATAATTTATTCATCCCCAAGGGGAAATTCAACATTTTTCCAGTGTCCCATACACTTATTATAGTAAAACTAATTACATACAGTATTTAACTCAGTATAAATATGATATGCATCTAAAATCACCCTCCCAAAAAGCATTAATAAATAGCTTTTAAAAAGTTCTTAAATAGTTTACTAAAGTGCATTGAGTGGTAACTTAAGCTCAGTCCTAACCCTGGCACTTAACATGTCTTGCCCCTGGTGGTTGAATTGTAGAGCCGAATGGCGTTGGGGAGTAATGATCTCTTCATCCTTTCTGAGGAGCATTGCATTGACAGCAACCTGCCGCTGAAGCTGCTTCTCTGTCTCTGGATGGTGCTGTGCAGAGGATGTTCAGGGTTTTCCATGATTGACCGTAGCCTACTCTGCGCCCTCCGCTCTGCCACCGATGTCATACTCTCCAGTTCTGTGCCCACGACAGAGCCCACCTTCCTTACCAGCTTATTAAGACGTGAGGCGTCCCTCTTCTTAATGCTGCCTCCCCAGCACGCCGCCACAAAGAAGAGGGCGCTCTCCACAACTGACCGATAGAACATCTTCAGCATCTCACTACAAACATTGAATGACGCCAGCCTTCTGAGGAACTACAGTCGACTCTGTGCTTTCCTGCACAGGGCATCTGTGTTGGCAGTCCAGTCTAGCTTCTCCCAGATACTTGTAGGTCTTAACCTGCTCCACACATTCCCCATTAAAGATAGAAATAGAGCTGTATTATTTATTTATTGAGATGCAGCATGAAGCAGGCCCTCCCAGCCCTTTAAGCCACATCACTCAACAATCCCAATTTAACGCTAGCCTTATCACAGGGCAATTTACAATAACCAATTAATCTACCAACGGATACATTTTTGGACTGTGAGAAGAAACTGGGGCACCCAGAGGAAACCCACACGGTCATTGGGAGAATGTACAAACTCCTTACAGGCACTGGCGGGAAGTGAACCTGGGTCAACCACTAGGCTTTTGAATTTCTCCTTTGTTCTTCACCCTGCAATGAAATCCTTCTATATTTAGACCCAACTTTTGTATCCAGGGATACCAAGCTAGTTGTCATGTTCAATTAGACTTGACTTTTCCTCATTTGGTAGTTTTTGTTGCACTTTCAGTAACTGTGTGAAAATAGATTAGTCCATTTTATGGTGGCTACTGTTAAATCCTAGGCTGGCGGGGTGGAGTTACAGTACGTCTCTATCAAAGAAGGTGTAAGGTGTTCCTTTCCTCTGCTAGCCTGCAGGTCACTCTTGGGTGAGGTGTAGCACCTGCTTAGCCCCCCCAATCTGGGTCACGTGAACCCATGGGAGCAGGTGGTGGATGGCATTATGAGGAGCTGGTGCATATCATAAATTCTAGTGTGGGACCACTGACGCCAGGCAGACAATCTCTGAAAGGTATTGATAATGGCTTGTAAAGACACTGTCCAGAAGAAGGCAAACCACTTCTGTAGAAAAATTTACCAAGAATAATCATGGTCATGGAAAAACCATGATTGTGCATGTCATGTGACATGACAAGTAACGAATGAATGATCAGAACCATCAGATTTAACAAAGATAATTTTTGGCCCAGCTTTTACAGTTAAGCTTCATGGTGTATAGACTCCCATGAACAATGTGTACCAATGCATCAATGGCGAATAATTATCCAGGTTGCTCTTACAGTCTGATTTCCTTCAGGAATTCTCCCAATCTCCTGCAATAATTCAGTTCAGCTTGATTATTTGATTATTGACAATCCCTCTGAACAGCTCCTCCAGTTCCCATCAATGCCAAAGTAAGATTGGGAAGGCTTCTCAGAATCTGAGGGTCACGTTGTATTTAAATAAGCACAGTAAAATCGACCGTGCTATGATTCTGTTAACAGCAGAATGTCTAGCTTGAAATACAAGCAGGGCTTTGCAGGTGAGTGTGTCTGCTCTTTTGAGTTTGAAGTGCTCTGTTGGACTGGCAATGCTAGAACACGTTTAAGCTGACACATCCTCCTTCAGATCCGCTATAAATCACAAGGTTGCATTGTTTAACGGTACTCAGAAGGGTAGAGTTTTTAGTTATGCTTCTGCTACACCGTCTGCTTTAGGGGGCGGCTTCTGCACAGGATCAAAATAAGCTGCAGAGAGTTGTAAACTTAGTCAGCTCCATCATGGGTGCTAGCCTCTGTGGTATACAGGTCATCTTCAAGAAGCAATGCTTCAAAATGACGGCATCCATCATTAAGGACCCCTATCACCCAGGCCACACCCTCTTCTCATTGCTACCATCAGGGAGGAGGTACTGGAGCCTGAGGGCACACACTCAATGATTCGGGAACACTTTTTTCACCTCTGCCATCAGATTTCTAAATGGACATTGAACCCATGAACACTACTTCACTACCTTTTAATTTCCATTGTTGCACTAATTATTTAATTTAACTATTTAATATATATTTACATATAGGCTACAGATGAACTAAATACGCAATTCTTCCAGAGTCTCCCGAATTGAGGGGAGAATGAGAGACTCAAAGGATGGTTAAATGCCAAAGGCCAGGACTGGAAATATGATACCAAGAAGGCTCGAGCAAACAATGCTGACCAGGGAGGCATTCATTGCAAAGTACCATTGTGGCAAAATCTGCAAAAACATCAAAGGCCTCAAGATACTCCAAAGCAGGTCCAGCTGTGGAACGAAGGCGACTCAATTGCAACACACAGACTCAACATCTGGTGAGACGATGGAGAACTGCAGCCAGGAAGCACCTCGCAGAGCTGGAGATCTCTCTGCACCTGAGCCACCCCAGTGCCAAAAAAGAGACCAAGTGAATGCCTGAGAGCCCCTCTGACACCCTAACCATTGATCAAGGAAAGAGAGGATCACATGACCTAGATCATCAGACAATGTATCTTGGAAGCAGATCAATGATGACCTGGATTACATCTTGGAAGCTTCACTGGCAGGACCCGTCTACAGGAAAATCGACTCCCTCAACTTTGCTAAAGAGCGATTCGGCCCTATGGAGAAGAAAGGGGATTTTAAACCATTATAGCAACCAAACAGGAGGGAAAGGGAGAGTCACCACCAGAGAAGCAAGATAAAAACTCTGAACAAACAACTCAAAAACAGATCACCTAACAAAAAAGAAGTCGTCAAAGATCTAACCAGCAAACTGCAGGAACAGCTGCACAGGCTCGCAAGGGTGGAGCAGCTGAGAAAGTGAAGAAGGGAGAAACAGAGAAGGAGAGCGCAGTTTATTAAAAACCCACTCGGGTTCACCAGGCTCTTCTCAGCCGGTGAAAATCTGGCACCTCTACCAGCTCAAAGCAGGAGGTGGAAGAACTTCTGCGGGAATCACACTGCAATCGCCGTAGAAATCAGGGACCAGAATTCATTCCAAAAGTCCCTCAACCAGGAATCCCAGCAACTGAGCTGAAAGTGGCAGAGCCCACATGCTAGGGGGTCCAAGATATCACTAAGAGAACAAAGTCATCTGCTGCCCCAGGACCAAGTGGTATACCCTACAAGGCATATAAGAAATGCCCAGACTCAGCCAAAAGCTCTATCCCACTAAGCTGGAAAATGGCGGCAGGGTGCTTTGTTCTCAAGGAAGAAGATTCCTCCATAATACCCAGTTTAAGACAATCTCCCTCCTTTGTGTGTGGTGCAAGATTTTCTTCTCAGTGCTTGTGAGAAGGCTGACCTCCTACTTAATGGAGACCCACTATATCAACACATCCATCCTGAAGTTTGGCATCCCAGGTTTCCCTGGGTGCCTTGAACACTCTTCAATAATAAACCAATTGATCTGCGACGCAGGCAGAAAAAAGTGCGACCTAACAGTTCTTTAGTTAGACCTAGCCAATGCCGATGGATCAATTCCACATGTTCTCATCCGGCTTGGTGTGGACCGCTTTTTCCCAGGGCTAAAATGGCTAGCACAACAGGGCACAGTTTTAAGGTGCTTGGAAGCAGGTACAGAGGAGATGTCAGGGGTAAGTTTTTTTATGCAGAGTTGTGAGTGTGTGGAATGGGCTGTCGGTGATGGTGGTGGAGGTGGATACAATAGGACCTTTTTAGAGACTCCTGGACAGGTACATGGAGCTTAGAAAAAGAAGGCTATAGGTAACCCCAGGTAATTTCTAAGGTAAGGACATGTTCAGCACAGCTTTATGGGCCGAAGGGCCTGTATTGTGCTGTAGGTTTTCTATGTTTCTATATCCTGTCAGTAGTGTGAGATATGATCACCAGCTACTTAGGAGAATTCAAGCTACACTTCACTTCAGCCCACTTTACAAACAGGTGGTAAGACCTCCAAAAAGGGATTCCGACTGGCTGTACCATCTCCCCCATCTTGTTTGTCATGGGTATGAATCTCCTCATATCAGCAGCAGCAGGCGTTACCCGAGGCCCAGTGTTGGAGCCCGGCATCCGACAACCTGCAATACAGGGGTTCATGGATGACATCACAGTAACCACTGTAACCCATGTCCAAACGAGAAGGGTATTGGAAACCCTGGGCAATGTAGCTACCTAGGCCAGGATGACCCAGGCCAGGAAGTCCAAAAGCATGGTAATCAAAAAGGACAAGGTTACTAGCAAGTTCAGTCTTCAAGTGCAGGGAGAAGTCATTCCATCCATAGAGGACAACCCAGTAAAGTGTCTTGGGAAGTGGTTTAATGCAGCAATGATAGAGAGCACTAACACCACCGACACTGTAAAGCAGACTGAAGGGTGGCTGAAGAAGACTGACAAAACCAGACTCCATGATTAATTTAAGACATGGTTGTTCCAAGAGTGCTCTCTTTTCTCAGTGTACAAGTTCCCCATCACCACTGTAGAAGGAAGTCAAGAAGCACCTGTGGAGGTAACTGGGTAGAGCCCCAGATTTTTCTTCAGTGAGGCTCGACATAAGATCAGGCCAGCTACAGCTCCCATTGTTATTGATAGTGGAGGTGTTCAAAGTGTCAAAATGCAGAGTTGCATTAACACTGAGGGGCTCTGATGACAAGCTAATAAACCAAGCAGGAGGAAGGCCTCGGCCCAGCACACTTCCAATGATGGAGGAGCGCAAGTGTAAGGGATAGACGGGACATGGCCTAGGCAGGGGTACAGAACTTTGAGGACGAAAGGCAGTGGAGTTGGAGGTCACAGGGCACCTGGGCAAAATGGGAACTATCCAAGCACAAGGTCACTTGGGCAGAGCTTTGGAGACTGCATTTCTTTCCTCCTGCAGTCTGTTATGACACTCTCCCTACACTATCTCGGCTGCACACATAGGGGCTGAGAGAGGACCCTAACTGTAGGCTTTGAGGTCTGTGGGGTTTCCTGGCACACACATTAAATTCCCGCTTTTCTTGGCTGCGTAAGTCCAGGGAAGACAACCTCCAACCCCACCAAACTGGTGGGACTGAGGCGCGCTCCCACTCCAAACCCCTGTGTGTGTGAGTGCTGTGTAATTCAATACCCTGTTACAGATTAGTGCTATGAAATAACAGACAGTACACCACATGCAATTAAAAGATTATCTTTTTTGAATTTTAATTTGATTAAAGGGTCAGTAAAGAAAAGGGCCCATTTTAATGAAGCAGTCTAACGTGCACAAGTGGGAGCTCAATTTCTCCACGTCACCGATCCTCAATCAATCTGGCCCCGGGCTTCGTCGAATCACAGTCCTGCTCCAGGTCGAATCCTACTACCTTTCTCTCCTGTGTCTCCCCTCTTCATCTTCTCTCAAAAAAAACACCTCAAGCCCAACCATGATGTCCCTCACCAGAGAAACCTCCCCTAAACTCGACCATCCTAGTTGGATGGCACACGTTTCTCCTCATCTCTTATCTTCAGAAAAAAGCAAAGCAAACGGAAAACAAGCTGCTCTTACAAAGTGAAATACATACAGCATAACAGTAAAAATATGAACCAGGACATTACATGTGCTGTCAGGAGGCAAAACAGCTTTAACACAAGGACAGTATTGGTGGCACCGTGACAAGGTACTGTTGTTTCTTGCTGAGACCCTGATGCACCATCAATAACTCTCTGAGACGTGAGGCGAGATAGCGGCTTTTATTGACTGGAAGAAAGAACAAGCAGCAATTGACCACCACACTACATCCTGGAGACTGAGGGCAGGGCTCAGGCCCCAATCGCCTTTATACCGGGGTCTGTGGGAGGGGCCATGGTCAGTGGGAGGAGCCACAGGAGCAGTCATGTGGGGGGGGGGAGTGTACAGACAGGTATATGTAGTTCCCCACAGACCCTGGAGCAGGAGAGGTGTAAAAAGAGACCAGCTGGCAGAGAGGCAACAGAACAGTCATTTTCATCAAGGAGAGGGCCAAGCCACCAAAGAGGCCTAAATCCAATCTGCTGCAAACTGCCAAATCATGGGAGGTGAGGGTCGATGTGGGGAGGAAGCTGCAGTTCCTGGAGGTGGTGCACACCACACTTCAATCAGACATCCACCAAAGACAGGAAATTCACCCTGGTGGAGCTCACAGTACCATGGGAGGAAGGAGGCAGGGAGACGCATGAGAGGAAGGCCCTGAAGCACCAGTCCATAGTCTAGGAGCGCCGGGACAAAGGATGGCAGGCTTGGCTAGTCCCCTTACAGAAGGGGTTCCCAGCAAGGTCGCCATGGAGGTTGCTGTCTGTGCTGGGCCTCGATGAAAAGAGCAAGAACCAAGCAGCTCGCAGGATGGGAGAGGAAGCAGAAGGAGCCTCTTGCTGGATATGGAGCAGGCGAGAGGAGCTGAGCTGGAAGTCAGGAGCAGGTGGGCAGTGACTGCTGACCTGCCAACTGGAGAATGTAGTGGTTAAGAGTCAAAACACTCTGTGAAGGTTGGGTCCCACCTGATGACATTTGCTCTTGGCCAAAGGCCATGGTTACCTCATCAGGTAACTGTCGAGAGCAATACTCCGGTGTATGATGCAAATTCCCCTCTGCCGTCAGATTTCTGAATGGACATTAAAACCATGAACACTACCTCACTACCTTTTTATTTCTGCTTTTGCACTATTTATTGAATTTAACCAGTTTATATGCTTATACTGAATATAATTCTCATTTTTTTCTATTATCATGTAGTGCTGCTGCAAAGACAACAAATTTCATGACATACACCTGTGATATAAAGCCCGATTCTGATTCAGATTTGCTGTTGCTTTTGCCTAGGCTGCAATGCCCTCTGTGAAGTGAATTGAGGTTCAACAAGTAAAATCATTTCAGTTTAAAATCTCAGCTACTGTATTGTAATCAGGTCATTATAAAATGATTAGATTGCTGTTGTCCAGAGTTTGCAAACCGCCCTGAAGAAACTGATCTCCATTATAAACTCACTCACGAGTACCTGGAACAGGGAATGATAATCTCATTGCACACCCTTCTCATTGAAGCTCCTCATCACTTTAATGGAATGTTTCCAACCTTTTGCCTTCCCCTCAGTACAGTTCAGAAAAGTCAATATTCCTGGAATTGCTGATTTGTCAGATGTTCAATCATGAGCTATCACCCACGCTTGTTGGTCTATTGTATGGCTAGTGTCTACATTTAAAGATATTTCAAATCAAGAACCCTAAAAATCACCCCCTCCCCCGAAGGGCAGCTTTTAGGAAATTTCTCCCTGGGCTGAGGACTGGCATCTTAACCATTGGTGAACTCACACTGCATGCCTGTCAACAGTGCCATTAGCTGAATGCTTTATGTGTTGAGGGCCTTTAATTCTACAGGATTGCAACCGCTCGTTGAGCCAGATGTCAACTGAGATATGGAAGAACAGTAACAATGGGTCCCTGCACTGCCAGGCGAGACAATGTTTGGGATGGAATGGTAAGGGTGGGGGGTATTGGTCTTGATATTTATTGCTTATTTATTTATATTATTGTTTCTTCTGTTTGTACTTGCACAGCTTGTTGTCTTCTTCACGCTGGTTGAATGCCTCAGTCTTCCATTAATTTTGATATAGTTATTCTATTGATTTGTTGAGTGTGCCCACAAGAAAATGAATCTCAGGGCTGCAGATGGTGACATATATGTACTCCGATAATAAAATTTACTTTGAACTTTGAAATCAGCCCAGATTATTTCAATTTATCTCTCTCCAGCAATCCTGAGTTGGAAGTGAGCATTTGTAGATGTACAAAGAGACAGGGATGGTTTGTTTGCATTGAATTTGGCATAAGAACATTAAAACTTGCAATTATTTGCACCCTTTCATTAGCACAGATTCCATAAAGTTGTTGCAGCTTGGAGTGGTAGTGTGGAGAAGCTTCCTCTACCTAGTAATGCTCCCAATGGTGTAAGTCTCAAATATCCTCTGACAACTAAGTCCAGCCCCTGGCTTAGCTTAGCTACAAAGCCCAACACAACTGTTGCTACTGACAGAAGAAGGGGGAAAATGGGGGGAAATGCCTAAAACCAGTCGCTTCAAGCTGATGGGGCTCGTCAGCTCTGGTTGGCAGCTCAATTATGAGAAGGAAAACTCTGATCTCAAACCTCCACTGCTTTGCAGCTATACCCACTCATGGGGAAGGCTTCAGGAGTAAACCCCAAGAGAAAAATCTGGAGCTGGAGCCTTAAATGCAGTCCTACGTTGAGTTCAACACTGACTGGTAACATCTGTGACAACTGTACTTATTCCTGCTGTTTCTTTGGATTCATCAGCTCCATGGAGAGGGGGAGCCTGTTACATGGGCAATAGCTTCCTCTCCACATCATACTGCCCTGGCTTGCTATCAAGTAGGCAAATGTGATGCAGCATCCATAGTCAACCCAACCAACGGAGGGGCCTCACTTGCACCACTTCAAATGTATCTCAAGCAATGGAGTAGTTCAAATATTTAGTCTTTGATAAAATGTAGGTAATATGTAACCTAATGTATACACAGCTTACTGACAGCAATGAGATCACTGGTATTTAGTGATGTAGACTGGGAAATAAGTATTGGCCCAATCACCAGCATAACTCTCCTGGTATTCTTTAAAATGAAACCATGGAATCTTTTACAACTATCTACAATGATCATGGGTAAAGTCTTTCCCACCATTGAGCCGTCGCTGGAAAGCAGCTTTCTTCATCAGGGAACTCTACTAATAAGGCCATGCCCTTATAAGGCCTTGCTGCTGCCATCAGGGAGAAGGTACAGGAGTCTCAGTATACACCACCACCACCAGGTGCAGGAACAATTATTACCCCTCGACCATTAGGCTTTTGAACTAGTGGGGAGAACTTCACTCAACTTCACTTGGCCCATCACTGAATTGTTTCCACAACCTATGAACTCATTTTCAAGTGCTCCTCATCTCACATTCTTGATACTTATTGCTTATTTATTTATTATTCTGATTTCTTTTTTTTTTCTTTTTTTGCTCAGTTTGTTGTCTTTTACACATTAGCTGTCTGTCCAGCCTTTTGGGATGTGGTCTTTCATTGATTTTATTGTGGTTCTTGGATTCCTGAATACGCCCACAAGAAAACACAACTCAAGGTAGTATTTTTAAAAAGCAAACACGAGGAAATCTACAGATGCTGGAAATTCAAGCAACACACACAAACTGCTGGTGGAACACAGCAGGCCAGGCAGCATCTACAGGGAGAAGCACTGTCGACATTTCGGGCCAAGACCCTTCGTCAGGACTGACTGTCGACGTTTTGGACCGAGACCCTCCATCAGGACCAACTGATGAAGGGTCTCAGCCCGAAACATCGACAGAGCTTGATAGTAGTTGATCAGCCATGATCTCAAAATGGTGGTGCAGGCTCAAAGGTCCGATTGGTCTACTTCTGCACGTATTGTCTATTGTCTATTTGAACTCAGAACTTTCCAATCCACAGAGAAAGATTCTATTAAGAGTTACTTGTGACCAAATGCACTACCAATGCTCATCAGAATCTGAATCAGGTTTAATATCACCAGCATATTTTACGGCAGAATTACAACACAATACATAATAATAGTTAAATTAAGTAAGTAGTACAAAGATTAAAAAAAAAATTAAATAGTGAAGTAGTGTTCATGGGCTCAATGTCCATTTAGAAATTGGATGGCAGAGGGGAAGAAACTTTTCCTGAATTGTTGAGTGTGTGCTTTCAGGTTTCTGTACCTCCTTCCTCATGGTAGCAATGAGAAAAAGGCATGACCTGGGTGACGGGGATCATAATGATGGGACATTGCCTTTTCGAGTCATTGCGCCTTGAAGATGTCCTAGATACTATGGAGGCTAGTATCCATGATGCAGCTGACTGAGTTTTACAAATCTCTGCAGCTTATTTTTTTTGGCCAGAAAGAACTACAGTCTGCAAATTGGTGAATCTGAATGAATCAAGGACACTGGAAGCAGACAGACCAGTTGTCTTTGCTCTTGCTTGGGGAAGAAGCTGCCATTTTATGAACACACTGTGAGCTTAAGTTGTTTGGCTTGATCCATGTTTTAAAGAAGCCACAATGATGCTTCAGGTAATCTGCTGAGCTAGAGACAGTTTCCATATAAGAAGTGATTTGTGACATGTTTTTCGGCTGAATGTAATATGCAAGTTTTTGACTGTTGGAGCATGTATCTGCTCTGTGTGATTCAAGCTGGTGGTGAATTAGAACACAGAACCATAAATTACTGAATGTCACTTTCTGGAAAGAGGGCAATAAATGGACACTGGCCTTGAACAGAGCCAATTGAAAGGTGTTAAAGGTCAGACACACAACTTACAGCCAATGACACTGGAATGCAATATGTGAGTTGGTAAGGAATGAAAATAAAAGCAGGCGCTTGAAGTCTGCTGGCAGTGAGTTCTCTGTAGGAGTCCAACCATCATGGATGTATGTTACCCCACGGACACCTGGAGATTGGAATGGGACGACAAGGATCATGTGGCCAGCAGGAGAAACTCCTTTCTAACTGGTACTATATTTTCTGTCCTTTGACTGTTCATGGAAGGTCAGGAAAACTTAATTGGTGTGTACACAAGTATTCGGTTGAGTAAGATCATGTGTTCAGTGGGAACAATAAATGTATTTATCCGTAATTACAGATTCTCTATGTGCCTTGCTGATCATTCTTACAAGGGCAGATAGATTCTTGTAATAGTTTGATCCTGAGCAGTAGCTCCCCTCCCCCATACCAGATAGTGAGCAGCCAGTTAGAATGCTCTCCATGGTACGTCTATAGAAATTTTCAAGTGTTTTTGGAGAAATACCAAACCTTTGGCATTAATAGTAATCAAGAACCTATCAACTTCTGCTTTAAATATATTCAATGACTTGGACTCCACCGTGTTTTTCTGGCAATTAATTCCACAGATTCACCACCCTAATGGCTTTGGCTCCAAGCCATGTTTGATTTTACCTTTGATTCTAGCAAATCTCCCTCTTTACTGCTGAATCCACAGTTCACATTTGGTGTGGGTACACTGATATTCTCGATATCTGTTGTTTATTTATTTATTATTATTACTCCTTTCTTTTTGTATTTGCACAATTTGTTACCATTTTGCACATTGGTTGACTGTCATTTTTTCATTGACTGTATTATGGTCATTATTCTATGGATTTACTGAGTATGCCCACAAGAAAATGAATCTCAGGATTGTATATGGTGACATATGTGTACTTCAATAATAAATTTACTTTGCAGGGGTAAATTCTATTGCAATACACCATCCACTCACACTTCCGTCATCACCTTCATGTTGCACAGATGAGTCAAGGCAGTAGGTGTTCACAATCAAACCTCATCGCATCCTTGCGTGATATAGTGAGTGCACGAGTTAACACATGTTTGCGTATGCTTATTGACCGAGCAATACATGCAGAGTAGAATACCTTTCCTCACAACAGACTCTCTGAGTGTTGTTCAGGATGAGGAATCTTCCCTGATCCAGTGTTATTGAGGCCAACCACAAACACACCACAGACAAATGTGTAGCCTTGTGCCCTTCTGCTCTATATATTCCTCCAACCTTCGCTCTCTAGTGACAATACGCAATCACTCTCCAAATCCTAGATTTGAACCCCGCAGGAGCTGCGGGTGCACCAGAGCTGAAGTGGAAAATGATTTTGAAACTAAACTGTGGGGTGACATGGTAGTGTAGTGGTTAGCAGAAAGCTTTACAGTACGGGAAACTGGGGCTCAATTCCCGTCGCTGCCTGCAACAAGTTTGTACATTCTCCCTGTGATTGTGTGGGTTTCCCCCCCACAGT
Source organism: Hypanus sabinus (assembly GCF_030144855.1). NCBI lineage: Eukaryota > Metazoa > Chordata > Chondrichthyes > Myliobatiformes > Dasyatidae > Hypanus > Hypanus sabinus. The sequence goes on from NC_082718.1 coordinate 83,272,911, forward strand.
CCAAAGATGTCCCAGTTGGTAGGTTAATTGGTCATTGTAAATTGTCCTGTCATTAGGCTGGGGTTAAATTGGGGGATCACTGGGGGGCATGGCTCGAAGGGCTGGGAGGGTCTATTTCATGCTGTATCTCAATAAATAGATAAATAAATGACAGAAACACTAAATAGCTAATGGAGAAACAGAGTTCATGCTTCAGGCTAGTGACTTGTCATTAGATTTTCGTTACTTGCAATAGTTTGGTTAAAATGGTAAACACTTCAGCCCATGCAAAAAGGCGGAACTGTTGTAGCAGAGAGACCCTGGAAGTCACCTCTGCTGTCTAAACTGGAGCATTTATAGCACCAAACCATTGGCTGGAACTCCCAAAATCCTTCCAATAAGGATGTCCTCTCTGTCATTTCAGAAAACCATGTTTTTTCAAAACTTTTTTTAAGGTGAAGTAAACCTTTTCACTGAGTCTCCCTTTCTATGGAGGTGAAGGCTGGTGGGGGGGGGGGCACGTGAGGGATGGATAGGGGATGTGAGTGGTTTTGCAGGGGGAAGCCTAACATTGTTTCAGCACGCTTTTTTCCAGCGTGCAGGAAAGGAAAACAGATTTCATCTTTCAGTCCTCTTGCCACAGTTTTACTGAGTGGAGTCAAAAACAGAAAGTGCATCGTTCCGAGTAGTGCCCTCAGCGGCCCACCGACCACTGAGGATCAGTCCATTGGTGGGAAGAGCTGCCTGAGCGAGTCACCCCTTGGAAAGCCCCAAGTTGAAATGGCAGCTGTCTCGGATCTGGGTGGCAAGTCAATCACCTTGATTTAAGCACCGTCAGCAAATAGACAGAGTTAAAGTCAGGCCTTTGTCCTAAAAAGTCTTCGGTGAGCTAGAGGCATTGCCATTTTAAGAGGCCCAATGAGCTAAGTGGTGCAGGGTGTCCAGACTTGTTTGCAGAGTAGTGTTCATGTAATGTGAGAGGGCATACACGTACGGTGTGGTAACACAATGTCATGTCAGAAGCTTATGTAATGTAAGTTGGAGCAGGCCCAGGCTGGTATGGGCCCAGGAGAGAGAGTGGGAGGGGAACGTGACAGCACTGTGACTGCTGAAACCATGCTGGCATTTGCAGACCCTGTTGAAATGTTTATTTATAAGTCCCACGGTCTGGCGCACTGCTTGCCAATCACAACACTTAGAGGGTTTTCCAACTGGCCTGAAACATTCCTTTTCAAAGTGTGTGTGTGTGTGTGTGTGTGTGTGTGTGTGTGTGTGTGTGTGTGTGTGTGTGTGTGTGTGTGTGTGTGTGTAGGGGCCCCGGCTACTTGACACCAACTAGATGACAAAATTGGTATCCGAAACAGTGCGTTCTCTGTTTCCCATGATCCCATACACTGCTGCCACGCAGAGTTGACGGAAACCACAGATTAATGATCTTGACATGCTCTTTAGTTCTCTAATTCAATTATAAGATTCATCAAGAACTGCTTAACTAGTTTGCCCACAGCTTAAACCAGTTGGTTTCTGATTTCAGGTCTTTATATGTTCCTGCACTCTTTTTTACAAGTGGATTGTCTAATCCCTTTCGGTGCTAACAGTTTAATATTTCTCTGCATTTCTTTTCCAACTCCCAAATATTCCACAGGACTCCTCAACTCACTCAATTATCCAGGCATGAGCCTTGATAGTAGAGGATTTGAGCACAGAAAATATCACTGCCAAAACTATCCTTCTCCTCCACAGATTTCCTTCTCCCTACGCCCTGCAGTACAGGCGACAGGACAGGACCCTTATTGTTCTCGAAGGCCTCCCCTTCGTCGGTTAACTAACAATGGAGGTTAGGGAAATGTCAAGTGTGGCATATTCAGCAAGCTAGTTTTGTTCACAGTTGTTTTCTGTTTATGCACACCAGCACTGTCTGGTGGAAAGCCATGCAGTATTTTGAATTTACTCTTTTTGGGCTGTTGTAGGCATTGTTAGCTAAGCTCTCCTGCCACGGTGCAAGATGCTGCTTCACGGCCAATTCTGGCATCATTGCAGGGAGGTGGGGTCCAGTAATGCTTTGAAGTAAGAATCAGGCAGTGTGAAGGATTGCATCTGAGCCTGCTATTGTCCTCACCGTATGTGTGTAATCGCAAGGGGCATCAGTAGAGACTGAGGAGGCGCAAATGCAGGGAAGACTTACTAGCATGTTGCCTGGGGTGGAGAGGCTTTAGTTGTGAAGAACAACGGCAGATGCTGGGTATTCTTTCCCTGATGCAGAGGAGGTTAAGAGGGAACGTGATTTAGGTCTAGAAAGCTATGAAGAGTATGGATAAGACAAAGTGTAGGAATCTTTTCCCCTGAAAGGTGGCTTGGAACCACTCCAATTTTCTTATCGGAGCAACAGGTCCACAGCAGCTGCCATGTCATTGGCTTTTCACTCAACCCCGGAACATTTGGACAGTAAATATGCAAACTTTATTGACTACAGCTCAGCATTCAATACCATCATCCCCTCAAAACTAACCAATAAGCTCCAAGAGCTTGGCTTCAATACCTCCTTGTGCAACTTGATCCTGGATTTCCTCACTTGTCCACCAGTCAGTTCAGATTGGCAACAACACCAATTGGTGGGTTAAGTGGTCTGTCTCCCTGCAGTATGACTCGATGGGGGTGGCAGGGTGGAGATACAGTTCTAAAAAAGGTGTGAGACATTCCTTCTCTCTACCAGTCTGCAAGTCATTCTTGGGCAAGGTGTAGCACCTGTTTAGCCGCTCCCCCTCCTTGATCAGGGTCACGTGCACCCATGGGGTAGTTGGTGGACGGTATTATAAGCAGCCGGTGCATATCACAAGTCCTGGTTATGCAACCACTGACGCCAGGCAGACAATCTCTGAAGAGTATTGATAATGGCTGGGGTCACCCGTCTTGTAAAGACACTGCCCGGAAGGAGGCAATGGCAAACCACTTCTGCAGAAAAAAATTGCCAAGAATGATCATGGTCAAGACCATGATCGCCCAGATCAAACCACACAGGACAAATGATGTCCTGATGATGTCCTGATGATGTCCTGATAATGATGGTTTCTCTATGATACTATGGCACTCAGTGTCTGACTGAATTTTTTATGCATAACCCTAGCCAGCACCAGTGCTAAGAATGGCTAAGTCAGGACAGACTAAGGACTGAGGTTTGGATCTTCCTAATCTTAGAGCTGATTTCCTCATTAAAATATATAAATAGCAAGTGAGTCCAAAGAGATATCACGTGCTGACAAATTTTCACCATGGGATTTCCGCTGTTGTGTTCAATATTGAGGGATAGTGCAGATCACACCAAGATGCCAGCGTGCAGGATGTTCAACTGAACTTTATTGACTATGTTTGTATTAGCATATTATATAAGCAGCATTATCAAAAAAGTTCGGTTGAACATCCTGCACGCTGGCATCTTGGTGTGCTCTGCACTGTCCCTCAATATTGAACACAACACCTCTCACTCCTCAAATAAAATAAATGAAGACACAGTCCTTTCCAGCAGTTTGCTGGCACTTTAAAAGCTGTTTTTATGTTTTTAATGGATTTTCACCTATGGACATGGACTTCAATAGCAAGCCCCATGTTGAATGGATGACTAATAAAACTAGCACTGTCTGCGATGGGACTGAGTCTGGAAAACAGAATCTGGACTGATCCCTATAGTTCAGAAGAAGTTGCTCAATGCGCCCTCATAAACCCTGTGTGAATTAATGCAACAGTACTCTTCTTTAGATAGGCAGTACTTAAAAAAAAACGCTGAAATTAAAAGTCCTCGTTAAGCCTCATGGCACTTCTTTATCAAGGACTGCAGAACATACACTATAAAAATCTTCAAACCATTTCGGAACTTGGAACTCTATTGAGATAAACTCATTTTTGTTTCTTGCCTACAAATGATAAAGTGTACAGGAGAGAATCATACATTGCCTGATTGGAAGTGAATACCCTATTCATGTGACTGCTCGATGTTCATAGATGGGAGGAAGATGTAAGTAGGTAAATACTTGCTTGCAGCAGGGAGAGTATAGTTCTCCGATACACTGCTGTATGTGAATTTTAAACTAAAGCCTACACTCCTGTGTATACTGAAGCTGAACAGCTGACCTTGTGCTGAATGAAATCCGATGTCCTTCATGGTGGTTCAAGTGGATGTTAAAGGTTGTACACTTCAATTCAAAAAAGAAGAGGGAATTTCTCTGCTGTCTTGACCAACTGTCCTTCCTCAATCAAAAATTGGGCCAGCACAGTAGTGTAGTGGTTAGCACAACACTTTACAGTACAGGTGACCCAGGTTCGGTGCCCACCGCTTGCCTGTAAGGTGGTTGCACATTCTCCTTGTCACCGCATGGGTTTCCTCCAGGTGCTCTGGTTTCCTCCCACAGTCCAAATACATACCGGATGGTGGGTAATCGATCATTGTAAATTGTCCCGTGACTAGGTTAGGGTTAAATCGGACACTTGGTGGGTGGTGTGGGCCAAAGGGCCAGAAGGGCCTGTTCCATGGTGTATCTCAAACGATAAATAATGATAGGAAAGGAATCAGAATGGCTGAGGGAAAGAATAAAATCAAAAAGAATGGGAGCATATGGGACCAAAGCAGATCAACTTTTAAAAATGATTCCAAAAATTGTTAGGGGTAAGACTCTCCGGTTGTATTTTAGTTGACTTTGGATACATTAACTAAGAGTTCCATTAACATAACATCAGTCACATCCATTTCTGGATGCCCCATAATGTGGTATTTCAATAAATCAATAATATATAACACATTATTTATCTTGTTGCTACCCCAAGTGTCTGCATGATAAAGTAATCAGTGTGTGTGAAACAGCTGGAGATTTTTCCGGAAGATTTAATACTGCATCATTCATTTTACTCCTGTGAGGCAAGACTAAATTTCTTTTTAGCTCCCTCCCTTCAATGCTGAGCTGAGAACCTCATTTGATCCTCAATACGTCAGGTAGGTTTTGATAGGTTCATGTTTGCAATTAGATTTTCATTCCAGATTTAATTGAGCTTGATTTTCAAGCTATCATGGCAAGATTCAGACTCATGAATCTAACTCAAAAGATCTCCATCTTTTTAAATATATATATAGATCAAGGACAGAGATTCAATATGTCGACCCTGCAAGGACTTTCCTTAGAATTTGCCTCTTACTTATTGTCCATTATGCTACTGGTGTTTAGGGCAGCAAGGAAAGCACTCCATCTCTGGTGGTGTTTAGGGCTTTCTTTGTCATGTCAGTAGCTTCCTCTTGGTTTTCACTACCGTCAGTCATGCAGGTCCCAGATGGAAACTCAGGAATACCATCGCACTCAGATGTAGAAGGATTTTTCATTGCTTTTTCCGTAATAATTTTGTTTTAACAGTCAGAGCTGTTAGCCCTGAGCGGAACCCCCAAAACCTGGAGGACTGGTGGACCCCTCTTAGGCTACCCTCTACCCTTTGACTTGTTGGACATGGGTGACCTTATCAAGAGCCAAAGCATAGAGCCCTGACTCCAGTCAACATAGCTCTCTGTGTCACTGAGGCACACAAGCCTCCAAACCATGGCAAGATTCTGGTCCTCTTGGAGGAATTTACCTCTAGCTATATGAGTATTTCCTGATCCAGTTTCATCTTCAAATATGTGATTTGTAATCCTGGCCCAGGATTCCTGTGGTTGTTTGTATAATTAGAATAATTTCTGTTAGAATGTTTCAAAGAGACTTCCAACATATTGGGAGTTCCACGGTCTATTTATTGTAAAAGGTCCTCCAAAGTTTCTGAGGCAGACTTTCCCTTTTTAAGCCTGCATTGAATATTTCTTACTAAAAGGCTGTTGTATTGGTAATTCTCCAGTTTGCAACGTTGATACCCTATTATTTCATCTGATATTGATATAAGGCCAACAGACCTGGGTCAGATTTACAATCTTCAATTGATAAAATATGAAGTGTTTTGATAATTGCAGAAATGGCATCCACTGCAAAAATGTTCAGTAACTAGACAATAAATATTAAGTATAATAATTGGTGAAAAAGAAAGGTTGTAGAGGGGCTCAGGTGGGCAAAAAGAGAATCCTTTCATGGAAGAAACTATTATGATCTGGACTGAAAGTGCAGTGGCAGCACATTCACCATCTCTCAAGAGCAAATTGGATATACACCGTATGTTACAAAAAAAACTTTCAGGGCTTTGGGGAAAAAGAGACAAGTGGGACTAACTGGATAGCTCTTTCAAGAAGGCAGGGTAGGCATTATAGGCTAACCCTAAGACAAGCTTGTATAGGTATCTATCACAAGCTATAAATGTGAGAACATAATATTTCTGTTACAGGATTTAGGTTTCCCCTCTAAGCACAGATGCCAAGAGATTTTATAGTTGTTCTAAATCCTGGAAGATCTACACATAAAGCTCTTCAGTGTTTGGACTGTAATCTCCATGCAGTTGAATTCTATGCAGGACATGCGTTTTGTGGTTAATTTTTCACTTCCACAAGAAACAGGAGTAGAAATTGCTTCAATATATGAGTTTAGTAGATTATTAATCATGAACTCAAATAGCATGAAAGCTCTTTTTGTATGTGATAAGTGTACTCACACCACTCTGAACCATCCATATATTTCAAAATATGGTGCATTTAACTAAATCTATTGTTATGAATGACAATACATAGTCAACTGCATGGTGGTAACATACCCTAGTCAATTATCACAACAGTCTGGTAGTGACATACACTATTCAATTATTACAACAAGGTGGGGGTTACATACACTATGCAATAATTACACCAGTGTGGGGGTTATTACACTATTCAATTATTTCAACAGTGGGAGTGTTACGTACACTATACAATTATTTCAACAGTGTGGGGCTTACATACACTATTTAATTATTACAACAGTGGATGTTACAGTCAATATTCAATTATTACAACAGTGTGGGTGTTACATACCTTACTCAATTATTACAACTGTTTGTTGGTGACATACATCACTTAATTATGACAACAGTGTGGTTTACATACACTATACAATTATTTCAACAGTATGGGGGTTACATACACTATTCAATTATTACAACAGTGTGGGTTTTACATACACTACTCAATTATTACAACAGTGGGGTTTATATACACTCTGCAATTATTACAACAGCGTGGCGGTTACATACGCTATTCTATTTGTTATACCCACTACTCAATTATTACAACAGTGGGCTTTATATACATTTTTCAATTATTACGACAGTGGTTGCTACACACACTACTCAATTATTACAACAGTGGGGGTTATATACACTGTTCAATTATGACAACAGTGTGGGTTTTACATGCACTATTCATTATAACAATGGTGGTTGTTTTATACGCACTACTCAATTATTACAACAGTGTAAGGGTTAAGTACACTACTCAATTATTATACAGTGGGGTTATATACACTATTCAATTATTACAACAGTGGGTATTACATACACAATTCAATTATTAAAATGGAGTGGTGCTACGTAGCCTATTCAATTATTATGACAGTCAAGGTGTTACATACACGGTGCAACTATTACAACTGTGTATGTTGTATACACTATTCAATTATTACAACAATGGGGTTGTTACATACACTATTCATTTATGACAACAATGGGGGGTTACATCCACTACTGAATTATTAAAACAGTGGGTGTTATATACACTTTTCAGTTATGACAACAGTGCAGGTTATTTACACAATCCAATTATTAAAACAGTGTGGGGCTTACTTACACTCTTCAATTATTACTACAGAGGTGGTGTTAAATACACTATTCAACTATTAGAACAGTGGGTGTTACTTACACTATACAATTATTACAACAATGGGTGTGTTACATATACTATTCAATTATTGCATCAGTGTGGGGATTACATACACTAGTCAATTATTACAATGGTGTGTGGGTTACAGACTCTATTCAATTATTTCAACAGTGGGTTCTACATACATGATTCAATTATTACAACAGTGTGGGTGTTACATACAACATTGAATTTTTACAACAGTGGGTGTTATCAACACTATTCAATTGTTACAACAGTGTGGGTGTTACCTACACTCTTCAATTATTACCACAGTGTGGGGGTTACATACACTATTGAATTATTACAAAGGTGTGTGTGTTACATGCACTATTCAATTATTACAACAGTGGGTGTTACATACTTGATTCAATTATTACAAGACTGCAATAGTTACAACAGTGTGGTTGTTACAGGTACTATTGAATTATTACAACAGTGTGTTCCTTACATACACTATTCAATTATTATAACCATGGGTGCTACACACTACTGAATTATTACAACAGTGTGGGTGTTGCATTCACTATTCAATTACTACACCAGTGGGGTTTACATAAACTATTCAATTATTGCAACAGTGTGGGGATTACATCAACTACTCAATTATTACAGCAGTGGGTGTTATTACATTATTTAATTATTACAACAGTTTTGGGGTTATATACACTATTCAATTATTACAATAGTGTGGGGGTTACATACATTAGATAATAGATGTTAGATATAGGAAAAGGATAATTATTCTCATTGTATCTTCATTATTCAATGTAGTGGTCATAATGGTCATGATGTAATGGCCCCACGTCTGGCTGTAAGGAATTTACATGTTCTCTCTGTGATTGTGTGGCTTTCCGCTGGGTGCTTCAAGTTCTTCCCCCATTGTCCACTAATGTTCCTGTGGGTTTGTGATTAGGCTAGGGCTAAATGGGAGGACAGCTGGCTGGAGGGCTCGAAGGGTCAGAAGCGTCAGTTCCGCACTGCATCTCAATAAATAATGCTCCCACCATTATTTAACAAGGTGTCCATTTTACGAGCATTACAGCCTTAACAGTTGAGTCCGTACGTCCTGGAACGGTACATATGCTGGGAGATGATTCACATATTGGATCATGCCAACCTTTATCTATGTGAGCCTTCAGTTATGAATGAGTTTGTGTTTTTACCTGTCTGTGTGGGAATATCTCTGAATGTATACACAAGTGTAAGACTGAGTAGTTTCATGCAAGCTTTTAATTTCCATCAATTATATGTCTGTTTTTACATAATGTATACCATAAGACCATAAGACCCAAAGATATAAGATACAAAGATAGTGTGGAGGGCTGTCAGAGGTTACAGCGGGACATTGATAGGATGCAAAGTGGGCTGAGAAGTGGCAGATGGAGTTCAACTCAGATAAGTGTGAAGTAGTTCATTTTGGTAGGTCAAATATGATGGCAGAATAGTATTAATGGTAAGACTCTTGGCAGTGTGGAGGATCAGAGGGATCTTGGGGTCTGAGTCCATAGGACACTCAAAGCAGCTGCGTAGGTTGACTCTGTGGTTAAGAAGGTGTACAGTGTATTAGCCTTCATCAATCATGGAATTGAATTTAGGAGCTGAGAGGTAATGTTGCAGCTATATAGGACCCTGGTCAGACTCTACTTGGAGTACTGTGCTCACTTCTGAATGCCTCACTACAGGAAGGATGTGGAAGCCATAGAAAGGGTGCAGAGGAGATTTACAAGGATGTTTCCTGGATTGGGGAGCATGTCTTATGAGAGTAGGTTGAATGAACTCGGCCTTTCCTCGGAGTGAAGGAGGATGAGAGGTGACCTGATAGAAGTGTACTAGATGATGAGAGGCATTAATCGTGAGGATAGTCAGAGGCTTTTACCCAGGGCTGAAATGGTTGCCACAAGAGGACAAAGATTTAAGGAGCTGGGGAGTAGGTACAGAGGAGATGTCAGGGGTAAGTTTTTTACTCAGAGAGTGGTGAGTGCGTGGAATGGGCTGCCGGCAATGGTGGTGGAGGTGGATATGATAGGGTATTTTAAGAGACTTTTAGGTAGGTACATAGAGCTTAGTAAAGTAGAGGGCTATAGGTAAGCCTAGAAATTTCTAAGTAGGGACGTGTTCAGCACTACTTTGTGGGCTGAAGGGCCTGTATTGTGCCATAGGTTTTCTATGTTTCTATATAGGAGCAGAATTAGGCCATTTGGTCCATTGAGTTGGCTCCACTATTTCATCATGTCTTATCCACTTCCCTTTCAGCCCCAATCTCCTGTCTTTTTCCCATATCCCTTTCTGCCTTGACTAATCATGAATTTATTGATTCTGCCTTAAATATACGTAAAGACTTGGCCTTCACAGCTGTCTGTGCTAAAGTATTCCACAGATTCACTATTCTCCGACTAAAGAAATTCCTCCTCATCTCCATTCTAAACGGACACCCTACTATTCTGAGGCTGTGTCCTCTGGTCTTAGACTCTCCCACCATAAGGAACATCCTCTCCACAATACGTCTTCCCACAGACAGCCACGAAGCAAAGAAAAGCAATGGAACATGATCATCGGGCACATCCACCCAAACAGTGGCACAAAAAAAATCATGCAAATGGCCGATAAAGTGAGTGAAAAACACAGCATATAAAACACTCAAAAGATATTGAAAGCATCCAGGCAAATTCAGTTTCAGCTCAGTGGCTCTGCTGCCTCTAATCCCAAGTAATCTAAGATAAAACAGTTGGAGCATATTTGTTAATGCTCTCCTGCACCGGTTTTCCAACTCTGGGCTGCAAACATATATAACAATTAACAATTACAGCATGGAAACAGGCCATCTCGGCCTTTCTAGTCCGTGCCGAACGCTTACACTCACCTAGTCCCACTGGCCCACACTATATAACCATATAACAATTACAGCACGGAAACAGGAAACATAATAGCTGAATTCTGTTAATTATTTTTAATATTTTTCAGATTAGGTTTTTGACACAGTGAGGTGGTTTTTTTATAGGGCTGGGAAATTTTTCTCACGGGCAAGGTCTGCAAAACCTGACGGTAGTTGAGAGCTGTTTTCTTTAACTAGACACTTCTGCAAGGTGGTGTGTAGTGGTACGTAAATGGCAAGATACTGCTCATGATTGAGCCGCAGAAAACTGAAATTACATATATAGATGAAGTGACAAAGTTTCTCCTCAGATTACCAAGGATGGTAATTACCACTGATAGGTATTATCTACCAATATAATATCGGTGATCAGGGATAATATAATGCCAGGGGTTTAGCTCACTCGCTGCAATGTTGACTCATTCACTCCTCTCTCCATGGCGCTGAGGCTATGAAGACTGCTTCAGCTGCTGTGCAAAAACAATGACTGATACAGAGGCTTTGGGCCTGCTCCGGGGTTCAGATCCAAGGCCTCAATTTGGTTTGGAATGGTTGCTCGCTTCTATTGTTTGCATGATTTTCTGTTTCTTTCTCCTTTCTCTTACGCGTCAGGTGTTGATCTTTATTTCATTTTTTTTAATTGTGTTCTTTCAGGTTTCTTATTTTGTGGCTACTGTAAGCAAACAAATCTCAAGGTTGTATTTATAAATACTTCTCCAATAAATGTACTTTGACACTTTGAAGTCTGTACACTGTGACCCTTGTAAACGCTGGGCCAAAATTTACCGTCACTAAATTTGACAGATCTAATTGTTCATTTGTTTGTATGTGACATGTCATTTGACATGGGCGATCATGGTCTTTGACCAAGATTGTTCTTGGCAAACCTTTCTGCAGAAGTGATTTGCTATTGCCTCCTTCTGGATAGAATCTTTACAAGACAGGTGACCCCAGCCACTATGGATGGTCAGTTTCGCACAACCAGGACTTGTGATGTGCACCAGCTACTCATACGACCATCCACCACCTGTTCCCATGGCTTCATGTGACCCGGATCGCTGGGGGGGTGGGGGGGCAACCAGAGGGAAGCTAGCAGAGGGAAGGAGTACTTTACATCTCCTTTGGTAGAGATGTACCTCCACCCTGCCACACATACAGATTGTAGTGTAGTGTTTAGCACAAAGCTCTATGGTGCCAGCTGTAAGTTTCCGGTTTGTGTTGTGTATTTAATACTTAATTAATATGTGTGTAATCTTATAAATGGAGATTTACATATATATATATATATGTATGTATGTATGTATGTGTGTGTTGATTAAGTGTTCTTGTTCATTTAAATAATTAATTACAAGCTATATGTATAAATATGTTTATTGCATACCTCATCACACTACCATGTGATACATGCACACCTCGCTTAAAGTGAACACGAAATTGGACCCACATTCCCTGACTCTAGTGTCTTCCTTTGAATTAAGTTAATGTTTTGAAGTTGCAAAACGTACCATTTTGTTTCCCGTTGCTGTCTGTACGTTCTCCCTGTGACCCTGTGTGTTTCCTCCGGGTGCTCTGGTCTCCTCCCACAGTTTAGAGTTAGTAAGTTGTGGGCACGCTATGCTAGCACCGGAAGCATGGCGACACTTGCGGGCTGCCCCCAGCACATCCTCGATGCAAACAACATCTTTCGCTGTATGCTTTGATGCACAGGTGACAGATGAAGCTTATCTTGCAATGGAGAAGATCAGTAGATACCGAAGTGGGCAGAGCAGGAAATGGCCAGTGGCAGGGGGTGCAAATTGTCTAGCTGCATTTTCAGGGAGTTTCATTTCAGGCACCCCCTGACAGGATTGCTGTGACTTTCAAGAACAGCATAAAGGAAGGGGGCACTCTGTTGGCCGCTGTAGGAATTGCAGCAGTTAAATGGTGAAAAGCAAGATCCCACAACCTCAGCAAATAATCTGTTTCAGGTTTTGACTGAGAGAGAGAGATTGGACAGGACGATAAGGGGGAATAGGTTCAAGGAGAAATCAGGATATGGGACTGTTTGGAGGTAGTCAGCCTCTGTAAACAGGAAGTTTCCATTTCAGAGCTCACAGGTTCTGAACCGATTCAAAGAGAAAATGCTTTACATAATGTCATCACATCAGCCCGCTGGGGCAGAACTCAGATCCAATCCACTATCACCAAACCACAACTGGAATTCTTTCAGTTTATCAACATTAACTGTGGCATGATATTGCTGTTTCTTAACGCAGCTTCATGCAACACACCCAAAATGCTGGAGAGGCTTAGCAGGCCAGGTAGCATCCGTGGAAGAGAGCAAACAGTTTTAACAGTTGACATTTGGCCTAAGACCCTTCGTCAGGACTGGAAAGGAAGGGGGAAGGTTTCTGAGTAAGGGGGGGTGGGAAGGAAGGTACAGGTGGCAGGTGATCAGTGAAACTAGGAGAAAGGGAGGGGGTGAAGTAAAGAGCTGGGAAGTTAAGAGCTGTACCCATGTTGAGCTCGTGAATTTCATCAACTTTGCCTCCAGCTTCCACGCTGCCCTCAAATTTACCTGATCAAGTTCTCAGCTCTTTACTTCTCACCCCTCCCCCTGTCCCGGTTTCACCCGTCACCTTGTACTCCTTTCTCTCCTTCCCCCTTCCTTCATTCCTGACAAAGGACCTCAGCCCAAAACATCGACTGTTTATGCTTTTCCATAGACGCTGCCCGGCCTGCTGAGTTCCTCCAGCATTTTGTGCGTATTGCTTAGATTTCCAGCATCTGCAGATTTCCTCTTGTTTGTGCAGCTTCAAACATTCTCTATTTTTCCAACGGGGAAATAAATAAATCTACCATTAATGTACAGATATTTAATTCCTAATTTGCTAAAATTTTTTAGGAGGATATAAATAAATTCAAATGCAAAGGTTTCACTAATTTTCCATCATTACCCACTTTCAATGTTATATTGCAGATCAGAAAAGGCTTTACTAAAACTCCATGTTAACAATATATATTTCTCATCTCTGTTGTTCATGTAAAAATGTGCACACACATTAACTTAGAGAAATCCCTTGAGATGTGAACCTTGTCTGTACTCGCTATATTGGACATTGATCATGGTGATGAGGAGCAGGGGGTTATTGATTGATGGAGGTGGAGCTGAAATTGTTCACTACTTATGCGAAGATTGTTAGTTGGCGGGTTGGGGGGGGGGGTTGGGATCACGGCTTAGATTTTATAGGACTTCATTCATCAGGTGTGCCTAGTTTTCATTGATTAGACAAGATGATGCTTGTTGTTCACTGATTGGACCACATGGGGCTCGAAGTTCATTGATTGAATCAGGTGAGCTGAAGGTTGATTGGCTGGGCCAGGTGGGGTTATGGGGTTCATTGATTGGATCAGATACTACTGAAGCTCATTGATTGGACAAGTTGGGGCTGAGCTGGAACAACTGGAAATGGGATTCATATATTTAAACAGCAAGTACTGAAGGATTAATTTGCTCTGGGTTTGGTGGTGGGGAAGGGAGAGGGACTACAGATCCTGAGGCTGCTCACATTTTTATTTATTGAGGTGCAATGCGGAATAGACGCTTCAAGCCATGGCACGCAGCAATTCCCCAATTTAATCCTAGCCTAATCACAGGACAATTTACAACAACCAATTAACTAATTTGTTTTTCTTTTGCATAGCACTGTTCACTTGACATTCAAAGTCTCATGACATTCAAAGTACAGTCACTTACACAGCAGAGAGTATACACAATGAACATAATCTGTTACAGTTATGCTTTTTATCTTATTTATTATGTATTGAGATATAGCGTATGATGGACCTTTCTGGTCCTTCAAGCCAGAATCCTTCAGTTTAACCCAAGCCTAACCACAGGACAATTTATAATGACCAATTAACCTACCTATCAATACATTTTTGGATCGTTGGGAAAATTTATAAACTCCTTACAGGCAGCAGCGGGAATTGAACCCTGCTCTCCTGTACTGTAAAGCGTTGTGCTAACCACTGCGCTACCATGCCAACAGTCTCTCTGTTATATAACAGATGATTAGGAAGTGATTTAATGAAGGCTTCAAAATAATGAATTACTTTGATTAAGCAAATATAAGTGATGGAAGTTTAGAAGGGTCAGTAAGAAGAGGATGAATTTAAGAACCGGGCCTGAAATAGAGAAGTATTTGTTATTGCACAGCTTTAATTTCACTGCCTCAAAAAAAGTTTAGGGAGGGTCGATAGTACATTCCAAAGAAACATGGGTAAGTTCATGAAGAGAATAAAATGGGGCTGGTGAGAAAGAGTTGAGAAGTGAAAATGATGCACTAACCTTGATCAGATGTAATGGACCAATTGATGTGTTATTCTGTGAATCAGTGGTTGAGGTGGGATATTAAATTGGGAAGATAATGTTGTGTAGTGATTAGGTAGGCAGAGGTGTTTTTAAAATGTTGAAATCTGTCAAGTTCCCGTTCTGCCAGAATGTAACAGTCATCTAATTCCTATTTTGTAATGTATCATCTCTGTGCCCCTAGCCCCCATCGTTTTCAGTCCAGTTGACAGATCTCCCAGATGAAGTGTTGACGGTTTGACTCGATCCTGGGAAACAGTGAGACAGCTGTTGGGTTTGTTATTGCATCTGGATTGCTTTCACAAAGAAAACAGTTCTGTTTTAATCCCCTTGCAAATATCAACGATTTTTTTGTGCAAGTCAACCTCAGCAACATTGAGATCAGTTGGACTGAGGTGGTAGACACGTTCAATTTGTCCACATCTTGCATCGGTCAATGAGAAAATTAAGTAGCTGACAAACAATCCTTTTAATTTAGAAGCAAAACAGGAAGAAGGTGTTGATTATATGTGCACTCATTTGAAAGTCCTTAGTAATACCATGCATTTCAATGGGTCAGGCAGCGTCTGTGAAGAGCAAGTTTACACTTATTTATAAAATTGCTGTTTAATATTGTTTGTCTAGTAGCTGTGTAATAATTGTGTTAGTCACTGGTTTGTATATATTGTAGTACTGAATTTGTAATGAAGATATTTTGTAAACAAAAAGAGTAATTCAAGTCTGCTGGTCCTAATAACATCATAATAAATCTTAAGCAACAGACACAAAATGCTGGATGAACCCAGCGGACCAGGCACCATCGATGGAAAAGAATAAACAGTGAATGTTTTGGGCCGAGACCCTTCATCAGTCCTGAAGCATCTCCCTCCCCTCTCTGCTCCTCTTTACCCAACCATGATTCTCCTCTCCCTACCCCCTTCCCACTTCCAGTCCATAGTGGAGACCATATTGTTTTTCAGTTCTTTCATATTATATATTGTAATTGTTATATGGTTATATATCAGAATCAGGTTTATCATCACTCATTTATGTCATGATTTTTTGGCGGGGGGCAGCAGTACAGTGCAATACATAAAAATTCTATAGTACTGTGCAAAAGTCTTAGGCATCCAAGCTATATGAATGTACCTAAGACTTTTGCACAGTGTGGGTGCAACTGGTCAGGCTGGCATTGTTATGTACTTTGATAAAAGTGGTGGCAGTCCCTTTCGTGAAGTGCCACCATCTTTCCAGTGAAAGTACACAATAATATTGAGTAGGATTCCAGGACATTGGCCTGACGATGGATGTTAGCTGGACTTGCAACTGGTAGGATCTGTAAGTGCCTTCCGCTTGCCTACCACCCCTTATTCTGACATTCTCCCCCTTCCACTTCATACCTGAAGAAGGGTCTTGGCCCGAAGTGTCGACTGTTTATTCATTTCCATAGTTATTGCCTGACCTGCTGAGTTCCTCCAATGCTTTGTGGGTGTTGCTTTGGATTTCCAGCATCTGCAGAATCTTTCGAGTTCCTGTAGGTGCCAGATGTCTTGACCTCCTTAGATAATACAAGCCATGGACTGGAAAGGTTTAGCCAATTGTTGCAATGCCTTTTTCAGTACTGTGCAATGTAAAAATATTGTCTCAGATGGAATTGAAATTGGTTTATTATTGTCTCATGTACTGAGATACAGTGAAAAGCTTGTCTTGTATATTGTCCACGCAGATCAATTCATAACACAGTACACTGAGGTACATCAAAGGAAAGCAATGACGATGTGGCATGGTAGTGTAGTGGTTAGCACGATGCTTTACAGTACCAGCGACCCAGGTTCAAATCCCGCCACTTCCTGTAAGAAGTTTGTACATTCTCCCTGTGATCGTGTGGGTTAGGAGGGAGTGCATCAATCAATAAAGTGTCGAATAAACATTTAAAAAGAAAGTGGAGTGCAGATAGACAGCAAGGTGCAAGGTCATGATGAGGAGAGAGTAAATACATAAAATGAAGGATGGTTTGTAAGGTCATTGCCTCTAATCCTTTCTCCTCAGCCGCTGAATGGGCTGCTGCATGTTTCTTGCATTTCTGTTTTTAGTTCACATTTCCAAGTTCCACAGTTTCCTGTTTTGTGACAGAACTGTCTTTCCCAATAAAAGCAACACATACAAAATGCTGGCAGAACTCAGCAGGTTAGGTAGCATCTTTGGAAATGAATAAACTTTTGATATTTCAGGCCAAAACCCCTCTTCAGGACTGAAAAGGAAGGGGGGAGGCACCAGAATAAAAAGGTGATGGTGGGGGTAGGGCAAGGAGGCTAGCTAAATAGTGATAAGTGAAGCCAGATGAAAGGGCTAGAGAGGAAGGAACCTGGTGGGAGAGGAGAGTGGACCATAGGAAAAAGGAAAGGATGAGAGAACACAAAATGTTTGTAAGAGAAAGTTTCAGAATCTGGCTCAGGATGCAGAACAACTATTATCAGAATCAGTGGACAGGAAGACCAGTTTTACAAAGAAACACTCCCAACGTGCACAAAGGAAATGGAGGAAAGGAGAACGCCTTGAAAGATTCTTCTTGATCCGTAGCTTTCCCAAAACTTTGAGCACCATGCCAGTGATTTTCCTTCCTATGAGCCCAGACAAGTTTTGGGATGTTTTTGACTGGAAAGACAATCCCAGCTGTCTAATTCTACTTTGGCGTAATATCCGTATACCTTGGAATCAGAAGAATTCACAGCACAGAGGTGGCCAATGATTCCACTGTATCGATAATGGAAAAAAGGAATTACTTAGCCGTTCAATTTCCCAGGCTTTTGCCTGGTAGGATACAATAGTTCAAAAACTCATGCATTTCAGTATTTCAAGTCACTGGATAGCTACTTGTGTTTGCTGGTGTTTTCTCTCATCTAACAGTGCTAAGACCATTTCTGGCTGGGCTGATTGAAACGGACTAGCTCAGCTAAAAGTGCGGGTCAGATTGCTACACTTCCTGGTATGCAGTGTTGCAATACGACTTGCCTTTACAATAAGCCTCTATTGAACCCTAGTGTTCGTTATTTATACAGAGTCTCAGGGTCTCTAATCTGCAATTAACAACTGAATTCACACACCAGTTTGTGAATCTCAGCTAGGTATCCCTACAGCAATACTTTTGCACATACTTTCAGCCATTGTACACGCGTGAATCAAATAATCAGTCTGTGCTCATTCCCACAGGGCTACTTAATACACTTAGCATGCGAGTTATTGAACATGTTGGCTTGGTGGCGGATAATTCAGAAAGTGATAACACTCAGCCATCAGAACTTCCCTGTGAGACACCCACCTCAGGAGAAGGCTCCAACTCAGTTCGTAACAAAGACTGTCCGTCTGTCCAGATAAAGTGCCGACACCGACTAGCTGGGTCTGTGCCAGGTGCAATCACAAGAGACCTGGAATCCAACCACATCCTGAGGGTCACTAGAGTTCAGATGAAAGGTGGGGGGGTGGGCGGAATCGTGCTGAAACCTATCGAACGTTGAAAGACCTCGATGGAGTACATGTGGAGAGGATGTTTCCTATGATGAGTCTAAGACCAGAGGACTCGCCCTCAGAATAGAGGGGCATAATTTTAGAATGGAGGTGAGAAGGAATTTCTTTAGCCAGAGAGCGGTGAATTTGTGGAATTTGTTGTCACAGGAAGCGTCATTGGGTATATTTAAAGCAGAGGTTGATAGATTCTTGGTTAGTCAAAGCATGAAGGGTTACAGGAAGAAGGCAGGAGAATGGGGCTGAGAGGGAAATGAATCAGCTATGATGAAATGGCTTAGCAGACTTGATGGGCCAAAAGGCTTAATTCTGCTCCTATATCTTATGGTCGCTTTTCTATACCTTATTATTTTTCTCATGGAATTTCTGACAAGATCTGCCTCCATTCCTGGGAGCCGTTGGTCATGTTTCCTTGAACTGCTGAATGCTTCTGAGTAATGGAACTAGACCAGGGGTTCACAGGCTGGGGTCCATGGACCCCTTGCTTAATGGTATTCATCCATAGCATAAAAGAAGTTGGGAAGCCCTCAAGTAGATAGATAGATCAAGCCTTGACATCATGTGTTGTTGAGAACATTTTGTAGGTGTTCCTTGTTGACATGTCCTTCTTGGTAGATGTGTGGGTGTGAGATATGCTGAAGAAAGTCTGGCTACTTGTTTCCTTGCATATACTGTAGCCACTACTCCACTAGTGGATGGAATAAATGCTTTAGGTCTTCCTGCTACAATTGCAGTTGTTCATTATGGTAGTAGTCAAATCATTCAAGTCAAGATTTGGGGTTGTCTATTGGTGGGTCATCAGGTGGCTGTAGACTTCAATCCAGGATTCACATATTCTGGGATGTTAGTGTGGCTTCCCAAAATGGAGAATGCCTGTGTGAGACTTTGTTTAACATGGGAGATTGATGTATGGGTAGCCACCACACAGTCCTTGTCAGATCAAGGTCAGGGGCCAGTGTCATGGAATACTGGATGACAGGAGTGCCTCGAATGCTGCAGCCTTCCTCTGCCTGCACTGTTGTTGTGAAGTATCATCATCTTCCGCCAAAGTCTTAGGGAGGAGAAAGAAAAGATGGCACCAGAGGTTGTTACAGACCCAGACGACTTCTTCCAGTTTGTCCACGAAACAGCTTGATCTTCTTCTGTTCTCAAGTCTGTCTTTTCTCTTTCAAGGTGACTGGGGTCCAGTTGGAGTCCGTGACCTACAGCTGCATCTCAAACTATGGTTCTCCACGGGCGGTAGGTTCTCGTTCTGCGACTCACCATGCGGCCCGGCGTTTCTGTATCTCCACGTGTGGCTTGGAAGCTGTGTGTCTTTGGGATGCGGCCCCCTGTCGACGACCCAGTTCCTCGCCGATGTCACCGACTGAAGTGTCGCGGAAGATTGAACCATCAAGACAGCAGGATGTGTGTGCTGCTGGCAAAAGGCCTCTGCACTCAAGTGAACCCTCTCTCTGTCTCTCGATGGTGAGTCAGGGTTTGTAGGCCCTCGAATTGGAGAACTCAGGCAAGCAGATTGTAACACTGAACCAGAAAGCTGCTGGTCTCTTATTGCAGGAGTGATATCTCTCTGTCTCCCTCGCTAGTGAAAGGGAGCCAGTCTGGGATGTCAGTGTTGTGATGTACAGTAGTTTTTTGATGGACTCTACGTCATGGTCTCCTTGGGGTCTTTGCATGGTAGGTTCTGGGGGGTGTTCAGCGCTTTTGCTGTGTTTGGGAGGAAGGAAGGGGCTTTGGGGTTCTAACACTTCCATCATTCATCCTTTGGTTCTTTTTTCTGTTTTGTGGATGTCTGTCAAGAGTAAGAGTTTCAAGTTGTATACTGCATACATTCTCTGATGTTAAATTGAACCATTTGAACCATTTTGTTTGGATCACTCTTTGTCTGGAACCTTCTCCTTGATCTTACCACCATGAGGGTCCCTACTGAGAGCTAAGACTCTGATAGCTCAACTTCAAAGGGCATCACACTCGGGATCTCAGGAACTCCCAACCCTCTCCACCACAACAAAAGTGACCAACCTCAGTCTATCCCACTGAAATCCAGTGTGAAACATGCTCTTCATCTTCATCCTCTTCATTCCAGCCATGGGCAGAATGTTACAGATATTAGGAATCAATGTTATACAACAACTCTTTTTGCCCTGTAACTTAAAGTTCTGTGCAGTATATTTAACCAAAAAAATTGAATTATTCTGTTTCAAAATGATTAGCCACACTCCCTGGAAAGTGAGTGCGTGGTCATTTCTGACGTGCGGAATTACAGGTCTTTAACCGGATGAGGGAGTTTGTCATTTAATTCAGTAACCATAACTGCTTTTTAGACCAAAGATTGTGTCATCTAATCTGTTGGCTCTGGATTATTTATGCCAATGTGGAAGATTAGATTAATCTAAAAAAAAAGATATAAGGGCTTGTGTCAAGTATTGGGTAGATCTACTGCAAGGGAAAGAATGCCAGATGGGAGTGGAGAGGACGTTTCCTATGGTGGAGGAGTCTAAGGCTAGATGACACTGCCTCAGGATACAGGAACATCCATTTGGAATGGAGATAAGTCAAAGAACGTTGAATCTGTGGAATTCATTGCCACAGGCAGCTGTGGAGGGCTAATCATTGAGTAAGTCAGAGGTTGACAGATTCTTGATTAGTCAGGGAATTAACTGATGTGGGGAGAAAGCAGAAGATTGGGACTGAGAGGGAAATGGATCAGCCATGATGAAATCGCAGAGCAGGCTCAATGGGCCTAAGAGGGAAAAAAGGGAAATTAAATGTACTAAATTAACACTTACTTATGACTAAATAATCAGGTAAGACCCAGTCCAACAGAGGTACATATCATTATGCTGTGTCCTTATCTCTTTGTCTTTGTTCCATATTTAGCCACTTCTACTCTGGTGTCTGTGGCTAGATTCAAGGAGTAGGCCTAAGTAAAATGGATGGTGAAAAGTTCCTTTTTCACTTGGAGATCTTGGTTCCAATCGGTTTTCTGAAGTTTGGTCTATTCTCCTTACTGCTATTGTTAGTGAGGTGCTCCTGCTAAAGCTAGGTGATGCTACAGACCTGGGTAGACACCAAAAGTTTGATGATCAAAGCATTGAAATCTAAGAAGTATGAAATGAGCATACTTTGTTCTGTGTTTTATCTGAACTTCTCACAGTACTAAAGAGCTTTAACTGGTGTCAGGAGAGGAAATCCCCCTCACCTTCCTTGAAATCTTAACTTTGTTCAGGAATTGCTTGAGATCCAGAGTAACTAAGTGAAGCAAACCAGACTTGCTCCCCGCTATCTGATTGCTGACCAGTTTTGACTGGAATTCCACAAATGATGTTATTTTCTGAGCAATTGCTTCACGCAGTCGTACTAAAACACGTAAAAGATACTCCATCCAGTTTAGCAGCCAGCACAGTTTCCCGGAATAATAGAAAGGACACCCAAAACTCACCCTCCCAACATTTGATTTAGTTATGAAATGGGCCAATTTTTTTTTTCCATTGCTCTGCTGATAAAATTTGGCTTTGCTTTCCTTTTAGTCATCGGTTGAGAATCTCATCTTGAGATCAAATGGGGCATGTGGTCCTTGGCTCGTGCATCACCCTTTAAAAAGAATTGAATAAATAGGCAGCCCTGCTCTGCCTACTTCAATGTGCATTTTTCTTGTTCTGCTGCAGGAAAGGAAAAAAAAATGTGTGTGATTTTCGTTTGTGTTGGATTTGGCACCACGGTGGTGTAGCTATTACAGCTCAGGGTATTCTGCAGTATGGAGTTCAATTCCGGCACCATTCTGCAATGTCACCCCTATGGAATGCATGGGCTTTCTCCGGGTGCTCCGGATTCCTGCCACAGTCCAAAGACGTAAGTTGTCCCGTGATTATGTTAGGGTTAAAACGGGTTTGTTGGGGGTTTGCTGGGTGGCCTGGAGGGCCTAGTCCACACTGGATCTCTAAATAAAATAACATTTAAAATTTGGTACACTTTTTAGGGGTATTTTAACTGGAGCTCAATGCTAACCTATGTTATTCTCAGACACATGCAGCTGGTTTGTTGAGAGAATGGAAATATGTTGAAAATATGAAATAAAAAGCAGGAAATAAGTAAACACTCAGCAGGCTGGGAAGCATCTGTGGCGACAGAACCAGAGTTGACATTTCAGTGCTTTTGATGTGACGTACCGATTCTGTTATCATTTCCGTAAACGCTTCCTGACCTGTGAGGAGTTCTGAGCTTTTTCGATTTGTCTCCCTAGGGTGACTAATTGCACATTCAGGTTATGAGTGCTTTTCTGCAGAAGCACCAGCAGATTTCTAACATTCTGTGACAAGACTGGTAATAATTCATAATGAAACTCTTCTTCTACTTAAAGCAAGGATTTCTGACCTGGGGTCCACTGAACCGTCGGCTAATGACGTAAAAAGGTTGGGAAACTCTGACTTAAAGACTCAGTGAGAGAGGCAAAGCTGAAATATTTTGAGAATAAGATCGAGTGAGCTCTGAATGATATTTTTGCTAGATCCACAGTGGGAAAGTGTTTTATTCTTTATGATTATGATCCACGTCCACGAGTATTGCAAGCTTTTGGATGTTCAAAGTTCAAAGTAAAATTTATTATCAGAGTACATACATGACACCAGGTACAACCCTGAGATTCTTTTTTCTCTTCCTGCGGGCATACTTAGCAAATCAATAGCACAGTAACTGCAAAGTGTGAACATCAGGATCTGTCAACAAACTGTGCAAATACAGATATAAATAGCAATCAGGAAATGACAGTATAACAGAGTCCTTAAATGAGTGCAGCATTCCCCTTTTGTTCATGAGCCTGATGGTTGAGGGGTAACTGTTCTTGAACTTGCTGGTGTGAGTCCTTAGGTACCTGTACCTTTTACTTGGTGGCAGCAGCGAGAAAAGAGCACGGCCTGGGTGGTGAGGATCTTTGATGCACATCATTTCATGTAGATGTGCTGAATGGTTGGGAGGGTTTTACCCATGGTGCATTGGGCTGAATCCACCACCTTTTGTAGTACTTTCCGCTCAGAGGCACTGGTGTTCCCGCACCAGGCTGCAATGCAGAAAGTCAGTACACCTTCTGCCACACATCTATAGAAATTTGCCAAGGTTTTTGATGACATGCCGAACCTTCACAGACTCCTGGGGAAGCAGAGACACTGTTGTGCTTTCTTCGCAATAGTATTTTTATGATGGATCCCGGATAGGTCCTCTAAGACGGTGACACCTAGAAGTTTAAAGTTACCAACCCTTCTCACTGCTGATCCTCTGATGATTACTGGCTCATGGACCTCTGGTTTGCCTCTCCTGAAGTCTACAATCCGTTCCTTGGTCTTACTGACATTGAGTGAGAGGTTGCTGCTATCACGTCACTCAGTCAGGTTTTCGATCTTCCTCCTGTGTGCTGATTCATCACCCTCTTTGATACAGCCAGAACAGTGGTGTCATCAGCAAACTTGGATTATGGCATTGAGATGTACTTAGCCACACAGTCATAGGTGTGAAGCGAGTAGAGCAGGGGGGCCTAAGCACACATTTCTGCAGTGCTCCTGTGCTGATGGAGATTGTGGAGAAGATGTTTTTGACAATCTGAATTGAGGTAGGGGGGGTCTACAAGTGAAGAAATCCAAGATCCAATTGCAAAAGGGTGTACTGAGGCCCGGGTCTTCGAGTTTACTGATTAGTTTTGAGGGAATGATGGTATTAAATGCTGAGCTGTAATCGACAAAGTGCATTCTAAAGTATGGATCTTTGCTATCCAGATGTTCCAGGGTTGTGTGAAGAGCCAACAAGATAGCATCTGCTGTAAACCTATTGCTTCGGTAGGTGAATTAGAGCAGATTCCTATCACCATTCAGACGATATACTTCAACACGGCGCGTGGCCAAGTGAGATGGCGTTGGTCCAGTGATCTGAAGGTCGCTAGTTCGAGCCTCAGCTGAGACAGCGTGTTGTGTCCCTGAGCAAGGCACTTAACCACACATTGCTCTGTGACGACACCGGTGCCAAGCTGTATCGGCCTAGTGCCCTTCCCTTGGACAACATCAGTGGTGTGGAGAGGGGAGACTTGCAGCATCGGCAACTGCCGGTTTTCCATACAGCCCTGCCCAGGCTTCAGTCAACATCAAAATCGACGGACAGCCGAAGAGAAGAAGAGGGAGAGAGATTTCAACACCAGCCTCTCAAAACACTTCATCACTGTGGATGTAAGTGCCACCTGAGGGCCAACTAGTTCTTCATCTCCGGTTGGTCTCTGGAGATACAAACTCTGTATGGAGACTGCCAACCTTTAATGCAAGGTTTTACAGTGAGCCAGGTTTCAGATATGCCTCCATAAGCTTGGATTCACACTTCTCCAATTTATCACACTCACAGTCAGTGTGGAGGACGGTCAGTCAAAGCATGATTCAACATTTGCCCGATGAGTTCCAGCTTGACAGAAACTACATTCCTGGCAACAGGATTAAAATAGCACCAATTTCCAGCAGGATCAAAGCATGAATGGATTTTGTACTATAGTTAAACAATTACAGTGCTATCAAACATCGAATTGTGACATTGCTATAATTAAGCCTGTAGCTTTTCCCATTGGTGTCTTATCTTCCCTTCTTGCTGCATCTGTGCATTCCTAGTGCTTGATGTTGACTGATGTCTATTGAAGCCAAAGAGCCCATCGCCAAACTCAGAATAGACTGGCCTTGTATGAAAGCCTCTTTTCTCTGATGCCTGCTCTGACATAAAGGTTGGTACTGAAAGAGATGTGCATAGTGTGAGTTCTGAACATCGCTTGCATAAACTTTGCCTGGAGTGCAGAAAACAGAAGTGAGATGCTTAAAACTATGGAAGTATTTGTAATGCATCATTAAGCATGAAACATTTTGTTCTCTCTGTACCTCTGTGTTAGTATTGTGATGCCCATTGGACAGAAATCACATGCTGTGTCTGCTTCTTCACAATGTAACATTAGCCACAGATATTCATTCTACTAATAGTAATACAGCCAGCCAGTGGTGTAGTGGCATCAGCACTGGACTTCAAGGCAAGTGGTCCCAGGTTCGAATCTGGCCAATTCCTTTTCTTGCACGCTATCCATCCATGATGGGTGGAGCATCAAGCCAGGAACTCGGCCTCATAAAGCAGACAAAGTATTAAAGGAATGGCAAGGTTGTCACCTTGATCCATTATAAGGTGCGGAGAGGAATAACCCTACACAAATACTTTGCATACTGATGCTTAAATAAAATTCTACCATAAACTGTGTCCCTTTGCATTCATGAATTCAAATTCAAGGAAGGTGGCAAGGTCAACAAAGTCAATGTTTCAAATCATCGACCTGTAACATTAACTAACTTCCTCTCTTTACATATGTCGCCCAACCTGTTAAAAATTTCCATCATCTGTGATAGTTAGCTTTTCAACAAATTGCTTCTTCTGGTGAGTTGATTCAGAACAAGGAGAATATAGTGGTGTTGGAGCCAAATCAAGAAACTATGGTTTTACATGGTGGATATGCGGAACTCCATTCACAAAAAAAAAATGCTGGAACAATATAACTTCCAGCATTGATATTGATCACAGTTTCTGGTTTCGGTCGGTGATTTTGAGCCATTGAGGTGGACCAACTGTAGCTCCACTGATTTCCCTTGGGCACCATTACTTCCAAAGTCCAGAATGCATATCTGTCACACCAGTTGTTTGCAAATCCCTGGTCTGAAAAATGAATCTTTATGAGGCTCTGAGTGAATGAAGTGTGTGCCTCCACTATTGCTAACTTTTTCTTAACCTGAGGTATGTAAAAGCTATAAAAACAATGGATGGGGGACAGATGTAAAACTAAAATGAGGACGTATAGTGTCATTATCAGTTATCGCTGAGGTGCCAACTATCTTCTTAATAGAGTTCACTGATCACCATTGAAAGCTATTGGGTGAACATTGGGTTATATTGAAATGAATAGTCATCTCTGTACCAATGTGAATGCTGGCTTATATCTCGCATGTTTGGCACTAGTCACCAAAGGGACTTTCTATTCATTTTATCTTTTATCTCTGGGAAATTTGTAATGCCAAACAGGAATTGTCATGTGAGAAGCGAGAGATATTGTTCACAATAGACCTATGTTGGGACACTACGGATTTGGCCAAGTTGTCGCAATACACGAAAAGCTTGAGGAACTCAGCAGGCCAGACAGAATCAAGGGATGGAAATGGATGGTCAATGTTTCAGGATGAGTCTCTTCATCTAGACCATTTCCTTCCATAGATTATTGCTGAGTTCCTGCAGTTTTGTGGGTGTTCTGGCATCATCTGTCTGGTAAGTCTCCATTTTGCACAAGTTGTAAGCGGACCTTCTGTTCTGATGGCTGGAGCCCACAACCATTTGAAGCTTGGCGGTTGATTAAATGTGGATTATGGTAAAGTGGGCTCCAAATAATGAAGATGAAGTAAGTCTATCTATATGTGAGTGCCAATAATTGTCCAATGAATGAATGAAAAGAGCTAACATTCTTTGGCCATCACAGATTCAGAGATCTGCTAGCTTCTTACTGAAAGGAGCTACCAACCCAATAGCTCTTCCTGGAAAAACAAAAGCCACAAGTGCGGAAGATCTGAAATAAAAGTGGAAAATGGTGGAAAGATTCAGCAGGTCAGGCAGCACCTGTAGAGACAATCAGGGTTAATGGTTAAGATTAGATCCATGGGTGCTGTATCAGTGTTCCCATTATTTTCCATAATTTACCAGCTCTTGCTGAGAACTGCTGACAGGCTTTGCCAGGTTACTGGCCCAGCCTACAAGTCAGTGCAATCTGTTAATAGCCACACTCTCTTCTAGATGAGAATTCTCCTCTCAACGGTTTCCTGACCAAGTTGAAGAGGTTTGAAGCAGCTCCTGACTTTCATGTAACTGATGCTGGCAATAACTGCTGATCTGAATGAACGGCTGGTGCAGTGATCTGCCACCACACCCACATCCTCAGCCGTGACTAACTTTTACTTTTGGCATTCTCCGTGAATCCTCATCAGAATTCAGTGATGGGTACCAAGAGGCTGGCAGCCTGGAACTAAAAGTCATTCGAACTTAAAAGCGACCACCATTTGTTGAAAGGCAGTGACTCTAGGCCAAGCAAAGGAGGCAGTAGCTGCAAATAGATGCTGGCAGCATACCAACGGCATTAGGGAAAGGATTAACATTGTTGACAGCTGCCTGTTTTCATTGGTGGGTATAATCCAGCAGATTGAGCTGATTGGCTGCTGCAGCATTCAAGTGACATTAGCTGGTCATCCGAACCTGAAAGCCCAGCATTCTAGACACTTGGCCAAGACACAAAGCTGCCTGTCTGAAATGTGGCTACAAGTGCTAATTTGATTATGCAGATTGAGTTAAAACCAAAGTTTGATCGCAAGTCCAAATTAATGGCCAACGA
The DNA here is from genome assembly GCF_030144855.1 of Hypanus sabinus. Taxonomy (NCBI): domain Eukaryota; kingdom Metazoa; phylum Chordata; class Chondrichthyes; order Myliobatiformes; family Dasyatidae; genus Hypanus; species Hypanus sabinus. Next base: position 83,300,887 of record NC_082718.1, read on the forward strand.
CACAGTAAGGTACTAAATCATTAGCTGGCCTGGGATGAAATACCTCCATCTGCAGCCTCAGAGTGCTGTAGCCTCATCACTCTAGGAGGGAAACACCCAATTTATTTTGGCACTTACACTCTATTTCATTTCATTATTTTGTCATGACAATCTACCTCACATTTGAAAGAGAAATCCATAAATTTGGAGTGCTTTCAAGAACTTAAACACTGCTCCATTGAACGTTACCATGTTTTGCTTCGAAGAGCTCATCTGTAACAAACCTGTGTGGGATCCCTGTTTGCGAGCTCTGTTCCAGTGTTCTTTTTGCATTCTCCAGACAGAATGGCTTTTGCTCTCCATCTGCGTTGTTACACTGTCCAGTCGCCTGGGGATTATGGGTAAATAATGCTCCTACACAGGCCTTGAAGAAGGATATCCCCCTTCGTCACAAAGTGACAGGATTTCTACCCACCCTTTGCCCAACTTGAGTTGGGCTCCCTGGCCAAACGCAGTCTGGGGTCAGCTTTCAGGTGGTACCTTGTCATGCAAAAACTTTACCGGTAACATTGGATGATTGATTAAAAAATAATGCTCTTTGAGTTTGCTGTTTTGACTGATTTAGTCAATCTATCTGCATTTAGCAAAGCAGCTCTTACAAATTTAACACTACATAAGGTTCATCAGTAATATATCCAAGTGGGCAATGCTGTGAGGGTGTAAGTTAAGTCAGCCGTGTACAGGACTCACTCTTTTCCCAGCTTGGTTTTGTTTTGGTGGATTCTCCATCCTGTCATTGGGTGTTTGGAATAAATACATGACAGAACATGCCAGGTTCAAAGTTCAAAGTAAACTTACTGTCAAAGTACATATATGTTACCTCATACAACCCTCAGATTCATTTTCTTGTGGACTTACTCAATAAGTCTATAGAATAATAACCATGATGATAAATGTACTTTGAACTTTAAACTTTTAATAGCATAACCATCACAGAATCAAAGAAAAACTGAGCCAACTTGGGCATTCAACCAGAGTGCAGAAGACAACAAGCTGTGCAAACACAAAAATAAGAAATAATAATAATAATAATAATAATAATAATAATAATAATAATAATAATAATAATAATAATAATAATAATAATAATAATAATAATAATAATAATAATAATAATAATAATAAAGCAAATAAGCAATAAATATTGAGAACATGAGATGAAGAGTCCTTGAAAGTGAGTTTGTTGGTTGTGGGAACATTTCATTGATGGAACATGTGTGGATAAATCTTGGGATTGGTCGAATATTTTACCCACAGCCCCATCTAAGTTACATCTGTTTACTTAAGAGGTTGGTAAGCTTCAAGACACCAGCATCCTTATTAAAAAAGAGTGGGAGGTGTCAGTGGTATGGTTAGTAAAAGAATCAAAGATTCAAAGTACATTTATTATCAAAGTATGTCTGCAGTATACAACCCTAAGATTCGTCTTCCCACAGACAGCCATGAAACAGAAAAACACCAGTGAACCCATTCAAAGAAAACATCAAGCACCCAACGCGCAAAAGAAAGAGCAAATCGCACAAGTGGCATAAAAATGAGTGAATAAGACACAGAACGTTAAACATCAACAGTTGTTGAGACTCTCTAGAAATGTTCAGTTTAGTTCAATTCAGATCAATTTAGCATTGTGTTGTTTGTTGACCTGAGGCTGCAGTCGCCCTGATCAAAATTGCTCAAAATAGCAATAAATGAGTAACCAGAACCACAGATACGTATCGCATGAACTGCGGAGTCATCTAAAATGAGTCCATTCCACAAACCACACAGATCAAACCTTGCCCAAGACCCAAGACTCTGGCATCTTCTCTGGCAGCAGATTGACTATCACAGGTTTTGCCCGACCAGCTGTGTTTTTCCCCACCTCACCCCCAGATAACAGTGTGTACAGCCTCCTGTGACCTCTGTGATTGGAACTGTGTAGGTGGTGACAGGGAAAACGGTGAGACATTGATAGGTGGATGGAACAGAATAGGTAACAGGAACTTAAGTGTGGCAATGGGACTGATGAAATTGTTCTGAGAGCTGGCATTGAGTCAGTAGAATAAAGGGGCTTCTCAATGCAGTAAAGAACTTAAAAAATTAAGACATCTCATTACTCTCTTCCAAGAAAAAAGTAGCTTCTCCTGGCACCTTATGTTGATAATAAATAGCTTTATTTCATTTTTCCTCCCCCTCCCCTCTTTCTCTATCACTACCCCCAGGTTTCCCTCCCCCTTCCCTTTCTCCTGTGGTCCAATCTCCTCTCCCATCTGATTCCTCCTCCAGCCCTTTATCTTTCTCACCCACCTGGCCTCACCTCTCGCCTTCCGGCTATCCTCCTTCTCCTTCCCCCACCTTTTTTATTCTGGCTTCTTCCGCTTTCTTCTCAGTCCTGATGAAGGGTCTCGCCCCGAAATGTCGACTGTTTACTCTTTTCCATAGATGTTGCCTGACCTGCTGAGTTCCTCCAGCATTTTGTGTGTGTTATTTTATTTTATTGTTGTTTTGTGCAACCTTCCTGTGTAGAAACTTCCTGTTGTCCATTCTGCATTACATTCTTCATTGGCTGTAAAGTACTTACGAAGTTTCTGAAATAAAGAAATATGCTAATATAAAAACAAGGCTCTCTTTTATCTAGATCAATCCTCCAAAACCTCATCAATGAGAGACTGGTGGATCAACAAATTAGAGTTAGATGGAATATAGAGGAGGGAAGTGTGTCGTCATGCACTTTAGTCGAAGGAATAAAGGCACAGACTATTTTCTAAACAGGAAGAAAATTCAGAAATTAGACATCCGAAGGGACTTGGGAGTTCTTGTACATGATTCCCTAAAGGTTAACTTGCAGGATGAGTCAATTGTAAGGAAGGCAAATGCAATGTTATCATTCCTTTTGAGATGACTAGAATATAAAAGCAAGGATGTAATGCTGAGGTTTTTTAAGCCATTGGTTAGACTATACTTGGATTATTGAGCAGTTTTTGGTTAGCTAAGAAAGGATATGCTGGTATTGGAGAGGGTCCAGAGATGGTACCCTAAAGTGAACCAGGGAATTAAAGGGTTAATGTATGAGGAGTATTTGAAGGCTCTGGGCCTGAACTTGCTGCAGTTTAGAAGAATATGGGGAATACCATTGAAACCTATTGAATTCTGAAAGGCCTAGCTTGAATGGATGATTTGATGGTGGGTGAGCCTAGGACCAGAGGATACAGCCTCAGAATAGAAGGGTGCCCCTTTAGAATGTAGATGAGTAAGATTTTTTTTTTAGCCTGAAGGTAATGAATCTGTGGAATTCATTTCCATGGGCAGCTGTGCAGGCCAAGTCATTGGGCAACATTTGACAGGTTCTAGACTAGCAAAGGCTTCAACGGTTATTGGGAGAAGTCAGGAGAATGTGGTTGAGAGGGATAATAAATCAGCCATGATGGAACAACAGAGAAGAATCGATGGGCCAAATGGCCTAACTCTGCTTGTGTATCTTACGGTCTAAGGTAGTCTGAATTCAGAACTAATCAAATGTGATAACTGAAACCTTGTGCTTGAAGCCTTGACATTATTTTATTGTCTTGACATTTATTTTGTAACTCAATTAGAATCAGGTTTATTATCACTGAAACATATCATGAAACTTGTTTCTTTGCAGCAGCGTACTATGCAAGACATAAAAATTACTAAGTTACAAAATAAATAATTAGTGCAAAGGATGAATTACGAGGCAGTGTTCCTAGGTTCATGAACCATTCAGAATTCTAAAGCTGGAGGGGAAAGAAGCTGTTCTTAAAATATTGGGAGTGGGTCTTCAGGTTCCTCTACCTCCTCCCATGAAGAGGGCATGTCCTGGATGGTGAGGGTCCTGAATGATATATGCCACTTTCTTGAGAAACTACCTCCTGAAGATGTCTTCAATGACGATGAGGTTTATGCCCTTAATGGAGCTGGTTGAGTTAACAACCCTCTGCAGCCTCTTGCGGTCCTGCGAATTGGAGGATCCAACCTAGATTGTTATACAAGCAGTCAGAATGCTCACCACTGTACATCTGTAGAAATTTGCAAGAGACTTTGGTGACGTACCAGATCTCCTCATACTCCTAATGAAGAAGAGCCACTGATGTGCCTTTGCCATGATTGCATCATTGTGTTGGGCCTAGAATAGGTCCTCTTAGATATTGATGCCCAGGAACTTGAATCTGCTCATGCTCTCCACCACTGGCTTCTCAGTAACCTTTGGTGTGTGTTCTCTCGATTTCCCTTTCCTGAAGTGCATAAGCTATTCCTTCATCCTTCTCCCTTCTTTTGAGTACAAGGCTGTTGTTGCAGCACGACTCAACCAACATATCCATTTTGCTTTTCTACACCTCCTAATCGCCATCTGAAATTCTGCCAGCAACAATGACATTTTTGAAGATGGCATTTGAGCTGTGCCTAGCCATATAGTCATGAGTGCAGAGAGGGTAGAGCAGTGGGATAAGAACGTATCCTGGAGATGTGGCTGTGCTGATTGTCAGTGAGGAGATGTTATTACTGACCCACATGAGCTATGGTCTCCGATGAGGATGTTGAGGATGCAGCAGCAGAGGAAAACACAGAGTCTCAAGTTCAGAATATATAATAATTGTAAGACTCTCAGCAGTCTGGAGTATCAACAAGATCTTGGGGTCTGTGTCCATAGGACGCTCAAAGCTGCTGCGCAGGTTGACAGTGTTGTTAAGAAGGCGTATGGTGCGGTAGTCTTCATCAACCGTGGGATTGAGTTCAAGAGCTGTGAGGTAATGTTAAAGCAGGATAAGACTTTAGTTAGAGGCCACTTGGAGTACTGTGCCCAGTTCAGGTCACCACACAACAGGAAGATTGTGGATACTATTTAGATTGTGCAGAGGGGATTTACAAGGATGTTGTCTGGATTGGAGAGCATTCCTTATGAGAATAGGTTGAGTGAACTTGACCTTTTCTCCTTGGAGCGACAGAAGATGAGAGGAAACCTGATAGAGGTGTATAAGATAATAGGAGGCATTGAATGTATTATTGAATGTAATAAGAGACTTTTTCCCCAAGGCTGAAATGGCTAACATGAACGGACATAGTTTTAAAGTGCTTGGAAGTAGGTACTAAGGGGATGTCAGTGGTAAGTTTCTCACAGAGAGTGGTGGGTGCGTGGAATGTACTGCCAGTGATAGTGGTAGAAGTGGGTAGTATAGGGTCTTTTAAGAGACTCTTAGGTCCACAGAGCTTAGAAAAATAGAGGGCTATGTGGTAGGGAAATTCTAGGCAGTTTCCAGTGTAGTTTACATGGTTGGCACAACATGTGCTGTAGATTTCTGTGCTCTATGAACCTTATTGATTAGTAGTGAGGGCATGATGGTGTTGAACGCTGAGCAGTAATTGATAAGCAGCAGCCTGTGTTCTGCTATTTTCAAGGGGCTCCAAAATTGATTGGAGGGCCAGTAAGATTGTGTCCGCTCTAGATCTGTTGTAGCGGTAGCCAAATCACAGGGGGTGCAGGTGCTCATGCAAAAGTTAATTCAACATTTTCATCTTCTCAAAGCACTTCATCACAGTAGACCTGAGTGCTACCGGATGATCATTGAGAAAGCTCAATGTCAGTGTTATTGTGTAAGGTAAAAAGCCTATTACTTTTGTATATTTAATCAAGAACAGAAAATCAAGAATGATGAAGGAAGAGTTAACATGAGAAATTAAATCAGGAGTAGGTTCTCTAGCCATTCAAACCTTCTCTGTCAAGATCACATATGATGTCACAGGTATGAAGCTTGAGTTTACCTACTGAAATTCAGTTTCAACAATTCTGAATCTTTTGAAAACTTTTGAAATCTTTACTCAAGCAATATGGAAGAAACTTTTTATATCACATCGCAAAGATAAAAACAGTTCAAAAAATGACAAAATATCGAGGATGGAATCTGAATTAGATGCTAGGAGTACTTTGCAGATCAGACAGCATCTGAGCAGGAAGAATTGTGGATAGTGTTTCAGACTCATCACCTCTCAATAGACAAAGAGGATTTGCTGGACAAAGAGGAATTACGTGAAAACGTAATTCCCGGATCCTCCCTAGACAGTGAGTGACAATGAAGTACATTGCCAGCATCTGCTTTATTCTCTGGTGGATCCATTAAGAAGATACAAAAGAGCTGCTGAGTACCACATGCCTACCCTACTTATGCCATCAATGGGAATGGAAACCTACTGTCTGACTTCAGGCTGGATTGGATGAGGTCCTGCCAAAGGGTTTTAGCCTGAAACTTCAACTGTACTCTTTTCCTAGATGCTGCCTGGCCTGCTAAGTTCTTCCAGCATTCTGTGTGAGTTGCTCGGATTTCTAGCACCTCCTCTTGTTTGTGATTGGATTGGATGGGGTTTCCTTGGCCAAACTTGTACCAGGAAATTTGGATCATCAGCTGCTTCCTAGGGAAATAATAAGGTAGCTGGCCTAAAATAAAGAGCATAGAGCATATTGACCAGAACGATAAGAACTGGCTGACACATATCATCAATAAATAGATGAGTATGAAAAAAAAATAACAGAGAACAGAATGGCACCAATAGCTGGCTGGTGGTGTAGTGACAATTGCATCGGACTTCGAGGCGAGTGATCCTGGGTTCAAATCTCCTTGCACCTTTTCCATCCGTGCTGGGTTAAGTGTTGAGCTAGCACCTTGGCTTCATAAAAAACAGACAAAATGCTAATGAAATGACAAGGTTGCCATCCGATGCACCACAAGGTGCAGAGAGGAATAATTAACTAACAATGACACCATTGCTGAGAATGATTTACCTACCGATTTGCTTAAAACAGTTTAACAGTCAATTAATGATATAAAAGTAAGTTCATATTCACTGCTTGTACACACACACACACACACACACACACACACACACACTCACTCACTCACTCTGTGTTTGGACCTTTGTCACTGAGTTCGAAGTTTGTGTGTTCAAGTCTCATTCAGCATGTTCTCAGACTGACACTTCATGCCGAACTGTGTGGGGTTGAACTCAATGTTTAGATGATGATTTAGGCATTGGGCCGAATTAGAAAGATCAGGTAAAGATCGAATCAAGGCGGCAGGGTCTGGGCCCCAGCGTGTATTGAAGTGACTGAACTTGTTTAGACGACGAGTTAGGTGTTGGGCGAGATGGAAAAGGTCAGGGTGTCAGGGCCCAAGGCGAGGCTCACACCAGTTCAGCTTGGTGCTCCACGTCATTTACTTGGCTCTGTACTGAGTTAGAGCTCGTGGAGAACCTGTTTCTGAACGTTAGTTCAGAATGCTATTCGCTTGTGTTTATTGTTTGCATGATTTGTTTTTTTTTTCACTGCACATTGAGTGTTCGACAGTCTTTTAAAAAATTTTTCCTGGGTTTCTTTGTTTTGTGGCTGCCTTATGGGAGATGAGTCTCGAGGTTGTATAACATATGCATACTTTAATCATAAATGTACTTTGAACTTTGAATGCTGAATTGCCAGAAGCTCTGCTACTCAGAAGGGTGTGAAACTGAGGTTGAATCCCCTCTCTCGGGTTTAAGAATCTGTGGATCTGCATCAAAGTGCACTTATAGTCTTTGAATTCATAACCAACATATCAAAAACAGCACTGCGTGTTGTCGGACCTTCCTGTACACAAGCTGGGTGCATAACTAGCTGCTGATGCACTTCAAAGAAAGGAACTGCTGTGACTGTAAAGTGCCATTGGTGGTGAAAGGCGCTATACAGATGAAAACTAGGCATCAGGCAGATAATCCTGAGCGTCCGGCCTCCGTGTTCGGTGGCTCACTGGGGCACCAGAACAGATACAAGAGTTGAGCTCAGTACCCTGGGCTTCAGCAGGGGGTGGAAACAGACAGAGATCATACTCCCAACTGGAATCTGGGGACCCTGCCACGCAATAGCAGATTTTCAGTTACCTCGGCCTATATTGCCATCAATTACATTCCGCGTGCTGCCAAATATCTTTCCCTGTCCCTCCTGTACAAGAATAGGCCACCACACGTGACAGGTGTGCCACAAAATGAATAAGACCCTCCCAGAGGAAGAAGTGGAAGGGAGACATTAAGTAATACCAGGGGACGTTCTCATTAACAGTCCAGTGGTGAACAGAAATGGTTTGGTATGAGATGAGATCGCCATCTGGAACTGAAAATCAGAGCCAGTGCTATTTCTAAATGGAATGTAGGTGATGTAATGGATAGCCCTGGTTCTTGCATGTACCATCAAAGGGCTGCTTATTGGCTGCCATGATGTTTTCATCTGGTGTTTCAAAACACATTTCTTTGGTTGTCCTGCCGATAGATGTGTTACTGTTCAAATTAACCCTCAAAGCAAAGCCCCAGCAAATTCAGAGTGAATGGGACAGATTTTTCCATTTCTTTCCTTTTTTGATGGTTATTTCTTCTTAATACCAACTGACTGAAAACTCAAACCTGTCTGTGTTGATGTTGGCTTCGAGGCCCGTGAGGGAGTGGGATCAGGGCTTTTAAGGAGAAGTCAAAGAGGCAGGAAATGGTGGGAAGGTGGGGGGTGTGGAGAAGAGAGGGAGGGAGAAACTGCCTCTTATGATTCGGAACTGAAGACCAAGAAAAGCGGACATTTTTTTATCACTGCCAGAGGTTGCACCTGGAAGAGATTGAGTTTATCCACGGGGAAAAGAGAACTGAGAGGTGTTGGGGAGATCATCGTGGAGAGGAAGTTCTATTAATAGTCACAAACCAAATGCAGGATTTGGAGCCGAGAAATTAGAAGCTACGGAAATTTTTTTTTTCTCATTTCTGGCAAGATGGGCATTTGGTTAACCTGTTGAGTTTTTTGAACATCTTTTGCTGGTTTATTTTAGATTACTGCACCAAGTAAAGCTTAGCTCCTAACAACATGAATCTTGTTATTACTGATATTTATTCCCATGAATGCTTTAATTTAGGCCTACTTCTGCGATTATCCAGCTGGACTATAATTCTTTTTTATGATTATGTGTTTTCTATTTTTTCCTGTGGGGAGGCTGGAGCAGTGTCCTTTTTGGTGACCATGGTTACGAAGGCTCTGAACAGGTTTACCTCTGACTTCAAAAAGCATTGTGTCAGATATTTGTTTTTAATGATCAACCTGATCTGTGAAACAAAAGATCACCGAGTGAATGCATTGTTCGCTTGTTATATGCCATATCATACGACATAGGCGATCGTGGTCTTATGACCATGATTGTTCTTGGCACATCTTTCGACAAAATTGGTTTACCATTGCCTTCTCCTGGGCAGTGTCTTTACAAGATGGGTGACCCCAGCCATTATCAATACTCTTCAGAGATTGTCTGCCTGGCGTCAGTGGTTGCATAATCAGGACTTGTGATGTGCACCAGCAGCTCCTACGACCATCTACCACCTGCACCCATGGCTTCACATGACCCTGATTGGTGGGGGGGCTAAGCAGGTGCTAAACCTTGCCCAAGTGTGGCCTGCAGGGTAGCAGAGGAAAGGAGTGCCTTGCACCTCCTTTGGTAGTGACTCGTCTCCTCCTGACCACCCAAAGCACTGCCTTTAGCTCCTGTATTTGACAAACAGAATCGGCATTGATAGGTTAGCAGTGTTCAGGAAAATGGGATCCAAGTCCATAGATTCATCAAGGTTGCAGTACAAGTTGATAAGATGGTTAGGAAGTTTGCAAGTTGATAGGATGGTTAAGAAGATGGTTAATAGGATGGTTAGGAAGGTTGCCAGTTGATAGGATGATTAAGAATGTCTGCAAGTTGATTGGATGTTTAAGAAGATGGATGTCATGTTGGCTTTCATTAGTCAGGGATTGAATTCAAAAGCCCCAATGTTATGTTGGAGCTCCACAGACCACATTTTGGAGGGTTGTGTTCAGTTCTGGTCGATAGGGCCAACGTATAAGTTTTAGAGAGAGTGGAGAGGTGATTTACCAGGATGCTGCCTGGATTAGAGAGCATGTGAGAGAAGTCTGATCAAGCTAGGGCTTCTCTCTTTGGAGCAAAGGAGGATGAGATGCAACTTGATAAAGGTATAGAAGATTATTAGAGGCAGAGACAGAATGGACAGTCAGCACCTTTTTCCCAGGACAGTAATGGCCTGAGAACATTCTTTTGAGGTGAGTCGAGGAAGGTTTAGGGAAGATATCAGGGGTACGATTTTTACTCAGTGAGTGATAAGTGCCTGAAAGGCACTGCTGGGAAGATGATTGAGGCTAATACATTTCTCTTATGGAGGTAAGGAAAAAGGAGGGTTATGGTCTATGTTGGAGAGAAGGGTTAAATTGATCAAAGGTCAAGGCGCATTTATTATCAAAGTATGTATACATTATACAACCTTGAGATTCGTCTCCTAACAGACAACCATGAAACAAAGAAATCGAAGAGAACCCATTTTTTAAAAGAGCATCAAACACCCAATGTGTAGAGAGAGAGAGAGAAAAACAAATTATGCAAACAATGAACGCAAACAAGTAGCATTCTGAACTGAAATCCACAAAGACAGTCCTGTCCACAGATCCTGAATTCAGAGCAGAACAGCGAGCTGAACCGGGCTGTTCCTCACCCTCAGACCCGACACCGTGACCTTTTCAATCTGACCAGGCACCTAAATTGTCATCCAGACATTGTGTTCAGTCTTCTCAATACACTATGAGGCCTGGACCCTGTCATTTGATTCAGCCTGTACCCCCCTCCATACAAGCAACAGCAAAAACTCCCCAAAGAAACATTGATCCAGAGCGCATCAAAACGAGAGTCCATAACCCAGCACCTCAGTATTTCAGGCAGGCTCCCTCTCTCCAGCAAGGGAGAGAAAGGTCACTGCTAGAGTGGAGACAAGCAACTCACTGTTTCTCTGTTACAATCTTCCATGTCACTTTTCCACCTCAAAGACCAACAGACTCTCTCGCTCCATCGAAAGAGAGACAGAGGAAAAGAAAGGGCTCGCTCAAGTACAGTGGTCTTCTTCCAACAGCAGTGGGCGATTGGCAAACTCACTGCCTGCTGTCTCAATGTCTCAGTCTTCCCCGACACTTCAGTCGGCAAAATTGGCAAGGAACCAGGTTGTCCATGTGGCCGCTTCTCGAGGATGCACATCTTCCAGGCTGCTTCTGGAGATAGCGATGTGCTAGGCTGCACAGCCGGTCTGAAAATCCAACACTTGTTAAACTCAGGAGAATTTATCTCTGATATTTAATTCAAACATTTTTAATCAAGATATGAATTTTTTCTGGCAAAGTTAGAACAATAAGACTTGGCATTTGAAACAAATTAATTTGACCACTGCCTAATTTGACATCTGCTGCATTTAATCAAATAGGAAAATAATACAGTGGAGTAATTTAATTGCAAGTTTTATCTTAAATATTTTTGATTGCCAGGCCAAATCCAAATGAGGTTTGGCCTGAGGTTTGCCACAAATGGAATCTGCAATAAGTGACCTTCATCCCTCTTGCCGGAGATCTGCACTGTGTGGTGTGATGTGGCAAGCAAAACAAAGCAAAAAGTTGAATAACAGCCCCCTGAGTCCAAGCGGTGATGTTTTTACTGGAAAATGTGAGTAGAAGCAAAATTTGTTTTCTTTTTCTGCCCAGGTAACAGTGGCTGGTTTACAAAAATATTGGTTGGGCCACTGCCTGCAAATGCAGAGTCAAAAAAACACACTCAACTTGTTAATACTCGCGCAGAAATGAGCCCACATAACCAACTCTTCACACAAACACACCACAGAGAGAGAGACACACATACTCATACACAGACACACACACACACACTCACAGCACAAATACACAACACACACACATACACACATGCAGACACAGACAAGCTCACAACACACACACTCACTCTCTCGCACACTCATACTCACACGCACACACACACACTCACACATACACACATACACACACACACTCACACACACACACACACACACACACACACACACACACACACACACACACACACACACACACACACACACACACACACACACACACACACACACACACACACACACCTAATATGGTTCTACAATCAGAACAATGAAGTTGGCTCCTAAGCTTTAAACAGGACAGAGGGGAAATGAAATTGTCTCTCCAGAGGAAACAGTAACATCATTGTATAAAAAGACAATGTTAAAAAAACTATACCTCAAAATAACAGCAGGAAACATTGGAAATAGGCAGTGAGTCATTTGGCATGTGTAGTATTTGTGATCTCTTTAGAGTGGCAGCTTGCAAAGACAAATAACAGAGGCAACGTAGCAAGGTGATGTTCTGAACTCAACTAAGCAATAGCTAGGACTACTCAGTATTAAAGTCACCCCACGTTTTACAGCTGATGCACGATGTACTTTACAAAGGTTGAAGAGGAATGGTGAAATCATGTTTTGTGTTGGCACCTTTCAGTAGAACTGTTATGTTTGTTAAGAGGGGCATGGCAGAGTGTGAGGGAATGAAATGGAACAGCCCTATGCCATTTCACAATGCTCACTTTGTTCTCTATCTTGACCAATGCCTATTAGGGCGAATTAAAAACAGAAAATGCTGGACACTCTCATTAGGTCAGACAGCCTCAACAGAAAGCAAAACAGTTAACTTTTAGGGTCCAAGACACCCCACCAGGAACTGATTTTGATTTTTTTTTTGGCATTTCGTATTGATTATGTAAAGCAACAAAATATTTGAATATCTGCAGACCTTTTCATATCTTAATTCACCCCAAAAATGTAAATCATGGATGTTCATTCACAAATTATGTCACTGGACTACAGGAATACGAATAAGGAATGTGGAAGCCAGCAAACACATTATAAGCTCCCACAAGCAAAAATTATGAAATACTCTGTTTCAGTAATGTCACTTTAACAATCAATATTAGTCAAGGCACCAGAGAAAACTTCCCCTGTCGTCCTTTGAAATAGTATGATGCTGTCACATACATCCACCAGAGAGGCATTGGTTTAGCCTCCCATCTGAAAGACATTATGTCAGACAATGCAGCGTTCCTTCGTAAATGCACTAGGGAATATCAGCCTGCAGTTCTGTGCTCAGTTTTACTGAGTGGGAGCTCTGGATCTTGTGAAAAAGTGTGCACCTGCAGGAGAGAAGCCCTGCCAAATGAGAACAGTGAGAATGTAGCAGCCTAGAAGTGAAAGCCATTTCCAGTTCATACACAAAAGCCTGGGTATATTGTGCTCTCTTATGGCTGTTATCTTAAACCCCAGGAAACATGACAATGTCTTTGCCTATTTAATCTGTATTAACTGATCGTATTTGAAAACTTTTTAAAATCCATAATTACACCCTCTTGTGGGACCCTTAATCTGCATTAATTATGAATTAAGATGTAATTAGTGTTTGCGTTTTTCTATCTTGTATAAACCGTTTACAGCTCCAGTCATTGTACCAGTTGTATTAAAGGGCAGTATCATCATTGCCACAATACCCCCAAGAGATAGGATGACTTGTTTGCAGTGGCTGGCATAAGCATCAATATGTTAGCAGTTAGATTGTCTGTCAGGGAATCAAATGTGGAAGCATTGACAAGGTAAGATGAAAACGGCTTCCAGTATGTTCCCAGCCAGCTGGGCTTGAGCTGATACGGATAGGCTAAATCAGATATAATCAGAAATCAGGATCACAAAACTCAATTAATCCACAGTGGTTTGATGTGCTTCCAATGCAAAGAGAGCACATCAGCTTCTGTATATGTAGGGGACTAGCTCTATTGACATTGTCCACTGGATGCAGTGCAGGGGGATGGATTGTGGGTAGCAGATCAGCCCATGATCCTGAGGAATGGTGGATCAGATTTGAAGGATTTATTCCTGTTCACATTTCTTTTCTTCAAAAATTGTGCCTTTTATTTATTTATATGTTGAGATACAGCACAAAATGGCTTTTCAGGCCCTGCGAGTGACTTCACCCAGCAATCCCCCGATTTAATCCCAGCCTAATCATGGGACAATTTACAATGACCAATTAAATTACCAACTGTTACACCTTTGGCACGCAAACATGAGGAAATCTGCAGATGCTGGAAATTCAAGCAACACACACAAAATGCTGGTGGAACGCAGCAGGCCAGGCAGCACCTATAGGACGAAATACAGTTGATGTTTTGGGCCAAGACTGTCCGTCAGGACCCTTTGTCCTGAAAAGGCTGTGGTGACCAGTACATGATGTTCAATAAATGCACTTTCAAATGCCATGTCCCACCACTTGAACAATCAGTAGAATAGATTATTGGTCACGGTGGAACATTATTGCAAGCAGCAGCTGCTAAACAATGTGGTAGGCACAGTTGGATAATCACTCCCCAATGGAAAGAAAATATTCAACTTAAATGCAGAATTTTTAACTTGAGTATATTGCGGATTCAGCAAGTAATTAGGAAGATAAATTAACTTGTTTTCCTTTTTTGCAAGAAACTTTTAGTCAAAGAATAAAGATGTCTTACTACAATTATATACTGTCGGATCATGATGAGACTGTACCAGTACAAATGCTTACAGGTCTAGTCTTCCTAATTAAGGATACTTACTTACTTACTGCTCATTACACCACTGGTGTTTTGGGCAGCAATGAAGATCCTGCCCAATGAAGATCTGGTGGTGTTCAGAGATTCCTTCATCATGTCAGTAGCTTGGTTTTCACTAATGTCAATCATGAAAATTCCAGATGGACCCTCAGGAATACTACCACACTCAGATGTAGAAGGATTCTTCATTGCTGTTTCTGTAATAATTTTGTTTCAGCAGCTGGGGTTGTTAGCCCTGAGCTGAACCCCCAAACCTGAAAGTCCGGTGGACCACACATCATCTGGTCTTTAGCTGTTTGGCATGTGTGACCCTACCAAGAGCCAAAGCATAATGCCAAACCTCCAGCCAACATGGTTCTCCGGTTCACTGAAGCATGCAAGCCTCCAAATCCCAGCAAGGTTGTAGTCCTCCAGGAAGTAATTTATATGTATTTGTGATAGAGGGAGTGAAACAAAGGTTCATTGAATTGATTTCTGATTTGGCAGGTTGGTCCAGTCAAGGGAGTCTTAGCAACCAGCTCCAGCTCTGTAGAATTCAGGAGAGTGAGAGATGATCCTACTGAAACATAGAGAATTGATATTTCCTATTCTTGGATGTGGGGTTGATGTTCCAAGAACCAGTTTATAGTATAAGGTGATGATCACTCAGTACAGACATGAGATGATATAAAAGGTGTTGTCATTTCTCTATACAAGAAGGCAGCCATGGTGTAGTTGATGAACATATTCAAGAATAAATAGATAGCATTTTGGATATTAAAGGAATCAGGGAATATGGGGTCAGTGCAGAAAAGTGGTGCTGAGTTAAAATGGCATTTTACCTCTGCATTACTTTCCTGCACTAACCTCATGACGTTCTGAATGTTGGAGCAGGCATTGGCTGTTGAATAGCCCACTCTTGTCTTTTGTGTTTCCATGCTGATCTTTAGAACACTCCCACTCTTACAATTAGGTCTAAATCATTAAGATATATATTACGAAAAGCAAAGGACAGATCACTGAGTCTGGTAACACCCTAACAGACACACAAACACTTGTCAAGCCTCGCGTTTTGCGGAAGGCCAACTTTTGTTGTAATGTGCTGTTTTCACTTGGGTTCCTGAGACTGCTGAGATTTCTACCATGTGATACCTTCTAAAAAACTGTGTTAAAACCTTGCCGTGTCCATCACCCGCACGGATCCCATTCAATTTCCTCGTAACTCCTTAAAAAAAATCTCGATCATTGCCCTGACGCAATCTTCCCTTTAAATCCACACAATCTGTCCACAGCTGATCTGTCCCTGAAAGGAATAATCTACTGACCTGTAATTCTTCAGTTTTGCGTTTACTCCCTTTTAATGCAATGGGACAATGTTGGAAGTCCTCCAATCCTACATGGTTCTCCAATCCTGTAGTTTCAGATATTGAAAAATTGGTGCTTTTAAAAGCCTGATATTTCTTTTACCTGATCCTGGTGATTTATTCATTTTCACAAATGATAAATGCCCTACTATTTTCTCATTCCATGTTTAACCCATCCATTGTTTCACTCTCACTCACTTTAACCACACCATAAACCTTATCATAAGTTTGTTAGTAGAGCCACCAGATATTTATCATGCACCTTATTCACTTCCTGCATGTTCAGTTTCTCTTTTGATCTCTTATGAATTCCTTCATTTCTTTATTTTTATTTAGAGATACAGCACAGTAACTGGCCCGTATGGCCAACAAGCCTGCACTGCTCAATTACACCCAGGTGACCAATTAATCTAATTACCCGAATAGTTTTGGAATGCACAAGGAAACTGGGGTGCCCAGAGGAAACCCATGCACATGGCCATGGGGAGAACGCAAAATGCTCCTTAAAGATAGTGGCAGAATTGAACGCTATTCATCAGCGCTGTAATCGTGATACGCTAACTGCTATGCTACTATGGCTCCATATTACGCTGCTCTTTTGTACACCATATATCTTTGGATTTTCATTGATTTTTCATTACCATTATGCTTTGCTTGGTTAATTTCTCTTTAAATATTACTCCTAGGTTTTCTATGTTCTTCCTGGCCAGGGGTCCATAACCTGGAGTCCACAGGCCCCTTGCTTAATGGTATTGTTCCATGGCATAAAGAAAGCAGGGTACCCCTGTTCCAGGCTTTCTGCAGTCAAATCTCTCTCTTCCTCCTCTCCACTTTCCTCATCACAGCCCTGGCCTGGAGCCTGTTCGCTTCCATCATGCCAAAGTCTACACACTGGTGAGGATGGGGTGAAAGAACGAGAAGCTAGAAAAGGTAAAGCCAGATTTATTTGTTTATCACTGGTACTTAGAAACAGAGTGAAATGCAATGTTTGTGTTAGTAACCAGCATGACCTAAGGATGTACTGGGGGCTGACGGCAAGTATCGCCATACACTCAGGCACTTTCATTTGCAAGCTTGCAGAACCAGCCCTCAATGCAATGTTAAACAATCAATATCTCAGCTTCCATTACAAAGCAAACAGTAGTTTCCCCCATGCCTGAGTGTTGACAGACAAATACAAATTTATATTTCCTTTGTTCCGTGCGCATTATGACTTCCAGCCAAAGTTGATACTTGATTTACTGCAGTAGATTTCAATTGAATTTACTGTAAAAAAATGTATGCAGCTACCAAGGAAATCAATCCACAACAAATAACACAAGATAAAGTACAGATGAAATGAATCCATCCCATATAGATAATTTTCCATGCTGTAAGATTGTAGTCAGAACCTGTCAAGTGTGTGTGCCAACAATGGAATCATACCCAACAGATTCCTGTCACCTGTGGATGTGCTATTATTATGAAAACAATAATGTGAGCAAGCTTTGGATCAAAATTAATATCTCCTTTATTTGTCAGCATTGTAATAGCCAAGGAATCTTTGAGTTCTGAGTGTGCAAATATTCAGGAATCAAGCATAACTAAAGCTGTTTGCAAATGCTGATTGCATTATTTACTTTTAATATTATTGCTGGGAGAGGTTTATGCTAATAATAACCCAAAGTTTTTAAATGGATATTTACACATTTTGAAAGAGCACAAGATTGCCATTGTTATATTAAGAACACAGGTTCTGGCAATGCCAATCTCTACCGGGTCATGTGGCAGCAGTGATCACAGGAATATTAATCCAGCAACCTCCACTCTACTTTGGATTTTCCTCTTCAGAATCAGAATCAGGTTTATTACCACTGGTAAATGCCATGAAATTTGTTGCTGTGAGGCATCAGTATGTTGGAATACATATGAATAAAAACTGTAAATTTCAGTAAGTGTGTGCACTGTGTAAAAATGTATGCACATATGTATAATGTATGTATATAAAAAGTTAAATTAAATACAGTGCAAAAAGAGGGAGAAAAAGTAAAGAGGTGCCATTTGTGGATTCAATGTCCATTCAGAAATCAGATGGCAGTAGGGAAGAAGCTGTTTCTGAATCATTGATTATGTTCCTTCAGGCTCCTGTACCTCCTCCCTGATGGTAGCAATGAGAAGAGGGTATATCCTGGGTGTTGGGGTCCTTGATGATGGATGCTGCCTTTTTGAGGCATCACTCCTTGAAGGTGTCCTGGATACTAAGGAGGCTGGTGCTCATGATGGAGCTGACTAATTTTACAACTCTCTGCAGCTTACTTCAATTCTGCGCATTATCCACCTCCCCCTCCCCCAATACAGCCAGTTAGAATGCTCCCCACGGTATATCTGTAAAAATTTCCAATTTGTTCATTCAATTTAGGCAGTCCCTCAGCTTGTTTCTGCTATGCAATGGTTAGTTCCAACATGGGGCAGGAGATGCCTACTGGTACAGGTGGCGGAGCAGTTTGGGAGATGGTGGACTCATTCCCTTGGGTCTCTTGTAGATTGCCTCCTACTGCAATGGATGAGGTTCTTGACACCATATTGAATGCTCCTCCTCTGCTTTCAGTGGTCGTAGGCTCATGATTCCCAGGACTAAGAACGAAGTTGGAATGGGAATTAGATTATTATTGTCACAAGTAATGAGGCATGTGCAAAAACAGTCCTGAATAACATTCATATCAGTCAATTCATTATAACAGTGCATTGAGGTCGTACAAGGTGAAACAACACAGAATAAAGCATAAGGTTACAAGGAAAGTGTAACGCAGGTTTTAACTTGGTAGATTGTGAGTTCAAGTGTCCAGCTTATCATCCTAGGGAATCATTCAAAAGTTTTGTAACCACTGGATAGATAGTGTCCGAGTCTGATGGAACGTACTGTCCGGCTTGTGTATCTTCTGCCCATTGGGAGTGGGTGTGGAGAAAAGAGAGTGTCAGGGGCGGGTGGTGTCCCTGATTATTTTGGCTGATCAATGAGGCAGTGAGAATTGAGACAGTGTGCATGGACGGGAGGTTGGTTTTTGTATTGTGCTGAGTTGTGTCCACAACTCTCTGCACTCTCTTGCAGTCGTGGGCGGAGCAGTGACTTGCCACACGAAACTGTGACGTATTCAGGTAGGCTGTATCGTTAAGAATCGCTGAGAGACAAAGGGGGTGTGCCAAATTTTCTTGAGGAAGTAGAGGATCTGGCTGCAATGTGGTTGGACCAGTTCAAACTACCGGTGTATGTCCACTCCTGGGAATGTGTAGGTCTTAATCCTCTCAACCACAGCGCCATTGACATAAACAGGAGCAGGCCCTTTCTGAAGTCAATCACCAGCTCTTTTATTTTGCTGATGTTGAGGGGAGGATTGATGACTTGACACCGTAACAAGTGGCTCTTTCTTGAAAATTAAACAGTTATTAATTATCTCTGATCATCAGGGAAGCTTGAAAGAGCGTTCAAAGGTCATTTATGCCTGGTGAGATCTCAAGAGCATTTTGGGATGAAACCATGGGATCTGCTTGCTTCTTGGACCCACTCCATCTTGTGAGATGTGCCTTGGGCACAAAGGCTCAGCTTGCCCTCTCTAGCCCAAATCTACAGTTGGACAGGGAGGCAGGCATTACAGTCAGAAAGGTTAGGTCATAGACAAGTCCAAGATGAAAGAGTGCAGAGAAAATGTACAGGGATGTTTCATGTACTGGAGGACCTGAATTATAAGGAAAGATTGAATAAGTTAGGACTTTATTTCTTATAACATAGAAGATTGAGAGGAGATTTGATAGAGGTATGCAAAATTATGAGAGGTATAGATAAGGTAATTGCAAACAGGCTTTTTTCCACTGAGGGTGGGTGGGACTATAACTAGACATCATGGGTTAAGGGTGAAAGGTGAAAAGTTAAAGGGGAACATGAGGAGAAACTTCATTCACAGGGTCATGAGAGTGTGGAATGAGCTGCCAGTGCAAGTGGTGCATGAAAGCTCAATTTCAACGTTTCAAAGAAGTTTGAAAAGGTAAATGTATGGTAGGGGTATGGCGGGCTGTTGTCTGGGTGCAGGTTGATGGGACTGGGCGGTTTAAATGGTTCAGCATGACTAGATGGGCCGAAAGGCCAGCTTTTATGCTATGACTCTGTGGTAGTTTTCAAACTTGACTATTCCAATACGCTGCGGCTTGCTTCCTAAATCCCGCCCTCCATTATCTAAAAGTAATTTGATGCCTGTATCCAAATTGGTAGCATGTGTATTTCACAGATCATAGACATCCATTACTGATATTGTTTTGGTCAATATCGCATCAAGTGACTGGGGAATTCAACAGAACCATGACCTCTATCTACTAATAGAAGTGGCAGTCCTCCATATCCAGGAGTTCCAGGGCATGGAATTAGTCAATGTTCCTGTGCTATCATGCCAACGTTGTCGAAAAGAGTAGATGAGAGAGGATTAGGGCCATACATTCACCAGCTTCATACACTATACATTCCCCAGACACACAATGAGGCCATTTGAGCAGGTAAATAGGAGTGGCCAGCAACAGCTCTAGCCTATCCCACTTTCAGGCAGAGGTCAATCATGTAAAGAGAGGTTCAAAAGTCAAAAGTTCAAAGTAAATTTTATTATCAAAGTACATATATGTTACCATATAAAACCCTAAGATTCATTTTCCTCTGGGCATACTCAGCAAATCTATAGAATAGCAACTATAACAGGATCAATGAAAGATCAACCAGCGTGCAGAAGACAAACTGTGCAAATGCAAATATAAATAAATAACAATAAATAACGAGAACATGAGATAATGAGAGAAAGAGTACTTATACTGAGATCATTGCTTGTGGGAACATCTCAGTGGATGGGCAAGTGAGTGTAGTTATTCCCTTTGTTCAAAAGCCTACGGTTGAGGGGCAGTAACTGTTCTTGAACCTGGTGGGGTGAGTCCTGAGGCTCTTGAACCTTCTACCTGAGGCAGCAGTGAGTAAAATGTATGGCCTGGGTGGAGGGGACCTCTGATGATGGATGCTGCTTTCCTGCAACAGTATTTCATTTAGATGTGCTCAGTAGTGGGGAGAGCTTTACCCATGATATACTGGGCTGAATCCGCTGCGTCTTGCAGGATTTTCTGTTCAAAGGCATTGGTGTTCCCATACCAAGTCGTGATGCAGCAGTCAATACACTCTCCCCTACACTAGGGGAGAGCGAAGGAAAAGGCTGGAATTCCTGATACAGACCCTTTGAAAGATTTCAGGTGCTATTTCCCATTCAGAAGGAAAACATGTTTAAAGACCGGGATCCACATTGGGTAAAGCGGTGCATAACAACATATGCTGTAAGCAATCAGAACAGGTTTTATTTTGATCCAGTTATGCTTTCAATTGATCAGATGAGCTGTAAATAGCCAATAGTAAGCTTAACACCCCTGCTCTATCACACAACTGTGGCTTAGAGTAAAACTCTTACGGATACAATCTCGGTTCTACTTGCACAACCAGAAGCTGAACGTGACATTCAATATTAAACCCTAAAGATTTCACATTATCACATCTGCTGCTGGGGTAATCCTGCAAGAAAGATCTTTCTGGGAAATAAACTATGACCAATACCAAAAACACTTCTTCATGAGCTTTTATGCCGGGTTTGCTGTGTCAGTTTAATACATAGAGAAAGACAGAAATAGCTGTTTGCTTACTATCTGGTAAATTAAATAGGGGAAAGACAATAAAAAGTAAAAGTGTTAGATATATAATGTGATTAAATTTGGTGAAAGCTTCACACTTGTCCCCTCTGTCCCAGAAAGGAATTGAGTAGTGAAAGGGTGAGGTGAGAGCAGCTGGGGGAAGGTGCTCCAGCCAGCCCCTCAGTAAAGATGAGCTAGTCTAAAATCCATCAGACTTTTCGCTGCTTTTTCTATCCACACCTAATTTTCACCTCGGCCAGAATTGGATGAGCTCCGCGTTGCTGGCTGGCTGGCTCGCAGCATAAATTGCATTGCCTTGCACGATGAAAGGTCAAGACCGGGTACTTGATGAAGTGGATTGACCTATTGAATAGTGCTTCACTCCACTTAGTCTTGGCCAATAGTATTGTGGCAGCAATTGAAAGCACGGCCAGTGAATCGCTACACAGGATTAAATGCTCTGCTCAGTGTGTGAAAAAAAGAACTGAAAGAGAGAGAGAGCTGAAGCACCAGCAACAAGGGTTCTGGTTGTGTGATGTAGAAATGATGTTAAGCTACCAATCTTCACTCCTGGTTTCCTGGGGACCTCATCCACTTCTCACCTTGGAATCAGGAGGTGTGGCCTCAGAACGGCATTGTGTCTTCTTACAGCACTGGCACACGAGAGCTGGCCTGGAGTCAGGAAGTGGAGGAGAGGGGAGGGGGAGGGTGGTTTACTGGATAGCAATCAGCAGCAGAAACTCTGATTGACTCTTGCCTGCCTAATCCGCTGATGTGAAGATCAATCCCTGCCCTGGGTGTGATCTGACAAATGAGAACAGAAGCTCAAACTTGGGATTTTTGTGTTAATGTACCTGGATTCCTGTTACCTTTTCACTCCTCGGGAAAAATATTGTACATTGAAGAGGTCAGATGCAGAGTCAACGGGCTCATACTGATAAATGTCAAATCTCTCATTGAACCAGATATTCTCTTGTGTCAAATAATGTAGGGGAAAAAAAAACCTTCAAACTCCTCTGTTCACAAAGCTTCCTTTTGAATCCTTCTACAATTCCACCAGGTCTAATCAGAAACAACATTACCTTAATGCTTAATGCTTCCAGATGTACAATTCTTCGGTGGGGGGGGGGGGACCCAGTTACATTGTATACAGCCCTTGTTGGCAGAATTTCAGGTGCTGATGAGAGGGTGTACAGGAGTGAGGTAGATCAGTTAGATAAGTGGTGTCACAGCAACAAACCTGCACCCAACGTCAGTAAGACCTCAATATTGGTGGTAGACTTCAGAAAGGGTAAGATGAGGGAAAACACAGCAGTCCTCATAGAAGGATCAGAAGTGGAAAGAGTGAGCATTTTCAATTTCTTGGGTGGTCAATATCTCTGAGGTTCTAATATGGAGCCAACATCTCAATGGAGCTACAAAGAAGGCAACACAGTGCCTATTGTTCATTAGCAGCTTAAGGAGATTTGATGTCACCAAAAACACTTGCAGATTTCTACAGATGTACCATACAGAGTATTCTAACTGGCGGCATCACCATCTGGTATTGGGGGCGGGTGGGGGGCACTGCACAGGATCAAAGTGAGCTGCAGGGAGTTGTAAACTCAGTCAGCTCCATCATGAGCACTAGCCTCCGTAGTATCTAGGAATCTTCAAGAAGCGATCTCTCAACAAAGCAGCGCCCATCATTAAGGATGCCTGTCAGTCAAGTCATGCCTTGTCTCATTGCTACCATCAGGGAGGAGGTACTGGAGTCTGAAGGTACACACTCAATGATCAAGGAACAGCTTCTTCCCCTCTGCCATCTGATTACTGAATGGACATTGAACCCATGAACACTACTTTTTTATTTCTATTTTTGCACTGCTTATTTCATTTAATATACAGTGTGTATATATACACACACATACTGTAATTCACAGTTTTTTTATTATTATGTAATGAGGCGTTGCACATTGAGAGATTTTTTTTGCATGGCTATATCTTAATGATTTCTTTATGTGCTTGTAATCTTGTATGTGCAATGTGTGCTTTGTGCTGTGTGTGACAGTTGGTACCGTGTTTTGCACCTTGATCCTGGAGCTTATATCATTGGTGTTTGAATGACAATTAAATTTGAATTGAAATATAAAGCGACAGGACACTGCTGGTGACAAGTCCCTGTTATATCTGGAGATTTTATGATCCAGGAGGTTTTTTGGAAGTCAAAAATGAGATGTAAATCTTGTGGTTACAGTTGTTTTATTAGGTGTTTGCAACAAAGAAGTAACTACTTTGCTGTAATGTAAAGAAGAGGAAGAAGGGAGAGAACAAAAGAAAGAAAAATAAAGAAGTTCAAAGTAAATTTATTAACAGATCCATCTGAACATATACAACCAACCCTGAGATGCATTTTCTTGCAGGCATATTCAATAAATCCATGACATTATCAATCAAGACCACATCAACTTGAACGTTCAACCAGTGTGCAAAAGACAACAAACTGGAAATACAAAAAGAAATAATAACCATAATAAATAAATAAATAAGCAATGAATATCGAGAACGTGAGATGAAGAGTCCTTGAAAATGAGTCAACAGGTTGTGGGAACCTTTCAATGACGGGACAAGCGAAGTCTAGAGGTTACCCCTTTTGGTTCAAGAGCCAGATGGTTGACTGTTCCTGATCCTGGTGGTGTGAGTACTGAGGCTCCTGTACCTTCTTCCTGATGGCAGCTTTGAAAAGGGAACATGCCCTGAGTGATGGGGTCCCTGATGATGGTTGCTGCTTTCCTACGACAGCATTTCATGTACACATGCTCAATGGTGGGGAGGGCTTTGCATGTGATCCACTACTACTTTTGTAGGACTTCCTGTTCAAGGACATTAGTGTTTCCAGACCAGACTCTGATGGAGCCTGTGGACTGCTTATATTAAAAACTAGCTCAGACCAGCCATTCCATTGATAAGGAGCGACCTATGAGACATTCAAGTTCAATAGAATGACAAGGGCTGCAAAGAACCTACTGAAAGCATATATATAGCTCCAGCTATACCACAGTTATTTTATAATTCACTAAACAAATACAGACAAACAGGTGATTGTGTCAGCACATAAACAAGCATAAAGAAAGTTAGACTACAAGGAAAATAATAATTTAATCCAACAACTCCGAACAGTCATTTTTGTGTAGCTGGATCTTGGGATCCAGGTCCACAGCTCCCTGAGAAATGGTTAAAATGATAGACTGGTGAGCAAGGCATATGGCCGAGGAACTGAGATCAAGAAGTTATGTTGCATCTTTATAACACTCTAGTTATGCCACATCTGAAGAACTGCGTTCACTTCTGGTTATATTAGAGAGAGATGTCAGAAGACGTTCACTAGGATGCCACATGGATTAGAGGGCACATGCTATGTGGAGAAGTTGGACGAACTGGGGTCATTATCTCTGGAACCACAGACAGTGAGGGGATTCCTGCTGAAGTGTTATAAGATAATGAGAGGCCTAGATAGAGTAGACCAGAGTCAATTTTTCCCCAGGGTTAACGTGTCATATACTAGAGGGTGTGCTTTTAAGGTGGGGGGGGGGCAAACTCAAAAGAGATGTGCAGGGCAAGATTTTATTTATTTATTTGTTTGTTTATGTTTACACAGAGTGGTGGGTGATTGGTATGCACTGTCTGGGGGTGGTGGAGGGGACAAACACAATGAGGCATTCAAGAGGCTTCTTAAATGGAAAAATACACAGCCAAGAAATGGATGAACTTGGACATGATTTAAGTCAGGGGTTCTTAACTTTTTTTTGCAACTGACCCCTTTGCAGTCTGATGAAGCCTATGGATCCCTTCTCAGAATAACGTATTTAAATATGTAAAATAAAATACAGAAGATTACAAAATAAAGTAATTATATTGAAATACAGTTATCAAAATAATAAAATATAATTGAAGGAAATGTTACATTTCAGTTAGAGGTTAGTGAAAAAAGATGTAATATTTTTTCCATCCGAGTTTGCGGACACCCAGGTTAGGAAGCACTGATTTGTGTAGAAAGTTGGGCATTTGATTGCTAATTTCAAAGTCCAAAGTATTTATTATTGAAGAATGCTTAAATTATAGAACCTTGAGATTTGTTTGATCACAGGCAGCCGCAAAGCAAGAAACCCAAAAATACCCAATAAAAGAAAATACATGAATAAAAATACAAGACCAACACCCAATATGCAAGAAAAAAAACAAACACCAATCATGTCAACAGTTGAAGCAAACAACAACAATCCAAATTAAGAATTGAATACTCAGATCTGAAGCCTGGAGTAGGCCCAAAGCCTCACTCATCAGTTCATTATATTAGCGGGCATGGAACACAACAGATGGGGCAGTTTTCATAGCCTCAGCACTATAGAGAGAGAAAGAGAGAGAGAGGAGTGACCATCATGGAGAATAAGCAAAATTGACTGTTGCCCTGGATCCTAACACCCTGTCTTTTCAGTCTATCTGGGCTGGCATTTAAGTCGACCAAATATGAGAACAGTGAAAAGCTCCAGTGCCCTGGATACAGGAGAGAATATCAGGGAAAGCAAGTGAAATTGGCTCTCACCTGCAATCTGGGCTAGTGCTTAAATTGTCTAAACAGTGTATCGTACCTCGCTCCAGGACCCAGGTACCGCTGCTGTGAAAGGTTCTGGGACTAGACCATACTGCCCAGTGACTTTCTCCGGGCCCAAGTTTCATTGCCCAGCCCGAAGCCTCTCTCAATCTCTTCAAATCAGCTTGGCATTAGACAAGATTGGGAGAGAGAACTTAATATGACCTTTGTGAATAAAGATTGGGTTGTAGCGGTGTGCTACAAGCAGCGCTAAAATTACGACACGGAGTCGGTAACTGCAGTCGAAGGAAAAAACTTTATTCGAAAACTTCAGCCTCACTTTTAAGCCTCTGTCAACCGGCCCCCCATGGCGAAGAGGCTCCAAAGCTCTGTGCTCGCAAACCCCCGTAGGCTATCTAATTGTGAGTCGGTTCGGATACGCTAGGAAATGAGGCGCTACATAACCCCCCCCCCAGAACCGGCGATACACCCCCCAATGTCCACAGCCTGGGCCAGAACCTGCTTGGGAGGTCGGCCTCTGCGCCGAGGCGCCGGAAACTCGGCCGGTTGCGCCAGGTCCACATGGGCCGGCTTGAGGCGGTCCACCGTGAAAACCTCCTCCTTCCCCCCAACGTCCAGCACGAACGTGGACCCGTTGTTCCGGAGCACCGTAAACGGCCCCTCGTATGGCCGCTGCAGCGGCGGCCGATGCCCGCCCCTTCGTACAAACACAAACTTACAGTTCCGTAGGTCTTTGGGTACGCAGGTCGGGTGCCGCCCATGCTGTGAAGTGGGTATGGGGGCCAGGTTACCGAGCTTCTCGCGAAGTCTGCCCAGGACTGCAGCGGGTTCTTCATCTTGCCCCCTCGGGGCTGGTAGGAACTCCCCGGGGACGGCCAGGGGCGCGCCGTATACCAACTCGGCCGACGAGGCGTGCAGGTCGTCCTTGGGCGCTGTGCGGATGCCGAGAAGGACCCAGGGAAGCTCGTCCGCCCAGTTGGCTCCTCGCAGGCGGGCCATGAGGGCCGACTTCAGGTGACGGTGGAAACGCTCCACTAGCCCGTTCGACTGTGGGTGGTAGGCAGTGGTGTGGTGCAGCTGAGTCCCCAAAAGGCTGGCCATAACTGACCACAGGCTGGAGGTGAACTGGGCGCCTCTGTCGGAGGTAATGTGGGCTGGTACACCAAAGCGGGATATCCAGGTGGCGAGCAGGGCTCGGGCGCAAGATTCGGAGGTGGTGTCGGTGAGCGGGACCGCCTCTGGCCATCTTGTGAACCGGTCCACGATAGTCAGGAGGTGCCGCGCTCCGTGCGACACTGGCAGGGGGCCCACGATATCCACATGAATGTGGTCGAAACGCCGGTGGGCGGGATGGAACTGCTGCGGTGGGGCTTTGGTGTGCCGCTGAACCTTGGCCGTCTGGCAGTGCATGCACGTTCTGGCCCATTCACTGACCTGTTTGCGGAGACCGTGCCAAACGAACCTGCTGGAAACCAGCCGGACAGTTGTCCGGATGGAGGGATGCGCCAAGTTATGAATGGAGTCGAAAACACGTCGCCGCCAGGCTGTGGGGACGACCGGACGGGGCCGGCCGGTGGCGACGTCACAGAGTAGGGTCCTCTCACCTGGGCCCACGGGGAAGTCCTGGAGCTGCAAACCAGAGACTGCAGTCCTGTAACTCGGAATCTCCTCATCTACCTGCTGTGCCTCTGCCAGTGCCTCAAAGTCTACCCCTTGGGAAAGGGCATGAACGGTAGGGCGAGAGAGCGCATCCGCCACGACATTGTCCTTACCCGAGACGTGCCGGACATCCGTTGTGTATTCAGAGATGTAGGACAGGTGGCGTTGCTGGCGGGATGACCAGGGGTCGGATGCTTTCGTAAACGCAAAGGTAAGCGGTTTGTGGTCCGTGAACGCGGTGAAGGGCCGACCTTCTAGGAAGTACCTGAAATGCCGGATTGCCAGGTAGAGCGCCAACAGTTCCCGGTCAAAAGCACTGTACTTGAGCTCGGGTGGCCGCAGGTGTTTGCTGAAAAACGCCAGGGGTTGCCAGCGACCTGCGATGAGCTGCTCCAGCACCCCACCGACTGCCGTGTTTGATGCGTCCACTGTGAGGGCGGTAGGGGTGTCCATTCTGGGATGTACTAGCATTGCGGCGTCAGCCAAAGCTTCCTTCGTTTGAACGAAAGCGGCGGCGGACTCCTCGTCCCAGGTAATGTTCTTGCTCGGACCCGACATCAGGGCGAACAGGGGGCGCATGATCCGGGCAGCTGAAGGGAGGAAGCGGCGGTAGAAATTGACCATACCTACGAATTCCTGAAGGCCTTTGATCGTGGTGGGTCGGGGGAAGTGGCGGACCGCATCTACCTTAGCGGGCAGAGGGGTTGCCCCGTCTTTAGTAATCCTGTGGCCCAGGAAGTCAATGGTATCAAGTCCGAACTGGCATTTGGCAGGGTTGATTGTAAGACCGTACTCACTCAGTCGGGCGCAGAGTTGACGGAGGTGGGACAGATGCTCCTGACGACTGCCGCTGGCTATGAGGATGTCATCCAAATAGATGAACGCGAAGTCCAGGTCCCGTCCCACCGCGTCCATTAACCGCTGGAACGTCTGTGCGGCATTCTTCAGGCCGAACGGCATGCGGAGGAACTCGAAGAGGCCATACGGGGTGATGAGAGCCGTTTTGGGGACGTCGTCAGGATGCATCGGGATTTGATGGTACCCTCGGACAAGGTCGACCTTGGAGAAGATCCGGGCGCCGTGCAGGTTTGCCGCAAAGTCCTGAATGTGCGGCACAGGGTAGCGGTCCGGTGTGGTAGCCTCGTTCAGCCTGCGGTAGTCGCCGCACAGTCTCCAGCCCCCCGTCGCTTTGGGCACCATGTGCAGGGGGGAAGCCCAGGGGCTGTCGGACCGCCGGATGATCCCCAATTCCTCCATTCTCTGGAACTCCTCCTTCGCCAGTCGGAGCTTGTCCGGGGGAAGCCGCCGAGCACGGGCATGGAGGGGTGGTCCCTGTGTCGGGATGTGGTGCTGTACGCCGTGCCTGGGCATGGCTGCTGTGAACTGCGGTGCCAGAACCGATGGGAACTCCGCCAGGACCCTGGTGAAATCGTTGTCGGACAGCGTGATGGAGCCGAGGTGAGGGGCTGGCAACTGGGCCGCGCCCAGGGAGAACGTCTGAAAGGTCTCGGCGTGTACCAGTCTCTTCCTGGGCAGGTCAACCAGCAGGCTGTGAGCTCGCAAAAAATCCGCACCCAGAAGCGGTTGGGCTACGGCGGCCAGTGTGAAGTCCCACGTGAACTGGCTGGGACCGAACAGTAGCTGCACCTGACGGGTGCCATAGGTCCTTACTGTGCTGCCATTCACGGCCCTCAGGGGGGGACCCGGTGCCCTGCTGCGGGTGTCGTAACTCGTCGGAGGTAAAACGCTGATCTCAGCCCCAGTATCGACCAAAAACCGGCGTCCCGACCTTCTATCCCACACATACAGGAGGCTATCCCGATGGCCAGCCGCCGTAGCCATCAGCGGCGGCTGGCCCTGGCGTTTCCCGGGAACTTGCAGGGCGGGCGGCAACGGCGGGCTTCTGCGCCCCACCGCTGGTGGTAGAAGCACCAGTGGTCATTGGGCCGGGGGTTAGTGGGCTCTGCGGCCGGGCCTGGACTGGTTTGCTGCCGGGAGCGTGGCTGGGAGATCTGTGCGATGGACGCCCCGCTCACCTTTTTGGCGTTCCACAGCAAGTCCGCCCGGGCTGCCACCTTCCGGGGGTCACTGAAATCCGCGTCAGACAGCAGCAGGCTTATGTCCTCGGGCAGCTGCTCCAGGAATGCCTGCTCAAACATGAGGCCTGTGTGTCCCTCGGCCAGAGACAACATCTCATTCATTAAAGCCGATGGAGGTCTGTCGCCCAAGCCATCCAGGTGCAGTAAACGGGCAGCCCGCTCGCGCCGTGAGAGTCCGAAAGTCCTGAGGAGCAGGGCTTTGAATTCCGTGTACTTGCCGTCTGCCGGGGGCGACTGTACGAACTCCGCGACCTGGGCAGCTGTGTCCTGGTCGAGGGAGCCCACCACGTAGTAGTAGCGGGTGTCTTCTGAGGTGATCCGGCGAACGTGGAATTGGGCTTCGGCTTGCTGGAACCATAGGTCCGGGCGCTGTGTCCAGAAACCCGGCAGTTTCAACGAAACCGCATGAACAGAGGCGGCGTCGGTCATTTCTGGTCCAAAAATCGTTTGGACCGTCGGGGTCACCAATTGTAGCGGTGTGCTACAAGCAGCGCTAAAATTACGACACGGAGTCGGTAACTGCAGTCGAAGGAAAAAACTTTATTCGAAAACTTCAGCCTCACTTTTAAGCCTCTGTCAACCGGCCCCCCATGGCGAAGAGGCTCCAAAGCTCTGTGCTCGCAAACCCCCGTAGGCTATCTAATTGTGAGTCGGTTCGGATACGCTAGGAAATGAGGCGCTACAGGGTTTGAGTTTTGAAAAATGTAAATTCTTCTTTTATATGTGCCAGTCACTGTATAATTCAATTTAATATTGTCCATCATTATTATTTAACAAAGGAGGGGATATCTAAAATATTTCCTAGTGTAGATAATTATTGTGATAGATGTAAAACTGAAATAGCTACTTTGTCACATATGTTCTGGTCATGTTCTTCATTAAAACTGTTTTGGAAATCTTTATTTTTTACCATCTCTAAAACTTTGAAAATTAATTTACAACCTAATAGACTAACTGTTCTATTTGGAATAGTTCTGCATCATATTCAGGGTATTTCATCTTCAGATCAACATGTAATTGCATTTGTTACATTGTTGGCAAGAAGGGCTATTTTATTAAGATGGAAAGATATCTCTTCCCCTACATTAATTGAATGGTTTTCTCAAGTAATGCTATGTCTCAGCTTAGAAAAAAATTAGAAGTAGAACTTTTGAACCTCGATTTGATTTTGAGAGAAGATGGGGTTCTTTTGCCAAATATTACTATTTAATTTGAATTATTCTATATAGTTTCCTTCCAATTTTATTATCTTTTTTAAAAAAAAATATGAATTGGTGGTTGATGAATTTTTTCTATAGATCTAGATGATGGTTAAACGTATTGCTTCTGGGGGTTGATTCCTAATGGGGTTTTTTTGTAGTTAGTGGGGTTTTGTTTTCTCAGTTAGATGGGGTTCTTTTTTTTCTATATATAATTTTTTTTCATTTTCATATATTATGATTTTTTTCTTCAGCACTATTAATTTGTTGATATTTTGTATTATTCTATAGTTGTAGAAGATTATGTGTTAATAAAAAAGATTCTAAAAACGAAACAAATCAGCTTGGCGCCCAGAGCAATTCAACCTCACTCCTGGGCCAGCTGTGTGGACATTGCAACTCCATCTCAATGCTTTTGCAACGTGTGATTTCAGCTCATCGCCTGAACTCGCCTTACCATTGCTTGCCCCTTCGCTGTTTGCAGCGATAATTTAACACAATTTACCTCAGAAAAGGGATTTTTAGTTATGTTTTTAGTCAGATTTCTCAGCTTGTTGACTGCCAGAAAGCTGTCACACTCATTCAGTAGTGCCATCTTAACGGAAATTTAATTGACTTGGCACAACATTGTAGGCTGAAGGGCCTGTACCTGTGCTGTTCTGTTTTATGTTCTATTTTCCAATAAAAATTATCTACTCTCCCAGGAGCATAACTGGTTAAAAAAAACACCATGCAAAATTTCTGGCTTGAGTGCTGATCTCTGTTCAGTCAACAAGACAGATTCTGGGTTACAGTTCAGGCATTGTGGTGTCCCTAGATCCTATGGAGCATCCTGGTTCATCCACCATCCAATGGTAGTTGCTGAGAGATGTTCCTGTGCGAGTGACTGGTGAGGACAAGATCAGGCAGCACGGGAGCCTGAGGCCTGGATGATGCAGTGATGAAGGACTAAACCCTAAACACAAGAAATTCTGCAGGTGCTGGAAATCTAAAGCAACACACACACAAAATGCTGGAGGAACTCAGCAGGTCAGACAGCATCCATGGAAATAAATAAACAGTCGATGTTTCAGGCCGAGATCTAGGAATATCCTGCTGAATTCGTCTGGCTGGACGGATAAGCCAGAGTCTGTGGTACAGCTGGCCAGCAAGGAATTGAGAACTTACCAGTTTCAGAGAGCATGGGGACAAAGCAGAAAGAAGTGATCGTTCAATACCTCACCCCACATTTACCTTAAATGCGTGATGTCTCAAAATGTGTAGAAAGCTGGTAGGGCTACATCACACTAGCAGCTCATCAGAAGGAAGAAGCTTAAATAGGCACTATTAATAACTGTCCAGAATGGTGAGTCTTAATTGGTGAAGTAACGATTAGCTAATTAATGGGCCAGGAATTGACCGTTGCTATGTACTGATTCTGCTGATTACAATGTAATGGCTCATGAATAGTCCAGCTTCTTTGTTAAAGGAGGCTTGTTCCAGATTTATTTAAATTACTTCTTCGGGACACTTTACTGTTATGGTGAGAATAACGGCAGGTTTGCTTTTGACCCCATTTCATTCCAAGTTCGTTCCCTTTCTTTAGTGAACCTTTCGCCGTTTTACTCCCGCTTATAGGGGTAGAGATCAGGTTAAAGGTTAGCTTTGAAATTGTGCTGTTTTGAGTAAAAGAATCAAATAAAATGTATTTATTTTTATCTTATTGGTAAACAGTGTGGAGTAGGCCCTTCTGTCCCTTTAAGCCATGCTGCCCAGCAATCCCCCTGACCTAAACTTCTCCACATCTCCTTTAGCTGGACACAACATGCTGCGTCTGAATGGCAAGGCAGAAGGGAAGCTGGGGCTGCCCCTGTTCACTTTCCGCTGCCATGCTGATCACCTGACCACCCAGCCACAAATTCTGAAGGATGAGAGGGTAAGTTCAAACTGTGATTCGGGGAAAGCCCACTTGGCTGTCAGGACTGGAACTGTTGTCCATGTTCTGCCAATCTTCAGACTCAGCTACTTCAGTTTCTGCTCCTCCATCCACTAACTTGTCAAAAGCTCTGCTGGATGTAAACCATCCTGTGCCAGCAGATCCAGATTCAGACTGAATTATCACACGTATCGAAATGCACAATGAAATGCATCACATGCGTTAACAACCAGCACACACAAAGATGCGTTGGGGATGGCTCACAAGTGTGGCCACATATTCTGGTGCTAATAGTGTACAGCATTGTCAATGTTCAAGACAACACACCACCGAACCCAGAACCACACGAGCAGCAATACCAGAGAACAGAATATATAAACAGCAGCTCAAGAAGCCTCTTCCCCCTCCCACACACTCTCTCTCACTCTCACACTCGCTCTCTCTCTCACTTTCTCACACACACTCACTCTCTCTCTCACACTCACTCTCTCTCACACTCTCACTCTCTCTCACACTCTCACTCACTCGCACACACTCACTCTCTCTCACACTCTCTTTCTCACACACTCACTCTCTCACACTCTCACACACTCACTCTCTCTTTCTCACTTTCTCACACACTCGCTCTCCCTCACACACTCACTCTGCTACCACGCTTACCACCATCTGACCAGCTAGCCACAAATTCTGACAGATGAGAGGGGAAATTCAAACTCTGTGATTCAGTCTCCAGTCCTTAATCCCTCTACCCCTCAGTTCATTGATCTGCCTAGTCCCATGTTGCAATGCATAACTCAATATCCCTACTTACTCCCTGGCCATGTTTTTTGGCCACCTCTTTAAATAGATTATTAGCTTTGGGTTCATCCTCTTATCCTTCCTTTCTATCACTAGTGGCGCTTTCCGTTGCCTGGCCTTGGAATGAGCTCTGTTAGACTGATGATTGACAGTTGTCGTCCTCTCCGTTGTCGAGACCCTCTCTGTAAGGGGAGTGGGCAGTTTTTCCATTAAATGCAACTTTCCATTGTGAATGAGCTCACCTGTAAGGAGAGGCTGGACAAGACTGTGTTCTTTTCTCTGGATTGTTGCAGAATTCTGATTCAGATTCACATATTTATCACATAACAGTGAAACACATCGTTGTGTTGACAGACAAGACAACCTGAGGAAGCCATTAACACGAGAAAGTCTTCAGATGCTGGAATTCCAAAGCAACAATCTATGGAACCGTCGATGTTTTGGGCCGAGTCTCTTCTTCAGCACTGGAAACAAAGGGGGAAGATGCCAGAGTAAAAAGGTGGGGGGGAGGGATAGGAGGATAACTAGATAGGTGATGGTTGGGTTGAGTTGGCAATTTACACACAAACATTTCGTCACTGCGTGAGGAGACATTTTCAGTGTACTGTTGATTGTGGTGCATCCTCCGATTACTTGGCCTCACATTCTCATCAATGAGCTGATAGGACAACATTTCAGAAACTCGGTTTTAATGTCAGGAAAAAAATCTCGTCCCTGATCGGCTGTGTGGTGATGATCTGATGGGCTGTGATAGGTGAAGCCAGGTGGGTAGGAAAGGTAAAGGGCTGGAGAGGAAGGAATCTGACAGGAGAGGAGAGTGGACCATAGGAGAAAGGGAAGTAGGAGGGGTTCCAGGGGGAGGTGGTAGGCAGGTGAGAAGACAAAAGAAGCCAGGGTGGGGAATAGAAGAGGATGGGAGGAAAGGAGAAATTGATATTCATGCCATTAGGATGCAGTAAATATATTTAAGCCAAGGTTGGATAGATTTTCGCATAGTAGGGTTATAGAGAAAAGGCAGGTAGGTGGAGATGAGTCCATGGCCAGATCAGCCATGATCTTATTGAATAGCGGAGCAGGCTCGATGGGTCAGATGGCCGACTCCTGCTCCTATTTCTCATGTTCTTATGAGGCTACCAAGACAGAATATAAGGTGTTGCTCCTCCACCCTGAGGGTGGCCTCAGCTTGACACAAGAGGAGCTCAAGGACCGACACATGGAACAGGAATGGGAATTACGATGTTTGGCCACCGGGAAGCTGTGCTTTTGGCGGATAGAGCGGCAGTGCTTAACGAACCTAAGGATGTGCTGAGGACAGCCTATAAGTGCTGCCACACATTCCAGCACCAGCTTAGCGTGCCCACAATGCCCTCAAAAGGATGAGGTGGAACCTGACAGAAAGACACAAAATTATGACAGGCGTAGCTGGGTTGATTTCCCAGGGTGAAAGTGCCAAGTACAAGAGAGGATCGTTGTGGAGTGAGAGGAGGAAAGTTTAAAGAAAATAACAAAGAAAGGCTTTTTACACAGAACGTGGTAGGAGCCTGGATTGCTCTGTTGGAGACAGATACGTTTTAACCAGGATATGAGCAGATAGGAAACAGAGAGATATGGATTATGTTTGCAGTAGATGAGATTCGTTTGGATCAGCATCATGGTTGGAATAAAAGTGTGGGCCAAAAGGCCTTTTTCCGTGCTGTACTGTAATCTGGGGCATGTTCTACTCTGTCTTTGAGTATTACTGATTAAGTAGTCTCTGTGGATTTACAGGTAAAATCTCCCCAGGTTGAAGCTTCACCACACAAAAAATGTTTTTTTTTAAAGAACTGCTCCCTGTGCGATCCACAAATCAAACTTAAAGCAGGCTCGTAGAGGACTGATCACCGCCTACGTGAATCAAGACAATGGCCTGCTGTGAGAAGCACTGGAGTTGAATTTATCCTCACAAGCTCCAGGAGTAGGGGCCGGATGGACTTGTGGATGTAAGGGTATCAGTAGACAGTGAGCATGGGCAACCACCAGCCTCCCTGCTCCCCAAGTCACGGAATACCAAAAGCACAACTCCCGTCAACTGGATGAGATTAACTAACGCCAGTTGATGAATGTGGGATCCTGTTAGTCAGCAAGAACTGCTTGCAGTTTGGTTTTAAAAAGAAGGCAGCAACATAACTCTAACTTGCTGTAGCGCCTTGCCTCTGTTGCACCTCCTTCCACAAACTCCTGAATGTTTTTTCTGAGGCGCTTTGGAAAGGACGCCTTCACAGACACCTCCTTTTACCAAAGGGTATCTGGCCCACACCAGCCCCCCACCGACACCCGCTTTAGCTCTGTAACAGAAAAGGTGAGCTGCTGAGGTGAGCCCATTAGAGGATTTTATTGTGCAGATCGAGCAGGCTCTACCGCGGGGGCCTAGATATGATGTAAGGGAGCTTTTAGGTCTATTAGGAATTGCCTGACCGAGGACGGCAGCCAAATGATGATGATGAAATTAAAATTCAGTCCCAGCAGAAGGTTGGAGTGATTCAGCTAGCACCACTCTGCATCGATCTGTTCCAGCATTTGACTTTCAACCATGACAAAACTGTGGGTAAATTAATTGTTCTTCAGGATATTAGGCATCAGACTCCATTAATCCTCTTTGGAGCACGATACGCCATGAATACTAATCAGCACTAAAAGCTGCTGGCTCTTCTCTCTTTCTCCTTTCAATCTACACCAAGCTCCGGTGTGCGTCTATTTTTCGGGAAGCGGGGGGGGGGGGGGGGTGGATTTTAAGCCGAAACAAAATATTATAAGAAAGATGCTCTTCAGGCCATGGGCTATTTTACAACATTGAAATTTTATTTATTTTGTTCTGAAGCCATGCTCTTTCTGGTATTGGGATTTAGAAGTCTTTTCTGACTATAGAGAGGGAGAGGGGGAATGAGGCTGCTGATCAATACACTGCCTAGAAATGGCACAAAAATTAATGATCTGGCATCAGCATTTCAAAGCGTTACTGCCAGCAGATTCAGACTCTGGTTTGTGGGTGGGAGTCAGAACGGGGGTTCCCTTGCTGTGTCTGCAGAGATACCAGGCTGGTGCTGGGCGGAACATCCTCGCTGGCACAGAGTCGTGCAGCGGGTGATGTTTCCTCGTTGCCCGGGGTGCAGGTCTTATGAGCTCTTCACCGTGGGCACCCTGCACCTAAATGGCCACGCAGTGTGAAGATGGGACCAACGGGCAGCAGCCTTCAAAACCCTTTGTAGTAAACTATAAATGCAAGAGATTTTACAAATGCTGGAAATCTTGAGCAGCACAAATAAAAACTCTGCAAGTCACACGGCATCTATGGAGGGAAATAAACAGTCTCCATTTCTGGCCAAGAGGACTCCTAAACTTGATGCCGGATTTGCTTATTTGAATTAGTATAAAAGCAAATCATCTCCTTAGCATCCACTCTACTTCTAGCATTATAAGCCCAGGGTTGCGCTGTAGACTTCCAGTGTACCTGAGCAACAAAGAAACATCAGTTTCTGAAGAAATTTACCTTAAACCTCACACTGGGGCATCTGCTTAGACTTAGCATGTGTCCTGGGAGTGCGATAATGTTGTAATTCGATGCAAACCTGCGATTTGTGTAGTTAATCACACTGTAGGTGGCCACCGTCGCCAACTGTTTAGACGCTGCTATTTGGCTTGCACTGTGCTCAGTTGTGACTGGAAGCTGCCAGTTGAACCCTGCCAAAGGCACTCTGGTGACAAATTAATGCAAAAGGCACGATGGATTTATTATGAGTGGATGTGATTCAATCACCTGCAGGCCAAGCCAGGTTCAGCCCAACTGGAAAAACGAGTTTTGACTTCCCAGGGGAATGGCTTCACTTTTTACTCCTCTTTTCACCATCCCCAATACCTGAGTCTTTCCTTTACTGAGTTACTGACATCCTGCTAGAAATAATTTCGAAACTCCAAATACTCATGTAGTTAGAAGAGGAAATGTGCCAACTCTTCCGCCATAGCATACCTCAATGGCAGCATTTTGAAAATTATAAGAACTACAGATTCTAAACCAAGAAGGTCACCACTTTAGCAGGGGCACCACAGAGATCTGGCGCAGGCAAACATGAGGCAGGCATGAGAATCTTTAGAAGTGTGGTTTTGTTCTGGTAACTGCAAAAAAAAAATTGAAATAGCCACCATCTACAAACACCTAAGAGCCTAAGAGATGCAAGCCAATAGAATTCAAAGGCTAACTGGAAAGGTAGACAGTCGGGATCGAGGCAAGGGAATTGGGGCGGGGGGGGGGGCGCTGCATAAATGCAAGCCCTCCCAGAGAGAAACACCAACAACTGCGTACTGAGAATATCACCTTGACTAGTGATGAAACCGCTGCAAGTTAATTGCCAAGCTCGGCAAACACCGCAACATCAATCCCCGTGTCTCTTTCACAGATGCTGCCTGACCTGCTGGGTGTTTCCACCATTCTCTGTTCTGGCTGTATTAATTTGAGTCGGGTTACAATTGGTTGTGGAAAGCCTGCATGATTCTGATTTAAATTCTCCTCACCACACATCCCACATTCCCTGGAACAGGCTACTTTTGATCTCAGTGCGCCGAGGAAAGTAAGGTCGGGGCCAGAAGATTGCAGTGTAGTACATTAACGAAACGGGGCACCTGTCTGTTGACAAGGCATGTTCTAAATCACAGTCAAGTCATCCAGTCATTGAATGCTATAGCTTTAATTGAAAAAGCAGAATGAATCAAAACCTAGATCATGGTGAATGAACTAAACTGAATGTTGGGCTTCTAAAGTGAAAGGCTGGTGATTTGCCTTTCCTGCAGCCTGTCTTGTTTCAGACTTTTAAACTAGGTTGTGCTGTTGAGCTAGATGTTTAGCCTTCAGAACCTTGAAGAACCTCTTTGCAGAGGAGGAGCTGTGTTAATGGGGTGATTATTTATTCTTATTTACGAATCATGTGCATTTCCACCTGATTCAGGGCTAAATGCGCTGTTAGTTAATTAATGTCTGTGTAATAGGGAGGAAAAAACAAACAGAAAATCTTTAAAAGCTACTGGTGCCTTAGATTAACATAATCCCAATATCCCTCACTCTATGGAAGAACAATTAGCTTCATGTTAACTCCTTCTTTCCCAGTGAAAACCAGAAAACAAGATCTGAAAACAAGAGCAGGACCAGTGAAAATACTTTGCTCATTAGGCTGCATCTGTGCAAAGAGAAAAAGGGCCAAGGCTTCAGGTTAGAGACCCCTGGTTCTGAGTTCTGACAGAGTCTTTGATGTGAAACATTAACCATTTGCTACTTTTCCTACAGATGCAGCCTCAGCTGGTGAGTGCTGTTCGGTGACTTAAACACATTGAACTAATTCAAAGGAAGACACGAGAGTCCGAGAATGGGGGGTCTGGCTTCGAGTTTGCTTTAAGGAAGGCACACACAGATCACGTGGTAGTGTGGTGATGTATGCTTTTAATGTATTTCTACCTATAACCCTTCACCCAAGCTTAAAAAAATTCCTATCTGGTTCCTTATCCCGTCCTCATTACCAGTGTTATGTTTTGTAACTTCAAAATATTAAACTAATTCAAATGTAGACAAAAGAGTCGGGGAATGCGAGTCTGTCTTTGAGTCTACTTTAAACAAGGTGTGCAGGAATTACCCTGTACACTTCTGATCCATTCAAAGTTCAAGAGCCGTGAGGTAATGTTACAGCTATGTAAGACCTTAATTAGACCCCATGGAGTACTGTGCAGGTCACCTCACTACAGGAAGGACATGGATACTATAGAGAGAGTGCAGAGGAGATTTACAAGGATGTTGCCTGGATTGGGGAGCATGCCTTGTGAGAATAGGTTGAGCAAACTGGGCCTTTTCTCCTCGAAGGAACCGAAAGATGAGAGGTGACCTGATAGAGGTGTGTAAGATGATGAGAGGCATTAATCGTGTGGGTAGCCAAAGGCTTTTTCCCGGGGCTGAAATGGCTAAAATGAGGGGGTATAGTTTTAAGGTGCTTGGGAGTCAAGGAGATGTCAGAGGTAAATTTTTCGTGCAGAGTGGCGGGTGCGTGGAATGCACTGCCGGTGACAGTGGTGGAGGCGAATACAATAGGGTCTTTTAAGAGACTCTTAGGTCCATGGAGCTTAGAAAAATAGAGGGAAATTAGGGAAATTCTAGGCAGTTTCTAGAGTAGGTTACATGGTCGGCACAATATTATGGGCTGAAGGGCCTGTAATGTGCTGTAGATTACTATGTTCTAATGTCCATTGAGAAATCTGATGGCAGAGAGGAAGAAGCTATGGTGCATCGGTTAAAATTGATGAGGGTCAAAGGGCAAGGGCCACATTTATTTAGCCTTCTGAGGAAATGGAGGATTTGGTGAGCTTCCTTTGCCATGGCACCTAGGTGGTTGGACCTGTACGGGGTATTGAGGGGCACTTTGACGTATTGCAGTCACTGACACACAACGGAGTTTAGGATGGACTTATTATTGTTGCACACCTGATTCTTAAACAAGATCATCGCAAGAACAGGTTTATGGAGTTTATCCTTGAAGAGGAATTGCAACTGAGTTCATTTTCACTGTTGGACACTTAATACAATTCACTGTCAGATCATTTAATCAAATAAAACTATCTTTCATTCAAATAACTCTCATGGAAATAAAAATGGAGTCTTAGTCAGAAGCAACACACACAAAATGCTGGAGGTACTCAGCAGGCCAGGCAGCATCTGTAGAAATGAATAAACAGTTAACACTCAGGACTAGTTTTTCTAGTGGTAGGGGTATCGAAATCAGTAGCCTCTGGATTAAGGTGAGTGGATTAAGTTCTGAAGGAGACTGAAAAGGAAATTGGTTTTATACAGTGTGGTTGATATTTATGCTGGCTGCTTGAGGTGGCGGTAGAGTCTGATACAATCTCTACACTCAAGAGACCTTTGGACACAACTTAATTTGGCAAAGGACAGAGGTGTAAATGGCAAGAAATTCTTGCTGGACATGATGGGCTGCATGGACTGTATTTGTGTCGTAGAAACAATACAGATTATATAGCTGGCTCGGTGAGTCAATATACTGGCCCCAAACAAATCTATAAACTATTGATCCATGTGAATCAAGAAGATGCCAACTTGAATCCATTCTGTGCTGATTCCACTAGAATGGTAGAAGAGTTTTCTAGAGGTCATGGGTTAAGGGTGAAAGGTGAGATGTTTAAGGGTACTTCTTCTCTCAGGGTGGTGAGAGTGTGGAATGAACTGCCAGCAGAAGTGGTGGATGCCAGTTTGATTTCAATTTTTAAGAGAAATTTGGATAGGTATGTGGATAGGAGGGTTATCATCTAGGTGCAGGTCGATGGGACTGGGCAAGTTAATAGTTCAGCATGGACTAGATGGGCCAAAGGGCCTTTCACTGGGCTGCTGCCCAATAATTCCACTGAAGTATAGACAGAATGATCTACAATGATCTCAGAAAATATATTTACATTATAAATATTGTTTTATTCGTAACATTTGCAAATATATAATAAATTAATTTGTCTTTGTATGTCACCATGTTCAAATCAAGCTGTATATGCTCTTTGCAGCACATCAGCAAGACATCATTTTTCCTCTTCATGCACTCCTGTGATCACATAGGTTCGAACCCCCAAGTATGCAGTGATAGGAGGGTCCTGAACTGTGTTCTTTCTGCATTAAGCTGATGAAGCCTCAGCACACCATGGTAATGGCAGACTGGAACGTAACTCAGAAAAACTTGACTACAGGTCAACAGCCTATGTCTTTCACAGAACATCTTCAAGCTCCTGATGGAAAAGGAGGTGTGATGGACATTCTGAAATGTTTCCCCAAGGAGGCCACGAAGGTCATTTGCCTCATTACAAGCACTTTCTATCAAGAACAAGCTCTTGTTTATCTGATGGCCAACCTCTCAGATTTTTTTCTTGCATTGCTAGAGCATCAATGCCATTGCATCCTGTCCCTGAGGCAGCTACGGGGTGGGAGGGATGAGTTTGTCACACACCTCCTTCTGGAATATGCATTGTCAAGTGGGATCTCTGTTGAGGTTCCTCCAGGACAGCTGCAAAAGATTGGAATCTGTTCGCAGTGGCACACACTGAGACAAACACCAACTGCTGCAGGACCATTATCCACAGGGTGAAGAATATCCCACAGCTGCATTACAACACTCATAATTTGGGTACACACAGGAATATTGGACAATTGACTGAAGCATTAACAGAGAACAGAACAGAATAGAAAAGAACTTTATCGTCATTGCTTAAGACAATGAGATTGCATGCCTCTCCAGTCCATGCAAAACAGATATTTACAATGCATGCAGTACGGCTTAATTTAAAAAAGATCCCTATTTACGTGCAAAAATATCTGCAATTGTCCATAACAATAAAAGGCTATTGGCAAGCCAGGGTGCAGCATTATTCAGCTGCACAACAACCCTTGGGAAGGAACTGTTTTTCAGTCTCACTGTCTTGGCTAAGATGTTTCTGTATCTCCTACCAGATAGCAAGAGATTGAACAGATAGTGTCTGGGATGGGATAAGAGCATAAGAAATAGGAGCCCGAGTAGACCCTTCGAGCATGCTCTGCCATTCAATAAGATCATAGCTAATCTGGCCATAGATTCATCTCCACCCATCTGACTTTTTCCATACCCCTTAATTCCCCTTCTGTGCAAAAATCTATCCTACCTTGTGTTAAATATATTAACTGAGGTAACCTCTACTGCTTCATCGGGCAGAGAATTCCACAGATTTGCCACTCTTTGGGAAAATCAGTTCCTCCTCATTTCCGTCCCAAATCTACTCCCCTGAATCTCAAGGCTATGTTCCCTAGTTCC
The DNA here is from genome assembly GCF_030144855.1 of Hypanus sabinus. NCBI lineage: Eukaryota > Metazoa > Chordata > Chondrichthyes > Myliobatiformes > Dasyatidae > Hypanus > Hypanus sabinus. The sequence goes on from NC_082718.1 coordinate 83,343,580, forward strand.
GTTTTCATCTACCAGTGGAAACAATTTTCCTGCCTCTATCTTATTTGTCCCTTTCATAATTTTAGGTTTCTATAAAAATAGGTCAAAGACATTATGGGCGTGCTGTGGGCATCGAGAGCTGTCGATTGCCTCCAGGTTTGCTAATTGAGTCCACAGAGTCATCTTTCTGCCGCAACAGGCAAATTAAAGTGTTTCTTTGCCTAAGAAAGGGCGTGAGTGAATTATCTGTGTTCTTTCAGCATAAAGTCACCATTGACAATGATGTTCTTTGTATTGAATTCCAGATTTATTTAATTAACTAAATTTTGTTTTATCAGTAGTCATGGTGGGATTTGAACTCACGCACTGGCTTACTAGTGTTGGCCCTCTGTATTCCTAGTCAGTAACAGAATCATAATAATTCTGTATTCCTCTTTAGGTGAGTTTGTTTTGTAGTTAGTACATGCATGTCTTCAAACCACGGTTGTCTTGTGGTAGGTAAGTGATTGGAAGATTATTGAGTAGGTGGCAAGTGGGGGCTCGAACCCCCCAAGAATTCTTTTACACAATGTGCATGAGTGTGTATGAAACACCCTGGTTTCCTCAGCTGTGTAGTCTAGGGAAGACAGTCTCTGCCCCACCAAACATGTGAGTTTGAGGCACGAACCCACCCAAAACCCCCTGTTTGTGTGGATGCTGCGTCATTTGCTACCCTGTTACAAATTAATGCCACAAAATAACAAACAGTACACTGCATACAATTAAAGAAATTATACTTATCAATCTTAACTGAAGGGTTAGTAAAGAATGCCAAAAATATAAGAGCCCATTCTAATTAAACAGTCAAATGTGCACAAGTTGGAGCTCAACTTGAGCTTCTCCGTCACTCACGCGCTGGGCCCTCGGTCAGCGTGAAAGCCCACACCACCTCCCAAACATCCCTTGCAATCCATCTCGAACAAACCAGTCACCGGATTGTAGTTACGATTGTATGTTCTCCCCAGCATCTTCTCTCTTCATCTCCTCTCCAACAAAAGCCCGACCAACCCTATTGTCCCTCACCAAGAAAAACCTCATGCTAATTGGGTGGCACACATTCCACATCATCCCTTATCTTCAACAATAAAGCAGAACAAACAGCTCTGGCAGAGCTGCTAAATGAAATACCTACAGCATAACAGTAAAGATGTGAACCAGTGTATTACATGTAGTATCCATCTATTTAACGTATCCCTCCAGAAGTCGTCAAATTTAAATGGCTGCGATTAATGAAGGAAGCATTTTTATTGGAAACATAGGACTATGCAGAAGAATGTGTTTAGGTTGCGGAGAAAGGGACTGTTTCTAACCTAGATGGTCCAAGTAATGCAAATTCTGTTGGTGCCATTCAAGAAGGTGGTGATTATTTGTTAAACCAATCTGATAAAGCGTCTCGGCCTGAAATGTGGACTGTTCATTTTGATTCATGGACGCTCGCTAATCTGCTGAGTTCCTCCAGTGTTTTGTGCGTGTTGCTGAAGATGTCCAGCATCTCTCGTGTCTTGGCTAAACAAATCTGCTCAGTTTGGAGAAGGGGTCACTTGAGGAAGTTCCAGAGGGAAAGGACAAAATGCTGGAGATGTTGGTGTAGCACATAGCAGTGCTGGAATTTGAAAAAAAAATGCTTTTAATAGCTTGCAGGTTAGCTAGCATCTGTGAAGAGAGAAGAAAGCAAGTTGAAGGTGCCAATAGGGAAGGCTATTATCTGAAAAAGTTGAATTCCATATAGTGTTCAAGGACCAAACCATAGGGTCATAGAAAAGTACAGCACTGAAACAGACCCTTCAGCCCATCTAGTCCATAATGAACCATTTAAACTGCCTATTTCCATCAGCCTGCACTGGGACCATAGCACTCCATACCCCTACCATCCCTGTACCTATCCAAACTTCTCTTAAGCATTGAACTTGTGCTGGTCAGCTCATTTCACACTCTCACGACCCTCTAAGTGAAGAAGTTTCCTCTCATGCTTGCCTTGCACCCATGACCTTTGGTTGTAGTCCCACCCAACCCCAGGGGATAAAGCCTGCTTGCATTTACCCTATCTATATCCCTCATAATTTTGTATACCTCTATCAAATCTCCTCTCAATCTTCTACTTTCCAAGGAATAAAGCCCTAACCTATTCAATCTTTCCTTATAACTCAGGTCCTCCAGACCCAGCAACATTCTAATAAAATTTCTCTGTACTCTTACTGGATGGCAGAAAGGTGTTGTCCCCAGGGTTTTCATTGAAGGCATCAAACTCTGATTCTCTTTCTGCATATCCTGCTTGACCTGTTGAGAGTTTCAATCTCAATGTCAGATTTCTAGCATCAACAATTTATTCCTTTGCTTTCAAGTACCTCCACTTGTTCTTGTTTCAAATCTGCTTTGAGCTCTATGAGCGTAAGATCTTTATGATGGTGTGGACTGTGCCTTGCCAGAACAAATGTACTGGAACCTTTGGAAGTGATATTTACTGTAGATGGAGTTGCATATCCTTGAACACACATACAGCCATCTCCTGGTTCAAGGGTAGAGAAGAGATAAAAATGAAGCTTTGTCAGTCTTGTCATTTTTTATCACCAACAATGGTGTTTATAGTGTTCAACTCATCTCTCTTCCATCATCCTTCTGTGGTTTTGTACGATTGCTTCACTTCCATTGGGACTCTGCATGAGGCTGCCTCTAGACTGGCACATTGTAGTGGCAGCTTCAAAATTCAAAGACATTTTATGAGCAAAGTACATACATGTCACCACATCCAACCCTAAGATTCATTTTCCTGTGGGCATACTGAGCAAGTCTATAGAATAGTAACCGCAACAGGATCAATGAAAGGTCAACCAGAGTGCAGAAGACAACAAACTCTGCAAATACAAATGTAAATAAATAGCAATAAATAACAAAAACATGAAATAATAAGGTAAAGAATCCTTAAAGTGAATTCATTTGTTGTGGGAACATTTCAATGAATGGGCAAGTGAGACTAATTATCCCCTTTTGTTCAAGTGCCCAGTGGTTGAGTGGTAGTAACTGTTCTTGAATGTGGTGGTGCGAGTCCTGAGGTTCATGTACATTCTACTTGATGGCAGCAGCAAGAAGAGACAATGACTTGGGTGGTGAGGATGATGAACATTGCTTTCCTCCGACAGCATTTCATGTAGATGTGCTCAATGGTTGGGAGGGCTTTACCCATGATGTACTGCCCCAAATCCATTATCTTTAGTTGGACTTTCTGTTCAAAGGCATTGTTGTTTCCATACCAGGCCATGATGCAGCCAGTCAATACACTCCATTATATATCTATAAAGGTTTGTCAAAATATTTGAAGTCATGCCAGACCTCCGCAGACTCCTAAGGAAGTAGAGATGCTGCCGTGCTTTTTTCAAGAACCTGTGATACTTCTTACAACAAACAAAGCATTTTGCATTTTAAAATCTACAGACTTAAACTGAGCAGGCTTCATGTCAACAATTGTCAGTGTCTATTGCCTTGGCTGTGGTGTATGATACTTATGACCAATGCTGCAGATTTGATCTTGGGGTCCTTCCATTATTCATGCCCATTAATCAATATCCACGAATGTGCAGCTTTGGATGGAACTCCTCTGCATGTCTCGAGGCCACTTCCAACATATTCATAATTTTTTTTTGTTTTTCTGATGTACGGTCATTAACCTGAATTATTCACTGTTTATTTCTCTTTCTAGATGCTACCTGGCCTGCTGAATATTTACAACATTGTTGGTGCTTATTTCACAATACTGAAGTGTTGGAAAAACACAATGATCTGTAACACAGACAAAATGGCAGAGGTACTCAGCAGGTCAGGCAGCATCTATAGAGAAGAACAAAGAGTCGACATTTCAGTATTGCATGCCTAGGAAGCACCACCTGTCCTAAACATAAACCGAGACCTGACAAAATACTATTTACAAAATCCTGCTCTTAATAAAGAAACAGAGGCACCAAGAGCATTGCAGCAAAAGAAACAAGGACTTCTAGTAAAGCAAATATCACTTACAAATTACTAATATGTTTAATTTCTAACATATGTGCTCTTTCCTGCAAATTGCCATATAAAAATAAGCTTAACCTCTTACCCTCACAAAATTCAATGCTTTGATGGAATGAAATGAGTTTTTAATGAAGACTGGCCTCTGGTGAAGTAAGGCTAATAACTAAGTAACCAGTGTTAACCAGCAAGAATGAAAGTGACAGGTAATTGCAGATTGAGAGAGTTCTGATTAACCTGCGGTAAAAACTGTGCAATAATCTGTAAAGAGCTCTTCCTGCATATTACATCATGGATTGATCCCACTCAATCCACGATGCCATGTGTTTTGCTGGTGGAGATGAGCAACTGTCCTTCAGAGAAAAGTCTTCTTAATACCAGTCTCTTTTTTTGAGGGGGGAAGGTGGTGTGGTGAAGTTGCACAGAGGGTTTTCTCAACTGTTCGTTCTTTATGTGCTGTATCGTATTATATCGGTGATTGTGGTCTTTCCATGACCGGGATTGTTCTTGGCAAATTTTTCTGCAGAAGCAGTTTGCCAACGCCTTCTTCTGAGCAGTGTCTTTATAAGGCAGGTGACCCCAGCCATTATCAATACTCCTCAGGGATTGTCTGCCTGGCGTCAGTGGTTGCATAACCAGAACTTGTGATGTGCACCAGCTGCTCATACAACCGTCCACCACCTGCTTCCACGTGATCCTGATCGGGAACTAAGCAGGTGCTACACCTTGTCCAAGTGGGACCTGCAGGCTAGTGGAGGGAAAGAGTGCCTTATACCTCCTTTGCTAGAGACGTAAGTCCACCCGACACCCACCGTATCTGCACATTTTACCTTGCTTATGCTTCACAGAAGCTTTAGAAGAGATTTAACATCAGAGTAGAAGCCAAACAAATCTCATGGAGATATTACATTATTGTTTGATAAACTACAACACTACCACTGCTCCAGCCGTCACAAGTCTACAGACAGACTGACCAGATCTCCCTTGAAATATTATGCAACAGGTGTCCCTAGTACAGCTGCTCACTAAGTTCCTCCAGCACTGTTACACAGCAGATCTCTCCCAATACCAAAATACAAGGCATATCTTGCAGCGAGATGTTAGTCCTGCTTCATAACAGATCCTTCTCAATACTGTTGCATAACATTTTAGTACTGTTGACAACAGATACATCTGAGTATATCTACATTACTGTATCACTCCTATGTTACTCTGCATGAGATTTTTCCCAGAAGAGCAGTCGTCAGATCTCACATAATATTGTTGTACATCAAATCTCCCTCTCCAGTACTATACACCAGCTCACTCTGAGTACAGCTACATACAGTACTACTGGCCAATATCTTGGGTGGCATGGTGGAGATACATCTCTAACAAAGGAGGTATAAGGCGCTCCTTCCCTGCAGGTCACCCTTGGGCAAGGTGTATTACCTGCTTAGCCCGCCGAACAGGGTCATATGAAGCCATGGGAGCAGGTGATGGATAGTCGTATGAGCAACTGGTGCATATCACGTTGTGGGTATGTGACCACTGACATTGGACAGACAATCTCTGAAGAAGATTGATAATGGCTGGCATCACCCATCTTGTGAAGACACTGCCTAGAAGAAGACAATGGCAAGCCACTTCTCCAGAAAAAATTTCCAAGAACTATGATGTTCAAGATGATGATCGCCCATGTTAAACAACATGGCGCATGCTGATAATGATGAAGAACAAGATCTCCTCCAACATTGATCAACAGGTCTCCTACCATCAGCATCTTAATTAAAGGCTTAACCCGTTCACAAATTATTGACCTCCAAATGGAAAGTTATCCCTTTGTTCACAAAATAAAGCAGGAGAAAGGGTTAATTACTTTGGTTCAATTAATTCTGTTCATCTGTTGCAATGATTTGAATAGTCTGCTGATGGTCAGTAATAATAATTATATTGCACATTTTAATTAATAAAAAGACTTCAACATGATTGTATAAACATTTATTTGAAACTCCAAAGCCAAAATTGTTCAATAGTTTTATACAGAACATGACAGCATAAAGATATATCTTAGGGCTCTGTCGGTCAGTGTTGACCATGGATGTTGTGTCCTAGCTTCCTAGATACAGAAGCCTGGCCAGTACAATATGGAGAGTAAGCTGTTGCCCATGTAGCAAGCTCCCTCTCCATGCATCTGCTGAAACCAAAGGAACAGCAGAGACTGATACAGCATCTCAGGAGTTGCCAGTCAATGTTGAATTCACCATAAGGACTCCTTCTCTGGAGTTTTCCCTCAGAGTTTACTCCCAAATCCTTCCCCATGAGTGGGTATAGACACCAGGCAGCAGAGGTTTGAGATCAAGATTTTCCTTCTCCTAGATAAGCTGCCAACCACAGCTGATGAGCCTTGACTGCCCGAAGTGATGGGCGTCAGTAACCCACCTTCATCCCTTCTCCTGTAAGTAGAAACAGTTCTGCCAGGCTTAGTAGCTAAGGCACACATGAAGGCCAGGAGCGGGACTTGGTTGCCAAAGTCTGTTTGAGGTTGCATGCCATTGGGGGCATTTAATACTGTAAGTAATGGGAGCTTAACCTTATTCCTATCCCAGGCTAAAACATGAAGAAATATTAAACCAGAAATCTGTCACCAATCCAGACCTGGTGTATTTCTTTTGTTCATTTATGATGTTGTTAAATAGGCACAAAATTTAGTGTGGAGAGAAGCTAGCCAAAGATGTATGTTTGTCCATCCTCCCGCTGACAGTGCCTGCCTTGTTTCTGAATCTAGTAGTTCTTCAGGGAGCAACCATCATTCCAGACAACACTTGAGCCTTGTCTTTGGCAAACTCCTGTGAAGTGTAGACTGGGAGGGAAAGAGGCATAAAGGAGGAGAGAAAGGTATTCTCATTAACCCAAGGTGAGATCATGTATTTTAATTGGCAGTGGAACGTGGGCAGGGGGACTGAGGACTATAAATGATTAGGGAATTGAAGTGCAGTGAGAGAGCTTCGCCTGGTTTATCTCCCAGGGGCTGGTGGTCAAGAAGTTTAAAAACAGACAAGGTCCAAAACTGAGCCACGAAAAGATCTTCTTTATTTGCCCTCACACCCACCCTCCCTCTCACACATTTGTAGTGCATCAGGCTGTAGAGCCATTAACATTTTGTTGGTGATTTTCAGTCGCTGCCCTCCTCTGCCCTCCCAACAAGCACTTCTCAGCAGCAACAAGACTGACACGTTTGAAATAAAGCAAGAATTCAGACATAGGCGCTCATCTTGACAAGTCTGCTTACTTCCCTGAAGCCGTTCCCAGGAGAACCATCACTGAAAACCATTAAATAAATAGAATGCATTTTCATTTTTGCATAAATAAAGCCAAATAAAATTTGCCTTAAATAATTTTGTGTGGCTTTCTGTAATTAATGGAAGGAAGGAAATACTCAGGAGTGAGAAATTTCTGAAGTGTTAGCTATGATCACATACAGTTTAAATTTGATGTACAAAGTTCAAACTCAGGAGCATTAACACTTTGGTTATCTGGTGGTGTGATTCTGTGTAAAATAACTGTTTCTGATCAGCCAAAGGTCCCGTTGTGACAGGAGGTATTAGAGGAATCCTGTCTGGATAGTGTCCTCTTTCTTCTGTCTGCACTGTGTTAATAATTTATGAGATCCAAATCAGATCCAAAATGATCTTTCTTTGTCACAACCTACTCACCTGTTAATGCAAATATCTATTCAGCCAATCACGTGGCAGATAGACAATGTACAAAAATATGCTGAAATGGTCAGAGGTTCAGTTGTTCAGACCAAACATCAGAATGGGGAATAAATGTGATCTAAGTAATTTTGGCAGTGGGATGCTTGTTGGTGCCAGATGGGGTGGTTTGAGTATCTCAGAAACTGCGGGCATTTTCATGCAGAACCCTCTCTGGAGTTTACAGAGAATGGTGTGTAAAACAAAAAAAAATCCAGCAAGCAGCAGTTCTGAGGGCAAAAGTGTCTTGTCAGAGGAGAACGGCCAGACTGGGTCAAATTGACAGGAACTCAAATAACCACTTGTTACAACAGTGGTGTACAGAAGAGCATCTGTGAATGCACAACACATCGAACCTTGAACTGGATAGGTTACAGACACAGACGACAATGAACATACACTCAATGGCCACTTTATTAGGAATGGAGATGGGCCCCTAGTGACAGCAATGGATCTGGGGTTGAGAGGGTAAACAGCTTCAAGTTCATCGGCATCCACATCACTGAGGACCTCACGTGGTCTGTACACAGCAGCTGTGTGGTGAAAAACAGCGCCTCTTTCACCTCAGACGGTTGAGTAAGTTTGGTATGGACTCCCAAGTCCTAAGAACTTCCTACAGGGGCACAATTGAGAGCATTTTGACTGGCTGCATCACTGCCTGGTATGGGAACTGTACCTCCCTTAATCGCAGGACTCTGCAAAGAATGGTGCAGACAGCCTAGCGCATCAATTGTTGTGAACTTCCCATGATTCAGGACATTTACAAAGACAGGTATGTAAAAAGGGCTGGTAGGATCACTGGGGACCCAAGTCATCCCAACCACAATCTATTCCAGCTGCTACCATCTGGGAAACGGTACCGCAGCATAAAAGTCAGGACCAACATGCTCCGGGACAGTTTCTTCCACCAGGCCATCAGACTGATAAACTCATGCTGACTTGAGTGTACTCTATATTACATTGACTGTTCTATTTATTATAAATTATTATATGTTACTATGAATCCACATTGCACATTTAGATGGAGATGTAATATAAAGATTTTTACTCCTCATATATGTGAAGGATGTAAGAAATAAAATCAATTCAATTCAATACAATTCTGTAGCTATCAAGTTAAACAAATGTGGACACTTTCTATCTGGACATGTTATTGATTGCAGGTAACCCTCAATCAGTTGAAGCTTATCTCACCTGTGAAAAGGACTACAATTCACCCAATGTTTTCCTGTCCCAGCTCTGTGTGAGTGAAGCAGTTCCCATCGGATGTGGATCTCCTTGAATCATATTGACTATTTGTGGGCAGATATGCATTATGGAGCTTGATCCAGTGCAAGTGATGTTATGGCAGTCCATTGTAACTGAGAGGTAGAAGGGATTTTCAGTATGTCACTCCCAGAGGAACGAGGAAAAAGAGGCAATAGAGGGCAATTTGGACCTTTATGCCTCCTCCACCATCGGTATGATCTTGGCAAAAAGTCACCAGAGAAAGAGACTGAAGGTAATAGATACAGATGTTGTTTATTCAACAAAAATGAGCAGCAGGCGTCATAACTGAGAGCTTTCGGAGGAAGAGGCCTGTTCAACTCCATATTACATGACATTTTAAATGCTAAAGATCAAAGGACAATTCTAAAATTACAATGTATCTACACAATGCTTCCTTTGAATTACATATAACATTCACACTTCCTTCTTCACACCCACACTCCAGACAATGTGAATCAATGTTGCCTAGTTTTTCAATTAACTTCTGTTCTCAGCTCTAGGAACCCATTGTCCAGAGCTGCATTCTAAATCTTACCTACAGTCCATGTTCAGGTTGCTGAAGTTAATATTTTGCTATACACCCTAAATCCAGAATATGCCCCAACAGATGATCATTCCTTCTAGTACCATACCCCTGTTTTCTCTCCATATCTTTTCCTGCCTTCTGCATTAATAAATATACCCACCTCCTTTCTGAAGGCAGTTCATGATTTAGCCTCCACAACTTTCTGTGCTAAAGAATTCCGCAGCGGGTGAAGAAATTTATCTTGATCATGGTTCTAAGTGACATAATACTTATTGCTAATTTGTAGCACTAGCCTAAGGCTGCGCAGCCATTGGGTTATACCTCCCAACACCATGTTGGACTGCTCCTGAATTTTTCAGATTTTCATTAGATCCCCTCTCATTCTTACAAACTCCCTTTGAATGCATGCCTAGTTAACATGAATGCAGGACTAATTAACTCAATCTCAGCTCATGCATGATTTCTGCCATCCCATAAATTGGTGGAATTCCATGCCCTCCATGGCAAGAACATGTTTTCTCAGCTGAGAAGACTGCACTTCACACAAAACTAAAGATGAGGTCTCAGCAAAATCCTATACCAGAGTTTCCCAGTCTTTTTCAGCCCAATGCCCCCCTAAAGTCCCTTCATTTTGGCCAGTGCCCCTCTTAGGCATGATATATTTTCTGGCACCCCATAGCGTAAAAACATATCTACCATATTTTAACATGAGAAAAACGATTCTGCTTTAAATTTTTGTTTGTCTTTGAACTTAGTTTACACAGTACCTGTGCACTGTACTGCAGCTTTGATATCAGTGTGATTCTTGAGCTTGGTGGTCTTTAGCAAGAGTTGTGATATTTGGCTCAAGTTATGACAGCAAAAGCCTTAAGTACTCATGTGTAATAAACAGTTTTTTGTGAGTACGTGGTTTACTGCACTGAAGCCTCTTTCAACAAAGTAGGTGGATAGAAATGCAATGAAGAGCAGTATGGTTCTTCTCCAAAGACCAGGAAACTTCATATGACAGTATAGCCACATACCACAAAAGCTGACATTTTTGCTTCTTCTTCATTCTGAATTTCAATAATTTCTTCTTGCAACTTCTTTTCCTGTTCTTTCACCTTGCAAAGAAATGCCTTAATTACCCAGTCTGCAAGTTTCAGATCATTCAAATCCTTGATTCTGAAAATCCTTCTTCAGTGACTTCAGGTGTAAGCAGTACTCTTGCAAATCACCGTTTGTGAAAGCAAGTGCCATACTTCCCATGCAGGGAAGCTGTGAGAACATTCTTCTCCCAATACCTTGCTTATTTATTTCCAATTTTACAACAAAAGTGAACATTGCACTTTTTGCCTGGATTACATTGACACTATCACCCTACAGTTTCATATTTAGAATGTTCATTTTGTTATACTGATCAGCTAGATATGCCATACCTCCACATAGAAGTTCAACCTTGTTTCCCAAGCTCTTGTTGACGTCGAGCAAAAATTCAACCACAGTGTCAAAAAAAAAATCAAAGAAATGTTTTAAGCTGCAGCCTTTTGACAGCCAAAGCACTTCAAAGTGAAGACGCAAGCATTCAAACTCTTCATTGTTATCTTGGCATAGCAGGTGAAGTTTCTACTATTTAATGGATGAGCTTCAACTTTGTTGATAGCAGATATTACAAGAGACATGCTTGAAAAAGGTCACTGGCTGAGGTTTTTGGCTACGAGGTGTTGACAAGGAATTCCACAATGGTTTGCAAATAGACTTGGAATTTCATTTTTCATAAATGTCACTAAATCAGCATAGTGACCTATCATATATGATGCTCCATCTGTTGCACAAGAAATCATGTTCCTAATCAGAATACTTTGATCCTCAATGTACATTTTAAGCTTGTCGTAAGTTGACTCTCCATTGATAATTTGATGTTAACTTTTTAGAAAAGAGAATCTCTTCATAAAATTTTCTATTTTTGATAACCCATGCATATGCCATTAGCAATGCCTCATTCTCATCCAGTTGTGTCCAAAATTCTGATTTCTGTAGCTCTATGCATAGTTGATCTCAATGTCTTCACTCATTTCATCAATATGATGAGCTACAGAGTTATTACTCAGAGGAATTGATTTTAAAGTACTGGTATCCATATTGAAAATAGTGGTGAGTACTTTTGATACAGCAGGCACTATTAATATTTCACCAATTGTATGAGACTTTCCACACTTTGCTATCAATTTAGCAAATGTTAGAAGAAGCAATGAGACACTACCAAGGTCATTTTTAGCTTTCCTGGCAAATGGCTCAAGTATGCAGCACTTTTCAAATGCTTCTTTCATCTTCTGGAACTGAGTATACCATAAGTAGCCTTTTCAGTATGTCTTTTACAGAAATATTACTATGATCTTGATGGTTTCATGGCTTCATTAGACAGTACAGACACACGGGGCATTGCTGATCTGACAGGAATGAAATAAAACCGTCCTCCAGGTATGTAACATTGTATTAACACACTTTCTGTAGTCTCCGTTTCTTGACAGGATCAGAATTCAAGGCTTCACAGCCTTCAGACTCATAGAGATCGTGCTGTGCATAATTAAGCATCATTAATTTTAAAAATTAATACAAATTGGGAATGCCTATTGGATGTTGATGACAGTAGAGAGCTGACATGGTCAATCAGGGCTCATGCCACAAGTCAGCGTGCTGATTACTGCTCCTCCCCAAGAATCTTGAATGCCTCCCGATGGCTTCTATATCCTTTAATGTTCCTTTAGGACATGTAACCATCCCTGTTGGAAATCACTGTCCTATACAGTTGTAACAAAACATCCATGCTCTGACAGTCGAATTCTCTTGCAATGAAGTCTCATTGGGTCTGAAGCCCTGTCCTAAAGAGAAGTCCATTTCTTTGCTGTATCATCATCAGCATCAATATGTGCTGTGTCATAAGATGCTGGCGATATCATGGCCTCTTGATCATGACTGTTCTTGGCAAATTTTTCCTCAGAAGTGGTTTGCCATTGGCTTCATCTAGACCATGTCTTTACCAGATGGGTGACCCCAGCATTTACCAATACTCTTCAAAGATTATCTGCTGGCCATCATAACCAGGACTTGTGGCATAACCAGGACTTGTGATATGCACCAGTTACTCATACGACCATCCCATGGCTTCATGTGACTCTGATTGGGGGGTTAATTAGGTGCTACACCTTGCCCAAGGGTGACTTGCAGTCTAGCGGAGGGAAGGAGTGTCTTACATCTCCCCCGCTACCCAATCCTTAAATATAATTTTTGGATTATATTTGTTTGATTCGCAAAATACTAAAAAAAAACAGAAATCAACAATATGAAGGGGGCTTATGGGTGGCATGGTAGCATAATGGTTAGCACAACACTTTACAGTACAGGCGACCTAAGTTCAATTCCCTCTGCTGCCTGTAAGAAGTTTGTATGTTCTCCCTGTGTTCGCGTGGGTTTCCTCTGGGTGCTCCGGTTTCCTCCCACAGTCCAATGATGTACCATTTGGCAGGTTATTTGGTCATTATAAGTTATGATTAGGCTAGGAATAAATTGAGGGTTGCCGGGCAATATCGCTCGAGAGGCAGGGAGGTCTTACACTACACTTTATCTCATTAAATAAATACATAAATATTAGGGTAACCAACCTGAAGATAATTTTTAACACAATCTTGGTCTTTCTTATCTTCAGTGGCTGGCTGTTGCTGGTTCCTGACATTTTGTGAAACTGGCTGTTCAGATCTGAACTGGTGGCTTGGTTTCAGGATAATCGCCTTGCCAAGTATAGGAACCAGGCAACACTTAATGATAATCACTGAGTTCTGCTTCCAGGGGTCACGATGGTGTGAAGCGTTTGTGAGAATGTGAATATGAAACTGAGAATTTAACATTTCAATGGGCTTCACAGGAACATTCTCAAAAATAAAGATTTGATGCCAAATCGGAGAGGAAGACTAGAGGTATGATCGATCAGATAGGTAGTTTTAACGAGAGACATCAGTGATGAAGGTGAGACAGTTCTGGAAAGGAGGGAGTGTCCAGAGTCTATAGGACTTGTAACTGAAGGGAAACTGCTAGTGGCAGAGCAATTATTGTTGAGCAAAATCAAGAAGATGTTTATTTATTCATTGAGATACAGCATGGAGTAGGACCTTTCAGCAGCGCTGCCCAGCAGTGATTTAACCCTAGCAGTTTACAATGACTAATTAACCTACCAACTGGTAGGTCTTTGGACCATGGGAGGAGACCGGAGCACATGGAGGAAACCCAACACAGTCATGGGGAGAGTGTACAAACTCCTCACAGGTAACGGCGGGAATTGAACCCGGGTCACCTGTGTTGTAAAGCGTTGTGCTAACCATTACACTAAGGACAATGGGCAACATGGAGGGTTGTAGAACTGGAGGAGATGACAGAGCTCAGTCCATGGAGGGAGATAAGAACAAAAAGATCATGATTCTCCTTTACTATGTGTTATTTTAATCATTTACTATTATACACTGAGGCGTATAGGCGGAACTTGATCTAATATCAGCCCTTTAACACAAACAGTGAAAACTGGAATTGCCAGGTGCAGTTTAACAGTGACATTTAATGAATTTTCATCAGCAGAGAAGTTTAAGCATTGACTTCATGGTGTGATTTGCTTTCAGTCTTCCCCTTGGTGTGGTTTTAGACTAGGAGAAAAGAGAAGCACTTGGTGTTAGTTCCAATGCACAATGAAACTCTTTCAAAATATAGAATGGGTCCAGACACACCTCCCAGTGGCAGCCAATTACATGGCCCGAGTGGAGTCAAATGTTGAATTCCTGAAGCAGTCACCTCAATTTCCAAGGAGAATGGATATCCCTTTGTCTTTCACGTCATTGTAATGATGATTGCTTTGTACTCCTAAAAGAATCGTCAAAGGGACTCCTGATTTGTAATCACTAGTTTTCCACAAATGCGTAAAGTCTGGGTGGTTCCCAACATCGCGGGAAATTTAAATCAAAATAAAATAAGAATACATTGAAATTAAGGAATGGAAATATACCAAAGCTGTAGATGTACCGTTACTAAATTAACTGTTAGCTGATCACAATAGGAGACAAAAATTGTGGATATAGCCCTGTCTATCACGGGTGAAACCCTCCCCACCACTGGGCACATCCACATGAAACGTTGTCGCAGGACAGCAGCATCCATCATCATCGACCTCCAACACCCAGGTCATGCTCTCTTCTTACTGCTGTCATCACGAAGAAGGTGCAGGAGCCTCAGGCTTCGTACTACCAGGTTCAGGAACAGTTACCGTCCCTCAACCATCAGGCTCTTGAACCAAAAGGGATAACTTCACTTGTCCCGTTATTAAAATGTTCCCATAACCAATAGACTCACTTTCAAGGACTCTTTACCTCATGTTCTTGATATTTATTGCTTATTTGTTTATTATTATTAATTATTTCTTTTTATATTTCCACAGTTTGTTGTCTTTTGCACATTGGTTGAACACCCATGTTGTGCCGACTTTCATTGATTCTACTATGCATTTCCTGAGTATGCCCACAAGAAAACAAATCAGCCATATAAATTTTAGTCTCTGTCAGCAGCTTCTGATACAATTAAGGGATCACAAAACTAATCTCTGCTAGATGTAGAAAATACCACAAAATATTCCAAGTAAACACTCGATACAAGACCCCACAAGAAGGCAGCAGCAATCATTAAGGATCTCCATCATCTCTTCTTGCTTCTATCATCAGGGCAGGAGGAACACATTTCCAGGTTCGGGCACAGCTAATTTCCTATAATAACCATCAAGTTCTTGAGTAGACTTGCCTAACTTTAACTTTATCTCAACAATAGAACACTACAGACCATCTCTTGCACTACCATAGACTTGTCTCCAATTGTGTCTTTTCATGAACTATAGTCTTGCTTTTGCACAGTCTTTATTGTTCTCGCTCTCTTCATCTATTTTATGTATAATTAATATTCTGTGTTTTGCCTGTACCAACGTGCTTGAGATGCAACTGCTAAAAACTTTTTCGTTGTACCTGTGCCTCACTCTACTTGTGCATACAACAATAAACTCAACTTTACTTGAGCAGATATCAATATCACTGGCGTTTACACCAGCATTTATTGATCCCTTATTTTTGCTGAACTGAAGAATCAGTAAAGAGTCAATCACATTGTTGTAAATGGAGCCACAAATAGATCAGACTAGATAACAATATCATGAATGATCCCACACACCCTGCTCATTAACCATTTGCCCCACTCCCATCGGGGAAGAGGCTATGCAGCATCCTGGAGCACCAGTCTAAAAAAGCCCTCCAAGCCCTCTGGCTGATCAACACCTCCACTCATTAACACCCACCTTTAATGCTTACTGTGTTGTTTTTATACTGCATTGGATCTGAAGTAACAAATATTTTGTTCTATTTTACACTTGTGTATTGAAGAATGACAAACAATCGTGAATCTTGAATAGTGGCAGATTTCCTACCACGAAGATCATCAAGTTTTTACACAATTGCTTCACAGTTACTTTCATTGAGAATAGCGTTAGTTTCAGATTTCCTGCTTTCCTGCTGTGCTTCTTGGTGCCATCAGGAAGGTGGGACTGGAGCTCGGGACTCAGACCACTGTGTTCAGAAACAGTTACTACTGCTCAAACACCAAAGGGGTAACTTCACTCAACTTCTCTTGCCCCATCGCTGAAATGTTCCCACAACCAATTGACTCACTTTTCAAGCACTCCTCATCTTCATCTCATGTTCTCGATATTTATTATTATTTCTTTCTCTTTGAATTCTGCACTCTGGTGGAACATCCAAGTTGGGCAGCCTTTCATTGATTCGGTCATGGTTATTATTCTATAGGTTTATTGAATATGCTGACAAGGAAATTAATCTCAGGGTTGTATATGGTGACACATATACACTTTGATTTACTTTGAACTTTATTTAACTGTTTGAATTTAAAGATCCCAGCAGTAATGATGAATATGATCTCAAGTCTCTGAATTAACAATCTAGAACTCTGTTAGTCCAACGGTTTAACCACTGCTCTTTCATACCATCTATGGTGGTAGTGCTCACCCCCGTCATAACATTCATAATTTTAAGACAATAGTTTCCATTAAACCAAGCTGGGACTTCCCTCTGAGCATAATGATAAGAGATAGCACAGAAACTTTGAACTGGTGTTTTTGGACCTAATATTGTGGAAACATTTTGAAATCTATTAATTGGTATTTGGGAAGGTGGAAGCCTTTACCTTTGGTCCTCATCACAAATTATTTCCCTCCCAGACACTGACCATTTCTAGAAACTGACCTGTAAACATTAGCCAAACTTAACCACAGTGAGATTTGAACTTGTGTCTCAGGATTTTCTCTGAAAATAGAAAAGAGCTGGTGCTATGCTCAGATCAAATGTCATGCTAAGGACTGAAGCTATTGTATCCATTATACTAAGAGGTATTATTAATTATTTATCTTATAATAATATGCTATAATTTATTATTATAATAATTATAAATAGTTAATTATGGTGGACTGAAAAGCCTGTTTCTATGCTGTCTCTCTCTGTGACTCTTCAAGTCTATTTTTAAGATATGGACAAAGCTGGTACAAATAGACAATTGGCTGTTTTCCTGAGTTTTAATATACAAGTATGGCATGCAGTGTTTTTCAGAGGGTTAGTTGTTGCAAACGATATCAATGTTGCACTGCCAAAAGCTCTGTTCTGCTTTTAAACTGAACCAGGGTGCTTGATGGTTGACATGGACTCGGTATGAGCCAAAATAAATGTTTCCATGTTGTTATTTTCTCCAGGAATGGATTCCTTAACTTCAGTTGTGATTTTCAGGCCAAATCCCACACCTCATCCCACTCGGCTGCCGATCTTCAGTGTTGAATTTCAGCAGCCAACAAGATACCTCTATCACTGCAGATGACAGCTGAGCATCGTTGCTATTAGCTCAGCCACTCATTCACCATGTTTGGCAGCACATCTGATGGCATCAATTTCTGCAGTGCGGGGGTTTTCCCTGTGGAGGCACGGGAGTGTGATGTCAGAGCCATCCAATGCAGCTGGCATTCCTTGGCACGACATTTGATCTGATCGTGGCACCAGCTCACTTCTATTTTCAGGGCAAATCCAATCATTTGTCACGGGGCTATTTAACTCTTTACGTTAAGCTCTTGTTACAGGTCATAAATGAATGACTGCTTGGCCCATCAGCAGTGAAATCCACGGTAGCTGAGAAAGAATTCTTGGGAAGTTGGAGCTATCGGTACAAGAGCTACTGCAATCCTGGAAACCTAGAGGAATACACACGATGTGCTGGAGGAGCTCAGGCAGCATCAATGGATGGGAATAAGCAGGTGATATTTCGGGTTGAGACCCTTCATCGGGATTGAAAGGGAAGAGGGAAGAAGTCGGAATAAAGTGGTGGGTGGAGAGGTACAAGGTGGCAGGAGTTGGAGTCTGGGTGAGCAGTGGTCAGAGAGCACCAGAAATCACAGTGGGGCTGCAGCAGTCACCCTGACTTGATCACCTGCCACCTTTGTCCTCCTTTCTCCCCTCTCCCCCACCACCTTATTCAGTTTTCTTTCCCTGAAACCTCGGCCGTTTATTCCCTGGCCTGCCTTAGCTCCCCCAGATATTGTGTGCATTGAGCTATGGGTGAAGTACTTTCAGAAGTACACTTTGTGATTAAACACCCCAAAACAGAAAACTCTGACCTGGAATGTTAACTTCATTTCTCACTCTCAACAACCAGCCTGACGACCGAGTGCCTCCAGCATTTTCTGTCTTTATTTCAGATTTCTAGCATCTGCATTATTTTAGCTGATGCACACACAGTCAGTATCAAAGGGAAAAAAGCTGGCAGTGCAACAGTGACTCTCTACACAGGAAGATATTCAATTTTGCAAAGTTTCAAATAATGTTGCGGAGGAATTAGTGTACTCCGTACCAACCCAAGGTATGGCTTTCATCTTTTCAGTGTCACAGACATATGTGGTTACTGCTCTCCTTCTCCCATTGACATGGCCTTGAGGAAGGCACAGACAGTAGAACACTCATTAAAGGATCACAGTGGAACAGTTTCAAGCTCCTGGGTGGGGAGGGGGGGGGGCAGCACATTGTTGCAGCCATGAAGAAAGCATGCCAGTGCTTAGACTTCAGCGGGAGTTTGAGGAGATTTGGTATTTCACCAAAAGCTCCAGAAAATTTCTAGAGATGCACAGTGGAGAGCATTGCAACTGGCTTCATAACCCCCAGCATCAAAGGAGGCTGCAGAATCAGCCAGCTCGATTACAGACACAAGCCTCCCCACAATCTAGAACATCTTCAAAAGGTGGCCCCTTTAAGAAAATGACATTCATGATTAAAGACTCTCACCATTCTAGACAAAGCCTCTTCACATTACTGCCATCAGGGGAGAGGCACAGATGTGTGAAGACCAATGTAACTTTTTAGGGAACAGCTTCTTCCCCGCTGCCATCAGCTTTCTGGACAGACTAAACTATAACTGTTTTTTTTTAAAAAATCTTGTACTGTGTACCTGCCACAAAACAACAAATTGCATGAAAGACATCTTGAGCAGAAGGCACAGTGATGCAGTTTGTGGTCTGAAGCAGGCCTTTGGGATAAAATGGCCTCTACTCCCATGTCAGACATGTCAACCTCCACTACAAAAGTTAAGTTCATTTCCAATGGAACTAGGATAGGTGTGGAAATCCCATTTTGTTTTAACCACCTCAGCATCCTCGGTCCAGCAGAAGAGCCCAATAGATTTCTTGAAGTGGTTGGCAAGCAGAACTGAAATTGCAGATGAACCACCTGTAAAAGTTGGCAAAGCCTAATCCACACAACCTCAATCTTATCCACATTGTTCAGCATGAGGCCTTTAAGTACAGACCTTCCATGAAAGAATGCGGCAGGCAATAATTGGCAGGCTGAGTCTTAAAGGGACAGCGTTAGCTAACCATACACTGGGGGATTCGAGCGCTGAAGCTTGGATGCGTGCCACTGTTCAGTCAGGACCATAACAGATTCTGTGTTTTTTAAACTCCCATCTCAGTTATGTTTGCATTCACTAAAATCTCTAAAACATTAACTAAAGATTATGGGATTTTTCTTCCCAATTCTTTGCTAGTGAGAAATCTCGTTGTGATTGACTTCTCAATGGCACCAAATTTGTTAGAATCCCAGGACCTACTGGACTGAATTCAAAAGGCCAACAATGTCAGTAAAGGGGGGGAGGGGGTAGTAGTAGAAATACCTCACCACAGAGATGTTCCTTCAAAATAAAAGATAACTTTGTCATGTGTCCCATGCCATAACTAAACTTTGCACCCTGTATCTCTACAAATCAGATTGCTTTCCAATGAGCTAACAATCGCTCTTTACAATAATATATCTGGAGATTCCATTGAATTCCTGAACAGCAAGTTTAATAAAAGCCTCTATACATTTATATTTTAGGAACCAATGCCATGTAATTTAAAAGCAATTGTTTACAAAGAAATTAATACAGATTCATTGTTTTTCCCCCTTGGGCCTATTTCTCTTGATCACCAAAAATAATATTAACCTAGTGGTAATGTGTTTCAGTCCAGATGAAAGATCTCATCCTGCAACCTTGACTGTCTGTCCATCTCCTTCCACAGATGCTGCTGGTCCTGCTGGATTCTTCCAATAGTTTTTTTTAATCCCTAATTAACTATTACAATTTAATGCCAATGCAGCTATCCATATTTAGCTTGATCTGTTCCCAAGTTACTTAGGGCCTTCGAGGTGGGCCTAGTTACCTGGCAGAATGGCCAAAGGCAGCTGGCTCCGAAAAGCTATCTCTCCAGGCGAGCTGAGGGCTCACAGATACTGTGGAGTATGAAGACAACTCTGACTTCTGAACAGATCTTTTGAAAATAGCAGGCTCTGGCCCCAGCTGTGTAAATGTTTTCATTTTCACTGGTGTGGCCTACTTTTGGATGGGTGCCAAGGCAAGCCTCAGTTCAGTTGATTTTGGCAAGCCCTCGTTGTGGAGGAATGTCAGCTGGATTTCCTAAGTACGCTGTCTTTGCAGTTGGATCGGAGTATCCAAGACACAGCTTCCAGTACATTCTGTGCTCATTTAATTCATCTCCACCATCACAGAAACTACCTAGAACATTGGTGAATAATGTTTAAATACCAAGTGTAAATGGTAATGATATAAAAAAAATCAAGGTTACTTGATTATTTATGCTTTACGAAAGTCGGCATCAGTCCTACTTTCTCACTGTTCCATCTCAAATGATACTATTTTGTGATTTATGACGTTATTAGAATGTGGCTATCGTTCTGTTTTCTGTTTAATCACCTGATGTTGACAGGCGATAGCAATCAGTGATGGATAACTGACCACCTCTCACCCTCCACCTTCTCCATCGCCTTCCTTCCTTGCAAGGCACATTGATAGATTGCCATATTTTACTCATCTTTTACTTCCTGTGTATGGAGGAAGTGCTCAATGTAACCCTGGCTCAAATCGTGATTTATTGGCGCCGTAATGTGACACCGCTCTCCCTCCCCTTTATAACCTCACCACCCCCTTCCTCGCGGTACCTCCACTTCCTGCACAACTTGACACACTTCCCCGTCAAGACATCACCCTCCACCGTCCGCAGAACAAACTGGTCACCTGCAATTGCAGGACTGAACTCCAGGCTGATTTATTGAAGGAAAATCACCTCTTGACCTGAGACTAAGGCTGGGATATTTTTAATCTTGAAGGGTGGCAGTGATTTCCAATAGGTTATTACCGATCCTGTCTTTGAAGAAGGTTAAAGGTCGATCATCCTTGTTTACTGGGAAGCCATTGACCTTGAAGAGGTTTTTGAATTCAGACGCACCATTTTTAATAAATGCATTAACTGATTCAAAGAATATACTCACTTCTCTCTGACAACTTTACTGTTTTCTGCAATTAAAGTTGATGCCTAGGAAGAAAAAGGTGACTCGCACGTTTGTGGCCAGGGCGCAGGGCACTTCTATTTTATTCAAACAGTATAACATCCTTCAGAAGTAAATGTATCTGCTCTGAGGAGGTTAGAGGCCCAGCCTGGAGTTGCCCATCCCCCACTGCTCCTGGCCTGCCCCACTGACTGTGTAAGCCTGCTCATTTTTCTTGTGGAAGTTATTTCCATTCCATTGCAGTCATTTGTTTACTGACAGGCCTGCGTCTCGGCCTGGGTGATTACTTGAAGATTGGGAGTTTCAAGACGTGAAATTGACCTGGAATTGACGAGAGAATTGCCAGGGTTTAACACCAGCTTTACTGTTCTCTGGCTGGACAGTCTTTAAAGGCAAGCAGTCACATTCCTCCATTAGAAAAACACAAAATTTTAAACCATCTTCTGTAATATTACACCCTCAGTTGTTCCAGAATTTTCTCCTTATACTTTTCCTTCTTCCACCCATCTCTTTTCTTAAAACCTACCATTTCAACTACACGTTTGGTCATCCACCCTGGTATCTCCTTCATGGGTGCAAGTACACTCCAGATACCCTATTGTGCCCCTGGCTGACCTCTCATGCCACTGTCAGTCCAGCTGAGTTTAGCACAGATCAATGAGGGAACCTGGACCTTCCTTTGATAGCTCTGGACCACACTGACTGCTGACTCTCATCGTGTGGGGAGTTGGCAGGGGGGAGAGTGTGAGAAGATGGGTGGAAGGAAGCCCCTGAATATATATGAGGAGTACTTTATGGCCACTAGCCCCTTTTCCTGCCTTCTTCCAGATTGCCCCTGCTGTATCTCTGATTATTGAAGAAAACATCTTTGTCCTTTCTATTTATATATTTCAATGTCTCGCTATAGCGTAGGTGCCCACCTGACAAGGTCAGTTTCCATCCTGCTGCAATTAGACTCCTGAATGGACCTCTCATATGTAAAGGTTGAATTCTTGATCACATTATTCTCCTCCCCACGGCCCTTGCTCCTTGCCTGTTTATAAACACAAGAGAGTCTGCAGATGCTGGAAATCTTAACCAACACACACAAAATGCTGGAGGAATGCAGATATTCAGGCAGCATCTGTGGAAGGAATGCATCTTATCTTTCTCCCTGCAATTGCACTTCCTCTGTTCCTGAGGCCTCCTTCAGTCAGGGTCAACGATGGATGTTGAGTCCTAACTGTCTAGATATACAAACCAGGGCACTACAGTACAAGCTTGGTCACAAAGTCCCCTGCTCCACACATCTGATGAACCCAAAGGAATGGCAGAGACTGATACAGTTTTGCCCCTTCTCCTGTCAGTGGAAATAGTTCTGTCAGGCTTAGTAGCTAAACCACACGTGAAGGCCAGGAGCTGGACTTGGTTGTTCAGAGGCTAACTGAGGAGCATGCCATTGGGAGAATTTAATAGGTAGGACAAGCTGATCCCCATTACCACCCCACCTATGACATGACAATGAACTTTCCCTGAAGCAGCATTACTAAAAATAGTACTCTGCGTTGTTGTGGCACCATCCCTCCTGCATGCTGATTCATCACCAGCTTTGATTTGGCCAATGACAGTGATGATATCCCAACTGATGGCATCACTATCTGGTATGGAGGGTCCATTGCACAGGTTCAGAAAAAGCTAGAGAGCTATAAGCTCAACCAGAACCGTAATGAGCACTAGCCTCCCTAGTATCTGGAAAAGGCGATACCTCAAAAAGGCAGGATCCGTCATTAAGGACCCCATCAACCAGGATCAATCTTCTCATCAATGAGGAGATACAGGAGCCTGGGCACACACTCAACATTTCAGGAACAACTTCTTCCCCTCCACTGTCAGATTTCTGAATGAACTATGAATTGATGAATACTACCTCACTATTTTCCCTCTCTTTTCGAAGTACTTATTTAATTTAATTTATAGGTTAATTTTATTATTGTGTATTGCAATGTACTATTACTGCAAGACAAATTTCTCAACATATGCCAGTGATTATTAAACCTGATTCTGATTCAGAATTAGCATTAGTACTCAATGTTGTATGATTCTGTGACACAGGGAAGAGAATGTACTCCATCCTCTACATTGTCTCATACTGGGGAGTAGGTGCAGAGGAGATGTCAGGGTTAAGATTTTCACTCAGGGAGTGGTGAGTGCGTGGAATGGGCTGCCAGCAAAGCTGGTGGAGGCGGGTATGATAGGGTCTTTTAAGAGACTTTTGGATAGGTACATGGAGCTTAGAAATACAGAGGGCTATAGGTAAGCCTAGTAATTTCTAGGGTACGGGCATGTTCGGCACAACCTTGTGGGCCGAAGGGCCTGTATTGTTCTGTAGGTTTTCTTTCTTGTCTTTTTCTTTTTCAATCTTTTTATTGAGTTTCATATATAAAAAAAACATAACATAATAATGAATAGGTTATAAGTGCAATAGACTTGAAATTAAATTAATAATAAGATAACAATATCCTATTAAAATATCAACAGAAAAAAATAGTACATTAATCAATCAAGCCTATAATAATTATATATGAAAAAAATAAGAATAATCATCAAAAGAAAAAAAAATTAAAAAATACAAGAAAAAATATATATTGAGAAAAAAAAACACTAAACTAAACTAACATGGGCAATAATAACAGTTTATATGTATATGATAGTGTCAAAAACTCCGGAACTCCATACCAGAACAAGAATAAACAGAGAGAAGGTCTGGAAGAGGCCAAATTAATTCATATGAAAATGTCAAATGAACGGTCCCCAAGTTTCTTCAATTTTAATTGATGAGTCAAAAATAGTGCTTCTAATTTTTTCCAAGCTCAGATACGAAATAGTTTGAGAGAACCACTGAAACGTGGTAGGAGGATTTACTTCTTTCCAATTTTGAAATATAGACCTTCTGGCCATTAATGTTACAAAAGCAATCATTTGTCTAATTGAAGGGGAAAGCTGATTATCATCCTCATTTGGTATACCAAAAATTGCAGTAATAAAATGAGGTTGTAAATCGATATTCCAAATTGAGGAAATGGTAGCAAATATGTCCTTCCAATAGTTATATAAAGTGGGACATGACCAAAACATGTGGGTCAATGAAGCCACATCTGAATGACATCTGTCACATTGAGGGTTAATATGAGAATAGAATCGAGCAAGCTTATCTTTAGACATATGAGCTCTATGTACAATTTTAAATTGTATTAAAGCATGTTTAGCACATATAGAAGAAGAATTAACCACTTGTAAATTTTTTTCCCATTTTTCTGTTGATATATTATATAGAAGTTCTTTTTCCCATTCTTGTTTAATTCTACCTGATATTTCTGGTTGTATCTTCATAATCATATTATAAATAAAAGCCTTCTGACAAGGATTTAAGGTAAAAATCAAATCTGAAAAATCCATTGAAGTTGAATTGGGGAAGGATGGTAGAACTTTATGTAAAAAATTTCTGATTTGTAAATATCTAAAAAAAATTAGATTTAGGTAACTTAAATTTGTTGGAAAGTTGGTCGAAAGACATCAAACTACCTTAAAAAAAAAGATCACGAAAACATTTTATACCTTTCCTTTTCCATATGCTAAAAGCTTGATCTGTCAAAGAAGGTTTGAAAAAAAAATTAAGTAAAATAGGGCTATCAAGAACAAAGTTTTTCAGAGCAAAAAACTTACGAAATTGAAACCAAATTCGTAATGTATGTTTGACAAAAGGGTTGGATATCTGTTTATTGAATTTAACTAAATCAACAGGAAGAGAACCAAGAACGGAGAATAGAGAATATCCCTGTGCCCCATTGCATTCTAAATTTACCCACTATGGGCACAATGGTGAATCCAAATCTAATTTCCAATATATTAGGTTACGAATATTATTCGCCCAATAGTAAAATCTAAAGTTAGGTAAAGCTAAACCACCATCTTTTTTAGATTTTTGTAATTGCTTTTTACTTAACCTGGGGTTTTTATTTTGCCACACAAATGAGGAAATTTTTGAATCAATGTTATCAAAAAAAGATTTAGGAATAAAAATTGGTAAAGCTTGAAATAAATATAAAAATTTTGGTAAAATCATCATTTTAGTAGCATTAATCCGACCAACTAATGATAAGGATAAGGGAGACCATCTTGTAGTAAGTTGTTGAATTTGATGGAGCATAGGTAAAAAATTCAGTCTAAATAAATCTTTATATTTCTTGGTAATTTTTATACCTAAATAGATAAAGTTATCAATAACAACTTTAAATGGTATCCTGTCATTCAATAAAGTTTGCGCGTTTAAAGGAAATAAATCACTCTTATCCAAGTTTAGTTTATAACCAGAAAAACTACCAAATTGAGCCAACAAGGATAAAAGAGCGGGAATAGACCTGTCAGGATCAGAAATATATAACAACAAGTCATCAGCATAAAGTGATAACTTGTATAACTTCTCATTACGGGTAATACCAAAAATATTAGGAGATTCACGAATAACAATGGCTAAAGGTTCTAATGCAATATTAAATAATAAAGGACTTAAGGGACAACCTTGTCTCGTACCACGAGATAATTGAAAAAAAGAGGATCTGTAATTATTTGTAAGAACAGAAGCAACAGGTTTATAATATATTAGTTTGATCCATGATATAAAATTAGGACTAAAATTAAAATATCTCAAAGCGTTAAATAAGTATGTCCATTCAACTCTATCAAAAGCTTTTTCAGCATCTAATGAGATAACACATTCTGGGATTGTGGGTGATGAAGTATAAATTATATTAATGAATTTTCTAACATTAAAAAAGGAATACCGATTCCTAATAAAACCAGTTTGGTCTTCTGAAATAATCTGTGATAGTACCTTTTCTAACCTAATAGCTAAAATTTTTGTAAGAATCTTAGAGTCTACATTTAATAGTGATATAGGGCGATAAGATGCACATAAAGTAGGAGTAGGTTTTCTATGTTTCTGTATTTTTATTTATTCTATCAAAATTTGGAGTTCTTTTAGTCGTCAAGTTTTTACCTTTTCCATCCATCTTCAACACGCTATTCTCAATTATTGATGTTAATGTTTCAATAATCCTGATTGGAACACTTTATTTATCTGGGTGCTGAGAACTTTCGGTAATTAACACTGAGGTCATGAAGCACAACTAGTTATCAATAGATCAGGATGTGTAAGGTGCTTGTGAGATTTGTCTTATTTTTGAAAATCCAATTAGAGTGACAGAGTTGTGGCAAGATGTTGTGTGACCATGTGATCGCATGACCTGACAACAGAACAGCGCTTTCCCTGTTGGACTGACAGACTCTATAAAAATAAAGTTCTGTGACCATGCGGCTTATTGACCCAGCCGCTGTACAGCCATGTTTCTGTGTGATTGACTGCCTGACTACAACACTGTGTGACTGACTCCCACTTTAAAAGCAAAGCCCTCTCCCTGTGAGACTAGCTGAACCCACAATGCCATTACCTCGTAACTTCATGTGTGTTCCGTGGCAAATCCATATTACCGTGTGAACAAAGTACTCTACAGCTTTGAACCATGTTTAATATCATATGTTGTGAAACTTGTTAACTTTGTGGCAGCAGTATAATTAAATACATGACAATAGAGAAAAAACTGTGAATTACAGAAAGTATTTAATGTGTATATTAAATAGCTAAATTAAGATATGTAGTGCAAAAAACAACTTTTAAAAAAGTAGTGGGATAGTGTTCATGGGTTCAATGTCCATTGAGATGTCAGACAGCGGAAGGGGAATAAGCTGTTCCTGAACCGTTGAGTGTGTGTCTTCAGGCTCCTGTACCTCCTTCAGGATGGTAACAATGAGAAGAGGGTATGTTCTGGGTGGTGGGAGTCCTCGATGACAGAAACCACTTTTCTGAGGCACAGCTCCTTGAAGATGTCCAGGATACTATGGAGGCTATTGCCCATGATGGAGCTGACTGATTTTACATCTCTCTGCAGCTTACTACAGTCCTGTGTGATAGTACCCCCACCCCAAACACCAAACCAGACGGTCAGAATGCTCTCCATGATATATCTGTATAGTTTTCGAGTGTTTTAGGTGACAAACCAAATCTCCTCAAACTCCTAATGAAACATAGCTGCTGTCTTACCTTCTTTATAGCTGTATTGATATGTTGGGATGAGATTAGGTCCTCAGAGATATTGACGTCCAGGATCTTGAGAAGTGTGAAAACAGGAACTTTGGCCTGTTATTGTGTGCATAATCCCACAGCAATGCTGCGCCAATGGTGGGGCTTGATTGACTTCACAAAACTCTGCCCTGTCACGGTCGGATTCAGTGACTGACTCAAATACCACCTTGTCTCTGTTTAGCCCCAGAAGAACACAGACCTGACCAGTGGGTAGGACAGATCCCTCAAGAGTACAGAACCCTCAATAGTAGGGCCTCTCAGTCTGCAACTGACTGAATCTACAGCAGTACTGTCCTGTCACTGAGTGACAATCTGACTGCACAAGACCTGACTCAGCTAACAATACAGGCCTTTCACTGACCAGCAGACTGCTGGAACATACAATGACTTTTACTGTGTAACTGACTTCCCTCACAACAGTGTCACTGTGAGACAGACAGACCCCACACAGTAAGGTCCTGATCACTTGGACTGCACAAACCCCAGTACACCCTTTCCACCGACCTGAAAAACAACAACGCAGGCTATGTAAGTGACTGTACCCACAACAGTTCAACATCAACTCTGTGGGATCAACAGGCTTGTACCTCACGAAGGTACAACCTTGTCACTGTGGGCACTGGGGCAAGACCGGACTGACAACAGCACAAGTTCGTCACAGTGTGACAGGCAAAGCTCATCACAGGAAATGAAAACCAAAAAAAAAACTGCAGAAACTGAAAATCTGAAGTAAAACCCTGAGCGTTTCAGCAACTCAGAACTGTGCATCCCTGTCGCTGTATGGATGACTTATTAAGAAAAATCTCAGACAAGTCATTGTGTAACTGACTGATCCCAAAACAGTACAGTGCTGCACTGTGCGACTTACAAACTTCCAGCTACACAGGTTCATTGCTGTGTGACTGACAGAACTCACAACAGTACGAGTGTCACTGAATGGAAAGAAGTACAGGCGAGTCAGACTACAGCCTCCTCACTGTATGACGAGCTGAGCTGACAAGAGGACGGCTTTGTCATTGTGAGATTAACTGTGCCACCAACATACCTTTCAAAACTATGCACCAGTCTCTGAAGTGCCGACAATTTCCACAGTACAGTCCTGTCATTAAGTGACTGACAGACCTCAGAAGCTTACAGCCCTCTTCCTGAGTGACTCACCGACCCCCACAACCGGATAGTCTTGGCTTTGTATAAATGCCTGCACTCACCACCATCATAATAGTACAACCCTGTCGCTTGTACCTGACGGATTGTACAACAGTACAGTCATTTATGTTTTAATTGACATGCAGTGCGGAACAGGTCCTTCTGGCCCTTTGAGCTGGGCTGCCCAGCAACCTCCAATTTAACCCTCGCCTAGTCACAGGACGGTTTACCAATTAACCTACTAATCTGTACATCTTTGGACTGTAGGAGGAAACTGGAGCACCCAGAGGAAACTCAAGGGGTCAAGGGGAGAACGTACAAACTAAAACTCCTTATAGGCTACTTAACCAGAGAACAATAAAGGCTTGACACTGTGTAACTGATCAATCCCACAATGGAACTACGCTGTCGCTGTGTGATTGAAAGATCCCAGCACAGTACCACTCACCCCCACTTCTGAATAAGGGTCACTGACTTGGATCTTTTTTCTCTCCACAGATGCTGTCTGACTGGCCGAGTTCTTCCAAGATTCCCACTTTTGCTTCAGTTTCCAGCATCTGCATTTTTATTTGTTTCCCTGTACAGGACTATCATTGTGCAACTGACTGATCCCACAAAAGTACCATATGGCTTACAAGATCCAATGTGGGGACTTCAGTAAATATTATGTTGGCCAAACTGGGAGAAGACTAACCACGAGGATCCATGAATATCCATTGGCTGTAGAGTGGCATGACCAACTCTCCCTCTTCTCTACCAATGAAGATCGAGAGGGGCACAAATTTGACTGGGCATCACTGAAAGTCATGGTGCAAGCAAACATACAATATCCTAGAAGCGTAGTTTTCCGAGAAAAAGTCGGTAAACAAACACACAGTCCCTGATCCTATTTATGAGCTGATACAGACAAAATTCCAGGCCACAGTGCTCGAAGTTTGCCACACATCCAATCAGTGATGGGATTTCCTCCCCACATCACAATTGAGTTTCCGAAATGACGTCCAATCAGCTGACTGGAAAGTTTATAAAGGCCAACCATTCGGAGGACATACCACAATCAAAAGCACACTGACAATGTCTCCTCACGAGGTGATGGAGCATTTGTAAGTAAATTGCCAAGATCGGAGAACAACTCAACCCGAGAGTAAAACCTTGCAATTAAAAGGCTGTTTAACTTCACGACTGTACAACCCTGTCCAATTGTGATGGATTGACCTCACAAACTTGTAACCGTGAAACTCGTGTCACAGGGAGATCAATGACGTGTCAATAGAGTATCACCATCCTCTGGGATTATACTGACCCCACTACAGTACATCCCTGGCACTTTGACCTGACAACAGCACTGGTGTTTAACAAAATAATCTCATATCCTGACCCCACTAGAGTACAGCCCTGTACCTATGTGAACCAGTAATGGTACTGCTTGGTCACTGTGTATAAGTTTGTAAGGCCATATGATTTAGGAGCAGAAGTAGGCTATTTGGCCCATTGAGTCTGCACTTCAATTTCATCATGGTCCATCCGGTTTCCTTTCTCTGCCCCGATCTCCTGCATTCCCCCTTACCCCTTCATCCCTGACTAATCAAGAATCCATGAAACTCTGTCTTAAATATACCTGACTGACCCCTCAGTGGTAGAGCCCTGAGACTGTCAAACAATAGGATAACCTTATTGCTGTGTGGAAGACTGACCTGGCAACATGACTTTCCCACTATCCACTGTTATCAGACTCTTGAAGGGACCTCTTGTCTGCCAAGATGAACTCCTGACCTCACGTTAAGCCTCGTTATGATCTTGCACTTTATTGTTTGCCTGCTCTGCACTTCTGCACTCTATTGTATAGCTGCACTCATTTTCTGTGCCGTAGTTTTCTACGCCTCGATGACAGTAATATAGAATAAGTGTTTTAAAGCTTGTACACTTTATTCTGGTTTAGTGCCATAGAGTCATAGAAAAGTACAGCACCGAAACAGGCCCATCAAATCCATGATGAACAATTTAAACTGCTTAGTGCCATGAAGCTGCTCCCAGACCATACCCCTCCATACTCCTGCCATCCATAAACCTATCCAAACTTCTCCTGAGCATTGAAATCAAAATTGCATCCACCACTTGTGCTGGCAGCTTGTTCCACACTCTCACCCCCTCTGAGTGAAGAAGTTCTCTTCATGTTCCCCTAAAACATTCCACCTTTCTCTCTTAACTCATGACCTCTAGTTGTCATCTCACCTCATTGTCACTGTTTAACTTTGTTCTGCCTCAATGCACTCACTGTGTTTTGATGTGTATAAACACTATGCAAGAAGAGCTTTTCACTGCATCTCGACTCTTGGGACAATAATAAACCAATTTCTAGTCCAGTTCCACTCCACGTGCTGGGATTACATCAGTAGATTCCTGCCCCTCTGTGACTTGGTCACACCTAATGATACAGCTGTTGCTACACAGTTGGCCTTTGTTTCATGAGATTTGGGATTTTCCTCCATGGAATTTCCTACAACCTGCTGAGCATTTGGTCTGCTGTGTTCCTGCCGCAAGGAGTGGCTACTGTTGAATGGGACCTTATCAATGTTTCTCATTGGGAAAGCCTGCACATTGTAGTTGGTGCAGTGGGCGCACCCACAGAACCACTACAAAGACACTTAGAGGTGAAAGATAACTCGGAAAGGACCCGGTCTGTGGGTATGATCGGGACCTGCTCTCTGCGCTTTATGACAAAGAATAAGGCCACCTAGTGCATTGTCAAGGCTGACCAGGACTTTTATCGAATCCAACAAACAAGATACTGAGGGAACTTTACAGGTAAGCAGCATCTGTCGAGGGAAGTGGACGTTTTAGGTTGAGACTCTTCACAGAACACAGAACATAGAACATCGGTAGAAGGAGATGAGTTAACTTTCTGCATAATCACTCAAAGAGTTGAACTGCATGTGCATGTAATGACAGCTGTATAACTCATCTACCATTTCTACTGTAGGCCAGAAACTTATCAATTGTCCCTGCTGTGGACCACTTCTGGAGGTCCAAGACGCTGGCTTCTACAAAGAAGGAATCCATATGCTCCATGACCGCTGGACTAAGTGTGTAAATGTAGGAGGGGACTATGTTGAAAAATAAATGTGCTAGGTTTTCTAAAATGGACTCCTTCTACTTTAGGCCACAACTTATCAATCACCCCTCATACACCTGCTTGTTAATGCAAATATCTAATCCACCAATCATGTGGCAGCAGCTCAATGCATAAAAGCATGGAGACATAGTCGACAGGTTCAATTGTTGTTGAGACTGAACATTAGAATGGGGAAGATGTGTGGTCTAAGTGTCTTTGACTGTGGAAAGTTTGTAGGTAGCAGATGGGGAGGTTTGCATATTGCAGAATCTGCTGATCTTTTGAGGTTCTCAAACATACCGTCTCCAGAGTTTACAGAGAATGGTGCAAAAATCAAAATATCCAGTGAGCAAAATGCCTTAATGAGAGAGGTCAGAGGAGAATGGCCAGACTGGTTCAAGCTGACAGGAAGGTGCCAGTAACTCAAATAACCACAGGTTACAACACATTGAAGTTCAGTAGCAGATCACGAACATACACCCAGTGTAATTCAATGCAAAGCAATACAAAGCAGCACATTACTTTCTCAGCTTTACCTTCATGGTGCTTGAAGACAACTTTTCCTATGTGAAACAATGAGAAATGTTAATGCAGTCCATGTTTGAAAAGCAGTGCTTCTCAGGTGAAACCTATTGTGCCACATCCACCCCCCCCCCCCACTCCACTGACTACTAATGAGGGGTGGGGTCTATTCCATCTCGCAGCCTCTGTGACTACAGCACAGTGAGATTGCTTGCTGCCTTAACTCCGCTGAAGCAACAAAGTTGGAAGAAAAGTTCACCTCTGGCACAATGGTGTACTCTCATCTGCATTTTCATGCCTTAATTCACCCAGGATATGCAAATATATGCAAACATCAGTCCATAAGAGTCAAAAATAGAACTGAGTGCTTCTAATCACTCTCTGCTTAGCTGGTGTACGGGGGAGGGGTGGTGTAAGGCTTGTACACAACAGCCAAGTCAGCACTAAGCAGCAGATGCAGCACCATCTCCTGTCCAGATTACTGTATTTTAATGTAGCAACATAAAGATAAAAAGATGAGCACTAGGAGAAGGAGAACAATGCATGGCCCTTCCAGCTTGACTTACATTCATCAAGGTAATGGCATTTTATACCTCAGCTTCCTGCGCAATCCCCATAATCCTTGATTCCCTTAATAACCAAAAATCTTAGGTGTGAATGAATTCAATGACCGGGTCTCTACAACTCTTAAGATTTCAAAAGGTCAATTTCTCCGACTGAAGTTGATGAATCAGTATACAGGAGGGTGATTGAAAATCTGGCAGAGTGGTGTCGTAACAACAACCTCTCACTCAACGTCAGTAAGACCAAAGAGCTGATTATAGACTTCAGGAGCAGGAAAGCAGAGTTCCTAGAGCCCGTCATCATTGGAGGATCAGAGGTGGAGAGGATTAGCAGCTTTAAATTCCTAGGTGTTATTATTTTGGAGGACCTGTTCCGTGCACAGCACGTAAGTGCAAGTGTGAAGAAAGCATGGAAACACCTTTACTTTCATAGGAGTTTGCGAAGATTCAACATGACATCTAAAACTTTGACAAACTTCTATAGATGTGTAGTGGAGAGTGTATTGATTGGCTGCATTACAGCCTGGTATGGAAACACTAATGCCCTTCAATGAAACATCCTACAAAATGTAATGGATAAGGCCGAGCCCATCACAGGCAAAGCATGGTAACATATATGTACTATGATAATAAAATTTACTTTGAACTTTGAAAATGCAGTGTCTACCAAAGTAAGAATGAAAAGACATTGCATGGTTTATTCCTGTAAATATTTTTTTGTTAAGAATGTAGTTTGTTTTGTTTAAAAAAGCTTCACATGATAAATTGGGTGAAACCACTCCACAGACTTAAAACCTACTAGGTGAACACAATGGTGATCTTCAAATCTGCATTCCTCCATTGGAATGGAGCACCGTACAACAAGGAAGAATGAAAGAGTCAATGTATGTTGATGGGAAGTGTTCGTACAGAAGGTACAGGAAGAAAATACAAGAGACTCAGGATTCACACCACCAGGTTCAGGAACAGTTACTAGCCCTCCACCGTCAGGCTCTTGAATGAGAGGGGATAACTTCACTCAACTTCACTTGCCCCATTATTGAACTGTTCCCACAACAAATGGACTCACTTTCAAGGACTCTTAATCTCATGCTCTCGATAATTATCGCTTATTTATTTATTCTTACTGTTTCGTCTTTTTGTATTTGCACAGTATGTTGTTTTCTGCACTCTCAAGAAAAGACTCCATTAACAAGCACATTTATGAACCTATGCATCTGTGGAATCGGGGCTGAGGGGTGAGTCGCAGACACCTGAGGAAACAATGGCTCACAACGACCGATAACCAGGGATACAGGCCAGTGGAGATCATTCAGCTATCAGCTTTCTGGGACCCAGCGAAGACCAGCAGCCTGCACAATAGCCAACCAACCAGAACAACGAGTTGGGCTAATATAAACGCGGGCACTTGGCAGAAACAACTCTCAATTGTGCACTGATGATGTCACCTCGACTGGTGACAAAATGTTTGTGACCTCATCTCCGGGCTCGGTGAACAATCCTACCAACATTTCCTGATGTCACCATTTTTAAAACATGCCAGTTTGAAGCACTGAAGTGGATGGTGTAATATATCATATTTTGTTTGCCATGGAGTTGTCACTCCCTAAGTTTATCAACTTTCGCATGAAGTCTTCTCACACCTTCCTCCTTTCTGACAATGCCACCTAGTTTATATCATCAGCAAGTCTTCAAAATAGTCATTGAAATAGCTCAGGAGTGTTTGAGATAGGACACTTTTAAAGCAAACATGGCAATGTGCAAGCTTCTCTCACAGTTCATCTGAGGTTGTCATATCTTATGTTTGATCAGTTCCAGATGAAGATTCCAGAGCCTGTAGCCCTTGAGGTTGGCAAGAGTATCACAGAAAAGGAAGCTAGTTTGTGGTGGTTAGGGGAAGTCACGCTTGTTATATATCTGTGGCAGGGTAGCGTGTTTCCGAATCCTGAACAGTAGCTTTGTATGGAACATAAGCCTGGTTCCCACCCACTGAGGAGGTCAGAAGGGGAATAACTTTGCAAGAGTGAGAAGTTTATGGGTTGTTTCAGTGTTTGACTCAAGAATCTGCACTTAGAGACTTAGACCCAGTCGATAACCACGCCTGAGTTCAACAGCACATTCACTGGGAAGTCTGCACTAGAGGCTGGATCATAAATAGTTTTGGGCTGCTCTTCAGAAGGTAGCTATGCCTGGAATACATTTCTGTTCACCACTGCCCTCTCCTGTCACCATCAGATTGACTTCCCCATGGTCCGACCATGCATCTGTGCTAAGCATCAGGCCCCTGCCTCACTGGACTTTCTCAGGTCTTCTTCCAGCTGGAAAGGAAAAGTGGAGTTTGCTGCCCTTACCCTCAATGTTGAAGCCACAACTTTCTCTCTGCCTAGAATTATGGAGCAGTAAACCTCAGAAAGCGGGTGGGCCAAGCAGCCCATGGTCTCTCTCTCTCCAACAGAAACCCAGCTTGCTTCAGTCTGCTCTCCTCAAATCCCAGCTATTTTTTTCTCTCAAGCATTATAGAATTCCCTTTCCAAAGCTCCCATTTAATCTGTTTCCACTACCTAATCAACCGTATCTTTCCAAATCCCAAACACATGTTGTATAGTGAAAGTTTTTCCTCATGTTTCATTTAATTCCTTTGCCAATCTCTTCAAATCTGTGTCTTCTGGTCTTTACTGGAAAGGTTCCAGAGTAGAAAGTGGCACTGTAAAGGAAAGTAAATTAAGCTTTATTATCAAAGTGCGTATATGTCACCATATTCAACTCTGAGGTTCATTTTCCTGTGGGCATGCTCTGCAAATCTATAGAACAGTAGCCATAACAGGATCAATGAAAGATCAACCAGAGTGCAGAAAACAACAAGCTGTGCAAATGCTAATATAAATAAATAGCAATAAATAACGTGAACATGAGATAATGAAATAAAGAGTTCTTCAAATGAAATCATTGGTTGTGGGAACATCTCAGTGATGGGGTAAGTGAGTGTAGTTATCCCTTTTTGTCCAAGAGCCTCATAGTTGTGGGAGCCACATAGATTAAGACGCCTCACCCAAGGCAACAGCACCTATGAAACCGATGCCAGGAACACCAGAAGAGATAGGATACCCCTTTTCTTCAATTGGGCATCCAGGAGTGCAGCAAAGATTTTCCAGGTTGGTTCCTGGGAAGGAAAACATGAGGAGAGTTGACAGACTGAAGATGTACGTACTGAGGTTGACAAACCCAAAACCAGAGGTCATGATCTACATTGATCCATAAGGAATATATAGGTTTTGTTCCCTATAGTTTATACTAATCAGTTATTCCTGGCCTAAGGCATCAGTGAGACTTCTCACCCCAATTTGCCTACATACACAGCAGGGAAAAGGACAAAATGATTCTCCTCAGTGGACTATTAAGGAATAAGGCCAGGATCTACTCCTTTAGGTTGAATGCTACAATTGAATAGCCCCATAATGTTTTAGCCACTTAGATTCTTTGGTGAGGTCCCAATAGTTGGACTTGGCCTGTACACCCAAATCCCAGCCTCCAGCGAGAACTGACATCCATAAAACTATGAGAGAAAAATGCTGATAGAAAGTACTTTCTATTAGACAGTGGGCTGACTTTTTGGATGCCAGATCAACCCTTTGCTCTACAACCACTCCAGGTGTGCCCACTACTCCCTGTATAAAAAATCCTACAGTTGACACCCCCTGTACCATTCACTTTAATATTATTCCCTTTCGTATCAGACATTTCCACCCCGGGACAAAGGGGCTTATTATCCACTCTATCCATGCCTCTTATCATCTTATACAACTCCAGCAAGTCATTTTTCATCCTCCTTCACTCCAAAGACAAAAGCTCTAGCTTGCTCAAACTTTCCTCAGCAGGCACCATCTCCAATCTGGGTAGCATCCTGGTAAATCCCCTCTGCACCCTCTCTAATGGTCCTACCTCCTTCCTAAAACGAGGCGACCTGCACTGACACCCTGAGCGAGTGGACCGGACGTCTCTGCACTCACATAAGTTTACGGTTGTCCGTGCCCGGTCCTGGGACACAACAATAAATCCAACAAGTAGTTCTACTCAGGGAGAAGACCCAGTTCTTCAGAGTCCTGAACGGCCAGACATGGTCGAAGATCAGAAGAGAGAGTTTGTTCTTCGCCGACCTGCAGTCCTCAGTTTAAAGGAAAAGTTGAGATGCTACTCTTTCCCTATTCATCCCGTTCAAATGTGTTACCTCAGTTAAATCTGCAGTAACTACTGTGAACGGATTTAATTACAGGAGCCCCAGCCTTCATCTGAACCTCATTCTCCACCTTACCGCAGAGGGAGGTGTTCTGATGAACTCTATTTATTTGGTATAGTTAGATTATAAATCTGTGAGAAAATCTCTCTCTCACCTTAAAAACAAGAGCAAAATTTCCACAGCATTAGGCTCCCATTCAGTGCCTGACTTGTTTTATCTCAAGCAGTATTTTCTCTGCGTTCTATATACGCATGGGGGATGCGACTGGTATAGCTTCTAAGTGGGAGGAGGGCTCCTGCAGGTGGGGGCTCCGACAGCTTCCACCAGAGACTGGTATGTAATGTTATGGTTTAAGGGAGCCGGTAATAATTGACATGTGTATTGGGGGAGGGTTGGGAGGCTTGTGCTGGGGGTGGAATGGTGGGGCGGGGGGAGGGGGGGGTCGATGGAATGATTCTGCTTTACAACTGAACTGTTTAAGAAAAAGAGCCCATTGCTCTAAGAACAAGGGAGGAGAGGAGAGTGCAGAGGAAAGTAAAGGTCCTGGGGGATTAGAAGGGCAAGCACGTGAGATTACAACATGCCTCAGCTATGTGCTTGTCCCAGACAGTTTGTATATTTTTTGGGAAATTTTCCAAATTTTCCACGGACCATCCTCTTCACGATTGGCTGATTTGATGTGTTTGAGATCTGCCATGTTGGGTCAATATGAGGCCTTTTTTTAAAAAAAATAATAAGAAGCAGATAAAATGCTTAATTTTAATCTTTAAAAACACATTGTCAGAGCCCTCCTACCCCAGAGAAACTTTCGTTCTGTTTGAGCAGGCTGGGTACCTGCTCTGTAATGGAGAGGGACACAGAGCTGGAGGGGTGGGGGAGGACGCTGGCTCTGTAGTTAGAGGAGCCAGGGCGCTTGGAAAAGAAAATAAACCTAACTGCTGTCATTCCTGCCTGGAAAATGTTCAGCAGCCGGTATGCGAAGCCTGAGTTTGCAGATATATCAGGGACACGAAGGGCAGAGAGAGAACAGAGGGTGAATAGCATTGACCACAGACCTGGACCTCAACCAGGTCCTGCTGCTATTTACTTAAGGCCACCGATCGCCTCTTTGACCCCGGTGAACTGACACATTCCTTCTAATTGTGATTGACAGATCATGCAAATGAGAGCTGGAGATTGACAGTCCAAGATCCCTTTGTCTGCCTTCACAATGCAGAGAGTATCCACCCCGTCGATAGTCACAAAGTTGGTGAGTTTACTGAAGTGAATGGTGACCTTTCGCCTTCTTTTCTCGTTTGGCAGAAACCATCTTGCTTCATTCTTTTCAGCCGCCCCTTGGAATGCTTCTGGTGCAGGGGCTTACTAAAGGGAGCTCATTCCGCCTTTCTGCTCCTCGGGCTGGGGGTAGGAGGGGAGTTTTTGTCTTGGGATATAACAAACCAATCCTGTAAGAAGCAATTCAGCTTTCCTCTTTCAAAACAACAAAAAAAAATAGTCGGTGAACTGGGAGGCAAAGAGCAACAATTAAAAAAAGCCCGATTCAGTGGTGAGAGGTCTCCCGAGCCAGCCCTGGTTCCCTGTGAGATTTTGCCTTCCCGTCACTCCTCACGGTTTCACTGTCTGTGACGTTGACTAAAAAAATTCAAAGCTGGTGTTTGTGCTTCACAGGCACTTGTTATGGAACTTCCTCTGGTTTTTTGGAGACGTCCAGGAAAACCGTCGGGAAGGGTGGTGGGGGTGCGGGTTAGTGGCTTCAGGGGAGGGGGTGGCCTGGCACTGCAGGGGTGGATGGTGGATTATGTGTTATTTATGACACCAGGCTTGTTTCTCTGACTTGCTGGGTAATTCTGCTCCGCAAAGTACCCATGTTCAGAGCCAGCATTAGCAGTGTGGGGTTCTCATGGAAACTCCCGTGCATCAAAAAAGAGATACGCGGACTGAAGCAGCTGGGATTGAGAGATCATTGGATATAAAAGGCCAACGTAAGCAAGCAGACTGATTTTGCTGTCATAGAGTCATACGGTACAGAAAGCAGAATTTTGGCCCAACTTGCTCATGCTCACCAGAATATTTATCCAAGCTAATCTCAATTGCCTCCATTTGGGACTAGCTTGGATCCCTCAAAACTTTTTGTACTCATGTAACGGTCTAACTTATTAATTACTAATTTACTACCTTGCTAATTATTTTTTGTAATCCTACAAAAAGTAGTGGATATGGCCCAGTCTATCATGGTTAAAGCACACCTACTTGAAATGTTGTCACAGGAAAGCAGCGTCCATCATCAGGGACCTCCACCACCCAGGACATGCTCTCTTCTCACTGCTGCCATCAGGAAGGAGGTACAGGAGCATCAGGACTTACACCAGCAGGTTCAGGAACAGTTACTACCCCTCACCCATCAGACTCTTGAACCAAGGGCTCTTGAACTTCACTCAACTTCATCATTGAAATGCTTCTACAGCCAATGGACTCACTTTCAAGGACTTTTCATTTCATGTTCTTGATATTTATTGCTTATTCATTTATTATTGTTATTTCTTTCCTTTTGTCATTGCAGTTTGTTGTCTCCTGCATTCTGGTTGAACACCCAAGTTGGGCAGTCGTCCATTGATTCTGTTATGGTTATTATTCTATAGATTTATTGAGTATGCCCGCAAGAAAATGAATTTCAGAGTTGTATATGTTGACTTATCTGTACCTTGACAAAAAATGTACTTTGAACTTAGAACTTTAAATGTCTTTTAAATATTGAGGTCGTATCCACATTGACAGCTTCTTCTGGCAACTCATTACACATACCCACTACCTTCAGTATGAAAATATTTCCTCTCAGGTCCTTTTCAAATTATTCCCCTCTCACCTTAAATCTATCCTTGCTATTTACGACTTCCTTACCCTAGGGAACAGACTGTGACTATCTAACTTATCTACACCACGCATGATTTTATATACCTGTAGAAAGTTATCTCTCAGCATCTTGTGCTCCAGGAAGAGAAGTTCTGGCCTATGCAGTCTCTCCAAATAACTCAAGCCCTCCAGTGCCAATATGCTGGCCTGTGGCATGGTAGCATCCACGCCGGACTTCGAGATGAATAGTCCTGGGTTCGAATCCGGCTGGCTGCTTGCGTGCTTGCCACCTGTGCTGGGTTGAACATTGAGCTAGCAACTCTGCCTCATAAAAGAAACAGACAAAAATGCTAGAACAGTGGCAAGGTTGCCACCTGATGCACCACAGAGAGCAGAAAGAAACAACTACCCAATCCAGTGCTGATGGCACCCTCGCACTCCTACTGGAAAGTGCAATTTTCAGGATAGGTTAAGGACAGTGGTTCTTCCCCTTGTGGTTAAATAAGCAACTTCCAATCATTATCTGGCTGGTACATGAAAGCACAGTGGTTAAGTTATTCGCTTAGAGTACTGATCCAGAGGTATTGAATTTAGATCCTGCAAAGCCAGCTAGTTAAATATAGTTAGCTAAATACAGATAGACATTGCTTAGCAACCTTTCTTTCACTCGTTAACTTTCCAAGCTACAGATAATTCAAGATTCACTTATAGTTGCCTCATTTTTATTGTCATACTTTGCTACACATGCTGTTTCTGGACCCAAAGCACATCCGGGGATTAGAAACATATAATATTCCCACATTTACCTTCTACCGTGAAACTGCGTTCATTGTTCAAAGTACGTTTATTATCAAAGTATGCATGCAGTATACAAGCCTGAGATTCATCTTCCCGCAGACAGCCACTGAACCCATTTTATATATATACATAAATATATAAGTAAGATATCACTCCCCTCAACCAGCACAGAAAAAACCTAATTGTACAAATGACAATGAAAAATGAGAGTAAAAAACATAGAATATAGAATACCAAACTACCAAAGGCGTTGAAAGAGTCCAGGCAAATTCAGTCTAGCTTGCTTCAAGCTAACCAGCGCTGTGCCGTACTTTATCTTCAAGCCACAGAAGCAGTCCACCCTGATCAAAATTGCTCAAAATGGCAACGAGAAATGGAGCAACCAGAAACCAGAAACACATTGTAACATGAACTACAGAGTCCAATCCACAAACCACGTCGATTAAACCTTGCCTGAGACCCAGGACTCCTCTGACAGCATCGAGGGAGAGGGAGAGAGGGACTGTTTGAGTACAGGGACCTTCCTCCGGGGGCGCCGGATGAGAGGAAGGTCTGTCAAACTTTCAACTTCACTGCTCGCTAGCTAATCATTTACTGTCTCCTGGCCCTGGTCTTCTCCCACTGAAAAGATCTGTTCTGCATCGTTTCTAATGATATCATAGCTTTGATAAACATAAGGGTGACTTTCAACACCGGCCCCATTATAAATCTTGAATAAAGAGCTGGCACAATTTTAGGAACACGATAAAGTCTGCAGCTGCTGGAAATCTAAAGAAACACATCACAAAATGCTGGGGGAGCTCAGCAGGTCTGCAAGTGGCCTAAGTGCTACACCTGCCCATACCCCTCCTCCCTCACCTCCATTCCCATTCTCATTCCCAAGTGTTAGTCCATGGCCTCCTCTTGTGCCAAGACATGACCCCCAGTGTGGAGGTGCAACACCTTGTATTCTGTCTGGGTACCCTCCAACCGGATGGCATGAATATTTCCCCACATCCACTATACCCCACTCTGACCTCAGCTGCCTACTACTTCCCCCCGAGTCACTTCCTTCTTCTCTTTCTCCTATGGTTCACTCTCCTCTCCTATCAGATTTTTCTTTCTCCAGCCTTTGACCTTCCCCACCCACCTGGCTTCATCTATCATCTTCCAGCTGTCTCTTTCCCCTCCCTCCACCTTTTTATTCTGGCATTTTCCTCCCTTCCGTCTCAGCCCTGAAGACGTGACTCAGCCCGAAACATCGACTATCTATTCATTTCCGTAGATGCTGCCTGACTGGCTGAATTCCTCCTGGATTTTGTGTGTGATGTTGGTACAGTATTGGTGAGCATGAAACTATCCATCAGATTTACTAATGCCCTTTAGAGAAAGCGATCTGCGTTCTATGAAGGACCTTATGCTGATTGGCCTATATGTGACTTCAGCCCTGCATTGGATCTGAGCTGCTTTCTTCTGAGAGCTGCCCTAAGTGCAGTACAATTCAGTCAATGTTGACCATGTCACGTACTGTAACTATAAGCTGGAGAGAGAAGATGAAGGAGGTTTAGAGTAACCAACAAACTAATTCGGACGTATGGTTAAAAGTGTTCTGACTGGTTGCACTGTGGACTGGTGTGGTAATTTGAATCAGCAGGAATGTGAGAAGCTGCAGTGAGTCAGATATCATGGCAGATTCCTCCCCACCATCAATGGCATCTACAGGAGGTGCTGCCTCAAGAAGGCAGCTAGGATCATGTCCCTTAAGGCCATGCTATCTTCTTGCAGTTTCCACTGGGCTGCAAGGAGAAGTCTGGGGACTCACACTACCAAGTTCAAGAACAGCTACTTCCCTTCAGCCAGTCAGTTCTTGAATCATCCAGCAAAACCCTTTATAACAACACTGAGGTAGTGATTAGGAATATTTTTTGTTCCAATCAGGTTCTATCTTGTAAAAATTGTGTACAATATATGTTTATCTTGTGATATGCCAACTAATGGAATGATGTTGCAGCAATAATCTGGCACACAACGTCAGTAAGACGAAAGAGCTGATTGTGGACTTCAGGAAGGGTAAGACGAAGGAACTCATACCAATCCTCATAGAGGGATCAGAGGAGGAGAGAGTGAGCAGCTTCAAGTTCCTGGGTGTCAAGATCTCTGAGGACCTAAACTGGTCCCAACATATCGATGCAGTTATAAAGAAGGCAAGACAGCCACTATACTAGCCTACAAAGTACCCAGGATAT
Source organism: Hypanus sabinus (assembly GCF_030144855.1). Taxonomy (NCBI): domain Eukaryota; kingdom Metazoa; phylum Chordata; class Chondrichthyes; order Myliobatiformes; family Dasyatidae; genus Hypanus; species Hypanus sabinus. The sequence goes on from NC_082718.1 coordinate 83,386,699, forward strand.
TTTCAAAGAGTGGTGTCTTGAAAAGGCAGCATCCATTATTAAGGACCTCCAGCACCCAGGACATGCCCTTTCCTCACTGTTACCATCAGGTAGGAGGTACAGAAGCCTGAAGGCACACACTCAGCGATTCAGGGACAGCTTATTCCCCTCTGCTATCTGATTCCTAAATGGACATTGAACCCTTGAGCACTACCTCCCTTTTAAAATATATATTATTTTTGTTTTTTGTACAAATTTTTGTTCTGTTCAATATACATATACTGTAATTGATTAACATATTTATTTATTATCACTTTTATTTATTTTTTTTTCTTCTTCTTCTAGATCATGTACTGCATTGAACTGCCGCTGCTAAGTTAACAAATTTGAAGACACATGCCGGTGATAATAAACCTGATTCTTATTCTGATTCTGATTCTGAAGTATTGTGTATCTGATGCTACAAGTTTTTTTTATTGTACCTGTGCATTTAACTGTGGAAATGATAGAAAACACAACTCTGGCTTTGAGGCATTATAAGTTGATAAACAGGTGTGAAATTCCCCACTCTCTTGCGTTACTCTGTGTGTGGGGTAGGGAGAATTGATGTTGTTGTTGTTATTTGCGCAATTTGCTTTTCGTGTGTGAGGTCAGTTCAATGCTCTTGTTGCTGTTGGCACGATTTGTTTATTTGTGCAGATTGGGGGAGTAGTGGATGTTTTTTGTTTGAATGGCTTCCATGGTTTTGTTTGTTTCGTGGCTATCTGGAGAAGACGAATCTCAGAGTTGTATACTGCATACATACAATGATAATAAATGTACCTTGAACCTTTAACCACACCTGGTCTTTGAGGGGTGAAAGCTGGTAGAGAAAACCATCATCAGGAGACATTGAAAATCATCATAAAAACTGCATTTGTATCACTGACCCCCGTGTAATGGCATCTAAAATTCCCACCATTGTTTTGAGAGAGAATCTTAGGATATCCACACGTTAAAGCATTAACCAGTTCTGATTGAGCGTCTTGAACCTAAAACAGGGACTCTGCTTCTTTCCACAGATACTGTCTGATTTGCTGGATATTTCTGACAATTTTTCTGTTTCACTTATTGTTTGATAAATACACGCTAACTGTTCCTCTTCTTTAGTCAAAGTGGTTGGTCATTGCTCAAACTGTCTTTATTTAGGACTATGTCAATAGTTTCTCACCACACCTTCCACCCTAAAACTGCTTTACTGCTGTGGCCCAAGTTCACAACAGAGCTAGCTCGCAGATTTGATCACTTGGGTAACTCTGAATCAGTGAAATTGACTTGAAATTGACAAGAGATGTATGTCACCAGGTAGAAGATTCAGGGGATTAGGAGCATTGCTGGTAAGGGGCAGCCGCAGACATTAACAGCTCTGTCACCATGCAACAGCATTTCAAATATCACTTTGCCATTACCAGACATTAACATCAAGACCACAGTGTGTAAGGTCACCTCAGCCAAGATAACCTTCCTTCTTAACTCCAGCAGATCAACCGGCAAATCAACTTGCACTTATTTAACGCCTTTCATATAAAGGGAAGGTTCCGACGTGTTTGACAGGTGGAGTGAAGAAATTTAAAGCTGAAAAGTGGAGGGAAAGATTAGAGGGAATGGCTGATGATGTGGACAAAGAAGTCTGATATGAGGATGAATTTTACTGTGGGGAAGTGAGCAAGGGAGAGTGGATTAGAAAGACTGAGCATGAATCCTGCTGGTGAGGGACCTACCTCTGATAGTAGTTTATATACTGGTCTCTGCCCTCTTTGTCCAAGGTAGATTTACTAATGCAGTGAGTACATGGCTAACTATATATTGATTAAACTACAGAGTTACTTGCAAACTCTACAGACTTATATCCTTAAATATTGTCCCAGCCTGTTGCAGCCCCACCTGAGCAAAGATCAAATCACATTATTCATTCATTTGCACACAGATCTTGTTGCTAGACCTATGTTCAGCAGTTTTTAATGGGCTCTAGATCCAAGTCTCTTTGGGGGGCTTTTGCTATTGCTGATGTGGTGGGGTTTGGGGTGTTGGTGCTTCTGCTGGGGCAATTGAGGGGAGGTTCGATGCTTGTGCATGAGAGGGTGAGGGAGGCTTTGGAGTTCTGATGTTTATTGTTCATTTTATGGGGTTTCTTGTTTCGTGGGGGTCTATGAAGAGTAGGAATTTCAGGTTGTGTACTGTATACATTGTCTGATATTAAATTGAATGATTTGAACCAGTTATATAAGTTTCCTTGTGAACCCCTAGAACTCATCTACCAATAGAACTGCTCTGCTGATGATGCCATTGCCACAGCGCTACACACCTCCCTCACTCACCTGGAGAAGAGGGATGCATACGTTAGAATGCTGATCCCGGACTCCAGTTCTGTGTTCAACACCATAATTCCCTCCAGACTTGACAGGAAGCTCAGAGACCTTGGCCTGCACCCCACCTTGTGCAGCTGGATCCTGGACTTCCTATTGGATTGTTGACAGGTGATAAGGATGGGCTCCCTCAACACAGCTGCCCCCCAGGGTTGTTTTCTGAATCTCCTACTCTATTCCTTTACACCACCATTGTGCTGCCACACTGCTCCAATCTGCTGATCTAATTCGCAGATGACACAACACTGATTGGCCTTATTTCTAGCGGTGACAAGACAGAAAACAGAGGAGAGGTTGACACCCTGACACAGTGGTGCCAGGATAACAACCTCTCCCTCAACGTCCAAAACTCAAAAGAGCTGATAGTGGATTACAGGAGAAACAGAGACAGGCTTGCTCCAATAACATCAATGGGTCTGCAGTTGAGAGGGTGAGTAGTTTCAAGCTCCTCAGTATACATATCACCAATGATCTTACCTGGACTGTCCACAGTGGCTTTGTGGCAAAAAAAAAGTGTCTGTTCCACCTCAGGTGACTGAAGAAGTTCAGCATGAACTCTCAAATCCTCAAAACCATCTACAGGGGCACCATTGAGAGCATCCTGACCGGCTGTATCACCACCTGGTATGGGAACTGCACCAACCTTGAACGCTGAGCACTGCAGAGAGTGGTACGGACAGCCCAGTGCATCTGTGGATATGATCTTTCCTCTGCTGAGGACATTTACAGCAGCAGGTGTATAAAGAAGGCATGGAAGATCATCAGGGACACCAGTTGCCCCAACAATAAACTGTTTCAGCTGCTTCTATCTGGCGCACTGTACCTCAGCATTAAAGCCAGGACCAACAGGCTACAGGACAGCTTCTTTCTAAGAGCCATTAGACTTATAAATTCACATGTCCGTACATTGTGACTGAGTCATTACGCAAAGATTTTTACTCCCTCACGCGTGGGACTGATGTAAGATTTAAATAAATTCAAATTCAAATTCATTAATTTATGAGTATTCAGAGCATCCTTTGTAGATGTGACATGCGGAGATATCTTGGACAATGAATCAGAGTCCATTGCTCATTTCACATGATATCTACACCTGTCATAGATATGCCCATTTGCAAGCATTAGAAAGGAACACACGTACCGATACAATACAGATCACGTTTTCCTTTTAGAACATCCCCAAAGTGCTTTACAACCAAGCAAGAAGTGTTGAAGTGTAGTTAATGGTGTAGATAGATAGATAGATAGACACTTTATTGATCCCAAAGGAAATTACAGTGTCACAGTAGCATTACAAGTGCACAGATATACAATAGACAAATATTAGAAGAGAAGTAGGAAAGAATAAAAAAATAAGTTACCTAAAACTGTCTAACAGGAGGGGTTCATCACTTCCCTGGCTATGGTAGGTGGTTGGCATCTGTCTGTCTCGAAGGACAGTGGGTGCTGATCATCATCGTCACAAGCTTGGGTGGAAAGTATGGAGATCCTGAGATGCCCAGTTATCAAGATCCCCCTCTTGGCCTCACCAGTGTGGACCAAAGGAAAGTGTATGATTCAATATATTTGGCACCAGCTTGGCTGCAGGAGCCAAGGGTAAGAACGACCTCATATAGCACTCTCTGGAACAGCACAGCTCAGCAAGCCAGATTATCCATGGCAAATTATCTCAACAGCAGCATCTGATGTTACCTAGATGTTCTGCTCTTACTGATGTAGATTGAGGGATGCATGTTGGCCAGGATACCAGGTGGCACAGAGGAGATCTGTCTCTACCAGACGAGGTGGGAGGTTCTCATTCCTTCTGCTAGCCTGCAGGTCACCCTGGCCAAGGTGTAGCTCCTGCTTATACCTCCCCCCACCCCACCTCCCGAGAGAAGCCATGGGAGCAGGTGGTGGATGGTCGTATGAGCAGCCGGTGCAGATCACAGGTCCTGGTTATGCGACCACTGACGCCAGGCAGACAGCCTCTGACGAGTATTGATATTGGCTGGGGTCACCTGTCTTGCAAAGGCACCGCCCAGAAGAAGGCAATGGCAAACCTCTTCTGTAGAATTTGCCAAGAACAATCAAAGTCATTAGACCACGATCGCCAGGGCACATCGTACGACAGGGCACATAATGATGATGATGATCAAGGATAATTTTTCTGCATCTTTTCAAAATATTCCTTTGGGAAATGTGATGTCATGTGTGAAACCAGACGAGACTTGAAATAATACTTGATCGTGAAAATGACTATAATCATGCAATACTACTATAAATTTCCAGCATAGATTTCTCTGTTAAAGCTCGAGAAATGGAACTTGGAACCAGACCTTGATAACTCAAGTTGCTTCCAGTTGAATATCAATTGACACATCAGTAAACTCCTGAATATTTCTTGGTGTTTCACCTGGCGGAGAATCTCACCTGCTCCCTCAACACCAGCTCCATAGCAAAGACAACCCAGCAGCGCCTCTACTTTCTGCGAAGGCTAAGGAAAGTCCATCTCCCACCACCCTCCCCCCCTCCCCCCCATCCACATCACATTCTACAGGGGTTGTATTGAGAGCATCCTGAACAGCTGCATCACTGCCTGGTTCAGAAATTGCACCATCTCAGATCGCAAGATTCTGCAGCAGCTAGTGAGGTCAGTTCAGAAGATAATCGGGTTCTGTCTTCCCGCCATTACAGACATTTACACTACACGCTGCATCCACAAAGCAAACAGTATTATGAAGGACTCCACGCACCCCTCATACAAACTCTTCTCCCTCCTGCCATCTGGGAAAAGACACCAAAGCATTCGGGCTCTCACGACCAGACTATGTAACAGTTTCTTCCCCCAAGCCACCAGACTCCTCAATACCCAGAGCCTGGACTGACACCAACTTACTGCCCTCTACTGTACCTATTGTCTTGTTTATTATTTATTGTAATGCCTGCACTGTTCTGTGCACTTTATGCAGTCCTGCATAGGTCTGTAGTCTAGTGTAGTTTTTTTCTGTGTTGTTTTTACGTAGTTCAGTGTAGTTTTCGTACTGTTTCATGTAGCACCATGGTCCTGAAAAACGTTGTCTCGTTTTTACTGTGTACTGTACCAACAGTTATGGTCGAAATGACAATAAAATGTGACTTGACTTGACTTGAAGATCCTTATTGCCTAACTGTACTGTTTTTCCACTAGTCTGGTGTCATAGCCAATTTTCAATCCCGAAGTAACACTAACTCAGTTTGGCTTTCTCCTAATTACTCCTTCCAACACTATCCATACCTCCCATTCTCTCTGATGGGAAAGGCACAAAATGCTGGAGGAGCTCAGCTCATTGGAAAATATCAACGGAGAGGAGAAAGCAGTTGATGAATCAGGCTGAGACCCTTCAACAGGACTGGAAAGGAAGGAAAAAGAAGTCAGAATAAGGAAAAAGTACAACTCCTAGATACATAGTGGTGTTCTACCAAGAATTCTTATAACATATCTGATAAAACTTATTCCTAATATTTGCGATTCATTAAACTCTTAGTGCATATTTAACCTTACTGTCGAAAAAAGCAACAGTGCAGATTGTAACATCGTAACACTGAGCTGTTGGTCCTTCCTTTCACTGTGGCAGGAGTGATACCACTCTCCCCCTTATTAGTAACACAGAGAGAGAGACAGACTATGGATGTTGAACAGTTGGGATGAACAATAATTTTTTATGGACTCTAGATCATGATCTCTGGGGCTTTTCTATTGCTTGCATGGCAGGTGTCGGAGGGCTGGTACTTTTGCTGGGGCAGGTGAGGGTAGGCTTGATGTTTTGCTGCTGCTTGTATGAGGGAAGGGGATGGGGGGGCTTTGGGTTTCTAACGCTTTTTCTGTCATTCATTTCTTTGGGTGTTTTTCTTCTGTTTTGTGGATGAGAGGGTGAGTAGTTTCCTCGGTAAACATGTCACCAAAGATTTCACCTGGACCCTCTCAACTGCGGTTTTGGCGTTTTGTTTCAGTTTTGAGTAAGACTTTCAGGTTGTATAGTGTCTGCATTCTCTGATATTAAATCGAACCATTGAATCACTGAAGAGTTAATTTCAGAATTTTGCCAGTTGTGTTGATCATCTTGCAGAGAGATCTGGACCAGCTGGAAAATTGGGCTGAAAAATGGCTGATGTAATTCAGTACAGACAAGTGTGAAGTGTCGCACTTTCACAGGACCTACCAGGGAAGTAGGCAGTTTAAATGTATCGGCGTGGACTAGATGGGCTGAAGGGCCAGTATCTGTGCTGTACTTTTCTATGACTGTGTGACCTGGATTTGTGTTGGTTCATTTATTAAAAATATGTTCCACATTGTTCTGTTTTCCATCACTATTCCTGCATTCATTGACTCACTGTTTATGTCAAGTTTGTCGATTTTGGCCCTAATTTTACCACGGGTACTTAAATATATTTAGCATTGGTCTTTGGAAATACATCCATTTAGACTCTTTATAGTCCTATCTGTAATATTCATACAGGTAAGAGCAAAATCAATTACCTCTATTGATATAAACCACTTTAAAAAGTGACTGCATTATTAAGGTCTTCCCTAATGAATACCACTAGACCTGGAAGCTTTCAGATGCAGTCCCAGGACTGTTAACTAATTTCATTTAGGGCAGCACTTGAGGGATTGTAAGAGCCACTGGGCTAGAGAGTAGTATAATATCAGGTACCATTCCCACTCCTAATGGCTGACTCGTATTCTCTACTGGAAAGTGAAAGCTTGGTGACATTAGGTGAGAATCAAATTTAACAATGGTTTTGTTGCAATTTAATAGTGTGCAGGCACTCATAGCTTGGATTCATACATGGCGACAGGCCACTTGGGGGTTCTTCTAAACTGTATGTGCTGAGATTCCTGAAGTCAGGAATGGATAGTTTTAGTTTGAGGAGAAACATTTTGATTATGGACGATTTGGGACATTTTATAAAGGATATGGATGGCACTGAAAAAACGCCCCTCTTTATTTTGTTTTAAAACATTGTCACTATTTCCATAAGGATCATTAGTAAACTCAAGTGCAAGGATGTTGGCAGTTCAGACAAAACTAAAGATTTACTACAAAAAAATTAACTAGAAAATCTAACAAGAACTAAGGTAAAGTCTACAGAATCTTGGCAAACTAAAATCACTTCTGATAACAGAGGAACTCGTTTTGAGTGTCACTCAAGAAACCACAACAAACCAACAAAAAGGGATTGGCATTCCCCCCCCCCCAACATACACCCTGGAATTCTGGACGTTGACATTAACATGCTCATTAAATTATCCCTAATTGAATACAAGTGATAAAAACAAAGTTTAACAATCCCCAATGAGACACCTGCAAAACAAAGTGGAAAACCAGAGTGCAAAGACAAACAATTAGACATTAAAGATAAACAATCCAAGGACAAGTAGTGACACCGAGAAAAAGAGAAAATACAGTCTGCATACGAACTGACAAAAAAACCCTTTTTAAAAACAACCCCTAGTTGTGACAATTTGTCTCAGATCAAAGGATGAGAGGAAATTTAAATGAAACTATTTCAATTATTTAATTGAAACTATTTCAATACACATCACTGGAGAGCTTTCTGGGCTATATACAATTAAACATCTAGTGACTTTTATATTAATCTACCTAAATTTACTCTAGCTTTCATCCCTCCATGTGATCTCCAACAACCAATCTTGTAGCTCCTTTCCAAACATGTGCCCTTTGCCCCTTGTGTTGTCAATGGCAAAGGAAGTTCAGTGTTGGGATCTAAGGAGCATGGAACCTTTCCAATCTTCTCCCTGACAACCTTAATGTCCATGGGGTCCTCCATATCCACGATGGTCGGCAGGGAGAACATTGGAAAGGGAAATATCTGTAAAGAGGTAAAAATACGTGGAAGCCTGAAGCCACAGAAGAAGAATAAATGAAGACTATTAAGGCAAGGAAAGAAATTAAAACTGCAGCTTATTCTTTTTTAGAGACTAATTGCTAGTCTCTACATCTCTTTAGTTCATAAAAACCATAGATGTTAACAGATTAGAGTATGAAGCAAAACAGATTACAGACACCACATCTGTAGGACACCATATATTTGCAGAAAAAAAGACTCTGATAGATGATAACTCTCCAGCCACCAGATACCAGCCATTGTGGATGTGGAGGACCCCATTGACATGTGGAGATTGGGACCATGAGGAATGCCTGGCCAGGCTCTTTTCCCAGTCTTGATGAAAGGTCTCAGCCCAAAACGTTGACTGTTTATTCCTTTCTGTAGATGCTGCCTGGCCTGATGTGTTCCTTCAGCATTTTGTGTGTGTTGCTCTGGATTTCCAGCACGTGCGCATTTTCTCATGTTTGTGGTTCTGATAGACTCCCTCATTTTAGTGTATAACATAGCCAGTTAGGTGAGGGGTAAAATTGGTAGTTTGATCTTAAACTTTCCGCATTGATACCTCACCAGAGTCAATCCCAGAACATATGCTCTAGAACGGAGTTAGCTTAGTCAGGGAGCATAAGGCCACAAGACTATGACAGAGGAGCAGAATTAGACCATTCAGCCCATTGAGCCTGCTCTGGCATTCCATCATGGTTGTTCTATTATCCCTCTTAACCCCATTGTCCTGCCTTCTTCCCATATCCTCTGATGCTCCGATTAATCAAGAACCTATCAACATCATCTTTAAATATACTCTGAGACTTGGCCTCCATGGCAAAGAATTCCAGAGATTCATCACCTTCTGGTGGAAGAAATCTCCACATCTCTGTTCCAAGTGGACTTCCCACTAGCATGGGACTGTGCCCTCTGATCCTACACTCACCCACTGCAGGAAACACCCTCTCCATGTCCACTCTCTCTTTCAGGTCCTCTGTTAGTCAGGGTCAACCAGGTAGATTGCATCCCAGATACCTCTGTGATAGACATGCCAGGGCAGTACAATATGGAGAGCAAGCTGTTGCCCATGCATCAGGCTCCCCCTCTCCAAATAGCTGATGGATCCAAAGAAACTGCAGAGACCAATACAGTTTAGCACTGGGGCATCACAGGGGTTACCAGTCAACGACAAACTGACTTAGGGACTCCACCTCTGAACTTTTCCTTGGGGTTTACTTCTGAAGCATTCCCCAGGAGAAGGTAGAAACACAAGGCAATGAAGATTTGAGATCAGAGTTTTCTTCTCTTAGGTGAGCTGCCAACCATGACTGACAAGCCCCATCTGCTCGGAGCAACTGGTTTTAAGATGTCAGTAACCCACCTCTACCCCTTCTCCTGTCAGTAGAAACGGTTCCACCAGGCTTAGTACCTAAGCCACCCGTGAAGGCCAGGAGCAGGACTTGGTTGTCAGAGGCTGTTTGAGATGTACACAATTGGGAACATGTAATAGGTAGTTGGAACTTATCTACGCTATATCCCCTGGCTATGACAACTTTAAAGAACCATCTCTATCTAGGCATTTCAATGTTTGATAGGTTTCAATGAGAAATCCCACTCATTCTTCTAAACTCCTGCGAGAACAGGCCCAGAGCCATCAAACGCTTCTCATATGTTAACTGTTTCATTCCTGGAATCATTGTCTTCTGGACCCTCTGCACTGCCAGTACATCTTTTCTTAGATAAGGGACCGAAAACTGCTCACAGTACTCCAGGTGTGTTCTGACCAATGCCTTTTCAAGCCTCAGCATCACATCCTTGCTCTTATATTCTAGTTCTCTGGAAATGAATGCTAACATTGTATTTGCCTTCTTCACCACCAATCAACCTATAAGTTAACCTTTAGGGAATCCTGCAAAAGGTCTCTCAAGTCCCTTTGCATCTCTGATGAAAGAAAGGAAAGAAACTTATCAAAAGCAGTGCAGGATCTGCTGTAAAGCCAGCAAGGTATTTGCTTCCATATTGTCTAAAAGTGACCCCATTTTATGCAGCAGCATGCAATGAAGGAGCAACAGGGTTTTAAAATTAACTTTGCTGACGGCTGTACTTCATTGAATTGTTTTTCCTGGATATGAAGGTGAGAGTTGGTCTTGGCAGTGGCCCAAGTGGATTGTTTTGTCGACGGCAAGAACATCTTTAGACAGTCGGCCTTGGGAGCCACATACTGATTAACTGTTGAGCATTTCAGAGGAAGAGAATAATTTTGCATAAAGTTATTGCCAGGTGGAAAAACACTGCATTGGAACCAATCAGTCTTGGAAATAGAGAAGTTGCTGCATCACAACATCTGGGAACTCAGGTGAGTGAGAGGGTTTGCAAGTTTAAAAACCCCACCCTGGTCAGAAGCTGAATTGATGAACCTGATGGTATCCTTAATATACATACAGTGGCCACTTTAAAAGAGATAGCTATACCTCTGTTAAACACTTTGTTAATGAGATAGGTCAGAGGAGAATGGCCAGACTGATTCAAGCTGACAGGAAGGTGACAGTAACTTAAATAATCACACATTACAAGAGAAGTGTGCAGAAGAGCATTTCTGAACACACAGCGCATCGAAACTTGAAGAGGAAGGGCTGCAGCAGAAGGCCATAAGCATGTGCTTAGTGGCCACTTTATCAAGGACAGGAGGTGCCTAATAAAGAGACCACTGAATATATGTTAACTTAGGTTTTCTCATGTTTTTAAAGGGATTAGTATTTTAAGATTAAAAGGATAGATTTGTGCATTCTTCAGAGGTTAAGTGAGCTTACTTGGAATCTGTAGCTGAATAGAAAAGGCTTATACTATCTCTGTAAATCCATATACCTAGGTACATAGAACAGGAATGAGACCTTTGGACCACAATGTCTTTGCCAAGCAAATTAATCTAATCCCTCTGCTTACACATGACCCACAATGCTCCATTCCTTGCATATTCAAGGCCCTATCTGAAAATATGTGTGGTGGGGTGGAGGTATGTCTCTATCAAGGGAGGTGTGAGGCAATCCTTCCCTCTGCTAGCCTGCAGTTCACCCTTCGGCAAGCTGCAGAACCTGCTGGTGTGCAGCTGTCCATAGACTCTGGAGGCAGGAGGCACTTTAACGTACAAAAATGCTTGGGTTCTTCCCTGATATGTGATATATCTCCTCTGTAAAGCAAAAGCAAGGTAAATTATGCAGTTACCGTGTGTGTCGGGGTGGGGTTACGTCTTTACCAGAGGAGATGTGAGGTGTCCCTTCCCTCCACTAGCCTGCAGGTCATCCTTGGGCAAGGTGTAGCACCTCCTTAGTAACCCCCATCAGCACCCCCCCCCCCAAAACAGGGTCATGTGAAGCCATGGGAGCAGGTGGTGGATGATCGTATGAGCAGCTGGTATATATCACTGGTCCTGGTTATGCGCCATCTGACGCCAGGCAGACAATCTCAGAAGAGTATTGATAATGACTGGGGTCATCCTGTCTTGGGAAGACACTGCCCAGAAGAAGGCAATGGCAAACCACTTCTGTAGAAAAAATTGCCAAGAACAATCATGGACAAAAGACTGTGATTACCTATGTCACACGACTCAGCACATAATGATGATGATCTACGAGCCTCTTGAATGGCATTCTGTGCTGTAACCATAAATCAAACTGCTGGAGGAACTCAGTTGATGAAGCAGGATCTGTAGAGACAAAGGGCCGTTTGACATTTTAGTCTGAGGCCCTATATCAGGACTGCACGTATAAAGGGAAGACAGCCTATGCAAAGGGGTAGAAAGAAGGGGTGAGGAAGTGGCAGGTGGCTGATAGGTGTAATCACGTGTGGTGGGAAAGTCTTCATCTCAAGTTACACATGCAGGATACTGGAGGAACTCCGCAGGTCAGTCAGCGTCTATGGAGGGAAATAAACTGTCAACATTTTGGACCAAGTCCATTCACCAGTATCCTTCAACTCAAGCTGTCCCCACCACGTTTCTGAATCACGAACCCATGGCACTGACCCACAGCTAAAACCAAGTGCTACCAGATAAGATGTCATAAATCTCGGTTTGATTTGCATCAAGGGGAGAGTGTGATCACAGCCACTGCTTTGCAATCAAGCCTCCTATACTTGGGAGATGCGCCACAATGCAAAACAAAAGGAAAAGCCAACTGTTACAGATGTTATTTGAATTTACAAGTCTGTCAATTGGTGAGTAGTGAATAAAGATCCTCTTTAATGGCCGTTGTGGGTGGTCTCATTGACAACCTTCACTTTATCACCGACTGCCCTCCAATGGTTAAAATCCTGCCTTATCATCAATTCGACTCAGCTCATTCATGTTTACACTTTAATTTATTTGCGACCTTCCAAAAAAGGAGATCAGACACATTCCAATTACCATATAATTAGCACTTAACTGCTTAATTTATTTATTGCCAGGACTACCTTCACTGTTTAACATTGACTTTGTGAATTAAAAGGTGTGTTTGAGAAGCCCTGGCTCAGGAGTAAGCCCCGATCTCCTGGGGCAGACTGTGCCGATCTTTAACTGTCCGTAAAACCGACAGAAAACTAAATCTAAAACTATTTACTCAGATATGAGACCTGCTAAATTGGAATTGATGTCCCCTAGTGACTCCTTTACATTTACAAGGTAATCTGGAATGAGAGAGTACAACAGATGCGTGAAACCCTGTCTAAAGACAGCACAATTACATGTTACTCCGTCCTTCGAAACTCATAAACTCTTCTCAGAAACCCATTAATTTCTGTTCATCCAAGTGAGAGTCATACTGTGCGTGGTCAGGGCCTCCTGACTTGCTAGGGTATTGAAGCTAGCTGCTCATTTACTCGGTGAAGTGACAATCAACTGCTGGCAATAGAAAGCCTCAGTGCCTGGAAAACTATGTGGTGAGTGGAAAATTGCAAGGCTGTGGGGAAAGAGCAGGGCAAATAGAAAAGCTCTTTCAAAGAGGCAGCAAATGGCCATGGCCAGTGCAATAGAATACTACGTGTGGGACAAGTGGGCACCATTGGGTACACACCATTCCTTCTTCGGAATGGCATGATAGCACAGTACTTCACCATGCTATTAGAGCACCAGCCATCAGATTTGAGGGTTCGATTCCCACCACTGTCTCTAAGGTGTTTGTACGTTCTCCCTGTGACTGTTTGGATTTCTGCCGGCTGCACTGGTCTCTCCCCACGTTCAAAAGTTGTAAGGATTAGTGTCAGTAAGTTGCGGGCACGCTTTGTTGGCACCGGAAGCATGGCGCCAGTTGCGATCTGCCGTCAGCACTTGTTCAGACTGTGCTGGTCAATGACGTACTTCAAAGATTCAAATGATTGGAAGTCTCAAAGTACATTTATGATCAAAGTACATACGCAGTGTACAACCCTGAGATTGGTCTTCCCACAGGCAGCCACGAAGCAGAGAAAATACTGGCGCACGTTCAAAGAAAAACATCAAACACCACCCCCCCCCCATCCACCACGTGCAAAAAATAAAATAGCGTAAATTATTTAAAAAGTGAGTGAAAAATACAATGTAAAACACAAACTCAAGTGAGCCCAGGCACAGTCAGTTCAATCTAGCACTGTGTCGTTCGTTATCCGCCGGCCGCCCCGCTCAAAATCACCCGAAATAGCAGGAAAAGAAATGAGCCATCATAAACCAGAAACACATCATCACTGTTTGTTTTGATATTTTGGTGAATATGTAACAAATGAGCTCTTCTTACATCTTTAAATACCTTGTGGATTGGCAATATAACTGCGCAATGTACCGAGTGGTACTCTGTGTCCAAATGGAATCTATTGACCTCAGATGATATTATATCCCATGTTGTGTATTGCTACTTATCTGAGGACAGGTTTCTTGGAGCATGGCTCCAAACCAGGGTCAGGGTGAACAACAGATAGATGGGGCTGAAATCCCAGGACTGAAGCCTGTATCGTGTTTCTAGCTGAGATCCGCAAACTATAACTCAGGACGGCATCAATACAGTCTGACCAAGTTCTAGTTTTGTATTCCAACCTTGCTCCGTACAACTGGTTGTGAAACATTACGTTCACACTAAAAGGGTGCACCAATTTTTTTCCCTCCCCCTCCTCTCTTCCTCTATTCCCCACTCTGATCTTTCACCTCCGCTCATCTTCCCCTGGATCCCCTCCACCTTTCCGTTCTTCTACGGTCCACTCTCCTCTCCTATCAGATTCCTTCCTCTCCAGCCCTTCACCTTTCCCACCCACCAGGCTTCACCATCACCTTGTGGCTATCCTCCTTCCCCTCCCCCCACCATTTTATTCTGGCATCTTCCCCCTTCCTTTCCTCAGGCCGAAATGTCGACCATTTGTTCATTTCCATAGATGCTGTCTGACCTGCTGAGTTCCTCCAGCATTTTGTGTGAGTTGCTCTAGATTTCCAGCAGAATCTCATGCATTTAAAATATTCCTCATGTTGTGATTTTGGATTTAGTGATCAGTAGTTTAGAATCCAGCTCACAACGTGGTTAAATAAACCATTTATTGATGAATTCATAGTGATAACAGATCTTCATAGAAAATATGCAAAAAAAATTCTTCTCACGGGGAAGGAGCAACAAAATGATACAGATAAAAGAACATTGATTTAAAAAGCTAAGAGGAAACAAAGTATTAAATCACAAATGTGAAAAAGTTTGCACATGCTGGAAATCCAAAGCAACATATACAAAATGCTGGTGGAACTCTGCAGCTCGGGCAGCATCTGAGGAAATTGCCGTTTCAGGCCGTGACCCTTCATCAAGACTGAGAGGGAAGAGGGAGGATGTCAGGATAAAAAGGTGAGAGGAGGGGAAGGAGGCTAGCCTGAAGGGGTAGGTGTAACCAGGTGGGTGGGAAAGGTCAAGGGCTGGAGAAGAAAGAATCTGATAGGAGAGGAAAGTGGACCATAGGAGAAAGGGAAGGAGGAGTGGACCCAGGGGAATTAATAGACAGAATCTCTTCTCCCTCCTGCCATCTGGGAAAAGGCTCCGAAACATTCGGGCTCTCACGACCAGACTATGTAACAGTTTCTTCCCCCAAACTATCAGACTCCTCAATACCCGAAGCCTAGACTGACACCTTGCCCTACTGTCCTGTTTATTATTTATTGTAATGCCGGTACTGTTTTTGTGCACTTTATGCAGTCCAGTGAGGTCTGTAGTCTAGTGTAGCTTTCTCTTTTTTTTAATTACGTAGTTCAGTCTAGTTTTTTGTACTGTGTCTTGTAACATCATGGTCCTGAAAAACGTTGTCTCATTTTTACTATGCACTGTACCAACAGTTATGGTCGAAATGACAATAAAGTTGACTTGATTTGACTTGACTAATAGACAGGTGAGGAGAAGTAAAAGGTCAGAGGGGGAATGGGAGGAGGGGGAGGTTGGGGTGAAAATTATCGCCTCGCACTTCTATGATTTTGAACGGTCAATCAAAGCAGGTGCAATGGTAATGTTAAAAAAATTGGTAAATGCTTGGAAGTGAAACACTTTCAGGCCTGCGGGTGGAAAAGCAGGGGAGCAAAGCTAATTGGATAACTCTCCCAAACACACGAAGGTGACACAATGAAACAGAACCCTCCTGCTATTTTCTATGGCTCTTTCATTCCACGGTAAGACATTTTCAAAGAAATAAAGAAAACATACTCCGATATTTATCTGAATTTCCAATAACCTGGAGTGAATTGAGAAATAAAATTATGCAATGTCCAAAAAAAGAGGATTTAAACCTTCTCATAAATAAAAGTTTGTGGTTTACCGAGCAGTTGGATACCTAGCTTTTCAAGCACCTCTCCTATTCTGTCAGTGTACTGTGAGATAGCCACAAGGCCATCAACATCTCTCAGACATTTTAATCAAATATTGATTCTTCATACATTTGGTAGCGATCTTTATGACTGGAGTTTCAAAATGAGTTTCCGATGCCATCTCTGGAGGAGAAAATGTTGGGAAGTGAGTTGCTAGAGATGATCATCACCATAATGGCACAAAAAACAATTCTCATCAGTGGAGAGGTGGAGAATTTGAAGAATTTAGCATGAGAAATAGGAGCAACATGAAGAGTGGCATATTCGACCAACAGTTGAAGAATCACCCACAAAATGCTGGAGGAACTCAACAAGTTAGCCAGGACAGATGAAGGGCCTTAGCCTAAAACAGTGACTGTTTGTTCCCTTTTAATGATGCTCTCTGCCTTGAAGAGTTCCGCCAGGGCTTTGTGTTTGTTGCCCAAGATTGAGGAATCACTGACAGCAAGGATTTTGGAATTGCAGCATCAAAAAGGAGTTGGATAGATATGTGGAGAGAAGTGCAGGTTTGGGGAAGTGGGGGATAAAATCGCTAAGATAGCTCTTATGAAGAACTGGTCTGGAGTTAGTGAATCTTTTGTCATTATTTGAAAGGCTTGATGATTGTACACTGTACCCTTCTCCAATGAGGTTAGCTCACTGCTGAAACTGGTAGTTTTGTCCTTGCTCAGACTGCACAACACAAGCATGGGACCTGAGATTGTACTGGATTATGGTGTACCGACCATATCAATAGACCTTACCATATGCAACTGCCTCATGTACACAGAATGAGTGTGGGCTACAGTTTTGGTTAGGTAACAGTATGAGATTTAAGGACAGAGGGTTAAGATAAATGGATCTGAAGTCAAGATTGAATAGAATGATGCAACTATCTGGATGTGCAGACTGTTCTTACATTATCAGTAGAGTGGTTGGACGTTGAAGTTCTCCCAGTGAAGTGCTCGCATGTCAACTTAGCATAAGTTTGGCATCACAAAATATCACAATTTTTGGGACTTTACTTAGTTCCAGATACATTGGCTGAAGTCCTAAACATTCCAAACCTTTATTGAAATGTCTTAAAAGTTTTATGAAGATGTATAATTAATTTATAATTGAAAATAAATGTCAAAGTATAATAAAATAATATTAATAAAAATAGATGGAACATAACTTTCTCACAGCAGTCAGAAGTCGTTTCCTGGACCTGTGGAGATGTCTGTCCGCACAACCACGACACCCCTCTGAGTACAGATGGAGCAGGTCGCAGAAGGAAAGACATTCCAGGAGGGTTCTCTTGGGGAGCCGTAACTCAGCATTGCTAGAAGTTTTCATCCTGGAGAAATTTTCACAAGGGATTGACTTCACTGGTGGGAACATTAATGCTGGAGGTGTGCTATG
The DNA here is from genome assembly GCF_030144855.1 of Hypanus sabinus. Classification (NCBI taxonomy): domain Eukaryota; kingdom Metazoa; phylum Chordata; class Chondrichthyes; order Myliobatiformes; family Dasyatidae; genus Hypanus; species Hypanus sabinus. The sequence continues at coordinate 83,404,153 of NC_082718.1, forward strand.
CCAACTTGGGAGAGCAACACACTGGAACTGTGGACTTCGGTATTGTTCCTTTCGGGTCAAGTGCAGACAGTAGTTAACACTGGCAAGTGTTCACATGAAAGCTCAGCCACTGCCAGAGTGGACACCTTTCTAAAATATGTCCTAGCCTTTGTACACACATCTAACAAAGGATCTGTAATCTTCATAAAACAGAAATTCATATACAAAATAAGGTTAATATACCACTGGTTGGAGTACATGCAAAAAGTAAGATATTATAATGGTTAAAATAGCAGGTGAGTATCTTGGGGCCTATCCCACTGACCTGGAGTACACCAACATGACAGATGGGGACATTTAAATTCAAGTAATTACATAACCTTGGAACAAACAGTGACCACAAAGCTACCAGACTGTTGTAAAAGCCCATCTGGTTCACTTCAAGTCCTTAAGGAGAAGAAAGTGCTATCTTTCCTCAGACTGGTGTACATGCAAATCCTGGGCCAATGGACTTCCCATATTGTTGATTTTTAGCAGCCTATGAGAAGGCTTAGATAGCATTCAGTTTGAGAACTAATAAAGGAGGGGAAATAAACATAAACGTAAGAAAATCTGTAGTTGCTGGAAATCCGAAGCAACACACACAAAATGCTGGAGGATCTCAGGTCAGGCAGCGTCTGTGAAAAAAAGTAAACAGATGTTTCAGACTGAGACCCTTCAACAGGACTAGAAAGGAAGAGAAGACAGAGTAAGGGGGGAGGGGAGGAAGAAGTACAGGTACGCATTAGTAGGTGATAGGTGACACCGGGAGAGGGGGAGGGAATGAAGAGAAGAGATGGGAAGTCGATTGCTGAAAGAGATAAAGGGCTGGAGAAGGTGGAATCTGATAGGAGAGGACAGAAGGCCATGGAAGAAAGGGAATGGGGAGGACCACCAGAGGGAGGTGATGGGCAGGTAAGGAGATAAGGTGAGAGTGGGAAACGGGAATGGAGAATGGAGAAGGAGATGGGGAAGGCCGTTACCAGAAGCTAGAGAAAATGATATTCATGCCATCAGGTTGGAGGCTGTCCAGGTGGAATATAACAGAATATAATATCAAGAGAGAACAAAATAGAATAGAAAAGAACTTTGTTGTTGTTGCTCAAGACAATGAGATTGTGGTACTACACCACTCTGTGCAAAACAGATTTTCACAATGCATGCGATATCGCTTCATTTTCTTATCTTTACTTGCAACGAGTGACTTTGATCAGTCATACCACTCAAAGGCCATTAGCAAGCTGGGGTGTAACATTATTCAGCTGTGGGACAGCCCTCGGGAAGAAGCTGTTCTTCATTTTTACTCTCCTGGCTAGGATGTTTCTGTACCTCTTACTAGATGGCAGGAGATTGAACAGACCATGTCTGGGATGGGATGAGTCTTCAATGACATTGTAGGCATGCCATAGGCATCGAGTATTGTCAATTGTCTTCAGGTCTGGTAGTTGTGTCCCAGTGATGTGCTAGAGATAAGAGACTATAATTTCGTTTGTCAGCTGAATATGGATTAAAAATTTCATCTGCCTTCATCAACTGAAGAGCACCTATTGAGATTATTGGAAGGCTGATTGTTCTTGCATAAGTTTTCTCAGATGTCTTGCCTTTGATCAGTTCAATCCCAGATGGTGCAATTTCAGAGTTTAACCTGCGATGGGTTAAACCCAGCTAGAGATGACCATGGCAGCAAACTGAACAGTCATCACAGGGTATTCTGCTGTTGCTGACAGGTAAATCAGAATGGAAATGCCCCACAAGACACAAAGAGAAGTCACTAGGAAGTAAACTCATGTTTTAAAAATCAGATTACAGGTATCTGCTTTATGCCCTAACTGCTGGATTAGGCACGGCAGGCTAGCTGGCCTGCATAAATATTTTCTTAAATGGGAGTTAATACAGAAATTGGAGGTGCAAAGGGACTTGGGAGTCCTCATTCAGAATTCCCTCAATGTTAACTTGCAGGTTGAGTCGGTAGTAAGGAAGGCAATAGTAATGTTGACATTCAATACAAGACAACTAGTATATAAAAGCAGGATGCAATGCTACATCTTTATACAGCATTGACCAGAACACTCTTTGAGTATTGTGAGCAGCTTTGGGGTCCATGTCTAAGAAAGAATGTGGGAGCATTGGAGAGTATCTAGAGAGGATTTGCGGTAATGATCCCAGTAATGGAAGGGTTAATAGTGTATATGAGAAGTGTTTGATGGCTCTGGGCCTGTAATTGCTGGAGTTTAGTAGACTGAGTAGGTTCTCAGAGAAACCTACCAAATATTGAAAGGCCTAGATAGAGTGGATTTGGAGCGGATGCTTCAGATAGTGAGTTAGTCTAGGAACAGAGGTCACAGCTTCAGAATAGAAGAACATCACTTTAGGACAAAGATAAGGCAGAACTTATTTACCCAGATGGTGGTGAATCTGTGAATTTTATCATCACAGATGGCTGTACAGGTCAAGCTACGAGGTAAACAGTATTTACTGTAAGGTGGAGGTTGGTTGGTTCTTGTTTAGTAAGGGCATCAGAAATTACAGGGAGAAGATAAGAGAATGGGGTTGAGAGGGAAAATAAACCAGCGGTGATTGATTGGTGGAGCTCACTCAATGAGCAGAATAACATAATTCTGCTCTTTAGTTTTATAGTCTTATGGTCTTATAAATCAAAGTTCTTCCACATCTGCCCTCACCCTCAAAGGTGCTTCAACTGTTATGATCATGAGCATCTTAAATAAATTATCAAGGGTATAGATAGGGTAAATGCAAGCAGGCTTTTTCCACTGAGGTTGGGTGGGACTACAACCAGAGGTCATGGATTAAGGGTAAAAGGTGAAAAGGTTAAGGGAAACATGAGGGGAAACTTCTTCACTCAGAGGGTCGTGAGTGTGTGGAATGAGCTGCCAGCACAAATGGTGCATGCAAGCTCAAGCTTAACACTTTTGTGAAGTTTGGATAGGTCCATGGATGGTAGAGGTATGGAAGGCTATGGTCCCAGTATAAGTCAATGGTGTAGGCAGCTTAAATGGTTTTGGCATGGCCTAGCTGGGCCAAAGGACCTGTTTCTGTGCTTTACATTTCCATGACTCTATGACTCAACATTTTGTAAGGAAGATCAAGATGAGTTGAATTGTAGACAGCAAGTTTACATAGGTGATAGAGTAATACAGATGGAAACAGGCTCTTTGGCCTAACTTTTCCATGCTGAGCAAACTAGTCCCTGTTCCGTCCATATCCCTCTCAAGTGATCCTTCCTCTTCCACGTTGTAGCATGTGCCTTAGTGTTCCTTGGTAAATGAGGCTAAATCATTTTGCAGCTCATTCTGAGGTAGTTGTCTGCTGGCACCCTCCATACAATCCCCATCCCACTGAATCAGAATCAGGTTTCTTACTGTGAGATTTTCACACGTAAGAACCCAGAGCCCCCTTGCTCCTCCTTTGCCTCAGGCATTTGCATCATCAGGGACAAACACACAGCTGTGCAGTGAGCAGTGTACTTGAGAGCTCATTGCTTGTTTAGCCAGGGAGCATTCAGTTTGGAAAGAAAACTGTTCTTTAAAGTTTGGTGAGCTCCTGTACTGGTGTTGGTCAAAGAACAACCATTGTACAATGTTGGAGAGACTTGTTATAGAGGTTTGAAACTGTCTTGCACAACTTTACTGCCTGTGGGCTGATTTACACCACTCTTCGTGGCACCCTTGATATCATTGGCATATGAAATTTGTCGTTTGTGCAACAGCATTACAATGCAATACATAAGAACAGATATTTGTGAGTCACAGTAAGTAAATATATATATATATATATATATATATATATAGTTAAATAAGTAGTGCAAAAAGTAGAGAAATAAAAAGTAGGAGTTTTGGCATGTCATCAACAACCTAGACAAATGTCCATAGACTTGCAGTGGAAAAGGTACTGACTGCATTACAGCCTGGTATGGAAAGTCCTGCAGAAGGCAATGGATTTGGTCTAGTTCATCATGGGTAAAACGCTCTCAACCATTGAGTGCATCAACATGAAACATTGTCCTAGAAAAGCAGCATCCATCATCAAAAATCCTCACCACTGAGGCCCTGCTCCTTTCTCACTGCTGCCATCAGGAAGAAGGTACAAGAGCCTTAGGACCTGCGCCACCAGGTTCAAGTACGGTTACTACCCCTCAACCATCAGGCTCTTGAACAAAAAGATGATAACTACACTCATCTATTGAGATGTTCCCACAACCAACAATCTCACTTTAAGGACTCTTTGTTCTGTTATTTCATGCTCTCATTATTTATTGCTCTTTATTTATATTTGCATATGCACAGTTTGTGGCCTTCTGCACTCTAGTTGATCTTCCATTCATCCTCTTTATAGTTCTTCATCTATAGATTTGCTGGGTATACCCACAGGAAAGAGAATCTCAGGACTGTATGTAGTCTGATAGTAAATTTTACTTTGAACTCTGAGCGTTTGAACTTCAGTGAGGTAGTGTTCATGTTTCAATGTCCATTCAGTAATCCGATGACAAGGGGGAAGAAACTGTTCCTGAGTGTGTCCCTGCAGGCTCCTGTACCTCCTTCCTGATGATAGCAATGAGAAGAGGGCATGTCCTGGGTGATAGATGTCCTTAGTGATGGATACCACCTTTCTGAGGCATCTCTCATTGAAGGTTTCCTGGATGCTAAGGAGGTTATTTCCTATGATGGAGGTGACTGAATTCACAACTTTCTACAACTTCCACTGCACTGTCCATGGGCTTCAGCTGCATTTCACGCAAGCATAGCTAATTTTTTCTTTTCCAAGGGATGAGGTAGTGACATCAAAGAGCCTTCTCAAGAGGGAGAGAGCAAGGAAAAGTACAGCGGAGTTCAAAAGCTCCGCATTTTTCCTCACACAAAACAGCATTCCCATCCCACTGAGGGAGCCTTTTTAAACATTTCCATGTGTTTTTCTCATTGTAAGCCAGAGTTTAACTCCACCAATACTTTCTCACTTTCTTCCTTTCTGACCTTCCGCGCTGCATGACGGATGGGAAAGAGAGGCTGCAAATTTGAATGCCTTATCCCCTGTCTGTAATTATGGAGGAATTTCTCACTGTGAGGTTTTCAGATGGAAACCCAGAGCCTTACTCCTGCATAGCTTCAAGCATTTGCATCGGCTGGGATACACATATCTCTGGCCAGCTGTGTGAAGTCCATGCTGTGAGCAGTGTACCTGACAACTCATTGCTTGAGCCCTTTGACATGAAGACAATGATAAGCATTCAGCTTGGTAAGGAAAACCTTTCTTTAAAGTTTGGTGAGTTCCTGTACTGGTGTTAGTCGAAGAGCAACCATTGCACAATGTTATAGAGTCTACTGTCTTGTTGAAACGGTCCCCAAAAGCGTTACTGCCTGTGGGCTGATTTACACCACACTTCCTGGCACCTCTGAACTCTCCCTCCCTCACTTCACCCACACTTTTGATGAATTCCCAGCCGATACGGTTGTAGATGATCCTTAGAGAGGCCAGGGTCATATATCTTGTATAAATTATATGATTTTGGGGCTGGGATGCATTCAACTACATCATATTATCGGCAAATTACAAAATCAATAGGGCTGTCTGGATTTATATGAGCCGCAGAGCTGACTGGCCTGTGCTCTGCTCATTCCCGGCTCAGACAGCTTTAGTCGCCTCCACCGCTCGCCGCAGTCTTTTCCCCCTCATCTGCTCAGTGTCTGCCCTGTGTGACTGAGCCCAAGTAGCAGGGCTCCCCTCTCCAGTGCCCGCCCTCACTGACCAGTACATTCCTCCTGCATGACAGAAAATCTCGGTTTGTCTGGGACTCAGTCGTCGACTACACCGGGAAGGATATGCACGATTACTTACATTTTCCTGTGATGCTGAGGGAGGATATTCAGCCCATCTATTCTTTGCTGGTATTCAAAGCTTTTCTATAGGCCACATTCCCCTGCCCCATGTTCTCTTTCACATGCCATTCCCTTCTTATGATGTTTCTACCATCCACCTGGGCCAGAGGATTGTGTTATTTTACGAGCACATCTTTGGGATGTGAGTGGCTGCAACGTTTACTCCGCTCTGTGCTGAACTGAGGCTGTGGCCTGCTCTGTCTGCCCCAGGCTTCATGTCTGAGGACTCACTTTCAATCTAAATGCTTTTTGCTTCCACTTATTCCTTGTACGCTTTTTTTCTCTCTTTCTGCACATTGCAGTCTTTTTTTTAATGGGTTCTTCCGCGCTCCTTTGCTTTGTGGCAAATCTCAAGGTTGTGTAATGCATACACACTTTGATACTAAATGTACTTTGAACTCTGAAACCAGAGCACCAAGGCAAAACTTATGCAGAGGGAAACTTAAACTTCTTCTTCTGGGCAGTGTCTTTATAAAATAGGGTAACTCCAGCCATTATAAATACTCTTTGGAGGTTGTCTGCCTGGCATAACCAGGACTTGTGATGAGGACCAGCTGCTCATATGACCATCAGCCAGCTGCTCCCTTGGCTTCACGTGACCCTAAGGTGCTACACCATGCCTAAGGGTGACCTGCCAGCTAGCAGAGGGAATGAGCACCTCACACCTCCTCTGGTAGTGATCGATCTCTTTCCTGCCACCCAAGGGTGGAGGTAAGAGGAATTTAATAGTATGGTGGGAGTAGAACACAGTTGGAGTGAGGGAAACCAGGAGGTGAGGAGTTAAACCGTTAAGAGAGTTGCTGTACATGTAGTGGCAAGTTGGAGGGTGATCTGAATTGAAGTATTTGAGATGCTGGAATTCCAAAGCAACACACACCAAGTGCTGGAGGAACTCAGCAGACCAGGCAGCACCTATGGAAAGGTTTTGGACTGAGACCTTCCTTCAGGAATGAGAAGGACGGGGGAAGATGCCTGAATAAAAAGGTGGGGGGGGGGTAGGGTATGGAGTGCAGCTAGAAGATGATACATGAAGGTGGAAAAGGACAAGGGCTGGAGAAAAAGGAATCTAATAGGTGAGGAGGGTGGACCATAGGAGAAAAGGAAGGGGGAGGGGACCCAGGGGGAATAGTAGGCAGCTGAGAAGATGTAAAAGGTCAGAGTGAGCAACAGAGGAAGGGGAGGGGGAAATTTTTTTTTACCAGAAGGAGAAATCAAAATTTATACCATCAGGTCACAGATGGAATATAACGTGTTGCCCCTTCACCTTAAGAGTGGCCTCATCTTAGCACGAGAGGGGGGCTATGGATCAACCTGTCAGAACTCCATACAGATTTAGCCCCTTCAAATCGGGTGTGTTTGAAAGGGACACTGACTGCAAATAAATTGAAATAAATGCCTGTGAGAAATAATTATGCTAAAATTAAAGAGTTAGTTACACCTTTCATAATAAGTTATCTTCATTCTTCCTGTGACACTCACCTCCAAGCCTGGGCACCGCAAGGTGAGAAATGCATGTTTAGAGTCAGCCTTCTGATGTCAGTAGGTGAGGCACTTCTCGAAGCTGCCTTCTGCAGGTCACATGAGGGTGGGGGTTGTGGAAAAGGCAAACTTGTTTCTGAGAAAGGCTTGTTTCAGATTCAGGAGAGAGGCCCACTCCCATTTTCATTTGTATGTTTCATTTTCAACGCTGTTAAACAGATCTGTCTGTTCTAAGAGATGTCCAGCATTCAAGGAGATTAGCCTCCACCATTTTGTTTCTCTAACATGTGCCAGCGGCAGAACAGTTGCTTTTCTGATCACTCTTTCTGAATGGAGCTCTTGTTGTCCTTGATGGCATTTTCTCCTTGGTACCCCACAATTCATGTGAAATTTGCACCCCACCCCCTCAGCGGAACAGCAAATTTACCCAAGTGAGCACAACTGAGATCTGGGCTTGGTCATGCATTAACACTGAAGTGATTGTGCTCACTAAGGCAGTGTTGCTGTGAAGGGGGTTTCAATGATGTTCAAAGAAAAGTATGTATATGTTACCAGATGATACCTTGAGATGAATTTCCTTGCAAACATTTACAGGAAAATAAAGAAATGCAATAGAACTGATGAAAAGCTATACATAACAAAGGCTGATTCAGAGAAAAGAGAAAGCTCCACAGTGGCTTCTCTCATTCAACGTCCACCTGGCCTTGAGATATTCCAAGAAGGCATATTGAATGTTGGAGGCCTGGTAACCGTGTTGCAGGCCTGGGTCTTATCTCTACCTTAATCCAGGTAGAATCCCATTGGATGGCTTGAAGGAGCACATGAATATTGAAACAAAAGGAAAATAAGAGGCATTTCGACCTCATGAGGATATCGAAACGACCACACTAGGTACATTAGTGTTGCTCTCCTTACCATCGATGCACTTAGAAGCAGTTTACCAGAATGACTCCTGGAATAAAATGCTGCCTTATGAGGAACAACTGAGCAGATTGTCCTTACTCCATAAGACCATAAGATATCGAGACAGAATTAGGCCAACTGACCCATCAAGTCTATGCCTTCCTCGTTGAAGTTAGAAGACTGAGAGGTGATCTTATATAAATGTCTGAACTTCAGAGGGGTCTTGACCAGGTAGACGCTGAGAGAATGCTTCCCCTTGTGTGAGAATTTAGAGCAAGGAGGAAAATAAAAGAGAGTGCCCATTAAACATCCCCATTCAAATGAATGTGAAGCTTTGGAATTAACAACACTACACTGAGGTGGAATCTGTGTTATTGAGCATATTCAAGAACAAAACTGACTGTATTTAGTCCATAAAGGAGTTAAGGCTTATGGAGAGCAGGCAGGACAGTGGAGCCAAGACCAAGAGAATACGTAATGACCTTGCCCACTGGTGGAGTAGGCTCAGAATCACAGATCCTAATTCTAATATTTTTCTACTCTCAGTCAATGTGATTATAGTTGTCATCTACATATATTTAGTTCAGTGATTATTTGGCTAAACCTACAACCGGGGAATTAATATCAACTAAAAAAGGATCTAATGCCTATATGATGAATAAAATCTTCTCTGGCTTCCAGCCAGGTACAGGTATCAATTATAACTGACGTCTCGATGACAAGCTCTGCCATCTTCATCAGGGATGAGGCCTGGGTATGACTAGTCTGGTGGTATTTATACCCCCATTGTCCATTCATCATGATTGGGTAGTCCTCTTCCAATCAGGTTTCCGTTCTCTCACCTTGCTTACATTTGAATTCCAGTTCTTACTTAGAGCAAGACCTTTGTCTTTATTAAAATTCTTTTCCTCTAGTTTTACTTTGATGGTTTACCTTTACCAGGTGGTTCCAAAAGACATTGGCGTGGCACAATAGTTTTGGCCATCAAGGTCAATCTTATGGCCATTATGAATGCGGGTGTTTGCTACCGCTGATTTCTCCGAGTAACCCAAACTGATACATCTCCTGTGCTCCTTGATGCGGGTTTCCACCATGCGTTCCATTTGGCCAATAAACGCTGCTCCGCATTCGCAAGGAATCCTGTAAGTGCCAGCCCACCCATGTCCCAAATCATCTTTGACTCACATAAACTGTCATTTGAGCTTCCTTACGAGTTTGTGGACGGTATTAATCTGGTGTTTCTTCAGGATCTTGGCGATCCTTCCAGAAACAGTGGAAATATTGGGAAGACAGACAATAGCTACTGCTTCCTCCTCAGTGTTAGTTTTCCTGTTTTTTCCTGTTGGCTCTTTTAAGGGACCGATTGATTTCCACTGCATTCATAATGGCTATAGGATTGACTTCAATGGCACAAAACTACTATGCTACACCAGTGCTTGGTAAAGGAAGTAGTTGAAACTAGAGGAAAAGAATTTTAACAAAAACAAAGGTCTCATTCTAAGAAAGAACTGAAATTTGATCATAAACAATGTGGGAGAGTGGGAACCTGATTGGATGAGGACTATCCAATCGGGATGGACGGTCAATGGGGGCATAAATACCACCAGACTAGAAATGCCCAGGCATCATCCCTGATGAAGATGGCAGAGTTTGTCATCGAGATGTTGGCTATAATTGATACCTGTACCCGGCTAGAAGCCTGAGAAGAGTTTATTCATCATATTAACTATTTGACTTTATGTTTTAATGTTTCTGTAATAGATAAATCTGAATCCAAATCTAGCACTGATTGTGGAACATTGTTTAAACTCGTGACACAGAAACACAAAGTTTATACTAAGTGTAGCAGCTACTTGAAAATAAACCAAAACTGCTGAGAGACTAAGACAGGATAATTGACACTGTATGACACACTTTCAAATAATGAATTTCCAAATCAAAGTAGGTACATTCGATCCTTTATTATGAAACCCACAAAGCACTAAAAAACTAACAAAACTAAATTAGCGATATAACTAAGAGATGTAATTAGCGATGAAACTAAATTAGCACATCAGTTAGCAAAGTTAGTGTACAAGCAACATCAATTTCAGCTTCTCTATATGTATTTAAGTGGTCTAATAACATTCCAATTAACGTTCAGCAAAAAAAAAATCATTCCTCATGGCTTACTCACTCTGTACTTGTGTCAACTAATTGTCACACCACTGTCTGTAAGGAGCTCGTACGTTCTCCCTGTGACCACGTGGGTTTCATCCGGGTGCTCTGGTTTACTCCCAATGTCTAAAGGCCTACTGGTTTGTAGGTTAATTGACAATTGTAAATTGTCTCGTGACGAGGCTAGGGTTAAATCAGGGGTTGCTGGGCAGTGCCGTTTGAAAGGCTGGAAGGGCCAAGTTGTATCTCAATAAATAAATAAATAAAGTAACAGAGCATGAATATACTCATTGCTTCTACCACACCCTCAACCCAAATGACAAATTACTATAATAAACGCACCACAAACTGCACTACAGACAGAAAATAGATACCTGTCTCCATGGACATAAATTAGATATATGGCTCCTGTGCTACAAGATGGGGCAGCATGGAACCCAATACCAGCTCCATCTGTGGACCTTATTTGGGAATAGGAACTGCCTGGGCAAGTCGCACCTGATTTACAATGTAGATCCTCACATCTATGCAAAGACATTTTTGCCACTTTACACTTGCAAGAGACGAGGAAGGACAAAAGGGTTAAGACAGGATTTCACCCTGAAATAAATCATTTTCATGGTGGGCTTCCTTGAAGGAGTGTAATTAAAATGGCTGTATGTTTTGCTCTGGGCAAGGGAAGGTTCAAATTAAATGAGGTACAGCTTTAAGGGAATAAAGTGGGGCACTGGGTGGTGTTCCTTTGCATTGCTGCTCTGCACTTGTTCTGTCTTCTATAAATATTCAACATTCAGCACAGATTGCTGCCAGACAGTTTTTAATAGAATCGCTTAAAACAATTAATTACCAGAGTTTTCATTCAAGCTGCATTGGAACAGATACGCGTGTAATAAAAAGCATTTATTCTGCGGTTTGTGCAGGCCTTTAGGTTATTAACATGTAAATGAAATCATCACAGCTGCTCTGATTTGAACATGAGGATGTGAGGAAGCGGGATCGACCACCGACCAAAGCAGATGAGGCTCTTCTGCTTCTTTCTGTGTGAAGTCGTAGTGAGATAATCTGCCTATGTCTCCATCAACACCCCCCACCCATGTAACTCAATGAGTAAAAGAACCTTGCTGCGTAATAATGAGGCACGCAATAGAAATTACATATGTACTGGGTCTTATTACTCCTCTGTAAAGAATTTCCAAATGTTTAAGGTATAATGGAAATAATTTTTAATGTCTACAGGAAGAAGACGGCCATTAGGTAGCTGTCTGATGGAAAGAGCGGGGAACATTTTAAGACAGACAACTGATCTACTAGTCAACCTTCATCTCCCCATTGACAACCCCCAGCACCCATCCACAACTCCAAACCACACCAGAGTATTATTGAGCCACACTGACCATTATCAAATCGGGAATGAATTACAGTTCCTGTGTGTCAGCCCCTGACCAACAATAGCATTATTTCCTTCTTCCCCAGCCCTTGACCTTTCCCACCCACCTGGCTTCACCTGTTACCTTCAAGCTAGCCTCCATCCCCTACCCCCACCTTTTTATTCTGCCCTCTGCCCTCTTCCTTCTCAGTCTTGAAGGGTCTCCGCCCAAAACGTCGACTGTTTCTTCGTTTTTGTTCATTTCTATAGATGCCGCCTGACCTGCTGAGTTCCTCCAGTGTTTTGTGTGTGTGGCCTTAATAACTGTCTAAATCTGTTTAAACCGGTGTTGGAGCACCACTGATTGTTGGCCAAGAGTTTGGAATGAACAGATGAAATTTATCACCATTGGACACCAGTTGAGGGGAGGAGCTCTTTTTATCGAATAATGGACGAAGATGTAGTAGAATTCAGTATATGTATAGTAATGAAGGTTGAATTGGAATTGTTAGTGCCATCTCGGGACTCCCTGAGAAAAGAAAGGAGCAAGAAAGACAATGCCAATGTTTTAATGAACATCTCTTCATGCTCCTAATGTTTTTTAGCAATGCAATTTGAACAGAAGCTAATCTCATGGCCCTTCCTTCACCCTCACTCAGAAACATCAAAGCATTGGCTTATACGTTTCTCAGTTCATGGAAGGCAAGAGTAGCTTTGGGAGTTTTTGAAGACATCATACGGAAAGGAAAGGCAAAGGACATTATACATACAGTATATGCACTCCAAGTCATGTGGATTTCTGAAGATAGAATCTGATAACTTAAGAAACACTCAGGAAGTCAGTTATAATTCCGGTCTGGGCAAACAATTAAAGTCAAAATGGTTGTTGTGATGCGCCTAATGTGGCAGTGTAGTGGGTAGTGCTTGTTGCTCTCACTTTCAGCTTCCACCACTGGCTAGCAGTCTTGCAGAATGGAGAGCTGAATGTGTAAGCCTCTCCCTGCCTGTCTCTCAAACAAGCCTCATGTAGTGCCACCTCAATGGCGACACATGGAATCTGAGCTCCTTTCAGACTCAGGCTGAACAACAGGGGACAGGGAGTGGGTCTGGCCCCTGCACACAGAGCATGCAGGCCCACTGGCGTGTGGACACGCCCTGGCACTCGTGAACCAGGTTCCCAGCTATGGGTAAATAGCCCCACTGCCTTGTGGACCCTCAGGAGAGAGGAAGGCTACAGGAGCAAACACAGACAGCAAATCCGGAGTGGAGTTCCTAAGGTAGCTGGATGTCACTGAACATCCTTCTGGCAGCTCCTGCAGCCAAGCTGAATTGCTTCATAAGCTTCCCTTTGGACAACACTGGTGAGGCCGAGAGAGGGATCTTGATGACTGGGCATCTCAGGATCTCCACCCATGCATGTGGTGAAGATCGCCCATTGTCCTTTGAGACAGACGGATGCCAACCAACCAACCCAATGATGTTAACCAAGTCATGTGGATTTCTGAAAATAGAATCAGATAACATAAAAAAAAACAATCATCATGTCAGTTAAAAAGTTGATCTTGGGAAGCAGTTAAAGTTCCTTGACTTCATTACATCATCGTCCCTAAGGCCTGACACAATCATTCTGTCAGAAACTTCGAAGCAGGCGGTCATGGTAGAAATGACATTCACTTGGGAAGACTGGAGGCATTTCAGTTTAAGAAAGCCAGATACCAGGAGCTGGTAGAGCAGTGCCAGAGACAGAGGTGGAATGCATGATGCGAGCCTATAGAGGTGGGGTGTAGAGGTTTTGCTGGCTGCTCACTCTGCAGAACCTACTCTTTCCTTGGTATTACAGGGGCTGCAAAGTAAAGAGTCGCTGAGTGAGCCTCCAGATGGTTGTGGATCAAGAGGTGTGACCCGTGGACCAATGCAACCCTGATCAACCCTGGCTGGGTCGTGTCTAATGCTGAAAGACCTGGAACACCCGATGAACCCAGGTTACATCATTGACGATGTGTCCCAGCGCATCCTAGGTAATATCTCAGTATCAGTACTAGTAAAAGGAAAAGATAAAATGATGCTTGCAGTGGGTGTCATAGAAAATTTCCAGCAATGTCTACTCATGTAGTGGGAACAATGCTATGCCTAATGGCCTGAACTGGATACATTCAAGCTGTAATAGAATTGCAGAGGATGATTAAAGTTCAAAGTCAATTTTATTATCAAAATACATATATTTAACCATATACAACCCAGAGATTCATTATCCTGTGGGCATACACAACTAATCTACAGAATAGTAACTATAAGAGGATTAATGAAAGACCATTGAACGAGGACATTCAACCAGAGTGAAGAAGGCAACAAGCCGTGCAAGCACAAATATGAATAAATAGTAATAATTAACAAGCGCATGAGATGAAGAGTCCCTGAAAGCTGGAACATTTCAATAATGGGGCAAGTGAAGCTGAGTGTAGTTATCCCCTTTTGTTCAAGAACGCGATGGTTGAGGGGTAGTAACTATATCGGAACTTGGTGGTGTGAGTCCTGAGGCTCCTGTACCTTCTACCTGATGACAGCAGCGAGAAGAGAGCATGGCCTGAGTGGTTGAGATCCCTGACGATTGATGCTACTTTCCTACGACAGTGTTTCATGTAGATGTACTAGGTCAAATCCATTCCTTCTAGTACAATTTTCTATTCAAAGGCATTAAAAGGCTACTATTGGATATTTTGACTTTCAGAAAGCATTTGATAAAATCCCTCAGAAGGGACTTGTGGTTAAAAGTGAAATCTCATTAGATAATTTAGGATACTGTAAACTGTTGTAAAGCGAAAAGCACAGCAGCTGTCAGTGGTCAGTAGACTAATTGGAAACCTTTTGCCAGCAGAAATCACCAGAGTCCTAAGATCTTTGTGATTCACAGTTCCATTTACAAATGAAAACTAAGAACTTTAAGAATCCAAGGAGAATAAAAGAGCTTGACCTCCTTTTTGTGTGGGAAACCAGGCAGTTCAGAGTAAAAGATGAACATTCTGAACAGTTGGCCAAATACAACACACAGGGTATTTAAGATCAATAAACATTAACTGAAAGGGCAAAATCATCCAAAGAGGAAAGGACAATTATTGAATCAGATGTTTAATTCAGTATTGTGGGCCCAATGTTGTTTAGATAAATCATGAAATGGTGTTTAAAAATTAAATATAAAGAAGTATGATTGACAGTACAGGAGGGAGCGAAACAAAGAGTTTACTGGGCCTGATGACATCAGTAATGAACAGTGATTAATGGTGTGATTTTACAGTGTTAAAAACAAAAAAAAGACTTGAAATTCTATGGCACCTCTGAGAACATCACAAAGCACTTTACAGCTAATAACTTACTCTTGAAGTGGGGTCACAATTATAACAGAATGCAAAAGATAAATGGGGTTTGTGAGCAAAATCACTTGTGCAGTGAATGGTGTTTATCAGGACCTCATAACCTGTAGCTGAAACTGAATCGGACCAAGTCTTAAAACTGGAATTAGATAGAGGACAAGGGAAAATAATTGGCAAGATAATTGGGTGTTTTTGGTGAAATGAGACTAATTGGAATGCATTCATGGGATAAAGTTGGAAAATGCAGAAACACTCAACAGGTCATGCAACATCTGTGGAAAGATGAACAGTTAATACACTATTGTGCAGAAGTATTAGACACATATATATAGCTAGGGTGATTTATGCAAAGCACTAAACTGCTGCTGCAAAAAAAGCAAACACATTTCATGACATTTGTGAGAGATAATTAACATTCAGATATGGGTTTCTATTGTGGGCTGAGAGTGATAAGGGGGCTGGGAGAGGGTTGGGAAAAGGGGAAGCATTGGGAAGTAGTCATTCTGTAATGATCAATAAACCAATTGTTTAGAATCAAATGACCTTGCCTGGTGTCTCTGGGCTGGGTGTGTTTGCACCTGCCCAACCCCCGCTTCCTGGTACTCCTTGCCTGTTACCTGTTCCACACACTCCACTTCCACTATTCCCAATATCCTTTTTTCCCTCCAGTTTTGCAAAGTATTTTTCTCCACTCCATGTTGACAAACACAGTACTGTGCAAAAGTCTTAGCACACTAGCTTTATATGTATAAAGACTTCTGCACAATATTGTGCTTCGAATCAAAAGAGCATTGCCAGAACTGAAGGCTCCTTGACTTTCTACAGATGCTGATGCTTTCCAGTATTTCCTGATTTTATTTCAGATTTCTGGCATCTGCAGTTCAAAGTGATTTGTGTTTTACCCGTAGTCAGCTTGAATGGTCACATCTTATGTCATAGTGATTCAATATGTCTGTTCTATGACTCCATAATTTACATCGATGTGTTTACAATAAAGGACCATGCTGAAAAATAAACTATTGTCTAAAAACTATTGGGTTGACAGCAAGTATAACATTTTCATGAATGATGGTACCAGACCCTTGATAGAACATTCCAACAGGGCTCTGTTTTAGAGTGTCATGTGTACAAGGAACTTTTCACACGGCAGAACCTTCTCAGTGATGTGGCATCTTGGATGTTGTTACTTATCTCCTGCAGTGATGCCCGAATCAATTTGCAACATAGAGGTATGAGTGCCCTCAGTACCGACAAGCCCAGAGCGCAATGCATCCAGCATGGTCACAGTGTTAACAGCATGATTCAGAACTGTATTTGTGTAAAATGTACAGTTTCTTTCATAATACCATTAATTTGCAGGAGGTCATGTCTTAAATAAAACGTTCAACTTGTGAATACGTAATTTTGTTATTGGTAATGATAAAGTGAATGTTGGCACATGGCCTAGTGGATAAGGCATCGGTCTAGTGATCTGAAGGTCACTGGTTCGAGCCTCAGCTGAGGCAATGTGTTGTGTCCTTGAGCAAGGCACTTAACAACACATTGCTCTGCGATGACACCGGTGCCAAGCTGCTTGGGTCCTAGTGCCCTTCCCTTGGACAACATCGGTGGCGTGGAGAGGGGAAGGCCTGCAGCTTGGGCAACTGCCGGTCTCCCATACAACCCTGCCCAGGCCTGCACCCTGGAAATCTTCCAAGGCGCAAATCCATGGTCTCACAAGACTAACAGATGCCTATTACTGATAAAGTATAAATCAATCAGCCAATCACAATCCATTCTTAATAATGATCCTTCAGATTCTGTCTGTGGTCCAGACCATCCTCCTAGCCAGTACCTCACTGAATAGCAGGTCGGACAGCATCCGTGGAAACGAGCAGTCACTGGAGTTCCTTCAGCATGTTGTACGTGTTGATTGGACCACAGCATCTGCAGTGTACTTTGTGTTTACCTCACTGAATTTATTGCTCAATGGTTGAAGAAAATGGTGAGCATAACCATGTTCCTAATTACGGCTGTAATTTTTGACAGAGCCCAGCTGAACTCTAACAGGGCAAGAACCATCCTCAAAGTTCATCCATCAAGCCCAAGAAGCCCAAGTGTCAGTGGCCAAATACACCCCCAGCTGAACGGCAGCCTTGCTGACACCATGTCCAAACAGCTGGGGCTGTATCTGTGTATCTGTTCTCGAACTGCATTTTATACGGTGCTGCACGTTTATTATCCCTATTATGGTAATTTGCCACATTAGTGGTGGTGTGGAAAAAGCGAAGGGACTAAGTTACAACTTTGTGCTTTATTTGGGGCAGTTTGCAGGTGGGGCCCAACAAATTGGCTGCCACATTTTGCTATGTCTTTGCTCCTGACTTTTGCCATCCTACCACCACCTCCCCCAACCCGCTCACATCACCTGCCCTTCCTTCATAAATTTACTCCTCTCTGAGGTACCCACACTTTGTCAAAAGGCAAAAATATTCCCTTAAACCATTTTCTGCAGCAGTGTCACTTTGAAATCTTGCTCATTAAAGGTTGAAACAGCTTTGATCTGGAGTAATATGTTCACTTTTCCAGTTGACTGTGCAGCGATGGAAGACTACAGGAGGTCATGATTTATAACCTTTAACACAGCTTTTCCTCACATTTACTGCTAAGTTTATTGATTCGTTTTCGGAAGGGTGGCAGCATCCCATTCTACCGGCTTTAATCTATTTTGTACTGATGTCTATCGCTTCAATAAGATTCTCAGAGAGTGGAATGTAGTTAGAAGAGAACATTAAAAGTGATCTTGGATCTCAAAAAAACTCAGTTCAAACTTACCTTACGATGCACTATGTTATGCTCCTCTCTATATACGGTTACCAAGAATTCTCAACATTCAAACTTTAAAGTAAATTTATTACGTATATGCCACTGTATACTAACTTGAAATTCACTTTCTTGCAGGCATTCGCAGTGGACCAAGAAATGATGGCAATGACTGACAAATGTCAATGTACAAAATACAAACTGTAAATGCAAAAATAAATAATCCCAGAAACTTAAGTTGTAGTCCTTGAAAGTGAATCCATAAATTGTGGAATTAGTTCAGAGTTGAGGGGAGTGAAATTATCCATGCTGATTCAGGAGCCTGATGGTCAAAGAGTAATGAAGCTGAAGCTGGTGGTGTGGGACCTGAGGACCTGAGGCTCCTGGGCCTCCGACTCTACGGCAGCAGCGAAAAGAGAAAGTGACCTGAATGGAGATGGGGTGGGGTTGGGGTCTATGATGGTTTTGACTACAAGTTCTAATCCTGTTGATGTCATTGGTGCTAAGGCATAGTTTCAATGGCGAGTCTGAATGAATATTAGACACTGTCAAATGCATCAAAAGCAGGAGATACTCTCTGACTGGTGGAAAGACAAGAAACTGCAGATGTTGAAATCTGGAGCAATTTAGGAACTCTGGAGGAACTCAGTGACTTGAACAGCATGCGTTGGGGGGGGGGGGGTAGTGGTGGAAGAGTTGCCGACATTGCAAGTGAAGTCCACAGGGCAAGAGTGGTTGACATGAGTAAAAAATTTCCCACCCTTTCTCTTATTAAAAAAGTGCTATTCTCTTTCTCAGTTCGTTCATCTCTGCCAAATCTGTTCCAAGGATGAGGCTTTCCTTTCCAGAGAAGTTCATCTTCAAAGAACGGGTTTTCCCTTCCTCCACCACTGATGTTGTCCTCTCCCACATCTTCTCCATTTCCCAAAAATCCACACTCACCCCATCCTTCCATCACCTTAACAGTGATAGACTTTCCCTTGTCCTTACATACCACGCCATGAATGTCTGCATCTGTCATGAGCACCTGTGTTTGTTAATTATTGTCTTAACGAGAGTCATTAAACCCTGGTGCTTTCTATTTAATCTTGTCAAGTTTATTTTGACTGACATGGGTTTTCAGTGTACAGTGATTATTTAAAGCGGACTCCCAATTAGCGCGTATGGCGGTGTCCTTGTGTGTGTTTCCTGTATGACTCATCTCGTGGTGTCACTTGGTCAAGCCACTGAACTTCAATTAGAGTCCCAATGAATAAACTCTTGTTTCTGCAACAGAAGAGGTTGTCATTCCTCCGACCTGCATTCAGTCGTACATCAACACACACCGTGACAGCATGCAACACACCAGTCTCCGCAACTTCCGCCATCACCAAAGGGATCTTACCACCAAACCTATCTCTACCTTTCCCCTCCCCCCAGCTTTTCACAGGCATTGTTCCATCCTTTCCCTACCCTCAGCTTTTTATTCTGGCATCTTCTCCCTTCCTTTCCAGTCCTGAAGAAGGGTCTCTGCCCAAAACGTCAATTGTTTACTCATTTCCAGAGATGCTACGTGATCTGCTGTGTTCCTCCAGCATTTTGTCTGAGTTTTTTTGGATTTCCAGCATCTGCAGAGTTTCTTGTGTTTATGATGTAAGCAAACTCGTCTCAAATATGTTCAGCATGTGAACATTCAAGTTCTCCCATTGGCCAGTCTTTCATCCTGGGCTGATAGCCACTGGTTTCATGTGCTTTTATCCAAAGGAAACATTTCCTTATCTTAACCAGGCCAATCCCTCATCCTGAAGTAGGCTCTTGGCCCGAAACGTTGACTGTTTATTCATTTCCATATACGCTGCCTTGCCTGCTGAGCTCCTCCAGCATTTTGTGTCTATGTGCTTTGGATCTGCAGACTTCTTTGTGTTTACAATCTGTCGTCGTGTAGTTTATGGCCACTGTTTGATAGTTGGGAGGGAGAAAAAATGTGGGGTAGGAAGTGGAAGGCTATTTGGAACAAGTTTATTTCTTCCTTTCTATAAAGGGGAGCAGATTTCTGGAGCTCAGAGACAAGAGGCTGGGAACATGAATCGATAAATGAACTGTAACAAGGCAGTTGTGTTGAATTTTCATGAAGACATTCAATTTATTCAGTAGCTTCATGATTCAATTAATTCTTGGCAAGCACTTGTAAATACAGGCTCAAATGAATAAATAGATGGTTCAGTGCATCCTGATGTTGCTGCCTTTTTTTCATTCTCACTCTCACTGATCCTATTCCACGTACAGTTAATCTTTCCTTGCATGCACTTCCATCGATTTTGCTCCTGTGCTCAAATTAAAGATGATCATTTCTTTCCAGTTTTGGTATTTTATGACATTCTCTCTCTCTCTCTCTCTCTCTCTCTCTCTTTCTATCTCCCTCTCTCTGTTCCTCCCCTTCGACCTTCTCTCCTTCTCTCCCTCTCCCTTTATCTCTCTCCTCCCCTCCCTCTCTTCCATCTCTCCCTCTCTCTCTCACTCTCCCTCATTGTCTGCATGTCTGTCTTTCCCTTGTACTCTCTCTCTCTGCTTCCCTCTCTCTTCTCTCCCCTCTTTCTCTCTCCCTCCCTCTCTCCCTGCCCCTTGCCCTCTCTCTTCTCTATCTCTCCCCTCTCTCTGCCTCTCTCCCCTCTCCACCCTCTCTCTCCTCTCTTTCTATCCCCCACTCTCTGCCGCTCCCCATCTCCCTTCTCTTCCTCTCTCCCTCTCCCTCCTTTATCTCTTTCCTCCCCTCTCTCTCTTCACCATGAGGGAAATCTTCAATTACATCTCATGATTTGAGACAGTGTCACCTTCATGACCTTTGTCAGTTGATATAATCTCATCCTGATCTCATTTTTTCCCTTTTTACATTTTCCCCGTTATGATAATTTTTATTTTACTTCTATTACTTGTTAAATTCAGCCTTTCTGTTTCCATCCCAGACCAGGGATCTTAAGCACTTTGCTTAGCACCAGATTTCTCTGGCCTGGACTAACAAAAGTGCATAAAATCCAAAGACCTGGAATGAGTTGAGAACTAGCAACCATTTGCAGTCACATGTATATGTCTGTCCTTATAGACAAGAAGCAATAAGGTAAGGTGTAAAAAGAGTTTTGGTTAGGAAGGCATTTAATTCCCTTTGCATTTAGCCCACCCCATGGCAACAGAACCTGTTGAGGACAGTAAATTATGGCTTGAAAGATGTTTTGCACTATTTATCCACACTATTGGTAAGACCTGCTCGAACATTCCTGCTGTTTGGATCTTCACCTGGCTATGCCATCAGCTCCCTTTTACAGTCCTTCCACATTTCTGGGCTACGTTTGGACCTCTAAATAGTTTCCAGAAGCACATGCTTCGATGGTACACAAAAAATCTCAGGCCTTTTCCAGGAACGAAAGCCTCTGAACAAAACATGACTACCTGTCATTCACTTGCATCCTTCAGTGGATGTTTGAAGGGAAGGAGTATACTTTGTTTAAATAAAGAATGTCAAAAACTTCCATCAGAATCATCAGATAGTCTTTGGATAATATGCCATTAATTCTGCCTCAATATTCTCAAAGCCCAGTCCGTTGACTCCTTATTTCAGTTAATTTCCTTTTCCCCCTATTCCACTGGGCTCCTTGATTAGGGCAGCTGATCCGTTTTCGAATGGGTCAGCGTAAAGCAGCCGGCTTACATCTACTCGCTGCTGGTTCGTCATCATAGCCCGTGCGGCTATGTTCGTCCCAGGGCAGCCAAGAATTGTGGACTCTGAGTTGCTTCAGTGCCTGTGGCTGCTTCGTGAATTCAGTTGTTTTCGTGTCCGGCTGCGTTGCCAGCCGTTTTGCCGCTACCTGAGCTAGGATGCGAATTCTGTTATTTTTGTGTTCAGCTGAGATTTTGCTGGCCGATTGTCGCCGCTCCGAGCCGCCAAAAGTAAGAGGCCGTCTTCATGAGCTTCTCCACGTCAAAATATGTTTTGTGTCTTGCTGTTTGTTTTTGTCGTCTTGTGTCCAGCTGAGTGGGCCTGCCTGTACTGCCGCTGCTCCGAGCCGGGATGCCAGTGGTCTGTTATTGTTTGTTCCTCCGCTTCCTCAGCCGCTCATTGTAACAAATATAGCAGAAATAATATTAGGAAATTCCTAAAGAATATTGGGGCTGATTTGAATATATTGAGGAAAGGAAGGATCTTGGTGTAATCCCAGAAGATGACGCATAGGAAGACAGATGGTTAAAACTGCATAAAGGAATTTCTTGATATGGACTGTTTAGAATTTAAGAAGAGAGAGGTTATTGGTAAAACTTTCTAAAACTTCAGTTGATCTTTAGCTGGCCACACTAAAGGAAGGAGATCGAAGTTCAAACTTCAAAGTCTAAAGCAAAATTTATTATCAGATACATACATGTCACCACATACAGCCCTGAGATACTTCTTCCTGCAGGCATACTCAGCAAATCTATAGAATAGTAACTGTAAACAGGATCAATGAAAGAACAGGAGCATAGAACAACAAACCAGGCAAATGCAGATATCACTAAATAGAAATAAATAATGAGAGCATGAAATAAAGAGTCCTTAAAGTGAAACTGTTGGTGGTGGGAACATCTCAATAGATGAGTGTAGCTATCCTCATTTGTTCAAGAGCCTGGAGGTTGCAGGATAGTAGCTGTTTGTGGTGCGAATCCTGAGGTGCTTGTACCTTCTACCTGATGGCAACAGTGAGAAAAAAGCACAGCTTGGGTGGTGAGGATCTTTGATGATGGACATTTTCTATGACAGCATTTTATGTCAGTATGCTCAATGGCTGGGAGGGCTTTACCGATTAAGTACTGGGCTGAATCCAATACCTTTCGTAGGTTTTTCTGCTCAAAGGCTTTGGTATTTCCATACCAGGCTGCAATGCAGCCAGTCAATACACTCTCCACTACACATCTATAGAAGTCTGCCAAGGGTTTGATGACATGCCAAATCTCTGCATATCACTAAGGAAGTAGAGACACTGCTTTCTTTGCAATGACATTGATATGATTGGCAGGTGTGGGTACAGAGGAGATTGACCTGGCTACTGACTAGTGTGGTGTGTTTCAGCTATTAGGAGATGAGAAACGGTTGACCCAACTGAGATACAAACCCAATGTGGTATACATTGGTTAGAGAGAATGAAACATTTTCATACAGCAGAATTGTCTTAAAACAGAAGGCATGGGTTTAAGTTTCGGGAAAACAAGGGGTGGGATGATAGCTTAGTGGTTACCGCACTTCACAATGCCAATGACCCGGGTTCAATTCCCACCAAAGTCTGTAAAGAGTTTGTGCGTTCTACCCAAGGGTTTCCTCCGGGTGTTCTGGTTTCCTCCCACAGTCCAAAGACCTATCAGTTGGTTGGTTAATTGATCATTGTAAATTGTCCTGCGATTAGGCTAGTGTTAAATCAGGGTTTACTGGGAAGCATGCTCGAAGAGCCAGAAGGGTCTATTCCACACTGTATCTCAATAAACAATGCATAAATAAATAAGGCTTTCACCCAGAAGGTGGCTGGAATGTGGAATACATTGCCTGATGGGATGGTGGAAGCAGAGACCCTCACAACATTAAGATGCATCGAGATGAGTATTTGAACAATCAAGTCTGTATGATGTCTTTATTTTTTGCAGTTCAGAATAACTTTTGAACCTTTCATATTACTGCTGTGGATAAACAATATGACGTATGTTGGTGATAGTAAACATGAATCTGATTCTGATAAGGCATAGGTGTCCAAGAGGTAAGTGCTGGTGTGCTGGATTGGTAGGGGTCATAGTTGCCATAAAGATGGTGGGCCAATGGGCTGCCTTCTGTTCTGTAAGACTATACAAAACCATGACAACAGCCTCTGGGATAGATGAGCCAGATCCAACCTGCACTCCACACAATATTGCCTTACAACGCAGAGAAGATCATTTAGTCCATTGAGTCTGTGATTAGTCAAGGACCAATCCCACTTCTTACCATTTCTTTCTGTACCCTATGCTTCCCAGATTCTATGCAACACCCAGTACTATACTGACATCTCACGAGGCCAATTAATCACCATCTTGCATTTCAGGAAGTTGGAAGAAACCGGAACGCCTAGAGGAAACCCATATGTTCACAGGGAGAACATGCAAAGCACACACACACACACACGTACACACGCACACACACACACACACACACACACAGGCACACACGCACACACACACACACACACACACACACGCACACACACACACACGCACACGCGCACGCACGCACACACACACACATGCACACACGCCAATATTGACCCCAGGATCAGATGGCCTCAGTTCTGCATGTCCTCACCTAACCTTGGTTCTGTGTGTCCTCATCTGACCTCCCTGCATGTTCTCATCTGACATTCATTCTCCGCAACCTCTATCACTTTAGGCCAACAAGATCTCACCCTAGCTTTGGCCTGTGTATAGAACCATAAGACATAGGAGCAGAATTAGGCCATTTGGCACATTGAGTCTTCTCCGATATTCCATATTGGCTGATTTATTATTCCTATCAACCCCAGTCTCTTGCCTTCTATCCATAACCTTTAACACCCTTTCAAATCAAGAGCCAATCAACCTCCACTTTAAATATACACAACAACATGACTTCTGCAGTCATTTGTGGCAATGAATTTCAGTTTCCCTACCATATGGCTAAAGAAATTCCTTCTTATCTTTGTTCTAGAGGGATGTCCCTTTATTCCAAGGTTGTGCCCTCTCATCCTGGTTTCCTGCACTATCGAAGACATACAGTATCCTCATCTCACCTACCTTGAGGAACGTTTGCTCTCACACTATCACAGGTCTGCATAATTGCATCTGCCCTGAGGAATGTACATTCAGGCTTGACTTTGATGTGACCTCAGATGCAGGCCTGAAGCCTGTGCTTATCCAGTTCTGGGCATGTGTGTGCACATAAGTTTTTGGAAGCCCATAAGACAGTAAGGTATTGGAGCAGAAATAGACCACTCAGCCCGTCAAACCTGCTCTGTCATTCCATCATGACTGATTTATTTACCCTCTCAACCCCATTCTCCTGCCCTCTCTCGTAATCTTCGACACCCTGACTAACCAAGAACCTATCAATCTCCACTTCAAATATACTGAATAACTTGGCCTCCACAGCTTTCTGTAGCTATGAATTCCACAGATTCACCACACACTGGCTGAAGAAAATCCTTCTTATCTCCGTTCTAAATGGACATCCCTGTATTCTAAGGCTTTGCCCTCTGGTCGTAGACTCACCGCATCGATTCTGTCTAGGCCATTCAATATTCGATAGGTTTCAATGAGAACACACCTCATTCTTCTAAACTTCGAATACAGGCCTAGAATCATCAGCCACCGTCCATACTTTAATCCTTCAATCCTAGAATCACTCTTGAACAGGGTCAATGCCAGTGCTGGGCACATGCCAGCACACCTTTCCATAAATAAGAAGCCCAAAATTGTTCACAATACGCCAAGTGATGGGTGGTGATGTCTGGTGATGGGTGAGGCTCACTGTCCGCTGTCTTCTCTTGCCTGCTGTTTCCAGGGATTTCCCTCAGTCACTGGGCGCAGGAGCATGGGGGAAGTGGAATAGTGACTTCCCAGAACATCATTTCTATTTATTTAAAACTTTATTTCCCTGTGTTTAATTCTTGAGGCTTTGGAAGCTTTCAGGAACTCTGAAAAAGGCAATTTAGGAAAGATGAGTCATGGGAGTAAGGTCGATGTCAGCTGAATTTGCACCAGTGTGTTTATGACTTTTTAGTAACGAA
This sequence comes from Hypanus sabinus, assembly GCF_030144855.1. Classification (NCBI taxonomy): domain Eukaryota; kingdom Metazoa; phylum Chordata; class Chondrichthyes; order Myliobatiformes; family Dasyatidae; genus Hypanus; species Hypanus sabinus. The sequence goes on from NC_082718.1 coordinate 83,429,924, forward strand.
CAGGGCTTGGCAAAAGATGTTTTCCTGAATGAAGCTGGACTGCAGAACATTGCAAACTGAAGGCAGAGGCTCCATTAAGCAGTGAAGGATTCAGTGAGTATTTGTGCCACTGGAAAAGCATTGGTGTTTCCGGTTTGTGGCTGTATCATGGCCTGGTATGGAAACTCCAATGCCTTTGAACAAAAAATCCTATGAAAGGTGATGGATTCGCCCCAGTCCATCGCAGGTAACACCCTCCCAACCACTGAGCACATCTACATGAAATACTATTGTAGGAAAGGACCATCCATCATCAGAGATCCTCACTACCCAGACCGTGCCCTTTTCTTGCTGCTGTCATCGGGTAGAAGGTACAAGAGCCTTAGGACTTGTACTAGTTTTACCCCACAGACATTGGACTCTTGAACAAAATGGGATAATTACACTTACTTGCCCATCCATTGTGATGATCTCGGAACCAATCATCTCACTTTAAGGACTCTTTATCTTGTTATTACATGTTCTCATCATTTATTACTATTTGGTAATATTTGCATTTGCAAAGTTTGTTGTCTTCTGCACTCTAGCTGATCTTTCATTGATCCTATTATCGTTACTATTCTATAGATTTGCTATGCCCATAGGAAAATAGTTCTCAAGGTTGTATATGATCACATGTATGTAAGTTGATAATAAATTTTACTTTGAAATTCGAACAAAGTTACCATACTCTTTACTCTATGCTCCATCTTGAACCCCTTGGAGTCACTCATCGTGGAATTAGACCCAGCAACACTGGCAATCCTCCATGAATACCACTCCTATTTTTTTCTACCTCCATTTCCATCAATTGCCCCGAGAGCTTACCACTCTCCTACTCATTCAGGGCAACTCACAGTGGTCAAGTGACCAACTAACCCACCTGTCTCTGGGATGTGGGAGAAAACTGGAAACTGATCCACATGGTCAGAGGAAGAACCTGCAAACTCCACATGGACAGCTCCAAAGTTCAAAAACGGAACCGGAGCCTCTAAATGAGCCGGAGGAGCAACATTTGGGAGGGTAGATAATCTTTATTTCTTTGATGTTTGCCTCATAAAGATCGGGAAGAGGATTCACTTTTACAAAGCAGACTGAGTTCCCGTACGTATACCCTAACCACATCACAGTGCATCAATCCAACTCCTGCAGGAAACTTGATGTGAGTCCAAGGAAATTTAGGGTGAAAGTAACCTTGAAGATGTTTGCCTTTTCTTAAAGATTAACTTTTTTTTTGTCACGCACGCATTGAAACATGCAATGAAATGCGTCTTTGAGTCAAGGGCCAACGCAGTCCGAGGATGTGCTGGTGGCAGCCCGCAAGTGTCGCCATGTGTAGCATGCCCACAACTTACTAACCCTAACCTGTATGTCTTTGAAATGTGGGAGGAAACCAGAACAGCTGGAGGAAACCCACATGATCATGGAAGGAGCTTACAAACTCCTTAGAGACAGTGGCGGGAGTTGGACGGCAATGGCCAATTGCTGGTGCTGTAATAGCATATTGCCAGCCATTGTAATATGGTACCGGTACGCACACATTTGTATTTCCACTTGTCCCACATGCAGTATTCCATTGCACCAAAGGAGGCTCTTCGGCTCACTGCAGCTGCTTTGAACCAGCTCTTCTGTTTGCCCTGCATGTTCCCCACAGTCTTGCAATTTTCCATCCAGGTCCCCAGGCTTTCTCGTGTCAGCAGCCGATGGTCACTTCACAGTGTAAATGAACAGCTAGCACCCGATGGAAGCTGGAGTCACTTGCAGAACCGCAAACAAATCAACTTTCAGCCATGGCGGCCTTGTGGTCAAGTTCCAGAACCGTTATCGTGAGGGCTGAACTGCTGATAGGGCAATATGAGCTGAAGTCCCACCACAAAGGCAGTTGGGGTTTTTAAAATGAGCCCAATCCAAATATAAAGTCAAACCCTACCAGACTGTAATGAAATCAATACAGGCTGCTTGCGTTTCTCAGGCATGAAGATCTGCCATTGTTACCTGGCCTGCCCCATGCTTGTTATAAAACGGACAAAAAAGGTGCAGAGTTCAAGGGATATGTAGTAACTGCTAGCCAGCATCTCCAATGAGCAAATAAAACAAAAGGCAGGTATGGAACAAGATCTCATTCTTTAAGATAAAAGGCTGAGTTTGCCATCAGTGTAGGCTACTGAATGCAGGAAATAAAGCATATTAGATAAGGGACACGGGACATAAGAGGGCACCTACTTTATGCAGATGCTTGGCAGAATCTTCTAGAACAATAGAAAGACGCACAATAAAGATCAACTCAACAGCAGACATGGGGGGGGGGCGAACTGCCCCTTTAAGCCTTTCCTCAATCTTCTTACAGCCGTCCCAAATTAAAAAAATACACACAAAAAAATTGCTTCAAGAGTTTTGTGAAAAGCCTTCTGCTCGGGTCAAAGGGTTAGGAAACAGAAACGAAAAACGTTTGAGAATCCCAGATGGAAAGTCAGTCATAAAATTCAATGTGTGCATTTTACTGTGGAGCTTATCACATCAGTGTCTGTGAGGATTTGGCTTCCGCTGGTGCCAAAAGGTTATTGGCACACACATGCACACACTCTGGCATTTGTAAGTGTCTTAATAAAAAATAAATGTGAAAAAAACGCTCGGCTGATAGCCCAGTGGATAAATGCACTTCATTTTTGTGTGGTACTGAGCAATCTGAAGCTGAACTGTGGTGTCACCTGCCTTAGTCTGTGCAGTGATCCCAGTCAGGACAACAATTTGAGGCTAGAGTTAAAATCATTCCTGCTGGGTTGAAAGGGTAACGTCACCAGGGTCACAGATTGAGGATTGAGGATTCTGACCAGGAGCGTTAATGAGGCAGAATTGATGGGGGCCCTGCAGGGTGATGAAATCAGATGTGCTCATGTCCCCAAAGCGGCCCAAGTAACTTTCTGCAGTTTACCGTTTCACAGGTATGTTGTTCTGTTTGTGGGGCAGAAGTTGGCGAAGCCCAAAACTGAAGACAACCATCTTTTCCAGCATGTCCAATACAGATTCCCAGCACTTATAGAGTTTTTGCTACAGAAATTGAAGACAATGTTTCTGTTTCTTCCACACACGGTGGCAAAGTGGTCAGCACGACGCTTTGCAGTACAGGCAACCCAGGTTCAATTCCCGTTGCTGCCTGTTCATACGTTCTCCCCGTGACCGCGTGTGTTTCCTCCAAGTGCTCTGGTTTCCTCACACAGTCCAAAGAAGTACCAGTTGGCAGCTTAGTTGGTCTTTGAAAATTGTCCCGTGATCAGGCTAGGATTAGGTTGAGGGTGGCACGACTCGATGGGCTGGAAGGCCTATTCCACGCTGTATCTCAGTAAATAAATAACTGGTCAGAGCTTGCAGGGATGTCAGCTGTTTCTGCAGACTCTGCACTCACCTCAGCCACCCCGACTCCTTGCACATGGGCTCTAGAGTGAGGGCAGCAACAGCTGCGATGCCCCCTCCCACTTTTCAGTGGTATTGTAGGTGAAACAGCTCCCCACAAAAGTGCTGGAGTGTAGACAGAGTTCCTGGTTGCACACCGCACCAGGGGAGGGCTGCACGAGGTGAGGATCAAGAAATTGGGTTAAAAAAGTATGTTCAGATTTGACAGGAATGAGAATAGACAATAGACAATAGACAGTAGGTGCAGGAGTAGGCTATTTGACCCTTCTAGCCAGCACCACCATTCACTGTGATCATGGCTGATCATACACAATCAGTACCCCGTTCCTGCCCTCTCCCCATATCCCTTGGCCTCAGTATCTATAAGAGCTCTATCTAACTCTCTCTTGAATGCATCCAGAGACTTGGCCTCCACTGCCTTCTGGGGCAGAGCATTCCACATATCCACCACTCTCTGGGTGACAAAGTTTTTCCGCATCTCTGTTCTAAATGGCCTACCCCTTATTCTTAAACTGTGGCCTCTAGTTCTGGACTCACCCATCAGCGGGAACATGCTTCCTGCCTCCAGTGTGTCCAATCCCTTAATAATCTTATATGTTTCAATCAGATCCCCTCTCATCCTTCTAAATTTCAGTGTATACAAGCCCAGTCGCTCCAATCTTTCAACATATGACAATCCCGCCATTCTGGGAATTAACCTTGTGAACCTACGCTACACTCCCTCAATAGCAAGAATGTCCTTCCTCAAATTTGGAGACCAAAACTGCACACAATACTCCAGGTGGGGTCTCACCAGGGCCCTGTACAGTTGCAGAAGGACCTCTTTACTCCTATACTCAATTCCTCTTGTTATAAGAGCCAGCATGCCATTAGCTTTTAGAACTCCCAGCTCTGCAGTAATGCTCTGTCCAAATGATAAAAATGAACACTTTCTCTTACCATGTGTTTTTTTTTGTGAACACCAGCCTTATTTTGACATTTTAGTCCCTCTCACGGCTAATAGAAACACTGGTTACACTCCTTAGAAAAGGGCCCATTACTTGGGGGCAGGGAGTCAAATGGATGCCTGCCCCAATGCAGAGTTATCACGTTCCTGGATAATAGAATGACCCTGTTAGCTGCCCGGAGAATAGGCTGACATAATAGCATAAGCACTGCGAATAAAGTGGTTATTTTTGGAATTCAATTGAAATGGTGGCATGCAGCTGACAGTATGGGATTGAACAAGATGCAGTGTGCTATGGGGGGGAAAAAAGATAGAACTTAGGGGACTGTAGAGTTGATAGTGAACGACAGACCTGGAACAAGTGAGAGGAATAGAATGGGGCCTTCAAAACGAACAGGGAGCTTGTGTGAATTCACTCCATGGCTATCTCTCTGTTACTGCTTTAGGTCTCGTGCTTGGCCATTAATAACGTGATACGAAGCATCGGTCTGACATTTCTTTCCACCAGCCCCTCCCTTCCGTTTCTCTTGGTTCTCGGTTTTAATTGTTCTTTTTAATATTCACTCTCAGGATTCAGGTGTTACTGATAAAACTGGCAGTCAGGGGCCATTCCCACCTCAGTGGCTTTCTGCCCTCTTTCAGAATAAAAGTCAAGTTTAATATCACTGGCATATGTCCTGAAGTTTGTTGTTTTGTAGCAGCAGTACAATGCAATACATAGTTATTTTAAAACTATAAATTACAGTAAGTATATATAAACCAAATTAAATGAGTTGTGATAAAAGAGAGAAAGAAAAATAGTGAGGTAGTTTTCATTGTCCATTCACAAATCTAATGGTGGGGGTTCAGGCACTCTGAACTACACTGAACATTCCTAGACTGTTTCAAGGACTCTGCGTTTGATGTTTCATATTCTGTCTGTTATTTGCTCATTTTTTTGTCGTTGGCGCGATTTGTTCTTTTGTTTTTACACATTTGGTGTTTGATGTTTTCTTTGAATGGGTTCCATGGTGGTTCTTTGTTTCGTGGCTGTCTGTGGGAAGACAAATCTTAGGGTTGTATACTGCATACAAACTTTGATAATAAATGTATTTTGAATATTTGAATCTTGGGGACACTGTTCCCGAAATGTTGAGTGTGAGTCTTCAAGCTGTTATACCTTCTCCTTGATGGTAGTCATGAGAAAAGGACACATCCTGGGTTTTTAAATAGAATATAGAACAGTACAGCAAATTACAGGCCCTTCAGCCCAGAATGTCATGCTGACCTTTTAACCTACTCTAAGATCAATCTATTCCTTCCCTTCCACATAGCCTTTTTTTTATTTTTGTGCATATCAAAGTGTCTATTAAGTATCCTTAATGTTTCTGCCTTTACCACCACATCCAGCAGTGTGTTCCACACACTTAACACTCCCTGTGTTTAAAAAGAAACTGTAAAATCACCTCTGTACTTTCATCTAATCACCTTAAAGTTATGCCCTTTTGGATCAGCCATTTCCACCCCGAGTAAAAGGCACTGGCTGTCCACTCTATCTATGCACTTTATTACTTTATCCTCCTCTATCAAATCACCCACCATTCTCCAGAGGAAAGCCTTAGTTTATTCTACCTGGTTATGAGGGTCCTTAATGATGCATGCCACCTTTCTGAGGTATCACCTTTAGAAGATGTCCTCGAGGCTGAGGAGGCTGGTGCCCATGATGGAACTGGAGGAGTTCACAACTTTCTGCAGCTTTTCCCAATCCTGTGCAGTGGTCCCTCCATACCAGATGGTGATGTAACTAGTTTGAATGCTCTCCATATACATCTACAGAAATTTGCAAGTGTCTTTGATGACATTCGAAATCTCCTCCAACTCCTAATGAAATCTAGCCGCCACTGTGCCTTCTTTATAACTGCATCAATATGTTGGATCCAGAATAGATCCTCAGAGATGTTGACACCCGGGAATTTGAAGCTACTCACCCTTTCCACTTCTGATTCTTAGCTGAAGGCTAGTGTGTGTTCCCTCAGCTTCCCCTTTGTGAAATCCACAGTCATTCCTTGCTCTTACTGATGTTGAGTGCAAGGCTGTTGTGACACCACTCAATCAGCTGATCTATCTCACTCCTGCACACCTTTTGAAATTCTGTCACCAATAGGTGCGTCATTGGCAAATTTATAGATGGCACCTGAACTCTGTCGAGCCACACGGTCAGGGCTATAGAGAGAGTAGAGCAGTGGGCTAAACACTCATTCCTGAGTTGCACCTTGTGCTGATTGTCAGTGAGGAGGAGATGTTATGTCCAATTCACACAGACTGTAGTCTCCCAGTGAGGAAGTCAAGGATCTAATTGAATCGGGAGCAAGTTACAGCTTGTGATTCAGCTGGGAGCTCAGAGAATTCGACCGTTGTAGGTAGGATTTAAGCCTACCTGGTCAATACCTGTGGAGGAGGGGGAATTGCGCAGGCGCGAGTGACGTCAGCGTCGAGCGCGCACTTTAAAAGGCAGGACTTCTTTTCAGAGCGGGCAGCGGAGTCTGTGGAAGCAGAGTCCTGGGCTTTGGCTAAGTGGGCTTTGGCGTAAGGGGACTTCGGTAAGCCTGTGTGATTGCTCGCTGAGGGGAAGAAGGTAAGGTCGCTAGGTGCTTTTTAGACTTATTCTATTAATCCAGTTCAGGTATGGGGGAGACAGTCAGAGCAGTGGTGTGCTCCGTATGCAGTATGTGGGAGGTCAGGGTCAACACAGTTGTCCCTGATGACCACACCTGCAAAAGGTGCGTCCAGCTTCAGCTCCTATCAGACCGAGTTAGGGAGTTGGAGCAGGAGCTGGATGAACTACGGATCATTCGGGAGGTGGAGGCAGAGATAGATAGGAGTTATCAGGAGGTAGTCACACCAAAAAACCAAGAAGTAGGCAGATGGGTGACGGTCCAGAGAGGCAGGGGGAGCAGGCAGAGAGAGCAGGGCACCCCTGCGGCCATTCCCATTAACAATAAGTATACCGTACTGGATACTGTTGATGGGGATGACCTACCAGGAATGAGTTGTAGTGGTCCTGCCTCTGGCACAGAGGTTGAACCCTCAGCTAGAAAGGGGAGGAGGGAAGAGAGCGATAGTTTTAGGGGACTCTATAGTTAGGGGGGCAGATAGGAGATTTTGTGGGGCAGATCGGGAGTCTCGGATGGTATGTTGCCTCCCTGGTGCCAAGGTCCAGGACATCTCAGATCGGGTGCAGGCTATTCTTGAGAATGGCATGAACCCAGATGTAGTGGTCCATGTAGGGACCAATGATGTAGGTAAGGTGAGTGAGGGGGTCCTGCTCAGAGAGTTCAGGGAGTTAGGTGAAGCTGAAAGGCAGGACCTCCAGGGTGACAATCTTGGGATTGCTACCTGTGCCACGTGCGAGTGAGGCGAAGAATAGAATGATTATGCACATTAATACGAGGCTGAGAGCATGGTGCAGGAAGGAAGGGTTCAGGTTTTTGGATAATTGGTCTTTGTTCCAGGGACATTGGGATCTGTTTCGAAGGGATGGTCTACATCTGAACCGGAGGGGTACTAACATTCTTGCAGGAGTATTTGCCAGTGCTGCTCGGGGGGGTTTAAACTAGATGTGCAGGGGGCAGGGATCCAGATCCAGAGGGTTGGTCAGAAGGTGCATGGGGTTAAATGTGTAGAAGGTTTGGGTGATCTTAAGAAGGTCATCAAAATTCAGGGTACAATTTGCCCGATGGAAGTTCAAGGAGCTGGGTTAGGTACAGTAGACAGTGTTTTATGCAAAGAGAGGAGGAATGGGCTAAGAATTCTATACTTGAATGCACATAGTGTCAGAAATAAGACAGATGAGCTTGAAGCTCAGATGAAAATGGGGAACTACGATATTGTTGGAATAACGGAGACATGGCTGCAAGGGGATCAGGCCTGGGAATTGAGTGTACCAGGGTATACGTGCTATCGTAGAGACAGAAATATGGGAAGAGGGGGTGGGGTGGCCCTGTTGGTGAGGAATGAGATTCAGTCCTTAGCAAGAGGTGACTTGGGAACAGGGGAAGTAGAGTCTGTGTGGATTGAGCTGAGGAACAGTAAGGGTAAAAAGACCCTAATGGGTGTTGTGTACAGGCCCCCAAACAGTAGCGTGGATATTGGGTACAAGTTGATTAGGGAGTTAACATTGGCATGTGCTAAAGGTAATGCAGTCGTTATGGGAGATTTCAACATGCAGGTGAACTGGGAGAATCAGGTAGGTGCTGGACCCCAGGATAGGGAGTTTGTGGAGTGTCTAAGGGATGTATTTTTGGAACAGCTTGTGCTTGAGCCAACCAGGAACGAGGCTATTTTGGACTTGGTGATGTGTAATGAACAGGAATTGATAAGTGATCTTGAAGTAAAGGAGCCATTAGGAAGTAGTGATCATAACATGATGTTTTTATCTACAATTTGAGAGGGATAGGGGCAGATCAGAGGTGTCAGTGTTGCAATTAAATAAAGGAGACTACGGAGCCATGAGGGAAGAGCTGGCCAAAGTTAAATGGGCGGATGCCCTGGCAGGAAAGACAGTGGATCAGCAGTGGCAGATATTCTTAGGCATAATACAAAAGATGCAAATGCAGTTCATTCCAATGAGAAGGAAGGATTCAAAGAGGGGGAAGGGGCCACAGTGGTTGACAAAGGAAGTCAGAGTTTGTATAGCATTAAAGAAAAAGAAGTATGACAGGGCTAAGATGAGTGGGAATACAGATGATTGGGAAAGTTTTAAGGAACAGCAGATCTTAACTAAAAAAGCAATACGGAGAGAAAAAATCAGGTATGAGCTCAGTCTAGCCAGGAATATAAAAGGGGATAGCAAAAGCTTTTTTAGCTATGTGAAGAGAAAGAAGATAGTTAAGAACAATGTTGGCCCCTTGAAGAATGAATTGGGAGAAATTGTTATGGGTAACAGGGAAATGGCAACAGAATTTAATGCATACTTTAGATCTGTCTTCACCAGGGAGGACACAAGCAATCTCCCAGATGTATGGATGGGCCAGGGTCATAAGATATCAGAGGAATTGAGACAGATTGACATTAGGAAAGAAACTGTGATGAGTAGACTGGTAGGACTGAAGGCTAATAAATCCCCGGGTCCAGATGGTCTGCATCCGAGGGTTCTAAAAGAGGTGGCTCAGGAAATTGCGGATGCATTGGTAATCATTTTCCAATGTTCCTTAGATTCAGGATCAGTTCCTGAAGATTGGAGAGTGGCTAATGTTGTCCCATTTTTCAAGAAGGGAGGGAAGGAGAAAACGGAGAACTATCGCCCTGTTAGCCTAACGTCAGTCGTGGGGAAGATGCTTGAGTCCATTATTAGGGACGAAATAGTGGCACATCTAGATGGCAGAAATAGGATTAGGTCGAGCCAGCATGGATTTACCAAGGGCAAATCATGCTTGACTAATCTGTTGGAGTTTTTTGAGGGTGTAACAAGGATGTTAGACGAGGGTAAGCCAGTGGATGTTGTGTACCTAGATTTTCAGAAGGCATTCGATAAGGTGCCACATAGGAGATTGGTGAGTAAAATCAGAGCTCATGGCATTGGGGGCAGGGTTTCAACATGGATAGAAAACTGGTTGGCAGATAGAAAGCAAAGGGTAGCAGTGAATGGGTGTTTCTCGGACTGGCTGGAGGTGACTAGTGGGGTACCACAGGGATCTGTATTGGGACCACAGCTCTTTACGATTTATGTCAATGATTTAGATGAGGGCATTGAAAACTATATCAGCAAGTTTGCTGACGATACTAAACTGGGTGGCAGTGTGACATGCGAAGAGGATGTTAGGAGAATACAGGGAGACTTGGATAGGCTGAGTGAGTGGGCAGATACTTGGCAGATGTCATTCAATGTGAATAAATGTGAAGTTATCCACTTTGGAAGCAGGAACAAGAGGGCAGAGTATTGTCTGAACGGTGTCAAGTCAGGTAAGGGAGAAATGCAAAGAGACCTAGGAGTCCTAGTTCACCAGTCAATGAAGGTGAATGAGCAAGTGCAACAGGCAGTGAAGAGGGCAAATGGAATGTTGGCCTTTGTTACAAGGGGAATTGAATACAAGAGCAAGGATGTCCTTTTGCATTTGTACAGGGCCCTGGTGAGACCACACCTGGAATATTGTGTACAGTTTTGGTCTCCAGGTTTAAGGAAGGACATTCTGGCAATTGAGGAAGTGCAGCGTAGATTCACTAGGTTGATTCCTGGGATGGCAGGGCTGTCTTACGCAGAGAGATTGGAGAGATTGGGCTTGTACACGCTGGAATTGAGGAGATTGAGAGGGGATCTGATTGAAACATTTAAGATAATTAAAGGATTTGATAGGATTGAGGCAGGAAATATGTTCCAGATGTTGGGAGAGTCCAGTACCAGAGGGCATGGATTGAGAATAAGAGGTCAGTTATTTAAAACAGAGTTGAGGAAGAGCTTCTTCTCCCTGAGAGTTGTGGAGGTGTGGAATGCACTGCCTCTGAAGACGGTGGAGGACAATTCTCTGGATGCTTTCAAGAAGGAGCTGGATAGATATCTGATGGATAGGGGAATCAAGGGATATGGGGACAAGGCAGGGACTGGGTATTGATAGTGAATGATCAGCCATGATCTCAGAATGGCGGTGCAGACTCGAGGGGCCGAATGGTCTACTTCTGCACCTATTGTCTATTGTCTATTGTCTATTGAAGTACAGAGGGCCAGGTTTAGGAGCTTGTTGATTAGAACTGAGGCTATGATGGTGTTGAACTCTGGACTGTAGTCAATAAAGAGCAGCCTAACTAAGTATTACTATTTTCCAGATGATCCAAGGTCAAATGGAGAGCCAGTGAGGTTGCATCTGCTGTGCACCAATTGTGGTGAAAGGCAAATATAGCAGGTCCAGGTCCTTCCTGAGGCAGCCACTGATTCTAGCCATGACCAACCTCTCAAAGCACTTCATCACAGAAGATGTGTATGTCACTGGGTGATCGGTCGTTCTCCATGGAAACCTGCGACGGGCCGGAGATTGCTTCCCATGGGAGGCCTCGTCGGGTCAGAGGTCGGGAAGTGGCGTTGGGGAGGTCGCTCCCCACATGAGGCCCAATTGAGCCTGAGGTCTGGAGGCCGCATCGTGGCAGATGAAGACCCCACGGAAGGACTGAATTTGATCTGTTGCTCTCCTCGATGCTGACAGAGAATGTTCTGGAAATTGTGCGACGTGAGATTATTATTGGTGTAGACTGTAGTTTATATTGGTTTCCTTCAGTTTGTTTGTGCTTTCTTGTTGCCAATTGGAGGGTGGGCGAAATGATTTTTTTTGGGTGACAGAGGGGTTGGATATTATTGTCGCTGTTTTTTTGTGAGGGAGGGGCTAGGATGTTAGGGTTCTGATGTTTCAGCTGCTGTGTCCAGTTGGGCAAACTGTTAGTTTTTGTGTGAGGGAGAGGATGGAGGGGTTGGAGGCTTGCAAGAGTTGTTTCCATTTCTTTTCCATGTGGAGTGAAGTTGATGCCTTTTCTTTCAATGACTTTCATGTTTTTTCTGTAGTTCACAGCTGTCTGGAGAAGTTGAACCCCAAAGTTGTATTCTGTATACATAATAAGATAATAAAATGAATCTTTGAACATTTGGACATTTGATAGTCATCGAGGCAGCTCGCCCTGCTCTTCTATGGCTCTGGCACAATTGTCGCCATTTTGAAGCAGGTGGGAAACTCCGAATGCAGTGGTGAGAGACTGAAGGTGTCCCTGAACCCTCCCACCTGCTGGCTGGCCCAGGTTTTCAGAGCCCTACCAGGTACAGGATCAGGGCCTAATGCCCTGCGAGGGTTCGCCCTCTTGAAAGAAGTTCTGATGGCGGCCTTCAATTCGTAGCTCACAGAGTCACCAGATGCTGCAGTGATTCACACAGATGTCGTTTTATTATCCCTTTCAAAGTGTGCATAAAAGGTGTTGATTCATCTGCGAGCAAAGTAACACAGCCATTCATGATATTAGGTTTTGCCTTGCAGGAAGAAATGGCCTGAAATTCAGAGAGTGGTTAAGAGTCAACACGTAGGTGAAGTAACCATTTGTCTGCAGACAGGGCTGGTGCTAGTTACCTCCCTTTACTGATTCTCATTCTCTGCCTCTGAATATTGTGCACAACCTGCAACAATGGATGCTTTTAGGAGTAATCAGACCGAAGAACATACTTCATGTGTTCTTGGGTAGCCTGTGAATGACCTCTGGCGAAGCATGTGAGAACTAGGCTTCATAGTGGGAATTCCGTCTCCCTCTGTGTCGACTGCTTCACACCAATGAAGTGAGTTCAAACTGATAGTGTGTGTTTGTGTCTATGAATGAGGGTGTATAAAGTGTGTGTGTGTGTGTGTGTGTGTGTGTGGTGTATGTGTGTGTGTGGTGTGTGTGTGTGTGTGTGTGTGTGTGTGTGTGTGTGTGTGTGGTGTATGTGTGTGTGTGTGTGTGTGTGTGTGTGTGTGTGTGTGTGGTGTGTGTGTGTGTGTGTGTGTGTGTGGTGTGTGTGTGTGTGTGTGTGTGTGTGTGTGTGTGTGTGTGTGTGTGTGTGTGTGTGTGCTTTTGCCGGAGAGCAACTCTCACTTATTCCACGTGCCCCTCTGTTCAAACAACCTGCTGCCTTACAAAATCTTGGTCCTCCCTGCATCCGATGTGCCTGATTCAATCGGGGCGGACACTCCAAGTCAGCTCAAAGCCCCACCAAACTCAAATGCACACGTGAGCAAGTCGAAGGCACTCCAGCACTTAAAGGTGCCAGAATTCTCGGAGTAGTCGGGCAAAGGCAAAATATGAACAGTCACACACAGAGACACAGAGAGAGGAAGACAGTCACACACACACACACACACACACACACACACACACACACACACACACACACACACACACACACACACACACACACACACACACACACACACACACACCCGCCCCACCTGAGGTTATAAATTTACCATACTGCAGCCGCCACAATGTCACATGCAACATTGGTTGTCTGCTATATTACATTTATTAAGAAGTGATAACTTGTAATAATTGGATGTTAAATTAAAGAACTCTTTTCTAGTTATTGCCGTCTCAATTCTAATTGTCATTTGGTGGCAGTTATGATGATTTATGATTGCTGTATTTTATGCAGTAGACCATGACCTAGTGAGTAATATTCCCAGAGCAATAGGGCAGTGATGCGCTGCTAGCTGTTAATGCAATGGCTTGGTTGCTGATTGGAATATTAAGTGTGCGAGAGGCTGGATAGAAGAGGACAGAAACCCACTACATCAGCAGGCTGCAGCAGAGACCCCGCAGGCTATTTATTCCTTGCTGGTGTATGTCCAAGTCGTTTAGATTGTGTTTTATGTTCAGGGGATGTGGGATTATGTAGCTCTTTTCCCTGCAGTGCTTAACTCTTTCATTCGTTTTGCCATGTACTTGGGAGTTGAAAGAACACCCTTCCCGGAACCGCTCTTAGGAAAGAGTTACGTAAATTAGTTCACATAATTGCAGCATGAAGGTGGGAGATGACTAGCAAAAAATAAGTCATGTTATTTTTAATTCCAGTGTCTGGAGAGTGAAAGGGAATTGGAAGGATTTATATTGAGGCTTTATCAGTGCAATCACACTCTGTACCCCTTGGTAAAATAGCAATATTTTGCTAAAGAATTAAATTTATAATTTCAGTTTTCTTTCCTATCTCCTGAAGGCCTTAACTCTTGCTGGGATAACAGCAGGAGTTGCCTAATATATACCAGGCAAGTGTCATCAGGAGATATGTCAATGAGAGGGTATTGCAATTATGTAATTTCTACCATCATCCAATGTCCCTCTGCAAAGGGAGGGGGGATGATAGTGTGAATAAGGAGGAGCGCAACCTTAAAAAACAGAGGAAGATCTAAAAAATAATCTCAGAAGGCTATTGGAAAGAGTTGGTCTGAATTATGGCTGTTATCAATGTTCAGCAGGTTTTAATGGAGATTTTTAATGCTAATGTTTAGATTGGACTGTTGTAAATTAAAGTTCAGGGTGAGAGTAGGCTAGGAATGGCAAGGTGGTGCAGCTGTAGGAGGGACTGTCTCACAGCTCCAATGACACGGTTCTCAGGCACTGTCTACGCAGAGTCTGTTTCACAAGGATACGGGCTTCTCCCACTTACCGAAGCGATGGGCCACGCGGGAGCGTAGCGATTAGTGTGTTTGCTTCACAGCAGCAGCGATCACCAGTCAGGGTTCAATTCCCGCTACCGTCGGGAAGGAGTTTGTGTGATTTGCAGATGACTGCGTGGGTTTCCTCCGGGTGCTCCAAACCCGTGCAGCTAGGGTTAGGGTCAGTCAGTTGTGGGAACGCAATGTAAGCACTGGATGTGTGGCAATAACCCAGCATAATCCTTGCTGATTTAATTTGATACATTTCAATGCATTTCACTGTATGTTTTGATATACATTTGACAAATAAAGTTAATCTTAATAAAAGATAGGATGGAGTAGAATGATAGATGGTAGGAGGGGCAGAAAGAGTATGGAAGAAGCCAAGAAATCTCTGTTCAATCCTCAGTGAATACTTGGAGACGGTTAAAGGGATGATCTCCTTATAATTATTCGAAGGTTATTTGAAATAACGCTGGGCAATGCATCATTCTGACCCATGGACACATGGATTCAACAGTTTATCATATATTCAGCAGTTCACGTGCCTGTGTTATGGATTCAGCTGTGTATGTGAAATTCTGTGTCCTCATGTTTGATTACACAATGTCAGAATCGAGTTTGGTTCAAGTTCATGGTTGCCAGTATCTCTGAGGGTCTATCCTGGGCCCAACATATCGAAGCAACTACTAAGAAGGCACGACAGTGGCTATATTTCATTAGGAGTCTGATGGGATTTGGTATGTCTCCAAAGACACTTGCAAATTTCTACAGATTTACCACGGTGAGCATTCCAACTGGCTGCATCTCCGTCTGGTATAGTAGCGGGGGGTGGGACGGACACGGGGGTAGGTGTTGCTACTGCACAGGATCGAAATAATCTGCAGAGAGCTGTGAACTCAGACTGCCCCATAATTGACACTAGCCTCTGTAGTATCCAGAACATCTCCATGGGGTGATGCCCCAAAAAGTCAGCACCCGTCATTAAGGACCTCCGACACCCAGGGCGTGCCTTGTTCTCTTTGCTACCATCAGGAAGAAGCCTGATGGCACTCGCTCAATGATTCAGGAACAGCTTCTTCCCTTCTGCCATCTGATTTCTGAATGGACATTGACCCATGAACACCAACTCCCTACTTTTTTCATTTTTATTTTATATATATTTACCACACTTCACCATTTTTTTTCCATTATTATGTACAGCTGCCTCAACGACAACAGATTTCACAACATTTGCCGGTGATATTGAACCTGATTCTGATTCTGATTATCACTGCGAAACATGGTGAAACTTGGTGTTTAGTGTTAACAGTGCAATGCAATAAAAAATTCCTAGGGGTTGCAATAAAAAAATATAAACATAAATGAATAATGCAAAAGAGAGGAAAATAGTGAGGTAGTGTTCATGGGTTCATGGACTGCTTAGAAAGGAAGAACCTGGTTCTAAAACACCGAGTTTGTCTTCAGGCTCCTGTACCTTTTCTCTGATGTTAGTAATAAGAGGTCCTTAATGGTCCTTAATGACTGAATGGTGACAGTCCTTAATGGTAGATATTTTCTTAGTCAGTGCAGACACTGGGATGTCACGGTAGTGTAGTGGTTAACACAACACTTCACAGTACCAGCGGTCTCCTGATTAAACCTGAGCCTAATCACAGGACAATTTATAATACCCAATTAACCTACCAACCTGTACGTCTTTGGGCTGTGGAAGGAACCTGGAGCACCCAGACACGTGGACACAGGGAGAACATACAAACTCCTCACAGGCAGTGCTGGGAATTGAACCTGAGTCACTGGTACTGTAAAACATTCTGCTAACCACTATGTTACTGTGCCATGGGAGAAATAGAATCATTATGTTTAATTTCTGTAGGAAAAGTACCATAAGTGCAGGGAACCTGAATTAGACGTGCTGGAAATGATGGTTGTCTTCAATTGTTGAACTGAACACAGAGTCTGGAAAGCTATAATGTTCCCAATCAGAAAATGAGATGCTGTTCCTGAGAACGAATTGCTTTGCTCGTGATTGTGTTAAAATAAGGATTACTTTCCTCTGCAGATCTGTCCAATTTATTCTATAGTACTTCAAAGTGCAATCTAATTTCTATTATTGGCTGATGGTTTAGTGGACTGGACTTTTCCTGGCAGCGATGACCTTCTCACTGCCTGTTTGATCTTTGGTTTCTGGGGCATGTACTCTCTTTGGAGGGCGGGTAGTCTGGTGCCTATGACCCTGGTACTTTTCATGACATGAAAGGTACTTATTACGTTTTTTTTTGAAATAACACATGCAGTAGAGTCAGCCAAGGTGGAAAAGCTCCTCAGGGGAGGACAGGGTTGAAAAGATACAGGGCATATATCAGATATGAGCAGAAACCAAAGGCCCTGATATACAGATGCTTCTGAAGCCATTATTTCTGTAGAGTCAGACATTGTTAGCACTTGACTCCAGGTCTGAGGAGTCAGGACATCAGAGCTGTGTGCAGCTTCCTTCTTGAACGTGCTTCCTTTGCTATCCTTGGATACAGGCCCGAGCAAATAAATAAGGAAAGAATGCTGAGACAACAACAATTTGCTCCACAATCCATTCAAATGTCACTTCTTAACATCCAGTCACAATGGTGCAGAAATTCCAATGTAGCAACTTAAAAGCATTCAATTCAATTCAGATTTAATTGTCATTCAACCATACACGAATACACATGAATACAGCCAAAGGAGGCAGCGTTACTCCGGGACCAAAGTGCAAAACACAGAACCAAAAGTCACACACAGCACAAGCACACACGGCACATACAAGACAGCAAGCATATGAAGTTATCAGTGAGGTACAACCATGGCAAAAAAGGTGGTCCAGCCGTGAGGCAGCCCAACAGACAATATGGCGGCTTGAGGCCAAATCCTCGAACATACAACATAGCAAGCCATTGTAGGATATCAGTAAAATACGACCATGCAATATACTGTGTACGTAGATCAGGTCCTGAGACCACGAATGGCACTAAAACATGCTTAGTGAGTTCCCTCTGTGGAGGAAGTTTAATAAGGTAAGAGCGAAATATCATAAGGACTAAAAGTTAAAGCAAGCCTTGCAGCCCCCTCGAGGTAACTTCATTTTTCAGTGAGATCATGGCAATTCCCAAGCCTCCAGTTCACTCTGCTACCAACCCCCATATTCCCTGAGTCCCTTAATGCCCAAATATCTATCTTTGGCCTCAAACATCCTCAGGACTGAATGTGTACAGCTCTCTGAGGGAAAGGATCGCAAAGATTTGTGACACTACTTAAAGAAATTTCTCCTCATTTTAGTTCTAAATGGATGGGCCATTATTCTAGTTCATTGCTCTCCAGTGAGAGGAAATAGCCTTTTGACATCTACCCTGACAAACATATTAGAATCTTGTTTATCTCAATTAGCTCTCCACTCATCTTTTAAACTCTGCTAAGTATAAGCCACTTTACTCAAACTCTCCTCATGGAATAAAGCCCTCACTTCAAAAATTAATCGAGTGAATGAAAATTTTAAAAAAAGATTGAAGATGCAGGAAATCAGAAATAAAAACCAAAGTGAAAACATGCAGCAGGTTAGGCAGTACCCATGAAAAGAGAAACAAAGGTAATTGAGGATGTCGAGACTCTGTCAGAACAGGAAAAAAAGAAACAAGATAGTTTTCAAAAACAAGAAAATCTGCAGAAACTGGAAATCCAAAGCACATACATAAAATGCTGGAGGAACTTAGCAGGTCAGGCAGTGTCTATGGCAATAAACGAACAGTTAATATTTCAGGCCGAGACCCTTCTTCATGACTGGAAATGAAGAGGAGAAATCAGAGTCAGTTAGTGGGAGAAGACGAGGAAGAAGTATGAGGTAAACATGAGGAAATCTACAGATGCTGGAAATTCAAGCAACACACACAAAATGCTGGTGGAATGCAGCGGGTTAGGCAGCATCTATAGGGAGAAGCGCTGTCGACGTTTCGGGCCGAGACCCTTCGTCAGGACTCACAAGTCAGGCAGCATCTATAGGGAGAAGTGCCATTGACGTTTCGGGCCGAGACCCTTCATCAGGACTCACAGGTCAGGCAGCATCTATAGGGAGAAGTGCTATCAACGTTTCTGGCCACCAGTCCTGATGAAGGGTCTCAGCCCGAAACGTCAGCAGTGCTTCTCCCTATAGATGCTGCCTGACCTGAGAAGTATGAAGTGGTAGGTGATAGGTGAAACCGCGAGAAGGGGGAGGGAAAGAAGTAAAGAGCTGTGAAGTTGATTGGTGAAAGAGATAAAGGAGAAATCTGACATGAGAGGACAGAAGATTATGAAAGAAAGGGGAGGGATAGGAGCAGCAAAGGGAGGCAATGGGAAGGTAAGGAGATAAGGTGAGAAGGGGAAACAAAAATAGGGAAGGTGAAAGAGGGGAGGAGGCAATTACAGGAAATTTGAGAAATTGAGGTTTATGCCATCAGGTTGAAGGTACCCAGATGGAATATATGGTGTTGTTCCTCCAATCTGAGTCTGGTCTTCTCACGACAGTAGAGGAGTCCATGGACTGTCATGTCGGAATGGGAATGGGAAGCACAATTGAAATGGTATTCGGCTTGGAAGACTAAGGGATTACTACGATTTTCTGATTTATTTTTGGATAATTGTTTTATGTCTTTTGAGCAATTATCTAACAAATATAATTTGCCTAGATTTCATTTTTTTAGATACTTACAGATTAGGAATTTTTTAAATACTGTACTTCCCACTTTTCCAAATTTTGTGTCTTCAGGTATTTTGGAGAGTTTGTTTGAATTAAACCCCTTTCAAAAAGGGCTTATATCAAAACTTTATAATATAATTATGAAGATACGTTCAGAGCCCCTTTATAAGACAAAAAATGATTGGGAAAGAGAGCTTAACCTTATTATTCTTATTGAGAATTGGGATAGATTTCTTCAATTAGTTAATACATCATCTATATGTGCCAAACATTCATTAATACAGTTTAAGGTCGTACATAGGGCTCATATGTCCAAGGATAAATTGGCTCATTTTTATTCCTATATAAATCCTATTTGTGATAGATGTCAATCTGAAATGGCATCTTTAACTCATATGTTTTGGTCGTGTCCGCTTTTGAAAAAATATTGGAAAGATATTTTTGATATTATTTCTGCGGTATTGAACATTGATTTACAACCCCATCCTATTACCGCAATTTTTGGTTTACCAATGATGGACTCATTTCATTTATCTTCTTCCGCCTGTCGAATGATTGCGTTTCTTACACTAATGGCAAGAAGATCTATTTTGTTGAACTGGAAGAAAATTAATCCTCCTACTGTATTTCATCGGTTTTCTCAAACTATGTTATGGTTAAATTTAGAAAAAATTAGAAGTGGTGTATTTGATACTTCTATTAAATTTGAAAAGATATGGAGACCATTTATTCAATATTTTTATATGATGTAATATGACCCTGTTTCAAGCCTATTTGATTTTCCAGTTTTGATTTTATATATGTTGAGAGGATCGGAGTTGACGACACTGATGATTCTGTATTTTTGTGAGACATTATAAACAGCCTTTTTTTTCTTTTTTCAATTTTTCTTTTTTTCTTTTTTCCTTTTTTTCTCCTTATTAGCTATTAGATTATTAGATTAGTTTTTTTGCATATTTTTTTTTCTTTTTCTTTTTTCTGTTTTTTTTAAATTACATATTATGATATACCTAGATTCGGCCTGTTTATTTATATATTGTATCGCCCATGATTTGGGAATACTCATTTATACTGTTATCATTGCTTATGTATTCTTTCATGTGCAGTTGAAATGTGTATGTTTGTAATCCCATTATCTATGTATCAATTGTATTTTGTTGATATGAATAACAATAATAAAAAGATTGAAAAAGAAAGAAAAAGAAATGGGTGGCCACCTGGAAATCCCACTTTTTGTGGCGGACAGCGAAGGCGCTCTGTGAAGTGGTCTCCCAATCTATGTTGTGTCTCACCGATATACAAAAATTGCTTTCTGTTGTGGTGATGAGTGGAATAAAGGAGAAAGTCTCTGCTTAGGTTGAGTCAAATGCACAATGTATTAGGAGTATCTTATGTCTGTTTTGTCTGTTATGTTTCACGAATAACAAGGCGGTGAGATGCGCAGGGTACCAATATACCATACTCACATAGAAAGATAATTAGTTGGTTAGTTAATTACTGTTTGCTACACCTTTGGTGTTTACACTAGCAATGAAGGTCCTCTGTTTCTGTCTGTCCTTGGCCATCTTCTCCATTGTGCCCCAGGTGTTGTTCAGGGTCCTTATTTCAGTGTCAAGTTGTCTTTGGTCTCCCCCCCCCCTTTCCTCCACACTTCAGGGGTCCAATGCTCTCTTGAAGATGGAGTTATCCTCTCTTCTCATCACCTGTCCAATCCATCTCCAACATTTCCTCATGATGATTGCAGCCATGTCCTCGCGATAACACTGAACGAGTAGGGTGTGGTTGGAGATCTTTCTTGGCCAGAAAATATGGAGGATCTTCCAGAGGCTCATGGTGTGGAATGACTCATTCCCTGTCATGCGCCAGCATTCTGACCCGTACAAAAGCATGGACTGAACTACAGCTTCACATTGGTGTGGATGCTGTATTGGTTGATCCTCATTGATCAAGGTAAACTGCCAAAGTTACTGGTGGATGATTGGCAGAAATAACCAGTCTGATACAGATAGAAAAAAAAGTGAGTAACCTAAATTAAAACATTGGCTCTGTTTCCCTTTCCACAGATGCTGCCTGACCTGTTGGTTATTTCCAGCATTTTGAGCTTTTATTACAATACAATTAATCTAGATTTCATTGACTTCAAAACATGTGTATGGCCTGACTTTGTAGAGCCAGTTAGAAGTATCAATTACTACATTACAAAATGATGTACAGTAGTATAACAGGGTAGACGTACTACCCTGAAAATGCCTGGACTAGGAAGCTAAGCAGGTTCAGGGCTGGTTAGTACTTGGATGAGAGACCACCTAGGAATATCAGGTGCCATAGGCTTTACTTTTCCACATGGGGTGGCATGGTAGCAAGGTGGTTAGCACAATCCTTTGCAGTACAGGTGACCCTGGTTAAATTGCTCGTAACCATTGCTCGTAAGGAATTTATACATTCTACCCATTCCTTCGGATGCTCTAGTGTTCTCCCACAGTCCAAGGCTTAACTGATCATTGTAAACTGTCCCCTGATTATGCAGGCATTAAAATGGGGAATTGCTGGGAGGTGTGGTTCAAAGGGCTGTATCTCAATAAAATAAAAAGTTAACCTATTGAGATAGCATTCGGCAGACATGAGATTACAACTCTATGTAAGCAGCTGGGGAATAATGAAATGATTGTGGAACTTAAAGAAGAAGTTAGTTTAGTAGTGGTGACCATACAATTACTGGTTTTCTGTAAAACCCAGTTGATCAATGGTTCTTTACTGCTAGCTGATCTAGGACGCAGTGTGGTTGCTCGAAGACGTGCCCTCAGATCAGGACCAATTAAGGAGAGACAATAAATGCTGGTATTTCGTGAAGTTTGTGATTCATCATTTGCTGTCAAACTTAAAGAAAATAGCCTGAAAGATTACAACTAATGTAATTAAAAATTTTCACTTTTGATTTCATTTGCTGTCAATGACTTCCTTGCTATCTTATCTAATTGGACATGGAAAAGAGACCAAAAAAACTAAACCTTATTTAAAATGTTGAAAGGAGCACTAATAAAGATTTAAACTCACACGTGTGCGCGCACACATACACACACACACACACACTCACACTTGCATTGGGACATGTGCACACATGTTTATGGTGGATTAAAATTTAATAGACTAATTTAAAAATACAGTGATGTGTTAACATCTACTTTATTACTGGAACAGTAAAACAGCACAGAGTTTTCTCAGCAAGACCAATGTACCATTAAAACAGTATTAGACTTTATGCAGCAAGGCATAAAATTATCAGGATATTTTACAGTGAGCCAAGTTTGTAAATACCATGGCCTGGAAATTGCTACATGCTTTCTTGTGACTTTCAGACTACATTGCATGCTTTGCTAGTACTATCTGTGAAATTCACATAAAGAGTGAGAATTTCTCTTGTGAGGCTCACAACATTGTCAGGTTTCCCTGTGAAATTGACATTGTTAGTTTCAGTACAACTTTCCCTATTGACGTGTTGCAAGTTGTCACTGTTGTTAGCATGTAGCCCAGTTGGCTCTCAAAGAAACATCACAATGCAAGCAACACTCTTCTAGTTAAAGGTGAGTGCTGATAATGAATGACAAGGTGCTGCAACGATGGGAGAAGGTGCAAGTGGCTGATTAAGAAAAATGTTTAGTTTTGTTTTGCAAGGGACGTGATGGACCCTACAGCAGGGGTTCCCAACCTTTTTGGCCATGGAGTTAATTACCATTAACCAAAGGGTTCTTGGACCCCAAGATGGAAACCCCTGCTCCATATGATCACATCTAAACACTCTTCTTCCAGGTTCCTTTCCAGTCCAGATGGAGAACCTTGGCCCAAAACATTGACTGTTTATTCCTTTCCATAGATGCTGCCTGACCTGCTAAGTTCCTCCAGCATTTTTTCTGTGTTACCCAGGATCACAGCTTGATATTGCAGATGGAATGTGATCAGGAAAGTGTTGGTAAGGGCATGAGGGCATATTAAAGTTCAAAGTTTCAAAGTAAATTTATTATCAATGCACATTTTAAGGACCTCCAGCACCCAGGGCATGCCCTTTTCTCACTGCTACCTTCCAGCAGGAGGTAGAGAAGCCTGAAGACACACACTCAGTGATTCAGGAACAGCCTCTTCCCCTCTGCCATCCGATTCCTAAATGGACATTGAACCCTTGAATACTACCTCACTTTTTCTTAACACATATATTCCTGTTTTTTGCATGATTTTTAATCTATTCAATATACGTATACAGTAATTGATTCATTTATTTATTTTTCTCTCTGCTAGATTATGTATTGCATTGAACTGCTGCTGCTAAGTTAGCAAATTTCATGACACGTGCCAGTGATAATAAACCTGATGCTGATATATGTCACCATATACAACCCTTAAATTAATTTTTGTGGCATACTCAATGGTCTGGTCTGGATCTGGAAGATAAATTCAAGGAAGGCGACAGGCCCAGATGGTGTCCTGGGACGGGTTCTCTGGGCCTGTGCAAGCCAGCTAGCTGGAGTGTTTGCTGACATCTTCAACTACTCCCTGCTTCAGTCTAAGATCCCCTCATGTTTTAAGAAGGCAACGATAATCCCGGTGCCAAAGAAGAGTAAGGTGGCATGCCTGATTGACTATCGACCAGTGGCTCTGACATCAATCACTACGAAGTGCTTCGAGCGATTGTTTATGGCACGCATCAACCATAACCTACCGGTCAACCTCGACGCTTTGCAATTCACTTACTGGAGCAACAGGTCAACGGCAGATGCCATCTCTCTGGCACTACATTCCTCCTTAAACATCTGGAGAATAAAGATGCATATGTAAGGCTCCTTTTCATTGACTACAGCTCTACCTTTAATACCATCATTCCAAATAAAGTAATTCCTAACCGCCAGACCCTGGGTCTTAGCACTTAGATCCGCAGCTGGATCTTCAACTTCCTCACCGACAAGACCCAGACTGTAAAAATAGGGGACAAGCTCTCCTCTACAATCACTCTGAGCACCGGTGCCCCACAAGGCTGTGTACTCAGCCCCCTGCTGTGCTCACTGTACACCCATGATTGTGTAGCCAAGTTTCCATCAAACTCAATATATAAGTTTGCTGATGACACCACAATTGTGAGCCGCATCTCGGGTAATGATCAGTTTGAGTACAGAGAGGAAATTAAGAACCTGGCGGCATGGTGTGAAGACTATAACTTATCCCTCAACGTCAGCAAGACGAAGGAATTGGTTGTTGACTTCAGAAGGAGTAGCAGGCTGCACGACCCCATCTACATCGGTGGTGCGCAGGTGGAACAGGTCAAAAGCTTTAAGTTTCTCGGGGTCAATATCACAAATGACCTGACTTGGTCTAACCAAGTAGAATCCACTGCCAAGAAGGTCCACCAGTGCCTTTACTTCCTGAGAGAGCTGAAGAAATTTGGCCTGTCCCCTAAAACCCTCACTAGGTTTTTATAGGTGCACTGTAGAAAGCATTCTTCTAGGGTGCATCACAACCTGGTATGGAAGTTGTCTTGTCCAAGACCAGAAGAAGCTGCAGAAGATCGTGAGCACAACCCAGCACATCACACAAACCAGTCTTCCATCCTTGGACTCTCTTTACACCACATGCTGTCAGAGCAGTGCTGTCAGGATAATCAAGGACACGACCCACCCAGCCAACACACTTTTTGTCCCTCTTCCCTCTGAGAGAAAGTTCAGGAGCTTGAAGGCTCGTACGGCCAGATTTGGGAACAGCTTCTTTCCAACTGTGGTAAGACTGTTGAATGGTTCCTGACCCGGATCTGGGCCGTACCTTCCAAATATCTGGACCTGACTTGCACTACCTTACTTTCCCTTTTCTATTTTCTATTTATGATTTATAAATAAAATTTTTATCACTTCATTATCGATTTGTACTCCAGGGACCATGAAGGGGTAGGTTTTTCACACAGAGAGTGGTGGTTGCGTGGAATGCACTGCCAGCAACAGTGGTAGAAGCAGATCCAATAGGATCCTTTAAGAAACTCTTAGATATATGCATAGAGCTTAGAAAAATAGAGGGCTATGTGGTAGGGAAATCCTAGGCAATTTCTGGAGTAGCTCCATGGTTGGCACAACATTGTGGGGCAAAGGGCGTGTAATGTACTGTAGATATCTATGTTCTATAAATCTATAGAATAATAACCATAACATGGAAGAAAGAAGAAAGATCTCTCAAACTTCCATTAATGTCTCCACCAACCCCCCTTCACCATTTCCCATCCACTTGTTCCTCTCTCATGTTATCTCCCTGCCCTCCCATCATCTCCCTTTGGTGCTCCTCCCTCCTCCTCCCTTTCTTCTTTCTTCCATGGCCTTTTGTCTCTTTCACCAATCAACTTCCTAGCTCTTTACTTCATCCCTCATCCTCCAAGTTTCAAATCTACTCCTCAGCTTTCTTTCTCCAATCCTGCTGAAGGGTCTCAGCCTGAAACATCGACTGTACTTTTTTTACATAGATGCTGCCTGGCCTGCTGGGTTCCTCCAGCATTTTGTGTGTGTTGCTCGGATTACCAGCATCTGCAGACTTTCTCGCGCTTGTTAACTGTTGGCCCTTTAATAAGGCTTCAAAGGGTAAGTAAAAGCTAGTTGAATGAGGGTAAATGACAGCAGAAAAGAAACAGAATGGCGGTAAATGTCAAAAAGATGACTACGTTGTGTAATTTGTCCTGTCCGTATTAAACATAGCAAGGTTACGAGCAAGATGGTGCCAAAGCAATCAATGGGTGGTCCACAAATCTACCTTTTTTAGTTCTTCTTCTTTCAAATATGATTCTACTACTAAGCTGCATGTGATTTCAACCTGAAATTTACATTTTGATGGTGCGTTTTTTGGCCGATTGTGAGACCTGGCGTTGGACAGATGGAGTTGATTGATGCTTATGTAGCTCAGGGTGCACTATCCCTTCTGAATTCACACCATTGCTTCCTCCTGTTTAAGAGGCATTGGCTTATTTATTCATTTATTGAGATACAGTGCAGAACAGGCCCTTCGAACCTCTCCACCTAGCAACCCGAGAGTTGACCCTAGCCTCATCACAGGACAACTTACAATGACCAATTCAGTATGTCTTTGGACTTTGGGAGGAAACCCACTCATTCCACTGGGAGGATGTACAGACTCCTTATAGATTACACTGGAATTGAATGCCAAGCTCCGAATTCCTCCATCCCTGAGCTGTAATCGCATTGCATTAAACGCTACGCTATCGGTTGAGTCAATGTCTGGTTGCCCAGTTCTTCATCGCCTTGCATCCTATTCATTTTCTTGCTTTCATTCAAGTTGTTTACAGGGGTTTTCCCATCTTATAGCTCAGCTTACAAATTCTACTGCCCTAAATTACAGTACTTGGGTTTGATTGTTGCATTCATCTGGCCTGACCTACAAAGGTCTTCAGAGAGGAGGTCAGGCTAACCGTAACTGTGCACGCAGAAACTTTAATTTTAATAGGGACTCAACTGTAGGAGTCTGTTTAGGTTCATGAGCACGTAAGGTTTATATCATGTCATCCAAAGACAGTCAAAGAGCAGGCATATATTACTTCAAGGCAACATGTTATAGTCACAATCATACAGCGTGGAGACCGGCCCCTCAGTATAACTCATCACCACTGACCAAGTTGCCTTCTGAGCTAGTCTCATTTGCCTGCATTCAGCCTGTAACCTTCCAGATCAGAACAACCCAACGTGGAGTCCATGGACACCTCAATTAATGGCAGGGGTTCATGGCATGAAGAAGGTTGGGAAGCCCTATGGTGCCTGTCTAAGGGACTTTTAAGTGTTGTAATTGTTTCTACTTGGAGTACAGAGTCATAGAAAAGTACAGCACAGAAACCGGCCCTTCAGCCCAACTAGTCTGTGCTGAAGCATTTAAATTGCCTCCTCCCATCGAACTGCATCGGGACGATAGACCTCCATACCCCTTCCATCCATGCACCTATCCAAACTTCTCTTAAGTGTTGAAGTTGAGATCACATGCACCACTTGAGCTGGCAGCTTGTTCCACACTCTCACGCTCGCTGAGTGAAGAAGGTTCCCCTCATGTTCCTTTTAAACCTTTCACCGTTCACCCGTAATCCATGACCTCTGGTTACAGTATCACCCAACCTCAAAGGAAAAGGCCTGCTTCCATTTACCCTATCTATACCCGCCATAATTTTGTAAACCTCTATCAACTCACCCCTCAGTCTTCTCAGTTCCAAGGAATAAAGTCCTAACCTATTCGATCTGCCCTTATAACTCAGGTCCTCCGGACCCAGCAACATCCTTGTAAATTTTCTCTGCACTCTTTTAAACTTATTTATATCTTCCATGTAGGTAGGTGGCCAAAACTGCACACAATTCTTCAAATTAGGCTTACCAATGTTTTATACAACTTTAACATAATATCCCATGTCCTGTACTCACTATTTATGGAAGTCAATGTGCCAAAAGATGATAATGTTTTCCACATTATCATCTAGAACATTGATATAGATTACAAATAACAACATACCCAGCCCCGATCACTGCGGCACTCCGCTAGTCACAGGCCTCCACTCAGAGAGGCAACCATTTATGCCCTGGCTTTCCCACAATGCAATTGTCTAATCCAATTACTACTTCATCTTGAATGCCCACCAACAGAACCTTCTTGACCAACCTTCCACCTGGGACCACTGCCTTTCTTTCATCAACTTTCCTGGTAGTTTCTTGGAAGAGCTCTGTAAGATTGGTTAGACATGATCTACCATGCACAAAGGTGTGCTGTCTATCCTTAATCAGTCCATGTCTATCCAAATCTTTACACGTCCAGTCCCTGAGATTACCTTCCAATAACTTTCCCACTGCTGACGTCAGGCTCACAGGCCTAAAATTTTCTTTATTTTACCAGTTTGTTCTGAGTATAGAAACATAAAAAACCTACAGCATCGTACAAGCCCTTCAGCCCACAAATTTGTGCCAAACATGTTCCTACCTTAGGAATTACTGGGCTTACCTATAGTCCTCTATATTACTAAGCTCGATGTACCTATCTAAAACTCTCTTAAAAGACCCTATCGTATCCGCCACCACCACCATTGCTGGCAGCCCATTCCATGCACTTACCACTCTCTGAGTAAAAAATTTACCTCTGACATCTCCTCTGTACCTGCTCCCCACCACCTTAAACCTGTGTCCTCCTGTGGCAACCATTTCAGCCCTGGGAAAAAGCCTCTGACTATCCACACGATTAATGCCTCTCATCATCTTATACACCTCTATCAGGTCACCTCTCATCCTCCAAGGAGAAAAGGCCGAGTTCACTCAACCTATTCTCATAAGGCATGCCCCCCAATCCAGGAAACATCCTTGTAAATCTCCCCTGCATGCTTTCTATGGCTTCCACATCTTTCCTGTAGTGAGGCGACCAGAAATGAGCACAGTACTCCAAGTGCTGTCCCAAATCTTGTATGTAATGCTCAGCCAATGAAATTCTGACTGATTGGCACTTTGATGTAAATCTTTGAGTCCAAAAGCTATCCGGCGGTGTAGTGTCATCTATGAGTGGTTCTGGGTTTGAATCTGGCCAGATCCTTGCACGCTTTCCATGCTTGCTGGGTTGAGTGTCGAGCTAGCAACTTGGACACGTATAAAACAGACAAATGCTATAGAAATGGCACTAGGTGCAGAGAAGGAAGAACAAACTTGGGTCAGATGCAGACTGACTTTCTTTTATTAAATTTCATGACATATATGAGTAATGATAAGTCTGATTCTAATATGGGTCCCTATTGTGGACTGGAATGGGAAGAAAACAGGGAGAGGGGAATCATGGTTGGGTAAAGGGTAAGGGAGAGGGGAGGGAGCAGGAAGCACCGGTGTCTCAGGGCTGTGTATGTCTACACGTGACACACCCACCCCTGGCACTCCTTTTCTGTCACCTGCCCCACACCCCTCTTGTGGCGCTCCTCCTTCGCTATTCCCAATGTTCTTTTCTCCCTCCAGATTGACGAACCTGCTCTCTACTCCATGTTGGTAAATACAGTACTGTGCAAAAGTCATAAGCACCCTAGTTATATATGTGTGCCTAAAAAAAATTTTGCACTGTACCTTATCTCAACTACAATTCACTCACAAGTCAGAGTAAATTACTTGTTTATTTCTTTCTGTATTCTTCTTTGTTAGTTGCTTAGGATTAGGAGGACTTACTTCCAATTCAGCTCTCAGCAGCTGAAGGTACCTGTCTTTGATTTCTTTGAGGTTTGCATTGTGCTTCATAGGATATTTTTATTTGTCGCATCAACATCGAAACAAAAGCGAAATGCGTTATGTGCAGCGTTGTTTATGATGTGCGGGACAGAGCAGTCTGAAAGTGTTGCCGTCATGTTTCCAATGCCAGCATGGCATGTCCACAACTTCATCACCCGGACCATGAGAGGAAACTGGAGCATCGAGAGGAAACCCTCACGGTCAGAGGGAGAACGTACAAACTCCTTACAGGCAGCAGCGGGAATCGAACCTCAATCCTTTAGTCTCAGGTGTGTAAGGTGTTTCCCTGTTATGCTATTATGTCATCCTTCATCTTCAGCTGCCATTTGAAATTGACAAAGGAAGGGGTTTTGGTCCAGTAGCAAAGAAGACCAAAGCAACAAGAGACCAGATTCATCCATATGTATATTAACAAGCACACCCCAAATATGAAGTGGGCACTTACATGGATATTCCTTAGCACATACAGATTCTCTGTCTTTCTCTCTCTCATTTTCACTCTCTCTCATTCTCCCTGTCTCGCTTTTTCTCTCTCTCTCTCTTGTTCACTATCTCTTCCTCTCTCTTTCTCTTTTACTCTCCCTCCCTCTCCCTCCTCTTCTCCCTCTCTACCACCCCCTCCCTCTCCATCTCCCCCTCTTTCTCTCTCTCCCCTTTTCTCTCTCTTTCATCGCTTTCTGCCGTGCCCCCCTCCTTTAATCATCCCATTCCCCTTTATTTGTTGGGGTAAAAGCTTAGGGAAGTCTCTATGATGCAGGTACAAGGACATTAAGGCCAGGCAAAACAAAGAATTTAATCTATATAGCAACTTTCATTTCCTTAGTGTGTCACAACTGCTTTACAGGCAGTGAACTACTTTAAATTGGAACTGCTGGTGTGATATAGAAGACACGGTGGTCAATTTGTGCTCAGCAGGAGCCTCCAAACAGCAATCTGCTAATGAGGAGGATCTGCTTCTGTGATGTTGGCTGAAGGATCAACATCACCCAAGGCACCTGGTGGAAAGTTCTTTTTTTTAATCAAATACTGCAATGGGATTTGTTATGAACACCTGAGAGGGACCCAGCTCAATATCTCATTCAAAAGGTTAAGGGATTCATCTGCATCAGGCAACAAACACTTCTACAGAGGGGCTTCTATGAGACAAGGCCCTATGAGGCTTTGTTAATGCTAAAAAAGAAAATGTGACTCTCTAAAGAGATATTAAGAAAGATGACTCAAAGCCTGAGTAAGATGAAAGCTTTTAAGGCCATCTTAAACAAAGGTAAAGGAACAAAGATTCAGGGATGGAATTCTAGGATTTGAGTTTTGGTAACTGAAAGGATGGATACCAGCACTGCATGCTAGGATGCTAGGCCTACTCTACTGTCATGATGAGGCCACACTCAGGTTGGGCAAGCAACAGCTTATATTCCATCTGGGTAGCCTCCAACACGATGGTATGAACATCAATTTCTTGAACTTCTAGTAATTCTCCCCCACTTCCCCATTCCTGTTTCCCTCTCTCACCTTATCTGCTTACCTACCCAACCCCTCCCTCTGGTGCTCTTCCCCCTTTTCATTCTTCCATGGTCTTCTGTCCTCTCCTATCAGATTCCCTTTTACCAATCAGCTACCCAACTCTTTACTTCACCCATCCCTCCACAACCCCGTTCTCACCTATCATTGTGTGATTCTCCCTCCCCTCCCGCCACCTTCTCACTCTGTCTCCCTTTTCTCTCCAGTCCTGATGAAGGGTCTCAACTCGAAACGTCAACTGTTCACTCATTTCCATAGATGCTGCCTGTACTGCTGTACACTCCAGTGTTTTGTGTGTGTTCCTTGGATTTCCAGCATCTGTAGGTTTTCTCTTGTCTGGATGCTTCAGAATCAGGATCAAAATCAGGTTTAATAACACCAGCATATGTTGAGAAATTTGTTGTTATGTGGCAGAAGTACATTGCAATACATAATAATTTTTTAAAAACTGTAATTACTGTAAATACAGAATATATATGTGTGTGTGTGTGTGTGTGTATATATAGATGTACATATATTCAGAAATCAGATGGCAGGAGGGCAAGAAGCTGGTCCTGAATTATTGAGTGTGTGCTTCTGTACTTCCTCTCTGATGGTAGCAATGAGAAGAGGGCATGACCTGGGTGATGGGGGTCCTTAATGATGAATGCCAACTTTTTGAGGCACTGCTCGTTGAAGATGTCTGGGTAGTTGGGGAAGCAGTGTGTCATGACTTCACGTTATCCACGTTTCATTCTCAGAACCTTCACCACTCATCCCCCTCTCTTATCCCACCACACCTGCTCTCTCATCTAATCCACCACCTCCTTGTTCTCAGATACACCAGTACCGCTACCCCTCCCAGAAAACTCCTCATCCCCCTCTCAATTACAGCCCCCGCCATAAAGAAAGATTATTTTTCCACATGTACATCAGAACACAATGACATGCATTGAATGAGTCGATTTGGATCAGCACTGATTGTGTGATATAAATTCCATCATAATAAAACAATAATTGTTGACTCTGAAACCCCATTCTGCAAAACCCATTCTACCATTCTCAAAATAAGGCACAACACATTGGTTATCTGGGCCCAGATTAAAATTCCTCATTGCACAATCTGCCTATAAGCTGTTATGGAAAATGGGCATCGATGTTTTTGAACCCTTTGTGAACCCTGACTGTGCAGATTCTGAGATCAGATCACTCTAGTTTAAAATAGGGTCGTTTTAGAGAGGGAGAAATCTTGTTATTCTGGGATGATGATGCCACTGGCAGCCAGACATGTGCTCCTTTTGGGCTTATAGATGGATTTTTTTATGGAAGGATACTGCATTGAAGGGGATGCCTATGTATTTTGTCCCATAACGTACAATGGCATGGAAATTATGCCTTTGGAAAATAGTAGATAATGTGAATGACATTATGCTCTCCACTATTTCAGCACGCTTTAATTAGCTTGCAACAAATGGACAAGGACTCATTTAAAATGTCGTGACAGGAACTTAAGGCACTCATGTTTCTATTTAACTCTGTTACTTTGAAGCACAAGTTCCAGCCTATGAGTAGATTGCAAGTGTATTGCTCAACACCAGAGCAGGATCAGGGAAGCTCAAAGTGCACAGTTCAAAAGTTCAAAATCAAACTAAATTTATGATCAAAGTACATATATGTCACTATTTCCAACCCTGAGATTCATCTTCTTGTGGGCGATCTCAATAAATCCACTATAGAATGATAACCATAATCAAATCAATGAAAGCCCACACCAACTATGGACAAACTATAGGACAAACTATGCAAATACAACATGAAATAAATAATAATAATAATAAAAATCAATAAGCAATAAATGTCAAAGGCATGAGGTGAGGGGTCTTTAAAAGTGAGCCCATTGGTTGTGGGAACATTTCAATGATGGGGCAAGTGAAATTGAGTGGCTATCCCCTTTGGTTCAAGAGACTAATGGTTGAGGTGTAGTAGATGTTCTTGAACCTGATGATGTGGGTCCTGGGACTCCTGTACTGCTTTCTGATGGCAGAAGCGAGAAGGAGCATGACTGGGTGGCGGGGAGTCCTTGATGATGGATGCTGCTTTCCTGTGGCAATGCTCCATGTAGATTTGCTCAATGGTGAGGAGAGCTGTTGTAGGATGTTGTACAATTCCAGAGTGGAGTCTTTACTTTTTAGCCTGATTTTCTTCAACTTTATGGACTCTGTTGGTGACTATATAACTGTAACTAGAGGTGAAGATC
Organism: Hypanus sabinus; assembly: GCF_030144855.1. NCBI lineage: Eukaryota > Metazoa > Chordata > Chondrichthyes > Myliobatiformes > Dasyatidae > Hypanus > Hypanus sabinus. The sequence continues at coordinate 83,463,150 of NC_082718.1, forward strand.
CCTCACTACCACAAGGAAGCACACATTATTTATTTGTCATTGTTATTTTTATTTATTTGCATAATTTGTCTTCTTTTACACATTGTTTGCCTGTCAATCTTTGTTTATATACATATTTGCATAAATTCTATTGTATTTTTTATTTTCTTATAAATGTCTGCAATTATATAAATCTCAAGGTAGTATATGGTGACACTTACATACCTTGATAATAAATTTACTTTGAACTTTGAACAAATAAGTTAACATAGATCAAAGCCAAAGTCAAATTTGAGATTATTGTCATATGCACATGAGCATGTATGTACAAGTGTAATGAAGATCTTACTTACTGCAATATCACGGGTATATAGAATTGAATGACACATTCACAAGAAATAAAAGACATAAATGAAGCATAAAGTGTACACTATTAAACAAGAAAAAACACAATTAGAACAATAAAAACAAAGCCCTTTGAGGTACAATGTAGTCAAAGTGGTCGAAGTTCAAAGTTCAAAGTATGTATACTATAAACAACCTTGAGATCCAGCTCCTTACATGCAAGCAGATAGAGTCCTTAAAGTGAGATGTTCACACAATGAATGATCTCACTATAAGGACTCTTCATCTTGTTATCTCATGTTCTCATTACTTATTGCTAGTTATTCATATTATATTGGTACAGTTTGTTGTCTTCTGCACTCTGGTTGATCTTTCATTGATCCTGTTATAGTTACTATTCTATAGATTTGCCGAGGATGCCCGCAGGAAAATTAATCTCAGGGCTATATATGGTGAGGTATAGTCAAGTCAAGTCAAGTCCCTTTTATTGTCATTTCGACCATAACTGCTGGAACAGTGCATAGTAAAAATGAGACAAAGTTTTTCAGGACCATGGTTTACATGACACAGTACAAAAACTAGACTGAACTACGTAAAAAAAAACACAGAGAAAGCTACACTAGACTACAGACCTACACTGGACTGCATAAAGTGCACAAAAACAGAGCAGGCATTACAATAAATAATAAACAGGACAATAGGGCAGTAAGGTGTCTGTCCAGGCTCAGGGTATTGAAGAGTCTGATAGCTTGGGGGAAGAAACTGTTACATAGTCTGGTCGTGAGAGCCCGAATGCTTCGGTGCCTTTTCCCAGACGGCAGGAGGGAGAAGAGATTGTATGAGGGGTGCATGGGGTCCTTCATAATGCTGTTTCCTTTGCAGATGCAGCGTGTAGTGTAAATGTCTGTGATGGCAGGAAGATGATCTTCTCAGCTGACCTCACTATTCGCTGCAGGGTACTATCCACTGTACTTTGATAATAAAATTTACTCTTTGAACAAGGTAACAAAACCCAAAAGAACCCATTGAGAAAAGGAAGATCGCCAAACACTCAATGTGCTGGAAAAAAATACAGTTCATGCAAACAACAAAAGTAAGCAAGCAACTGAAGTTTATAAATGTGTAACTATACTGGCGTAGCGATTACAACTATGCACATTGGTTTGAGAACCAGATGGTTGAAGGGAAGTAGCTGTTCTTGAACCTGCTGATATGAGATGACCTTTTGGACTTCCTGCTCAATGGTAGCTTTGGAGGAATTGGGCTGATCGTGGAGAAGTACCCTGGATAACTTCAGGTGTGATGCATCGATAAGAGAAAAATAAAAATGTATAACAATATATAAATGAAAGTGTATTTATTGAGAATTAGATGGCTTAAATTGAGGTATGGTGGTACATGGCATGAGGCTAAAATATGGAAGCAATGAGCAGAGATTAATATGTGACTTGGGGAGTAAGATATGGCAAAGGGGGAAAATATGGATACGGAAGGGAATGGGTAAATCTTGCAGTCACTGAGAAACAAAATCTGATGAAGTGAGGAAGGGGCATCCTGGTTAGCCCTTGCTTTTGATGGTACTGTCAGTGTGTACAACATGAGGTGAGTAATGTATGCTTTTTTAATCTAATCAACTTGGCATCTTGAGGGATTAAAGTCTCGCAGGCACCTGAAGAAGATGGCAAAACATGACGAGCAGAGTGATGTCCCAGTGCGGTGAGCAAAGAAACCAAAAAGAATAGATAGAGTCAAAATGTAAACAGTGTCTGTAGCCTAGTCTCATTAAGCTAATTCATGAATAAATTATCATATTCAACAGTCTCATTTTTGCTCTCAGTTAACAGGTCTTCGATGAGGCTGGCAATTAGGGGAATATGACTGTACAGTGACACTCAATTGTGAGTGGGAGGGGTGGGAGGCAGAGGCTGGGCTTGTATAGACAGGTGCTGTAACCTGGCCACGGGGAAGGGGAGGATATGGTGGGGGACGATAAGGGGTGGTGTGGGGGATGGTTTGTCCAGCTGCATCATGCTAAAAACTCCCTCCCTCAACAAAAACGGAGACAACTGCTGGCGTGAGATGCAATTTAAATGCAACCTCTGACATGACCTAAACCTCGCTTCACTTTGTGATTTTTGTGCAGTTGTCTTGCTACGCAGGGCATTTTTATTTTGGTGCTGGTGGGGGGAGGAACTGCTGAGGGAGGCAGGCAGAGTACAGCTCGGGAAGAGCTCTACCCACAGGCATGGGAGGGAAATATCATTAAGCTGCAAACTTCTGCCAGAACAATTTACTAATTAATTTCCACTTGATCGACAATTCCTTGTTTGCCCAGGCAGATCCCCTGGATACCAGCGAACAAGCATCAGTTCCATAAATAGCTGTAGGCAGTTGCTTGAATGGGAGACAGGGGATATATGTAACTGCGTCTGAGGGCCCATTCAGATTGTGAAGGAGATGATTACTTGCAAAAATATTTCCTTCGCACAAACCCCTGTTTGATCGTTTCATTTTATGCTCTTGGTATAATTTTAATGGTGAGTTCGTACATTTTTTATATCCAGCCCCTTCCACAAAATACTGTTTGTGTCTGTGTTCCTGTACTTCAGGGTAGGCTGTTCTGCGCAATTCGTTTCTTCATGCATGGGCACAAGGGCAGAGGACAGAGAAATGATTTTGGGGATGGAATGTGCCCTGGTGCTCTCGATCACCCCAATTCCTCTCAAATTACAACTTTCATTGATGTATCCCTTTAGTTCATTTTTGTAATCCAAGCAGTTTGTCTTTCCTCATTCAACCCACTTCATTTATCTCTCTGTTTTACCCAAGTTACCACTCTACCTTATCTGAATTATATACCCATTTGTTCCTTTATCTTTCCAGTTATCAGTTTATCTTTTCCAGCTACTCCAAATGTTATTCTTTTGTCTTATTACCAATTTAACATTTCCTTTTTATCTTATCTATTATCAATCAAATCCTTATATGTCCTATTTTCAATTTGATCTAAGTTTTCCTCTTTTATCTATCTCTTATGCAAATTATCTGTCAACACTACATAAAATATTGATCTTATCTCAGTTATCAGTCTGCCTACCTATTTATTTCTGTCTATCTTAAGTTACAAATCCATTATTTTTGGCTCACCTTTACAGAGTAATAAACTTATCTACTACCACCCCCTCACTCTGATAATCTATATGATCTTATCCAGCCATATTTTATCACGCTTACTCATCAGTCTGTCCGTACTTTACCTCATCTTCTTGCTGTTAATCTGCCTTGCAATCTGTCCGAATGACACTTTGTCTATGTATTTATTAGTGGACTGATTTCCTGTTTATGTGCAGTATTTTTGATTTTATTTTGCTGCCTGTCCGTCATCTTTCCGCATCTCTATTAATTTCTGCTTTGTCCATCTGTTCGGCAGGAGGCACTGCTCTATAAACAAACATGAAGAGAGTGCTGACAGAGGAAATAAATATTAGGGAGCAACTGATTAGCATTTGATCTCAGCTGGGCTCTGCAAGTAGAGCAGCAGAACGCCTTGCTGTCTTTAGCACTGAATAATTTGATTAGCTCAGAGGTTTGCCTGCTGCTCATGCAGAGATAACCCAAGCAGTGTTGCTGAAACTCTTTCAGATGCTAAAATATATCACTTAATCAACTCCACCATTTCAATTTAGCACAGTTGTTGCTTTGCATGGATGATAAGGTTCTGAGGACCCCACAGATTGCCAACCGCTCTGCTAAGGTCCATTTTCGATGGCTTCGCTGCTTTTGCTTGGCAGGTTCTGCCAGCCTCTGATTACCCAACGTCAGCCATCGCCGTAAGAGATCCAAGAATTTCTCACCATTCTTGCTGCCCCTGTGTGAATGCTTCTATCAACTTTAATCTGTCCACAGTTAGAGTCTTTCAAAGGGTATTACATATATCAAGCTGCCCTGCAAATGGCTTCACATGCAGGAAGATGGAAAGAGCGAAACAGAGAAAGAGATCGTGGCCCTGAGGTTTGCAGTCCAGTCAAGTGGCAGTGAAGCCGATTTATTTTATTCAATCACTCTTTTAACAAACAAGCAAACAGGAATCTGAAGACACCAGGATCTGTTGCCATTGATCAGCTTTGGCCACATTATCGGCCAATAGCGTCTGATATTTTGGCATTGTTAGGCACTTTCACATTAAGTATGGGTACGATTGACTGATAGAGACGCAGGACCAAAGTATGTCAAAAGTGCTTTGAATCTGGTTTGAATCCGACTGCAACAGTAATGTACTAATGGCACTCCAATTTCCTGGGCTAAATAATGTGAGCCTAGAGGTACGGAAAAGGGTTCTTATTAAACTCTTCTCCCAGTGGTTGTAGGAGGCACGTATCTATTTTCATTGTATTTTGTGTTGTGCATTTATTATGGGTTGGGTTGGGGTTTGGTAGTAGCAAATGAGTGCTGTGTATTTGAGCTTTGTCCTAGTTAGTTAGTTGGAGGATGTAAGCTGGGGGCAATCGTTTTTTGTTGACCGCTTGTTTCATTATTATTCTTACTGATGATTTTCACTTATTATGCTAATTACACTAATCTGAATGCTAGTTACTTCTATTTTGCCATATTGCTAATTTCAGTTTTTTTATCACAATAATATTGTTTGTCTTTGCTGGTTTTGTAGTAAAGGATTGAACGTACTTTTTCAGCTTGCAGGTCAGTTACTTGGAAGCACGTCATACAGTGCCAATTACCCTGGCTTAGCCTCTCAGAAGTTTTGGATTATTTTCAAGTAACTACTACAGTGGTGATAAGCAGAAATGTAAAACGCAGAACTGTAAGGAACAAAATTCTGTAGTCAGAAGTTATGAATATACGATATAGTAAAGATAAGACCTTGGTCAAAGCCTACATGATGTACTGTGTTCAGTTCTGGTCACCTCACTACAGGAAGGATGTGGATACTATAGAGTGAGAGCAGAGGAGATTTATGATGATGTTGCCTGGATTGGAGGGGGTGCCTTATGAGAATAGGCTGAGCAAACTTAGCCTTTTCTCCTTGGAGCGACGGAGGATAAGAAGTAGCCTGACAGTGGTGTATAAGATGATGAGAGGCATCGGTTGTGTGGATAGCCAGACCCTTTTCCCCCAGGGCTGAAATGGCTAACACGAGTGGGCACAGTCTTAAGGTGCTTGGAGTAGGTACAGGGGGAATGTCAAGGTAAGTTTTTCACACAGAGAGTGGTGGTTGCGTGGGATGCACTGACATTGTCGGTGATGGATGCGGATACAATAGGGTCTTTTTAAGAGACTCTTAAGATAGGTACATGGAGCCTAGAGAAATAGAGGGTAATTCTAGGCAGTTTCTAGAGTAGGTTACATTGTGGGCCAAAGGTGCTGTAGATTTCTGTGCTCTATGTTCTAGTACAGTAACACATGGACACAAACTCCTTTTCAGAAATTACATTCTTTTGACATCTACAGAGCTGAATTTTAGAAGTTAGGTACAAAGCAGTAATGCTAGCAACACATACAAAATGCTAGAGGAACTCAGCAGGCCAGGCAGCATCTATGGAATGGGAATGGGAAGTGGAGTTAAAATGGGTACCACTGGGAGGTCCTGCTTGTTCTGGTGGATGGAGCGTAGGCGCTCTGCGAAGCAGTCTCCCAGTCTATATCGGGTCTCACCGATGTACAGGATGCCACGCTGGGAGCACCAAACTCAGTAAATGACCCCAGCAGACTCACAGGTGAAGGGTCACCTCACCTGGATGGACTGTTTAGGGCCCTGGATGGTAGTGAGGGAGGATGTGTAGGGGCAGGTGTAGCACTTGTTCTGCTTGTAAGGATAAGTGCCAGGAGGGAGATCAGCGGGGAGGGATGAACGGAAGAGGGGGTTGCGATCCCTGTGGAAAGCAGAAAGTGGGGGAAACAAGTGGGATCTCCCAGTGGCTATCCATTTTAGCTCCACTTCCCATTCCCATTCTGATATGTCCATCCATGGCCTCCTCCACTATCATGATGAGGCCACACTTAGGTTGGAGGAACAACACTTAATATTCCGTTTGGATAGCCTCCAACCTATGGCATGAACAACATTTTCTCAAACTTCTGGTAATGTTCTCCAACCCCACCCCCTCCTCAATTTCCCATCCCCTTTTCCCTCTCTCACTTGGGCCTGCCCATTGCCTCCCTCTGGTATTCCACCCTTTTTCTTTCTTCCATAGCCTTCTGTCTATTTCACCAACAAATTCCCAGTTCTTTACTTCATCCCTCCCCCTCCAGGTTTTACCTATCATGTGGTGTTTCTCTCTCCCCTCCCGCCACCTTTAAAATCTGCTCCTCAGCATTTTTTCTTCAGTCCAGCCGAAAGGTTTTGGCCCAAAGCATCGACTGTACTTTTTTCCATAGAAGCTGCCTGGCCTGCTGAGCTCCTCCAGCATTTTGTGTGTGTCGCTTGGATTTCCAGCATCCGCAGATTCTCCCTTGTTCGTGAATGTTGTAAAGCTGCTACTTTTCACCTTTAGGAAATCAAAATCAAAATCAGAATCAGAGTCAGGTTTATTATCACTGACATACATCATGAAGTTTGTTGTTTTGCCGTAGCAGTAGAGTACAATATATAAAAAATTACTATGAATTACAATAAGAAATTTATATTAAAAAAGTAGTGGAAAAGGAGAGCAAAAGTGTGAAGTAGTGTTCATGTATTCAGAAATCTGATGGCAGAGGGGAACAAGCTCTCCCTGATCCTTGAGCGTGTGCTTTCCCCCTGATGGTAGCAATGAGATGACTGAATGTTCTGGATGGTGAGGGTCCTTACCTGGTGAAAGTGTCAAGGTCCGGTCCGAAGTCCGCGCTCCGGCTAACGGTCCGGTTCATGGACTCCAGACTCTGGGTCCTCCGAAAGTCCCTTGTTTCGATTGGACTTAAACATAAGCACCTGATGCTCATCTTGGGGGCTGGGAATATAAGTGGCCCTGGGATTGGGTGTGCTTGGGGGGGGGGGGGTTATCTTATCAGTCTCCCCTTGGAGCAACTCACTGGTGGAAGGCTAGTACATTCAGTGAGTTATGGATTTGGCTGTTCTGTAGCCCACCGAGGTTACCGGCCCCCTCGAGTCTTGGAGCCTCCCCAGACCGAGCTCCCTTCTTGTCCTTCACCTCCGTCGGGTAAGCCAGGCCGTTTGTTGTTACCCTGCAGTTGGTTCTGTCCCTTCCTGTCCCTTGCCTCCGTTGGGTAAGCCAGGCCGTTTGTTGTTACCCTGCAGTTGGTTCTGTCCCTTCCTGTCCCTTGCCTCCGTTGGGTAAGCCAGGTCGTTTGTTGATACCCTGCAGTTGGTTCTGTCTCTTCCTGTCCCTTGCCTCCGTTGGGTAAGCCAGGTAATTTGTTGATACCCTGCAGTTGGTTCTGTCTCTTCCTGTCCCTTGCCTCCATTGGGTAAGCCAGGCCGTTTGTTGTTACCCTGCAGTTGGTTCTGTCCCTTCCTGTCCCTTGCCTCCATCGGGTAAGCCAGGCCATTTGTTGTTACCCTGCAGTTGGTTCTGTCCCTTCCTGTCCTTCACCTCCGTTGGGTAAGCCAGGCCGTTTGTCCCTTCCTGTCCCTTGCCTCCATTGGGTAAGCCAGGCTGTTTGTCGTTACCCTGCAGTTGGTTCTGTCCCTTCCTGTTCCTTGCTTCCATCGGGTTGAGTCCCGTGTCCTGCCCAGGAGTGGTCTCCAAGAACCCAAGCCTCGAGCCGCGAGCTCCAAGAACCCGAGTCCCCAGCCCCAAGCCCCAAGTCTCAAGTCTCAAGTTCCTAGAACCCAGGCCTCATCACGTCTTTGCCTGGTTTGGGGTCCAAGTCAAGACCCAGGTTCCGGGTCCGTGTCTAGTCTCGGGCTCGGAGTCCACCCCAGGCTCCTTGTTCCCAGTCCTTCGTCCTGGTCCTGCTTCCCTAGCCTAGTTTGCGACCTGTCCTGTCCTTTAGTTTTGTCCTGTCCTGTTCCTACTACTTCAGTGTCTGTGTCCTGCATTTGGGTCCAGTCTCAACACACCCCTTATGACAGAAAGATTCTGCTTTCTTGAGGCTTTGCCTTTTGAAGATCTTGTCGATAATGGGGAGGTTAGTGTCCGTGATGGAGCTGGCTGAGCTTACCATGCTCTGCAGCTTTTTCAATCCTGTACATTGGTGTCTCCATAACAGCTATTGATGCAGCCAGTCAGAATGCTCTCCACGATACTTTGGTAGAAATTTATTAGAGTCATTGCTGAAATACCAGTTCTCCTCAAGCTCCGAATGAAATATATTCGCTGGCATGCCTTCTTCATGATTGCACCAAAATGTTGGGCCCAGGATAGAGCCTCAGAGATGTTGACACCCAGGAACTTGAAGCTGCTCACCCTTTCAACTACTGACCCCTCAATGCGGCCTGGTGTGTGTTCCCTCGACTTCACTTTCTTGAAGTTCACAATCAACTCCTTGGTCTTGGTGACGTTGATTAAAAGGTTGTTGTTGTGACACCATTGAATTATCTCACTCCTGTATGCCTCCTCATCGCCATTTGAATGATAGAGAATGAATATTTGTTAATATTAAAAATAATAAGAATCTCCAGACATAATATCTGCAAGTCATTGGGTACATTGTTTTAAACACTGGTCTTATAATTCTCTTTTGGTCAGCCTTTTGATTTTTAATATTCCTAAAGCTGAACTTAAAGCTGTCCTTCCCTTAACCTGCATCAAGTGCTGCTCGCTGCTGTGGACAGTGACCTGCATTGGCTCAAAAGGAGAGTGGGATCTACTGAGGCCAGTCTCCTTCAGGACACCTAACTGCAGAGGAATTAGCTCAGTCAAATTCAGGTTAGATCCACTGCCAATGACAGATTTGCTTTGGTGTATTAGAAGTAATTTCTTCTGGAAACGTGCTAATGGAGTGCTCCATTACTAAAGACGTACTATTCTTTTGCCTGTAGTGAAGAATAAATAATTTGCACCAGTGATTCAGAATAAGAAAGTCCAGGGCATCATGATTCATCCAAGAAACCAACGAAATACCATGGCACTCTGGGAGATATCAACTTTCTCACGGATGTCCATGAAAAAGGTACTTGCTACTTTAATTCTCCGTCCCATTTTCTCTCTGACATATCTGTTTATTATCTCCTGCATTGTTACAAAGAAGCTTGAGGTACAACACTTCATCTTCTGACTGGACACATTGAAGTCCTCTGGACTCCATAACAGATCCCAATAACTTGTTTTTTCCTATCTGTATCAAAACATCCATTTGTACTATAAGTCTCCATCCATGATATTGGCTTAGGTCCGGCTGATCTAAGCACCGGGCCTGATTGAAAAGGTCAGGGAGTGGGGGCAGAGGAGGGGGACGTGCCCATGCTCAGCTCTCTGCTCCGAGAGGTTTACTCATCTCTGCGCTGAACTGAGGCTGTGGCGGGCAACTAACAGGCTCCTGGATCAGCAACGACTGGCTTCATTGCTGTGGACTCACATTTGTGTACTTCAGTTCTGGATGTTATTTGCCTACTTTTATTGGTTGCATGATTTGTTTCTTTCTCTACACATTGGATGAGAGAAATAACCAGATAGACAGATTTTTTATTGATCCCAAAGGAAATTACAGTGTCACAGTAGCATTACAAGTGCACAGATATACAAATACACAAATATTAGGAGAAGTAAGAAAGAACAAAAATAAGTTTTCTCAAGCAGTCTAACTGGAGGGGGCCGTCACTTCCCCAGCTATAGGCTGACGCATTATAGAGCCTAATGGCCAAGGGGAAGAATGAGCTCATATAGCGCTCTTTGGAGTGGCGCAGTCGTCTTAGTCTATTACTAAAAGTGCTCCTTTGTTCAGCCAAGGTGACATGCACAGGGTGAGAAGCATCCAGAATTGCCAGGATTTTCTGTAGGGTCCTTTGTTCTACCAGAGTCTCCAGTGTGTCCGCTTCGACTCCTATAACAGAGCCAGTCTTTCTAATCAGTTTATTGAGCCTGTTGGCATCACCTGTGTTGATGCCAGTGCCCCAGCACACCACCGCATCGAAGATAGTAGTAGTGACAACAGAGTGGTAGAACATGTGAAGGAGAGGCCTGCGTACTCCAAAGGACCTAAGTCTCCTCAGGAAGCAGAGGCAACTCTGGCCTTTCTTGTACACGGCCTCGGTATTGGTGCTCTACTCAGGTCTGTCATCCAGGTGCACCCCCAGGTACTTGTAGGTCCTCACCACATCCATGTCCTCTCCATCAATACTAGCAGGGAGCATTTCAGGCTTGGTCTTCCTAAAATCCATCACCATCTCCTTTATCTTACTGATGTTGAGCTACAGATGATTCAGCTTGCATCATTTGACAAAGTTCTCCACCAGGGCCCTGTATTCATCCTCCGGTCCTCCCTTCATACACCCAACTATTGCTGAATCATCGGAGAATTTCTGCAGATGACATGACTCAATGTTGTATCTAAATTCCAGGGTATACAGGGTAAACAGGAAGGGAGCCAGTACACTGCACTGTGGGGCCCCAGTGCTGCTTACAGCCAGGTCTGACACACAGCTCTGAAACCGCACAACCGGTGGTCTGCCAGTCAGGTAGTCCGTTGTCCAGGTTACAATGGAAGTGCTAACCTGCATTGAACGGAGCTTCTCCCCCCAGCAATGAGGATTTATGGTATTGAAAGCACTTGACAAATCAAAAACACAATTCTCACAGTGCTGCTCTGCTTATCAAAATGGGAGTAGCCTCTGTTCACCAGGCAGATGACAGCATCATCGACTCCAATGTGCTCCTGATAGGCAAACTGCAAGGGATTGAAGGCTGATCTGACCAGGGGTCAGCGGTGAGCCAGGACCAGCTTCTCTAGGGCCTTTAGGATGTGTGAGGTCAAGGCCACTGGACAGCCATCTTTTCAGACTTTCAGATGTCCCTTCTTGAGTACTGGGACCACACATGATGCTTTCCACACAGTTGGGACCCTTTCCAGGTTGAGGCTCCGATTGAAAATGCACTGGAGAACTCCACACAGCCGCTCAGCACACTCCTTCAGGATCCTGGGGTTCACACCATCTGGTCCCGATGCTTTGCCGTGTCTGAGTTTCCCCAGAGCCCTTCGCACCTGCTCTGTAGTGAAGATGTGTCCATGATGACTGGGGAGTTGGTGGAGGGTGTAGGTCAGGATGATAGCAGTTGATATGTGAAGGTGTGGATGGTAGGTGAAGGCAAAGAGGGGCTGTAGACAGTGGTAGCCTGTGTTGTACTGGAGGGGAGGAGGGAAGAGGGGGGTTGTTAGTGCTGAGGGAGCATCAGATGCCTCGGCGCCTGGACTGGTGTGCTGAGGGGAGTGTGAACAGGGGAGCAATTGACAAACCTATTGAAGAATTGGTTTAACTCATTAGCCCATTCATGGCTGCTTTCCGAGGCTCTATGGCTAGGCAGATTGAAGCCAGTGACATTCTTCATGCCTCTCGAGTGCTACTCTGCCCAAGCTTGTTCTCCAGCTCTCTCCTGTATTCCTCTTTAACCACCTTGATCTTCTCCTTTAGCTCCCTCTGCACAAGTTCCAATTTCTCCCTGTCTCCTGATCTAAAGACTCCCATTCTGTGGTTGAGAAGAGCCTGTAGATCACTGGTGACTCATGGTTTAGTGGTGGGGATGCAGCAAGCAGTCCTTGATGGTATTACAGTGTCCATGCAGAAGTTGTTGTAGCCATGATGCAGTCAGTAAGTCTGTTAAATGCCCTTCCCATATGGTTCACAAAGCACATTCCAGCACGTGTCTGACAGTCGTCTTTTTTAATGGGTTCTATTGGGTTTATTTGCTTGTCACCGCCTGTAAGGAGATGGATCTCAAGGCTGTATATAGTTTACATACTTTGATAATAAATGTACTTTGAACTTTGAACTATCACTGTCCATTAGCACACCTGATAGGCTATTTTGAAATACATCACACACTAACTGCCCTATTAGCAATTCAGCCCAAAGCGGCCCTGGTCTCAGTGTATCAGAGTATTCCCTCTGTCCATTTATTCCTCCCCTACCTTCCCTAAAATTTAAAATGAACTTCTTTCTTACTCCTTGTCTGTTGTGTAAGTTTAAGTGTAACTTGTAAGTGTAAGTGTCTTACTTCTTGTCCTTGTGTGAGTGTCTTCACTCTGAAACATAAACTGTTTCTCTTTCCACAGGTGCAGCCTGACCTGCTGAGAGTTGTCAGCATTTTCTGTTTCTAGTTCAGATAACTAACATCTTCATTTTTCTGAAAAGGTTTCATGAAAATGGCAGTGTTACATAATTGAATTTCCAGGGGAAGATTCACTGATATCACAAAATAGATATAAGCCTCATTCATGTATCTGTAATCATAAGATTAAAGAAAATATTGGAGATATTAATTAAGCAGTCTGTGGGAGAACTTTGACTTTTGATACAAGTTCTACATGCATGGAAGGGTATTGAGACCAGTGAGAGTCATTCACCTCTGTACTTTCAGTTCCACTGAAGTCAGTGAAAACAAGAATGTAGAAACCATAGAAATCATGACCAATAACCTTGCATCTGATTTGTCCCAGTGACCACGGGCAAACTTCTGTCTTTAAATTTAGCTCCAAAGTTCCTAACCTTTTTTTAATACCATGACCCCCTACCATTATCTGAAAGGTCTGTGGATGTCAGCTTGGGAATCCCTGGTATATAGCAATGTGGGCACAAAGTTGAAACTTGTACAATTCTGACAAAGTTATCGGACTTGAAGCACTAATTGTTTTTCTTTTCACTGACACTGTCTGACCTGCTGAGTACTTCCACCATTTTCTGTTTTTATTTCGGATTTCTAGCATCTGCAGTGTTTTGGATTTTCAGAAGAATTGATAAACCTGCTTTACCAGGTTCTATAAGACGATGTATCAATGAGAGGAAGCAATGAGTTTCACTGGTAAAAAAATACTTTGTTTAATTAGTGCTCTACTCCTCCCCTTTACTCAGGCCTTACACCAGATCAGATTACAAATTTGAAATCACTGTGGCAAAATTGCAATGAATGCATCATTCAGTCATTAACACTTTCAGCATGAGTTAATGCACTACTGTCACCAATAAGGAACCTACATGTGACAGCATGGTCATACTTAACCTACTGCAGGGAAACAGATGATGAAGGGGTTTCACATGACCAGGGGATCTAGGGATCTTCGTCCTCTCGTTAGCGAAGTACATAATACCACCCTGAGATTCATTTTCTTGTAGACATATTCAAGATTAAAACTACATTTACTATCAAAGTACATATGCAGTGTACAATCCTGAGAATTGTTGTCTCACAGACAGCCACAAAACAAAGAAAACTGTTGAAAGAAAACCTCCCCCACGCGCAAAAAAATACAAGTTGCAAAAATGGCAAAAATGAGGAAAAGAAGAGTGAAAAGCACAGAATCAAAAACTGGAGCGACCAGAAACCAGAAACACATCATAAGGTGAACTGCAGAGTCCAATCCACAAACTGCATCGATTAAGTATTGCAAGAAGGAGACAGAAAGACGATTCGAGCACAGGACCTTCCTCAGGGATCAGTGAGTGACTGGGAGAGACACCATCACATGCAGAACAAAGAAATACAATTGGCTCTGTGAAAAAATACACACTGAGACTGACAAGCAACCAATATGGAAATGTAGACAGACCATGCAAATACAAAAACCAATAATAATAAATAGATTAGTAAATATATCAGCAATCAAACTTCAACTCACAGCCCCACTACATAGAAATGATACCCTCACCCTGAAGACTTTGTGCATCCGAAGGATTTTCAGTCCCACCCTAGGATTTGAGCTCATCCACCGTACTGAGTAATAATGCATCAAAACAGGAGCAAGAATAGGCCTCAAGACCCTTTAGACTTGCCCTTCTATTCAACATTCAAAGTTCAACGTACATTTCTTATTCAGTATCTATACAGTGTACAATCCTGCGATTTGTCTTCCTCATAGACAGCCATGAAACAAAGAAACAGCATGGAAACAGATGAAAGAAAAAAAAATCAACCCTCCTCATCCCAAGTCCGAAAAATAAACGTTGTGCAAAAAGGAACAGAAAAGCACAGAATATAAAAGACAAAATTGAGAAAATCCTGGCATGTTCAGTTCAGCTCAGTGATCATAGCCAATCTATCCCAGATCGGAACTTGTTCTGTGCACCCCTCTGCACAATTTTCAACTACATGGAACAAGTTCCGATCCGGGATAGATTGGCTATGATCACTGAGCTGAACTGAACATGCCAGGATTTTCTCAATTTTGTCTTTTATATTCTGTGCTTTTCTGTTCCTTTTTGTACAATGTTTATTTTTCAGACTTGGGATGGGGAGGGTTGATTTTTTTCTTTCATCTGTTTCAATGGCACGCTGATTGGAACTTTATACTGCCTTTCAATGTGATTAAATGATGAGGTCTTCTCCACTGGCTCCAAAGGTCCAGAGTGTTGTTGAATTCCCCTGCGACGACAAGCAGGGAGTTTGTCCACCATTCTAGCCACCAGAAATATATGGGATCATGCTGTGCACCAAGCAGCAGCTGCACTTCCTGCCCAGCAGCCAGCTAAGTTAATTCAATGTACATGAAGCTCTTGCAGACAGTCCATTGAACGCAATGGTAAGTATCAAACGAAAGTTGTTCTTTCATTCGTTTCCAGTACTTTATAACAAATAGTTTCAGTTTTATGAGCATAAACAAAACAAAATAGTAAAGGAAATAAAAAAATACAATTCTGACAGAAACATCTCCAGGATATATCACCGCTTAGTGCCTCTGATAAGCAGAATCACTTAATTTTGGGGTAAAAAAATTACCTTCTTTATTGATATGTTAAAACTTGGAACTGTCAAGCTCGGCTCTGCTATGTCTGATCGGTGAGTGTTGGTGCAGTTGTTTTTAACTTGTTAGACACACTTTAGATTGCAATCATAAATAAATGATTTGCTGTCTCTTCATATTCTGGCTTGTTGCTTTTAAAGGGAAGATGTCATAAAAAAAAATCGCACATTTCCAAAGGCAGAGTAACTGTTAAATTATCATAATCTTACCTTTCCATTTGCTTCATAATAGACAGTTAAATTAGATTTTCCATACTGAAGTGCACATGTTGGCTGTTCCCTGGGGGCTGCCATGTTTTTTTTAAGCAAAGCTTCCACTTTCTTACTGGTTGAGCATTTAAAAGTAAAAAAAAATGGCTTTCCTTGCTGATTTGTGGCAACAGTTAAAGCCTCTTCCTTCATGCCTTGTCCATCCTCGTTCACTGCTTTCCTTCCACCTGGTAAAGGGCTGATACCTTGCTGGTTTACACTCCCGGGGTAAGCAGCACATAGTGACTGTTATAAGACACATTCATGCAAAGTCCCATGAGGGATGGCACAGCCCATCGTGGATTTTACAGTAGTAGTGACCTGGGTTCAGTTCCCAACACTGCCTGTAAGGAGTTTGTACATTCTCCCTGTGACTGTGTGGGTTTCCTCCAGATGTCCCGGTTTCCTCCCACAGTCCAAAGATGTACTGGTTGCTAAGTTCCTTGGTCATTGTATTAAATTGGGGGGGGGGTTGCTGGGTGGCGCAGATATAAGTGTTGGAAGATCACTATATCTCAATAAATAAATAAAATCTTACTCTCACTGAAGTTTTAAAGATGAACATTCACATACTAGTGCGCTCGCACACACACACACACACACACACACAAACTGCGTGCGCATGCACACACATTGAGAATAGCGAATACTGGTCACAAGTACACAACCTCTTTCACAATGTGAATATTTTTGAGATGCTTTATAAAACAGGGAATATACATGAATTTTGAATAAATGTTATGGATTTAATTAAAGATGCAGCCCAGGTTCTAATGAATATTTTGAAGGGAGACTCGATCAGGAGGTTTTTATAAGGTACTCTGTAAGTACTGTAGCATAGTTCCTGCTAACATGAGAAGCTAGCCCTATGAGTACATTCCTTATCCCAAACCCCAGTAGACCCAGATATGAACTGTAACACTTGCCCAGCTGCTCAATAACTTCTATATGATTAGTTACGTTCACTTTTTAACATTTACATTGGTCACAGCATGCAATTTCACTCAGATCAGAGGACCCTTTCTCTAGGTGCTGTTGTCAATGTGAAATTGCTTGTTCCCATTTAGGACTTCTTTGACCAGCTAATAGCTGTTCAGTTGTATAGTGGCATCAGCACTGAGCTTCAAGGCGAATGGTCCTTGGTTCGAATCTGGCTGGCTCATTGAAGCAACTTGTACAAAGCCTCCAGCCATCTCTAACAGGAACTTATGAACCAAAGAAAGTGTACAATAAAACCATTTTCAGTCTGTTATACTGTTTGTTGAGGAAAGTGAGAGAGTAGCAATCATATTTCTAAAACTCTGTGGAAAGTGAGGGTGTTGCAATCATATTTGTAAACCTCCTTCACATATTGCAGGATCAGGGGAGGACCCCAGTCTCCAATTGCTGAGCGTGGTTTTTATCAAACATCAGAATTTGTTTATCTGACTGTTGGAAAGATGCAATCTCAGTCCATGGACTGAGCCGCACAGGATTGGATTAGCCCCAGGTTTATCTGTAATCCTTGACAAAGTAGGACAAACAACAACAAACAAACTGCTACTGCTTCATTTTGTGCTCCTGTGTAATTCTAAATATATTAATTCAGAACAGATTAGTGGAACACCAAAGTCTTTTTGTTTGGTTCTGTGCTGAAGTAAAGGGAGGCGAGGTTGACAGAACCTTGAAGCACTAACGCGAGCTATCAACCAACAAGTTCTTGAAGAAAAGGGGATAACTATACTCACTTGCCCCATCATTGAAATGTTCTTAGAACCATTGATGTCACTTCAAGGATTCTTAATCTCATTATCTCATGTTCTCGCTATTTATTTTTATTTATTTATATTTGCAGTTGCACAGTTTGTGGTCTTCTGCACTCTGGTCGATCTTCCATTGATTCTGTTATAGTTATGATTCTTTAGATTTGCTGGGTATGCCCACAGGAAAAAAGATCTTTGGGTTGTATATGGTTGTATATGTACTTTGATAATAAAATTTGCTTTGAACTTTGAACTTAATTCCACTAAGATACTCAGTTGTATGAGTGAAAAATGTAATTCAGTAATGGAAATTAATTGGCTGCTGCCTGTGGTCTTCTGCTATGCAGGTATGTGGGAGGATCTGGGGGGCATTGATGGGAACGTGAAGAGAATAAAAATTGGATTAAAGTAGGATTAGTGTAAATATATCAGAGGATATGCTTCTACTCTCACTCTGTCTGTGAATCTATGTGTACACAGTAAATTCTTCGTCTCAGTCTTGATACCATTGAATCAGTAACGTCAAATTTCAGAAGCGGAGTTTGATGTGATTAGCTTACTCAACATCATTGCCTTCACCATCCACCTTCCAGTGGATCCATCAGAAAACAATTCCATTGGCTCAAGTTCCTGCCAACACACTTCGGACAGGGGAAAGCTATTTGGCTTTGAGCTGTTCTGACATCCAGCATGATTATGACTGATTATCTATCTGATGTGGTTATGTGGTAGTGTATAATGCTATTGCAGCACCAGTGACCCGGATCCAATTCCAGCCACTGTCTGTAAGGAGTTGTTCATTCTCCCCATGACCGTGCGGTTTCCTCGCACATTCCAATAATATATCAGTTAGGATTATGGTTTGTAAATATTCAGCAAGGTATGTTGGTTCCAGAATAATGTATCAGTTAGGATTATGGTTTCTGAACAGACTGGGGTCTACAAGGAAATTAAGGATCCAACTGCACAAGAAAATATTGAGACCAAGCTCTTGATTTCTTTTGAGGGAATGCCACCAATGCAGACTGTGGATCTCCTAACTCATCCAGGGCTACTGGTTGGGGAAGACTGTGAATGGTTTTGTGGGGGCACACTGGTCTATGACTACTTTTATAAAGTCCATGACAAATGTGGTGTATTTTTTCAAATCTTCTAATGAGTCCTTGAACACGGCCCAATCCACAGACCCGAAGCAATCCCATAGCCACTCCTCTGCCTCCTGTGACCACCTCTTTGTTGTCCTTATCTCTGGAGGCTTGCTCTTTATCCTCTGCCTGTATGCAGGTAGGAGAAGGACAGCCAAGTGATCAGATTTCCCAAAAAACCAGTCTGGGAATGGAACGGCAGGCATTCCTTGTTGTAGTATAGCAGTGGTCTCGAATAAACATGAGAACTTCTGCAGATGCTGGAAATCCAAAGCAACACAGACAAAATGCTGGAGGGACTCAGCAGATCACGTAGCATCTATGGAGAGGAATAAACAGTCAACGTTTTGGGCTGAGAGTGTTCTGCATGACTGCAACGGAAAGCAGACGACAGCAAAATAAAAACATGGGGGAGGAGGACAGCTGGAAGGTGTTAGGTGAAGACAGGTGGGTAGGAAAGTTAAAGGGCTGGAGAGGAAGGAATCTGAAAGGAGATGAGACCATAGGGAGAAAAGGACCTCTGGTGCAGCAGGTTATATGCTGATGATAATTGGACAGTTTTCTTCAAATGAGCCTGACTGAAGTCCCTGACTATGATTTGAAATGCGTTGAGCATTATGTCCTATAAGGCAAAACCAAACAGCATAATTTGTAGTGATGCCTCAATCCCTGAAAAGTTAAACTTCTTTAATGCACGCTTTGAAAGGCAGATTGAAACTCCACCTGTGTAAATCTGGTGACCCTGTGATCTTTGTCTCAGAGGCTGATGTCAGAACATCCTTCATGTGGGATGTTTAGTTTATAGATGATTAAAATTCTTTGAATTCTTCAACAACTGTTATCTCTATCCCATGGGAGTCAAAAGAAGTAGTGCCTAGCACTGGGGAAACATTTTAGTCCCAAACTAGACCACCAACAGCCTTCAGTACTCAAATAAGAATTATTGATCAGGAGTCAATAGCTAAGTCGATTGAGTCAAGAGGACTGAACATGATAGGAAGGAAGAAATCTTTGGGGTGTTATTGTGATGTTGTCAGGAAAAGACACTATTTTCAGATGGAGGTATCATATCACTAAGACAGCGAGAAATTTCAGAGAGTCCAGTCTTTCACTAAAAAAATAACTTCCCCTCCATTGACTCTGTCTGCACTTCCTGCTGCCTTGGGAAAGTAACTATTCCTCCTACCCCAATCATTGCTTCTTCACCACACCTTCTATTGAGCAGAAGATACAAAAGCTTCAGGACACATACCACCAGGCTCAAAGACAGCTTCTATCCATTGCTATTAGATTCTTGAATGGATCTTTGGTGTGATACAATTGAGGAGATTTAGTACACACCAAAGAAACTTGCAAAATTCTACAGATTTGCTATGTAGAGCATTGTAACTGGATGCATTACTGTCTGGGATGTGTGTGCGTGGGGTGGGGGGGGGGGGACGGCTCAAGATTGAAATAAGCTGCAGAAAGTTGTGAACTCAGTCAGCTCCATCATGCTTATTAGCCTCCTCAGCATCCAGGACATCTTCAAAGAGCGATGCCTCAGCAAAGCAGCGTCCATCATTAAGGACCCCCATCACTCAAGACGTGCCTTGTTCTCATCAGGAGGAAGGTACAGGAGCCTGAAGGCACACACTCAATGATTCAGGATCAGCTTCTTCCCCTCTGCTGTCAGATTTGTGAATGGACATTGAACCCACGAACACTACCTCAATCCTCAATACTTTCTTTTCTCTTTTTGCACTACTTATTTAAATTAACCTTTTAAATGTGTGTGTATATATAAACACTATAACCTGCATTCTGTTTTTGCCCTTCTCTTCGTACTCATGTGATGTACTTCGGTATGGAAAGACATGTATGGATGGCAATCAAAGCAGTTTTCACTGTACGCAACCTCATGGAATGATAATAAACCAATTACCTGTATGGTAAGAGATACCAATCCCACTTTGAAGATGGCTCTATTTATCTTCTATCTCCAGTCTCAAGTGTCATGCTGCCAAAAGGATGTGATTCCTTTAACCTTAAAAATAGAATCAGAAGTTGAAGAGGCCAGAAGTGTTGACATGCCCATATAACAAAATATTATAATTTCTGTTAGGGCCCATTCTCGAGATAAGGTATTGAGCAAATAATAATCTCAACAGTAGCCAGTCTTCAGACCTGAACATGGACTGTAGATTCAATTTAAAATACAGCTCTGAACAATGGTCTTCCTGGAGCTACATTTTGGGGTTGATTGCAAACAAGGAAACATCCCTTTTGACCTCATATGTCTGCACATGCATGATTGCAGCCTTGAGTCAATGGGGATTAACATTCATTTTTGGATGTCTGGAGAATGGGGGCAAAGATGAAAGTGTTTGAAAATTATATGTAATTCAAAGGAAGCTTTGTAGATATACAGTAATTGTCCTGCTGTAACCTTTGACCTTTAGGATATAAAATGTCATGTAATATTGGGCCAGGCAGGGCTCTTCTTCCAAGAGTATCTGAAATATGATGCCTGCTGCTCGTTTGGCTGAGAAAAGGTTTCTATTTCCATTAGTTTCAGTGTCTCTCCAGTAGCAGTGTTCGCAGTCACAACAGTTTCATTTAAAACAATTCTTGGTATTTGTGACTGATGGAAGATATGTCAATATTGAGCCCTGATAATTTGTATAAGTATTTTCCGGTGAACTATAGAATTGTACTTCTAATCAGCAATCTCAATTATATTTTTTAAAGCATTCATTCTTAGGAATTAGGCATTAAGGGAAGATGGCAACACTTTCTTGCCAAACACAAGAGAATTCTGTAGATGCTGGAAATCCAGAGCAACACACACAAAATGCTGGAAGGCCTCAGCAATTCAGACAGCATCTATGGAGGGGAATGGACAGCCGATGTTTTGGACTGAGACTGTTTGTCAAGTCTGGAAAGGAAGGGTCAAAAGCCAGAATAAAAAGGTGGGGAGAGGGGAAGGAGTACATGCTGGTCTCTCTCTCTCTATCTCTAGCTATCCAAACCATAGGATGATGATGGTTCCTTTCAGTCAGTTAGTGGGGTTTATACCCCACTCCTCAGAAAAGAACAGCGTGTGCGTAAATGGATTTTAGGTGAATGGGTGTTGCACAGGTCCAGACTCACCCTCTTGACATCCCCTCCCGGATCCAGCAGCATGGTGGGGTCTGAGTCGGCTGGGGGAAGTTCTATGGTAGTGAATGGTCTGACCAAGCTTTGATGCAAGGGATGCCCCTTCCATGCTTCATGGCACGTGTTTGCTAGATGGCCGTTGACCCTACGAGAGGGTTCATCTGCCCTTTGACAGGGCTTGTTTTTCATCCTCCAGGGTGTCTAGCCCCCCTCCTCACCAGGCGAGCATGGAGGGTGGGGAGCTGGTTTAGTCTCCGACCTCCCGACCATGCGACAGGTAATACTGGGTTACATGGTACTAACAGCACTCAGACGAGTGACTTGACAGTGACAAGCTGGTAGGTGATAGATGAAACTAGGTGAGGAGGAAGTTGGGTGGGTGGGAGAGGGGGCAACAAAGTCAGAAGCTGGTAGGTGATAGGTGGAAGTGATAAAGAACTGAAGAAGAAGGATTCTGATAGGAGAGAAGAGTGGAGTCTGGAAGACAGGGAAGGAGGGAAATTAATTTCCTACCCCGTTTTTGCCCTGACAGCAGTTTTGCGCCTTCACCCTGATCTGTGTCAAACTGCGTGGTGAGCTGGCACCTCAATGCTGATTCTTCATGTATTTTAGAACTATTGGTACTTTAGAGAATCAGTCAGCAATTCATCTTTGAATTGGTCAGAATGAACAAATTTCACAACGCATGCCGGTGTTAATAAACCTGATTCTGATAGAGAATTGGTACGTGGTGGTTTTGTGCTTTATTCATGTTTTACTCATCTACTAAAGTCAATAAAATCCTGTGCAGGAGCTTGGGAAAAAGCAGCATGGATAGTTTTGTCTCTGCTGTATTGTGTCAAGAGAATCAGTCATCCAACTGTGAATTTGTAATCTGAGAGAGATAAGATTCATAAAGAGGTCTCTGACTGCCAAAAATGGCAGATTCCCAAATGTTGTTTTCCTGGCTGCTGGGCCTAAACTCAGCTCTGAAACCTGCAGCAGAGACATGAGTAGGGAATATGGACAAACAGTCCTGAAGAATACCCAGGGAGTCCTGCTCTGTTGCAAAAACTGATTATGTTAACCTGAGATGGGTGTCAAGGTAGAGATATGTCTCTACCAAAGGAGGTGTAGGCCATTCCTTCTCTCTGCTAGCCTGTGGGTCAATTTTGGGCAAGGTGTAGCACCTCTTAACAGCACCCCCCCCCCCCCCCCCCGATCAGAGTCACATGAATCCATGGGATCAGGTGGTGGATGGTTGTATGAGCAGCTGGTACATATCACAAGTCCTGGTTATGCAATCACCGACACCAGGCGGACAATCTCTGAAGACTATTGATAATCGTTGGCATCACCTGTCTTGTAAAGACACTGCCCAGAAGAAGGCAATGGCAAACCACTCCTGTGGAAAAATATGCCAAGAACAATCATGGCCACGGAAAGACCATGAACGCCCATGTCGACAACACAGCACATAATGAGTGAATCTTAGGCCTCATGACCCTCTTATGTGCATATAGAAGACAGTTGGGCTCAGCTTCAATGAAGAGTGAAGGAGATGGCTCCAGTGGTCTGACTGATATTCCTAGCTTGTCCCACATCATTGTGAAAACAAACAGATTGGTTATTATCATGTCACAGTGAAAAAACTGGCTGACACATATCTGAGACTACGTCTGAGCGTACTCACAGGATTTATATTTTTCACTTTTCAACTACCAGAATTAAAACTGCCCTCACACTGACCAGCAGGACATTCATGTTTTATAATGTGCAGATGGATACAATGCAAAATTCCTTTTCTATTATTTGTCGCCAATCTTAGGTCAGACCACAAAAGAATTAAGTGCAGAGTAAGTCTCCCTTTACACCTTTGGTCAGTACAGCAAGTGACACAGTAAAATTCCCTGCACACTGCCAATCATGTTCCCTCACATCAGTGACAGCTCAACTCTAGGCAGAGTAAAGATTCTGCAACGATATTCTAACAAGGGAGCAAAAGTTTTCCCTGACTGTGAAGTCTAGCAATATTTTGGAATTTACCGAGATAAATTTTCCGTAGCATCTGAGTGGTTTATAATGCCGTGCCAGGCCAACATTCCCACTTCTCATCCCAACAGTTTCCTTAAGAGAGATTGCTCAGTTATGTTTAATAATAGGTAGGAATTTGCTTTAAATTCTGGCCCTTCTGAGACTGAGACCACCCCAGCCACATCTCCTGAGACCTTACGGTCAGTGTGGAGTTGGAACATTCAGCCTGGCCGCCTGAAGTCCAACTCAGCCCTGTGGGGTGAAAGGACACTGTCAAACGCACCGTAACTCAATCGAGCTGCAAGTCAAACCATTGCAAGATCCTGATCAACTCACCATCGACTGATCATCAGATGTATTTTGTTTATACTTAAAATACATCCGCATGTAGCAAACTAACTCAAGCTGTATATGTGTGAAGAGAAGGTGTTAGCTGTAATGTAGCTTTTTATATTCTCTGTGGAAGTGTGAATATTTTGTGTGTGTGTGTGTGTGTGTGTGTGTGTGTGTGAGTGTGTGTGTGTTTTTTCTCTCTCTCTGCTGTGTTAAGGGAGTGAATACTGACAGAGACAAGTGACAGGTCTCTAATTATACCCAGGCTGGCTGGTATTCTTGTAGTGGGTACGTTGCTCATTTTATTCAGCACTTCTCATTGAATAATGCATGCAGGTGCCTATCAGTATTCCGCCAGTACCTTGGGGAACCTCAAGGATAACTAGCTGATAACTGATCCCATCTAAGTCTTTCCACTTTTATCAGGAATAAAAGATATAAAAGAAAATCCACATTAACCCATTCTGGAGAAATCGAAGGCACATTAGTTATTAATATAATGCTTAAAATGGATCTTCACCTCATTTTCAAAATATAATCATCCCATGTGGATTAGTAATTGAATCTATCTCACGACTTTGAGGAAACTGTGACTGCTTGGTTCCAGTTCTGGAGTGAGATATTTCATTGGATAATCTCGGCAATGCAGTTTATTTATAACACAGCGCGCTCTCTGTTTGAGCTTTGACAGTAATGCATGGATCACAAAGATGCTGTTTGCTGTCATGTGGTTTTGGTATCTGTCTGAAATATTAAACAAAAGAGTAGCAGTTCCTCTGTCACCAACACAGCATGTCCTGATCCAAGAAATCAGCTCTTCTACTCTGGTAGCTGCACTACTTACCCAGCTTACTGAGGACATGGGCAAGATAGGCCCTGAGGGACGTGTGCTGTGCAGTGTCAGATGAATGCACACTCCCATCAAATATTGATTCTTACATTCTAGACTAAATCACCCAGTCCTCTGACATATGTTGCCCATTCATTATTTGGAAGCAAAGTCTCTATCGCTTTCACTTGCCTTTCCAACAACTGTATACAACAGTTCCAAATCTCTGTCAAACACCAGCAAGGTAAAATGGATTTCCTCAGTCCTATCCAGATGGTACACTACTGGGTCTGTGTATCACCAACCAAGAAAGATGCTCCATTCCATATTTAGGGATATCAAGAAGTACCAATCTCTCCATTTCCAACATCTTTAGATTTCTTTATTTCTGACATGATCTCTACCATTTTTCAACATCTCTGTCTCTCCTCCTTGCTCTCTCTCCCCCCAACTCTTTCTCACTTGTTCTCTCTCTCTCCTCCCCCTTGCTCTCTGTCTCTCTGTCCACTGATCAGCTTCAGATCACAGAGATCAATACACTCCAGAACCAAGGGGACAACCTGCAGAGTGCACAATTCAGATAAGTTCTTCAAGTCCAGAATTCTTCTCTTTCTGATAGGACTCAGGATCTTATTGTCTTGAGAAGCTAATTTCATTGTATAGATTTTCATTGGCTTATCAACCACAAAAATCAGGATAACTGGCCTATATTTTCCAGTCTTTTACCACAGATGGCTTTGAAAGCCAAGACATTTGATATTTTTCAGAGCAGACATTGCTCTTTCTTTTCTTTTGTGCCATGTCATATGACCATGGGTGAATGTGGTCTTTCCATGATCATGATTGTTCTCGCCAAATTTTTCTACAGAAATGGTTTGCTATTGCCTTCTTCTGGGCAGTGTCTTTACAAGATGGGTGAACCCAGCCATGATCAATACTCTTCAGAGATTGTCTGCCTGGCGTCAGTGGTTGTATAACCAGGACTTCTGATATCCACTCACTTCCCATATGACCATCGAACTCCTGCTCCCATGATGGCTTCACCTGACTCTGATTTGGGGGGGGGGGGCAGGTGCTACACCTTATCTAAACTAGCAGAGGGCAGGAGCATTTTACACCTCTTTCGGTAGAGACATGTCTTTACCCCGCCACCCAAGAGGTTGATATGTTCTTGATTAGTAAGGGTATCAAAGGTTTCAGGGAGTAGGCCACAATCAAATGGCTGAGTAAACTTGGTGACATTGTGATTCAACTTCATTGACATTTGTAAGAGAAAGTTCTACCATACTTTCCTTCTTTGTTAATCTCTCCTTTTCTTGCAAACAGTCATCACAAACAATAGCTTGCAGCTTCCATTTGGACTTGGAGGTAATTCGATGTGGCACAACCAAGGCAAGGCAGCGGGCCTGTCACTGAGAGCAAGGAAGACGCGAGGTTCGAATGAGTTAAGTGCAGGGCTAAATCAGAAAGATCGGGTATGGGCTGAATTGAGGCAGTGAGGTCCAGGCCCCAGATTGTACTGAAGCAACTGAACCCAATGTTTGGAGAATTGAAGTGATCAGGGTGTCAGGGACCGAGCGGAGAGATGGGTTGATACAGTTCGCTGCACAACTCTGGGTCTATGGACAAAATTGTCTTTGTGAACTTCAGTTCAGTACGCTATTTCCTGGAGTCTTCTGGTTGCATGGCTGTTTTCTTCTTGCTCTGCACGTTGGGTGTTTGATGGAGATTTCTTTGGGGTTTCTTCATTTTGTGGCTGCCTGTTAGGAAACAAATCTCAAGGTTCTATAATGCATACATACTTTGTTAAGAGATGTACTTTGAAATTTGATGACTCTGATAGAATATGGGGCAAATTGTAGTTACCCAGCCACCTCAACCGATGCAATGGACAGTCAGTGAGCCCTGAGGTTCTGTGAAAGACTGTTGACAAACACTCTGAGGCCTTTCATTTGGGTAAAACGTTCCTTTTCTCACTTTCCTTTTTTAAAAGTGTGCTGACATTTGAATTGCATTTGCTAATTTCTGTCCAATCATCTGTTGTGTTTATGACTATTTGCCTTCTTCCTTATAACAATAACAATAAATCAGCCATGATGGAATGTCAGATTAGATTTGACGGGCTGAATGGCCCTATTCTGTTCCTATGTCTTATGGTCCTATGGTTTTATAAGCCAGTCTATCCCAGAGCAAGTTAATGATATTGAAGGAAATCTCAAATATGTGAGTCATTTGCTACTCCTTTACTGGACCCTTTTCAGCTTTCATAATGACCTTGCTAAAGCAAAGCTACTGAATTGTGTCTAAGTGTTGATAAAACATGACTGAAATGAAACTTTCTTGCGCTCTCCACAGGTGTTGCCATGGCCTGCAGATTATTTCAAACATATTTTATTGTTATTTCATATTCCTGGCATCCCTCATGTTTAGCTTCTGTATACGGTGCTTGGTGTGGCTTTCCCAGGGAGGACCATTATGATGTATTGTTGCATTTTTAATACAATCAAGGGATCCTTTCTTCAGATCAGGTCTATTGTACAGGAGAAGAAGCCTTCTCGTTTGATCTCTTGAGAAGGAGAGGAGATTGTTGTCTCTAAGCCAGGACAGCAGCTTAAACTCTGTAACAACAAAGGTCAGGGGTCTACACAACTGATTACTTGTAGAGAATGTTTTCAAAGTGTGTAATCTTTGCAAACAGGTGCAGGGTGCGAAGCAGGTTTCAATCCTTGCTGGCACTTGGCTCGTTTCCCATTCCCTGTGATGTGTTGTTAAAGGCACATTTGAGGCTTGGCAGAGCCCGACTTAGCCATGAAATTTTGGTTAATTCTTTCACTGCTCTGTGGGTCAGTAATGTAGAAGTTTAGTCTCGTTGTCATAGTCCCCAGGATGAAAGGTGTCAGATTTTATCACTCAAAAATTGTCTGCATTAGTGTGTTTTTTATGTACAGTTATGTGCATTGTATATGCGTGTGCTTTATTTGTGGGCTTGTATGGCAGATGTGTGATGATATGTTGACTGTTCCGGCATATATTTCTGATCTTGCGTGCCAGGGTTGATATTTCATGTGGAGTCTGAGGAGATTTGGAATGTTCTCAAAAACCAGCAAATTTCTGCCGATGTACAGTGGAGAGCATTATAACTGGTTGCATCAGCGTCTGGTTCAGAGGGGCCACCGCAGAGGATCGGAGACTCAGCCAGCTCCATCGTGGGCACTGGCCTCCAGGGCATCGAAGACTTCTTCAAAAGGTACAAAAAAAAGCTGGATGAACTCAGCAGGTCGGGCAGCAACCGTTGAAAGAAGCAGTCAACGTTTCGGGTCGAAACCTTTCGTCAGGACTAAAGAAGGAGGGGGCAGGGGCCTTATAAAGAAGGTGGGGAGAGGGTGGTAAACCAATCAGATCAAGGGGTGGGTGGGGAGAAGCAGGGAGGGGATGGGCAGGAGAGGTGAAGAAGGAATCTAAGGGGAAAGCACTATGGGTAGTAGAAGAAGGCAGAATCATGAGAGGTGATAGGCAGCTAGAAGAGAAGACAGAGTAGAGGTTGGATGGGGAAGGGAGAGGGAGGGACCAGGTTGGAGAATTCGATGTTCATATCAAGGGGCTGGAGACTACCCAGACGGTATATGAGATGTTGTTCCTCCAACTGAAGTTTGGCCTCATCATGGCAGTAGAGGAGGCCATGTATGGACATATCCGAATGGGAATGTGAAGGAGAGTTGAAGTGAGTGGCAACCGGGAGATCCTGTCTGTTGTGACGGACGGAGCGTAGGTGCTCAACGAAGCGGTCCCCCAATCTATGTTGGGTCTTGCCGATGTAGAGGGGGCCGCACTGGGGAGCACTGGATACAATAGATGACCCCAACAGACTCACAAGTGAAGTGTTGCCTCACCTGGAAGGACTGTTTGGGGCCCTGAATGGTGGTAAGAGGGGAGTTGTAGGGACAGGTGTAGGACTTACGCTTGCAGGGATACCAGGTGGGAGATCTGTGGGGAGGGACATGTGGACCAGGTAATTGCGGAGGGAACGATCCCCGCAAAAAGCAGAGAGGGGTAGAGAGGGAAAGATGTCTTTAGTGGTGGGGTCCTGTTGAAGGTGGCGGAAGTTGCGGAGGAGAATATGCTGGTCTGGAGACTAGTGGGGTGGTAGGTGAGGACAAGGGGAACACGGCCCCTGTTGTGGTGACGGGAAGATGGGGTGAGGGTCAAAGTTCGGGAAATGGAGGAGATGCGGGTGAGGGCATCATTGATGACGGCAGAAGGGAAACCACAATTCTTAAAGAAAGAGGACATTTGAGAAGTCCTGGAATGGAAAGCCTCATCCTGGGAACAGATGCAGCAGAGACAGAGGAACCCTGCCCCCTCCTTCTTTAGTCCTGACGAAGGGTTTCGACCCGAAATGTTGACTGCTTCTTTCAAAGGATGCTGCCCGACCTGCTGAGTTCATCCAGCTTGTTTGTACGTCTTGATTGGGCCACAGCATCTGCAGTGCACTTTGTGTTTACATCTCCAAAAGGTGATGCCTCTGAAAGGCTACATCCACCATGACTCAGGATGTGCTCTCTTCTTATTGCTACTTTCAAGGAAGAGGTACAGGAGCTGAAAGACACACATTCTACTTTTTTGGAACAGCTTCTACCTCTCTGCCATCAGGTTTCTGAATTGATAAGGAACCCTACTGTGAACTCTATTTTTGCTCTGCTTTTGCACCAGAGTCACTGAGAAGTGGAAAAGTACGTCACAGATTGCAGTCTAGTCTATGCTGAAACATTTAAGCTGCCTGCTCCCATCGACCTGCACCAGGACCATAGCCCTCCATACCCCTACCATCCATTTACCCATCCAAACTTTTCTTAAAACATTGCAATCAAGCTCGCATGCATCATTTGTGCTAGCAACTTGTTCCATGCTCTCTCAGCCTTCTGAGTGAAGACGTTTCTCCTTACATTTTTTTTTACTAGTTATTTAACTTACTATATACAGTATAAATCTGATTGTAATTGATAGCATCTGTTCGGAGTTGCACTGTAATACTGCTACAAAACAACAAGATGTCATGACATAGGCTGGTGATATTAAATAAGATTCCATTTCTATTGTTGCTACGCACGTGCCCATGTGATTATACGCATGCAGCGAGATATGACTGGAATCAGCTTGTGGTTGATTAGCCTGCATCACTCAGTGCTCGGACTGTGTCAGAGAGAATGGTCACACAGGTATGATATCGAAATGTAGATCAGACACCAGCTAGAGTTAAGTGGAGACAGATGAACATTGTCAATAAAAAAAACTCAAGAATGTTTTGGAATGGAATATAAAATGTACAATGTACAATTTAAGGCCACGGGGAACCTCAGATATTGTTGTGGTGGAGAGCGTATGAGTAGGATCAAGCAGTGTGCGTCAGCTGATTGGCGGCTTGAGGTTTATGACACCTCACGTCAAGGGAAATAGGTCAAGGGCATGAAGATCCTTTCATAGCCTCCCTGCCGATAGTATTATTGAACGTGTATTGAACGTGAAGCAGGCCTTTCCCCCTAATCAGCACAAAAAGTGAGCACTCAGCTGGAAACAGAACATCTGTCCCAACTGCAACACACACCAAATGTTGGAGGAGCTCAGTAGGTCAGGCCGCATCTATGGAAATGAATAAACAGTCGACGTTTCGGACCAGGATCCTTCTTCAGAACAAGTCCATGAGCGCTGCCTGACCTGCTGAGTCCCTCCAGCACTTTGTGTGTGTTGCTTTGGATTCTCAGCATCTGCAGAATCACCCGTGCCTCTAACGCCTGCCCCTACAGGACTTGCTGAGGGCTCACTTCATCCATATAAAGTCAGAAACTAACAACATGTAAAAAGATGTACATGTTTTGATGCTTGTGATAAATAAGTGACTCTGAATCTGAATCAGAGATTTCCCAACATCCTAATACGGGTTCAGTTCCGGTGAAATCCATGTCACATCGGAATTTACTCCAAAACTTAGAGAAAGGGTGCTCAACCTGGGGTCCTCAGTTAATGACAAGATTACTTGGCATAAAAAGGTTGGGAACCCCTGATTTAGGAGTGGTGGAGTAAGATTTTTCCTTGCAAGTTATTAGGTGGCTGTGTATGTAGGTGAAGGCAATTTGTGCAGTTCTCACACTTCATCCCAAATGCCTTGCAAGCAGAGCATGTTGTCCCAAGCAATGGTTGTAGTATCAGAATCAGGTTTAATGTCATCAGCATATGTCGTCAAATCTACTAACTTTGTGGCAGCAGTACAATGCAATGCATGATAATATATTAAAAGAAACTGTATTACAGTAAGTATTTATATATTAAATAGTTAAATTAAATAAGTAGTGGAAAAATGGAAAAAGAAATGTAGTGCAGCAGTGTTCATGGGATCAATGTCCATTTACAAATCTGATGGCAGAGGGAAGAAACTGTGTCTGAATTATTGAGTGTGTGCCTTCAGGCTTCTATACCTCCTCCCTGATGGTAGCAATGAGGAGAGCACATGTCCTGGGTGATGGGGTCCTTAATGATGGACACCATCTTTTTGAAGCACTGCCACTTGAAGATGATTTGGCTACTAAGGAGGCTGGTGCCCATGATGGAGCTGACTAATTTTACAACTCTCTGCAGCGTACTTCAATCCTCTGCAATAGTTCCCCCCCCCCACCCCATAGTAGACAGTGACAGCTGAAAAACTCATCGTTGTTACTCCGTGATGTTAGTGTGTCTGCTTTATGAACTCTGCACATTTCTGTTTTACTGACTGGGCTATGTTCAGTAGTTTGTACAGAGCCAGTCCATATCTATGTTAGATCAATAATATATGTGTTGTATGTGTATATTTTTTATCTGTGGTGTGTGATTACATGTTGACTGACATGGCATATTTCTATGCTTGCACAGATGTGTGTAATTGGATGTTTGTTATGCATGCGTCCCGGTGATATATGCATGCAAAGAGACATGATTGTCATTGGTCAGGTTACGCAGCGGTGGTGGGGGTGATTGGTAGACAAATTCCATCACGTGGCTATTGAGTGGTCAATGAAGGTTTGGAGCTCAGCTTCCAGGTTCCGGAAATTCCAAGCATTATCTGTGTACTGATGATTGCCATCTAATGGTGGTAAACTGCGTTCTGGTGAAGGTACTGTGGGCTAAGGCAATCCTGCAGATTAGCCACTCCAGTGGGAACTTGGCTGGAGACGGGAGGTGGTAACGTAAGGAGAACGATGAAAAACCGCGTCAGGAAAATGACACCACCTTGCTTAGCGAGGAGCTGCATAGCTTCAGTTGTAATGGGGACGAGGCCTCAAGCCTCAAGCTAGCCTGCCACTGCAGACCAGGAAAGCATCTCGGAGACACTACACTGTGTTGTCAGCGCTCGGGTGGGGCCTGGCATCTACCGTTGGTGCTACCCTCCTGTGTTCAAGCAGTGGAAAGTTATGGCTAGATTGTGTGCATCTGCACACTGCTGGGAGACTACCATCTATTGCTGGACATTGTGGCTCAGTGCCTTGGACCATATGTTTTTTTTCCAAGTGAATGCGCTTCTTTGCTCACTATTTTGAATTATTTTATTCTTTGTTTTTGAATGTTTGTTTATTATTTTGAATGCTTGGCGTCTTGGCTCCAGAGGAATGCTGTCTCATTCAGTTGTATCTGAATGATAATTAAACTTGATTTGATTTGATTTGACGTAGGGCTGCACTGAGATTGACTCTGCTGTGATAAAATTTTGTGTAACTTCATAAAGCGTGTGGAGATACTTCTTCCAGCAGCCTAATTTGAGGCAGATGTGCTAACTCCCTCCTGTAGGAAAGATTGAAAGAATTTGTTTTGGTAGTTGATGCTTCTCTTTGCATTTCTCTTGGAATTATTCCACTGTGCTCTTTGACAGACCAAATCCGCTTTAGGATTTGGGAAGCATTTCTTTCAGTGCAGGGAAGAAGTGATGCAAGAGCCTTCTGGGAAGGGCTCTCCTTATAGCAGATATCAGGGAGAACCCTCTACAGTTACCACCATTGAAAATGTCTCCACTGATAATTGCAGCAGTTCTGAGGTTCCTCTTCGTCCTAGATGGGGATGATGAGGGTGTGGATTTGACTGCAGATTTGTGACAAAGCTGTCCAAGGGATGCAATTAAGGGCAGGACAAGTTGTTGTTGAGGAGGTCTTTAAAGTTGTCTTTTTGTAAGACTGCAATAGTAGGCCATTCAGCCCATCAAGCCTGCTCTACCATACATGGGTGATCAGACATTCCTCATCAAACTAACACTTGGTTCTTTTTAGTAGAGAAGCTGAAGATCTCTTCAGTGGTGGCAAACATTATTGATTTCAGGACAGTCCATGTACAGTAGGGCGTCAATGAGTCATCTATGTAGTTCTAAAAATATTTCTCTTTATGAATCTAAGAGCTTCACCATTGGGTTACCTATGGCAGGGTATCTCTGGCCACTGTTGTGGTGTAGTCCTGAAATCTCCTACAATGATAGGCTACATCCAGGACAAGAAACAACAGCTGTCCTGAGGTCCGGGGCTTGACAAAACAGGATGCTGGCGTAAACATGAATTCTGATGGGAGGACAATACTAAAGATGAGATCCTTGAAAATACAGTTCAATTCCCATAATTTTGGAGCCACCATTCAGTGAAGAGAAGCTTTGTGATGGAATTCGCTATCGTCAACCTGTGGACATGTGGTTTGAAAATCCAAATCTCAAGCATGACACAAAACTCAGGAGCTATCGGGCAGCAGTGAACCATGGCCTCCCAAGTGCTTCTCAGACCTGATCACCCTACAGGTACAGGAAACCTGACCGCAATGCTGTCTCTGAAAAGTCCTCCACCTTTACTGGCAGGATAAACTGACCAAAAAGAGGACCAGTGTCCTCTGGCTGGCCAACATCTCCAGCAGTGGGGCTACTGAGTATTCACATCAGACAGGCCAAGTCTCTCACACAATCAACACCAAACCACTGAATCGGGTTCAGAACTGGCACGTGATGTGAAATTTGTTAACTTAGCAGCAGCAATTCAATGCAATACATAATCTAGCAGAGAGAGAGAAAAAAAACATAATAATAAATAAACAAATAAATCAATTACATATATTGAATAGATTTAAAAGAATAGAACAAAGAACATATGCTCTATGTTCTATGTAACAGTGAGAAAAGGGCATGCCCTGGGTGCTGGAGGATCTTAATAATGGATGCTGCCTTTCTGAGACACCGCTCCCTAAAGATGTCCTGAGTACTTTGTAGGCTAGTGCCCAAGATGGCACTGACCAGAATTACAACCTTCTGCAGCTTCTTTCGGTCCTGTGCAGTAGCCTCTC
The DNA here is from genome assembly GCF_030144855.1 of Hypanus sabinus. NCBI lineage: Eukaryota > Metazoa > Chordata > Chondrichthyes > Myliobatiformes > Dasyatidae > Hypanus > Hypanus sabinus. The sequence continues at coordinate 83,497,105 of NC_082718.1, forward strand.
TATACCAAACAGTGATGCAGCCTGTCAGAATGTTCTCCAAGGTACAACTATAGAAGTTTTTGAGTGTATTTGTTGACATGCCAAATCTCTTCAAACTTGTAATAAAGTATAGTTGCTCTCTTGCCTTCTTTATGACTACATCGATATGTTGGGACCAGGTTAGAGCCTCAGAGATCTTGATACACAGGAACTTGTAACTGTTCACTCTCTGCACTTCTGATTGCTCTGTGAGGATTGGTGTGTGCTCCTTCATCTTGCCCTTCCTGAAGTCCACAATCAGCTCTTTCATCTTACTGACATTGAGTGCCAGGTTGTTGCTGTCACACCACTCCACTAGTTGGCATATCTCACTCCTGTACGCCCTCTCGTCACCATCTGAGATTCTACCAACAACGGTTGTATCATCAGCAAATTTATAGATGGTTTTTGAGCTCTGCCAAGCCACAAAGTCATGGGAATATAGAGAGTAGAGCAGTGGGCTAAGCACACACCCCTGAGGTGCGCCAGTGTTGATTGTCAGCGAGGAGGATATGTTATCACCAATCTGTACAGATTGCAGTCTTCCGGTTAGGAAGTCGAGGATCCAGTTGCAGAGGGAGGTAGAGAGGCCCAGGTTCTGCAACTTCTCAATCAGGATTGTGAGAATGATGGTATTAAATGCTGAGATATAGTCGATGAACAGCATACTGACGTAGGTGCTTGTGTAGTCTAGGTGGTTAAAGCCGTGTGGAGAGCCATTGAGATTGAGTCTGCTATTGACCTATTGTGGCGATAGACAAACTGCAATGGGTCCTGGTCCTTGCTGAGGCAAGAGTTCAGTCTAGTCATAACCAACCCCTCAAAGCATTTCATCACTATCGATGTGAGTGCTACCGAGCGATAGTCATTATGGCAGCCCATGTTATTCTTCTTAGACACTGGTATGATTGTTACCTTTTTGAAGCAAGTGGGAGCTTCTGCCTGTGGCAGTGAGAGGTTGAAAATGTCCCGGAATACTCCCTCTAGCTGGTTGGTTCAGGTTTTCAGAGCCTTACCAGGTACTCCATTGGGAACTTCTGCCTTGTAAGGGCTCACTCTCTTTAAAGACAGTGTAACATCGGCCTCTGAGACGGAGATCACAGGGTCCTCAGGGATCTTCACAGCTGTAGTTGTGCTCTCCCTTTCACGTTCTGTAACGGGATGAGGTTATGTGGCGGATGGAGAAAAAGCCTTTGTTCAAAGTCTCACTGAGAAAAGTTGGACTCCCCACCAACTTTTTGGAACTTCTACCCCAAGACCATTCAGAGAGGGGAAAAAGAATACTGGATATAACTGAGAAGTTGAGTGTGTCCATCAGGAGCAGCCAGCAGCCCAACTTGAATAGTGGATGGAGTGCCTACACTCATGAGCTATAGCCTCATATCCAGACAGACACCTCCTGCCCCAACAGTGGTTGGATTGGTGGCTCCTGCTTAGCCCCCTCAGAATATTCAGCCAGACAGGCAGCATCTGTGAGGAGAAAGAGGTAAAATTTCAGGCTGACAAAGCTAAAATTTCTTTGCCTGGATTGTGGAGTGATTCCACTATTTCCTCCTTTTATTCTGAATTTCCAGTTTTCTGAGTTTTATTTACTTGAGTTATCCAGCAGGACTGCTAAGAATTAAAAAGGAGAATATAGAAAACAAATCACTGGAACTTATGGTGACTGTCTCACCCAAGCGTGCAGTTAAGAGCCCAGAGTCCGTGCTATTTAACTGTAGATACCATCATGGCTTGATGATCCAACCCTCACTTAACATGGACGGGAGTCACCAGAGATTCTGCAGGTGCTGGAAATCTTGAGTAACACGCACAAAATGCTGGAGGAACTCAGCAGGACAGGCAGCATCTATGGAAGGAAATTACCATTCGATGTTTCAGGCTGAGTCCCGATGAAGGGCCTCGGCCCAAAGTGTTGACTGCTTGTTTCCTTCCAGAGATGCCGCCTGACCTGCTGAGTTCCTCCAGAATTTTGTGCATTTTGATATACAAAAGAATTACTTCTTCTTAATGGGGACCAGGAATCCGGCTGCTACCATCTGCATTATAAAATAATCCTTCCCCATTACAAGTGTCACCCCTTCCTGGTGAATCCTTTTATGCTTCCCCTTCCCAAACTCTGATTTAACTCTCCTACTATTTAAGTGCCTTGAATTTGCACAGGCTCGGCCCTGCCCAGAAGCACCTTGGGCTGCCTGTAAGAGTTTAATAACTCATAAAAGTGAACCGCAAAGACTGTGTTGGGACAAACACTCTGGCTTCTGGTGTGCTCTTCAGGATTTGACATACCTCCGCAGAACAGATAAAGCAAAGGTTACATCCTAGCACAACTTCCTCTCCTACAGTCTCCCTGAAGTTACACTGCAGCCGACTTCACATTCCATCTCTTGCATCGCTTAATTCAATTACCTACACTTTGTTGAATTCTTTTTGTTTCCTGGTCACAAGCCTGTTCCTTCCTTTCTCCCCCTGCATGGTCTCATTTTGTCCCTTTCTCTGTCTCTGTTCCCCATTTGCTCCGTCCCCCTCTCTCATGTGTTCCTCCCCACCCCCTCCGCCTGATTTTTAATCCTCTTCCTCCCATGGATCGTCTTTCAGACAGACACAGAGCCATGCCCTGCAGTCAGCCTATTTAGTCTGGTTTCCGTGACCTCGTCTGACTGAGCTGGGAAGGTTCCAGCTGCAAGTTTCTTCTCAGCAACCAACAAGAACCCCACCCCCCCACCCCCTGCATTCATCTCAATGGCTTCAACACCGCAGATTCACAGATATCCCATCCTGTCCAAACACAATAGACCTTTTCACTGCTGCAAGCATTGTACCTGACTGCAGAGAGACCCCAGCTGATGTTAAACCTTCAGCTCGACTTTTCAAGCTGCTGAATCCATGCAAGAGGGATGTGCAGCACGCGCACACGCGTTTCAATATATGCGATTGAGGGGAACACAACGCTGTCTGGTTGATGTCAACATCCTGGGCAACAAAAGTTTCCTCCTCCTACATCTGCATTGTGTTAAAATTAAGATTAACCACGCTCACATGCGAATATCTCCTTTCGCTTCCCTTTCCTTCTACAATCTGCACACAACCTATAATCACAACCGTCATTTCTGTCAGAACGTGCCACGCTGAACTATTGTCAGGCAAAATCTGACGCCAAGCCACACACCTATAGTATGTTAGATCAGCTGACCAAAAGCCTGGCAGAAGAAGTAACTTATAGAACTGGAAGTTGCAGCTTTATAAAAGCCTAGTTAGACTGCATCAAGAACAGGTTTACCAACAAACTTTATGCCGTGGACCCCTAACATTAACTGAGGTGGTGCATGGACTCCAGGTTGGGAACCCCTGTTTCTGGAATGTAGCATTTAGTTCTGATCAGAAGGGAGGATGTGGAGGTTTTGGAGAGTGCGCAGAAGAAGTTTACCAGAATGCTACTTGCATTAGAGGCAGATGCTATAAAGAGAGATCGGACAAACTAGGGTTGTTTTCTCTGGAAACTTGTCCTGCACATTTCAAAGGATGAGATCCTAACTGGCAGTATCACCACCTGGTATGGGAGAGGGGGCAGCTGTACAGGATCAAAGTAACCTGAAGAGAGTGGTAAAATTAGTCAGCTCCATCATGGGCACTAGCCTCCATATTGTCCAAGACATCTTCAAGGAGCAGCGTCTCAGGAAGATGGCATCCAACGTTAAAGACCCTCACCACCCAGGACAAGCTCTCTTCTCATCGTTACCGTCAGGAAGGAGGTACAGAAGCCTGAAGGCACACTCTCAGTGATTCACGAACTGCTTCTTCCCCTCTGTCATCCGATTCCTAAATAGACATTGAATTCATGAACACTACCTCATTACCTTCTTTCATTTCTGTTTTTGCACTGTTAATTTAAATTTACTTACCGTAATTCAGTTTTTTTTCTGTATTTATCATGTATGTCATTGTACTGCTGCCGCAAAATTAACAAATTTCATGACATATGCTGGTGATATTAAACTTGATTCTGATTCTGAAGGGAATTGTGCAGGGCAAGTTTTGTTCACATGGGGTGGTTGCCTACGGTGGGGGTGAAGGGAGGTACAATAGAAACATTTATCATGTATATGCAAAAAATGGAGGGATATGGGCATTGTGTAGGCTAAAGTGGTTAGTTCAGTTAAACTTTTAATTACTACTTTAATTAGTCTTGAACAACATCAAGCTGTACTGTACTGTTCTAGGCTCAATGAAAGGAGGAGAGAAAAGTACAGAGGCAGAAATTATTCTCTCCTATGGTCCACTCTCCTCTCTTATCAGATTTCTTCCTCTCCAGCCCTTTACCTTTCCTACCCACCTGGCTTCACCTATTACCTTCCAGCTAGCCTTCTTCCCACACCCCCCCACCTTTTTATTCTGGCATCTTTCCCCTCCCTTCTCAATCCTGAAGAAGGGTCTCGGCACAAAACACCAACTGTTTATTCATTTGCATAGGTGCTGCCTGACCTGCTGAGTTTTTCCAGAATTTTGTGTGCTCTGCAATTATGTTGATTTTTTTTTCATCTACCTTGACATCACCACTGATACCAGTATTTATTGTGCACATCTAGCTGGCCTTGACAACGTTGTTTACCTGGAGTCATATATACGGTAGAGCAGGCAAGGTCAGCAGATTCCTTCCTTAAAGAACATTAAGGAACACCATTAGCTTTTATAACTCTTAATAGCTTTTCTTAATTCCAGATTTATATAATTAGTTGAATCTAAATTCTGCAGCTACCAGAATAAGTTATGAAATCAGGTAGCTGTTTGCGATCAGGTCACTAATACATTACTGTGGAAGTAACGTCAGAAATACGAGGGCATAGACTCTGGGTCACAATATCAGGAATGGAAAAAAATGCAGATTGGTGTGTGTGGCAGGTGTACGTTATACTTACCCCCCGTTGTTCAGAGAAATGTGGTGGCCTGTGGAGTAAGTTTATGCCTGTGCCTTTTCACTAAATACCCGATATTTTTAAATTTATATAATCTCAGTGTCATCTTTCCCCTTCCTTTCCAGTCCTGAAGAAGGGTCTCAGCCTGAAATCTTGACTGTTTATTTATTTCCATAGATGCTGCCTGATGTGATAAGTTCCTTCAGCATTTTGTGCAGGATACCTTCAGGTTGACGTTTTCACCCTCAGCTGACAATTACGTCCAGAAATTCTGAGTTCTTCAGTGAAAATTGATGGCGGGACAGATCTCATAGTGGAGGGACTATGGAGGGACAGATCTCATAGTGTTTGACTCACTGAGTTCCATCCAGCCTCTAAGCATTGCTCACACTTCAGCATCTGTAGTCTTCCGTGACTTCATTTCTCTTGCCTCTTTGCAGGTCAGAAATGATCAATTTCATAAATTATCCTGTTCCACCTTCAAGAGGACCACAACCTAGTTCTAGGGTTTGCAGGTCTGTGGGCCTCAATGACCTGGAGAACTATGTTGGCTGTAGTTAGGGCTTTATGCTTGGCCTCTTGGTACCCACACCAAACAGGTCAAAGGGTAGAGGCCAGACTAAGAGTGGTCCACCGCTCCTCCAGGTTTGAAGGTTCATCTCAAGGCAAATAACCCTAACTGGTAAAAGAAAATTTACAAAATTGGTATAACAGCAATGAAGGGTCCTTCTACTTCTGAGTATAATGGTGTTCCTGAGTCTTCACTTGGGACTTGTGTGACTGAGAGTAGTGAAAACCGAGGGGAAGCTACTGATAAGATGATGGAAACCCTAAACACCACCAGAGATGGAGGACCTTCATTGCTGTCCTAAATGCCAGTGGCTTAACAGGCAGCTCCAAATGCAAAGTCCCAAGAACCACTACAGAACATCCAAGCCCATGATGACTTGCAGCAATGTTCAGATGCCCAGGGCAACTTCACAATGATTAAAGCAACCTTGCACCTAATAAAGAATCTTTAAGTAAAAGTGCTAAGGACAAAATACTTTGATCCTGTGCATCATAGATTACTGATTTCTTACCTCATAGTAAGATAATTAAACAAAAACACTTTCTTTGCAGAACTTCCCATTTCCACAATGTTTCTGATACACCATCTCCTATCACTGGGTCTACCTCAGAACTACATTGAGAAAAAGAAAGCACAGACTAATCCTAGTGCAATTTCTACATGTTTCATTGGTGCTTGTGCCTCTGTGGCACGATGCAGATAAAGTCCAAATTTAAGGGCAGACTTGAGCTGAGCCTTGAGCTCTTGTGTCCTCCCAAGCCTTCTTTGTCTCTAGCTCAAGCCCAATAAAAGGTCTGAAATGGACTTCTATCCCAAATCTTTAATTAACAAATAAAACAGTAATCAACTACTCATGATTTTTAAAAAAACTTCATTCCCAAAATTTACTTTTTACCCCTACCTTGTCTCTTGCTACATTTCAGACAGAAGATCAAAATTTAAATGTCAACATTCAAAGAAAGTTTTATTATAGAAGTACATATTGAGATTCATTTTCTTGTGGGCATACTCAGCAAATCTGTAGAATAGTGACTATAACAGGATCATTGAAAGATAAACCAGAGTACAAAAGACATCAAACTGTGCAAATGCAAATAATAAGTAATGATAACATGAGATAATAAGATAAAGAGATCTTAAAGTGGGAACATTTTAATGATGGGCAAGTGAGTGTAGCTATCCCCTTTTATTTGAGAGCCTGATGATTGAGGGGTAGTAACTGTACTTGAACCTGGTGGTGTGAGTCCTGAGGCTCTTGTACCTTCGACATGATGGTAGCAGTGAGAAGAGAGGTCCCCTGGATGATGGGGACCTCTGAGGAAGGATGCTGCTTTCCTATGACCAATCCCTTCACTGGTATTTAGAATGTAAAATAAAGATTCTAAGCTGGATTGATAGGAAGGATTCTGAGGGGTTGTTTTCTCCTGGCTGGAGAGTGGAACTAGAAGACATAGACTCAGGTTAAAGAGTCAGCATTTCATTATGGAATGATTTATGAGCACATCAGGAACCAAGGAATATTGTGTTGGAGCAAGAAGTTAGACTTGCAGTAGAATTAATCCATGATCTCTACTGGGCAAAACTTGTTACCAACATAGCTAGCTCATTGTTAAGCTATAAATTTATTAATTCCAGAACTTCAAATGCCAAACCATTGGCCAAAGCTTTCCAGATCCACAATGGTAGCTCAGAAGCTTAGCTATGATATAATGCCATTACACCAGCAAGACCCATCAACCTGCATCTGTGAAAGAGGAGAATTAAGCACAGGTAGATCTCCAACATCCATTAAAAAAAACCCAGTAGCATCGTAACTAGCACAACATTTTACAGTACAGGCGACCTGGGTTCAATTCCTGCCACTGCCTGGAAGGAGTTTGTATGTTCTCCCCGTGATCATGTGTGTTTCCTCCAGGTGTTCTGGTTTCCTCCTACAATCCAAAGTTGTACCAGTTGGTAGGTCAATTGTTTATTGTAAAGTGTTTGTGATTAGGCTAGGGTTAAATTGAGCGACTGCTGGATGTTGTGGCCCGAAGGGCCGGAAGGTCTATTCTGTACTGTATAAAATAAAATAAAGAAAACATAGTCATTATTAGAAATCAATAAAACTTTGAAGAAGATATTTATGAATGAATTTAAAAAAGAACTCAATTATGTATGAATATGTAAATTAACAGTTACTTAGTCAGTGTATGTAGATGTTTTCTTAACATTTAAGAAGGTTCCAGATGAGAACTCGAATTGCTGAGTTATAGATGGAGATGCCAAGTCCTGGAGATGGAATTAGTATTGATGACTGCTTGATGTATAGCATGAACATGATGGGCTGAAAGGCCTGTTTCTGTATAACCATAACACTCTATCATTCTGTGACCTTTCTTCCCCACTGCCATTCCTCTCCATTAAAATGAAGGGGTTTGCTGTACCTATACCAGGTCTAATCATACACTTCACCCATGAGTCTGTTGGGGTCACATATTTTGCTTGTTGCTCCCGGTGTGGCCTCTTGTATATCAATGAGACCAGACACAGATTGGGAGACCACCAACACAAGTGGGATCTCCCAGTGGCCACCCATTTTAATTTCACTTCCCATTCCCATTCTGATAAGTCCATCCATGGCCTCCTCCATTGTCGTGATGAGGCCACACTTAGGATGGAGGAACAACACCTTATGTCTGTTTGGGTAGCCTCCAACCTGATGGCATGAACATCAATTTCTCAAACTTTCAGTATAGCTTCCCTCCCCCTTCACCATTTCCCATCCCCTTGTCCTCTCATCTTATCTTGCTGCCGCCCGTCACCTTCTGCTGGTGCTCCTCCCCACTCCCCACTTTTTTCGTTCTTCCATTGCCTTCTGTCTCTTTCACCCATCAACTTCTTAGATCTTTGCTTCATCCCTCCCCCTCCAAGTTTCATCTATCTTGTGACATTTCTCTCTCCCCTCCCTGCACCTTTCAAATTTACGCCTCAGCATTTTTTCTCTGGTCCTGCCAAAGAGTTTCGGCCCAAAATGTCGACTGTACTTTTCTCCGTAGATGCTGCCTGGCTTGCTGAGTTCCTCCAGCATTTTGTGTGTCTTGCACAGATTTTCAGTATCTGCAGATTTTCTCTTGTTTCTAATCATACACTGATTCATTTGTAAGATCTCCCAGTGTAACTTCTGGAGAATTGCAACAAATTCACCAAAATCCATCAGGAGGCTTAATTCAGGATATGGACAGGAAATTCCAGCGTGAACTGGGCACCAAGTTCAGCATTCACATGAGGCTTTCAAATTTCCTGACACCTATCATCACACCAATGACTATATAAATGAAGGATAACCTCTGCACTTTTGTGTTTAGTTCCCCAAGTAATGCAGAAAAACATTCTATTACCTTTCCTAATTACTTGCTCTCTTTTATACCAGTCTCAAGAAAATCGTGCATCAGACTATCCTGACGGCTTTGTGTCACAGAGCACGGCAAATCACTGATTTGAAAATGCATTTCTTTCTATTCTTCCTGCAAAGATGGGGAATTCCACATTTCCATAAGCATACAACATTTACTTAGTCTATATACTGTACCTAAGTTCCCCTAGTGCTTTTTTATATCTTGCTTTTGTGTCCCTTTCATAGCCTGGTTTCCAACTTATCTCTGGGTCACCAGAAAATTTTACAACTGTACCCTTATACTTTAATTTGAGTAATTTCAAATAAATTATAAATTGAGGTCACAGCAGCGATTCCAAATTGCGACACTTGTTACATCTTGCTAGCAAGAAAAAGACCCAGTTAAGCTTGCTGACTGTTCCCTGTTAACCAGCCAATCTTCTATTCAAGCCAATATGCCAATTCCTATTCATTTTCCTTTGACTCTGTCTGCACATCCTGCTGCCTTGAGAAAACAGCCAGTTTAATCAAAGATCCCTCCCACCCCGATTGTTCCTTCTTCTTCCCCCTTCCATTAGGCAGAAGATACGGAAGTTTGAGAACACGCACCACCGGGCTCGAAGACAGCTTCTATCCCCCTGCTATAACAATCTTGACTGGGCCTCTTGTACAAAAAAGATGAACTCTGAATCTTTCAACCTGCCTCATCATTACCCTTGCATCTTATTTGTCCTCCTGCCCTGCACCCTTTCTGTAATGGTAACACAATATTCTGGCATTCTGTTAATGCATTTCCCTTTGTACTGCCTTGCTGTTGGGAATGGTCTGTATGTGAAGTAGCTTTTCCCTGTACCTCGGTACATGTGAGAATAATAAACAAATTATCTATTTGTCTTATTGGACCTTCTGGAAAGTATATTCCTGCCACTGCCTGTAATGAGTTTGCATGTTCTCCCTGTGGCCATGTGGGTGTCCTCAAGGTTCTCCAGTTTCCTTCCACAGTCCAAAGACATACTGGTTGGTAGGTTAATTGGTCATTGTAAATTGTCCCGTGACTCGGCTAGGATTAAATTGGGGGATTGCTGGGCATCGCAGCTCAAAGGGCCAGAAGGGCCTATTCTGCACTCAATACATAAACAAACAAAATATTACCACAGCTGTCTTCTTGTTAACTAAGAAATATAGAGAGCAGTGTAGGTAAGTCGGGTCCAGCATTAATACAATCATAGCTGATCATCGATGTCAGTGACTCATTCCCAGTACCTTCCCATTTCCCTTGATTCCTTTTTATGTTAAGAGTTACATCCAACTGCTTCAAAAATACAATACTGAGCAAAAGCCTTCAGTTCATATATATATATATATGTATAGCTGGAGTTCCTAAAACTCTTGCACAGCACTGTATATTATGCCTTTCCTGTTCGCAAATAACACTTCATACTACTGAGCTATTACAAAGCTCAGTAATCTTATTTCTGTTTCCCAACCACCTTACTATTTTAATCAATATACAGAACTGTGCAAAAGTCTTAGGCACTCTGTAAAAGGTTTCACTGCCAACGTAATGGTCTTTCTGTAGAAGCAGAATTTGGGTTCTGGTTAATGATAATGGATGCTTTGGAATGTGAACTAGGTCCTTTTGTTCAGTGGGAAATGAAGAGAGAAGACATTGGAGAGTACCGCTCATAGGATTTGATCCGGTGGGGGACCGTGATTCAATGGAGCTAGGTGCCGATTCCAACTGCGGATGGGTGAATAAGTATGAGTTTTGGAAGAATTGAGCTCCAACTTGTTCATATTTGACCGTTTAATTATAATGGGCCCATTTTGTTTTCCTTTTTTTCTTTACTAACCCTTTAGTTAAGATTCGTAAATATAACTCCTTTAACCGCATGCAGTGTGCTGTCTGTTACATCTTGGCACTGGGGGGTAATAGGGTAGCAAATCACACAGCGTCCACACAAACCGAAATCAGAGGTGGAAGAGCCGTCTCAATCTCACAGGCTTGGCAGGACCAGAGTGTGTCTTCCCTAGATTTACGCAGCCAAGGGAACCAGGGAGGTTTCAGTTATATGCCGAAGACTTTTGTACTGTACTGTATGTGCAAGGATTTGGCCTCCACTATCTTCTGTGGTAAAGAATTCCCCTGTGTGAAGAAACTTCTGATCTCAATTCTAAATCTGCATCCTGAGACGCTGGTCTTTGGACCTGTATTCTCCAACCACTGGGTACATCTTTTATCTACACCACATGTTACTACCTCAAAGAGCTCCAATAAATTGGTCAAACATGATTTTCCTTTCACAATATCATGTTGATTTTTCTTGATTACCATAGCTTTTCTAGGTGCCCTGCTGTAGCATCTTCAATAATAACTCTCAATTTTATCCATATGACAGATGTACAGCTAACTGACCTGCTAGCTGTTCTCTCTCCGAATAAACGTTTACTATTTTCCAATCTAACGGAACAAAATATAAATTAAAGGAACTTTGGAAAATTAAAACCAATGCGCTTAAATAACCATTTGCTACATGAACAAAATGCAGGAGGAGCTCAGCAGGTCAGGCAGAATTAATGGAAATGAAGAGATAGTCAATGTTTTGGGTCGAGATACTTCTTTAGGACACTACTTACTTTGACACCTTGAATTATACCCATCTTACCCCAATTAAGCCCACAGCTCCAATGGTTTGATCTGTACCACTGCGCTGGTAATTATAAATTTCCTAATTACCTCTCTCCCATTGAATTTTTGGTTTATTGCTACTTCTAGGGAGCGACTTTATTGTCAGGCAATCATTTATCATCCAGTTGATTTTTGTTATTAATTCACCAGGTTAATTTTCTTTGGGACCAAGGTTATGGGGAGAAGGCAGGAGAGCAGTATTGAGAGGGAGATGATGAAATGGCAGAGCAGACATGATGAGTGAATGTCCGAATTCTGTTCCTATGTCTTATGGTCTAGATCGTGACAGTGAATGTGGCCAGATCTGATTTCCAAATGCAAGATTGTGACAACGTTTGGACAGCCTGCCTTTGCTGAGTAAGGAATGCATACCAGCTAGAGCAATGGAAACAATTCCTCTGCTCTACACAATAATGTCGTGGCCTCCAGAGAGAAAAGGCGGAGTCATAGTTCAATGTCTTTCTGATAGATGACACTAGCACATGTATACTACCTCCTGAGTTCTACACAAGGATGAAAGCACAAAAATAGTCTCAGTGTAGAGGAAGTATGAGCTGCTCCCCTAACTACAGAGCATTTCCAGTATTTACTGATTTTACTTCCCATTCATGGTTCATTTCCTCTGCTGTCACCCTGGATTGCTGTGTCCAATCCTCTGGAACCCAGCAAGAACCAATATTCTTCTGATGCTGCAATACATCCTAGGATATGCTGGGACGCACCATCAGTGATGCAATCTGTGGTCATCGGGTGCTTTGGTTCTTTCAACATCAGGCAGCCTCGTCCGGCAACCCCACCAGAGTTGACCAGGTCGGAATTATGTCTCAACAGCACCGGTCCATGGGTCACACCTCTTGATCCACAGCCATTCGGAGGCTCACTCAGCAGCTTTTGTGACAGTCCTGATGACTTTTTTCTTTGTAGATCCCCGTAATACCAAGGGGAGAGTAGGTTCTGCAGAGTGAGCAACCAGCCAAACCTCTACACCCACCTGTATAGGCATGTCTCGTGCCTTCCATCCTGTTATAGGCATGCCTTGTGCCCTCCATCCCTCCTTCTGGCACTGCTCTACCAGCTCCTGGTATTTGGCCTTCTTACACTCAAACTCCTCCTCAATCTGGTCTTCCCAAGGCACTATCAGTTTTACCATGACCACCTGCTACAAGGTATCTGACAGAATAAACATGCCATCTCTTGTTGGTGATGATATGATGAAGTCAGGGAACTTTATTTGCTTCCCAAGCTCAGATGCTGTGGCGGGCAAGCCTGCTGGTGATTGTGGTTGTGACCTCAGTCAGCTCCATCATGGGCACTAACCTCCCCAGCTTCCAGGACATCTTCAAGGAGAGATGCTTCATAACGGTGGCATCTATCATTAAGGACCCCATCACCCAGGACGTGCTCTTTTCTCAGTGCTACCATCAAGGGAGGAGGTACAGGAGCCTGAAGGCATGCACTCAACGATTCAGGAACAGCTTCTTCCCCTCTGCCATCTGATTTCTGACTGGACATTGAACCCATGGACACTACCTCACAAGCTGTTTTTTCCTCTCTTTTTGCAACACTACTTATTTAATTAAATCTATCTATCTATCTATCTATCGAACCCAAATCTTACCCTGGTTCTGTGAACAGTTGCACTAACCATGATGCTACCTTGTTGCAAGATCCATTGTTAACCTTGTTGACAAAGAATTATTGTCGGAATCTATATAGTTCCTTTATGGGAGACGAACTCCTGGTCTACATTCAAATTCCTTGAAGCACCGACCTTGTTTGTGTACCATTTAATGGAGACACAAGAATCTGCTGATACTGGACTCCGAAGCAACAAACAAAATGCAGGAGGAATTCAGCAGCATCTATGGAGGGAAGTGGTTAGTTGATATTTATGGTCAAGACCATTCAAATGGACTATAAGATAGAGAGGAGAGTATAAAGAGGTGAGGGGTAGGAATGCACAAGACCTGGCAAGCAACAGATGCATCCTGGTGAGAAGAGGTTATAGACAGAGGCTTGGAGGTTGTAGCCCTTTCCCTTTACCTCCTTATACTGGTTATCTTTCTTCTTCAGCCCAAGTTGTCACAGGATGTTATGAACAACAGAAGAAACATCACAGCATTGTAAGCAAGCTAGACTTCCTAACAAGGGGTGGGATGAAAACAGCTTTGATCAGGATACTCTGAGAGGGAGAAATTTGAGTTTTGGTCACTTGTGTGAAGTGTGCTCAAGCATATCAGTTTCTGCAGCTCGGGCTTCACTCAAAGCAACTGATTGTACAGGGACTGAACCCAACAGAAGGCAGCTACTCTCCTATGTGTTTGCCTCTGGTAACTATGGGCAAAATTCCCTCTGATCCTCAGTTGTTCACACATGAAGAATGGTTGCTTAGATGATATATTGAATGCTAAATGAGTCTAATGCAACAGTTAGTGCTGTTGAGATGGAAACTGGGGTAACTAAGGGAGTTACATATTGAAGTATGAAACTGGTTGCCTGAGGCAGGTTTTGTCCAGTAAGGTCATGATTTATTAAATAGTTGGGTTGAGTTGTCCTCTGATCTTGGCAATCCGTTTGCAAATGATTCGTCACCATACAAGGAGACATCATCAGTACACTGTTCATTCGTGATGTGTCCTCTGAATGCTTGTCTTTTATATACTAATCAATCACCTGATTGGTTGTCCAGACCACAACGCAAGGCGTTCATGATACAACCAATCTGCAATGAGATCCCCTCCCTACATCATAATTGAGTTTCCGTAATGATGACCAATCAGCTGTTTGATAAGCATGTAAAGGCCAAGCATTCGGAGGACGCACCACAAATTAACAACGCACCGATGATGTCACCTCGTACGGTGACAAAACACTTGCAAATGGATTGCCAAGTTCGGAGAAAAACCGAGCTGCACATTTTGCGATTTATTTCCAACTTATTAATAATTTCTGTCAATGTTTCCTCCAGAATCCTCTCAATTCAGGAGAGGTGAGAGCTTTTAGCAGCAAATTCAGGTAGAGACCAGGCTGTGGTAAACTCTGACTGGGACCTCATAAAATAAGATAAAATCAGGTAGCAATATTCACTAAGCTCACTGTGCAGACTCCTGAGATAATAAACTGTGAAGGATAAACAGAAAAGGCAAAATAAAGAAAGTAACTGGAAGCTCATATTGAGTCTATCAGCATCTGTGAATGGGGTTAAACAAGCAATCCTTTCAGAACCAATTCTTTTCCTGAAGTATCTGAAAGTTGCTAAACAATGCAAAGATTTGTGATGATGTTTTGACCCTGATGACAAGCCAGATGTGGATATATGGAGGAGTGGGCCCACAGCAGTCTGTACTTAAGCACAGACTTCTTGCTCTTCTGTGTCTTCTCTTAGGATGTCCCCAGGTGCTTCGCAGATGGTGAAGTCATTTTAGAGCAGGGTTACTGAGATAATGCAGAAAATATGATGGCTAGATGACAAACGGCAATGTCCCAAAAGCAACGAATAGCAGTGGAGGGATAAACTTTTATTGAAATCGTTAGAAAAGATCGCCCCACTCTACTTCAAATAGAGCATGTAAAAATAAACTTCTGAAGGAAATCAGTGGGTCAAGCAGCTTTTGTGGAGGCCAAGGGATGCTCAGCCTTTATTTACATCAGATGGTGCTTTGCTGATATGTGATTTATAAACAGATTAAGATGTGGTTATCCTTGTGGAATACTTACGTACTTACTTACTGCCTGTAATGTCGGTGGCATTTAGGGCAGCAATGACAGTCCTCCATCTCTGGTGGTGTTCAGGGCTTCCTTAATCATGTCAGTATCTTCTCGGTTTTCATTACTGTCCGTCACACAAGTCCCGGGTGGAGACTCAGGAGCACTGTCACACTTTGATGTAGACGGACTCTTCTTTGCTGTTTCTGTAACAGTTTTGTTTAACCAGTCAAGGTTGTTGGCCCTGAGCTGAAACCTCCCTCCCCATGTCACCCCCCCCACCCCCACCGAGCCTGGAGAATCAGTGGGCCACTCTTAGTCTGGCCTCTACCCTTTGACCTGTTTGGCATGGGTGACCCTACCAAGAGCCAAAGCATAAAGCCCTGACTCCAGCCAACATAGCTCTCCGGGTCAATGAGGCACGCAAACCTCCAAACCCAACAAACAAAGTTGTGGTCCTCTTGGTGGATCCTTGTGGAAGAGGTTGACTGTAAATGCCTGCATCATGTGGGGTTTGAGACTAAATCTATTGAGTAGTAGAAATACTGTGTCTATGGGTTATGGCACAAGTACCCCCGAAGGTCTATGGCTATTGCCTCAAGGTCTTTCCATAGACTAATGAAAAGACAGGATTACTTGTCAGGGCTATCAAATACAAAAGTACAGGATTATCTTCCATTGAAGATTTGGTCAGGTCTCACTTAGAATACATTTCTCTTTTAGTGATGGCCCTAGGCCTTTTTTTTGGAGACGGTACTACAGTGACTAAATTAATGTGCATACGAGAGGAGCCAGGATGATTCATCCAAACACATGTGTGCAAGTGGCATCATTCAGCTGAGGACTTTAATCTGATTTATCAAATAATTGCGGTATTTAAAAAGGTGGTACCAATAAGGTCAGCCATTATGTATCAGATTGTCATAGAAACCCATCTGGTTAGTTAATGCACTTTGTGGAAGGACGTCTGATGTCCTTACACAGCCTAACCTTTGTATATGACTCCAGGCAAACCAGATCATTATGGTTCACTTTTTACTTCAATCCTTAATCATTATCTGGAATGAGGATAAAAATTAGATGTTTAATCTAAATAAAAGTAATGATAGAACTATTCAGGGAGCTTTGCTGTGTTAGCTTAAGGGTTCTTGTTTTTTGCCATAGGCTCAGAGGGCTGGGACATTTATCTCTGGGGACGACTGAGTGGACTTGATTGAGATCTTCAAAGCTATGACAGAGAAACACTTGACAACTACAGTACTGTGCAAAAGTCTTAAGCACATATCTATAGCTAGGGTGCCAAAGACTTTTGCACACTACTGTGCTCGCCAACTTGGAGTGGGAATGGTGAGGGTGGATGCTGTGGGAGGGGCGTGGAACAAGGGACGAAGAAGGAGGGTCAGGGAGGGTTATTGACACGGCTGATGACACATTGTCATGAAATTTGTTTTTTTTTGTGGCAGTGCAGTATATAAAATTATTACAATACTCTGCAAAAGTCTCAAGCACCCTAGCTACATATATGTGCCAAAGACATTTGCACAGGACTGTATATGGATAGGCGTTTCATTTCACAGATACAGTAGGAGAGGACCTATGGAATAAATATGTCACATGCAGAAGGTAAGTTAGATAGCAGGAGGGATCTCACTTCACAGACACTGATCACTTTCTGGAATAGAATATAGATTGGTCAGTGAATATAGTTCCACTTCAGTCAATGGGAGATGACTGTAGTCTGTACCTATACACACAGAGGTGGCTATTGAGGGCTGTATCAGGCAGTCACCTGGGTAAGCCAGCATTTATTTGACTGCTTAAGGATTATTGAGAAATTACCTTCTTAACCAGTCTGGTTTATTGTTCTATTCGTTTCAGAAATATGTGTGATTGGTTGGAAGGGCTGGGGCAGTAGACTGGGGCTATGTTGCGCATAGGTTGTCACATGATTTTGATCTACTGTAGAACATCTGGACACATGAAGTATCCTATATAGTACCTTGAAACCATAGAGAAATGTATAGTATTGGCCTCCATTGATCAGGGTCAACCATGGATGTTGCGTCCTAGCTGGCTAGATATTCAAGCCTTGCAGGGCAACACTGCAGCATAGTGGTTAGCACAACGCATTGCAGTACAGGCGACTGGGGTTCAATTCCCTCCACTGCCTGCGTGGAGATTGTACATTCTCCCCGTGATCACTTGGGTTTCCCCCGAGTGCTCCAGTTTCCTCCCACAGTCCAAAGATGTGCCGGTTGGTAGGTTTATTGGTCAAAGTAAATTGTTCCGTGATTAGCTTAGGATTCAATCAGGGGATTGTTGGCTTGAAGGTCCGGAAGTGCCTATTCTCAATAATTTTTTTTAAAATAGGGGGAGCAATCTGTTGCCATGTAACAAGCTCCCCCTCTCCATGCATCTGATGAACCCAAAGGAACGGCAGAGACCGATAGAGTTTGGCACCAGCAGCATTGTAGAAATTGCTGTCAGACTGCATAAGGGACTGCAGCTCCTGACTTTACTCCGGGGTTTACTCCCGAAGCCTTCCCCATGAGTGGGTACAGCTGCAAGACCCAGGAGGTTTCAGATCAGAGTCTTCCTTCTCCTAGATGAGCTGCTGACCACAGCTGACAAGCCCCATTTGCCAGAAGCGACTGATTCTGAGATGCCAGTGACCCGCCTTTGCCCCTTCTCCTGTCAGCAGGAATGGTTCTGCCGGGAGTAGTGGCTCAGCCACACGTAAAGGCCAGGAGCTGGACTTGTTTGTCAGAGGCTATTTGCGGTGCATGCCATGGGAGGATTTAATAGATATTGGGGGCTTGGCCCCACTACCATCCTCAGTGATAACAACCTTAGGGAACCTATAGACAATAGACAATAGGTGCAGGGGTAGGCAATTCGGCCCCTTGAGCCAGCACCACCATTCACTGTGATCATGGCTGATCATCCACAATCAGTACCGCGTTCCTGCCTTCTCCCCATATCCCTTGACTCCGCTATCTTTAAGAGCTCTATCCAACTCTTTCTTGAAAGCATTGGCCTCCACTGCTGTCTGAGGCAGAGCATTCCACAGATACTAGAGAGATTTGTGATCATATATCAACAGCAATGTCACTGCACTGCGTCATAAAGCATCCTAATATGATGCTGGGTCAAAATTCTAAAGCTCTCCACACCGGAGCACTGGGTGAGTACGTTTTCCGTACGAGTTCAAGCTGAGTTTATTGTCATATACACAGTTATAGCGAGGTATAGGTACAATGAAAGACTTGCTTCCAGCAGCATCACAGGCACATAAACTCAAAAGAATCACAGGACATAAATTAGACATAAGCTGCACATAAATTATACAATACAGTGAAGAAGAAAACCATGCAAAACCAGACATTAAAGCAGAAACACAATTAGAAACAAGTCTATAGTCATGTGAGAGGTAGGCCGGGGTGAGACTGTGTAGGTTGCTCCAAGAAGGAAAGTGGTTCTAAGTTGTAGGATAGTAACTGTTCCCTGAACCAGTGGTGTGGGACCTCATGCTTAGAGTCATAGAAACAAACGGAACAGAAACAAGCCCTTCAGCCCATCTAGTCCACGTTGAACCATTTACACTGTCTGGTCCCATCAACCTGCACCTGGCCATAGCCCTTCATACCATTCCCATCCATGTACTGATCCAGACTTCTTTTAAATGTTGAAATTGAGCTCGTATGTACCACTTGTGCTACAGGTCACAACCCTCATGTCCCCCTTAAACTTTTCACCTGTCACCCTTAACCCATGATCTCTAATTGTAGTCCCACCCAACTTCAGTGGAAAAGGCCTGCTTGCATTTACCCTGTCTATACCCCTTATGATTTTGAACACCTCTATCAAACCTCCTACCCAATAGAAGCAGTGAGAAGAGGGAAGGACCTAGTTGGCTGCTTGAGAAACAGGCCCTCTATCGTCAGTCACAGGTACTCAAGGATGGGCAATAAATGTGGGCCTTATCAATTCTGGAACCCATTTTCATTGGCCATATTGGTTCATTGTTTCACAAGTCCTTGTGAGCAGATTATCTTCCTGCCTTCTCTTCCCCATCAAATTTCCCTTTCACTGGATTATGTACCCCAGCATTTGGTATCACTGACTACCAAAAACTGGTCAGCAGCACCAAATTTCTATCCTTTTACAGAGATTTCCAGACAGCAGTTGAGGTCCTTTTGAACCTTCCATGAAAGCAAGCGTGAGACAGCTTAATAACGCACATTAATTGCAACAAAAGAGCTGGATTTTTGAGTTGAATCTGGGCAGACTGAATGGGAGGAGATAACAGAGTTTCAAGGCTACTGATACTGGAGCTCTGAGCTGATAAAGGAAGTGACTTAACGTCCTATCTATGCAGTGAAGAGCATTTAAAAAGCAAACCACCTCCACCCCACGCCCCTCCAAAAAACAAAACTCTTTGAATTGGAACGACTGAGAGCACAAACAATAAACACCCCAGCCGGAGACCTGCAGCTCATTAACGTATCCCCAGTTTAATTCCAGCCAAGTATGCAAATATATGCAAAACGCAACTCATATCATAATGACATGAGACGATTAAACAATTTTTATGCTTAAATATTCTGTTTAATGAAATCAAACAGATTTGTGTGCATGACAAATTTACCCCGGCATGAAGAAATTAGTTTGTATCAGGAACTGACACATCGGCGCAGAGCGAAACGACTATGTATTTAAACAGGCATTTCAATCTCTTTTCTGCACCTTCACTCGCTATTTTCTCTCAGTGCCTTCGTATAGTTGGAGATAGGTACGTCAGGAGAGTTGCTGGAGTGAAGGTGAGGGAGGCAAAATATTTGGTCGCTGAGATTCCTGCTGGGAGGGGATGGGTATTTTTTTATATGCTGTCAGTCTATACTTTACAAGAAAGCCTCTAGGAAGCTGTGATGCTGCCCTGGTTCTGAGAGAGGCTGGGACACTGTCTGTCACTAAGGGAAAAAAAGCTAATTCCTTGATTAATTACAGCCTCTGGTTAAATATAGGATGCTGGGCGGAAGTTGATTGATTGCACAGGAGCTGCTATTCTGTGCTAAAAAGATTCACCAAAGTTCACCAGCTACGAGGGGTTTTTAATCATACGTGGAGGAGTTCCTTACTCCTCAGCGTGAGGGATTTGGTCTTGTGCCTTTCAGGTTGAACTCTTTTTTTGGAGTTCACCTACAAACCCCTCAGTGGGGTTTATGCTTGAACAGAGTCACATTGAAAGCCAGAAGAGCTGGCACAAAAAGAACCTCTAGAGATGGATTTGGGAATAGTTTTAAGGTGAAATCTGCTCTGAGACAGGGCAGCTGCTGTGTATTAACTCTTTGTTCCCCAAACCCTGATACGAGTGGACATTAAGTATCCTATCATGGCAATAAAGTCATATAATCATATGCCACAGATAACAGGGCCTTCAGACTCACTTTATTTTTTTATTGAGATTCAGCACAGAATAGGCTCTTCTAGCCCTTTGAGACAAACTGCCCAGCAATCCCCTGATTTAGTAGCTAGCCTGATCATGGGACAATTTACAATGACCAACTAGCTGTGGGAAGAAAGTGGAGCAGCCAGGGGAAACCCAGGTGGTCTCAGATAGAATATACAAACTCTCTACGGCAGGGGTTACGCCATGGACAAATGCCATTTAGCAAGGGGTCCGTGGACCCCAGGGTGACGATGCCTGCCTTAGAGGCAGCGGCAGGAATTGAACTCAGTTCGCTGGTACATTGAAGTATTGTGGTAACCTCTGTCTACTGTGCCGCCCCTACAGCTCTATGCTGACGAAACCGTCTACCTAGCTAGTCGCAATCTCCTACCTCTCTGGGCGTCTCCCTTCCAAGTGCTTTTTAAATAATACTACTGCTTCTCCCTCAACCACTCCCTCTGGCATCTCACTCCATGAACACACCATCCTCTGTTTGATAAAGTCCCTACTCAGGTCCCTTTTAAATCTTTCCCCTCTCATCCTAAGCCTATGGCCGACAGTCAACAGCGCTTCTCCCTATAGATGCTGCCTGGCCTTCTGCGTTCCACCAGCATTTGTGTGTGTTGCTTGAATTTCCAGCATCTGCAGATTTCCTCGTGTTTGCTATACCTATGGCCCTTAGTTTTGGAGTCCCATAGCCTGAGGAAAAAACTGATACCTTCCATTTTATCTATGCCTTTCATTCCGTTAAACACTGCAATCAGGTCATCTCTCATGTGCAGAGAAACAAGGGCCTAGCCTGGCCAATCTCTCCCTATAACTCAGGCCCTCTAGTCCTGACAACATCCTTGTAAATCCTTTCTGAACTCTCCAACAAGATGATCAAAACTGTACACAGAGCTCCAAGTAGGGTATGCCTCACCAACTGCTTATACATTTACAACAATAATGTCTTCACTCCTATGATCAATGCCCTGAGTGATAAAGACCAGCATACCAAATGCCTTTTTCACCACCCTGTCTATCGGTGATGCTGCTTTCAATGAACTACGCACTTATATTCCCAAGTTCCTCTGTTCCATTACATACTGGAACATTCCTACTATACAGACAACACTGGTTTGACTTTCCAACATACATCACCTCACACCTATCTCAATTGAAATCCATTTGTCAGTCCTTGGCCCACTTCGCTGACTGATCAAGGTTCTCCTGTGATCTGTAAGAAGATTCCTCACTATCAACAACCCCTCCTAACTGTACGTTTTGTTGACAGCCCGCCGCATCTGAAGAATGCAGGAAACCTGTGCGGGAGTGTTTTTAAAATGGAAAAGCTTTTGCACTGAGGCAGTTCCATCCTCTCAACCTTAGAAGTCCTGGTCCAGTGGTACGAACAAGCATCACAAACTGGGATTTTTCTTGGCTGCAATGGATGTCGATGGCATCTTCTGTGCCTCGTCATGCCCCTCACTCTCTGTGGACCGCTGCAGAACTGCCCTCCTGGCCGTTGCATCGCACTGTAGATCTGATCCATCCAATCTGCCAGAGCTGACTTGGTATGCTAGGACAGGCATGTCTCTATCTCACCAGGTATGAGGTCCACTGGCTTCCCTCATCTGTTGAAGTATTGTACAATAAAACAACATTAACCATCTTCCAGTCTTCAGGAACTTCACCGGCGGCTAGCAATGAAGGAAATATCTGTACACTGGCCTTTTCAATTGGTTCTCTAGCCTCTCACAAAATCCACATTAATGTCTGAAATCTACAAAAGTCTGAGGCTCAGAAAGGGCATCGCCTTAGAACAGGGATGATGCGTAATTTCTTTAGCCAGAGGCTGGTGGACTTGTGGAATTCTTTGTTGCAGACGGCTGTGGAGGCCATGTCATTGAGTGTATTTAAAGCAGTGTTTGTTAGGTTCTTGATTAGTGGGGTGTCAAAGGTTACAGGGAGAGAGCAGGGGAATGGGGTTGAGAGGGGTAATAACTCAGCCATGAGGCAATGGTGAAGCAGATTTGATGGGCTGCATGGCCTAACTCTGCTCTCATGTCTTATGGTCTGATGGTCTATGCTGTGATGTCCCCAGCTGGAGGATGAGGTGCTGCTCCTGAATTTTGTAGTGGACATCATTGCATTATGCAGGGTGGTCAAAGCAAGAGTGGGATGGAGAACTAAAGCACCAATCAACTGGAAACTCAGGGTCACCCCATGGGCTGAGCAGGTCCACTCATGGCCCATGTGTGGCTGGACCCGTAAACATCAGAAGCTCACCATTGGAAGGGTACAGCAAGTCATCTCCAGATGGGTTGAGGAGCCTGGTACCATATATTGTGTTCAGTTTTGGTCTCCTGCCTACAGGAAAGGTGTAAATAAGGTTGAAAGAGTACGGAGAAAATTTACAAAGATGTCTCTGGGACAGGAGGACCAGAGTTATAAGGAAAGATTGAATGAATTGATTAGGACTTTATTCCTTGAAATGTAGAAGATTGAGGGGAAATTTGATAGAGATATACAAAATTATAGATAGGGTAAATGCAAGCAGGCTTTTCCACTGAGGTTGGGTGGAACTTAAACTAGAGGTCATGGGTTAAAGGTGAAAGGTGAAAAGTTTACGGGGAACATGTGGGGAAGCTTTTTCACAGAGGGTTGTGAGAGTGTGGAATGAGCTGTCAGCATACACAGTGCATGTGAGCTCAATTTAAGAGGCATTTGGTTAGGTACATGGTTAATAGGGGTATGGTGGGGTATTGGTCCCTGTGCAGGTCAATGGGACAGCAGTTTAAATGGGTTGGCATAGACTAGATGGGGGTGAAAGGCCTGTTTATGTGCTGTACTTTTCTATGAATCTTTCTCTTTTTCCCCATAGCCCACGGTATATTGACTCTAAAGATTTGTGAGAGAGGTTATGGATCACCATGAAAAAAAACACAATTGCAGGATTGACTGGAGAGAATATCGGGAGGGGGTGATGTCTATACAAAATTGGAGTCATTTATAAGTATAAAGCACTTTAATTTGAACTAAGCCTCCTTACTTAAGATCCCAACATTAGGAGAAGAGAAAATAAACAATTCTACCCAAGCGTTAACCGCTGCTTTCCCTGGGTCAGGTTGATATGCTTATGATTCCTGGAGCAAGAGAGGCTCAGTTTTGGTTGGGACAGCCCTCTCCAGTGGTGGTGAGAACATGTTTCCTAGAAATCTGAAAAAGGTCACTCTTATCAGGGTTGCGAGCCCAAGTCTAATGCACTGCTGACTTTTTGGAGCATAGTTTTCCTTTTCTATATTGATCTTCTTCCTACCCACCAGCTGCAGTGGTCAGAACCTTGTTGGTGGAGCAGTAACTGTGGGATGAAAGGAACGGTTGACATCTCAAATTGAAACTCTGCATAAGATGCTGCTTCACCTGGTGAGTTCCTTCAGCAGATTGTTTGTTGACTTGGATTCCAGCATCTGCGGTCTTTTCTGCCTTTAGACTTTAACTAATTTCAACCTCTCTCTATTACCCACCCCACACTCTTCTTCTCTCTTCTCAGAAACATACTACCTCATGCATTTAGAGAGACAAGTGACTGCAGATGCTGGAATCTGGAGCAACAATCTGCTCATGAAACTCAATGAGTCAGGCCAAATCTATAGAGAGAAATGGACAATTAATATTTTTCCTTGGTATGGGTTCATTGTCATCACGTACTAAGATACAATAAAAAAAATTGTCTTGCATACTGATTTTGCCTCTACTTCCTTAGCAGTCTGTGGAGATTCAGCATGACATCTAAAATGTTGATGAACTTTTGTTGATGTGTAATGGATAGTGTATTGACTGACTGGTATGGAAACACCAATGCCATTGAATGAAAAATCCTACAAAAGATAATGGATAATGAATTCAGCCCAGTACATCATGGGTAAACCCCTCCAAACCATTGTACACATTTACACAAAATGTTTTTGTAGGAAAGCAGCATCCATCATCAGAGACCCCCACCACCTAGATCATGCTCTCTTCTCACTGCTACCATCAAGAAAAAGGCGCAAGAACCTCAGGACTCACACCACTAGGTTCAAGAACAGTTACTACCCTTCAACTATCAGGCTCTAGAATAAAAGGGGATAACTATACTCACTTGCCCCATCATTGAAATGTTCCCACAACCAATTACCTCACTTTTAAAGACTCTTTGTCACATGTTCTAATTATTTATTGCTATTTATTTACATACACATTTGCACAGTTTGTTGTCTTCTGCACTCTGGTTGATCTTTCATTGATCTTGTTATAGTTACTGTTTATAGATTTGCTGAATATACCCACAGGGTTGTATATGGTGACATACAGGTATTTTGATTATAAAATTTATTTGAACTTTGAACTTTGATACATATCAAATCACTACACGGTGCATTGAGCGAGAATAAGGGAAAACAATAACAATGTAGAATAAAGTGTGAAAGCTACTGAAAAGATGCAAAGCAGGTAAATGATAAAGTGTAAAATTATGATGAGGTAGAATGTGAGCCAAAAGACCACCTTATTCTCCAAGAGTTCCATTCAAGAGTCCAAGAGGGTTGAGACACTACATCTGGACAATGGGTCTCAACCTGAAATGTTGTCTGGACATTACTCTCCTTAGAAGCTATCTGACCTGCTGAGTTCCTCTGGTTTTTTTCTGTGTATTCCCTGCATTATTTTTGGTGTCAGTTTGGATATAAAGCAGGGATTCCCAGCCTGGGACCTTGAACCCCCTGTATAATGGTACTAGACCATGGCATAAAAAATAGATTGGGAACCCCTGGATTGAAGGGAGGTTGATCAGATTCTTCCTGGACGTATTAGACTAAAATGAACCCCTAAAACAAGCGCATTGAACCTGTTCTAAACCGACACACTAGATAGTTATCTGACTGATCTTTAGCAACACGCACAAGATGCTGGAGGAACTCAGCAGGTCTTTACCTGCGCGTTTCAGTAGGTTCAATGGATTGAGGACAATCAGAGCAACACACTGTTACCAGCAGGCCGAAGTCATTGAGACCAGTTATGGGACATCACAAACTTCAAAGTTCAAAGGAGATTTCTTATCAAAATACATATATGTCACCATATGCTACCCTGAGGTTCATTCAACCTGCATTTATATAGCGACTTAGCACACTAAAGCTTAACTACAGAGAGGAGTAATTAAAGACTGAAACTGAGCATGCACAAGGAAATTCTAATTGTTCCACAGTGAAGGGCTGTCCTGCAGGTTGCTCTATTCTGAAGTCTTCTCCCCGTTACTCTGAGATTCCGCATGGAGTACATAGATGAGTGAACCTAATGCAGTTACACTGGGGAGCCTGCCCTCTAACCCTGTACTATTGCACTTGGCACAGGCGTAGTTATTTGCATAAAAAGTTTGACGTTTGGGAAGAAGAGAATATTAGTTTCAATAATTTCATTGGTTTGCTCTGGTTCTTGAATGGTTAGGTATATTTCTGGCTGCAGGAAGAAATAAATTCCAGGACATGCCCTCTTCTCATTGCTATTATCAGGAAGGAGGTACAGAAGCCTGAAGGCACACTGTCAATGAAACAGCTTCTTCCTCTCTGCCATTCAATTTCTGAATGGACATTGAACCATGAACACTATCTCACTAATTCCTTTTCTCTATTTGCAGTACTTACTTAATTTAACTTTTTAAAATATATATATACTTTTTTCTGTAGTTTACAATATTATTCTGTTGCAATGTACTACTGTTGTACAACAAACTTTATGACATATGCCAATGATATTAAACCTGATTCTGATTTTGTAATTTAGAACCATTCATAGCCTTTGATGAGTCTATCAAACTGCAGAGCCTGGAGACGTGGTTTGGCTGATAATCAGTCACGCAGCGATCTGTGGGAAGGGCTGTATGTGCTCCTATCCCGAAGTAATGGGATTGCTTTATGCAAACAACCTGGCCATTTATGAATGGGATGGTTTTGACAGCACATTGCTGCAAGCATGAGCAGTTCACAAATGGCTCTTGCCCTGAGGTTCAATCTAGCCCAAGGGAAGTGGTACAAGCTGGGAGACTGCAGATGCTGGAATCCGGAGCAGAAGTGGTGCAATCTCTCGATGTTCTCCAAAGGAGTTGCCATTGGACCTGTGGTGGCCGTAGGTGCTGTTCTGGGACCCACATAACTGTGATGTGTTGTCATCTTCCACCAGCTCTACCACTGAGGTCCTGGTTGGATCCTGCCTGGAACCTCCCGCTTGACTTTACTGTCATGGGTGACCCTACCAGGAGCTCAGAGCCAGGTGGCTAAACACCAGACAGCATCGCTCTCAGGAGGTCAGGAACTCACAAGCCTCTCCACCATGACGAGGGGAAGAATACTTAAAGAAATGATATCTGGTGCAACACACAAGACTCTGGAGGAACTTAGTGGTCAAGGTAAAGGGGAATAGCCAGCTGACGTTTTGGGTTGACACCCTTCATCTGGACTGGGACCTACTGGGAGGTCACCAGAGAATAGATTCTAAACTCCTGAAGGGTCAACTGCCTTTGGGAGGGTGGAAAGGGCTCGAGAGGGTGGAGGTGGAGAGAATGTTTTCAATACAGGGAGAGTTCAGGACAAGAAGACACAGCTTCAGAATAGAGGAAAACCCTTTAGAACAGAGATGAGGAGGAATTTCTTTAGCCAGAGAGAGGTGAATTAGCGACTTCATTACCACAGATGGCTGTGGAGGCCAGGTTATTTCATATATTTAAATCAGAGGTTGATAGGTTAGTAATTAGTAAGGGTGTCAAAGGTTACATGGAGAGGGCAGGAGAATAGAGTTGAGAGGGGAAATAAATCAGCCATGATGAAATGGCCGAGCAGACTTGATGGACCGAATGGCCTCATTTTCTCCCATGTCTTATGCGTGAAAAATGTGGAGACCGACAGCAGGCATAAAAACATAGAAGCATAGAAAATAGGTGCAGGAGTAGGCCACTCGGCCCTTCGAGCCTGCACCGCCATTCAGTATGATCATGGCTGATCATCCAACTCTGAATCCTGTACCTGCTTTCTCTCCATACCCCCGATCCCTTTAGCCACAAGGGCCATATCTAACTTCCTCTTAAATATAGCCAATGAACCGGCCTCAACTGTTTCCTCTGGCAGAGAATTCCACAGATTCACCACTCTCTGTGTGAAGAAGTTTTTCCTCATCTCGGTCCTAAAAGGCTTCCCCTTTATCCTTAAACTGTGACCCCTTGTTCTGGACTTCCCCAACATTAGAAACAATCTTCCTGCATCTAGCCTGTCCAATCCCTTTAGAATTCTATACGTTTCAATAAGATCCCCCCTCAATCTTCTAAATTCCAGTGAGTATAAGCCTAGTCGATCCAGTCTTTCTTCATATGAAAGTCCTACCATCCCAGGAATCAATCTGGTGAACCTTCTCTGTACTCCCTCTATGGCAAGAATGTCTTTCCTCAGATTAGGGAACCAAAATCTGATTAGGAATAACACAGAGATCTTGGAATGTTGCAGGTCAGGAGGAGGTTACTGAGATAGGGAGAGGCATAAAGGAACTCAGTATGTTTCAGGTCTACAAGTCACATCAAGCTGCACATTTACTAATAACGCATTACGGATCTCATTGCAACACACATAAAACCCTAGCGGAGCTCAGTAGGCCAGGCAGCGTATATGAAAAAGAGTGACCAGTCGACGTTTCAAGCTGAGACCCTTCACCAGGACATGGAAATAAAGAGACGTCAGACATTTTGTGTATAATGCTTTGGATTTTCATTATCTGCAGATTTTCTTGTGTTTGTGAAGAATCTCATTGTGACAATTTTTACTTGTTGAGCTGAAATCTGAATATTAAATGTCAATGGTCTGCATACAAGTGTTTAGAAAAAAAAGATGGTTCATATGTTTTAGAATGTCTAACATCACCAGTGAGAATGAAGTCCTGCTCTTTGATCAGTTGCATTGAGCACCTGGTCTGTGAATTATATCAGAGATCTTTCTCTTCAGTGTTTACCCAATCATCAGCCAGAACTGAGGATGCAGCTTACAACCCATTCCTGTGTCAGTCCCCATGATGGTATGAGATAGGGGCAGGGTTCTGAATCTTTGCAATAACTCATGTGGGGAATCCTAAATATCAGGAAGGTCTTAAAGGACCCTATTGTATCTGCCTCGAACACAGTTGCCAACAGCCCATTCCACGCACTCACCGCTCTCTGTGTAAAAAAATTTACCCCTGACATCTCCTCTGTACCTACTCCCCAGCACCCTTAAACCCGTGGGCCTTTGTGGCAGCCATTTCAGCCCTGGGAAAAAGCCTCTGACTATCCACACGATCAATGCCTGTCATCATCTTATACACCTCCATCAGGTCACCTCTCATCTTCCATTGCTCAAAGCAGGAAAGACCAAGTTCATTCAACCTGTTTTCATACGGCATGCTCCCCAATCCAGGCAACACCCTTGTAAGTCTCTTCTGCACCCTTTCTATGGTTTCCACATCCTTCCTGTAGTGAGGCGACCAGAACTGAGCACAGTACTCCAAGTGGGGTCTGATCAGGATCCTATATAGCTGCATTATTACCTCTTGGCTCCTAAATTCAATTCCACGATTGATGAAGGCAGACTCGGAACCCAAGATCCCTCTGATCCTCTACACTGCCAAGAGTCTTACTATTAATACTATATTCTACCATCATATTTGACCTATTAAAATGAACCACTTTATACTTACCTGGGTTGAACTCCATCTGCCACTTATTAGCCCAGTTTTGCATCCTAACCTCTGACAGCCCTCTGCACTATCCACAACACCCCCAACCTCTGTGTCATCAGCAAACTTACTAACCCATCCCTCCACTTCCTCATCCAGGTCATTTATAAAAATCACTAAGAGTAGGGATCCCAGAACAGATCTCCGAGGCACACCACTGGTCGTCGACCTCCATGCAGAATATGACCCATCTACAACCACTCTTTGCCTTCTGTGGGAAAGCCAGTTCTGGATCCACAAAGCAATGTCCCCTTGGATCTCATGCCTCCTTACTTTCTCAATAAGCCTTGCATGGGTACCTTATCAAATGCCTTGCTAAAATCCATAGATACTATATCTACCACTCTTCCTTCATCGATGTATTTAGTTACATCCTCAAAAAATTCAATCAGTCTCGTAAGGCACTACATGCCTTTGACAATGTCATGTTGACTATTCCTAATTGTATTATACCTCCCCAAATGTTCATAACTCCTGCCTCTCAGGATGTTCTCCATCAGTTTACCAACCACTGAGGTAAGAGTCACTGGTCTATAATTTCTTGGGCTATCTCTACTTCCTTTCTTGAATAAGGGAACAACATCTGCAACCCTCCAATCCTCCAGAACCTCTCCCGTCCCCATTGATGATATAAAGATCATCGCCAGAGGCTCAGCAAATTTCCTCCCTCGCCTCCCCCAGTAGCCTGGGGTATATCTCATCCGGTCCCAGTGACTTACCCAACTTGAAGCTTTCCAAAAGCTCCAACACATCCTCTTTCTTAATATCTTAATATCTAGATACTAACCTAATAGCTAATCTTCTTCATTTAGATATACTTTTCCTGAACTGTGATGGATTGTAGCATGTAACCTCCATTTTCAGGATGTATTTTTGAGCCAACTACTGTAAGTGATCTTGTGCTTCTGCGATCTCCTGGAGGATTTGGTGGGGTTGTGTGCGGAGTGGGTAGGGGTGCTTTGATCCTTAATGGTGGAACGTGAATCTTTAGTTGGCTCCATTACTCCACGCCAATTACAGCTTCCAGCAAAGTTAAAATTGACAAGGATGAGAGCAGAAAATGAACGGGTGTTCAGTGCCATCTATCTGTGTTTGACTGATCTTCCCCTCGCTCGCTGCTGCTGGCTGAAGGTGCAGGAGTTTTGGGTCCCATACTGCACGGTTTGATCGCCTCGGTGGTTGTGGGTCTCTTTGAAAGCATCGAGTGAGTGGCAGTTCCGTGGGTAAAAATGCCTTGCTTATGAGAATGGTCAGAGGAGATTGGCCAGACTGGTTCTGTCGTTACGTTTGGAAGCGCCCCAAGTGCTAAGCGAGAGACATTGAAGCGAGTCAATAGTCTGCGGACTTTAATGTTAACAGATTTAGAGGGAAAAGAAAACAATAAACCCTAGACCAAACAGGGCTGTTAACTAAAACTCTCAAATGGAAAACGAAGCCAACACTGCAGCTGAAATGAATAACTAAATATATAAACGAGTACTGCTAATCTTCAGAGTCAGTTGACTCAACAGTCCAATTTCTCAGGCAAGGCCGAATGCAAACAAGGAGTGAAATGTTGCTGTGCTTTGCTCGTCTCTACAAGCACTACAACGAAAAGAATGGAATGAAATACCGCCACAATGAAATAATAATTAGCTGACATCTGCATATTCACGATCTCAATTGCTGGGTCTGCTGTGCCACCGAGTCCGTGTTGTGACAGGTTCAATCTGACAGGAAGGCAACTGTAACTCAAAGAACCATGCATTACAACAGTGGTGCGTAGAAGAACATCTCTAAACACACAACACAACAAAATTTGGAAGTGGATGGGCTACAGCAGCAGAAGAACATGAAGATACATTCAACGGCCACTTTATTAGGGGTAGGAACCACGGGTGGCACGGTATCTTAGCACAACACTTTAAAGTACCGGGGCACCGGCCTAGAATCAACATGCCTCCAGAGCCTCTGGCACCCTGAAGGCACACTAGTCTTCCAGGCCGCATCCCTGGGATATCAAAAAGCAGCCAGGGTGAAGACCTGAGAGTGGGTATCATTCTTGTAAAGAACCAAAATCAGGGTGTAACTCAAAGTCAGGGTCTTCAAAAGAACCTTAAAAAAGAGATATCAAAGATAGAAATAGAGCTGTTTCTGAAGATGCGAGAAAAGAAGTCCGCGTTTAGCACCATCATAACTTTGTTCTCCCCTCCGATTCCCCGCTCTGTCCTTCTGATTGGGGAATTGTTGGGTGGCACGGCTCGAAGGGCTGCAAGGGCCTGTTCCTCACTGTATCTAAATAACTCAAAAATTATATACCTAAATTAAATACAGGAGGTATCTAATAAGGAAGTAATTGAGTGAAGGTGAGCCATTGCATTTTGTAACAGCAGTTAATGTAGCTTCCAAGTTACTCCTCACAAAGCTACACAAGAAATCAATAAGCTGATGCTATTTACCAAGAACCTCTAGGCTCATGTCAATTCTTAGCAGGAAGGAGGAGATGGAGCTGGAATGTGTTTTTGCAATTTTGCAGGTCAAGGCAGTTCACCTGCATGGTGTTTAAAGTTGCTTTCAGGAAATGCAGTAGGATGCTGATAACTAAGTCAGGTCAACAGCAACATTGTTTATGCAAGGACTCTAGAAATCATAGAAACGATTTGCAGTCAGTAGGCACTTCATTAGGAACTCCCTGTACCCAATAGAGAGGCTACCGAGTGTATGTTCTTGTTCTTCAACTGTTGTAGCCATCCACTTCAAAGTTTGATGTTTTTGCATTCAGAGATGCCTTTCTGTACACCACTGTTCTAATGTGTGGCCATTTCCGTTACTGTCAGCTTGAACCAGTCTGGCCATTTTTCTCTGACCTTCCTCATTAAAGAGGCATTTTCACCCGCTGGATTTCTTTTGTGCTGTTCTTTGCATCATTCACTAAAATCTAGAAACTGCTGGGCGTGAAATTCCCAGGAGATCAGCGGTTTCTGAGATACTGAAGCCCACTCTGTCTGGCATTGATAAACATTCCATGGTCAAAGTCACTTAGATCACATCTTTTCCTCATTCAAATGCCTGGTCTGAACAACAGAACCTCTTGACCATGTCTGCATGCTTTTATGCACTGAATCGCTGCCGGATGATTTGGTGACTAGATAGTTGCATTAACAACTAGTTGTACAGGTATGCCTAATAAAATGGCCATTGAGAATATGATCCAAATGATTTTGGTTAATCCGGATTCTCATTTCTTAATCAAATACCCTATGGGTTATAGCCCTTCAAATGTTCATCCAGGTGAAGTCAAATGTTGAGTTTATTGTCGCATGAGGAAGTGGATGTATGTGTAGAGGCAATGGAAGACCTAAATGAGGCAGCATCACAGACACAAAGCATCATATAAGCAGCATTCACAAGAAAAACATATCTGAAACAAAGATTACATCCAATTTTGTAAGAACGAATCCAATTAGAATTAATAAAGTCAATTTTAGTTCAAAGTGACCAAAATGCTGTACCATGGTGGTTAGGATTTGCCGGATGGTTCAAAAATGAATGGCTGAAGGGAAGTTGCAGTTCTTGAACTTTTAAAATACAGTGAAGATCTGAGCCTTTATTGCTTCTTCAGAAGGTGGTCTCATTTTCTTAAAAAATAGTCAGCTGATAGATCTTTAGATCCGAAGGGAATCAAGGATTATGTGGTAGCGCCAGAAAGTGACACTGAGTCAAAGGATCTGCTCTGGTGTTACTGAATGGCAGGGGAGGCACCATGGAATTGGAATCTGAAACAGGTTTAAGATCACTGGCGTTTGTCATGAAATGTGTTGTCATGCAACGGCAGTACATTACATTACGTAATAATGAATAATTGTAAATTATTGAAGGTGTATATTAAATAATTATTATATATGTATTGTGTATACACACACACATATATAAAAGGGTTACTAGTGCTTTATAACCAGTCACTTTGGGCAGATGGGACCTTGGAACTTGTCAGTCGTGGTTGTCTAGGAGAAGGAAAACTCCAATCTCATACCTCTGCTGCCTTGCGGCTATATCCACTCATAAGGAAGGATTTGGGACAGACTCCCAAGGGAAAAATCTGGAAATGGAGTCCGTAAGGCAGTCCTACATGGAGTTCAATGCTGACTGTCAACTACTGCGACATTGCTGTTACCAAACTGTACTGGTCTCTGCCGTTCCTTTGGGTTCATCAGTTGCGTGGAGAGGGGGAGCTTGCTGCATGGGGAACAGCTTGCTCTCAATATCGTACTGACCAGCCTTGTGTATCTAGACAACTAGGATTCAATATCCATGGTCAACTCTGACCGACTGCGGCCTCAGACCAGACAGTATATACTAAAAGGTTGAAGTGCAAAAAGGGTAGTGAGATAGTGTTCATGGGTCAATGTCCACTCAGAAATCAAATGGAAGAGGGAAAGAAGCTGTTCTTAAATTGCTGAGTGTGTGCCTTAGGCTTCTGTACCTCCTTCCTGATGGTAGCAATGAGAACGGAGTTCTGGGTGATGGGGTTCCTTAACGATGAATGTTTGCTTTTTGAGGCTTTGCTCCTTGAAGATAGTCTGGATGCTGGGAGGCTAGTGCCCGTGATGGAGCTGACCATGTTACAACTTTCTGCACAGTGCCTCCCCCACTCCATCCCTCCGCCCCACATGGCAGACAGTGATGCAGCCGGTTAGAATGTTTTCCATAGTACATTTGTAAAAATTTGCAAGTGTCTTTGGTGACAAACCAAATCTTCTCAAACTCCTAATGAAATATGGCCGCTGTCATGTCTTCTTTGCAACTGCACCAATATGTTGGGCTCAGAATAGATCCCCAGAGACGCTGACACTTTTTCCACTTCAGATCTGTCTATGAGGGCTGGTGTGGGTTCCTTTGTCTTGCCTTTTCAAAAGTCCACAATAAATTCTTTGGTCCTATTGATGATGAGTGCAAGGTTGTTGCTGCTACACCACTCAACTGGCTGTACGCCTTAGAGTACCCAATAACTTTGCAGGTACAAGAATATCTAAAAGGCACTTGGACGGGTACATGGAAAGGAGCAGGGGTTCCCAAACTGGGGTCCACAGACCCCTCGGTTAATGGTAGGGGTCCATAGCAGATAAAAGTTTGGGGACCCCTGGGTCAAACAAAGGCAAATGGCTTGGGATGGACATCTGGTCAGCATGGACGAGTTGCTCTGAGTGGACTATTTCCATGCCGCATTGCTTCATGACTCTAGATTCTATGCTCTTCATCCTGCTGCTCAATCTTAATTCAATGTCAACAAATCCCTGCCTGTTGTAGTGGGATTGGTTTCAGAATGACATTGACTTCTTCCTGCAACTTTGCTTGCAAGTCGTGTGAGACTGTTTCAGAGAGCACAAAATGAAATATCTCACTTGGTGCTTTGATATGCGCAGGGGTCACTTAACTGTGGAGGGAAACATTGCACCAGATTTCTCAGTCGATGCACTGCAAATCCACCGGATAAAGCTGACAGCTCTGAATGCAAAGCATGCGTGTGAAGTATGTGTTCCTTGTGATGAGTGTCCTCAGTGAAAAGTACGGGTGGAGAAACAAAAAATGCATTGAAAATGGGAACCAGGCATCTGAACACGGCTCATTAACGCAGATCAATTTTAATTGTGGGCAGAAATATTGACTCCATTTTACATGAAAAACTATTCAACTTACATTTTATATATTGCAAATATTTACTGTGGGTACTTCTGCACAAACCTTCCCACAGCTGAATTTTTTGGCTTGAAAATTAATGTTAGGATATGGGATAATGACACTGGACAATAAAGATTTTGCTTCCTGAATGCCTTTGAATACATCTTATGGATTTTAGGGTGCTGATCATGAAAATTGCCATAACATTTTCCTATCATACACCACTTTTGTTATGAAATCTCCTATATCTGTCATTTAAATTCATAACTGATGTCAGAATAATTGGTGCTAAGAATAAGGAAGGCATTTTTGCTGGTCCACAAATCAAACAGATCATTAGTGACGGACAATTTGAAGAACTTCTAGTGTGACCAGAGAAAATTGCATGGAAAGCATTCAAGGATGTTGTTGGAAATTTTCATTGGCAACTGCAGAGCACCAAGCTATGTGCAGCTAGTTGACAACATGCTTCAAGCATACAAAACCGTGAAGTGCAACATATCACTAAACATTTATGCAACACACACAAAATGCTGGAGTAACTCAGCAGACCAGGCAGCAGCTATGGATAAACATACAGTTGCCTTTTCGGGCCGAGACCCCTCATCAGGCTAAAGAATCCTAATCAAGGGCCTTGGCCTGAAACATCAACTGTTCTCTTTTCCACAGATGCTGGCTGGCCTGCTGAGTTCCTGCAGCAGTTTGTGCAGGTTGATTGGTTTTCCAGCATCTGCAGATTTTCTCTTGCTTTTGACCAAAGACTTAATTTCTGCATTCCTGTTTAAACTTCTTCCCTAAAAATCTTGATGCTGTCAATGACAAGCATGGTGAAAGGTTTCACCAGGACATTGCGGTCAGGGAGAAATGGCATCAGGACAATTGATATCCAGCAATGCTGTCTGATTATTGTTAGATACTTCCACAAGAAGTCTCAAAGACTGAGTACAAATAAAAATAATCAATAACACATTTTTAGCTCAGTGGAACTATTGCAAAGTGTCACCACCGTTATGCAATTACATTTAATAAAAGTTAATTTCTTGTTTCTCCAGATCCCTACACGATACAAATATTCTGAAATTATGTTTGTGTTTAGCTTCAAGTGGTCTATGAAAAAACAAAAATAATTTTTTGAGGAAGCAATGTTTTGGAAAAAATTTGCTGCCCAGTGCAGTCAGTGGGCATGCATTGGATTTGATCAGTGGAAACTTCTGCAGAGATCAACCATGGATTTATTTACACTCTTTGTCTTTAGGTGTAGCACTTAAATTTGATTCTTGCGACTCTGGAGAACATGTCAGGTCTGTTTTCCTTTCTTCCTGCTGCCCTCGATGTTTGGTATTGTTACAGACTGACAGAAGGGGCCTGTTTCCACAACCCCCTTGGCTTGTATCAGGGAAAGAATCAGCACAGATGGAGAACGTATCATTTCCCTTCCCAAGTGCAGTGACTCAGGCGTTTACACCATGAGCTGCAGGGTGATCACCCCATTTTCATCCCCTAATGGTTGTTGCAGAAGCAGCTGGAGGTTTGGCTTTCTTTTCAGCTCTACTTGGTGTCCAACATCTTCTGCTTCTGACTGCTATGCAGAAGATGCTTAGGATTCTGTCTAGAGTCTGATATCACTGCCACTCAGGAATCCACATCTTGTAAGGATGCCCCATACAGTTAAATCACTGCTGTATGAGTGAACACCACACTGCACTCACTGGAGTTTAGAAGAATGAGACAGGAATCTCACTGAAACCTACCAAATATTGAAAAGGCTTTGTGGAATGGATGTGTAGAGGATGTTGCCTTATTGGCAGAGCTTAGGCCTCAGAGTAGAAGGACATACCTTTAAAACAAAGATAAAGAGAATTTTCGCCAGCCAAAGTAAGGTGAATCCTTGGAATTCATTGCCACAGAAGGCTGTGGAGGCTAAGTCATTGGGTACATTTAAAGTGGAGATTTATATTTTCTTGATCAATAAGGATGTCAAATATTATGGGGAGAAGGCAGGAGAATAGGGTTGAGAGGAGAAATAATTCAGCCATTTTAGCATGGTGGAACAGACTTGATGGGCTGAATGGTCTAATTCTGCTCCTATGCATTAAGCACTGTATACATTAGGGAAAGAACATGCTCTTTGGTCATTAGTGCTGAGTGTCAGCTGCAACACACAAGACTCTTCAAGAACTCTGTGGGCCAGGCAACATCTGTGGCGAGAAATAGACAGTTGATGTACTGCATTGAGACCTTCTATTTGGACCAGACTCATTAACAACTATTTCCCTCTGTAGATGCTGCCTGATATGATGAGTTCCTCCAGCATCTTACAGTCCTCCAGATTTCAGCATCTGCTGTATTTTGTGTCTCCAGAGAGTATTGCTTGCCAGATAAAGTCACTTCAGCACCACATATAATTTTTTAAAAAATTATGGAAACACTCAGCAGGTCAGGCAGCATCTGTAGTGAGAGAATCAGAGTTAGTGTTTCAGGCTGAAGAATCTTCACCAGAATGCAGCACTTTGAGGAAGGGTCTTTGATCTCAACCTCACTTCTCCCTCCCCCCGAAGCACGCCGAGCATTTCCAACATATGCTATTTTTAATTCCAATTTTCAGTTCTTGTTTTAGTTTCACCTCAACTGCACATTTGGTTTCATTGGAATCACTGGCAGAAAACATCAAAAATATGTAAAGGCTATACAGCAGGAATCGGTCTGTTGGACACACCACACCACCTGGTTACAAACACATTTTTCCTTCGGGGGTGGGGGGGGAGCACCAGATCCATCTAGAGTATTTCACAGAGAAGTTCAGAAGAAGAGTTTCAATCTGAAATGTCGACATTTCATTTCCTTCAGTAGATGCTGTCTGACCACTGAGGTCTTCCAGCAGCTCATTTTTTGCCTCAGGTTCCAGCATCTGCAGTCTCTGATATTTGTCATATTCAACAAAAGTCATAGAACATAGAACAGTACAATATAATACAGGCCATTTGGTCCAAGATGCTGTGTCAACCTTTTAGCCTAATCTAACATCAAACTAACCCTTCTCTCTTATACCCCTCTATTTTTTTTTCATTCATGTGCCTATTTAAGAGTCTCCTAACTGTCCCTAACATAACAACGTCTACCACTGTTGCTGCTATGGTGTCCCTTGCAATTACCACTCTCTGCAACAATCTAACTCTGACATCCCCCGATACTCTCCTTAAGATTATGCTCCACTTGTGTAAGACATTTCTGCCCTGAGAAAAAGTCTCTGGCTGGCCACTCTATCAAAATGTCTTGTATCATCTTGCACACTTCACTCCAAGTGGACAAGTCACCTCTTATCCTCCTTCACTCCAAACAGCTCTCAGGGCAGCTGGGGGAACCTTCATCTTAGACATCAAGAGAGCAAAGACCGCCAATGCACGAAAAAACTCAGGAACACGTGTCCGATAATGATTCCCAGAGTATGTAGCAAGGCATTGAGGACATTATTGACTGCAGAAAGAAAAACAACATCGACTGTACCAGTGACTCCTCCTTTCCTGAAGCACAAAACAACTTTTGGACTCATTTCGAGGCACGCAACTCATTGCCGGCCACAGAAGCCACCCACCACCCGAGTGAGCAGCTATGATCTGTAAAAGCAACAGACTTGAGAGGGACTCTGCACGTCAAACCCCATAAGACAACTGGGCCAGGCTGAGTACTCAGGGTGCGTGTATGCCAGATCACTGGCATCTTCACGGACATCTGCTCGTCCAGGCTGTTGTCCCCACATGCTTCAAGTTATCCCCCATCATCCCTGTACCAAAGAACTCGACACCTTCAGAGCCAAATGACTGCCACCCAATGACACTGATGACAATCATTGTGAAGTGCTTTGAACAGTTGATAATAGCATATATAAAAACCTCTATTCCTGCTACATTGAACACTCACCAATATGTTTACCGACAGAACTGCTCCACAACAGATGCCATAGCATCTGTCATGCACCTGGTCCTGACATACCTAGAAAACAAGGACACTTATGTCAGTATGCTGCTTCTGGATTTCAGTTCAGCATTCAGCATTGTCTCACAAACCCTGGTGAACAAACTCCCACTCTTCCGTCAGAATACACCACTGTGCAAGTGGGTGGGTTGGCTTCCAAAGGAACAGACTTCAGGTAGTTAAGATGCACAACTGCTCCATCATCTCCAACACAGCTTCCCCCCAGCGCTGTGTGCCGACCCTGTTGCTCTACTCTCTGCTCGTATAAAACTACATGACCAAATACCCAAGCAATCACATCGCCAAGTTCACCGATGACACAACAGTGGTGGGGCTCATCACCAACAACAAAGACATGGCCCACAGACAGGAGGTAGAAGAGCTCAAGGCCTCATCACACACTATCTACATGGTCAAGAAAGCTCACTAATACCTCTGATTTCTGAGGATGCCGGACAAGTGCTGGTAACATCATGTAGGATCCCACCCACCCTGCTGATGGACTGTTTGTCCCACTCCCATCAGGGAGGACACTATTCTGCATCCACAGCAGGACCACCAGACTCAAAAACATTCACTTTCCCCAAGCAGTTAGGCTGATCAACACCTCCTCCCACTAACTCAAACACTACTTTATTACTTCCCTTCGGTCACCTTACAGACAGCCTAGAAGCACTTTATGAACACACAATCAATCTACTGTATGTATACAAGCTATCTCATCTATTTCAATGCATTGTGCCTTTATTAGTAATGTGTTCTTTATCTTCTGTGCTGTTTTGCTGCATCGGATCCAGATGAAGAATTATTTCACTCTCATTTATGCTTGTATAGGAAGTGACACTAAACAATCTTGAATCTTGAATATTCAGTTTGGAAACACCATAATTTGCCCAACCTATCCTCATGAGACATGCTGTGTAATCCAGGCAGCATACTGGTAAATCTCCTCTGCACCCTCTCTAAAGATTCCACATCATTCTTATAATAAGCCAACCAGAACTGAATATAACACTCCAAATATGCTTTAACTAGAGTTTTATAGAACTGATACATTACCTTACATTTCGTGATCTCAGTCCCCTTACTAATGAAGGCCAGCACTCTATATGCCTTCTTAACTGCCCTCCATTCTTGTGTGGCAACTTTGAGGGATCAATGCCCATGAATGCTAAGATACCTCTGTTACTCCACACTGCTAAGAATCCTATCATTAATATTGTACTCTGCCTTCAAGTTCAACCTTTGAAACTATAATTTCACACCTTTCCAGATTGAAAGGCTTGCAATGTGAAGTCTGAATAAGTCCCAGCACTGGTTCTGGTTGGTGTCTGGACTAAAGGTCTGGCCTATATCCTTACACATTATTAAACAGCTAAAGGTCATCATGCAACATGCTCAGAATGATGGAGGAACTCAGCAGGTCGGGCAGCATCTACGGAAATGAATAAACAATCACAATTTTGGGTTGAGACACTTCTTCAGGAATGAGAAGGAAGTGGGGAGATGCCAGAATGAAAAGGTGGGGGATTGGAAAGAGGATAGCTAGAAGGTAATGGGTGAAGCCAGGTAAGTTGAAAAGACAAAGGGTTGGAGAAGAAGGAATCTGATAAGACAGGAGAGTGGACCAGAAGAGAAAGGGAAGGACAAGGGGATGCAGTGGGAAGTGATAGGCAGGTGAAAAGAGGTAAAAGGTCAGAATGAAGAATAGTAGAGAGGATGGGGAGGGATTTTTTTGTTACTGGATGGACAAATTGATATTCATGCCATTAGGTAGGAGTCTACCCAGATGGCATATAAGGTGTTGCTCCTCTGCCTTGAGAGTGGCCTCATTTTGACACGAGGAGGTCATGTACCAACATATCTGAACAGGAATGGGGATTGGAATTAAAATGTTTGGCCATCGGGAAGCTCCACTTTCATTCTGTAGCCTTCTTGCCACTGCGTCGGAAGCCTGTAGGCTCAAGTCCCCCTTTTGTAAATGAAGTACAGAAATCTGGGTTGAAGCTTCAGTGCAGCACATTGGGATAGTAACACAGCAGAAGGCAGGAAGTTTAAGTCTGCCGCTGTTGGAATAGGAACTTACTGCCTGTATTTATGCACTAAACTACAGCTCTTAAATAGAAGTAATATTACTAAATAAGTGTATAACTTATTTCTCTTTTACTGCTATTCATTTAAAGTTTGCCAGCGCCTTGATTAAATTACTAGATAGGGCTACACTGTTGGGTGAAGCACTCAGAGGCTCATGTCACCAATTATACTTTTCAGTTTAGGACTAACTACATCAATGAGGGGCTGAGCTACTTTTACACTAACTTGATTTGTTTGGATGGTTCCCTGATCATCTCATGCTGACTAATCCCTTAAGCACCAGGTGAAATCTCTCAGAGCCGTACGTGGAAGTAGTGAGAAATCACCCTCCCTCCACGGGTAAGTGGAACCTCATTAGCAGTGCCACGTAACTGACAATAGCAGGAGCAACATAAATACTCCAGCTTCTCTGAACAGCATCAGGCGGATAAATGGCAACACATTCTGAGCAGCTACCATCACCAATTATCTAATCGGAATAACTTGCAACACTTCGGAAGA
The DNA here is from genome assembly GCF_030144855.1 of Hypanus sabinus. NCBI lineage: Eukaryota > Metazoa > Chordata > Chondrichthyes > Myliobatiformes > Dasyatidae > Hypanus > Hypanus sabinus. Next base: position 83,538,823 of record NC_082718.1, read on the forward strand.
CATCTTGATCCATTATCTCCAGCAGCTCCCAATCTCAGCACTTGGTCAGAAGTCTGTCTCTTTTGCCCATTACACCACCAGCATTTAGGGTAGCAATGGAGGTCCTCCATCTCTGGTGGTGTTGGCTGGAGTCAGGGCTTTATGCTTTGTCTCTTGGTAGGGTCACCCTTGCCAAACAGGTCAAAGGGTAGAGGTCAGACTAAGAGTGGTCCACCGGTCCTCCAGGTTTGGGGGTTCAGCTCAGGGATATCAATCCTGATTGGTCAAACAAAATTGTTATGGAAACAGCAATGAATAATCCTTCTACATCTCAGTGTGACGGTATTCCCGAGTCTCCACCTGGGATTTGCATGACTGGTAGTGAAAACAGAAAGGAAGCTACTGGCACGATGAAGGAAGCTGTGAACACCACTGGAGATTGAGGACCTTCATTGCTGTCCTAAATGCCAGCAGCATAATGTACGGTGAAAAAAAAGTAATCTCCAAAGTGAAAAGCAGCTTTATTCTCATGTATTCTCTGGCACCAATACAAAGAATGGATTCAACAATGACAGCTAGTCAGTGCAATAAATCCGTCTTCATCATTCCTTCTTTCGAACTCAAATAATTGCAAAATAAGTGGGAGTTGGTCCTTAGAAATTTCAGGAAAGACACACCCCAGGTTTACAGTGAATGGTCTCATTCAAAAGTGTCCTGGCAAATTGCATCTCCATCTGATATGGGAGTAGCCGAGTATCAGACCAGAAATCCCTACAAAGGACTGTGAAAACAGCTGAGAAGATCATAGGGGTCTCCCTACCATCCAATACAGACATTGGTCAAGAGCTCTGCATATGCAGGGCCATTAATATTATTAAAGATCCCACCCATCCATCCAGCATCCTCTTTGACTTTCTACCAGGAGGCTCCAATGCATAAAAACAAGAATGGTCAGGATGGGAAACAGTTTCTTCCCTCAGACCATTAGGCTTCTGAACTCCCTGCTGCATCACCTTCAAAGTATCACTGTTCCGTTAATCTGTTTTGTGCCTTACAGTATTTAATGTTTGTACTTTAATTTGTTTATTTATGTGTAATCCATCTGTAGATTTTATCCTTACTCTCAAGCTATTGTGTGTTACGTATGTTATATGTACTTTGGTACTTTACACCCTGGTTTGGAGAAATGTTGTCTCATTCGACGGTACACATGTATATAGTTAAATGATAATAACTTGACTTGATTTTACTTGAAAAATGGAGAAAAAAATGAGGGAACAATAAAATCAGGAACCAGAGAACAGATCATGCCATGTCAGCAAATTAAACATAAGAAACATAAGAAATAAGAGCAGGAGTAGGCCATCTGGCCCATCGAGCCTGTTCTGCCATTCAATAAGATCACCTACCCACCTTTACTTGATAACCTTAAACCCCCTACTATGCAAAAAATCTATCCAACCTTGTCTTAAGTATAATTACTGAGGTAGCCTCCACTGCTTCATTGGGCAGAGAATTCCACAGATTCACCACTCTCTGGGAAAAGCAGTTACTCCTCATCTCTGTCCTAAATCTACTCCCCTAAATCTTGAGGTTATGTCCCTGGTTTTAGTCTCACCTACCAGTGGAAACAACATTCCTGCCTCTATCTTATCTATCCCTTTAATAATTTTATATGTTTCTAGAAGATCCCCTCTCATTCTTCAGAATTCCAGTGAGTACAGTTCTACGCAACTCAATCACTCCTCATTGTCTCATTGTCTAATCTCTGGAATCAACCTCCTCTACACCGTTTCCAAAGCCAGTATATTCTTCCTTAAGTAGGGAGACCAGAAGTGCATGCAGTACTCCAGGTGCAGCCTCACCAGTACCCTGTACAGTTAAAGCATAACAAGACAAGTGTGAAAAAAGGGCCCAAAAGATCACTGGGGACCCGAGTCACCTCAACCAGAATCTATTCCAGCTTCTACCACCTGGGAAACAGCACTGCAGCATAAAAGTCAGGACCAACAGGCTCCACGACAGCTTCTTCCACCAGGCCATCAGACTGATTAACTCATGCTTATTTGAGTGCATTGCTGTTACATTGACTGTTCCATTTATTATAAATTGTTATAACTTACAATGATTGCATATTGCACATTTATACAGAGACCTCTCCCCCTTTAGAAATTATGTTTGTTCTGGATATCCCTATAGGGATATGTGCAGGCCCTCAACAAACTGAGCCCAGCAGAGCAGCTGGAATGTCACATAGAGCATTTTAACTCAAGTTGTAAAGTTCAAAGTTCAAAGTAAATTTTATTATCAAAGTACAAATACGTCACGATTTCCAACCCTGGGATTCATTTTCTTGTGGGCATACTCAGCAAATTTATGGAATAGTCCACTGAAAGTCATGGCATTTTTTTTTCTACCACTTAGTTCAGCTCAAAGTTTATTGCTTCAGCAGTGTGAATGAAGGGAGTGGTTCAGCCCCTGGGCTGAGATTTCTCAGGATCTTCAGTGGAATTTGGGTCTTTATTTGAGTTGATTTGAAGATAAGCTTTCAATGTACAACTGCAGTGGTAGGTTGAGCTGATAGAACTCATTAATTACCTGAGCAACATACACAAAATGCTAGAGGAACTCATCTGTCTAGGCAGCATCAATGGAAAAGAGTAAGCTGTCGACGTTTCTAGCTGAGCCCCTTCATTAAGACTGGAAAGGAAGGGGAGGTCAGAGTAAGAAGGTGGGGTGATGGGTAGAAGAAGTTCAAGGTGGCAAGTGAATTGTGAAACCAGGAGAGGGGGAGGGGTGAAGTAAAGAGCTAAGAAGTCAATTGGTGAAAAAGATAAAGGGCTGGAGAAGGAGGAATCTGATAAAAGAGGACAGAAGACCATGGAAGGGGAGGAGCACCACAGGGAGGTGATGAGCAGAGAAGGAGATAAGGTGAGAGAAAGAAACAGGAATGGGGAATGGTGAAGGGGGGGGGGTGGTCAATTATCTGAAGTTTAAGAAATCGATGTTCATGCAATCAGGTTGGAGGACACCCAAATGGAATATAAGATGTTGCTCCTCCAACCTGAATATGGCCTTACCGCAGCTGTAGAGGAGGCCATGGACTGACATGTGACAATGGGAATGGGAAGTAGAATTAATTACCTGTTGATTTCAACCCTGTTTCCTTCTCTGTTAGAACAGGGTAGTACAACAAACTCACTAATAGGCCATCAGTAACTATGATCGGTGTTGTTTGGAAGGGAAGTGCTAATTGTGGTGACATAAGTCAACAAATGGGCGGGAGCAATTTGAGGGTCAAAAGTTTCTACAAACAGTTGACTTTGATTGAACATCATTGTATTTACACAGGAAATAATTGGAGGGAAATGGGCAGTCAGACAATGGTGAAGAAAGAGTATTTTGACCGCTAGAAGTCTTAACATTGTAAATGTTTAATGAGATTGAAGTCTGGATGAATCATCTGGCAAAGTGAACACCCCTGTGGCCAGAATGTTTACCCATGTGCTGAGTTATGAACTGTCTGCATTAATTTCCTTATAGGGCCCACATCACTTATTTCAGCTATGCTAGCTTTTAAATATAAGCACAAGAGATTTTGCAGACACTGAAAATGCATAGCAACACCCACAAAATGCTGGAGGAACTCTGCAGGGCAGGTAGCATCAATGGAAATTAATAAACAGTCAGTGTTTTGGGCTGAGCCCCTTCATTAGGACAGCAAGGAAGGCAGGAGATGCCAGAATAAGGTGGTGATGGTGAGGGCAAGTAGTATAACCGAGAAGGTGATAGGTGAAGTGAAGTGAGAAGCAGGGACGTGATAGGTGGGAAAGGTAAAGGGCTGGAGAAGAAGAAATCTGATAGGAGAGTGGACCATGGGAGAAGGGAAGACAGAGGGGCAGCAGGGGGAGGTGCTAGACAGGTGAGGAGAAGAGGTAAGAGGTGGGCCAGAGTGGGGAACTGAAGAGAAAAGGGGAAGGGGGGAAAGATATTGCCAGTAGTTGGAGAAATCGATGTTCATTATATCAGGTTGGAAGCTACCTAGATGGAATATAAGGTTTTGGTCCTCAAACCTCATCATAGTTTTTAAATATTACAAGATATACACTTTATTAGGTACCTCCTCTATCAAATCAAATTGCCACAGTGTATATTCGTGGTTGTCAGCTGCTTTTGCCTTTTCACTTCAAGGTTTGATGTGCTGTGCTTTCAGAGAAGTAATTCTGCACATCACTGTTAGAATGTGTTACTATTTGAGTTACTGTCACCTTCCTGTCAGCTTGAACCAGTCTGGTCATTCTCCCACATCTCCCTCATTAACAAGGCATTTTCACCCACAGAATGGTGGTTCACAGGATGTTTAGTTTTGTTTTTCACACCATTCTCTGTAAACTCTAGAGAACATTCTGCATGAAAATCCCAGGAGATCTGAGATACTGAAACCACCCCGTCTGGCACCAACAATCACTTCTTCCCCATTCTGATGTTTGGTCTAAACAACAACTAAACTTCTTGACTATCCCAACAGCTCTGCTACTTTACAAAGCTCTGCATAATTCCCACCACCCTTTGTCAATGGCAAACTAAGATCACTGCCCAACTCGCTTCTTACAGCTGTCAGACCCCAAATTAATCCCACCGCCTTTCTCCTTCACAACTGCCCTGCGCTAGTCCCCAAACTAAAACCACAGACCTTCCCTCTCTAGCCATCGCTCAGAACTCAAACTCATGCCACTGCCCAGTCCTCTCTCCACAGCAGTGTGTTGGTGTCCAATAATCACAATACCCTGCTATATTTCCAGAACAGTCTATCAGGCCCCAAATTAATCTCATCACCCCACACTCTCTTCTCACAGCTTTGTAGATGGGAAGGATGACACTGGGAGAAGGCAGGGGACAGGAGCTGGAAAGGAAATGGATCAGCCATGATGAAATGATGGAGCAGGCCCGATAGGGCATATGGCCTAATTCTCCTCCTATATCTTATAGTGATTATATCCAGGCTGATACCACGCCCATGCTCTGTCTACATCTCGGAGTTGCACCCAAATTAATCCGCTTGCTCCACCCTCTCCCTACAGACCTGTCTGTCCCAAATTAATCTGTAGTCTCCCTAGAGCCCTGTGCCTGTCACCAAGCTAACGGCATTGCCCAGCTCCGTTAACACAACCGTCTCAATTCCTAAACAGTGACAGTGCCCCACTCTCATTCCAAATCCATCCATCTACTCCCAGTGTCCTTCTCTTACCCCACAGCATTGTGTCTGTCCCATGAATTATTCAAAACCTATATTCTCTCCCACAGCCTTCTCTCAGCCCCCAAAGTACACCCACTCAACCGCTCTTTCTCCAGAGCTGTGTCAGTTCCCAAACTATTCCCAAGGGGACAGCAGGGCATGAGAGTAGTTTGTGGCTGACACAGGGTTCTGGGGGAGAGAGTGGGAATGGGAAGTATCTGGGGACTGAGGACTAATGTGGGAAAAGATTAGTCTTGATTGGTTTGTTGGCACTGCACTGAGGGGAGACCTCAGCTGTCTGGGGGTGCACCTGGATGACAGATTTGCATGGAGCACCAACATAGAGGCTGTGTACAAGAATGGCCAGAGTTGCCTCTACTTCCTGAGGAGACAGAGGTCCCTTGGAGTATGCAGGCCTCTCCTTCACATGTTCTACCAGACTGTTGTTGCCAGTACAGTCTTCTATGCAGTTGTGTATGAAAGACACCAGGTTGTTGGGTGTATTTAAGGCAGAAGTTGATCAGTTTGTGATTGCACATGGCATCTTCTACAGGGAGAAGGCTAGGGAGCAGGGCTGAGGAAGAGAGAAAATCAGCCATGATTGAATGGTGGAGCAAACTTGATGTGCCAAATGGCCCAATTCTGCTCCTATGCCCTATGATCTTGTGGTCTATCTTCATCAATCTTCCAAATCATTAATATACAAGAAGGGCCAGAGTTGCCTCAACTTCCTGAGGAGACTGAGGTCCTTTGGAGTATACATGCTTCTCCTTCTGTTCTACCACCTGTTGTTGCCAGTACAATCTTCTATGTGGAGGTGTGCTGGGGCAATAGCATCAACTCATTAGGTTCAATAAACTGATTAGAAAGGCTGGCTCTGTTATAGGAGTTAAACTGGACACACTGGAGGCTGTGGTAGAACAAAGGACCCTGTGGAAAATCCTGGCAATTCTGGACAATATTTCTAACCCTCTGCATGTCACCTTGACTGAACAGAGGAGCACTTTTAGTAATAGACTAAGACAACTGTGCTGCTCCAAACAGCACTATATGACGTCATCACCCTCAGACATTAGGCTCTATAACGAGTCAACCTATAACTGGGCAGTGATGACTCCCTCCTGTTAGACTGTTTGAGGTAACTTATTCTTATGTCTTACTTATTTCTCTGTGCACTTGTAATGCTACTGTGACACTGTAATTTCCTTTGGGATCAATAAAGTATCTATTCTCTGGAAAGTGACTCTGTACCCTATCTATGCCTCCTATAATTTTATAAACATTTATCAAGTCTCCCCTCATCCTCCAATAGTTCAGATGATAGAATCCAAGTGTGTCCCACCTCCCCTTATATTTAATACTTTAATCCATGCAGCATCCAGGTGAATCTCTTCGGTACCCTCCACAGCCTTCCTATAATGGGGCAATCAGAACACCACACAATATACTTTCAACACTTTCTGGTTGTGTTCAGCTTTATGGAATAGACCAATGGTAAACTTTGAACACAGGGAAGGATGATAAACTGTCTGAAAAAGGAAATTGCTTCCCAAACTGCAAATGGCACAAAAACACTTTGTGAGCTTATCCCTGTAAACACCAAGTAGTCCATGACACTAATCCCAACTAGTCTGTAACCTTCTGTGACTTGGACATTCAAGAGATCTCTAGGTGGTCTATAAACATGACAATACTTCTCCCCACCACCTACTCAGGCAACAAGTTCCAGATGGCAACTATCCTCCAGGTGAAGAACCTTTTCCTCAGGTTTGTTGAAATGCTTAAACATCTGCCCAATGGTTTTAGATGTTTTTCATTTCAGGGCAACGTTTTGCACTTTGCACCCTATCCTTGCCCCTCAATTTTATAAAGAGGGTAGAGCAGGTTGAGAGCCTCATGTTCATAGGTGTAAAGGTGACCAACACTTTCTGTTGGTCCAGTCACATTCATGCTGCAGCCAAGAAAGTGGATGAGTGTCTCTACATTCTCTAAAGGTTAAGGAAATTTGGTGTATCCCCAACGACCCTCACCAACTCTCACAGATGCACCATAGAAAGCATCCAATATGGATGTAACGTTCTCCTTCGCGTGTGACGAACGCCGAATTTAACGTCGAGATAAACCACAGTTAATAAGAACCAGATCGCAGTAAGATTAACCATTTACTGTTCACTCTTCACATTAACATATGGTGAAAACTGTTGATAAAACAATACAAGATTGATACAGTATTTGTTCCTTCCTTAATATCACATTTCAAGTGTAAATACTTGCAAAGGTGACTATAACTACATTACACTAAGGTGCAGTATACAGGGAGAGTTTACCTGCTCCATTGACTACTTTAAATACACTTCCATGCAAACTATCCGCGACTCTTTAACTAACGAAAGCATAAACATTATCTACCGTCGTTACTTCTAACAGGATCGGCATTAACATCTTAGTTCAATATATCGATTATCTATTAACTTACAGCGTTGCTCTCACTGTGATTTCTCATGCCTGCAAAACAACTTCTGCTCGGGTCTGCCTTGTGGTAAGCCCCCACCCTCGCGCTAATTTCAAACCGGTATTTTCCCACAAGACGCGGCGAAACCGGATGTGACGTCATCGCATGCCGATATATTTTACATGCAATGAATATACTTCTAATTCTAACTAGAAAATACTATCGAATGAATTACTAAGCGAAAATATTATAAACTAAATAACTGTCGTAAAGACAGCACAATGGATGTGCCACGACTTTGCATGGCAATAACTCTGTGTAAGACCCCAGGGCACAGAGTTACGAGCACAGCCCTCTCCTTTCCACTGTCTCTGTCTACACCTCCCAAAGCCTCAGGAAAGCAGTCAATATAATTAAAGAACCCTTCCAGCCCAAACATTCTCCCTTCTCCCCTCTCGTGTCAGCAGGTTTATAAAAGCTTAAAAGTACATATCATCATACTCAAGGACTTCTTCTCATTCAGTTCTCAGACTCTTGAATAAACCTCTCATACGCTAAAAGATGAATTTTGATCTCACAGTTTACTGCATCATGGCCCTTGTACTGTGTATATCGACTTGGACTGTCTTTACATTTTGGTATATTTTGTTGCCTCGATGTAACTATGCTTGGAATGAACTGTCTGGATAGCAAACAAAGCAACAGCTTTTCATTGTATCTCAGTAAATATGACCGACAAAACAACACAAGCAATCATCAGCTCATCCCTTCGCCAAAAGGGCAATTACTTTGACTATGTTTTATACTGAAATTATTTAGCATAATGATACATTAATAATCAATTATTTACAATGAAATTATTTATAGTAAGGCATCTCTACCAAACTTGAGGAGTCCGAAGGATTTAGATCTTTTGTCAGCTGTCACTGCTGTAGGTTTCGGATGTCTGACTTCCAGGATTTAAAACCCACTGAGATGTGCTGAAAGAAAGCCATGATGTCTACAGGATGCAGCCCCCTTCCTCACTTGAGGGGAAAACTTGATTACTGATCACAGAGGGTGTTGAAGGTGGGAGGTACTCAAAAACAGTTTCCCATATAAGATGGTAGCTACTCTTTGATAGGTTTACTTGGCCCGGCAGGGAGCGGTGGCAGAAACATTTTCACCGTCTGCATCTGGGAGGGGCTCGAGATTGACGTCAATCCACTGCTCTTCTGGAAATGACCCTAGGTCTTCGTTAGGCAGCACAGTGCTCAACTGAAGTGTCTGTGACTTAGCCAGTGGAGGGCAGCCACCTTCCTTGTTGTCCACTAAGTGCAGTGCTTTCCACCTGGTTGGTGGGAAGCTCCATCATTTCAAGTCCAAGCATCACACCCCCTGGATACCATAAGCCTTGGCATTAATCTCATACTAGTCATGTATCGCACCCCCGGGAGATCTGCCCTTTTCAATCTGCCAGTTTAAACAGGATATAATAGACTGGTTGAATGAATTTCTCACACTGCAATGAATACATAACCGATGCTGATACATTCATCTTGACAATAACTGGACGAGGGGACAGATTCAGGGCAGACTGACGGGTAAACAAAATGCTTGCACAGATGTGCTGGGGGCCTCCAAGCAGAGACTAACAGGGGACGTCTGGTAGATCACATAACCATGGAGACACTATGTACAAAATGGTAACAATTGATACCTAGATGACACCAAGCTATGTCACAATGCCTTTATAACTGGCAGTGTGACCTCATCAAGATCCATGGTGGAAGGGCACAGCTTACTCCAAGACAGAATCACAAGTTTGTGGCTAATAACCTCAGAAGGAGGGAACTTTAGGGAGACAGAAGGAGAGAGAGGAAGGGAGGGGGAGACAGATAGAGATTGAGAGAGAGAGATAGAGAAAGCATTACAGAGAATGGGCACTAATGTAACATCATTCATTCATTCATAATGTGATGTGTCGTATGACGTAGGCGATCATGGTCTTGAGTTACCTCAAACAGTCTAAAAGGAGGGGGTCACCACTTCCCCAGTTATAGGTCAATTCATTATGGAGCCTAATGGGTAGGGTAAGGATGACCTCATATAGCACTTTTTGGAGCAGCACCGTTGCCTTAGCTTTTTGCTAGAAGCGTTCCTCTGTTCAGCCAAAGTGACACATGGAGGGTGAGAAAAGTTGTCCAGAATTGCCAGGAGGGTCCTTTGTTCTACAGCAGCCTCCAGTGTGTCCATTTTGACTCCTATAACAGAGCCAGCCTTTCTAGTCAGTTTTTTGAGCCTATTGAGTTGATGCCATTGCCCCAGCACAATGCCACATAGAAGATTGTCCTGGCAACAAGAGAGTGGTAGAACATGTGAAGGAGAGGCCTGCATACTCCAAAGGACCTCAGTCTCCTCAGGAAGTAGAGGTGATTCTGGCTCTTCTTGGATATTAATGATTTGGAAGATGAATGAAGATAGACCATAAGACATAGGAGCAGGATTAGGCTCATCCAGTCTGCTCTGCCATTTAATCACGGCTCATCCATTTCTCCCTTCCTCAGGCCCACTCCTTAGCTTTCTTTCCATATCCTTTGATGCCGTGCCCAATCAAGAATTGATCAAACTCTGCCTTAAGTGCACCCAATTACCTGGCCTCCACAGCTGCCTGTGGGAAAAAAAATCCCCAAAGGCAGGTGGAGGCACAGGTAGCATTGAGGAAGCAGGGAGTCTGCAGAAGCACTTAGTTGGATTTGGAGAATGGGTGGAGAAGTGGCAGGTAGAATAAAGTGCAAGGAATTTTTATGGTCCTTCGCTTTGATAGAAGGAAGAAACACCTTGTCTGCTTTCTAAATAAGGAGAAAGTTCAGAAATCAGAGATGCAAAGGGAATTGGTCGTCTTCATGCTGGGCTCCTTAAAGGCTAACTTGCTGGTCGAATCGGTGGTAAGGAAGGCCAAAATGCAATGTTAGCATTCATTTCAAGAGAACTAGAGTATAAAAGCAAGAATGCAGTGCAGAGGCTTTTTAACGCATTGGAGTAATATGAGCAGTTTTATCAGCCCTTTATTGAAGAAAAGATCTGTTGACATTGGAGAAGGTCCACAGGAGGTTCACGAGAATGATTCCGGGAATTAAATGGTTAATATATAAGGAGTGTTTGATGCCTCTGGCCCTGCACTTGCTGCAGTTTAGAAGAATGAGGGGGGATCTCATTGAAGCCTATTGAATATTGAAAGTCCTGGATAGATTGGATGTGCAGAGGATGTTTCCTATAGCGAGGAGTCTAGGACTGGAGAGCACAGCCTCAGGATAGAGGGAACTGAGGTGAGGAGGAATTTCTTTAGCGAGAAGGTGCTGAATTTGTGGAATTCATTGCCACAGACGACTGTGGAGTCCAAGTCATTGGTTGTACTTAAAGTGGAGTTTGATAGATTCCTGTTCAGTAAGGGCATCAATGTGTACGTGGAGAAGGCAGGAGAATAGGATTAAGACAGATAATAAATCAGCCATGATGGAATGGCTGAGCAGACTCAATGGGCCAGAACCCTAATTCTGCTCCTATTATGGTCTTATGTCTGCATGATTTTATGCATTGAGCTGCTGCCATATGATTAACTGATGAGATATTTGCATTAACGAGCAAGTGTACCTAACAAAGTGGCCACATAGTTTAAATTTAAAATGAATATACATCCTACATCTTGTCTCTTTCTTCACAATGTTGCAATTCAGGTAAAATCCCAGTCTTCAAATCAGTTCAGAGAGGAATTGGTCCAAATACCACCTGATGTTTAGTTGCAGTTCGGCACACTATCTCAAATTAAGTTCAGAAATATGTAATCATGCCTGATGGAATGAGCATTGATTGTAGAAGTCTGGTCGGGTAAAAATGATGGACTTCAGCTATGGTCTATCCCAGCCTAACCAGAGTCCAAGGGCATAATTTTCTCCATACCCACTGTGATCTGTAATTCCTTATAATTGTTTTCATCTAGTATGTTCTCTCCATGAGCATGTGTGTTTCCTCCCACAATCCAAAGATGTACGGTTATGGTTAGTGTTAATGAGTTTTGGCTACTTGGTTGGCTGCCTCTATCAGAATCCTCAGACTTATTGGTCATTGACACAAATGATACATTTCACTGCATGCTTCAATGTTTTGATGTACACGTGACAAATAAAGCTAATCTTTAATCTCTCTCATCTTGTTAGAACTAATTAAAAGTCAAAAGTTAATGAGGAACAGAGGACTCAAATGATAGTTCTGAGCATTTCATCCTAATCTGGATAAACTGTGGCCTGAGCCAATCAAAGCAAGAAACAATGGATGGATCACTTTGAGCCTGGGTCAGTGGCCAAGCTCCAGCAAATCATTATTCTGGCAAAGAACATTGTGTGAGGTGTAGCGAGCATCTGGAGAAGATAGATTATGATAGTTGTTGGTATGCAATCTTAATCTGATTCCAAGAAATGCCATATTTGTGCTTGATAGCTAAATGCATGCCAAGAGACATAAATCTCTACCCCATCCGCACATACATCCGGATCAACAAACAATGCTGGAGGAACTCAGCAGGTCAGGCAGTATTTGGGGATGGAAAAGGACAATCAGCATTTCAGCTCAAGATCTTTCATTTGGTCCACCCCCACCATGACTATCCCAATTAACATAAACACCAAAAATCAGCAATTCCTGTAATGCTGATCATTTAACAAATCTGCAATTTCATAGTCAATTATGGAATCGTTAATTGACTTTGATCCAAGTCAGTCACTCCAAGACATTTTTGGCTATTGTATATTTCAGTTCAAAGTTTTCCTTCTTTCCAAGAGTACGAATGAAGGGAGTTGTGCAGCCCCTGGGCTGAGGTTTCTCTGCAATCTCCAGTGGAACGTGGGTCAGCATGGTTGGCCATGGGATTGCAATGAATCATGATGATGGGGCTGGGGGGGAGCATTTTCTCAGAGGGCGGCAGAGATCGGGAAATATGTGTTCTTTTAACACTGCTATACACTCGAGCTGCCAAGAACTGAAGCTAGCTAAAAAGAAAAAAATAACTCCACAAAGCTGCCATAAATCTACTACCCTCACAGTACTTGGCTGTGTGAGGTACAGGCTGTCTCTGGGCAGATGTTAAGCAGTGGATTTCGGTCAAAGGGTTTGGAAGACAGGACCAAGCTGTGTCCCACTGAGGCCCCCTGCTCCAGTCTGATGAAGAATTGATTCACACAGAAATCCCCTTGCCCCCAGATCTGGGTGGTACGTAGGCTGCCAAACTACAGAATGGCTCAGCATTTCTGCTCCATCATGAGCAACAGTCTACACAGTAGGTTCTGCCATCCAACCTGCTCATCTTGTTATTGATAGCAACTCCTTACTTTGCAGCTTTTGAATCAAAATATAGCACAGCAAGTGAATTAGTAACGACACCATCTATGGTGAACAAGTGCATTGACAGAAGATCAAAGCACAACTGATCACCTGCTTCTCAGTTTCAAATGCAACCCTGAGTGAATCAAAAGTATTATTTGAGGCAGATGCTTTACCTTGTAAAACTGTGGAAAAAAATGAAGCCTTTGAGTGCCTAAAGAAGTATAATTTTCTAACTGAAATGTATTTTTAGTATGGCCACTTTGGGCAGGAGTCTAGTCACTGCAAGTAAATGCCATGGTGAAATTTTATTACCAGATTTCATGATCTCAGATTTAAATCCAACGCTTCTATTCTCTAATTAATGACCAGCTTTTAACTGGTAATTGTTTTTTTATTCTCACATCTACCGATGTGCAGTGAAAAGCTTAGTTCTGTCTGACATCCATACAAATCACTACATTAAATTAGTACCTCAAGATAGTACAAGGAAAAGCAATATAACATCAAAGCTTCCAGTTTAAGATGGTGCTACCAACATGTGTGACACTTGCTGGTAAGTCATAAGGCAAGAGAATCGACTAAAAACATTATGTATAATAAATCTTCTGAAGCAAATTGTGGAGAACTATTACTAGAGACATTGAGGAGGCAGGTGGAGGCTCGGGGGGGATTATCCGTGCTGGGGCATAACGAGGTGCTGGACTTGCAGACTGAGTTTGAATTGATGCTCGAGATTGAGTGAGCGATTCAGAGAGGAGTTGATGTGATAGAGTTTCGATGGCCGGCCACTGAACCCGAGTACGAGGTTGGATCACTCCAAGTGCCAAGGCCGATTTGGTGAGATGGAGAACTACTTTGGGCTGGGTGGCCCAAGGGTATCGGGGTGCCTGTATTCAGGTCCCGGAGCGTGGACAATTTAAACATTGACCTGGAGATCAGATATGGAGGCAAGGGTCGGGCTGATTTTGCTCACTCACCCGCAAATATTTATTTCTTTCTGCACGGTGCTGAGGCTGTGAACTGATCTGACTGCTGTGTATTTCTGCCCTGCTGGGGGCAGAGGCTTGGGCCTACTCTGGCTGCTCCAGGAGTGTACCTGGGACTCAAGTCTGCTTTGGGATGCTGCTGGCTTGCTCCTATTACTTGCATGATGAGTGTGCTTTTTTAACTCTGTCTCTTATTCTGAGTGTGGTGGTTGTTGGTCTTTTTTAAACTGGGTTTTTCGGGTTTCTTGCTTTATGGCTGCCTGTAAGCAAACACATCTCAAGGTGTATAATTTATACACTCTTTGATAATAAATGTACTTTGAATCTTTGAATGCAAAAATATAGTGTTACAAATACAGGGAAAGAGCAGTTCAGGCAGACAATAGGGTGCATAACCATGAGGTAAAAAGTACTTTTGTCCATACATACTTATTCCACAAGTTTTTCCCTCTGTCTAAACTTAACTTTACCTACTCCCCACCCCCCCACTTTCCTCAGGGAATGCTCCTTCTATGATTCCCTTGTCCAATCATCCCTCCACACTAAACTCCCTCCTTGCACTTATCCCAGCAAGCAGCCTAATATCTTCACTTGCTGATTCACCTCCTCCCATACCTCCAGTCAAGGCCCCAACAGTCGTTCCGGGTGAGGCAAAATTTTACCTGTGTATCTATTGAGATCACCTATTCTGCTCGGTGCTCGTGCTGTGGCCTCCTCTGCGTTGGTAAGACCTGTTGTAAATCGTGCACCTCCGCACAACCTGACACAAATGGGACAGCCCAGTAGCCAAACATCTTAATTCCTATTCCCATTCCTGTTCCAACATCTCGGTCCATTGTCTCCTCTTGAGCAAAGCTGAGCCACCCTCAGGGTGGAGAAGCAACACTTTATATTACATCTGTGTAGTCGCCAAGCTGATGGTATGAATATCAATTTCTTCTCCCAGTAAACATTTTCACTCCTCCTCCCCTATTCTTCCACTCTCCACTCTAGCCCCCTACCCCTTCTCACCTGCCTATCACCTTCCCCTGGATCCTGTCCTCCTCTCCTTTCTCCTATCAGATTCCTTCTACTCCAGCCCTTGACCTTTGCCACCCCCGTCACCTTCCAGCTATCCTCCTTCACCGTTCCCCCCCCACCCCAGCTTTTTACTCTGGCATCTTCCCTCTTCCTTCCCAGTCCTGAAGAAGGGTCTCAGTCTGAAACATAGGTGCTGTCTATCCCGCTGAGTTCCTCCAGCATTTCATGCATGTGGCTTTGGATTTCCAGCAGCTAAAGGACCTTTCATGCTTATGTTTTCCCTAAGTCTCCACCTTCTGTGCAGTGAATTTTTAAAGGATGAAATATCTAACCTCAGGCTCAATCTCCGTTTCATCTTTTTTTTTATACAGAAAGCATAGCAACATGGACAATCTCAAGCGTGAGAAGGTAGCCTAGAAGAAAGATGTTCACTGAAAAAGCAGAAGGCAGCTTAAATCTATTCCAAAGTGCTGGAGACAGAAACTCGCGTAAACGTTACTTGGATGAGCACAGGACAGCCAAGGACTGCAGGACTATGAACCAACAGCTGTGGAGTGAGATTCATCCAAAGTCCATTTTAACTACCAGGGGAATGCCAGGCCAAATGACTCTCTTGTGTGCTCTAAATTTGAATGACTCCATAGAAACACAATGGATATTGTGATGCAGTGACTGCTTCGATGGACTTTCTGTGGAGAAAGGCAGGCGTGGGGATCTGAAAAGGGCTTTGAAGGAAAGCTCTTGGAAAGGTATAGGACAGGGACCTTTTTTACATCATGGACCCTTACCATTAGCAGAGGGGACCATGGACACCAGGATGAAAACCTGTGGTACTGGTGAGTAAGATTACATGGCAGAAAATGGCTTGAAAATAAATGAGCATCAATCACATTGAAGATTAGCAGTGTTAAAGCCAAGCTATGGAGCAGACACCTGGTTAATAATCAGTCAATTGCCACCTACAGCAGGAGATCATTTACCACCTCATTCAGCTTTGAAGATGATGGATTCAAGTCCATTTTAATATCTCAGAGTGTAGTGAAATGGGAGTGTGGCACTGTGGGAGGTCATGTCTTTTGGAAGAGTGTTAAAGCACGGTGCAGTCTATCCCCTCTTTTAAAGAAGTTGTCAAAAGCATGCTCATTGATACTTATCCTTAGCCAATGCCATAAACGAGGTTTCCTGGTTGTGCACACGTCATTGTTGTTGTGGAATCTTACTATGCAGACACTGGCTGCTATGTTTCCTGCCTTACAGGATTGATTGAATTACTTTGTTAACAGTGAAGAGATTTTGGGAAGGTCGGAGAGTGGGACAAGTACTGTAGATGATTAAATAATTTATTTAATTTTTGGGCATCAGCTGGGGTGGGGGTGGTGGAGAATGGGAGACAAGGTTGTGGAGATGAGCTAATAAAACATTGTGTAAAATAGATTGCCAGGGCTACTGTGGCAGGTTTTCAGAGTTATACAGAATTTAGAAGAAGGAACACTACACTGCAGTACAGGTCCCTTGGCCCACAATTATGTGTTGACCTTTTGAACTACTCTAAGATCAACATAACTCTTCCCTTTACATAGTTTCCATTTTTATATCATCCATGTGCTAATCTTAGAATTCCTCAAACGCCCCTAATGAAATCTTGATGGGTTTTTCAAAGTAGTCCTCTTGAGGAAAGAGACAACGCTGGATGAGAAGATGTAGAATCCTTGTGAGACGGGTTAACATATTGCAAGGGTAGAAAGACCCTGATGGAAGATGTATGTTGTTGCTGTTGATTGCTGTTGAATCGTTCCTATGGATAGTGTAATTGTTCATAGGGTTTTCGTGGCAAGATTGTGGATTGTGGAAGTAGATTGTCATTCATTTCTTCCACGCAGATACTCCTGCTGCCCAGTTTGGGACCTGGCCGGATTTGAACTTCAGACCATCTGCTTTGAAGGCCAGTGCTGAAGCCACTACACCACCAGCTGGCCCAGAAGTTAAATACGCGTGACCAAATAGTAGCCAGGGTGTGGGATCCAAGTACAACAGCAAACAGAAAAGCCATGTTGTGGTTGTGGTAGTGATTGTGGATTTCAATATGCAGGCAGATTATGAAAATCCAGCTGGATCCCAGGACAGGGAATTTATAGAATATCTATGAGATAGCTTTTTAACAGCTTGTGGTTGAGCCCATGAGGAGAAAGGAAATTCTAGATTGTCTGTTGTCTTACGAACTAGATTTGATTAGGGAGCTTAAGGTAAAGGAACTCTTAGGAGACAGTAATCATAATATCGTAGAATCCACTCTGCAGTTTGAAAAGGAGCAGAATAAGTCAGATGTATCAGTACTACGGTAGAATAAAAGGAATTACAGAAGCATGAGAGAGAAGCTAACCAAATTTGATTGGAAGAGGACACTAGCAGGGATAACAGCAGAACAGCAATGGCTGAAGTTTCTGGGGTCAATTTGGAAGAAGTAGGATAGATATATCCCAAAGATGAAGAAGTATTCTAAAGAGAGGATGAGGCACCTGTGGCTGACAAGGGAAGTCAGAGGCAGCATAGCAAAAGAAGAGGGCATACAGTACAACAAAAATTAGTGAGAAAATGAGGTTTGGGAAGCTTTTAAAAGCCAACAGAAGGCAACAAAAAAGCCATAAGGAGAGGAAAAAATTAAATATGAAGGTAAGCTAGCCAATAATATCAAAGAAGCTACCAAAGGTTTTTTTTTCCGATATACAAATTGTAAAATAGTGGTGAAGGTGGATATCAGACTGCTGGAAAACCATGCTGGAGAGGTAGTGGAGGAGAAAGAAATGGTGGACAAATTTAATAAGTATTTTGCATCAGTCTTCACTGTGGATGGCAATAGCAGTATGCCAGAAATTTGAGAGTATCAGAGCAGAAGAGAGTGTAGTTGCTATTACTAAGGAAAAGGTGCTTGGGAAGCTGAACAGTCTGAATGGAAGAAAGTCACCTGGACCAGATGGACTCAATCTAGGGTTCTGAAAGAAGTAGCTGAAGAGCTTGCAGAGGCATTAGTAATAATCTTTCAAGAATGACTAGATTCTGGAATGGTTCTGGAGGACTGGAAAATTGAAAATGTCACTCCACTCTTTAAGAAGTAAGGGAGGCAGAAGAAAGGAAATTATAGGCCAGTTAGCCTGACTTCAGTGTTTGGGAAGATGTTGACGTCTATTATTAAGGATAAGACTTCGGAGACACATGATAAAATAGGTTGAAGTCAGCATGATTCCCTTAAGGGGAAATTGTGTTTGATTAATCTGTTGGAATTCTTTGAGGAAATAACAGGAAAGGCAGACAAAGCACAATCAGTGAATGTTGTTTACTTGGACTTTCAGAAGGCCTTTGACGAGGTGCCACACGTAAGGCTGCTTAACAAGAATTACAGGACACATAATAGCATAGACAGAAGATTGTAATAAAAACACAAAATGCTGGCAGAACTCAGCAGGCCAGACAGCATCTATGGGAGGAGGTAGTTGAGATGTTTCAGGCCGAAACCCTTCATCAGGAGTGAAGTAACATGGGATGGTTGAGGGGGGATAAGAAGTGGGGGAGGGATGAAGTAGAGAGCTGGGAAGTGATAGGCTGAAGGGAAATGGGTTAGGGGGAAGGTGGAGAATAATGGGAAATAAAAGAGAAAGAAAGGTAGGGCTGGGGGGGGAGATTATAGTGAGGGGGAAAGAGAAAGAGAATCAGACTAAAATTATAGATAAGGATGGGGTAAGGGGGGGCAGGGGTATCAAAGGAGGTCTGTGAGTTGAATGTTCATGCCGGCAGGTAGGAAGCTACCTAGGCGGGAGATAAGGTATTGCTCCATCGACCTGCGTGTGGCCTCATCTTGACGGTAGAGGAGGCCATGGACAGACTTATCGGAGTGGGAGTGGTCTGTGGAATTGAAGTGTGTGGCCACAGGGAGATCCCGCCACTGCTGGAGGACTGAGCGCCGGTGTTTGGTGAAATGGTCTCCCAGTCTGTGGCGGGTCTCCCCAATGTATAAATGGCCACATCGGGAGCACCGGATACAGTATTGGAAGATTGGCTGATTGGCTAGAGGGAAAGAGTGGAAATAAAGGGACACTTTCTGGTTGGCTGCCAGTGATTACTGGTGCATCACAAGGGTTGATGTTGGGACTGCTTCTTTTTACATTATCTGTCAATGACTTGGATGATGGAATTGATGGCTTTGTGGCCAAGTTTGCAGATGATACAAAGGTAGGTGGAGGGACAGGTAGAGTTGAGGAAGCAGGGAGTCTGCAGAAGGACTTGGACAGATTGGGAGAATGGGAAAAGAAGTGACAGATGGAATATAGTGTAGGGTAGTGTATGGTCAAGCATTTTGACAGAAGGAATAAAGGTGTGGACTATTTTCTAAATGGAGAAAACATTCAAAAATCTGAGGTACCAAGGGACTCAGGAATCCTTATGCAGGCTAACTTGCAGATTTTGTCTGTGGTAAGGAAGGGAAGTGAAATGTTAGCGTTCATTTTGAGAGGATTAAAATATAAGAGTAAGGATGGACAATAATGTTAAGGCTTGATAAGGCATTTGTCAGATCGCACTTGGAATATTGTGAGCAATCTTGGGCTATTTATCATTGGAGATGGTCTAGAAGAGGTTTATGAGAATGACTCAGGGAATGAAAAGGTTAATGTATAAGGAGCTTTTGATGTCTCTGGGCCTATACTCACTGGAGTTTAGAAGAATGGGGGAGGGATCTCATTGAAACCTATTGAATATTGAAAGGCCTAGAAAGAGTGGATATGGAGAAGATGTTTCGTATAGTGGTTGAGTCTAGGACCAGAGGGCACAGCCTCAGAACTGAGGGCCATCGATTTAGAACAGAGATGTGGAGAAATTTCTTCAGCCAGATGGTAGTATCTGTGAAATACATTGCCACAGATTTCTTCGAAGGCCAACTCATTGAGTATATTTAAAGTTGAGGTTGATAGGTTCCTGATTACACAGAGCATTAAAGCTTATGGGAAGAAGGTGTCAAAATGGGGTTGAGAGAGATAAAAAAAATTAGCCATGATGGAATGGCGGAGCAGCCTTGATAGGCCAAATGGCATAATTATGCTCCTATGTCTTATAGTTTTATGGTATCTACTTCTAATTTGCCCATGGCAGAACATTCCATGGACCCATCAGACATCCCACCTGTGCTTTTCTCCTGTCACCTTAAAATGATACTTCCTCATATTAGCCATTTCTGCCCTGGAAAAACGTCTCTGACTATCCACTGATCTATGCCTCCTGCCATCTTGTAGCCTTCTATCAATTCACCTCTCATCAACTCCTTCGCTCCAAAGAGAAAAGTCCCTGTGAGCACAAAGTTGTTTGAAACAGAATCAATATGGGTTAGAGGGTTCAGGGGAATGGGAAAGGATTCACCTACTACAAAAAGTGGTGAGCTGAAATTCCTATTACTTTCATTGAAGTTGAATTTTGCAAATCAGCATTAAACTTTCATGGGGTTGGGGTAATTACTCTACTTTTCCTTTCCGATACTCAGTACTGGCCAAACAGCAGTCACAGGGTCAAGGATTTGAACACTGTTCCTGAAGAAAATGTATTCTCTTATCCATCCCTGCCCCTTTGCAGCACCCATCAGTCAACGAGCACTCTTTGTATCCAGAGTAAATATCATCGGAGTCCTCTGGATGCAAAGTATACCATGAGCCTGAACATGATTTAGCACTAAATCACAAGGGAGGCAATCTACCAGCAGTGAGTCACACAGTCATAGTAATGAGTCACTGGTACGATGTGTGGGAGCTGTATGCCTTGTCTTGAACGCTGCACATCACTGAAGTATTCATGGAGTGAGAGAAGAACATTGAGGGTGTAGGAGCCGGATGCGATAAGCTGAGAGATGTAAATTGCCTTGGGGCGGCTGATATACATTGAATGCACAAAAGATTTACTCTGCTCTGTGACGTGCGGCCCAACGATCCCCCGATTTAACCCCCGCCTAATAAGTTTCAATAGGTTTCAATAGGTACATTTAATGTCCGAGAAATTTATACAATATACATCTTGGAATTCTTTCTCTTCACAAACATCCACGAAAACAGAGGACTGCCCCAAAGAATGAATGAGTGTTAAATGTTAGAACCCTAAAGCCCCTCCCAGCTCCCCCCTTCCACGCTTAAGCAGCAGCGAGGTAATGATCCCTCCTCCCACCAGCAAAAAAGCATCGGCACCCCCCACCGAGCACTCAAGCGTGCAGCAAACATCAATAAAGACACAGATTTGCAGTACCCCAAAGACTATTCGTTTACCCGGTAATTCAACATACAACAGGCACTCTCTCCCTTATTAGGAGAAATGAGGTGTCTCTGATTCATAGCAAGAGGGGAGACATAACATAACAATTTGCTGATTTATGGTGTTAAAAGTCTGTTGCGTCATTTCTTCCAAACTCTGTGCCTAAAGAACTCGGGTCTCGGGGTACACAGCCAGCAGCCAGCTCGCTGTTTTTGATCTTCCGTCTTTCATGACACATCAGGCAGCGGCACCAGCCTTGATTCCTTCTGCCTCCAGAGCCACGGAAATCCGGCACCCTGAATGCGTGCTAGTCTTCCAGACCACATCCTTGGCATATCGAAAAGTGGCCGGTCATGACGCCCTGAGAGTAGGTCCCATTCCAGCAAAGAGCTGAAGTCAACGTATAACTCCAGGTCAGGGCTTTCAAAAGAACCTTGAAAAGGGAAAAAAAAGATATCAAAGACAGAAAGAGAGCTGTTTCCAAAGATGCAAGCAAAGGAGTTGCCGTTAGTCACCGTTAGGTGCCATCGTCCTCCTAAACTCTGCCCAATAGTCATGGGACAACCAACAATTAACCTACCAACTGGTCTTTGGACTGTAGCAGGGAACTGGCGAATGCGAAGGAAAATCATGTGGACACAGGGAGAATGTACAAGCAGCAGCAGAATTGAACTGGTTGCTAGTACTGTAAAGTGCTGCGCTAACCACAACGTTGATTGTACGGAAGCACTGCAAAACGGAAGGAACACGGTTCAGCAGATGTAAAGGAGCTCTGCGTTAGATGTTTAAAGCCATTTCACTGCCTTGTTTGTTTTGTGTTTTAAATGCAGTGGAGATTTTCAAAATTTAGAGAACCTCACACTACGGTGGAGTGGAGTTCCTGACTACCAGAGCTCTCTCTGTAAAACGGACAACATGATGTGGTTATATTGCCTTCCTGAGGTTGAGCTGTGCTGCAATGCTTGGGCAATTTATTTTAGGAAGGTCAATCAAATCCCGTGCTTCCGTTGTGGCCTCCCCTACATTGGTGAGACCTGTCGCAAACTGAGGGATCGCTTCATTGAGCACCTCCACTTCATCTGACAAAAGTGAAATTTCCCAGTCTTTAACCCCAATTCCCATTCCCGTTTTGACATGTCGGTGCATGGCCTTCTCTTGTGCCAAGATGAGGCTATCCTCAAGGTGGAGGAGTAACACCTGTTACTCTACCTGGGTAGCCTCCAACCTGATTGCATGAATAATGATTTCTTCTTCCAGTAAAAAATGTTCCTTTCTCCCTCTTCTTTTCTTCTATTCCCCACACTGGCCTCAAACCTCTATTCATTAACCAGCCTATCACCACCACCTGGGTCTCCTCCACCTTCCTTCTTTCCTGTGGTCCACTCTCCTCTCCTATCAGATTCCTTCCTCTCCAGCCCTTTATCTTTCCTACCCATCTGGCTTCACCTATCGCCTTCCAGCGACCCTTCCTTTCCTCTCCCCCACCTTTTTATTCTTGCTGTCTTCCCCTTTCCTTTCCAGTCCTGAAGAAGGGTCTTGGCCCCAGCTGTTTGTTCATTTCCATAGAAGTTGCCTGAGCGACTGACTTACTCCAGCATTTTGTGTGTGTTGCTTTGGATTTCCAGCATCCGCAGACGTTCTCATGTTTAAGGGATCCTGACTGGGTCTGGTTGACATGTCTTCAGAAGAGTCACTCTTCCCAGTGAGGATGCAAATAGTATTCCATCACAAACATGAGTAAGTCAGTAGATAGTGCGGAGATGGCACAAGAGGAGGCCACCCTCGGCAAGATAGGATGTTGGCTTTAACTGTAAGAGAACATAGACACAATGTAAACATGGAATAATCAAGCTTCCTTAGATCGGGTGTCTAGAAGATGATGACAGTCTCCAAAAAGAAAAAGAAATGGGCAGTCATTCAAGAGATGAGAAAAAATTTCTTCACCCTGCGGGTGACATACCTTTGAAACTCGCTACCTGAGAGGGTATTGGGGACTCAGTCACTGCTGATGTACAAGATAGAGAATGATGAGTTTTTGAATATTAGAAGTTTCAAACCAGAATAAGAAGATGGGGGGAGGGGGAGGAGCACAAGCTAGCAGATGACAGGTGAAATCAGGTGAAAAGGAAGGTGGGTTGTTGGAGAGGGGAGATGAAATAGGAAGCTGGGAGGATACAGGTTCAAAAGCTAAAGGGATTTAGAAGGAATCTTCTCCTATCCTCCTGCTTTCTTGCCAGTTCTGATGAAGGGTCTCATCCTGTAATATTGACTCCTTATTCCTATACCTGTATGCTGCCTGACCTGCTGAGTTCTTCCATTTCCAGCTACTCTAGATTTCCAGCATCAAAATAAACTGCAGAGACTTGCAAATTTAGTCCACTCCATCATGGGCATGATCCTTCACAGTATCCAGGACATGTTCAAGGAGCGATGCCTAAAAAGGTAGCATCCATCATTTCATTAAGGACCTCCATCAGCAAGGATATGCCCTGTTCTCATTGTTTCAATCAGGAAGGAGGTACAGAAGCTTGAAGGCACACATTCAATGATTCAGGAACAGCTTATTCCCCTCTGCCATCCGATTTCTGAATGGACATTCAACCCATAAACACCACCCCTCACTATTTAAAAAAAAATTGCTTTACTTAGTTAATTTAACTATTTTATATATATACATAGTGTAATCAACATTTTCCCCCTATTATAATTTATTCCATTGACAACGAACTTCATGACACAAACACAAAGTAAACATAACATATGCTGGTGATGTTAAACCAGATTCTCTTTCTGGACTGTAGAATATCTTCTATTTAAGAGTTTTAAGGGATGGGAATTATTGTTCAGGGAAACAATCAGCCATTCAATGGTGGAGAAAGCATAAAGCATAAAGAAACAAATGGATACGCCAAACTATCCCAATATCCCCCTCCTGTTTATAATGATAATCTCCCCTCTCCACTCTCAGCCCTGATGCAGAGTTTCAACCAGAAACTGTAACAATTTCCTTCCCCTCACAGAATCTACTTGAAGCGCAGAATGTTTGTTGCATAAAAACTGAAATCACTTACTCTTGATTCTCACTCTTTAAAAAAAACACAAAATCTGGAAAGCACGCAAGAGGAAAGCGAGTTTACGATTGTGAGTGGAGTTTAGATGAGCTGGATGTTTGTACAGGGCCTGGGGGTGTTTAACGGAGCATTGCATTAGCTCTGATATCTGCACATTCTCAGGGCATGGAACTCTATCCACGGACATAGAGTGCATTCCAAAGATTAGAGTGGACCAGTTGTGAATGTGTGTGTGTGTGTTTGATAAAATTAGAGGGAAATATATTTTCTTGTTATTAGAGCACAAGCTCTTTCCTCTTTCACACTCAGTGTACGAGAGCTGGCACATGTACAGTGCTTGTTAAGATTTAAACACAACACATTTAGACAAACCCTACTAATCCTCTTCCCTTTTGTTTCGAGCTTTACAAAGTGGCTCATTAAGAACTCCTCACTTTATCATGGTACATTTCAATGTTAAATACTTCTCCTCAAGCACCTCTCTTGGCATATTTATTCTTAACAAAAAATAATTACATGAGTATTGCTGGCATAAATAGTCCCTAAACACTTACTTTCAAAAGATATTTTTACACTTTCTGACAATAGGCGCAGGCAGCCCTGTGTGTAATGTGAGAACAGCTTCAAAGCACCAAGAAGAACACTTACAAGATGCAGCTGAGTAAATCAGTGGCAGTGACAGGCAGTAAGGAATCAATTAATCCTGCCTCTGCATGGACAAAGCATCTTTTGCAATGGACCCACAATTGGTCAACAGGTTGTGCAGAATCTTTAACCAGTCTGAAATGGCCTTGGGGACAAGAGACAATCACAGAAGTGAGGTTTTATTCCTTGGCTGATGATCAGTTCCTATATTAGAAAAGCAGCATCCATTATCAAAGTAACTCACCCCCCAGGCCATCCACTATCCTCTCTGCTGCCATCAGGTAGAAGGGTGCAAGACCCTCAGGACTCGCACCACCAGGTCCAAGAACAGTTACTACTCCTCAACCACCAGGCTCTTGAACGAAAGGGAATAACAACACTCATTCTATTTCTGGTGCTCCCACAACCGATGGACTCACTATAACGACTCTTTATCTTGTTATTTCATGCTCTCATTATTTATTGCTATTTATTTATATTTGCATTTGCACAGTTTGTTGTTCATTGATCCTGTTTACAGTTATTGTTCCATAGATTTGCTAAGTATGCCTGTGGAAAAAGAATCTCAGAGCTATACACGGTGACATAGATGTACTCTGATAATAATTCTTTCTTTGAACTTTGATGCTTTTGAACTTTTTACTGTCAGGCATGACTACCTGGTGGACAAAAGCCTGGTCATCATGTGTGAGATGTTCTCGCTGCTACTGTACCCGGTGCTGGTGTGGAACATACCACCCTACTGTGGTGTAGACCACCAACTAGGTGAAAGACGCCCTTTGATTTGCCTGAAACTAGTTAGTCTGGCAGCGCATCAAGAGGTTTGTGGCAGATGCTGCGGACTGGCACGTTCCAGGCTGCGGGACTACATGCTCAGGGACACACTGAAGCTTGGTGCCGCCACCCGAAGGTCTCAGTGGGGAGCTATCACAGTACAAGGTTCTTCCACTGCAGGAGAGGAAGGCCTGGGATGGGTGAGGAAGTTCCTCGATTATTGTAGTTGTGTATCACCCCAGGGGGCCACATGAATGGCAGTAGGGCTATTGATGTGTAGGAATGTAATAGAACAGTACTGAAAGCATTGGCTATGACTGTCAAACTGAAAAGGCACAACACAGTTTATTTTTGTAAATATTTTTTATTGTGAATAAATTTTATTTTAGTATATAGAAATACACCAACTACTTGGGTGGTGACTCATCTCTACTAGCGGAGGTGTAAGGTGCTCCTTCCCTCCACTAGCGTTCAGGCCACCTTTGGGCAAGGTGCAGCACCTGCTTGTGATCTGGGACACGTGAAACCATGGGAAGGGTGGTCATATGAGCAGCTGGTCCATATCATAAGTCCTGGATATGTGACGACTGACGCCAAGCAGACAATCTCTAAAGAGTATTGATAATGGCTGGGGTCACCCATCTGGTGAACACACTGCCCAGAAGGCGGCAATGGCAAACCATTTCTATAGAATTTTTTGCCAAGAACAATCATGGTCATGGAAAGACCATGATCATCCACATCATACAACACGGCACGTAATGATAAAGACCACACTACTGTGGTGTGGCAGTCACCCAAGCTATTTTCTGTTTCACCAGCAACACATACAAAATGCTGGAGGAGCTCAGTAGGCCAGGCAGCATCTATGGAGGGGAATAAACAGGCACCATTTTGGGCTGAGACCCTTCATCAGGACTGGAGAGGAACGGACAGAAGGCAGAATAAGAAGGTGGATGTAGGGGAAGGGGCAAGCTGGCAGGAGTTAGGTAAACTTCTTCAGGGTAGGCATATCTCAAAGAGGCTTTATAGTAGAGCAGCAAATCAGAAACACGACTAAGTCTGCAGATGCTATATAACTTGAGCAACACACACAAAATGCTGGAGGAACTCAGTGTGTCAGGCCAGCATCTATAGAATGGAATAAGCAGTCAATGGTTCAGGCCAATGCTCTTCATCAGGAATCGAAAGGATGGGGTCAGAATCCAGAAATGGAGAATCTCTTGTGTTCCTGTTTCAGCAGGAAATCTAAAATAGATCAGAAAAAAAGGAGAGAACTGAGAGGCAACTTTGTGCCATGAGCTCTGCGGCTCGCCACAGAGCATTGAACTTACAGGGTTCTTGAGCACCTGTGTTTGCTTTTCGTTAACTTAACTAATGTTGTTTAACTAGAGCCAAAAGCCCTTGTGCTTTCGGTTTAATCTTGTCAAGTTAACTGTGCCTGGCACGGGTTTCCTGCATTCTGTGATTATTTAAAGAGGAATCTCGGTCAGTTCCTTAGTGGAGCCATTGTGTTGGAGAGAACGTATTATCTCGCAGTATCACTCAGTTGCTTCTCTGAGGCTACTGGTACTCCCATCTCTAAACTCTTGTTACCATCTCTCATGGGGTTTCTGCCATTCCTCCACTCCTGGCTCGAGTCGCGAGCCTGCCATCTGCAGCTCCTGGGTTGAGTTAGTACCAGCACCCCCCTCACCCCCCTTCGTGACAGGGAAGGCCTGCTGATCTAGCCCCGCGAGAGCACACCATGACACCTTTGTGTGTGGTCACATCAAGCTACGTGCTGCACACAAATACCAAGTGTCACTCATGCTGAGGTTCGATCCAGCCCCTCTCGGCTCCTTGTTGCTATGGACACTGAGGGATTGAACCTTGTGTAATGGCCTCCCAAGCATTTCATTGACACATTGCTTGAGGAGGAATCCTGAATGGAGCTGATGTACTGTAAGAGACCGTATTGAATTGATGATATGATTGATACACTGTTTACAGAAAGATTTGTGTCAATTGAATTTACAGGATATGTTGTAAATAAAAAACTATCTTTGGAGAAAAATCAATCACACTTCTTTTCTGAGTGTAACCGAAAATCCAGAAGCCCATTGACAGCCATTTTCTCAACTATGTCAAGGCCATTACTGTTTAATTACCTAATGGAACACCCTCTCCCCCCCTAACCCACTGAGAGTTGAGAACGGGGCTGACCTTTGTCTTAACCAAACTTCCCACAGCCATGGAATTTACCCAAAGAGTTAATAGGAAACTGTTCAACCTCTGGCGCCTCCGCTGCAGAACCAAGGTCAATCCAATGTCAGTGGCTGAGCTGCAACAGACGGACAACCTTTGCATTTGGAAACCAAGATTGAAGTCATTATTGAACTGAAGTGAGCAAGTGAGGGGATAGATCCTGCACTTAACATCCAGAAGATGAAGGTCCTCTAGCAACCTGTCACACTGCACAACACAGACTTCCAAAAAGCTTCAAGGATTAACCATGGAAAGCCAGATCTGAGGAGCCTCCCCTCAGTGAACACAAAATAGATACTGAATTTGTTACTGCCCTCAGTGTACGAGCGTAGCAAAACACCCTGACCCAGGCTACTAGGCAGCTAAGATCCCTGCCCTCCTGCACATAGGAGGGATGCAAGAAGGATATCACCAATGGTGTTTCAACAAAATTCTTCAGATCCACTGGCAGGACCTCAGTTTCATCTCTCCGAACAATATTCTCAGCACAGAAGCAAGAGGTACTGCAGATGCTGGAAATTTTGAGCACCACACACAATGTGCTGGATTTGCTCAGCAGGTCAGGCAGATACTATGGATGGGAACAAACAGTCGCTGTTTCAGGCTGAGACCCTTCATCAGGACCAGCCTGATCTGAGCTCCTCCAGTACATTGTGTGTAACTCTCAGCATATATTACAACTTGTCAGATCGAGGAGTATGGGATAAACCAGAAAGCCTTACATTGAGGCACGTACATTATATAAAGCATGTGAGTTATATTCGACAATGACACAATGTACGATTTATCAGTGAGTTAATGTAATGTATAGGTATGTGGACTACATCAGAAAATATCACTGGGAACTTTGAGGGGGAGTGTGAGAAGTATCAGATAGCCATAAAATGAGATGTGCATGGTATTTCAGAGATTGTTACGGTAAGGTTTGATTGATATATCAGTGTGTTACGATGATGTATGTAGGTTGAGTCAGATATGTTACCATGAACAATATGGAACTTGCAGAGAGTAATGCAGTGAGGTCTGTAGGAAATATAGGGAGTTAACTTGTGAAGTAAGGTGTGAGAGATACATCTGAAAGTTTTACAGTGAAGGGTGGGATAATGCATTAAAGAGATTCACAATTACATTATTGGGATATGTAAGTGAAAATGACAAGGAGGTGTATGAAATAAGTCAAAAAGATTACAGTGGCATATCAGTCTGTTGTAGTGTGGATCATGGAATACATCAGAGAGAATTATTACGTGACCTGAGGGTTGGAATATAACAGCGAGGTGTAAGGGCCGTGTCAGGGTGTTGGGTGAAGGATTTAAGATATGACAGAGTGCTCTGTATGTATGAGTGTAACCGTGACCATGTGGGATATGCACTGGTGGAAATTTGTGGTGTGTGGGTTTCAGATACTGTTGTAAATGAATCTGTGAGCTGGGAGATATTTTTTACTGCGATACAATGAGGGATAGGCCCTTCTGGCCAGCCGAGGAAACCTCTGATTTAATCTTAGCCTAATCACAAGGCAATTTGCAATGACCAATTAATCTACCAATTGGCACGTCTTTGGACGTTGGGAGGAAACCGGGGCACCCAGAGGAAACCCAGACATCACGGGGAGAACGTACAAACTCCTTACAGGCAGCAGCAGGAATTGAACCCTGGTTCACTCGCACTGTGAAGCGTTGAGCTAACCACTACGCTAGGGTGCCAGCACGAAGGGTGCAGCATCTCAGAGGCCTGTAAATACGCCAGAGAGTATGTGTCAGGGATATTAGGGTATTCCTGTCTAGATTTGGTGCCTAATTTGAGCATACAACTGTCTGACTGTGAAAGACATTACCAGACTGGAGCCAAGCTGAAGTAATCACTTCCTGTCCACACACACATGAGGGAGAGGGCTTTCAGTGAAGTATAGAACTGCACCCCAGGAATTGTGTTTTCAAGGGAAGAAAGCTAGATAAATAAATCCCAAGCTTCATGGTGGTGCAACATGAGTTAACAGCCAGTGACATTGTAGCTATGGAAAGTCAGGCAAGACTATACCTCTCAGGGCAGCCCAGGCTACTGGCCACTGACAGAAGGATTTAGTGTGAGATTCACAGCCTGGGAAAGCAGATCTGGTGTGTGTTTTGTGTCTGTAGGCAGTGCAAGAGTTCTTCAGCAGTCTCCTCCAATTTGCCCCCAGCAGTATTACGCACAGGGTAATTGCTTTGTGCAGTGTACACTGGCACTCCTGATCACTGCTATGGCTAATTTCCTCCAAAATCGACCAATTCAAAGCTAAATTGAGATGAAAACAAACCACAAATACTCTTGTCATATCCAATTCATTTGCAAACTGTTGCCGGTGAGGTAATGGAGTAATTCCTGTATTCTCCTTATTACCTGGTGAACGTCCTTCATTTTAAAAAAAAATTTTGTCCCCTGCAAAAGTAATAAACAGGCTTTTTGTAGAATATTCGTATTTGCTATTTCTGATTTGATTTCACATGAGAAATAAGGGAATTCTTGAAGGGAAATTTCTTAAATGTCATTCAGTTTATGTTGCCGGGTTGCTGCTATGCTCAAATCGAAGGCTAGTGGCTCAGAGGAAAACTAAGTGCACCCCTTCAGACAGCTGCCTGATAGTTAGGAAAACTGTCAACAATCTTGTGTACATGTATTCTTGGTAGATGGCTACCGTGTACAGAGGTACACGTGTTCAAAGGTTCAAAAGGTTCTCAGGGAAAAGAATGTAAAATCTAATTGTGTTCTCCTGCAGCCTTGTGTGTGTGTGTGTGTGTGTGTGTGGGGGGGGGGGGGGGGTGGGTGTGTGTGTGTGTGTGTATTTGTTTCCCTGTGTCTCAGGTCTTTGTGCTCTGCTCTTCCCTGTAAGACCTGTCACCGTATCATTAGCGAAGCTGTCAACCAGCTGATGGAGAATGAGAATGGTAACTATCTGTAACGTCATTACATCTTAAGTGTCTGCTTGTGCCGAGCTGCCCAGGAAGGTGTGAATGCTTCATACTCAGTGATGTCAGCCAGTTTTCTGCTGTTCCTGGCAGGCTCCACTTGAGTGAATGGCTCCCAGCTCCTCGTGCTTCTACACAAGCCAAGTGGGCAGCATTGATCCTCTCGGCTCTGTTATGAAAAAGGGAGATGTCCAGGAGACGTAAAGGGATATAAATAGCACAAATGTTTTTTTTTGTGGAGTTCTATGTGAGAGATTATGTGCTCATTTGCTTCAGATCCAAAATAACACTTTTCAATATGTTTTTCAAAGGTTAACAGAACCTGTGAAGAAACGAAGAATGTAGAAAAATTATTTACCATAAGCTAGTGGAAGACATAAAGAGAGCTTTTGGCACATTGGCCTTCATAAATCAAAGTATTGAGTACAGGAGATGGGATGTTATGTTGAAGTTTTATAAGATGTTGGTGAAGCCCTATCTCTATTGTGTGCAGTTTAGATCAACTACATACAAATAAGGTTGAAAGAGTAGAGAGATGTTGCTGGGTCTGAAGGACCTGAGTTATATGGAAAGATTAAATAGGTTAGGACTTTATTCCTTGGAACATCGAATATCGAGAGAAGATTTGATCGATGTATACAAAATTATGAGGGCTATAGATAGGCTAAATACAAGAAGGCTTTTTGCACAGACGTTGGGTGGTATTACAACCAGAGGTTATAAGTTAAGGGTGAAAGTTAAAAAAGTTTAAGGGGAACATGAAGGATAACTTCTTCACTCGGAGTGTCTTGAGAGTGTGGGATATGCTGCCAGCACAGGTGGTGCATGCAAGCTCGATTTCAAAGTTTAAGAGAAGTTCGGATAGGCACATGCATGGTAATGGTATGGAGGGCTATGGTCCCAGTGCAGGTTAAAAGGGTTTGGCACAGACTAGATGGGCTGAAAGGCCTGCTTCTATGGTGTACTTTTCCATGACTTGTTGACCTTGTTTGCCTTGATGGTCTTAATCCCAAGGCAACAGAAACCACAGTGTGGAAATGCTTCAGTTTTTCAAATGCTTCATCGCTCCTTCTGGAGAATTGTGTTCAGCTTTGAACCTGTGGAAAGAAATGTCAGGCTCAGGAAGGGACAGCCCCAAATAAAATGGGCTAAGGGCACTGAATCCTGAAGTTAGTCTGCTTGGGCTTGATTTGTGTATGACTGAGTTCACAAGATAGAGGGTTAGTCCCTTTGTGATGTTCAAAATGACAGAAGGAGTCAATAGAGAAATAAGCCGCATCTGCAGAATTTCTCGTGTTTGGGGAAATTTTAACCTGTTTGAGCAGGAGACCCAGAACAAAGAGGAACGGAAATCTAGGACACGCTCTTGCAAACAGCTATGGTCTATCGGCAAGTTAATGGTATCAGGAACGAGGAGAGAAAGAGGAGGAACGTAGAACTGAGTATAAAATATGGAGCATTCTTCAGTTGTAGTTCCTGTACCTGGTGTGATTGGGTGCTGGGTCAGGTGCAAATGGGGTCAAACAGGTTTCTCCTGATTCCTGCCATATGCACATTTTCTTTTCTAATGAATTTGCTCCTGAAGTCCATACTACGTTGAAAGTAACATTTAAAAACAATACCTGGGGTGTATGGGGTGCCCAGAGAGGGGCAGAACTTCCAGTGAAAAGGGTGTGTCATATCCATTCTGGGGCACCTCATGCACCTTTGGTCCCCGCTGGTCACTCAGCTCTCACCTGTGGCTCCAAGAAACTGTCCATATGCAACAGCAGGCCATAACCGGTACGCTGCTTCAACAGGAGGGCTAAATCAGGTGAGGGAAGCTGGTGGCCTTCTATCCCATTGAAACAGGGACATGCCTGTCCCACCATGTAAAGTCAGCTCTGGTGGACTGGGTGGATGAGATCTACAGTGAGATCCAACCACTAGGATGGTGTAATGCTCCGTGGAGAGTGAAGGCCATGACAAGGCACAGAATACGTCACGGTCATCCGCTGAAACCAAGGAAGACCCTAGTTTGTGACACCCGTTCATACCACTGGACCCAGACTTCTGAGGTTGACCCAGAACTTCCCACTTGGAGAGCTCACCCGTGCTGGTTTCTTCTCATTGTCAGGCACCACGGACAATCATCACCTTAAAATACCATGCTTGGCACAAGTTGTGTAGCAAAGTATGTCTTTTATTGTTAGTGTTGGCTCACTGGAGAAAGTAAAACAGCTGTTAATAACGATACTAAATCCCTCAGATTAACCTTCCAATTCTACCCTGGCAAATGGGGAATTTAAATTGTAATTAAATAAATCTAGACTTAAAAAGCCATGATTTGTAATGCTGACCATGGAATAAGTGTGTTTTCATAGCTCTCCCTTTGCTTTATCCAGGGAAGGAAAACAATGTGTGACTCTATTGATTACGTCTTGGAAAATGAGAGGTGGACAATAACCATGAATGATCCTGTATAAGCCATATCTCATGAACGGATTTAAAAGTACGTCTATCAAGTAGCTGGAGGGTGGAACACCCCCTATAAAGCTACCCAGCTGACTTCACCTATCACCTTCCAGCTGATCTTCATCAAATCCCCTCTCCTTTTTATTCTGGCATCTTCCCCCTTCCATCTCAGTCCTTGAAGAAGGCTCTCGGCCCGAAGCGTGGACTATCTACTCACTTCCATAGACACTGCCTGGCCTACTGAGTCCGTCCACGGTTTTAGGTGCGTTGCTCCAGACCTCCGGCATGAGCAGACCTTCTCATTTTTATAATGTATTTTGCAGCCTCTG
Source organism: Hypanus sabinus (assembly GCF_030144855.1). Classification (NCBI taxonomy): domain Eukaryota; kingdom Metazoa; phylum Chordata; class Chondrichthyes; order Myliobatiformes; family Dasyatidae; genus Hypanus; species Hypanus sabinus. Next base: position 83,572,601 of record NC_082718.1, read on the forward strand.
AAATTATGAATTGAAATTGCCAACAAACTTCTCATCGGTCAGCTACTGTCCTGATAGTTTCGCAGTAATATTTGAAAGGTGCCTTGATTTAGGGGATTAGAAGTAAATTGGAATTTGTAGGAGTAATGTTACACTCCTGCTTTTCAGTAAGTGAGCTGGCGGCACCAAGGCCTCTCCCAACCTAAAGTGCTTCGATGCAGTCGCTTGGCTTCAGGCTTCAGTTATCTGTCTCCGTAGGCCTCTCACGTTCAGCGGGCTAGAGGTTAAAGACTTGAAGTGCACCACTACTTTGGCTCAGTTTCATTAGGCTCATTCCTCTGGCTTGGCCAGCAACATCAAACCGCTCTCAGCAGGTTGGCAAAACAAGCCACTTGTTGATGATTCCCATCATTCCTTGTTGTAGGGTTTAATGATAGAATAATATTTACTGAGTAAACTGCTCTTGAGAGAACGGTCTAAGCACCATAAAAATGCCTTTAATGTGCAGTGAGTGTAAGAGCACTGAGGATGGATAATGTGACAACTGTAGAAGTAATCTGATTTGGCTCTTTCTGGGGTAATTGGAGTGGAACAGGCTTGCAAGAAAAAGGCCGTGGATCCCAGGGAAAGCTAAAAGAAGGGGCACAGCAGGGGCAGATTATGTCTAAACAGAATGATGAGTTACTTTACACATCTGCAGAAAGTCAAGCTGTGATCAGATGGCAAGGCACTGGGCAGCCAGCAACCCCACTGGTAACGCAGCCTGGTTCAGAGTGGAGCCTTTGTGTATCACTTACACAGCGAGAGCATATGCTGCTTGCAGACTACATCCAGGCCTCTCTGCTTCTCACCAGAGCCTACAGGAATAGAAAAGGGAATATGTTTCATTTGTGTTACTTGGGTGACGTCCGTATAAAAATTAGAAAATGGCATTGGCATATTAATTATCTATCTTTATTTCTTTATTGATATAGAGTGCGGAATAGGCCTTTCCAGCCCTTTGAGACACTCTGCCCAGCATCCCCTGACTTAACCCCAGCCTAATTGTGAGACAATTTACAATGATCAATTAACCTACCGACCGGTACGTCTTTGGACGGTGGGAGGAAACCGGAGCACTTGGAGGAAACCCACGCGGTCACTGGGAGAACGTACTCTTTACAGGCAGTGGCAGGAATTGAACTCGGATCACTGGCGCTGTAAAGTGTTGTGCTAACCACTATGCTACCATGCCACCCTCAGGGTGGAGGACCAACACCTTATATTACAACCGGATGGGATACCCGATAGTTAAAACTGCATGAAATTAGGAATTAAAACAGTGGGGCTGGTTGGAATTTATCTGCAAGATCTCAAAGAAAGAGACAGCAGTGACTCTAACGTCTGTGTGTAAATATTCAAGAAACAAAGAATTATTACTAAATAACTGCCCCTATCTCCAACTGGATCAGAATTCTCTTCAAAATATCCATCTGTCAACATCCCAGTTTTCACTCTATTTCCTGGCCCTGCAGATGCATTCCCGTGTCTCTGGCGGTACAGTGGTGCAGCTAACAGGGCCTCACAACCCCAGAGACAAGGATTCAAATCCCTCGTCGAGGGCTGCGTGCAAAATTCGCAAGTTCTCCCCTGCGAATATACAGGCTTCAACCCTACACTCCACTTTACCCCCCCCCCACCCCCACAACTCAAACACGTCTAGGTTGCTAGATTAATTAGCCACGGTAAATCGCTCTTAGCGTGTAGATGAGCGCAAGAATCTGAGGGAAGCTGATGGAAATTTGAATGATCAAAAATGGTGCTAATGTAGGTAAGTTGGTGATTGATTATTGGCATGAACCTCGTGGTCAGATGGCCTGTCTCCATGCTGTGTAACTTGACGGTATTGGCCGGGAAGCCATTCTCACATATGTTCTTCGGCTGTGTGACTGTATTTATTTGACTTTGTGACAAGTCAGTCAAAACATACCTTGCCCTTGCTAAAGGCAGGGTCCAGCTCTTTACAGCTTCTCTGTTTGTATGTCAGAGCATTAACTCACAAATACAATGGAAGGTAAATAATCAGTGTGCTTTTTTTTAAAAAAAAACCCAAGCTTTTTATTTAATGTACTCAAATATTTTATATTTTAACACTCCAGGGAAAACCCATACCGGAATGGTCTGCGTAATGGGGGATAGTAAGTAGCTATGATCGCCATGTAGGGGTGCTGAAACACGGATCTATTAGGGCCTTCAAATTTGACTGGAACCATCAGGGCTGATGAAGGATATCGACCCGACTGTCCAGTTCCCTCCACAGATGCTGCCTGACCCATTGAGTTCTGTCAACAGTTTATTTCTGAGCTCCAGACTCCACCATGTGCAATCTCTTGCATCTCCATCGTTGTAAACCAGGGATTCCCAACCTTGTTTATGCCATGGATCCCTACCGTTAACTGATGGGTTCCATAGATCTCAGGATGGGAACCCCTGTGGTAATCTATCTATCTTCATTCAGGGTTCTTCCACACTTAAGAATGGAGATTGCACTGATGAAAAAAAAAACAAGGTGGCTGTTTAGGTAGCTGGATCTGTCACGCTGATCAGGAGTGTGGAAAGCACAGTGGGTTCCTAATATCTGACAAAATGAATCGCTGAGCATACGGAATTATGCATGAGGCACGAAGTGTTCAAACAGGATGCAAGCGGATAATTCTTGGGATCTTTGTACAGTGCCTCTGGAACTTCCTATATTAGTGACTTTGTAACTCAGATTTAGCTTATCACATTACAGCCTCAGAATGATAATAGCTGTTCACAGGCAGCACTATATTTAGAGTCTTAAAGCCATGGAAAAATACAGCAGAGAAACAGGCCCTTCAGCCCATCTAGTCCATGCCAAAACCACTTGGAACTGCCTACTCTCTTCAGCCTTCACTGGGACCATAGCCCTCCATACCCATGTGCTTATCCAAACTTCGCTTAAGTGTTGAAATCGAGCCCGCTTGCACCCCTTATTCTGGCAGCTCGTTCCACACTCCCATGATTCTCTGAGTGAAGAAGTTTTCCCCTCATGTTCCCCTTAAACTTTTCAGCTTTCACCCTTAACCCATGACCTCTGGCTGTAGTCCCACCCAACCTCAGTGGAAAAAGCCTGCTTGCATTTACCCTTTCTATACCCCTTATGACTTTGTGCACCTCTGTCAAATCCCCTCTTTATTGTAGGAAGGGAACAAATGCAAAGTAAGTGGATGGCAAGAAGAGTTTCAAGGCTTTGCAGGCCTTAATGTAGAACAGAAGAAGGACACAAGAAGACAGGAGCAAGAGTAGCCATGGGCCCTTCAGGCTGCCCAGCTATTCAGCAGAAAAAAAACCAGAACATGAATCTGGTTTTGATATCAGTGACGTATAGTACCGTGCAAAGTGTCTGTGTATATGTGTATATGTAGAAGTAGGGTGCCTAAGACTCGTGCACGGTACTGTAGTAATTTTATGTATCGCACCGTACTGCTGCCACAAAAAGAGGATCAGATTTCATGACATATGTGAGTGATGATAAACCTGATTCTGATGTACGTCTCTTTTGAGGACTGAGAGTGGGAAGAGGGTGGGGGAGGGGGAGTCATGGTTGGGGAAAGGGGAGGAGAAAGGGGAAGGGGCAAAAAGCACCGGAGAGACATTCTGTAATGATCAATAAGCCAATTGTTCGGAAGCAAGCGGCCTTGCCTGGTGTCTCAGGGCTGGGTGTGTCTGGACCTGCGCCACCATCCCCCACCCCCCTACCCCTGTCACTCCTTCTCTGCCACCTGTCCCACACCTCTCTCGCGGCGCTTCACCCTCATCATTCCCAACATCCTTTTCTCCCACCAGATTTGCAAACACACTCTCCGCTTCACATTGACAAATACAGTACTGTGCAAGAGTCTTAGGCACTCTAGCTATACATATATGTCCCAAATATCTTTGCTCAGTGCTGTGTATTGTGAAATTGGTTGTTTTTGTTGCAACAGTAGTGCAAAACAAAAATTACTATAAAATAAATAAATAATGTAAAAGATGCTTAATGAGATGGTCTTCATGGGTTCATGGAGCATTTGGAAAGCTGATGGTAGAGGATCTTCGCTGTTTGCCACTAGCCTAATTTCCTCTTCTGTTTTGGTTAAACATTCTCCAAGAGAACCACAGCCTTGCCATTGGGTTTGGAGGTTTGCGTGCCTCAATGAGTTATGCTGGCTGGAGTCAGGGCTTTGTGCTTTGGCTCTTGGGAGGGTCACCCAGGCTGGAGTCAGGGCTTTATGCTTTGGCTCTTGGGAGGGTCACCCAGGCCAAACCGGTCAAAGGGTAGAGGCCAGAGTAAGAGTGGCCCACTGTTCCTCCAGGTTTGAGGGTTCAGCTCAGGGCTAATAACTCTACCTGGTACAACTAAATTGTGACAGAAAGAGCAATGAAGAATCCTTCTATGTCTGAATGTGACGCTGTTCCTGAGTCTCTGCCTGGGATTTACATGACTGATGGTAATGAAAATGAGAGGCAGCTACTGCCACGATGAAGGAAGCCCTGAACACCGCCATAGATGGAGGACCTTCATTGCTGCCCAAAACACCTGTGGTGATACAAGCAGTAACTCAGTAAACTGGGTAACCATACTCTCATCACCCTAAACTCTTCAAGCGCTCTCAGTGAATATCTCCATAACCCAGATATTCAGATATTCACCTGTCTGTGAGGAGGTGGTGAGTTTCTGGATTAAGTACCTGCATGCTTCGAAATCATGCCATGCGAGCAATGAGAGCGACAGATCAAGAGACAATGAGAAGATGAAAAGAATATAACATATTTATATACATTCAGTAAGAAGTTCATTTCATGAAGACTGCAATGGCCAACTCTTGACCTTCCTTTGTAGTTAATTGTGAGTTAGCACTCTGTCGAAAGCCTGAATAATACAGAGCTGAACCTTCTCTGCCTTTAGGAATGAATTGATTTACTGCAGAAAATATGGCTGCTAGTGTAATGTGACCCTGTCTAACCTGGGCTGGGAAGGATGAGGCCCTCGTACATCCTGCGGGGAGATCTGATTCCACAAAACAAGAGGCTTGTATTTTTTGATCTCACGGCTGAGCCTGCCTACCACATCACCGCAGGCTGGGCAGAATGGGTGGAAAGTTCAGGAAGGGAGGAAGGGGTGAAGGAAAACGACTATTGCCTTGCCTAGTCATTAAACTCCTTGAACATCTTTCAACGGAGCCTCTGGCAGTGTGTGTGTGTGTGTGCTTTTTTAACTTCCGTTTGTAAATTTGTCTCAGTCTAGGGCAGTTTCATTTCTTTTGCAATCTCTGTTTGCTGATGATCATGACTCACAAGATTACTGCTGAGTTGATGCAGCCAGTCTGTCGTGAAGTCGTGTGATGAACGAACTCTTTTAAGGCTTAGCGTCAAACTGCAGACAAGTGATGTTAGTCTCTCGGTATCCATCAGCTGTGCGCTGTGTGCCAAAGCAAAGGCATCGCAATTTAAGAAGGCATTACAAGGAACAGGTCATGGGGCTAGATTGGGTTTGACATGGGCTTTTGTTTCTTGGGAGGGGCGCGCGGGAAGTTTACCTTCCATATTCAGTGCCCTTGAGATGCTAAGTCAGAAAAACTTCACCTGTTGCTGGCCTCCCCACTGTGGGTGTTGCACTAATGCACTTTGTACCTGGCCTCTCCACTGGAGATTGTATTCAAGTAACAGCCCTATTCATCTGCACGGCACTGATAACTTTGAATAAACAAGTCATTTCATTTTAAGTACTTTAATTATTTTTACATTCCAGTTATTGAACATAGAACACTGATCAGTAGACAACAGTACAGGCCCTTTGGCCCATTATGTGGTGCTAACCATTTAACCTACTCCAAGATCAATCTATCACTTCCCTCCCATATAGTCCTCTAGTTTTCTTTCATCAACATGCCTACTTAAGGGTCTCTTAAATCTCCCTAATGTATCTGCCTTCATCAACACCACTGACTGTGTAAAACAGAAACTACTTCTGAAACCCCTCCCTCTATACTTTCTTTCAAATACTTTAAAATTATGCCCTCTTGTATTAGCCATTTCCACCCTGGAAGCAAAGCACTAGTGGTCCACTCTATCTCTTATCATCTTGTAAATACATCTACCAAGTCACCTAATGAAAATGCCTTGGACTTTGGTGGGTTGCTCCTTAGTTTGCTGTGGTTGCCCCTTACAGGTTGCACTGTCTCATAATAGGGCTTCAGTGGATCCCATGAATGCTAGTCCAAGCAAGGGCAGCCATGGGAAAACATGGAGGCTAAATGTGTTGGAGGTTCATTTGAAGATAAACTGGCTTATTGAGCATATTCAAGTGCAAGTCCTGCAGCGAGAGGTAGAGGGAGTTAATGTGAGCACAACATGAAGGGGACCAAAACTCTATTTGACTCCCCGCACCACAATCACATGCCATTAATGCTCCAATTGTTACTCTCCATACTGGAATCCTGCTGCTCTATGAGAAATGTCTGCTCAGAATTGGAGTCATAGAGTCATAGAAAAATGCAGCACAGAAACAGACCATTTGGCCCATCTAGTCCATACCAAACCATTTAACCTCCTTCTCCCAATGGCCTGCACCTGGACCATAGCCGTCCATACCCCTACCATTCATGTACCTATCCAAACTTCTCTTAAACGTTGAAATTGAACTCACATGCACTTCTTGCATTGGCAGCTCATTCCACACTCTCACAAACCTCTGACTGAAGAACTTTTCCCTCACGTTGCCCTTAAACTTTTCACCCATGACCTCTAGTCTTTGAGATTGAATTCCATCCGTCACTTCTCAACCCAGCTCTACACCAACTTCAGTGGAAAAAATCTGCTTGCATTTACCCTATCTATACTCATAATTTTGTGTACCTCTATCAAATCTTCTATGTTCCAAGGAATAAAGTCCTGACCTATTCAGTCTTTCCTGACAACTCAGGTCCTCCAATCCCAACAACACACTTGTAAATTTTCTCTGTATTCTTTCAGACTTATTTACATTTTTCCTGTAGGTAGGTGACCAAAATTGCACACAATACTCCAAATTAGACCTCACCAATATCTTACACAACTAAAACATAATATCTCAACTCCTGTGCTAGTTGAAATATACCATGGTACTCTGGTAATGTAGGCAAAGGAACCCAAATGGAAGAGGTTACTCAAAGTAATTTGTCTCTTGTTTCAGTTCTCTGCTTGCCAGAGAGACAAACAGGTCATTTTTAATACAATTCTAAAGCTTTAGACCAGCCTGTATCCTGCAGCTCATTGGAGAACATACCTGATTTTCATTAGCACTCATGGCAGAGATTTTCAATGACAGGTGCCTGACCTCAAACCTTCAGTGGTGGAACGATATATATATATCTGAAAAAAATTGTCCAATCCTTCCTGCATGTATTTGATGTGACCAACTTGACTGAATAATTCATCACATGATATATTTTGAAACATTTCAATATGATAACCAACAAAACTTTCATTCATTTAGTACCTCATCGCATCTGTCAAGAAACATTATGATATGCATCACATCCAATGAACGACTTTGAACTGAATACGCGTCGTGTTGATGTGTGAAAGGACATTTATAGAGAGTCCCTCCTTGAATCTCAATGCATCATAGACAATAGATTACTGAAGTGAAGTGAAAGCACACACAAACAGCAGGCAGTTTGGGAGAAGTTGTATCTCACATTAAATGCTACTCTTGTGGACAGAGGTAATGATATCTGAAGCATATCCTGGAATCCACAAGTTGGTGTTGCCCACTACTTTCCAATGTCTCCCTGCTGGAGTATGGGTGGAGACTGGATTAGCTACACCAATTAAGCTTTTTCATGGCCAGATTTACAGTCTGGGCTTGAGGATCAGTGGTGATCTGCTAATATCTTGGGCAATTGTGAATGTTGAAGCGTGCTTTAATGCAGACAGAAGCGTAAGAAGCTTGTCAGTGGCTCCTGTAGACACCTGTTTGTTGATTGGAGACATGTTTTAACTGGACGTGTGATGTGCACCAGGCTAAATCATTGTATTTATTTATTTACTTATTTATCAATCTATTTATTTATTGAACTACACTGCAGAATTGTCCTACCGGCTCTTTGAGCCCTGCTGACTGCCAACACCCGATTTAACCAAATCACGGGACAATTTACAATGCTCAATTAAACTACCTACCAGTCCATCTTTGGATTGTGGGAGGAAACCAGAGCACGTGGTCAGGAAGGGAACGTACAAACTCCTTACGGACAGCGGCAAGAATTGAACCCGGGTCATTGGTACTGTAAGACCTTGTGCTAACCATTACGCTACCATGCCGCCCCACTTAAGTTCAATGCAAATTGGGTCCGATGTTTGGTGACTTCAGCCAGGATGGAATTTAAAGTGGAGGTCGATAGGTTCTTGATTAGTAAAGGTGTCAAAGGTTATGGACAGAAGGGTGGAGAATGGGGTTGAGAGGGAAAATAAATCAGGCATGGCAAAGCAGACTCGCTGGGCCAACTAAGCCAACTCTGCTGCTATGTCTTATGATCTTATGGTTTTATTTGTGTGAGGAAAGCTGCTTGGACCTTAAGAGAGAGAGAGAGAGAGAAAAACACCTTTGTGAGATTGTAACATCTTTGGAAGCAATGAGATAGGCCAATTTGGAACCTCCCTGGGATGCAGCATGATGTTGCGATTTTACTCAGGGAAGGCAGCCAGTGGAATCCAGCTCAGCAGCGTCCCCTAATCTCCTCTCCCTCTTCCTCCGTCTCCAACCAATTTTTGGCCAGATTTCATTCCAGCATTTTGGAACAGATCAGCATATCTCATTCAGACACACATGAAAAGTGGGACCATGGAAATTGGGACATTCCTAATGAGTGATAATTACATATTTTAGAAGGGGGTTGTTACAAAGTCTACAGCTTTTCATTTTACAGGTTTCCTTTCATTGATGTGTTGTACTCCCATCAATGGCTGCCCAAATGTTTAATAGTACCATGCATCGGGATACCTGATCCCTTCACACCAATATACCCCTCACTAAAGCAGTAGCTCTGCTCAGTGATGAACTGAAATGAACTCAGTGGAACTAATATCCTTTTAGTTGAAGTTGTCTATAAGTACAAGGCCTTTCCAAGTAGATATTTTAAATTACATCACATTATGTCAAGAAGGCCAGCACGGTGGTATAGTGGTTAGTACAATGTTTTACAGTGCAATTTCCGCCGCTGCTTGTATAAAGTTTATATGTTCTCCCCATGACCGCGTGAATTTCCTCCCACAGTCCAAAGACTTGCCAGATGGTAGGTTAATTGATCATTGTAAATTATCAGGCTAGGGTTGAATTGGGGAATGGCTGGGTGGCATTTCTTGAAGGGAGAGAAGGGCATAATCCAAGCTATATGCCAATAAATAAATAAATAAAACTAACGGACGCCTCCCACTGCCTGCTTTCTGCGTCCACAGTCATTCTCATTCCCTCGTGGTTGGCTTTGATATTATTTGCTAATTACAGCCTTGTGTGGATTTAATTAGGAAGAAGTGCTTTTATTCCACTGTTCAAAGCAGACAAGGCTCGACGGAGCTCTCTGTGCATGTGCAGTGTGGATGTCAGGTGCTTCAATACATTACAAGCCCACATGCAAATAAAGCCAGGTAGAAGGCACTTAATAGTGGAAATTGCCTCATCAGACCTTTTTACCCCAGCCCACCCCCACTTCACAGATCCTTTAAATACCAGAGAGGAGCGAGCCGAATACTCTAGCTGTTTTGTTAGAGGCATCTGTTACTTTGCACAGATTAATACAAGTTCGAGGATCATGCTGGTTTCATTTGCGTTGATTTGCATATTAATAGTATGCATATTAAACAACTACTTCAGAGGAAGAGCTGAATAATTGAGGGCAACAATCCAATCCTGCACATTTTAACTCAGTGTATCTCATCTATATTCCCATAACATCAGGGGATCCGATGTGATTCCAGACTGGCTGAAATTACCAAACACCGGACCCCATTTGCATTGATCTTATGTTAATACAATTAATTAAGTCTATTGATATGTAATGCCTCTGTTTGCAGACCTGGTTAGACACTGACATCAGAGTCACTGATAACCTTTGCCTTGCGTGTTTGGCTCATGAGTATAGACTGATATCCCTAGGATCCTTGGAATGTCGGGTCACAGGTCACTTGCAAAACTATCTTGACCTGTGTGAACGTGGTCTTCTTATTAATCTGGTGAAGATTAACATTTCTTTAATGCTTTCTAGTTCTCTGGCTGAGGGAGTCAAGGTCTATGGGTTGTTCAATTCCCTCTAGTATCTCTCCAAGAGTCTCACATCTGAGCATTGACAGTTTGTACGGTCGTCACCAGCTAACAGTCCCTTCAGAACTCGGGAGCCCGACTTCGTCGAGCACATCCACACCTTCCGCCAGTGGCCAAGCATTTTAATCCTGATTCCCATTCCTGTTCCAACATGTCAGTTGTGCTAAGTTGTGCTCTTGTGCTAAGATGAGGCCTCCTCAGGGTGGAGAGCAAAATCTTATATTCCGTCTGTCTACCCTCCAACCTGACGGAATGAATATCGATTTCTCATTCTGGTGACAAAATCCCCCCTTCCCTCATCTTCCTCTATCCCCCACTCTGACCTTTACATCTTCTCACCTGCCTATTATTTTGCTTTGGGTCCCCTCCTCCTTCCCTTTCTCCTGCTGTTCATTCCCCTCTCTTATCTTTTCTTCCCCAGCCCTTGAGCTTTCCTATCCACTTGGCTTCTCCACTTACTCTTTAGCTAGCCTCCTTCCCCCTCCCCCACCTTTTAATTCAGGCAGCTCCCCCCTTCCCTCTCAACCCTGAAGGTGGGTCTCGGCCTGAAACATCACCATTTACTCTTATCCATAGATGTTGCCAGACTTGCTGGGTTCTTCTAGCATTTTGTCTGTGTTGGTGGGGAATTGAAAGGTGACGACAGAGAGAGAGTCAAGTCTAATGGGGAATATCTGGAACACATGCAGCCATCTCGCAGAAGGGCAGAAATCGGGGAGATGGTTTGGGCAAATGCTAGCATTTTGGACTATGTGTAAGGTAGTTTACGATGTTGTCAGAAGAGCATATCAGCTTAATAAATTGGAGAGTGATAAGACCAATGAGAGATGAACTTATGGGAAAATGTCAGAAGTGAAGAGTTGGGATAATGAAATTCCAGTCATGGGCGGTTCTGATGACAAGGTTTGGATAGGGATGTGACAGGGCAGAGTGATGCTGTAAGAAATGGGAAGATAGGTGTTTGAAGAACAATGGATGTCATGGTGGACAGAGAGAATTTTGATTGTGGCAAATTGAGAGTATGTTGTTGGGTAGTGTGATAGAGAATGGGAAGTTGATGATAAGGATGGTGGTGGGTGATGAACATGAGATGATGATAACAGGAAAAGTAATAAGAGGTGTGATACGGAATTGGAAGATGATGACAGGGAGAGTCGAGTGTAATGGGGAATTGTCAGTGTAGTTTCTGCCAGGGAACAAAGGTATCTTGGGGCATGAGAAGATAGTGTTGGGGAAATGGTGGAGAACTTCAAATGAAAAGGATTGTGGTGGGTGGCCAAGATGGGGTGCTGGCTTCTAGAGGTGGATTTGCATTGTCAAACAGAGTTGGGGGGGGGTATAATGCATGAGGAATAACAAAGTTTTGGAGAAGAGGGAAGAGGGGCTCAAGAACATGGAGAAATCGGAAAAGACATGAAGAGTTTCAGTAATCTGCAAACTGACCACTGAACTGGAAAGGTATGGGCATGTGAGCCGGTAGAGTTTATGTAAAAATAGAGTCCGGGGAGGGGAATTTGAGGAAACTTGGAAAGTTGAGCCTTCAGGTCACAGACAAGTGGATGGAGATTTCAGTAGGTGTGCTGGTTGGTGTAGGCTCGAGTGAATATTCTAGTGCCGGTGCACCACGATAGGTTAGATGTAAGATTTGAGAATATGAGGTAAGACCTGGCTTTCTATTGGATCTTAAAGAACCCAAGAATGTCTCAAAGAACATTTTCATATCCATCAGAAAGTGTAGTGGGGGATGTCCTGTTGAAATTCCCAACCATATAGCAATTTTTATGTACTATGTTGGAGCATGAACCTCAGGTTTTGTGTTCATCACTCTGATATACATGATCCACAACTTCCTGACTCTTGAGTGTTCTACTGCTGAGATAAGCCAGCAACTGTTAATGATGCTGGAGGGGTTCACCTTGAGCTCAGCTGGAGAAAGATTTGGGAAAGAAAAGATTTCTCCAAAAACTGTGCAACAAGGACATGGGCATCCTGATATTCCTTGCAGATTAAATTTCTCCCATTTTCAACTTAATGTCAACCAACACCCTCCAAAAGGTCCACAACCTTGACATAGGGTTTGGAGACATCTGTGCTTCAATGACTCAGAGGGATCTGTTGGCTGAAGACAGGACCTTGTGCTTTGGCTCTTGGTAGGGTCTCCCATGCCAAACAGGTTAAAGGGTAGAGGTCAGCTTAAGAGTGGACTACCAGTCCTCCAGGTTTGGGGGTTCAGCTCAGGGCTAATGTTGACTGGTCAAAAAAAAGTTGTTACAGAAACAGCAACAAAGAATCCTTCTATACAGACAGAGATGGAGGACCATCATTGCTGCCCTAAATGCCAGCAGTGTAATGGGCAGTGAGTAAGTAAGTCTAACAACACAATAGTAGTCATGGAGGCAAGTAAGGTATTGCAGCAATGTCAAGAGGGATTGGAGCTTTGGGTCACAGTAGCTTATGTTTGATCACTTTCAGAGCAAGTTAACGTGAAGGCACCAGTATATGGAAGTTCAGTGACAACTGGTCAAAGGTCAACCGTGTTGCACCATGGGCTTGCATAGCTGGCTTAAGCTATACATCATGTTTCTGCATTGCCTACTGCAAGGTGCATTATGGCTGAGCTTCAGATCTAATGCACGGTTGTTATTGAGGCCAGCAGGAGACATACCCCGGAATTATCACCACTGGCAGGAAGGCGATGGAAAGTAGCAGAAAATGGAAAATAACATCATCATGAAAATCTGTAAAAATGCAGAGAAAAACTGGGTGGAGCATGGGTCCTTACTCATTTATTTTAACTAATTATACTTTTTGTTCCATGTTTACACAGTAGAATTGGAGAGACTCTCCTACTTAGCCCCTGACATTCATTGCTTGTCTCCTGACTGTTTTCTTGATTATTTTTTTCCTTCCAACCAATCTTAGCGGCAGTATAAAATCTCCCCAGCGGATTTTGCTTAGTTACAAATTACCATTCAAAAATGAATTGCCCTGACAATATCTAATGTTTTGTGACATACCACAAAACACAGGCTCAGTACTCAAGTGGGGAAGGTGGCTCATCGGAAATATTAAATTAAGCATTCTGAGACTGTAAGTAATTCAGTTTTCTGCTCTATTGCGCGTGATTTGGTGGAGTGGATGATGTTCCAGGGCACAGTCTAGTCTGCATTAAGTGGATGAGGCTCGCATATTGAGTTTTTGCATTGCCTACTCAGTCCTTCCTGCCTGCGGAGTTGATTTAAGGCAGGTTCTGACAGAGGCTGAATTCTGATGCTCAGCTTTCAGACTGTGAGTAGTACTAGGATATACCGGGATAGAACTGAAGGTGGGATAAGGAATACATGAGGGAATGGTTAGAAGAATCTGATTAACTCACTCCAGTAACGTTTGAATGATTAAATCCCGATTTAAGCTTAGGAAGCAGTGTGCAACTCGGTCAGCTGAATTCCACCCCATTCTTTTGTAGGTGGTGTTCAATGAATCCAGGTGAATTTTGGCCAGCCAAATTATTTTTTATTACATAGTTGGCAGAAGACAGGACAACATTAGTGAGGTATTTCAACAGTGGGATGGGGAAATCACAGCTAAACCCAATCAGCCTTTAACCATCATCTGCAAAGACATACTGTACTTCTAACAGGGGCTATTAGGTAGCGATTAAGAAATTTGCCTGAATTGTTCTGAGCACACATACAGAGCTTCCACTAAACCTGCTGATGAAAATGGTTAACTTGACCAGAAACAGACCTCACACACAGGAAAATGGAGACCCAAATGGAGGTACTTTTAAAATTATGTGATTTATATTAGATTTTTCTCTACATTAATCAATTTTTAGCTTTTGTCCTTTGTTCTCTATACCTCTACCTCATATTTCTCTCTCTCTCTCCCCTCCCTCTCTCCCTTCCCCCTCTATCTCTTTTTCTCTCTCTCTCTCAGTTAATCTGGAGGAAGATTATTTTCCTGCTCTGTATTTTGAGTGAGATTGTCAATTAATAGCACATTTCTGAGCTCATTAAAAACAGTGAGAGAAACGTTTTCCATTGCTTCTTTCCATCAGTCCTGCACTGCATGAGCTTTGGGTGTACGGAGCTGGATTTTTTTTTTCTTTTGCGGATAACCCAGCGCTCTGCCACATTCCTGGCTTTAGAGCAGTGATGAAGTCGGAAGCTGGGGAGTCCAGGGGCCTGGCACAGTACAAGAGTTCAAACGTCATCGTTGATAGATTGGAGCTGCTTTACATCACACCGTGCACTGAGGATCTGCAAAGACATTGTTCAGAGCAACCCTGTCGAGGGCCACTGCTGTGATCAAGTTTATTATCACCGACATAGAACATAGAAAACCTACAGCACAATACAGGCCCTTCGGCCCACAAAGTTGTGCCGAACATGTCTCTACCTTAGAAATTACTGGACTTACCTATAGCCCTCTATTTTACTAAGCTCCATGTACCTATCCAAAAGACCCTATTGTATCCGCCTCCACCACCATTGTGGGCAGCCCATTCTACGCACTCACCACTCTCTGAGCAAAAAAACTTACCCCTGACATCTCCTCTGTACCTTTTCCCCAACACCCTAAACCTGTGTCCTCTTATGGCAACCATTTCAGCCCTAGGAAAAAGCCTCTGACTATCCACACGATCAACGCCTCTCAACATCTTATACACCTCTATCAGGTCACCTTTCATCCTCCAAGGAGAAAAGGCCGAGTTCACTCAACCTATCCACATAAGACATGCTCCCCAATCCAGGCAACATCCTTGTAAATCCCGTCTGTACCCTCTCTATGGCTTCCACATCCTTCCTCTAGTGAGGCAACCAAAACTGAGCACAGTACTCCAAGTGGGGTCTGGCCAGGGTCCTATATAGCTGCAACATTACCTCTCTGTTCCTTAATTCAAGTCCACCATTGACGAAGGCCAAAACACTGTACACCTTCTTAACCACTGAGTTAACCTGCGCAACTGCTTTGAGCGTCCAATGGACTCGGACCCTAAGATCCTTCTGATCCTCCACACTGCCAAGAGTCTTACCATTAATACTATATTCTGCCATCATATTGGACCTAACAAAATGAACCACTTCACACTTATCTAGGTTGAACTCCATCTGCCACTTCTCAGCCCAGTTTTGCATCCTATCACTGTCCCTCTGTAACCTCTGACAGCCCTCCACACTATCCACGACACCCCCAACCTTTGTGTCATCAGCAACATGTGTCATGAAATTTGTTGTTTTGTGGCAGCAGTGCAGTGCAAAACATAAAGAATTACTATAAATTATAGTAAGAGTATATAAAAAGAATAGCGCAAAAAGAGAGCAAGATAATGAGGTAGAGCTCATGGGTTCATTGTCCATTCAGAAATCTGATGGCAGAGGTGAAGAAGCTGTTCCTAAAATGTTGAGTGTTTATCTTCAAAACTATTATCAACTATTTATTATCAAACTATATTGTTGACGATGGCATCTGGCTGACTCGAAAGACAATGTGTGCTATGGGTCAATTCATTTTGTGGCTGTGAACAGCAGCACTAGAGTGACATCTCCAGGACACAAACCTGGGTCGAAGGTATGGAGATCATGCAATGCTCATTCTCGGCCTCACCAATGTAGTCTGTAGGAAACCGAAGCAATACATTTGGCTGCAGGAGCTGCCAGAAGGGGTTCAGTGACATCCAGCAGCCTTTGGGACTCCACTCCGGATTTTCTACCTGGGTTTACTCCCGTTGCCTTCGTCACTCCTGAGGCTATCCACAAGGCATTTGTGCTACTTACCCATACCTGAGGATCTGGTTCACAAGCACCAGTGGGTTTGCATGCTACGTGTGTAGGGGCCAGACCTCCTCCCCATCCTCTGAGTTGAAATGAGTTCAGTTTCCATTTGTCGTCAGCGAGGAGGCATTACATGAGGCTTGCTGTTGGAGGGGCTACGTACTGGCAGGGAGGGACTTACACATTCAGCTCTCCTTTTCACAAGACTGCTAGCCAGCGATGGATAGGGAAAGCAAGTGCCACAAGCACTACCCACTACACTGCCACACTAGAAGCATCACAATAATTACTTGACCATATGCAGCATATAACTCTGAGATTATTCCTCTTCTCCAGATAGCCACAGTCACCTGTACCTCCTCTTTGATGACTAGAAGAGGGCATGTCCTGAATGGTGAGGGTCCTTTATGATGGATATCACCTTTTAAAGAAGTCCTCGATGGTGGGGAGGCTCATGTCCACGATGGAGCTGGATGGGCTTTCAAACTTCTGTAGTTTTTTCCAGAAAAGACAAGACAGACAAACATACTTTATTGATCCCGAGGGAAACTGGGTTTCGTTACAGTTGCACCGACCAAGAATAGAGTAGAAACATAGCAAGATAAAACTAGAAATAATTAAATAATAATAAGTAAATTATGCCAAGTGGAAATAAGTCCAGGACCAGCCAATTGGCTCAGGGTGTCTGACACTCTGAGGGAGGAGTTGTAAAGTTTGATGGCCACGGGCAGGAATGACTTCCTATGACGCTCAGTGTTACATCTCGGTGGAATGTGTCTCTGGCTGAATGTACTCCTGTGCCTAACCAGTACATCATGGAGTGGATGGGAGACATTGTCCAAGATGGCATGCAACTTGGACAGCATCCTGTGCATTGTCCGATCCTGTGCATTGGTGCCTCCATATCAGATGATGATACGAGCAGTCAGAATGCTCTCCACAGTACATCGGTAGAAATTTGTTAGTCTTTGGTGACATACCAAGTCTTCTCAAACTCCTAGTATAGTTGCCGGCGTGACGTCTTCATGATAGCATCAGTATGTTGGATCCAGGTCAGATCTTCAGAGATGTTGATACCTAGGAACCTGAAGCTGCTCATCCTTTCCACTGACCCCTTGATGTGAACTGCTGTGAGTTCTCCAAATTCCCCCTTCCTAAGTCCACGATCAATTGCTTGGTCTTACTGTTGAGTGCAAGGATGTTGTTGTGACACCACTCAGCCAACCAATCTGTCTCACTCGCCACCATCAGCAAATCTGCACACAACAGTTATGTCATTGGTGAATTTATGGGTGGCATTGCGTTGTGCCTAGCCACACAATCATGTATGTAGAGAGAGCAGGACAGTGAGCTAAGCACACATCCTTGAATCGCAATCCTGATGATTGTCAGCAAGGAGGAGATGTCATTTCTGATCAGCATTCACTGTGGTCTCCCGGTGAAGAAGTGCAGAGGCCCAGGATTTGAAGATTGTTGATTAGTACTGAGGAGATGATGAGGTTGAACACTGAGCTGTGATCAATAAACAGTGGCCTGACCTACAAAGGTATTGCTGTTATCCAGGTCATCCTAGGCTGTGCGGAGAACCAATGTGATCGCATCTACTGTAGACCTGCTGTGGCGGTCGGCAAACTGCAGTGGGGCCAGGTCCTCGCTTAGGCAGGAGTTAATTCTAACCATGATCAACCTCGTAAAGCATTTCTTTGCAGAAGATCTGATTGCTTCAGGACGATAGCAGTTACCGGGCACCTGGATTATTGACACCCTTTTGAAGCAGCAGTGAGAGATTGAAGATGCCCTTGAACACTCCAGCCAGTTGGCACAGATCACAGGTTTTCATTGCCCCACCAGGTACACCATCAGGGCCTAATAACTTGCGAGGGTTCACCCTCTCGAAAGCTGTTCTGACGTCAGCCTCTGAGACAGAGATCACAGGGTCACCAGATGTTGCAGGGATTCGCACAGGTGTAATTTTATTCTTCCTTTCAAAGCGTGCATAAAAAGCATTCAGCTCATTGGGGAGTGAAGCATTACAGCTATCTACGATGTTAGCTTTTATCCCCCTTGTAGGAAGTAATGGCCTGCAAACCCTACTATAACTAACATGCATCCAAATGTGTCCCTAACTTCACTCAAAGTTCTTTTCTAGCTCTTAAGATAGCCTTCTGTAGGTCACGCCTGGATTTCTTGAAGAGTTTCGTTGTGGGTACAGTGTGTCCTGCATGTTCTCAAATACTCGTTAGTTCTCAACTTATCCACACAAATCCTTATAAAGTCATTTCAAGTGTGGATAGGTTTATTCAAATCTGAAGATGAATCCTCCACCTCCATTGAACATAGCTTTGTGGTCCTCACCAATAGTGCTCCTGTTCTCCATCGCCAGGATGCCAGGAGAAGAATACAGCAAGGTGATCGGACTTTACGAAGTGCGGACATGGGATGTCTCAGTAGGCGGTCTTGATGGAGGTGTAACAGTGGTCAAGTATACTATCTCCTCTGGTTCCACAGGTGACATGTTAGTGGTAGTTGGTCAGAGTCTTCTTCAAGCTGGCCTGGTTGAAATTCTCTGCAGTGATTGGAAAGTGGCCGACTCAAGACCTCAGCTCCTCCAGTACAGCCTGACATTGGCCAGAGCTGGAATATCTCTGTCTACGTTCTACAGAATTTAAAGCTTTAGAACACACTTTGTCTATGCGCCGTCGATTTCAAAGCTATTGCTCTGTTATATGGCCAATGAAGATTTCTCTGCTTTGAAATATGATAACGAACTGTGTTTTAATCATATAAAGTGAATTAGATTCAAATTTGCATTGATTTCTTTTCAACCATTGTCATTTTAATTTTCCATTGCTGGCCCAAGATATTCATTTAAATGTTATTCAAAGATGTTGATGTCACAAATTTTGCTTTCTGATGTCTGATGTGGCAGACATGCCTTTTGATGAAGTACTCAGCGTGTCCATTAGGAAAGCAGCCACTGATCTGAGCCAAATGGCTGGAAGAAGAGCTCAAGATAAAGATGCTGAACTTCATACAGTCCATGTATAATGTTGTATCCAATGAATCAAGACTGCATGATGCTGCCATAAAAAAAAAACAAGATTTAAGAACTTTCATCTTCAATGTCTTTGACATGCACTTGGCATCTCAGAATTGGAGGAATTTTTCAATAGAAAAGTCCCGGTAGAAACAGAAAAGTGTGTCAGAATTCATCAAAGACATTTTTTGGCTTGGGCAAAGATAGAAGGATGTATTGTATCAGGTCTTGGCTTGAGATAGTGTGGCATCCAATGCTCTGTTATGCGTGTTAGTGAAGGAATATAAAGCCTTTGAAGTTGACTGTGACAGGTTGGGAAGTGATACCAAGGGTCAGAGGGGAATGATGACATTGGATGTGCACTGCAGTGATCAGTGTTTTCCAAGGCTTCATGGCAATTCTGAGCACTGGACCAGAGACCAGCCAGCAATATCTGCCAATGATACTTTCAGTTGAGGCAGATTTGGCAGAAGTCATTCTTCTGAAATCAAATTATTTAGTTGCCAACAGAAATGCAGAACATGGTGTCACCACACCAGTGTTTGAAAGCTATGCATCCAGCATCTTGGGTGGATGGAAGGGTGACAACTGGTCTTGAAGTGATTCTGTGCACTGTGCAAAAAGGTTGCCAGTCTCTCTCAGGAGCTATAAAGTTAATTGACATGGACCTCTGGAAGAGGAAGTTATCAATTCAAACCAAGAAGATGTCTCAGAATCATGATTGGCCCCGAAATGAAGGAAGGCGTGCTTAATTCAGATGCACAGAGAACTTGTTCTTGTTCATTCAAATGACTTTAAAAGACTTTAGTGTCTTGGGCAAGGGTACAAGGATATGAGGTCTTGGCTTGAGACAGGGTGGCATCCAAAGCTCTGTTATGTGTGTTAGTAAAGGAATATAATGCCTTTGAAGTTGATTGTGACAGGTTGGGAAATGATTACAAGTGCCAGAGGGAATCGTTCATCCAAGTGTCTTTACATCCAATAAAGCTCTCTCATATCCATCATAAGCTCTGAAGTGGGCATAACGTTCAGATGTTCAAACTCATCAGCAAACAAAGCAGTCCGTGCTTACTTTAGCGTGGACCTAGGCAACATCTTGGGCATGGTCTGATTAATGGCAACTAACAGTCTTGACTAGGTGTAAGGACATTATATCTTCATCAGGAGAAATTCTAATCATGTAGCAATGTCATTCACGGGATTATGATTGTTTCTCCTCCCACTATCAATATCCATACGGTGGAGACAGTAGGGATTACTGTTCACCAGAGACTCAGCGGGACCTTTGACATTACCCTCTCTTCCAGTGATCATGTCAATATTACACCCCAGATATTTTCTCTTCTCGCCCCCTCCCACTGGCAGAGCACACAAAAATCTGAAAGTGCACACCACTGAGTTCAAGCTCAGCTTTCATCCTGCTCTTGTAAGACAATTAAATGTTTCCCTAATATGAAAAGATGGACTCTTGACCTCACAATCTACCTCGTTGTGAGCTTGCACCCAACTATCTACCTGCACTGCACTCTCTCTGTACTGTAAAACTTTATTCCGCACTCTGTTATTGCTTTACTTGGTACTAATTCAATGTAGCTGTCATCAGTCCTGCAGGCCTCGACAGCTTGCTGAGAATGTTAATCTTCTATGTTCCTCAAGCCCCTGTATTGGCTAACTGTTATCTTAACTAGAGTTGCTAATCCCTCCTGATTTTGGTTTAATCTTGTCAAGTTAATTGCAACTGGCGTATGTTTCTGGTAGTCTGTGATTATTTAAAGAGGACTCTCCTTTGGTGCCTTAGCAGAGTCGTTGTGCTGGAAAGAATGACTTGTCTCACAGTGTTGCTCAGTTGTTCCTCCAAGGCTCTGTTGCCTTTCCTCTGTCTGATTTCTTGCTTCAGTCTTTCTTCATGGGGAATCTGCTGCCCTCCACTCCTGGGCCAAGTCATGAGCCTGCCATCCACCGCTCTTGGGTTGAGTCAGTGCCAGCAACCCTTGTGATGGAGAAAGCCTGCCATTCCTTCGCACCGGGGTCCAGACCTGTGAGCACACACTGTGACGGTAACATTGTGATGATCTGATCTGTACGAACAGTCCGCAAGACTAGTTTTTCACTGCGCTTTTGTACAAGTGACATTAATAAATCAATTTACCAGATTATAAACACCATGCTCAAAAGGAGCATGGTCTAATCTTCAAATCTAACCACCTTTACTAGAGGCATGGTTCCTGGCTGTATATCACTGCTGCTCATAGGATCTTACTGAATGCAAAGTGGCTGGAGGATTTGTGTACTTATTGGTGCCCAAAGGCCTGGTGTGCTACGCTTACTGCCGGTAGCCCGGGCCGGCACGGACATGGGTCAGTTGTCGAAGGGCAGGCTTGCTGGTTGGCTGTACCCAGGAAGCATCTGGGGAAACACAGTGATGTCCTGTTGGTGTATAAGCCTCTGAAGTCCTGGTGCCAGAAGATGCTGCAGGCCTCTAACAGAGCGCAAGGTTGGGAATTATTTTCAGCTCCTCACCCCTTCCACCCAAATAAACATGAGAAACTCAGGAAGAATCCTGAAGTATTTTTCATTCACATACTTTTAAAAAAACTTTTAAAACTGCTTTATGTAATTAAAGAAATACCGTTATGTGGCTAGCACAATGCTTTACACACCAAGCAACCCGGATTCATTCCCTGCCCGTTTGTAAGAAGTTTGCACGTTCTCCCCATGATCGTGTGGGTTTCCTCCCAAAGACGTGCTAGTCATTGGGTTAATTGCTCATGGTAAATTGTCCTCTGATTAGGTTAGGGTTAAGTCGAGGGATTGCTGGGTGATGTGGCTCGAAGGGCCTATTCTGCGCTGTATCTCAATAAATAAACAATGAATAAATAAACTACAAACAAATATAAACATGAAGGAATAACTGAAAATGAAAAGAAAAGCACTGTCAGTAAAAGGTAAATAATTTACTCTTTTCCTCCTCATCCTCAGTTTATTTCGTGATACAGGGTGGAATAGGCCCTCTGGCCCTTTCAGCCATGCTGCCCCAGCAACCCTACAACCCGGGTTAAGCTCGAGACAATCTACTATGATGAATTTACCTAGCCAGCATGTCTTTGGACAGTGTGAGACAACCAGGGCACCTGGAAGAAAGCTATGTAATCCACGGGGAGGATGGCAGATACTCCTCGCAGAACAGTGCCGGAATTTAACTCTCAGCTCCGGAACGCCCCAAGCGTTGTGAAAACCACCACACCTCTGTAGCGGCCACCTTGCCACAGGATAACCTCTCCCGGCCTGCGCCAGGTCCGTTTGGCACGGGACCGCAGCGACAGAATACAGCTATGGAGCTGAGTGACACCTGCCGCCCACCACATCTGCTTAACTGTTTACCTAGGAGCAGTTCACTTCCGCCACAATTCAGCCTGAGGTAATGTGGACTTGCAGAAGAAGGTACATCATTTATGTTGCAATAAACACCTGATCGCTCTTCTCCAAGTCAGCAGGCTTCATAGTAGTTTTAAGGGTTTATTTTACATTGTTGTTTCTATTTTTAGCAACCTCCATTTGGATTGATTTCTATAAGGACTGTACTTGAAGATGTGCAGGCTTGCAGAAATAATTCATCTTCTAAAGGATGAAATTTCAGCATCAGGTTTAAAATTAACAACATAGAACATAATAATATAGAAGAAAAAATGAGTATATATACAGTATGTATATTAAATAGTAAAATGAAATAAGTGGTGCAAAAACAGAAATAAAATGTAGTGAGGTAGTGTCCATAGGTTCAATGACCATTGAGAAATCAGATGGCAGAGGGGGAGAAGGTGTTCCTGAATCAGGAACCTTCAGGCATTTGTACCTCCTTCCTGATGTTAACAATGAGAAGAGGGCATATCATGGGTGGTGGAGGTCCTTAATGATAGATGCCGCCTTTTTGAGGCACCATTCCTTGAAGATGTCTCCATATAGCTTCCATTTGTTTTTTTCCGTATTATGATTTAACAGAGTACAGTGTCGGTGCATGTATTGTGTTTATAGACAAACTGTATCGAATTGCACGTCAGATTCTATATTCTTCAGCCCTTTGCCTCCTCGATTATCATCTCTCAGCTTCTCATATCCACCCTCACTCCATCTTCTGTTGCAAGGGAGTGACTAGGGATGAACCCAAGTGCAGAACTCAGGCATGGAGGCAGGGTTGAGGGTCACTAGTACAGTCACGAACGTGGATCAGATAACCAGGGGAATCTTGACTTGGAAACAAGGTTTACATAGAATATCGAGGGAATAAAGCGGAGCTTAGAACTAGCAGTCCTAAGGGATCAGGAAATGAGGTTTACACACACCAGAATCGACCAACGAACTGGCATCCCATTGCTGTGACACCAGGGT
The DNA here is from genome assembly GCF_030144855.1 of Hypanus sabinus. Taxonomy (NCBI): domain Eukaryota; kingdom Metazoa; phylum Chordata; class Chondrichthyes; order Myliobatiformes; family Dasyatidae; genus Hypanus; species Hypanus sabinus. The sequence continues at coordinate 83,596,125 of NC_082718.1, forward strand.
TCTTATCCTAGATTCTTTAATGGGAACCGGGTGTGATGTAATTAACTGAACTAGCAGCAAATGGGATTCAGATGACAGGAATTAAGGCACCACCAAGGAGGTAGGAGTGAGATGGGGAATAGCCAGATGGAACCATGACAATACCAACCCCCCTCAATGGGAGACTCAAGGTGAACCTCCAGGCTTGTCTGGATGGTCCTGATGGAAGTCATGGATGAGAGAAGGTTTTAGGATGAAGGAGCGGAGAACCCAGGAACGCTCCTCTGGGCCGTACCCTTCCCAGTCGACCAGGTATTGGAGGCCCCTGCCTCAACGGCATACATCCAGAAGCCGCCGGATTGTGTACGCCGGGTGGTTGTTGATGACTCAGGCTGGTGGAGGGGGCTCGGTCGGAGGGCATAAGGGGCTGACGGAAACTGGTTTTAATTGGGAAACGTGAAATATAGGGTGGATGTGCATAGATTTAGGTAGTTTAAGTCGTACTGCTGTGGGGCTGATGATACTTTCAACCCTGAAAGGTCCCAGGAAGCGAAGGGTGAGTTTCTTAGGCTCGCTCTTGAGAGGGATGTCTTTGGATGAAAGCTACACCATCTGCCCAGGTCGATACTCAGGTGCAGGAGTCCAAAGGCGATCGGGAATCCTTCAGTTGCGATCAGTTGATCGGAACAGGGCCGTACGTGTGTCCTCCCAATCCTTGCGGCACTGATCGATATGTGTCTGAACAGACGGTACTGCCACCTCCTCTTCTTGAGCAGGAAACAGCAGGGGTTGGTACCCAAGGGAGCATTCAAAAGGGATCTTCTGGTGGCAGTACTAAGCAGAGCATTATGGGCGTACTCTACCCAAGAAAGATGGTCACTCCAGGTAGACGGGTTGTTGGTTGTTATGTGACGTAGTGATGCCTCCAAATCCTGGTTGATCCGTTCCGTTTGCCCGTTCGTCTGTGGGTGGAAGCCGGATGACAGGCTGACCGAGGCACCTAAGGCTTGACAGAAGGCCTTCCATACCTGCGAGATGAATTGGGGACCTCGATCGGAGACAATGTCTGTGGGGATTCCATGGAGGTGGAGGACGTGGTGGATGAGAAGGTCTGCGGCCTCCTGAGCTGAAGGGAGCTTAGGGAGGGCTACAAAGTGCACCGTCTTGGAGAAATGGTCTATCATGGTGAGTACGGTGGTGTTCCCATGTGAAGGGGGTAGTCCCGTGATGAAATCCAGGGCTATGTGCGACCAAGGACGACTAGGGACAGGTAGGGGACAAGGCTTTTCTGCGGGCACAGACAGAACGAGCAGAGACATAGGAACGGGTATCCACCTCCATGGAAGGCCACCAAAAGTGTCTTTTCAGGAGGGACAGTGTCTGATCACTCCTGGTGTGGCAGGCGAACCGAGGCGTGTGCCCCCGCTGGAGAACCTGAGTCCTGACAGAATCAGGCACAAACAGGCGTTTGGCAGGTCCATCCCGTTGGGCCTCATTTACAATAGACTCAATTTCCCAAGTGAGGGCTGCCACCACACAGGATGGTCTCTGGGCTGGAAATGTCCTCCTTGGAATTGTATCGGCGGGAGAGTGCATCAGGTTTCCTGTTCGTGGATCCCGGACGATAGGTGAGTGTAAATCTGAACCAACCAAAAAATAAAGCCCAACTGGCCTGGTGGGAATTCAGGAGTTTGGCAGTTTGGATATATGCAAGGTTCTTGGGATCGGTCCAGACAATAAACGGGTGTTCTGCCCCCTCCAGCCAGAGTCTCCATTCTTACAACGCCAGTTTGGCCGGCAATAGCTATTACTTCCCCATGTCGTAATTTCGATCACCGGGAGACAGCCGGTGAGAAAAGAAGGCACAGGCTTGAAGCTTCTGGTCAGAACTTGAACATTGGGACAGAACTGCTCCCACCCCGGAGTCGGAGGCGCCGATCTCCACAATGAATTAACAGGAGGGGTCCGGTTGGACCAGGATAGGAACGGACGCCTCTTCAGTTCAGCAAATGCTGAGTCGGCCTCGGAGTCCCAAATAAAGGGTATTGTAGGGGAGGTAAGTCGGGGAAGGGAGCTGCCACCCGACGGTAGTCCCTGATAAATCGGCGATAGGAGTTTGCAACCGTCAGGAACCGCTGAAGTTGCTTGCGGGTCGTGGGTCTGGGCCATTCTTCCTCCGTCCGGATCCTCTCGGGGTCTGCCCTCGCTTGCCGCTCTCGATGATGTAGCCCAGGAAGCTGACCGAGGGGACGTGGAACTCACACTTCTCCGCCTTCACAAATAACTTGTTCTCCCACAGTCTCTGTAGGACTTGACTGACTTGATAATGTGGTTCTGGAGGCTGATGGAGAATATCAAGATGTGTTCTAGATAGATGAACACAAAGCGGTTAATAAAGTCCCTCAGCACATTGCTAATCAGGGCTTGAAACACAGCAGGGGCATTGGTGAGGCCAAGTGGCATGACCAGGTATTCAAAATGACCTAGCAGGGTATTAAATGCTGTCTGCCACTCGTCTCCCTTCCTAATTCTGACTAGATGGTAGGCACTTCGAAGGTCCAAATTTGAAAAGATGATGGCTCCGTGAATTAGTTCAAATGCTGAGCTTATGAGGGGCAGTGGGTACTTGTTTTTAATGGTTATGTTGTTAAGGCCTCGGTAATCGATACAGGGGCGTAGCAACCCGTCCTTTTTCTCCACAAAAGAGAAACCTGTGCCCACCAGGGAGGATGAGGGTCGAATAATGCCCGCCACGAGAGACTCACTAATGTATTTCTCCATGGCTTCTCTCTCAGGCCGGGACAAGCTATACAAGCAACTGGTGGGTAACGAGGCCCCGGGGGGAAGGTCGATAGCGTAATTATGCAGGCGGTGTGGAGGCAGGAAAAGAGCCCATGGTTTGCTTAATACCTGTCCCAGGTCTTGGTATTCTGCGGAAACTCTGGACAAGTCGAGGGTTTCCAAGGCAGGCAAGGTCGCTGTAGCCTCCCTAGGGGATAGAGCCGACCACAGACAAGTGGCGTGGCAAAACAGGCTCCAGCTGGCTATCCTCCCAGTTGACCAATCGATGTGGGGATTGTGGTGGTTCAACCAGGGGTATCCCAGAACTATAGGGGCTTGAGGAGAATGGATTAGATTAAATTCTACCTTTTCTTGATTGTTTCCGGACATAATCAAGGTTAGGGGTGGTGTACAGTGGGTGACCTGAGCCAGAAGTTTGCCGTCCAGCTCCCGGGCCTCCAGAGGGGTTCTTAAATGTTCCCGAGGAATTTCGGCCTGGAAGGCTATGTCCTCGTCCAACAGATTTCCCTCGGCACTGGAATCCACCAAGGTGGATAGGGACCGGGACTGTTGGTGATAGCTCACGGTAGCTGGGATCTGCATCCGGGTCTGGGGGACTGAAGGGAGCGTCATCTGGCTCACCAAGGTGACCCTTACTACAGGTGCCTTCCCTTTTGGTCGAAGGGGACAGGTATCCCGGAAGTGTCCAGGCTGGCCGCATTAGAAACAATCCCCAGATCTCTGTCTCCTGAGTTGCTCAGTGGGGGGAGTGATGGTTCCGTCCCAGAGGCATCGGTTCTTCCCCCAGGGTAGTGGGAACGGTCAGAGTGGGAGCTACACTAGGAGCAGATGGGGAAGAGAGGCAGGCCGAGGATGGCATGGTGGGCCATGGGATGACCCGAGGAGTGGGGCGACCAGTCTTCTCCCTCAGACGCTCTCAAAGTCGATTATCTAGCCTGGTGGCTAGCGAGACCAAAGAGTCAATGCTGTTGGCGTCATCCCTTGCCACTAATTCAGCTTTTATCTTGTCAGAGAGACCCTGTCGAAATACTTCCCGTAGTGCCTCGTCATTCCACCCTGAGTCGGCCGCTAATGTTCGGAACTCTATGGAGTACTGAACAGAGTCAGTAGGCGCCTAGCGGTGTCCTTACCGTGAATGGGCTGTTCAAAAACCTTCCTCATTTCGGAGACGAAGGTGGAGAAGGAGGAACAGATCTCTGGCTGGTTGTTCCAAATCGCGGTGGCCAATACTAAGGCATCCCCTCACAACAGCCCCATGATGTACACAATCTTCGATCTGTCCATGGCGTACGTACGTGGCTGTTGCTCAAAAACCAAGGAATATTGCAGTAAGAAACCAGGCACTTCCCTAGGTCCCCAGCACAGGTTTCCAGTTCGGGTACGTATGGCTCTCAAGGTGATTGTTTTGCCTACCCAAAGAGAGTAGCCATCCCGGGCTGTGTGGTCTGGTCATACTGGGTTTCTGGGAGGAATGGAGTAAGGGGAGCGGGTACCCGGTCAACCTGCTGACTGACTACCTCTATGTTCTCAGACAGGGCATGAAGATTTTCCATGACTTCTTGGAGAAGTTGATCATGTAAGCCCAGTCAGGAGCCCTGGCTAGTGAGGGCCTGTTGCACAGGGTCCGTGTCCGCTGGGTTCATTCTTGGCCAGTTTGTTCTGTTGCAAGGGAGTGACTTGGGACGAACCCAAGTGCAGGACACAGGCACGGAGGCGCTAGCACAGTCGCGAACGTGGAACGGGTCGCCAGGTGAATTTGGAGATTCGGAGACAAAGTTTACGTAGAATCTCTAGAGAATGAAGAGCAGCTTAGAACTAACAGTCCTAAGGGATCAGGAAACAGGGTTTACATTCACCAGAATCGACCAACGAACTGGTGACCCCTGACTGTGCCGCCAGAATTCCTATCCTATATTCTCTAATGGGAACCAGGTGTGCTGTAATTAATTGAACTAGCAGCAAATGGGATTCAGACGACAGGAATTAAGGCACCACCAAGGAGGTAGGAGTGAGATGGGGGATAGCCAGATGGAACCGTGGCATCTACTAACCTTCCTCTCTCTTAACCAGATTCACCTATCACTCACCGCTTCATGCTCCTCTTTCTTCCCACCATTCCATTCTACCGTCTTTCCCTCCAATCCTGATGAGGAGTCTCAGCCCAAAACATCAGCCTGTAGCGGTGTGCTACACGCAGCGCTAAAATTACGACACGGAGTCGGTAACTGCAGTCGAAGGAAAAAAAACTTTATTCGAAAACTTCAGCCTCACTTTTAAGCCTCTGTCAACCGGCCCCCCATGGCGCAGAGGCTCCAAAGCTCTGTGCTCGCAAACCCCTGTAGGCTATCTAATTGTGAGTCGGTTCGGATACGCCAGGAAATGGGTCGCCACAAGCCCTTCATTTCCCTCCATCCAGCTGCTGACTTCCTTCAGCAATACATGTTAGATTCTCCTCTGAACTAAGCCTTTCCTCCACATAACCTCCCCACTCCACATTAACAACTATTCATCTGAAATGGCTTACCCATGTGACTAGGTTTATTCATGTAATAAAGCATAGTGAAAGGCCCTTCAGCCCATCCTGTCTATACTGGTTTTGGGCTGAGTCCCCTCATCAATGATGCAGGTGGATGCTTCCTTGGTGTCATGGATTATTGATTACCTGACTGACAGACCACAGTACATGCGCTTACAACACTGTGTGTCAGGCAGAGTGGTCAGCAGCACTGGGGCTCCACAGGGAACTGTCCTGTCTCCCTTTCTCTTCACCATCTACACCTCGGACTTCAACTACAACACAGAGTCTTGCCATCTTCAGAAGTTATCTGATGACTCTGCCATAGTTGGATGCATCAGCAAGGGAGATGAGGTGGAGAACAGGGCTACGGTGGGAAACTTTGTCACATGGTGTGAGCAGAATCATCTGCAGCTTAATGTGAAAAAGACTAAGGAGCTGGTGGTGGACCTGAGGAGGGCTAAGGCACAGGGGACCCCTGTTTCCATCCAAGGGGTCAGTGTGGACATGGTGGAGGATTACAAATACCTGGGGATACGAATTGACAATAAACTGGACTGGTCAAAGAACACTAAGGCTGTCTACAGGAAGGGTCAGAGCTGCCTCTACTTCCTGAGGAGACTGAGGTCCTTTAACATCTGCTGGACGATGTTGAGGATGTTCTACGAGTCTGTGGTGGCCAGTGCTATCACATTTGCTGTTGTGTGCTGGTGCAGCAGGCTGAGGGTAACAGACACCAACAGAATCAACAAACTCATTCATTAGGCCAGTGATGTTATGGGGATGGAACTGAACTCTCTGACGGTGATGTCTGAAAAGAGGATGCTGTCCAAGTTGCATGCCATCTTGGACAATGTCTCCCATCCACTCCATAATGTACTGGTTAGGCACAGGAGTACATTCAGCCAGGGACTCATTCCACCGAGATGTAACATTGAGCGTCATAGGAAGTCATTCCTACCTGTGGCCATCAAACTTTACAACTCCTCCCTTGGAGTGTCAGATACCCTGAGCCAATAGGCTGGTCCTGGACTTATTTCCACTTGGAATAATTTAATTATTATTATTTAATTATTTATGGTTTTATATTGCTATATTTCTACACTATTCTTGGTTGGTGAGACTGTAACGAAACCCAGTTTCCCTCGGGATCCATAAAATATGTCTGTCTGTCTGTCTGAACATGCTGCGCATCTAAGCTATATACAAGCAGTGTAAGTGTATTCTGTTTCTCAGCCCTGTTCTCAGCATTTGGCCCATATAATATCTGGGTAATTGACTCTCATGGCTCCCTCCACACTCTACCCACCAATTATGTAGTATAGTACATCACTCTGTGGACTGCCGACTACACTCTCATGAATGAAACCAGTTTATGGTGTTATTTGTAATTATTGGGGTTTGGGCAGACCATATACACTGTACATATATATTAGTGCTGAGCCAGAGAAGTTAGCTGTCTGAATGTACTTACCTTGGTGGCAACATCACGTTACTACACAACACCAAAAATATCACAGGATAGAAACAGAAGTTTATATACTGTACAAACATTTTGTTCTGGTTAACTTTGGTGGCCCACTACAGACACTAGTGATATTGTGCAATACTGTGCCTTTCACCCAAGCACTTACTGCAGACCTGGAAGTTTATCCTTTGTAATAATTTATCCACTTTTGTTTGAATCTGCTTTCTCCTATGCAGTTAGGTCCTGGATATTAATAAATGGATCCTTAGATAGTATAATTTTATTTAGCTTTAAGTTAATGTGAAATTAGTTTAATGCACAGTCACTATGTCTTGTGACACTAAACTGTGGTCTTCGTTGAACCATAGCAATTAGTCATGGAGAAATACAGATGAGAGGCAGACCCTTTGGGTCATATAGTCCATGCTAAAACCATCTACACAGCAAGTATCTGCTACCAAAATTTCAGCCAACCCCTGAACACAAATACATGTAATGCTGTCGCAGGAAAGCTGCATCCATCATCAGAGATCCCTACCATCTAGTTTAAGCTCTCTTCTCAGTGCTGCCATCAGGTAGAAGGTACAAGAGCCTTAGGACTCACACCACCAGTTTCAAGAACAATTACTATCCTTCAATCATCAGGCTCTTGAATAAAAGGGGATAACTACACTCATTTACCCCATCACTGAAATCTTCCTACAACCAATAATTACACTTTAAGGATTCTTTATCTCATTATTTCATTCTTCTGTTATTTATTGCTAGTTATTTATATTTGTATTTGCACAGTTTATTGTCTTCTACACTCTGGTTGATCTTTCATTGATCCTGTTATAGTTGCTGTTCTCTAGATTTGCTGAGTATGCCTGTACGAAAATGAATCTCAGGGTTGTATATGGTGACATATACAGTATGGACTTTCATCGTAGAATTTACTTTGAACATGTCCTGGTTATGTGACCACTGACTCCAGCCTGACAAATCTCTGAAGAGTATTGATAATTGCTGGGGTCACCCGTCTTTTAAAGACATTGCCCAGAGGAAGGCAATGACAAACCACTTCTGTTGAAAAATTTGCCAAGAACACCGTTGTCAAAAGACCCTCATTACCCACATCATACGACATGGCACATAATGGTGAGGATGAGTTTTCCAGAATATTTATTCTAATCAGCTGTATGTGGCAGAACAACTGATACATGAGCTCTGCAGATGGTCATTCGGTCATGAACCTTAGGTGACTGCTGTCAATAAAATTTATTTCAGTTCACAAAGATAAGATTATTACGAACTCCTTTGAAACCCTTTCAATGATGCAGGGGAAATCATATTAGCATAGGCACAGCAACTGTCTCAACCATTATGCTCATGATGATAAACCACTCCACAGTCTTTTGATCCATTTTGTAACCCCATTCAGAACTACAGTTCTGTCATCACTGGAGAGGGTTTAGATTCTGATAAAACTACACAGCAGAGTGGGGCAAAGATAAAATAAAAAAAAGACTGCAGCTTGTGGAAATGAGCAGTTTAACAACACTCCAAAATCAACAAGATAAACATCACTTATCACCTCAAAGGCATCAGGGCCATAAAACAATTTGTTCAGCAAACAGCTTCTCCCTTAAGAGGGTACTGAACACATTTCTCATTAAGTAGTTGAAAGTTCCTTCTGAAAATGAAACACACTATCGAGGCAGTGACCAGGCAGGGCTGGTACTTGCCTCCACCGTTCCCTCTCAAGCTGCATTGGAGTGCAGCTGCACAGTAACGGAAATGCTCCTGTGCATAGCCTTTGTTGCCATGCAGCCAGAACTTTCATTTATGTTAATATAATCTTGAAGTTATGCTAATATAATTTTGAAATCTGTGTTAAATAATTGCAAAATGCTCTGTGATTAATTAATCCATACATTTTCATAATAATATACATACTAAAACCTTTACTTTGAAACATCTCAGAGCTTTACTGTATTTACATCGTCCGTGGTTCATGTTACAATACCGGTACAAATTGTAACAGCAGACACAGAATGGCAGTTGGTAGCTCATCGTTATTAAATCGCCAGCCCACTGAATGCCAACACCATAATACACACATTATAATGAAAAAGATACAAAGTGCTGTGCAATTTGCAGATTGTGTAAAAATTTCCTGCTTTGTAATGGTTGGTTCACACAGCTGTAAAGAAAATCAGAGGGAAAGTTGCTTGTTACCTCTCTCTAATCATTTTAAACCAATATCTGCCAAGAGAAAGCAAAAACAGACAGAATTCAATCCTCCTTTATGAATAATGGCACTGTTGTTGGGAATCTTATGGACATTTTGATAGGAATAAATGTTAAAATTAATTTTTCATATTTATTGATTTGAAGCTTGTTTCTTCCAGATTTAGATTCAGATTCAGTTATTTGTCAAAGCATACAGTGAACCATGTCATTTGCATTAATAACTAACATAACCTTAGGGCAGCCCACAAGTAATGCCACACATTCTGGCACCAACATAGCACGCCCACGATGTGTGGCAGAACAGCACAGAAACAACAACCACCACAGAATAACAGCAACAAAACAAAACAACAACAGCAAAGCAAGTCCGCTTTCTCCCAGCCACCCATCTGTTTGCACAAACACAGGCCTCCAAACCCCGGTTCCTGGCCCAAGCCTTGAGCTCTGGACTCGCACAGGCTTCGACCCTGGGATGCGGGTGTCATCGCTGGACCACACCTGCAGGTGTTGGGCCTTTGAATTCTGAACATGCCAACTTGGTGGCTTCAGGCATTAAGGTCTCAACTTCCTGACTCATCATCTTCAGTATTCAAATTCCCCTGATCTCTACAGTTTCCCTTAATCACGATCACAAGCTGTGAGTCTTAAATTTTGTCAGTTTGCAGTGGGGGGGGGGGGGATGTGAGGCAGAACATTCTGATCCTGGTGGATATTACGATTTAACATCATTGCACTAACTTGAATGAACTTTCACCCTGGCCTATACTTTCACTGAGGCCTTAAGTACATAGAATCCAGTGGTGAGCCAGGGGTGGGTTTTCTGAGGCATTGCCCCGTAAAGTAAAGTTATCTTTGAAAGCCGCAATTGCATTTGGATCTATAGCTGAGAGAACAAATGTTAACTCCCACATCAGCTGCATCAGGAGCTGCAGATTCTGCAATGCTTCAGTCACTGTGCTAAGAAATGATGCAGGGGCCTTTCCAGCTTTCCAGCTCTGACTAATTATTTCTCCCTTATATCTTTCTTATGTTCGCAACTCTACTGGATATTAAAAACACCAAGAACAGCAAGTCTACCTCACTGGTGAGTTGTTGGAAAGCAGGTGAGCTCTGCAGCATGGGCCTATTGCACAGCATGTTGTTACCACGTAGGGGAGACTCCGTCGGAAGAGGTGTGCAAGGAAGCAAAGGAGAGGGGAACGCGCACTGGTGTTCATGCAAGACCAAAGGCGAAAACCTTCAGGGCAGCTCTCCCATCGATTCTGTTTTCAAACATTTGAACACTAGAAAATAAACTAGATTAAGTGAGAGATGAAGGAGAGCTGCTCGCTTATTCTGATGGAAAGGTGGCTCCGGGATACCATCCATGAAGCTGCCATCCATCTAGACCCCTTGGTTAATGGTAGGGGTCCATGGAATACAAAAGGTTGGGAACCCCCTGAGCTGCAGAGGTTCATTAAGATTGCGTCTGCTGCAATCTCAATAGCTCTTCACATGGCCTTAGATCACCTGGACAATACAAACACCTGTGTCAGAATGCTCTTTGTTGACTAGAGCTCAGCATTTAACACCATAATTCACACAGTCCTTATTAATGAGCTACATAACCTGGGCCTCTGTACCTCCCTCTGCAATTGGACCCTCAACCTCCTATCTGGAAGATCACAATCTGTGCAGATTGGTGATAATATCTCCTCCTTACTGACAATCAACACTGGTGCACCTCAGAGATGTGTGTTTAGCCCACTGTTCTACTCTCACTATACCTATAACAGTGTGGCTAGGTATAGCTCAAATGGCAACTATCAATTTGCTAGTGATGCAACCATTGTTAGTAGAATCTCAGATGGAGGCAAGAGGGCATACTAGAATGAAATGTACCAGCTAGCTGAGTGGTGTCACAGTAACGACTTTGCACTTGATATCAGTAAGACCAAAGAGCTGATTGTGGACTTCAGAAAGGGGAGGATGAGGGAACACAAACCAATCCTCATAGAGGGATTAGAAGTGGAAAGAGTGAGCAGTTTCAAGTTCCTACATGTCAAGATCTCTGAGGATCTCACCTGGTCTCAACATATCGATGCAGCTATTAAGAAGGCAAGGCAGTGGCTATATTCCATTAGATATTTGAGGAGATTTTGTATTTTACCTAAAAGATCCGCAAACTTCTATAGATGTACTGTTGAGAGCATTCTGACAGGCTGCATCACTCTCTGGTATGAGGGGGGATGGTGGTGGAGGGGTAATACACAGAAGAAGCCACAGAAAGTTGCAAAATATGTAACCTCCATCTTGGGCACTAGCCTCTGTAGTATCCAAGACATCTTCAAGGAGCGGTGCATTACAAAGGTGGTGTCCACTATTAAGGGCACCCATCATCCAGGAGATGCCCTCTTCTCGTTGTTACCATCAGGGAGGAGGTATTGAAGCCTGAAGACTCACACTCAGTGATTCAGGAACAACTTCTTCTGCTCTGCCATACAATTCCTAAATGGACATTGAACCCATAAACACAACCTCACATTTTTTAAATTATTTCTGTTTTTGCACTAATTTTAATTAAGCTATGAAATATACATATTTCCTTACTGTACTTATTTACCTTTTTTTCTATATTATCATGTATTACATTTTACTGCTGCTGCTAAGTTAACAAATTTCACAACATACGCCAATGATATTAAACCTGATTCTGATTCGAAGGCCAACAGAATTCAACGACCTCCGGTGCAGGTGTATATATCTACGTTAATAAGAACTGGTGTGTGAATGCTTCGGTAGTAATAATCCTGGGCCCAGCATGTACTGTAAGTGCTATTACAAAGAAAGCATGGTAGCAACTCTACTTCCTTCAGAGTTTCTGGATATTTGACATGACATCGAAACCTTTGACGAACTTCTATAGATAGTGAAGGTCGTGGAGAGCATATTGACTGCCCACGTCACAGCCTGGAATGAAAACACTCATGCCCTTAAACATAAAATCCTACAAAAAAGTGGTGGTTATGGCCCAGTTCATCTTGGGAAAGCCCTCTCAACCAATGAGCACATCTATATGAAACATTATTGAAGGAAAGCAGCGTTCATCATCGGAGATCCCCCACCACCCAAGACATGCTCTCTCCTCAATTCTGCCATCAGGAAGAAGGTACAATTGCCTCAGGACTCTCACCACCAGGTTCAGGAACAGTTATTAGCCCTCAACCAAAGGGCATAACTTCACTTGCTCCATCATTGAAATGTTCCCACAACCAATGGACTCACTTCCAAGGACTCTTCATCTCATTTTCTTGGTATCTATTGCTTATTTATTATTATTATTATTATTATTATTATTATTATTATTATTATTTCTTCTTTCTGTATTTGCACAGTTGTTGTCTTCTGCACTCGGTTGAATGCCCAAGGTTGGCAATCTTTCTCTGATTCTGCTATGGTTATTATTCTGTATATTTACCTCAAGGAAATTAATCCCAGGATTGTATATGGTGACAGATATGTACTTGGATAGTAAATTTACTTTGAACTTTGACCCACTGTTCACTTGTCATAGAGTTCTTAATGGTGAAGTGCAGGCTCTTGTACTTACAGAGGAATTTCAATGCTAATCTGATTGTGGCTGTATACATCCCTTCCTACATGAAAACTGGGAAGGCGCTATGTGAGCTCTACGGTGCCATCATCGCCATTAGTGACTTGCAAACTGCACACTCCGATGGTTTCTTTATCATTGCTGGCAAATTCAACTATGCCAATTTAAAAGCAGTTCTGCCTAAATTTCATCAGCATGCTGACTTTGATACTGGAGGTGAGAACCCATTAGATCTGGTTTATACCAACATCCCTAGTGCACACAAAGCTGCTCCTCTCCCCCACATCAGATTCTCTGACCAGTTATCTGTTCTGCTAATTGCTGCACTGATTAAATGTGTCAAACCAGTTCAAAGGGAAATAAAGAACTGGCCAGAAGGAGAAAACCTCGGTGTTTGCAGGACTGTTTTGAATACACGGACTGGAACTTGTTCAGGAAGGTGGCTACCTACAACCATCATATTAACGTCGATGAATATGTGAGATCTGTGACTAGCTACTTACAGAAGTGTATTCAGGATGTCACCATTATTAAACACATCCATGTGAGGGCAAAGCAGAAGCCATAGTTGACAGCAGAGATCTGTGAGATCAGGATGCTGTCTTCAGATCGGGGGAAAAGACAGTTCTCGGGTCAGCAAGAGCTGTGCTTTCCTGTGCCATCAGGAATGCAAACAGGATTATTCACAGAGAATATGCAGCCAATTCTGTGACACCAGAGACATGAGGTGCATATGTCAGGGCTGAATGCCGACCGTAACAGACCACAAGTCCACCTTGCATGTCAACAAGAGTGGCACTTCATTCCCTGATAGGCTGAATGTCTTTTCCATTCAGTTTGATGCACAGAACAATATGCCAGTGAGCAAGGCCCCCCCCACCACCCCCAAGGAGCAGGCACTATGCCTGAACCGCAACTGACGTGGGCCCATGTTAAGCTACAGAGCCTGATGACAAACCTGGTCAGGTCCCAAGTGACTGTGCAGCCCAGTTAACTAAGGTTCAACATCTCTCTGGGACAGTCCTCTCTCCCCTCGGACTTCAAGGTGGCCACCATCGTCCAAGTGCCCAAGGGGGCCAACGTAATTTGCCACAATGACTACTGTCCAGTAGCATTGATCTCAGAAGTAATGAAGTGCTTTGAACAGCTGGTTATGGATCACATGTGAATCCATCTTTTCCACTTTGGACTGCTTCCAGTTCACTTATTGCTCAAATTGATCCACTGATGATGCCATAGCCTTTGCACTCCACTCCATGCAGCCCCTTCTTGAGTAAAAGGCTTGAGTCAGTCCGTGTTGGCAGACACATTTCGAGCTCCATCACACTGAGCACCAGCACTCTCCAGGGCTACGTGCTCAGCCCGCTGCTGACACATTGCTAGATCAAGCTCAGACCGAATGAGCAAGTTCACTAATGACGCAACAGTGGTTGGGCTCTGCAATACCGAAAACAGGATAGTGTACAGGATGGAGGTAGAAAAGCTGGGAGAATGGCGCATGCACAACAACTTGAGTCTCAAAGTGGACAACACTTTAGGAAAGTGCAGGCTGGCCACTCCTCACTGCACATACAGGGCTCCTCCATGGAGAGATTTAAGAGCACTGAGTTTCCGGGAGAGCACATAATGGATAATCTCACCTGGTCCTTCAACATCACCTCTTTGGTCAAAAAAACACAGCACTATCTCCACTTCCTGAGGAGACTGAGGCAAGTGTACCCCTCCCCCATTTTAAACCATTTCTATAGGAGCACCATCGAGAGTGTTCTGACCAGTTCCATTGCTGTCTGTCACGGGAATTGCAATGGATCAGATTGCAAGTCCCTACGAAGGACAGTGAGGACTGTTGAGAGGTTCATCAGAGGTATCTCTCTTCCATCCATTAGAGATATATTTACCAGGAGCGCTGCATACACAGTGCCCTTCGCATTGTCAGCGATCCCTCCTATTCGTCCACAATCTCTTTGACCCCTGACCCTCTGGCAGGAGGTACATGTCATGATGGGAACCACTTTCCCCACTGTATAACACTACGGAACTCACTGCCTCCACCTAGATCTCATCACGTATGGAACACTGTTTACTTTATAACTTGTGTGTATCATATATTCACATTATTTGGCAATTTATTTGTGGTAATATTACTTTGTGCATTACATGTGTGAGTTATATGTACTTGGTCTGGAGGAACATTATTTCATTTGGTGGTGTACGTGTGCATGGTTGAATGACAATAAACTTGAACTTAAGGGCATCAAAGATTGGTGACGTTAGTAGACAATACTGATGCCAAACATCCAGACGAACAACTCAAGATATTTCCAAGCTGAGCCATAGAGATAGAGTCCTGGAAACAAGCGACTTTAACTGGCAAACAAGTGAACAACCAACTGAGCTGGCATTGTATTAACTCACGCTCAGTCAGTCACAAGGCTGCTGTAATTGTTGGGGCACCTTTCATACTGCAGCAAGCCTTCTGCACTTTTCCCAGTGTTTGTTGACCCAGCCTCAACCATTTTCCCTCACAGACAATTCTTCATGGCACACATCTCCTCCACCAGAAGAGGTTACCATTGTCTACCAGGGAGCTCAACTGACCTTTGATAGGTTTTGTTTTTACCCTTTCTGGATGTGCAGATACTTTCCTCAACAGGCATGTTTTGGGATCAATTTCATCTGGCAAGAATCCAAGCATAGAGAAAACTGTACCAGATCAAGAGGCCTGAGATATTATATTATCAGAGTCCTGTTGGCAATACTATCTTTTTCTTGGACAGTGGGTTACCCTCTTCGGAACTTGCAAAGCAGCCACGTTTTGGGATCTCCAGGAGCATCTTGGAAGATAAGCGTATTCGGGATTTGCCCTTGAGGACAACCTGATTTCTTGCCGATGTCACCCACTGAAATGGCACAAGAGATCGAAACATCGAGACCCTGTCAGAGGCCTCTGCACTCAAGCGATCCCTCTCTCTCTCTTGACGGTGAGAGAGAGTCTGCTGATTCACGAGATGGGGGAGCTCAAATAAGTGATGTTGCAGATTGTAACATTGAAACGGCGAGCCGTTGGCCTCCCCTCTCTCTCTGTGGCAGGAGCGATACCTCTCTCTCAGTCACTAGTGAGAGAGGGTGCCCGTTGAGATGTCGAAGTGTTCAGATGGACAGTAGTATTTGATGGACTCTAGATACGGGTGCTGGGAGTTGGTTGATGCTTTTGCTGGAGTAAGTGGGGGAGTGGGTTGGGGAGTGTCGATGCTTCTGCTGCTTCTTGTTTGTGAGAGGGGAGGGGGGCTTTGGGGTTCTAGCATTTTTCTGCCATTCGTTCCTTGGGTTTTTTTGCTCTCTGTTTCGTGGACGTCTGTGAAGAGTAAGGATGTCAGGTTGTCTACAACATACATTCTCTGATGTTAAATTGCACCATTGAACCATTGAACCATACTGGGTCAGCCAACTAGATGGAGGCAGGACAGGAAAATATATCAGGCATCAAGCAATAAATTGTACAGTGAGCCGAAGTCCGTGTAGTCAGAAATCCTTCCATTTAACATAGAACATAGAACAGTACAGCACATTACAGGCTCAACAGCCCACGATGTTGTGCCGACCTTTTAACCTACTCCGAGATCAATCTAATGCTTTCCTCCCACATAGCACACCATTTTTCTTTCATCTGTGTGCTTCTCTAAGGGTCTCTTCAATCTCCCTAATGTATCTGCCTCTACCACCATCCCTGGCAGTGGTTCCATATACCCAGATGAGTGTAAAAAAAACTACCTTTGATACATCCCTATACTTTCTTCCAGTCATCTGAAAGTGATGCCCTCTCATATTAACCATTTCTGCCCTGCAAAAAAGGCCCTGGATATCGACTCAATATATGTACACCTCTATTATGTCACCTCTCATCCTTTTTAAACATTTTCCCAGAAGACATGCTCTCTGAGCCAGGTGGCATTCTGGTAAGTTTTCTCTGCGTGCTCTCCAAAGCTTCCAAATGATTCCTATGATGGGGCGAGCAAAACTAAATGCATTGATTAACCTTCTATTTAACTTCTCCATTTAACCTATTTTTTATTAGCAAAGATTGCAGTGAGTGGAGGATAGTGCAATAATTTAATGCACTTTTCATTATTCCACATTGCAATTTAATCTTAATTATTGCCACCATTGCAAACAATGGATTTGATTGACAGTGGAATTTATGTTATCCTCCCCTGTGTCTAGGAAAGCAATATTCACTGTATGCAGTTCATATTAATAATGTCCAAAGTTAAATGACTGTATTTCCTTCCCCCCATACTATCTTTATGCAGTTTGCAGGTTTAACATATAACTCCGCCGTGGACGGTCCAAAGCCTGGCTGTAAAAGGAAGAGTGTTGAACTTAAGGCTAACAACTCCAACCCGTAGAAATCCAGAGCTACAAAAATGTCAACGCAAGCTCCAAAGACCTCATTCCTGGGAGAGGAAGGATTCCTGGAAGACATAAGATGTCATGAGGCCGCAAGACCGAACAACCATCTATCGGCCCAGGACAGAGGATTTTGTCAAGCTGTTTTCAGCCGACTGCGTTCCAGTAGGAGTGATGGGCTTCAGAAGAAGAAGTGTGTTATCATATATAGATATTACACAGCAAGAGTATATTTTGTCCAGATAACACACCTGTAACATTAAAGGAATTAACTTAATCAAATGGTTCTATTTCAATGAAGCAAAACGATTCATGGTCAGGTGACTGTGGTCACAACGGACCGTATGCTGTGACTGGGTGTAACTCACAACCCTTTAACGATTCACACACAAAATGCTGGAGGAACTCAACAGGTCAGGCAGCATCTCTGGAAAAGAGTAAACAGTCAACATTTTGGGCCAAAGCCCTCCTTTAGGACTGAGAGGGAGGAGCGGGGATGCCTGCATTACAAATATGGGGGAGGAGTCGGAGACTAGCGAGATGGTGATAGGTGTAGTCAGGCGGGTGGGAAAGGTGAAGGGCTGGAGAAAAAATAATCTGATAGGTGGCGAGAGTGGACAATAGGAGAAAGGAAAGGGGGAAGGGAAATAATAGGGAGGTGAGGAGCTCAGATTGAGGAATAGAGGAGCGGTAGGGAAGTCCTGCTTGTGGCAGAAGGAGCGGAGGTCCTCGACGAAGCAGTCCTCCAATTTACAATGGGTCTCACCAATGTAGAGGAGGCCACATTGGGAGTATGGGACACAATAGATGACCCCAGCAGATTTGCAGGTATCAGATATTACAATGGGTGTAGTGGCTGCAGTTTATCCATATTACGCATCCACACTTATCCACTTATCCTACACAGGATCGAAGTAAGCAGCAGAAAGTTGTAGACTTAGTCAGCTTCATCATGAGCACGAGCTTTCTTAGCATTCAGGACATTTTCAAGCAGTGAGGCCTCAAAAAGAAGCCACCCATTATTAAGGACTCCCATCATCAATCACATGGCTTATTCTCACTGCTACCATCAGGGAGGAGGTTCAGAAGCCTAAAGACACACACTCAATGATTCAAAAACAGCTTCCTCCTCTCTGCCATCCGATTTCTGAATAGACATTGAACCCATGAACACTACCCCACAAATTTTTACTTCTATTTTTGTGCTACATATTTAACACCTATTATATATAGTATATATTTACTGTGTGTTGGCGTGTGGCCAAGCGGATAATGTGTTCGTCTAGTGAACTGAAGGTCGCTAGTTCGAGCCTTGGCTGAGGCTGCATGTGTGTCCTTGAGCAAGGTACTTAACCACACATTGCTCTGTGATGACACCAGGCCAAGCTGTATGAGTCCTAATGCCCTTCCCTTGGACAGCATTGGTGGCGTGGAGAGGGGAGACTTGCAGCTTGGGCAACTGCTGGTTTTCCATATAAAAAAAAACCTTGCCCAGGGTTGTGCCCTGGAAACTTTCCAGGGTGCAAATCCACGGTCTATTGATCCTAACGGAGGCCTACACACATACATATATACTGTAAATCACATTTTTCTATCATTAGCTAGTTCATTGTACTACTGCTGCAAAGACAACAAATTTCATGACATATGACGGATTCTGATTCTGATATTTTTTAATCATCTTTCAGAGTGACATTCAGAGTAAATGACACTGAAACTGGCAGCTGCAACAAATAAATCTCAAACACAAAAAAAGTAAAAACTAAAATTTCTCTTGAAAATTTCTAAGATAGGAACTATGATAAAGAGTCCACAGCCAGCCTCCAGAAAACTATTTGTGCCTGCTTTATAGGGTGAATTGAGTGAATAACAGAATGAATCAATGTGTATGAAATCCTCAAGATTCACAAAAATTTGCATCTTCATTTTTGTTTTTTGGTCTACATGAAAGATTTCAGCATAGGCAATATACCTAACCTGAAATGTTCCACAAACAAAAATGCCAGCAACAACTTGCAGTTATATATCAACCAGCAAAATATCACATAGCATTTTGCAACAGCATTATCAAACAAAATGTTATACCTCTCTACAGCTCTCCCTATAACATAGTTCTGGCAACATTCTCCTCAATCTTTTCTGTGTTCCTTCCAACTAATGGCATCTTACCTATAGCTGACTGACCAAAATGGAACACAATATGCCTAGTATGGTCTCACCAGCATCTTGTACAACTGTAACATAACATCCCAATTTCTCAATGCAATGATTTCAGCCTAACAGTACTCACCTGCTTTATAAACAAGGACTCATTTCACAAGGAGTCACAGGACATTGAGGAGAAATTAAAATCCTGCACAGGTTTTCTTTTGCCCAATACATATTCATTGAAATTAACTGTAGTGTGCCCTATTACCCCTCAGATTGGGACCAACTAATTGGGTGGCAGTGTGGTGATAACCTTTGCCAAAGGAAGTGTAAGGTGCTCCTTCCCTCTACTAGCCTTGGGCAAGGTGTAGCACCTACTTAACAACTCCTCCCCACCCCCCCCCCCCCAAACCACCTCAAGCAGGGTCACGTGAAGCCATGGGAGCAGGTGGTGGATGGTCGTATGAGCAGCTGGTACATATCACAAGTCCTGGTTGTGCGACCACTGACACCAGACAGACAATCCCTGAAGAGTACTGATAATAACCGGGATCATCTGACTTGTAAAGACACTGCCCAGAAGAAGGCAATGGCAAACCACTTCTGCAGACCATGTTCTCCCACACAGATAATGATAATGGTGATTTATACCAGGTTTTTTGTGTGTTTTTGCTCTCTACAATGCTTGCTAACATATTAACCCACAAAAAAATTCCTTCATGGAGCATGTAGTTGAAACAGCTTTTGGAACCAATTGTTTGTATGATTTATTAGGCAAAGCTATATTAAGGAATGTTTCATTTTAATTCTAATAAAACATATCTTAATGTAAGAACACATTTGCCAAAATTGCAATGCTTCTGTTACAAGTGGTGTGTTCACATTCAACACATACGCTGTAGCGATGAAACAGATTCTGGTTGAAATGTGTCCTACACATGGATAACTGTTTGGCCAGAATATTGGTCAGGTGTTTACGTAGCTGGTTAATTGAATACTTTGCTGGCTGTTAATGATTAGCCATATTGTTGTTGACATGTTGGCTGACAAACTACTTAGTTTACTCTTAAGGAGGCTGGTTAGTTTGGTGACTTTGATAAAGTGGGGATTTGCACATGATTGATTGGCAGGTTGGTTGGCTGATTGATTGACTCTGGTTGGTTGGATTGGGTGTGCTAATTGTTTGAACAAGTAACATTAAATGCAAAGGATGTGATTGATAGAATAGCCAGTTAAATAGCTGCCGAGTAAGTGATTGGCTCTTTGACCAGCATTCAATGAGTTGGTTGTTGATGAATGATCTTTCATTTTGTTCTTTGGGCACTTTGTGCCCTGATTATTTGGATAGTTGTTTTGTGCAGAACATATCTGGTGCTCCTGGGCCAGTTCTGGCACCACAAAATGGGCTGCGAGTTCAACTCAGGCTTCAATGGTTCTATGTACCTTATCTTCCTTCTGCACATTTATGGGAAACTCTTTTCTCATCGTTGTCTAGAATCAATCTTAGAAAACAGTCAGTCACTACCATGTCTGAAACTGGTAAAATACACAGAAAAATCTTTGGGAATAATTTTAAAGGAAATATGTGCAGGAAACCACTGTTGCCAATATTAACAAGAACTAACAAAAAAGAAAGATGAATTCAAAATTCAAAGCAAATTTTATTTTTCAAAGTACATATACATCACCATCTACAACCTTGAAATTCATCTTCTTGTGGGCATACTCAGCAAATCTATAGAATAGTAACTATAACAGGATCAATGAAAGATCAACTAAAGTGCAGAAGACAACAAATGTGCAAGTGCAAATATAAATAAATAGCAATAAATAACGAGAAGATGAGATAATGGGATAAGTAGCCCTTAACAGTAAGATAATTGGTTGTGGGAACATTTCAATGATGGACCAAGTAAATGTAGTTATCCCCTCTTATTTAAGAGCCTTATTCTGAGGGATAGTAACTGTTCTTGAACTTGGTGGTGTGAGTCCTGAGGCTCTTGACCTTTTACCTAATGGCAGCAGTGAGAAGAGTGCATGACCTGGGCAGTGAGAATCTCTGATGAAAGATACTGCTTTCTTACAACAGCATATTAAGTAGACATGCAAGCGAGTCTAAAGCACCGCCGATAATAGTTTCTATTTATGAAATGTCTCTGATACAGAAACATGTCCCAAGGCACTTCATAAGAGTATCATCAAAGAAACCTTAACACTGGGTCATAAAGGAGACATAAATAAAGATTTGGTCAAAGTGTTAGGTTTTAAGAAACATCTTAAGGGAAGGAATGAAGATAACAAGCTGGTTTGGCTCAGGATAAGGATTTCAGTGTTTAGGAACCAGGCAGCTGAAAGCAAGGCTGCCAGAGATTTACTGATTACAGTGATTAGTTGCGCAAGAGAACTGGACAAGTGTACAGGGTAGTTATCTTGGAGGATGTAGAGCTGGAGGAGATTGCAGTGATAGGGAAAGAAGAGAAAATAGAAGGATTTGAAAAGAGAGTAAGAATTTTAGAAACAAGGCTTTGCCTAGTGAGAAGCCAAAGGAAGGATATAGGGTTAAAGAGGCCTCTCTGATTTAGAGCTGTGAATGAAAAACTTAAATAAAATGGATTGGAGACTTTTCTCTGGAGTATGTTAGAATTGCCAAACTCTGTGATAATAAAGGCTTGGATGAGTACTTGTGGCAGATGAGCTGAATCAGGGTTAACGTGGGCATTGTTAGGCGGGGGAAATGGAGAGTCGATATGGAAATAATTTGGAGAATGTGTAGCTCGAGTGAGTGGTTGATGATTGCATTAAGTTGTTCTCCAGTCTTGGCAATTCACCTGCAGATGTTTAGTCACCATACAAGGAGAGAACATCAGTGTGCTGCTAGTTTGTGGTGTGTTCTCCAAAAGCTTGGAATGTACGTACTTATCAATCAGCTCATTGTTTACTATTACGGATACTCAGTTGTGGTGTAGGGAAGAGGTCGGTTCCCTGATTGGCTGTGCGACAAATTCTGTATGTCGTGCTCTGGAAATTTGCCCACGTTGGCTTATAAATGGGGTTGATGTCTACATGTATGTTTATGGAAAACCATGCATCTAGGAATTCTCTTGCATGTTTGCTTGTGCCACAACTTTCACTGAAACCATGAATGCTGGCGCATTTGAGTTGCCGAGATTGGAGAACAAGACAACCCAACCGGATTGCCTGGATTGGGGAGCATGCCTAATGAGAATAGGTTGAGTGAACTTGGCCTTTTCTCCTTGGAGCGACGGAAGATGAGAGGTGACCTGAGAGAGGTGATGATTGATCGTGTGGACATTCAGAGGCTTTTTCCCAGGGCTGAAATGGCTAGCACGAGAAGGCACAGTTTTAAGGTGCTTGGAAGTAAGTACAGAGGAGATGTCAGGGGTAAGTTTTTTATGCAGAGAGTGCTAAGTGTGTGGAATGGGCTGCCGGAGATGGTGCTGGAGGCGGATACAATAGGGTCTTTTAAGAGACTCCTGGACAGGTACAGGAGCTCAGAAAAATATAGGTAACCCCAGGTAATTTCTAAGGTAAGGACATGTTCAGCACAGCTTTGTAGGCCGAAGGGCCTGTATTGTGCTGTAGGTTTTCTATGTTTCTACAACTAGTTTGAGAACTTTTTTTTTCCTGAAGCTCACCTCAAATTGAAATATAAAATGACACTGTGGACAGTGTGGTTCAGTTTCAGGTATTTGCTAGGGAGAGGTATAAGCACAGTGACCGAGGACCATTAGGTGCTTGGGAACAAAGAGAATAGATTCATTCTTTCCGGATTTGGAAGGAATCTCTGTTCATCCATACTGTGTTTCATAAAGCATGTCTGGGAACTAAGCAACACACACAAAATGCTGGAGGAACTCAGCAGGCCAGGCAACCTCCATGGAAAAGAGTACAGTTGACGTTGCAGGCCGAAACCATTTGGCAGGACTGGAGAAAAAATGCCGAAGTGTAGATTTAAAAGGTGGGGAGCGAGAAACACAAGGAGATAGGCAAGGAAGTGGAGGCATCAAAACTGAGGCAGTGAGATGGAATTATCTGCAAACACATGGAAAAATATTTATTTATCTAGTTAAATAAGGTCATGATAGCGTCTACACTACTGCAAGGCAAGTTGCAGTATTCAAGGCAGTTGAATAAACTGATGCATATTGTTCAACATCTTAATATTTAAATAGAATTAGAATAGTGGTTTAAATGTTCTGAGGGTTTCTGCCAATAACAACCTTTCAGACAGTGAATTCTAAAACCTCTTGACACTTTTGGTGCAGATATATTGCCCCATCTATCCACCAATACTTCCATTAATTTTCTTAATATTGTTCCTGAGTTGCCAACCTCTCCGGTATATGAGATAGATCGTTCTCTTAGATCAGAGGTCGGCAACCTGCGGCTCCGGAGCCACATGCGGCTCTTTGATCTCTGTGATGCGGCTCCCCGTGGTTTGTTAGCTTTTGAAATGTAATTCGAAATTTGAAGATTATGGTGATCTTGTACAATATGAAAACTTTGCGGAGACACCGTTTCCTGGCACATCCGAACCGGCTCACAATTAGCCACCGTTCCGACTAAGGGAGATAGCCTACGGGGGTTTGTGAGTACGTGTCTTTTGGAGCGTCCGCGCCCACGGGGACGGGTTGAGGGAGGCTTTAAAGCGAGGCTGTTTAGTTCGAATAAAGTTACCTTTGACTGCAGTCTTTATTTTAGCGCTGCGTGTAGCGCTACACCGCTACAACGTGTTTTTTATCGCTATTAATATACATCACAACTGCCAATGCCTGACACCCGCCAGTGCGCGCTTTCTTTTAATTCTTCGATCCAAGGTAGGCTACCTATGTAGTAACCTTCAACCCAACGTCTTTTTTTCGGAGTTCAAAATGTTTTTGTTGCATGCAGAAATGTAATTTCGTTTTCTCTGCAGGAGTTCATCAATTTCAAAAATGCAACACATTATAGTTTGTTTATACATAGCATAAAGGCAAAAAAAACCCGTTGTATGCAGTGTTATTTCATTTTGTGGCTCCCAGTGTTTTCTTTTCTGTGGGAAATGGGTCCATATTGGCTCTTTTAGTGGTAAACGTTGCCGACCCCTGTCTTAGATCAAGGGTACCTAACCTGGGGTGCATGGCCCCCTCAGTTAATGTTGGGAATCCATGGCATAAAAAAGATTGGGAATCCCTGTTTTATTTGCACTTCTTATAAACTTGAACTTTTCCATTCATCAGAAACCTCTTCTACTGCTATCACACACCTTCTGTTCTGTATTGACCAGAACTGTACCCAATATTTTAAAAGGTTTTGTTTGGGAGATACAGAAAGTTTCCAACATACTGAAAATTGAGAAAAGAAAAGAAAAATCCTGCATTTTTATAACACCTATCAGAATTCCAGGACATCCTAAAGTATGCATTCAGCAAAAGAGTTTTCATACTATTTACGACAGGAAATATTTTCTTTAGAGTGATAGGGTGAAGATATGTCTCTACTGAAGGCACTGCTTCCCTTCGCTAGCCTGCAAGTCACCCTTGGGCAATGTGTAGCTCCTGCTTAACACCCCAACCAGGGTCATGTGAAGCCATGGGAGCAGGTGGTGCATATCACAAGTCCTGGTTATGCCACCACTGACGCCACGCAGACAATCTCTGAAGAGTATTGATAATGGTTGGGGTCACCAACTTGTAAAGATACTGCCCAGAAGAAGGCAATGGCAAACCCCTTCTGTAGAAAAATCTGTCAGGTACAATCATGGGCGTGTGAAGACGATGATCACCCATGTCATATGACACAACACATAATGAATGAACTACTGGAAACGGGCAAGAATAATACAGTAACTTGCCAAGTTCCCTTCCTTACTTTTTCTCCTACACAGTTCAGGAATATAAACCCCAAGGACTCACAAACTAAGCCAATGCTAACTCCAGTATAAGCTTATATCTTTACTAAAGGGATCAGAATTACCCATTTAATAAATTTATTGACTCACGATGAGAAATTTATTCCTGACCACTCTTGGTAAACACAGAATTGTGGTTCCTCAGTGCATTACACCCTGCTTCAGGAAGTCTTTCTATAAAAGGTAATGGGAATTTCCAAGTAAAATCACTCTACAGAGAATGCAATATAATTACTCAGAAAATTATATATTTTCAAAGAAAAATATTTTGATAGCATTCTCAGTCCTGTTCTGAGATTATATACTTTGGTGTCTCTGGTTCTAATATCCCCGTTCTTATCCTGTAGTCATTATACGTATCTCCCAGTTTCTCAGTTGTCCTGAGAGGGTTTGAGATAGAGGGAATGCAAATGCTGAGGTGTCACAACAAAGTGGGAGACTGACCAACATAAAGAGAACCAACATGTTCAGGTCTACCAATTCCTTTCTCAGATAAACAGTCTGTGAGACTTAGAGATGGCATAAAGAGCTCTGAAGACCTGATCATTGCACTAAGATACCTGGCTAGGCAGCTGTAGCTGTGAAGGTTGAGTGTAGACTTTATGCATGTCTTAATTCTGCAAGGTGGTTTCTCTTCATGTGAACTAGGCTGCCAAATTCCATCCTTAGACATTGCCCCCATGCACCCTTCTCTCCCTCCTCCTCCTCCCATTGCTAGTACCTTGTGGGTTTATTCTCAAACTTATGGTTTCTACAACAAAATAAGACATAGGAGCAGAATTAGGCTTTTTGGCCCATCGAGATCTACTCTACCATTTCATCATGGCTGATCAATTGCCCTCTCAACCCCATTCTCCTACTTTGTCCTAATAAGCGCTCTCACCAATCAAGAACTTAACTGTGCCTGCATCAAATGAATCTTTTTCTACAAACATAACTGAAACAGTATTCATTTAGTCATTTAATTATTATAAAAATATGAAAAGAGAGATAACATTATTTTTCTTGGTTATTGTTTCATTTAATTAGGAGAAGAGGGAGCACGGGAGCTACATGTATCCTCCTACTTCCAAAAGAGCCAAGAGTTTGATGCAGCCAGTCAATATAATCTCCATGAAAAACTTCAAGAGATGTGTAGTGTCCCAACGCCATCGAGTGGAAAATCCTACAGAGTGTAGTGGGTATAGCCTTGTCCATCATGGGTAAAGCCCACCCCACCATTGAGCACATCCACATGAAACATTGTTGCAATAAAGCAGCATCCCTCAACAGGGACCCCCACCACCCAGGACATGCTCTCTTCCCGCTGCTGCCTTCAGGAAGAAGATACAAGAGCTTGAGAAGTCATACCACCAGGTTCAGGAACCTCAACCATCAGGCTCTTGAACCAAACTTCACCCAACTTCATATGATGCATCATTGAAATGTTCCCACAACCACTTTCAAGAACTCTTCATAGCAGGTCCTTGATATTTATTGCTTGCTTATTTATTTATTTGTTTGTTTGTTTATTTATTAATTATTTCTTCTTCTTGTATTTGCACAATTTATTGTATTCTGCACTCTGGTTGAATGCCCCAATTGGACAGTCTTTCATTGATACTGTTACTGATATTATTGTATAGATTTATTGAGAATGCCTACAAGAATATGAATTTTAGGGTTGTATATAATGAGATGTATGTACTTTGATAATAAAATATACTTTGAATTTTCAACTTTCACTATTACGAGAAACTCTCATTCTGTTGCAGATTAGCAGTGTCAGTCAGAACTCAATTGAACCGAGAACTGTCTACCTGTTTTAGGCTGAAAGGAAAAGAATCACCTTTTGATGCACCCAATATTTAGCACTCAATATGCACTTGTTTCTTACCTTTCAGACAAATGTTAAAGCCCAGTTTCTACCATCTAGAGGCTGCAGAATCCCAAGCTCACTGCCACCCAATTGCAATGTTGATTTGTCTTCTCTTCTCTGCAACTCTCTTCAGGCCTGATGATGTACGTCCTGAGCCACAGTTCCTGACACTTCGTCTGTGTTGCTCAATTTCAAAGCCACAGTAGAGGCAAGGAATCAGTAAGAATAAACACAGCCAAATAAATCCTGCAAGAGAATGATCCACAAGCTCAGAACAAAAAAAAAGTTGAAACTTATTAAGTCCCAATTGAAGAAAATTAAAGAATACTGCAAAAATCTCTGAAGTCTGAGTGGCAGGAGGCTGCTTCAGAGCATTGGTGAGTGTTTAGATTAGGCGGTTGGTCCTTGAGCTGCATTTGAACTGGCTATTCACCCAGCAGCTTGATCGCATTGCTCAGAGAAGCTCCAATGCCACATGTTCTGATGTGTCATAACCTCAGTTTGTGGAGCGCTTTCATCACCGGAGGAGAGTCAGAACTGAAATGTTACAACATACTTTGCTCAGTTCCCCTGCTATAGATACTTGCTTTGGTACAAGATCATGGGAAAACCAGCAATTTGAGTATGCCAGCATTGTGAAACAGGAATAATGATAAACCCCATGATATTGCAATGTGATTAAATACATTTAATAATTTACTAAAGCACATCAGTAGGAATGTGCTTAGTAAGTTTTTCAGAAACTCTTCTATTAGTCCAATGTATAAAGTAGAAGACCTCAATGTTGGTCTTTACCCTATCCTAGTACTCTTTCCATAGATCATAGTTGTGCATTCACAAGTACAGCTCCATCCATTGAGATGTATCCCACAACCAATGATCTCACTTTAAAGACTCTTTGTTTTGGTATCTCATGTTCTTTTTATTTATTGCTATTTATTTATATTTGCGTTTGCATAGTTTGTTGTCTTCTGCATTCTACTTGATCTTTCGTTGATCCTGTTATTTTTACTGCTCTGTAGAATTGCTGAGTATGCCTGCAGGAAAACGAATCTCAGGGTTGTATGTGGTGATATGTATGTACTCTGATAATAAAGTTTTACTTTCAACTTTGAGCTTTAGATTCTCTGAAATATGGTTGGATTAGGCTTCACCTTTAATCAGTATAAATACTCTGAGATACAAGGAGAACAATGAAAATGAAAATGGTTCTACCTTTGGGCAAGAGCACAATTGGGCTGTTTAGATGTATTAATAGACAAGAACACAAGAACACCGGAGTAGGAGAGATCCATCAGGCACTGCATGTCTACCCTGCTATTTAATCAGATCAATGCTGAACTCTGCTGACCTAAACTCCTCTCTTGTGCCATTTTCTCCATACCTCTCATTTCCTCGATCTATCAAATATTTACCCACCACCACTATAAATAGCAGATACCACCACCTATCAGAGCAGAGAATACCAAAGATTTCACTGCCCTCTGAGAAGAGAGGTTTTGCCACACATCAGTTCTAAATACCTTGCTCCAATGAATGAGAATCGGAATCAGGTTTAATATCATTGGCTATGTCGTGAAATTTGTTAAATCTGCGGCATAACTACAAGGCAATACATGATAATATAGATAAACAATAATATATTAAATAGTTAAATTAAATAAGAAGTGCAAAAAACAGAAATAAAAAAGTAGTGAGGTAGTGTTCATGGGTTAAATGTCTATTCAGAAATCAAATGGCAGAGGGGAAGAAGCTGTTCCTGAATCATTGAGTGCGTCAGGCTTCTGTACCCCCTTCCTGATGGTCGCAATGAAAAGAGGGGATGACCTGAGTGGTGGAGGTCTTTAATGATGGACGCCACCTTTTTGAGGTATCGCTCCTTGAACGTCTTGGATACTATGGAGGCTAATACCCATGATGAAGCTGACTAAGTTTACAACTCTCTGCACCTTACATTGATCCTGTGCAGTAGCTGTCTCCCATACCAGACGGTGATGCAGCCGGTTAGAATGCTGTCCACGATACATCTATAGAAATTTGCAAGAGATTTGCAATATGACATATCAAATCTCTTCAAACTCTGAATTAAATATAGCTGCTGTCTTGCCTTCTTTATAGCTGCATCAATCTGTTGGGACCAGGTTAGGCCCTCAGAGATTTTAACATCCAGGAACTTGAAATTGCTCACTCCCTCAACTTCTGATCCCTCTATGAGGACTGATGTGTGTTCCCTCGTCTTATCCTTTCTGAAGCACACAATCAGCATTTTGGTCATACTGAGTGTTTCAGATATGTCCCTTTGTTCTCAACTCCCACCAGTGGAACATTGACAAGGCCTTTTAAGATCTTATATGTTTGATTACAACCCAAATCATCACTGGTAAAGCCCTCATGTAAATGAGCACATCTACATGACAGAAAAGCAGCATCCATCATCAGAATCCCCATCTGGTCCATCAGGAAGAAGGTACAGGAGCCTCAGGACTCACACCACCAGGTTCAGGAGCAGTTACTACCCCTCAATCATCAGGCTCTTGCAATAAAGGGGATAACTTCACTTAACTTCACTTGCCCCATCATCGAAATGCACCCCCAATCGATGGACTCACTTTCAAGGACGCTTCATCTCATGTGCTTGATATTTATTGCTTATTTATTTACTATCATTAGTATTTCTTTCTTTTTGTACTTGCGCACTTTGTTGTCTTCTGCACTCTGGTTGAGCGATCAAGTTGTGTGGTCTTTCAGCGATTATGTTATAGTTATTATTCTACAGATTTATTGAGTATGCCTGAAAGGAAAGAGTCGTATATGGTGACATATGTGAACTTTGATAATAAATTTACTTCGTACTTTGAACTTTAAATTCACCTCTCATTGTTCTATACTCCAAGGGTTACAGGCCTAAGTAGCTAGTCGCCCTTGATAAGGAAAATCCTCTAATTCCAGCAAACAGTTTGGTGGATTTCCATTGTACTCTTTCCAATGTCACTATATCTGTTTTGTTTTGTTATGGGGACTATAAATTTCCGAAGGACTCTAGGTGAAACCTCACCAATAACTTGTAAAATTGCAGCAGAATCTTCTTCTTAAAAAGTGCCAGACATAATTTGCCTTCCTAATTATTGTTGGACATGCCTGCTCATTTATTTTGTAATTGTGATGTACTTCATTCACTTCCAGTCTGTCTCCATTTAGATAATAATCTGCATTTTAATTTATCTTACCTCACTTCTCCCCACATCAAAGCAACCTGATGAAGGGTCACAGCCGGAAATGTCGAACATACTCTTCTCCATAGATGCTGCCTGGCCTGCTGAGTTCCTCCAGCATTTTGCGTGTGTAGCTTGGATTTCCAGTGTCTGCAGATTTTCTCTTGTTTGTGATCTGCACATTAAACTCCATTTGCCATTTTACGTCCATTCACTCAATCAATCCATATCTCGTTGTAGGATCATGGTATCCTTGTGACAGATTGCGCTTCCATGTTCTTTCGCAGAATGGGATATATTACGCATTGTTCATCCTCAAGGCCATTAATGCAGAGAGCAAACAATTTGGGTCAAGGTTTGAACCCTGCAGTGCTTCAATAGTTGGTTCCTTTCAATGTGCAAAAGACTGCTGCCGCCGCAGGACGGTGCCTGCATTCGATCAGTCTCTTTCCCTCTCTTGCTCGATGCTGTCGGAGGATAATACTGCAGTCTTGGGTCTTTGGCAAGGTTTACTCAACACAGTTTGTGGATTGGACTCTGCAGTTCATGTTATGACCTGCTTCTGGTTGCTTCTTTTTTTTTTACTGAGAATTGAACAGGGCGCACTGGCTCTGTGACCTGCAGCCAACGAGTGAAACAGCACTAGATTGAACTGAACTGACCAGGACTGTTTTAATGGCTTTGTGGTTTGATGTTTGTATTCTCTGTTTTTTTCACTTGTTTTTTGCTGTTTGCATGATTTGTCAGTTTTTGTTTTGCACCTTGGTGGTTTGATCCTTTTTCTTTGAACAGATTCCATGGTTTTCTTAGTTTTGTGGTTGTCTGTGAGGAAGATGAATCTCAAGGTTGCATCCTCCATACATACTGTAATAATAAATGTACTTTGAATCTTTGAACAGACCCATTTATTCTGTTTCTATGAGAGAAACAGTCTTGAATCCCTTCCTCCAATACAATAGCCTTTTAATTTATATATTAGCATCCTACATACACACTGCTGACTGTCTTTTGGAAACAATAGTCAATAATAAAAGCAATAAAAATTCAGGAAAGAGTTGATTGCCCAGTGAAAGGCAGGAATGAGGTACTCTCTACGCTATGGTGTCATGAGATGAGCACTGTGGTGTAGTTGAGGCATAGAAAAATAGCAAGACAAAGAAAGGAGAAGAAGACATTGATGAAGTTGGACATGACCAAATGACCTGTTTCTTTTTTATAAGTACTTATTAATATTAATATTGATGTTTCAGCCTTTTAACACAGAGGAATGAATATATAAAGCTATGTACTATAATTCTTGGTTTTTACAGGATAGGTATTAGGTGTATTGTCTGAGTGAGAAAATGGGAAATTGCTCCGACTTGACTTCTTGTTTAAAATAAATACTGATAGCTGATAAGACTTGGAGGGCTTCCCACTAATGAAATGCAGCAGAAGGAAAGGGGAGGAAAAAAAAACAGTTCATATAATTTTTCTGACTGTTCTTGAACCTGAAATACTGACACTATTCAGCTTCCCACAGATGTGGCCTGACCTGCAGAGTATTTCCAGCATTTGCTGTTCATGTGGAGTCCAGTCGTCAGTAGGCACTACGGGTGGGACACGGTGGAGCAGCAGGAATGGAGTCAGCCTCTCACACATCAATGATCCATGCAGCTCACAGTCTAGGTCAAGGTCACAATCCAATGGGACAGCCAAGCCTGGTTGAACCCATTCTTCTAGATTTATAATTTCCTTTAAGTGACTTCTGTGTCTACAATCCAACCACTGGTTGGTTCCCAGCAGGCCCATCTACTGGAAAACCTTAAGACTTTTCTTTACCTAAGATGGAGGACTATTTTAGGGAGGTGAGGTGGAGATAAGTCTCTACCAAAGGAGGTGTAAGGTGTTCCTTCCATCCTCTAGCCTGCAGGTCACCCTTGAGCAAGGTGTGGCACCTGCTAATTCCCCGATTATGGTCATGTAAAGCTATGGGAGCAGGTGGTGGATGGTCATGTGAGCAGCTGATACATTTTACAAGCCCTGGTTATGCGACCACTGATGCCAGGCCGACAATCTCTGAAGAGTATTAATAATGGCTGGGGTCAACTATCTTGGAAAGATACTGCCCAGAAGAAGTCAATGGCAAACCGCATCTGTAGGAAAATTTGCCAAGAATAATTCTGGTCATGGAGAGACCATGATGGCCCACACCATATGACATGGCATGTAATGAAGGAATGATTTGTCACTGAGTTTTTATATCATGACATACATCACAAATAAACAGAATCATGAGAAATTAAAATGTTGCTTGCCCCTACAATTTATTATTTTTCTTTTATTGACGTACATCAGGGAGTAGGCCCTTCCAGACCTTGGAGACGTGCTATGCAGCAATCCTCTGATTTAATCCTAACCTAATCATGGGATAACCTACAAAGACAAATCAACCAACCAATCAGTACGTCTTTGGACTGTGGGAGGAAACCAGAGCACCTGGATGAAACCCACACAGTCACAAGGAGAAAGTATAAACTTCTTACAGGCAGTGTGTGCCCAGCTTACTCCCAGACTGTCACTAAACATATCCTTCAAGTCCTGGAGACGCCAGGCAATGTTGGAGCCTCCATAACCACAAGCAATAATCCAGTCAGCCTTCAACTGCCAGTAAGGCTTATTCTGGAATTGAGTTGCTGGCTCATTTTTAAATGTCTTGATGATAGATCTTGGCCCAAAACTTTGAGTATTCATTCCTTCCATAGATTCCGCCCGAATTGCTGAGATCTTCCAGCATTTTATGTGTGTTGCTCCAGATTTCCAGCATTGGCAGAACGTCTTTGTTTATAAATTTGTGTTGCTAATGATTTAACAAAGAGCAGTCTGTATGGAATTCAGCTATTCTATGAAGGAAGAGCCAATGGGCAAATCTACTGTTCGTGATGAATTCATTGTTTTCAGTAGATAATGCTGGAGATACAATGCTCCTAACTGAGAAATGTTTAATCCACAAGGATAGAAGACTGGAAGTCACTATCTGAAAAGGAATTTTATGTGGGAACCATCATCAGACTTAACACCTGCTTGGTTGACTGCTTGAACTTAACTTGTTGTGAGGTTAAGCAGAATAGTTCCTGAATGGCAGGGTGGAGATTTATGTCTTTACCAAAGGAGGTGTTTGCCTCTCCTTCCCTCTGCTAGCCTGCAGGCCACCCTTGGGCAAGGTGTAGCACCTGCATAGTTTCCCCACCTCCCCGCCCACCCCCTCGGGTCAAGTGAAGCCATGGGAGGAAATGGTGGATGGTCGTACGGGCAGCTGGAGCATATCTTTAATTCTGATTGTGCGACCACTGGCACCAGGCAGACAATCTTCAAAGAGTATTGATAATGGCTGGGGTCTCCAATCTTGTGAAGGCATGGCCCAGAAGAAGGCAATGGCAAACCACTTCTGTAGAAAAATTTGCCAAGAACAATCATGGTCATGGAAAGACCATGAACACCCACATCATATGTCATGGCACTCAACGAGCGAATGAAGTTCTGGAGTGAGCCACTGATCTCCTCCCCTACCATTCACCTATGCTTTCATGACCAGGACTCAGTACAGAGTGGGGAAGCAATGAGTAGAGATATTTTGATGACTATTACTTGGACACAGGGTAGAGGAAATTCAAAGGAAAGCATGGATGAATGGGAGGGACTGAACAATGCAGATCTTAAAAATATGCTGCATGAGTACCGCTGCACACATAACTGAGTTGAGTAAATAAAGATAGCAAAACTGCTTTATAGAAAATTATAAACTTAATTCAAAGAACTAATCATATTTTTAGATGAAGTGGCAGTCAAGTAAACAGTAAGAGGATTGTTTTTTCTGAGAGGTTCCTTCATTCCCAGAGTTTTTCTGCAGAAACATTGAGGCAGGCAGCTGAGTTGGGTATCAGGAGAGGAAGGAGCAGCCTGGTATTCTGGTCAGATTTCAGTACAATGCATCCAGAATATCTAAACAGAGGGATGGGGGCGGGGGGGAGAACTCTCATAACAATTATCTGAGCTTGAAGGAGCAGACATTTAAAGACTCAATGCACTGGAGACAAGTCCTTCGGAACGAGCTGATAGGAAGTCAGTCAACACTTTAACAGAGTCAGCAAGAAGGCTGGGTTCCACCCGAGCACTGGCCTTTAAAACAGTCATTTCCAGAGAGATACAGAAGGGTTTTGATGAAAGGCTGGAGTGTGTTGATAAGGATGTTACTTTTTCTTTAAAGATAAAGATTGGTGCCAAGGAAAAAAGGGGGAATTTTTGTCCTGTTTTATAATGATAGCCTCTATCATCAGGTCTCTTTCATTGTAAAACAGAAGCAAAAGAGCAAAGTAGCTTTTATTTCCTTCTAAAGGAAGTGTAAAATTATCTATTATACTGCAAAATCAAACTGGTTCATGCCTCTTTCTATAAATTACAGTGGCTTATAGCTTCCCTTATCAGGTTTGCCCTCTTTTTCTAAGCCAGTTACATCATCAAAGCGCAGACAGTTCTTCCAACGCTCTCTAGGATAGAGTTCCTTCTGCATTCTGCTCACGTTGGGCAGCTTGAAGCCAAGTTGCTTATCTGCTAAAGCACTACTGCATTGTGGGACAAAATCTCTCTCCCTTGCTCTCTCTCTCTCTCTCTCTCTCTCTCTCTCTCTCTCTCTCTCTCACCCCCTCTCACTCTCCTCTCCCTCCCTCTCTCTCTTTCAGTGTCTTTCCCTCTCTTTCTCTTTTCCTCTCTCTCTCTCCCTCCCTTCCCTCCCTCTCTCTCTTTCTCAGTCTCTTTCCCTCTCTTTCTTTCTCTTTTCCACTCTCTCTCTCTTTCTTTCTCTTTCTCTTTTCCTCTCTCTCTCCCTGTAGGAGAAACAACCTTGGTGACCTTGCCTTCTGGCGCTCTGCGCATTGATCTACACCGAGTATTGCTAGCTGTTATTACTTTTTCATCTTATAAACTATGTATCTCATAGTCACTCGAGGCCTTGAGGCACATGTGGGGTTGGGGGGTGATGGAGAGATGAACGGGTCAGAGTGGTGAGGGTGGTGTGGAAACAGAGGAAAGAAAGGAGGGACCTCCTATACAATTTAAATAGTTAACCCCAACTGCTTCAATATAAAGTTCAAAGTACATATATAACCCTGAGATTAATTTTCTTGCAGGCATATGCAATAAATATATTGAATAATAACCATAACAGAATCAATGAAAGACTTTACCAACTTGCATTTTCAACCGGTGTGCAAAAGACAACAAACCATGCAAATACAAAAGAAAATAAATAGAAATATTAAATAACTCAATCCAGAACTGAGAAACATCAGTTATACACAAGGATGACAGATGCTTGAAATTCATTCTCTTGGAGTAGAAAAGTCTAAGGATAAATTTAAAAGGATTATTTAAAGCCATGAGGATATTTGATTGATGCACCATCAATAACTCACGGAGACGTGAGGCGAGTTATAGGCTTTTATTGGCTGGAAGAAAGAACAAGCAGCAAGTGACCACCACACTACATCTTGGAGACTGAGGCTGGGGCAGTGTCTCCAATCGCCTTTATACCAGGGACCATGGAAGGAGCCACAGGAGCAGTCAGCGGCGGGGGGGGGGGGGGGGGGGGAGGGGGGGCGTGTCCAGACAGGTATATGTAGTTCACCACATTGATAGAGGAAATATAGTAAGCCTTTCTGTGTAGAAAGAAAGATTAGCTCTGTTTGACACATGTACATCACAACATCAGAACATACAGTGCAATGGTTTCTTTGCGTCAATGACCAACACAGTCCGAGGATGTGCTGAGAGCAGCCCCTAGGTACTGCCATTTTTCCATGCCCACAACTTACTAACCCTAACTCGTATGTCTTTGGAATGTGGAAGGAAACCGGAGCACCTGGAGGACAGTCAATGTGCTGAGAGTGCGTCAGGAGATGGTGACATGCTTCCAGAGCCAACATAGTATACACATAACTTACTAACCTGTACGTCTTTGGAACATTGGAGGGAAGTGGAGCATCAGGAGGTGACCTGTGCACTCATGGCGAGGATGTACAGACAATGGCGGGAATTGAACCCTGACAGCTGCCCCTGTAAGTGTTACACTGGCCATTATGAAACAGTGCTGCCGTCATATTGCAAGGGAGTTTCAGCCATGAGACGAGGAAGAGGGGGAGGGTGGTAATACAGTGCTGATTCAGTAGACTAGACCCAGAGATAGCAATATTGAGGAGAGGATGAGTAGACTCAGACTGTAGTCTCAAGAATTTAGAAGGATTAAAAGATAACATTCCAAAATGTACAAAATTCTTAAGGTGTTGACACACTGGATACACGAATGACATTTCCCCAACTGTGGATTCTAGGATCAATTTCAGAAGTAGGATTAGCAATGAGGAGGAAGTCTTCACACAAGTGTGGCAGAACTTCTGTCTCAGAGGGTTATAAAGGCTCAGTTGTTATGTTCTCTCACACTGTCAGTTGTTGTGATATGAAATGCATGCCTGAAAATGACCAGGTTCATTACTGACCTTCAGAACTATACTGGAAAACAAAAGAGTTGCTGAAGTGTAAAAAGAGAGCATTAGAAACTCTTAAAATTATCAAGGGCATTTCAGGTACAGAGAATTCTTTTATTCTACGTCAATGATAGCAGATATTATTTCTTATTATTCTGCTCCAAATAATTCCAGCTTTTCAGTCACGTTCTCATGGTTCTGATGGGACACTTGTTGAAAACATCCTTTGTTCTGATACTTTTCAAACTACCTCAAGATGGCCAAAGTTTGCAATTTCATCTCAATGGCTAAATCCAATAGAAACTGAAAGTCACTGTTCCAATCTGAAATCAACATAAAAAAACACAATAAATCCCACATCTAACTTTTAAGAATGCAAGGTTACCTAAAGTAGAGTCATTTGGAAGTTTGCCTGAGCAGACTTCCCCGGTCTGATGACCAAAATAATTTGGTTTCTCCTGGTAGTGCTGGCTTGATTCCCGTTTGCAATTCTAGCATAAGTTGCTGAATTCCTCCAGCATTTTGTGTATGATGCTCCACCATACAATTGTGTATCTTAAAACTACCTTCTAAAGCAGAGGTTCACAACTTTTTTTGTGCCATGCACCGATACCATTAAGCAAGGGGTTTGTGGACCTCAGGATGGGAACCCCTGTGTTTACACACTAACAAATCAGCACTGCTTGGAAGTACAATTTCTCATGAGTTTGCAAAAATTTCTATATACTACAAGTTTTTGTAACACATTGGTCGCACATGACTGCATGGTCAGACACCAGTAATCGCATTGTCAAGCTCGCCCATGACACTGCAGTTGTGGAGCTCATCATTAAAAATGATGAGACTGCCAACAGAGAAGTGGAAGAGCTCGAGGCCTGCTGCTAGGCAAAAATTCTCCTCCTCAATGTCAACAAGTCAGAGAAGATGCTTATTGACTTCAGGAGAACTCACCCACCTCTTTACATCAGTGGCACAGTCATGGAAAACGTGAGCAGTTTCAAACTCCTGGGAGTGCACATTTCGCACAAGCTCTCATGGTCCCATGGCACATCCCACACACAGAGTCAGAAAAGCCCACCAACACCTCTACTTTCAAAGGAGACTGAAGAAACCTGGACTAAGCACACCTATAATCACATCATTCTACAGAAGAGCAGTAGAGAGCATCCTGACAAGCTGCACCACTACACGGTACGGAAGCTGCACAGTGGCAGCCAGGGAGGGTCTACAGTGGTTAGTCAAAACTGCCCAGTACATCCTACCCACCATCAGAGGACATATACCCAGCTCCAATAACACCCTGCTCTTTGACTGCCATCAGGGAGGAGGCTATGTAGCATATATGCCAGGACCACCATCATTATATATGCAGTGTTTCAGGGGATCATGGCCAGTGACCATGATTGTTCTTGGAAAATTCCTCTACAGGAATCGTTTGCCATTAATTACTTCTGGGTCATGTCAGGGCGACCGAACACAAAAACAATTACTGTCCCTAAGCAGTGAGGCTGATCAACACTTCCTTCCCCTAACCCACCACTCCGCACCTCCAATCACCACTGCTTCATTATTTCCTGTCAGTCACATTATGTACAGACACCCTTGCGCCTAGTGTCACTTTATGGACTTGCAATCAATCTATGTATATAAGCTTACTATTTATTTATATTTATTGTGCTTTTTATTAGTATTGATGTGCTCTTTACCTTTTGTGCTTTTTTTGGGCTGTATCCAATCTGGAGTAACAATTATTTCATTCACTTTTACACTTGTGTACAGGAATGACATTAAATAAACTAGGGATCTTGAACATGTTCATTTTAGGAAGATCTATTTGAGTTTCACACATGGGTTGATTTGAAATAGGGGGGGTAGTTCCTACCTATTCTCATGATGTTGTGTGACATTGATCTCCATACCTAAGCCAGAATGTAGTTGCCACAGTGAAGATTTGGCTAAATCTGGGAAACCGTTGCACTTTTGTCTGCCTTCACCAGAATATAATGGTTCAAGAATGCATCTGATTGTCAGCTACTTAAGGTAGCTGAATAGATTGTGTAGGCATTGGTAATGATCTTTCAAGAACCAGTAAATTCTGGCATGATTCCGAAGGACTGGAAAATTCCAAAGGTCACTCCAGTCTTCAAGAAGGGAGGGAGGCAGAAGAAAGGAAATTATAGGCCAGTTAGCCTGACCTTAGTGGTTTGGAAGGTGTTGAAGTCAATTGTTAAGCAAGAGGTTTTGGGGTACTTGGAAGCACATGATAAAACAGGCCAAAGTCAGCATGGTTTCCTTAAGGGGCAATCTTTCCTGACAAATCTGTTGGAATTCTTCGAGGAAATAGCAAGCAGGATAGACAAAGGAGAATCAGTGGATGTTGTGTACTTGGATTTTCAGAAGGCCTTTTGACAAGGTGATGCACATAAGGTTGCTCAGTAAGATCAGAGTCCATGGTATTACAGAAAAGTTGCTAGAGTAGATTGTTGTGAGGCAAAGACTGAGAATAAAGGGAACCTTTTCTGATAGGTTGCTGATGACTAGTGGTGTTCTGCAGAGGTTGGTGTTTCAACCAGTTCTTTTTACACAAAATGTCAATGATTTGGATGTTGGAATTGATCATTTTGTGGCCAAGTTTGCGGATGATACGAATATAGGTGGAGTGGTAGGTAGTGTTGAGGAAGCAGGAGGGCTGCTGAAAGACTTAGATTAGGAGGATGGTCAAAGAAGTGGCAGATGGAGCACAGTTTCGGGAAGTGTATTTTAGGAAAATAAATAAAAGGGGAGAAAATCCACAAATCCGAGGTGCAATGGGACTTGGAAGTTCTTGTGCAGGTTGAGTCAGTGATCAGGAAGGCAAATATAGTGTTAGCAGTCTTTTCCAAAGTGCTAGAATACAAAAGCAAGGATGTAAGGCTGGGGCTTTATAAGGCACTGGTGGGGCTTTCTTGGGGTACTGTGAGCAGTTTTAAGCCTCTTTTTTAAGAAGAGGTGTGCTGACATTGGAGAGGGTTAAGAAGAGATTTACAAGAGTGATTGTGGGAATGACAGGGTTAACATATGAGGAGCATTTGATGGCTCTGGGCTGGTACCCACTGGAAATGAGAAGAATAGGGGGGGATCTTTTTGAAAACTATCGAATGTTGAAAGGCCTAGATAGAATGGATGTGGTGGGGATGTTTCCTATAGTGGGGGAGTCCAGGACCATATGCCACAAC
This sequence comes from Hypanus sabinus, assembly GCF_030144855.1. Classification (NCBI taxonomy): domain Eukaryota; kingdom Metazoa; phylum Chordata; class Chondrichthyes; order Myliobatiformes; family Dasyatidae; genus Hypanus; species Hypanus sabinus. Next base: position 83,635,985 of record NC_082718.1, read on the forward strand.
TACAGATTAGAGGGACGTCCATTTAGAACAGAGATGAGAAGGAATTTCTGCCACCAGAGAGTAGTGAGCCTATGGAATTCATTGCCATATTCAGCTGAGGACGTCAAGTTGTTGGGTGTATTTGAGCCAGAGGTTGATAGGTTCTTGATTAGTCAATGCATGAAAGGTTATGGGGAGAAGGCAGGAAAATCAGATTGAGAGGGAAAGGGATTAGCCATTATCAGATGGCACAGCAGACTTGATGGGCTAAATGACCTAATTCTGCTCCTTTGCCTTATGGTCTGAAGGGCAGATAGGTCTGTGGAATGACATCTGGCCTTACAGAAATAAAAGCAAATAGTAATTCCCTTCTCTAACCTCTCCATCTCAATACTTGCTGATCTAGGCCCAGTATAAGGGTGACTCAGGTACACATATTTCCTTCGAAGTTGCATTGCTCAACACTTAATGATCCCTTATCATGCAAGACATTTGCTCTCAGTGGCATTTTTTGTTTTTCTTTTAATATATTTTACCTCAAATGTTTAAGGTTTCCCCAAGTGAAAATTATTTTGATTTCACAGAATTTTTTGGTGGCACGGTAGAATATTGGTTACTGATTAGCACAACGCTTTACAGTACCTGTGACCTGGGTTCAATTCCCGTCACTGCCTGAACGGAGCCTATACGTTCTCCCTGTGACTGCGTGGGTTTCCCCCCACAGTCCAAAGATGTACCAGTTGGGAGGTTGATTGTACATTGTAAATTGTCCTGTGATTAGACTGTGGTTAAATCAGGGGTTACTGGGTGGTGCGGCTTTAAGGGCCCAAAAGGCCTTTTTAATGCTGTACCTCAATCAATAAGTGAATGAATAGATACTTTTATTGTAATATTTCCCTCTGAAGTAAGAATCCACTTGGCTAATTGTTTCTGAGTTTATTCTCATTCGTGTGCAGATCAGAGTTCGGGACTCCATCAACTTGTTGAATTACTCAGAACTGTTTTGACGTTCCAGGTGAGTCCATTTCTCAATTTATCTATGAAGTTTTCTTTCACTTGAAAGACATGATCAATTGTCACAATCAAAACTCTTTTTGTTTCCATCTGTGGAAATATATTTCTCTAATTCCTCTAAAAACTTTTACCAGGAATTGTTACATTTAGTCATTACTCAGGCTCACTTGTTAAACATATATATTATTCATTTAAATCTTATATATTTACAGATTCAGTACATAATAAGCCCTTCTGGCCCTTCGGGTTGCGGTGCCCGACATCTCCCCTATTTAACATTAGCCTGTTCATAGACCAGTTTACAGTACAATGACCAACCAGCCTACTAAATGGTACATCTCTGGACAATGGGAAGAAACCAGATTACCAGGAGAAAACACATGCATTCCACGGGGAGGATGTGCAAACTCCTTACAGAGGACGCCAGGACTGTACTCCGAACTCCGATACCCCGAGCTGTAATAGCAACACACCAACTGCTACACTACCATGGTGCCCATAAGCCTTTCAACTATTTTTCCTTTCCACTAAAAATCAGAATAGATTGATAAATCTTTTAGTCTCTTAAAGGAACATGTTTCCTGGTGTGATATTAAAGCTCAAAATAAATTTATTATCAGAGTACATATATGTCACCATATACAACCCTGAGATTCATTTTTTTGCAAGCATACTCAATAAATCCAGTAACAGAATCATAACCACAACAGAATCAATGAAAACCCACACCAACTTGGGCATTCAACCAGTAAGCAAAGACAACAAACTGTGCAAATACAAAAATAAATAAATAAATAAATAAATAAATGAATGAATGAATAAATGAATGAATGAATGAATGAATGAATGAATAAATCAGCAATAATATTGAGAACATGAAATGAAAAGTCCTTGAAAGTGAGTCCATAGGTTGTGGAAACATTTCAATGACGGTCAAGAGAAGCTGAGTGAAGTTATCCACTTTGGTTCAAAAGCCTGATGGTTGGGTGTAGTAACTGTTCCTGAACCTGGTGGTGTTGAATCCTGAGCCTCCAGTACCTTCTTCCTGATGGCAGCAACGAAAAAAGAGCACATCTTGGTTAATGGGGTGTCCCTGATGAAGGATGCTACTTTTCTGAGACAATGCCCTGTGCAGATGTGCACAATCGTTGGGAGGTCTTTACCCATAATGGACTGGGCCGTATCCGCTACCTGTTCTGGGATTTTCTGATCAAAGTCATTGGTGTTTCCATACCAGGATGTGCTGCAGCCAGTCAATACCCTCTCCACTACACATCTGTGGAAGTTTATCAAGATTTTAGATGGCAGGTCGAATCTCCTAAGAAAGGTTCATAATCTATAAATACTCTTTGTGTCAGTCACAAATATTTTAGACAACAGTAGTTTCAAAACAAATCACTGATAACTTTTTCTGAGGTTGAATTTTTGTCATTCAGTACTTCCCTTCTTTCCCCTACCAAAATGCTATCAAACCATCTCGACATTTTGCCAACTGTTACACACGTTTTAGGTTTCTTAGCCGCACTTAGTTGAGGCATTGTCAGAATCAGAATCAAAATCAAGGAATTATCACTGGTATGTGCCATGAAATTTGTGTTTTGTGGCAGCAGTACAATGCAATATATAAAAATAATTATACTGTTTGTTTGTTCATTATGTGCCATGTTGTATGATGTGGGCGATCATGGTCTCTCCTTGACTGTGATTGGTCTTGGCAAATTTTTCCACTGAAGTGGTTTTCCGTTTCCTTCTTCTGTGCGGTGCCTTTACAAGACAGGTGACCCTAGCAATTATCAATACTGTTAAGAGATTGTCTGCCTGGTGTCAATGGTCGTATGACCAGGACATGTGATATGCACCAGCTGCTCACACAACCATCCACTACTCCCTTGGCTTCTGTGACTCTGATTGGGGGGCTAAGCGGGTGCTACACCTTATCCAAAGGTGAACTGCAGGCTAGCAGAGAGAAAGGGCACCTTCCACCTTCTTTGGAGTTGTATTTCCACACTGTCACCCAAATTTATACTGTAAATTACACAAATAAAGAGAATAATGAATTTGTATTTTTGGGCTCATGGACTGTTCAAAATACGACAGCAGAGGGGAAGAAGAAGTTATTGCTTAAGTGCTGAATGTGTGCCTTTAGGCTCCTGTACCACCTCGCCAATTAATGATAAGAAGAAGGCATGTCCTGGATGGTGAGAATCCTTAATTGTGGATGCTGCCTTCTAAAGGTATCACCTCTTGAAGGTATTCTCAGTGGTGGGAATCTTTGATGGAGCTAGTTGAGTATCAGCCTCTTTTGATCCTGCATATTGGACCGTCCGTACCAGCTTCTGATGCAACCCGTCGGAATGGTCTCCTGTAGAAATTTTCAAGAGTTTGTGATGGCGCACCAAATCTCCTCAAACACCTAATGAAGTACAGAATTGGCATGCCTTCTTTGCGATCACATTAATGTGTCGTGGCCAAGACCAACCCTCCAAGCCTTTGATGCTCAGGAACCTGAAGCTGTTCACGCTTTCCACTGCTGATTCCCTGATAAGGATTGGTGTGTGTTTTCCTGACTTCTCCCTCCTGAAGTCCACAATCAACTATTTAATCGTATTTTCTCAAATTCATTGATATCTGTTGTCATGCCAGCTTCCAAAAATCTAGTTACATTAGTATTTTCCAAAAGATACAAATCCTGTCAGTTTTACTGTATGTTCACCCTTTCCTCTGATACTTGAAATGCTCATGTACAACCTTCGCTGAAAGGCTCTCTAGCATTCTCTCATCAGGGAGGTGAGGCTAACTGGTCCAGAGATTCTCTGGATTTAAATTCTTCTTTATTGCAAATGTCAGCTAGTAACATTTACATGTTAGTTCTTTGATCTCAAAGTTCAATGTTCTGAGTACATTTATTATCAAATTATGTCTGTTTTATACAACCTTGAAATTCGGCTCCTTACAGCAATCACAAACAAAGAAACCCAATAGAAAGCAGAAGGCAGTCAATGTGGAGAGAGAGAGAGAGAGAGAGAGAGAGAGAGCGCTAAATCGTGCAAACAAAAGTGCAAAACGACCTTCAGAACGGAAGTTCATGAAAGTAAGTCATAGGCATGAAGCCAAGCATCACTGCAGCCAATTCAGGAGCCCACAGTTGCAAGCCACACCTTCCTTTTCTGGAAGGGTCTCAGCCCGAAACGTCGACAGTGCTTCTCCTTATAGATACTGCCTGGCCTGCTGTGTTCCACCAGCATTATGTGTGTGTTGTTGTTTGAATTTCCAGAATCTGCAGATTTCCTTGTGTTTGCTTCCTTTTTTGATCTCCTTTACTTTGTAAACTTCTTGGAAAGCTGAAACCAAATAATCCCATTCCTTGCTTATACTCACTTGCTGCCCATTACACCATTGGTGTTTAGGGCAGCAATGACAGTCCTCCATCTCTTGTGGTGCTCAGGGCTTCCTTCATTATGTCAGTAGCTTCTCGGTTTTCACTACTGTCAGTCACACATGTCCCAGGCGGAGACTCAGGAGTACCTTCACACTCAGATGCAGAAATTGACCTGAGATGAGCACCCAAACCTGGAGGAGTAGTGGATCACTATTAGTCTGGCCTTTACCCTTTGACCTGCTTGGCATAGGTGACCCTACCAAGAGCTAAAGCATATATCCCTGATTCCAGCCAACATTCTTGGGTCATTCAGGCACACAAGCCTCCAGACCATGACAAGGTTGCAGGCACCACACTTTAATTACCAAAACTTGTTTGTCCTTTTTGTTCAGGAATGAATCCTGTTTTATTTGACCTCCTTCACTCACTGTTGCAAAAACCAAACTCTGGCTTGGAGCTTTATTCTCTTTACAAGTTTATCAATCACCTAAAGAAACAAGGGAATAACTTATCGGCAATATGATTGAACAATTTTGGTCACCTGACTTCCACTTTACCTTGGTTACTTACTCTGTCTGAGTTAAGTTAAAACTTCCTAAGTATTTATTGTATTACGGCCTGCTTATCTCTTACCTTTGGTAATACATTCTTTGCCAATCATTTGTAGGATTCACTATCTGTCCCACACTTTGATTCCTTGTGAAATACATTTGCTTATTTCAAATGATTCTTTAAAGCTTCTTCTTAACCACTGTGGGCCAGGTCTTACAATACTTCCTCCTTTAAGTGGATTATGTTTCCTCTCCCTGCCTTGAATAAAAAGCTTAAATCCAATCCATTTTTTCCTTTCACGCTTCTATTTTTAAGCTGAGTTTCCTGATTAATATCAACCATTCAGGCTCAATTTTCCAATGCTTTATGTATTGGTGATCGACTGTATTAACTCTGACTGACCACAACTTCTTCCTCACTCAATCCTGCTCACAAATCAGGCCGCAGACAGCTTTGACTTCCAGTTACTTATGTGAATCATGTCCTGACAGGGCCGAATAGTTGAACACAAAAGGAGTGTGGGCTCTCACTAATAAATAATGTGAATAATGGCTCTTTCCATGCAGCCCAACTCTGGACCCAGTCTGCTGGACAATATCTTCATACATTTTATAATGTCTGGTTAGATGGGAAGGGAAAAGTTCCTTCTTTCACATGAACATTCTTCATCTACAGATGCTAAGAAATTTGAAGCCCTTTCCTGTGTGTGCCGTTGTTCAGAATATATTTTAAGATATTAATAGTTGTGAACTTACTGCCTGTTATACTGCTGGCATTTAGGGCAGCAAAGAAGGTCCTCTGTCTCTATCTGTCCTTGACCACTCAGATAGAGAAGGGTTCTTCATTGCTGTTCCTGCAACAATCTTGTTTAACCAGTCGGGGTTGTTAGCCCTGAGCTGAACCCCCAAACCTGGAGGACCAGTTGACCACTCTTAGTCTGGCCTCTACCCTTTGACCTGTTTGGCATGGGTGATCCTACCAAGAGCCAAAGCATAAAGCCTTGACTTCAACCAACTTCCCAGTCACTGAGCACACAGACCTCCAAACCATGGCAAGGTTGTGGTCCTCTTGGAGGAGTTGTGAACTGATGAGTCAAAATCCATCCCAGTTTTCTCAGAGGTAGAATTGAACTTGCACAAGAGATTTAGGAAACACTCTTGTGAAAGATGAAGGACAACTAGAAATGTGTGAGAAAGAAAGAGCACTCTAGATTTGATAGGGTTTAGTGCCAAAGATTTTTCAATAGCTCCTCATGTGCTAAAGTTTAGATCCTCTGAACTATAATGATCATTCAGCTAAAATATACATGATTATGAATGCCCTCTTTAATCCCCTTCCTTTAATTCAGTTGGGAACTATTCAGCTCCACTGTCTCTCCTCAGTAGTGTCCATCCACTGCACCACCCTAGTGCCATTAAACTCCTCCGCAATGACTAAATCTCCTCATGTGCCTGTACAGTCAACTTCAGCTTTCCCTGGTCTCCATCTTTGATTCTTCTCTGTTGATCATATATCATATTTCCATGTGTTTTCACTGATTTGTGTTGGGATGTTTCGATGGGAGTCTCCTGATAAAAATGAAGTTAATTCAGTTCGCCTACAAATCAGGGTTCTTAGATAGTTTCTGCCTTCAGAAAATACAACTGAACATAGAACATAGAATGGTACCACACAGGCCATTTAGCCCACAATGTTGTGCTGAACCCACAAAAAAGCAAATCCAAAACATCCAAACACCAATCCTTCCATGTCTATATCTCTCTATCTTCCTGTGCCTATCCAAACATCTCCATAAAGCCTATAAGGTGTTTGCCTCTACCACCATACCAAGCAATGCATTCCAGGCATCCACCACTCTGAGCAAAAGAATTACCTCTCACATCCCCCTTTGAACCTACCTCCATTCCCCTTCAATGAATGCCCCCTGGTGTTAGAATATTGAGTGGAAATAAGCACGCTTTGACAAGTTTTGAAGAATTCTTCTTCAAGTTTAAGGAAAGCAAAATAAAAGGCCTGAAGGTCTCAGCAAGGACAAAAGCTTCAAAGCTTAATAGAGATAGAAGGTATCCCTTCAAAATCTTGCAATTTTGAATTCCTGAAAGAGCATCATGCATACCTACCAAAGTTCAAGGTTCAAAGTAAATTTGACACCATATACACCCTGAGATTCATTTTCCTGAGGGCATGTAGAATAATAACTATAACAGGATCAATGAAAGATCAGCCAGAATGTTGAAGACAACAAACCAGTATCAGAATCAGAATCAAGTTTATTATCACCAGCATGTGTCATAAAATTTGTTAACTTAGCAGCAGCCATTCAATGCTATACATAATAGAGATGAAAAAAACAAAATAAAATAATAGTAACAATAAATAAATAAGTAAATCAGTTACAGTATACACATATTGAAAAGATTAAAAATCGTGCAAAATACAGAAATAATACATATTTTAAAAAGTGAGGTAGTGTCCATGGGTTCAATGTCCATTTAGGAATTGGATGGCAGAGGGGAAGAAGCTGTTCCTGAATCGCTGAGTGTGTGCCTTCAGGCTTCTGTACCTCCTACCTGATGGTAACAGTGAGAAAAGGGCTTGCCCTGGGTGCTGGAGGTTTTTACAATGGATGCTGAGTTTTCTGAGACACCACTCCTTGAAGATGTCCTGAGTACTTTGTAGGCTAGTACCCTAGATGGAGCCAACTAAATTTACAAACTTCTGCAGCATCTTTCAGTCCTGTGCATTAGCCCCTCCATACCAGACAGTGATGCAGCCTGTCAGAATGCCTTCCATGGTAGATCTATAGAAGTTTTTGAGTGTATTTTTTGACATACCAAATCTCTTCAAACTCCTAATGAAGTATAGTCGCTTTCTTGCCTTCTTTATAACTGTATTGAAATGTTGGGACCAGGTTAGATCCTCATAGATCTTGACACCCAGGAACTTGAAACTGCTCACTCTCTCCACTTCTGATCCCTCTATGAGGATTGGTATGTGTTCCTTCATCTTACCCTTCCTGAAGTCCACAATCAGCTCTTAAGTCTTATTGACATTGAGTGCCAGGTTGTTGCTGCACCACTCCATTAGTTGGCATATCTCACTCCTGTATGCCCTCTTGTCACCATCTGAGATTCTACCAACAATGATTGTATCATCAGCAAATTTATAGTAGGTATTTGAGCTATGCCTAGCCACACAGCCATGGGTATATAGCTAGTAGAGCAGTGCGCTAAGCACACACCCCTGAGGTGCGCCAGTGTTGATCATCAACGAGGAGGATATGTTATCACCAATTGCAGAGGGAGGTACAGAGGCCCAGGTTCCGCAACTTCTCAATAAGGATTGAGGAAATGATGGTATTAAATGTTGAGACTGCGCCTGCCATTGACCTATTCTGGCAATAGGCAAATTGCAATGGTCCAGGTGCTTGCTGAGGCAGGAGTTCAGTCTAGTCATGACCAATCTCTCAAAGCATTTCATCACTGTTGATGTGAGCGCTACTGGGCGATAGTCGTTAAGGCAGCTCACATTATTCTTCTTAGGCACTGGTATAATTGTTACCTTTTTGAAGCAAGTGGGAACTTTCCCCCTTAGCAGTGAGAGGTTGAAAAAGTCCTTGAATACTCCCACCAGTTGGTTGGCACAGGTTTTCAGAGCCTTACCAGGTAGTGCAACGGGACCTTCCATGCACTGTGCAAATGCAAGTATGAATAATAAGCAATAAATAATGCAAACATGAAACAATGGGATAAAGAGTCCTTAAAGTGAGATTATTGGTTATAAGAAGATTTCGATGATGGGGCAAATGAGTGAAGTTATCCCCTTTTATTCAAGATCCTGATGGTTAAGGGGTAGAAACTGTTCTCCATCTTTTACCTGCAATACATGAGGCAGACATTATGTTTCAATCATCTGTTTATATGTCTGCCCAACTATACCCCATCATATGCTTTGTTTCAGGTCAGAGCCCATTTGTCCTTTACATACAACATCCCCAGGTGTTCCTTCAGGTGAGAAGTGCTTAAAAATAGATGTTGCTTTGCCATTAGTGTTGATACTATGCACAGTGCTGTTGGTCATCTCGTTCAACAGTAAAATGTCTCTATCTCTGCTGGTTAAAGTGCGAACTTGCTCATTGGCAAGATCAAGGGGAGGAAAGCAAAATCAATACCTTATTATCCATCAACTGTGATGTGACTGTATTTCTGCTGCCTTGGGCAAACAATAGATTTTTTTGTCTGTGTTGTATGTTCCGTGTACGTGTGTGTGTGCATGAGAGAAATGGACAATCTGAGTCTATGTGTATATGCATTGTGTAAAGTGTGTATATTTGCAACTGTTTTCTATATATGAGTTTTTAAATCTATGAATATGCATGTGAATATAACTCTGTGTGTTTGTGAGAATTACTGTCACAACCACGGGGTCTGCTGCAGGGTCTGTGCACCAGTGCAGGTGGACTGAACAATAGGGTTGGCAATTGCACTCATGAGTATGTTCCAGCTAATTACTGTTTCATCATGGTATTTAACTCCCTTCTTTTCATTCTAGTCTTACCAAAGCTTAACCAAAAGTACAGGAACATTTACTCTCCTTGTTTACTCTCATCCTTGTCCGGGAAAGAGGTCTACTATTTCGACTGTCGCTCTCAAGGACTGATATCCATTTGGTATTTAGTTATTGCTTTCAGCCACCATGTTGGCGTTACCTTTCAGTTTGAGAGGTTAGTTAATGGCCCTGTTGGCCCATCATTTAGTGTTTTTCTTTTCCGTTAAAGTGTGCAAAGTTCTCATTAAAGTCAGCGACCTGTTGTCTCACTTCAGTGTCTCTCTCTCTCTCTTTCTCTCCACACTTGGGCCATATCTGAAAACCCTGACGTTTACATTAACATAAATATGGGTGGGTACAGAAGAGCATACACAGATCTGTGTGCATACAAATAAAGAAATGAAGTTGGTTGTACTGCATGTTCCACCGAGGCAGCAAATGAGGAATGTGAGAGTAAGAGGTTACTGGGTAAGTAATCAGGAGCAGATTGAGGAATCAACACTAACAGGACTGAGTAAACAAAGAAGAGAGTCCAAAGGAGTCAGTTTCCAAAACAGGAGAAGAAGGTATCATTGAGTTGGGTCTTCCAGGTCTGGGAACAACCTAGAGTTACAGCAGTCAATAAGGCTGGAAGTTCACGAGGTGCCCAGCCATTTGTTCTATCACTACCTCCACTAGCCTGTCCTGTATCATTAAACAAACACCATTTCCACGGCAGTGAAATGAACAACTGTGGAGAGTGATGGGCTGATCAGCATCTACTCCAAGTACTAAGCAATCATGAGTCCACCCAACTGGAAGTACATGTTCTTCCTGACTGCCGGCTGACACATGTTCAGATCTTAACCTGGCTCCCTTTCACCTCATTGACCTCTGCTGCAAGGCATAACTCCAGGTGAGGGATAAATGACAGCTGGCTGTGATTGTGATGGGAGGCCATTGGTGAGGATGGTAAAACCCCAGCTGCTGAAGTATCTGAGGCTGGAATCGAGACATGACTTCAAGACTGAGCTGAGACTGGGGTTCTTGACTAGATGATAGACGAGAATCCAAACAAAGCAGAAATCGCAGGCTGAACCAGAGTTGAGCTTGAAGATTGAGGACCCAACCTGCGTTCAGGTACTCTTTAAGTATCCAAATCATGGCGCCAAAACATGGTTGTCAATTAGCGGAGCAGGACTGAATTTTTAAAGGAGATGTGCCAGTTATCTATACTCTAGAAAATTGGAGCATCTGAACACCGAAGTCGGGTGCATGTCATAACAATGATATCTTCCTATGCTACCCTTTTTCTGTCTAAATCAGTAGAGGAGGTTGGCTGATGGCTGATTCCCAGTTGCTATTGTCAAAAAGCTTGAGGCAACTGACACAGTGATGTCTCTCAAAACTTGATAACCAGCCTTCAGTAACTGAGATTATTGCCACAGCCAGCGGCAGAGGCCAAGTCATTGAGTATGTTTAAAGCAGAGGCTGATAGGTTCTTCATTAGTCAGATGTCAAAGATTACAGGGAGAAGGCAAGAGACTGGTGTTGAGAGCAATAACACATCAGCCATATCGGACATCGGAGCAGTTAAGGCCTTTGCTTGATGGTCCAAATGGCTTAATTTTGTTCTTAGGTCTTATGTTCTTATTTTTCTTTATGCAAGATAGGATTTCATCCATTGAATGATTTTTGTAGGACTTTTGTGATTAAAACATGCGAGAGTTGTTTTATGTGCTTAACAAAAGCTGCGGCCCTTTACTTCTTTTGGAAAGAGTGAAATTCACTCCTGGTTTGGGCATAAATCTGGATGAAAGCTCTCAGTGAAAAGCTCCTGGTTGACCATGTCACGGTGCGCGCTCGCAGGGCCGGACCCAAGTGCGGAGGAACGGCAGGCCCTCTCGTTCACGGCGGCCGCTGGCAGTGACTCACCCCACATGCAGCGGACGGCAGACTCTTTCACGGTAAGGTCTGGCAATGACTCAACCCAGCAGATGAGGAACAGCAGACACCTCATGAAGAGACAGAAACAAGAGGTTAGACATAGAAATACCAACAGAACATCGGAGGCACGACCGAGCGACACGTGAGACAAATCATCCTCCACAAACACAGAAGGTCTCCGCTTACAGGGTACAATGAGAGTCCCCTTTAAATAATCCTAGAATGTGGGAAACCCGTGCCCAATCCGACACGACCAAGCAGAAAGCATCTGGGCTCAACAGCTCTAACAATTAGTAAGTACAGGAGCTCGAGAAACCCAGAAGCCCAACGCCCCAACAGCAAGCCATTGAGACCCGCAGGGCTCATGACAGACCTAAAGGCCACCCCACTCACAACTCCTGGTTGTTCCCTGCACTTGTGGATTTGGCCCAAGTTGAGGGGAATAGAAAGAAAAAGTGGAATTAATTGAGCGACTTGGTTGTGCTTTGAGTGAATAATCAAGAGCTGTATATGAAACTTGCAGAGGCAGTAGGCCGTTAAATTAAGGAGATTGAGCAACATATGTCTGTGTGGTTAATTGGCTTAATTGCTTTTACTTGGACTATTAACACACTTGATCTAACCCAGCGATCATGATACTGCCTTTAGTGTTGCTTACTCTAATCAACGGCAAACGGCAGCTTCTATTACAGTAAAATTTCCAATTGCAGAATTAACTTATAAATATTAATTGTAATCAGATAGCAAATAAAGCCAAAGGGTTATTAAAAATGAATAACTTGGGTGGTTGAAATTTTGAGTGGGTGTAATGGAAAGTTTTCTTGTTCAGACTTTTTTTTAATGGAAACTGATGGCTGTGTTATTTTTGGACTTGGTACAAATTAGATGTAGTGGGAAATGTCATCTGGAGCACCTAATTATTCGTCAACCAAAACTGAAAGATCTTTTTTTTGACTTTGCAAATCTGAGACAACCTGTAGGAAAGCCTCAGCAACCAGGGGCAAGTGGAGTTCTGGTAAACTTAAGCCTTTTTTTTTAAACAACCGTTCTCTTGGAGGATAGGAATTAATTTTGTGGAATGAACAGATGTACATGAAATCTACAGAGGAGATTAATTTTGTATCAACCCATTAATGGGGTTATGACAGCTACATTCCTGATTTTGTTGCTGCCCTGAGACAGCCTCTGCCATTTTCCCACATTCAACCCTTTTAAACATTGTGAATTTTTCAGAGCTCCACCATCAGATTTCTGAACAGTCCTCACTATTTTGCTCTCTTTTTGCATTATTTTTTAAATATATTTTTTAAGTCAGAGGCCTCTGTTGTTCAGGGTCAACCATGGCTGTCACGTCTTCGCTGTCTGGATACACACGCTAAGGCAGTACAATATGGGAATCAAGCTGCGGCCCATGTAGCAAGCTCCCCCCCTTCACGCATCTGACAAACTCATAGGAACAGCAGAGACTGATACAGTTTGACACCAGTGGCATTGCAAGAGTTGTCAGTCAGTATTAAACTCAACATACTACTGTCTTAGGGACTCAAGCTCCTGATGTTTCCCTCAGGGTTCACTCCCAATGCCTTCCTCATAAATGGGTATAGCCACAAGGCAGTGGAGGTTTGAGATTAGCTTTCCTTCTCCTAGATGAACGGCTGATGAGCCCCATCTGCCCGAAGCGACTGGTTTTAAGGCACCAGTAACCCACCTTTGCCCCCTTCTGTCAGTAGAAACAGTTCTGCCTGGCTTAGTAGCTAAGCCACATGTGAAGGCCAGGAGTTGGATTTGGTTGTCAGAGGCTATTGGGAGCATTTAATAAGTATACTACAGTAATATTTTATGTATTACACTGTACTGCTGCCACAAAACATCAAATTTCACGGCTTATGTCAGTAATAGTAAACCCGATTCCTATTCTGATTCTGATTTTGATCATTGTAAGGGAAAAGAAATGGGGAGCTCAGAACGTCAGGTTTCAATTCACCTGCATTTGTGGGAATTTCATGCAATACAAAGTTAGGTTTAACCACAAAGGTAGATTTTTTTTTTCTGTTTTGAATTTCTACATAAGCATAGCAAGGCCTGTCTAAGGTCTGTCAAAGGCCTGTCTAAAGCTTAAGTTGTCTAAAGCCTGTCAAGGCCTAAGCCTGGTCTTGAACCTTTACTTTAGCCTCATGGTTATTTCCTTGCCTTCATGGACCATGTTACCTTGAGTTATGATTTTGCTTACTGCTGATTCATGAAGATAGATCTCTGTATCTCAGAACTTGGAGTCAATTTGCTGCCAATAGCTGAGGAGGCTCTTCACCATACAGACTCTTCTGCTTATATCATGTGATGGGGAGGGATTTGATTTCTCCTACCCATGGGCATGCTGAAAAGTTGGTCCTTGGCTTAGTTTGTAACCAAAACCAGCAAGTACTTTGAGAAGTTCTGAATATTTCTGAAAATCCAAAACAGTTAAGTACTTCCAAATCTATCAAAACTAAATGAATAGCTAAGAAATGTTAAAAGATTAAAAAAGTTTAAAACAATAAACAATAAGCAATCACATCTAATGCATCTAAACTTGAATAATTGAAAAATGCTGAAAATGACCTGATACTTCTTGGATGGTCTAGTTGGATTGAGAGGGAATAGCACCTTGCCTCAGGTCAAACCTGCTACATGGAGTTCAAGCAAATTCCCCAGTGTAAGTGTTTTTGTAGTCACACAGATGCTATTGAACACCACAGATGTCCAGGCATCTACAGTACCGTGCAAAAGGCTTAAGCATGTTGGCACGTGGCCAAACGGCTAAGGCGTTGGTCTAGTGATCTGAAGGTTGCTAGTACGAGCCTCAGCTGAGGCAGCGTGTTGTGTCCCTGAGCAAGGCACTTAACCACACTCTGCGACGACACCAGTGCCAAGCTGTATCGGCCTAGTGCCCTTCTCTTGGACAACATTGGTGACGTGGAGAGGGGAGACTTTCAGCACAGGCAACTGCCGCTCTTCCACACAACCTTGCCCAGGCCTCAGTCAACATTGAAATCGATGGACAGCTGAAGAAGATGAAGATGCACTTATATATAGCTAGGGTGCCTCAGACTTTTACACAGTCAACGTGGAGCTGAGACTTAGTTTGTAAATCTGGAGGGAGCAAAGGATGTTGAGGATGGTGAGGGTGGAGCACCACAGGAGGGGTGTGGAACAAGAGACAGAGAAGGAGTGCCAGGGGTGTGAGGGGTGGTGTGGGTATGATACACCCAGCCCTGAGACACCAGGCAAGGTCATTTGGTTCCAAACAATTAGTTTATTGATTATTACAGAATGTCTCTCTGGTGCTTCCCTGTTCCTTCCCCTTTTCCCAATCATAATTTCCCTCTCCCTGCTCCCTTCCCCCTCTCTGTCCACAATAGAGACCCAAGTCAGAATCATCAGTCACGTACGTCATGAAATTTCTTTTTTTTGTGGCAGCAGTATAGTGCAATACATAAAATTACTACATCACTGTGCAAAACTCCTAAGCTGTCTATCGATATACATGTGCCTTGGGCTTTTACACAGTACCATAGCTTATTTCTGGGATTGTCACTGTCTCAGCAGTTCAAGAGAAAACAGTCAGATGATGCAGCTCAATTTCTTTCACTAATTTCCATAACATGATAGTTTTTCATCGAAATTTGTAAATTTGAAGCACAAAAATGTGGGTTTTCACAATCCCTGGTGTTTTTTATATCAGTGCACCGTCCCTCTTACCCAGAGCCAGTCTTTCTTCAAGGAGGAGAACTGGGAGCACCTTACCCAAAACTTGAATTCCAAACAGAGATTTCTCTTTTGGTCTTTATTGACTTTACAATTTCTGCTCCCTTCTTCTGGTTCTCGATAACCATTCTCACCTAGATGCTGACCGGTGACTGCAGGTTGCTCGTGAACATAGATGGTTGGCTATGCCGTTTTCTGGTCAGCCAGCTTCTTACATAGCTGAGCGAAAGGAAGAAAGACAGATCCAAAAGAAAGCACTTAATAAAATGGGTGCATTAAGATCAGTAAGGCCCTGGTATCATCTCACTACTTCTAAGTGGTATGAAGATATGGAGAAAGATTAACATCTTACATCACTGTAACTAATATTAAGTGCTTTGTCTAAATATGGGTAGGAATGCAGAAACAAGCTGTAAAAGTGAAGAATATATCATGCAACATGTTTCCCATCAAAGCCAAGCTTAAGACCAGGAATATCCCTGTGTTCCTGGCAATAGCGTTACCATGGCAAAGGCTCCAAGGGACTGTAATTGATAATAGGAAAATCAATTCAACTCTCCAGTCTTGTAATGTTGATACAGGTCAACCTTCCTTCTTTGTATCACATATGTATATGTCTATCACTGCACTTAAAAACAATCAGAGAGTGGCTCCCTCAGCTATTACGGCCTCCTCAGGCCTATGAAGCAGGAATCAGCTGTAGTGTGCCATGAACCCATGAACCTCCTGCAGTCTGACCATCAGAGTCAGCTAGCACTGACCATGGGAAATTGGCCGTTATGGCGGTAGAGCAACTGGATGCTTCGCTTCACCGTGGTTCAAAGCTCAGAAGAACTGGAAGAAAAAGAGTGCTTTATATGGAAGCATTAAGACAATGTTAGAGTGAATGTGTTTGATGTTGTGGTGTTCGCTGAGCTTGGCGGTTAACTTGCAGATGTTTCGTCTCCAGTTGAGGTGACAGGGCGCAGCTGTTGGTGATTCCCTCTGTGAGTGCTTGCGTTTATATAGGTCCCTGTTCACTTGCCTCAGTCCTGTCTGGCTACCCTTTCAGCTGACCTTTGGATTCTATTGGCTCGCGTCTCTTGGCTCATGGGGGTTTGTAGATATTGTCTACTTTGATGTTTGTTTGCAGAGCTATCAGAAGAGAAATATTCTTGTGCCTGCTTCGCATCTGCCTATGCCAGAACCCTTGCGGTGTCCCAGTGAACGTGTGGGTTATATTGATGGTGTTACCGTGCTGTGTTTGTGGTATATGGAGAGCATCACTGTGAAGTGTGTGCAATCTATAGAAGCTATTATTGTGAGCTGTATTGGAATTCTAGAATGGAGTGCTTAGGATTTATACTATAGAAATGGGGAAGTGGGTATAATAGAGAATGGTGCAGTGAGGGAGCATGAAGTGAATCAATTTAAAGCAAGGGTTCCAAACCTTTTTTATGCCATGGACCAATACCATTAAGTAAAGGATCTGTGGACCTCCGGTTGGGAACCCCTGCTTTAAAAGCTGGAGAAAAGGCAGCTTGGTAGCGTAATGGTTAGCACAACGCTTTACAGTACCAACAACCCAGGGTTCAATTCCCACTGCTGCCTGTAAGGAGTTTGTATGTGACTGTGTGGGTTTCCTCTAGGTGCTCCGGTTTTCTCCCACAGTCCAAAGACGTAGCAGTCATTGTATATTTTCCTGTGATTAGGCTAGTATTAAATTGTGGGGGTTGCTGGGCAACGTGGCTCAAAAGGCCAGAAGGGCCTATTCTGCACTGAATCTCAATAAAACAAACTGAATAAATTTTGAGTACAGTATATGAAAGAAATGGCCTCCATATACCTTGCAAGACATGCCAAGATACTTCACATGTAATTACTTTCTAAGGCTATTATGAGGCCAAGTCTGGCAGCCAAGTTGTGTACAATATGGTTAGATTCAGTGTGAACTCAGCTTTTGTTTTGCCGCCAGACTGTGGAGGGGAACTTTTCACCTTTTCTCAGTTGTCCTCTGGCTCCTGCTGAGGCCTCCTTTTATTGTTTGGTAAAAAGCTGTAGACCAAGCTCCAGAGCACTGTCTCGGTACTGTTGGTATGGAACTGCTTGGAAGATAATATTTTGGCAGTGAGACTTCGTTGGCTCAGAAAAAAAGCACTACCAACTGAGGCAAGCTGAAATTCAGGCATTACAGGGTTAACAATCAGAGAGATGGAATCTCACTTCAAGGATCTGCCATCAGCTTTACAATTGCAGCTCTTAACAGGAGAGCACAAAACTGGCCCAGATATGAGAGAGTGAGAGTGATTAAAGAAAGATTAGCTTTATTTCTCACATGTATATTGAAACATGCAACGTCATTTTGCATGAAACCAAATCAGCAAGGATTGTGCTGGGTGCCAACATAGCATGCCCACAACTCTCTAACCCTAACCATTCATCTTTGGAGTGTGGGAAGAAACGAGCGCCTGCAAGAAGCCCGGGTAGTCACAAGGAGAATGTACAAACTCCTTATAGATAGCAGAAGGGACTGAACCCCAATCAATGATCGTCTGGCAGTGTAAAATACTCTACTAACAACTACGCTACCATGTTGCCGAACACGGGACTGACATCCCACGTTGGGATATCAGTCACATAATGCAAGGCAACATCCCATAAATAGATAACCGTCAATGTCCTTGGGAGCATTGCTGGAACTTGTCTTCACTGCCCCGTGTTGACTCACCCGAGAGCACAACTCAAGTGACAGAAACCCCTCTCACCCCTCTCTCTGTTGTCATTTCCTGAGCACAGAACAACAAATAAAGTCCGATTTACTGGAGATTATCAGAAGCTGTAATCTGAGAGTGAGCTCGTGATAGTCGCAAACCATTTATTTTCCTTGTGTACCGCATGCCGGATTATCGTAGCCGAGTGGTTCTTGTGCCTAATATATCGTATGTGGAGATCTCGGTGTCAAATTCGAATGAGCAAAACTGACATGATCTATGCTAAGTGACCCAGACTACTGATCATTTTGTGGAGATGACACCCTAACCTTTAACACTGACGTAACCCAATCCCCAGCACTTTCCCCTCAGACAATAAATTATTTAGGATGTGGTCAGCATTAGGACTGGGAACAAGAAATATGCACAGTGTTTCGGTAAGCCTCCTTTGTAAGGTTGGAATGGTCTCTGGGGTATGTTTTTAGAACATTAGAATTTGAAAATTCTCACTCTCTGATAGATAACACATATGATTTAAGAGAATAGTTAAGTGTGCAATGAGTAGGGGTTGCAGTGAATATACTGGAGGTTAAACGGAACATAAGGGAACAGACTTTGTAGAAATTTTTGATTAGTTCTGGTGAGTTGTAGTGTATTTCGTCCCACACAGAGTTTGCTAACATAATTCAATATAAACTACGACTGATGAAGGGACCTGGCCTGAAATATCAACTGGTTATTCCCATCCACAGTTACTGCCTGATGCTATGATCTCCTCCAGCCCAGTACAAATGTATATTGCTCCAGATGTTCAGCATCTGCAGTACCTGTTGTGTCTACTACTGATATTGTCCATTTGCTTATGTAGTAGAAACATCCCAAAACACAAAACAGGACAAAACTCTATTGCCTGTCCACATACACTCAGTGTCCATTTTGTTAGCTACAGGAGGCACCAAGCAACAAACACGAGGAAGTCTGCAGATGCTGGAAATCTAAAGCAATGCACACAAAACGCTGGAGGAACTCAGCAGGTCAGGTGGCATCTATGGAAAAGAATATCAGACGAAGATCCATCTTCAAGGTTGGAAAAGAAGAGGGAAGATGCCAGGTTTTCAGTAAAATGGCCATTGAGTGTATGTTCGTGCTCTTCTGCTGCCGGTGCCCGTTCACTTCAAGGGTCAACATGTTGTGCATTCAGAGATGCTCTTCTGCACACCACTAATGTGACGTGTGGTTCTTTGAGTTACTGTCGCCCTCCTGTCAGCTTGAATCAGTCTAGCTATTCTCTGACCTCTCTCATTAACAAATTTTTCTACAGAAAGACCAAGATCGCCCACGTCACGTGACATGGCACAAAAAGAACAAACGTAAAGTTGTATCTAATAAAGTGGCCACTGAGTGTGAGAAGATGTGAAGTCACAGGAAGATTTTAACAAGCATCATAAAGGAAAAAAAACAGAGATAGAGAGGTTAAGAGGTTAAAGGTAGAAATTTCTAGGCTCAGGGATCCAGAAGCTGTATAGACTTTGAACAGTGGAGTGATTCAATTCAGAAGTGCCCCAGGCCAGAATTCGAGGAGGGCAGATTACATGGAGGATTTTGGAAGTGGAAGTGATAGGAAGGGATGGGACTGTGAAAGGGATATGAAAGCAGGAATGGGAAACTTGAAGCTGTGACATTACTTAACCAAGACTCTGTGCAGAAAGTGAGAATGATCTATGGTTGCTGTGACATGCAGTAAAATCCAGGTGTTATCATGCAGCCACTTATCGTGTGATGATGGATGCACACACTGAGAAATTTGATTCCACGTGAGGATTATAATAAGATAAATACTTGTGCAGCTGTGAGCAGAGGAGCATTTATATGTGAGAACTGTGGGGTAAAGGACGCTGTGCTGTGTTCTGAGAGTTGATGGTAAACAATTGAAGTAAATTACTTCAACATGGGTGGAGAGGTCATAGAACGAGAGATAAATTAATACAGAGCATTCTCTGTAGCTGCTCCTATTACCACATCTCATTCAATCTTTTCCAATACCTGGAAGTGAAAAACGTGCAGGTATTAAATATCTGAAAGAGAAATAGAAAACAATGGAAAATAGTCAGCAGGTCAGTCAGTATCTGTGGAGAAATGAAGGAGAGTTAATGCTTCAGGTCCATGACCTTCTGTTAGAAAGGGGAAATCAGAATCAGGTTTATTATCATCTGCAGATGTCATGAAATTTGTTAACTTTGCAGCAGCAGTACAATGCAATACATAATAGTAGAAAAGAAAAAACTGAATTACAGTATGTATATATATATATTAAATGATTAAATTAAATAAGTAGCGTAAAAATAGAAATTATAAAGTTGTGAGGTAGTGTTCATGGGTTCAATGTCCAATGATGGCAGAGGGGAAGAAGCTTTTCCTGAATCATTGAGTGTGTGCCTTTAAGCTTTTTCCTGGTGGTAGTCCTGGGTGATGTGCATCCTTATTGATGGATGCTGCCTTGATACTCAGAGAAGGTGGAGGAGAGAAGGGCAGACCAAACAGAATATCCTTGTTAAATTGTGAGCATAAAAGTTAATGCGGAAATTAGGATTAGATCATGCTTCCTTGTACAATGTAGGATTCATATGGGGTTGTCACATACTATCTCCGTAGTCCCAGAAAATCCATCCTTCTAGCGATAGGGCTACATAATTCGGTTCCAAAATTTTCCCCACTGCAGTATTTTCCAGCATCACTTCCAAATCGCAGTGGAGAACTGCGGATACTCCTGAGTCCTTAGCAACTCCGTACAGATCTCCCGCTGAGAAACTCTTGTACCCCTGCTTACAGCAGCCATATTTTCAGCCAGTGGTGTTTGCAAAGGCAGGGCGCTAATCCCAGTGGACATATCTGGCAACATCCTTTCTGCTTGGTGGGAAGGTGGGGTTCAGCATTCAAAACATCGAAACTTTACTGCTCTACTAATATCCTGGATAATTCCAGGCAGTTTATTTTTTTTAATCCCATTTTGGCCCAAACCTAACTAGCTGACAACCTTAATCTAAATTCCAGTCTTAATCTTTCTCACCAGCTCCTACTGTGGTCACACCTCCTCTCGCCTTCCTTCCTCACTTTCCCACCTAAAGCCTTGTTGCTGTTTGATTCCAAGTTTGACTTGGTTCATTCACCACCGGATACTTTACAGAGCTGATACGGTGGGCAGAGCCACGGAGTAAATGGAGAGGATTTTATTGACCAAATAAAAACAAATTTCCTGTTGCATTCCTTTCTAAGCATTAAGAAGTGAGATTTGTTATTGAAAGACAATTTTAAACAGTAATGTTGGATCAACTGTTTTGCTCTTCTCGACAAAAGCACCGCTGACCCAACACACATGCCTTCTATTGTTCAAAGACAAATTTATCCTCTTTTTATATGCGTTGTGCATTTCTAAAACCAGGAGTGAATTGAACAGATTAGTTAGCCATTAGTCTTATCCCTGAATAAAGTTCAAAGTAAACTTATTATCAAATTACATACATGTCACCATATACAACCCTCAGATTCACTTTCTTGTGGGCATACTCAATAAATTCATAACTGAATAATAACCATAATAGAATGAATGAAAAACTTCACCAACTGGGGCTGTGTAACAGAATCCTCTGAACTGCTCTCATTGCAAGCTCAACAATAGACCATTGACAACCGAAATGTCAGCCGACAGATCTGATCTGCCGAGCAGCGTTCCCTTTTGCTGAGGTAGGTGGTGGGTGGTTCGGGGGGTGGGGAGGGGTAGGCTCTCACCAGCTTCTGATGCTGAAAGAAACACAAGCTTTTCCCTCCTGATGGTGAGAATGCCTTTGGGCGGTGGGCCTTGTGCAGACATTCTTGAGGAGGCAGAGATCATCTCACTGACGAGGCATTTAAGGGTAACCTGAGCTATAATAGTTGGGGTGTGGTGCATGTGGGGGCTGGGGGAGGGCGTGGTTGATTCAATACACTACTTAGGCAGTGTTTCTGGAGAATAGTCTATCTCAGAACAGAGAGCTCTTTTATCTCACATTAAGCAGTGTGTATTAAAACCTTGGTTCCTGTACAAGGTGATATGCCCACAAATCATTATTAATTCACAGTTTAGACACTCTGTGCAAGGCTCATTCAGATGTAACCTTAGAGCACAGTTTCTGATGTGTACCTGATGCTGCTTTCAATAGACAACCCTACTGAAATAACTAAGGCTTCAGTATTTTCCTGCAGCACAGCAAAATGGTTGACTAAGGATATTTGAAATAAAAGGAGGCTTTGGAGGAGGTGCAGGAGATTCGCCAGAATGTTGCCTGGATTAGAGAGTGACGGATATAAGAATGGGAAAACTCAGGCTGTTTTCTCTAGAGCATCGAAGGCTGGGGGGAGGGGGAGGTGCTACCTGATAAAACTAGATCAAATTATGACAGGCAGAGAACGTGTACATAGCCAGTGTCTGTTCCCCAGGGTGGAAATGTCAAATATTTCTTTACTTATTTATTGAGATAAAGTGTGGAACTGGGCAGTGGGGTGGAGATATATCTCCACCAAAGGAGGTGTAAGGCGTTCCTTCCCTCTGCTAGCCTGCAGGTTGCCCTTGGGAAAGGTGCATCACCTGCTTACCCCCCCCCCCCCCACCCCACTGATCAGGATCACGTGAAACCACAGGAGCAGTGGTGGATGGTCGTATGAGCAGCTAGTGTACATCACAAGTCCTGGTTACGTGACCCCTGATGCCAGGCAGACAATCTCTGAAGCGTACTGATCTTAGCCGGGGGTCACCCATCTTTTAAAGACACTGCCCAGAAGGAGGCAATGGCAACCACTTCTGTGGAAAAATTTGCCAAGAACAATCATGGTCATGGGCCATAATGGCCTATGTCATACGACACGGCTCATAATGACAATGACATTGCAAGCCACACTGCCCAGAAATCCCCCCGTTCTATCCCAGCCTAATCACAGGACAATTTGCAATGACCCCAATTAACTTATCAACCAGTATGTCTTTGGACCTTGGGAGGAAACCAGAGCACCTGGAGGAAAGCCACGCGGTACAAGCTCCTTACAGACAGTGGCGGGAATAAAACCTGGGACTCTGCGTTGTGCTAACCACTATGCTACCATGCCACCCCACTTGAGTCATTAATTTACAGTCAGAAAGGGGAAAGTTTAAAGGAGTTTTGTGGGACAAGAATTTTAGGCAGAAAGTCATAGGGGCTTGAAATGTGCAGCCAGAGGAGTGGTGGAGGCTGATAAAATTGTAATATTTATGAAACATTTAGATAGACACTTGTATAGGTGTGGTATGGTGGGATACAGACCCTGTGCAAGTAGATAGGATTAATTTAAATTAGTACCCAGATCAGTACTGATATAGTGGGCCAAAAGGTCTGGTGTTATGTTTTATGTTTTAAAAGATCTTGCATTCTGCTTTCTAGTAAGAGGCTGGATAACTTTCAGCAAAGAAACTCCAAACTTCAAAGTTCAAAGTACGTTTATTATCAAAGTATGTATTCTCCAGACAGCCACAAAACAAAGAAAGCCATGGAAGCCATTCAAAGAAAAACATCAACCATCTCCTATGTGCAACAAAAAACCTAATTGTGCTA